>NC_141691.1:1787150342-1789550342 GCF_964263255.1 Lissotriton vulgaris
TACACACACTTCCACCTTACTTCTATTGAAAATTACACATATTTATTCTCTTAAACAATCACTTATAGAAACACATACTTATTTAAACAGGAAATCTTACAATCTCTTACTCTCACATATACTCACTTATATACATCAATATTCATATATACTAGATTAAAACATATGTAGTTACTGATAAAGACACTAGTGAGACAGTCATTCACTCATTAACAAACACATATAGACACTCATCCACCCATACAGTCCTGTACATATGCTGTCTTCAAAACACATACAAACAAAGAGTCAGTCACTCATGCATCTATGTGCTAAGTAATACCTCCACCAAACCATATAGACACTCATACTGATACTACTAAAAATATCAAATAACCCATATACATACGCATGTAGCTACTTATCAACACATGTAGCCACTTATACACAAAGTGAAACACTAATATATGAATTTAAATATTAAAACATAACTCATTAATATTTATTTTTCAGAAAGACACATATTCACTGGATGGTGTCATCAGTGATGTCATGAGTGATGTCACTGACCATGTCATGAGTGATGTAATATGTGATGTCATCAGCAGTGCATTGCACGCGCAAGCTATAGTGAGTCCGACTAACTATAACGTGGGAATTTCAATGGTTTTATATCAGTAAAATTTCCACCTAACTATAACTGGTGTGAAACCTATGGTTTTTTCAGTGAATATATATATATATATATATATATATATATATATATATATATATATATATATATATATATTCAACAAGCCACTCTCCTTCTGGAAAGTAATTGAGCCGCACACAAAACTTCTTTTCTGCCGATTTTTATTTTATTTGTGATTGGAGCAGCAGTGGCATTTCTTTATTGAGCCATTGCACCAAAACACGCCGTTTGGTTACTGCAGTTCGTTGTTATTTAAAAGTCACTTCCTCTGATGGTGCCTTAATATCAGGATCACTTCCTGTAGTGAGCTGCATGCTAGTGCCTGTAGTACCAAGGGCTGTGTCACATTTATATCCCTCCAGTGGGTAGTGTCAATTGCTGCTGCTCACGGGTAAATTCACTTATTATTTCATTTACTCACGTTCTTGGGTGATATTTGTTGGCTGAAGTTTCCCCGTGTCAGCTCACTTTTGAAGCTGACTCGGGTCCAATACCAGGGCAGGTCCTTGGCGGCACCGCATCCCCCTCTTCGTTCACCACAACACAACACAAAAAGGCTCATGGACGGAGGATGATGGCGCTCTTCTGGCGGTGCGTCGCTCTTCGGCGGAGCCAGCCGATGTATATTCAACAAGCCACTCTCCTTCTGGAAAGTAATTGAGCCGCACACAAAACTTCTTTTCTGCCGATTTTTATTTTATTTGTGATTGGAGCAGCAGTGGCATTATAACGCAAATGCATGTGTGGAAAAGTCATAAACATTGTAAAAGTACATTATTAAAACATCAAATATATGTTTGTATATACATATATATATATATATATATATATATATATATATATATATATATATATATATATATATATATATATATATATATATATATATATATATATATATATATATACAAATGTTTTTAAATTGCATTATTTATATTATTTTTATTTATTATTTTATTTTATTACCCTTTACACCCTAAAAACGAATCCCACCCTGCTCCCTTTAAATACCCCTGCACTCCATAATCATAACCCACCTTTACTCCTTAAAATACCCCAACTCCCTTAAACACGAACCCATCTTAACCTTATAAACATACCCTGTACCCCAAAACCCAAACCTAGCCCTGAACCCTATAAATACCCCTGTACCTGAAAACCCAAACCTACCCCTGAACCCTAAAAATACCCCTGTACCCCAAAACCCTAACCTAGCCCTGAACCCTAAAAATACCCCTGTACCCCAAAACCCAAAACTACCACTGAACCCTAAAATACCACTGTACCCCAAAACCCAAACCTAGCCCTGAACCCTTAAAATACCCCTGTACCCCAAAACCCAAACCTACCCCTGAATCCTAAAAATACCCCTGTACCCCAAAACCCAAACCTAGCCCTGAACCCTAAAAATACCCCTGTACCCCAAAACCCAAAACTACCACTGAACCCTAAAATACCACTGTACCCCAAAACCTAAACCTAGCCCTGAACCCTTAAAATACCCCTGTACCCCAAAACCCAAACCTAGCCCTGAACCCTAAAAATACCCCTGTACCCCAAAACCCATATCTATCCCTAAACCCTAAAACTACCCCTGTACCCCATAACCCAAAACTATATCTGAACCCTTAAAATACCCAAACACGCCAAAACATATACCTCAGTACCCCAAAACATATACCCCTTTACCCATACTTACCTTATCCAAACATTAAAAAAAACATGCTTTTACCATTCATGCATTTATTCATTTATTCATGCATTTATTTTTCGTTGTTAATGTATGGGTGGTAAAAGCATATAAAATGTAATGCCATGCGTTATAATGGAATTGCGGAGTCATGGTACTTTCGTAATGAAAGTATGCGGAGTGATGGTATGTGGAAAGAAAGTTGCGGAATAATGGGTGTTTACCCTCCCCCGGAAACGTACATTGGTGGCACGGCGGCCCACATCTCCAGCAACATACTCATATTTTTTCACCACCCATTTGAAAAATGCACAGGTCTCTCTCATTGATGGCCAGCACGACATACACTTTTAGACACACCTCCCGCCACAAGTTCTAGAATTGCGAACTTTAGAGCTTGGGAGCTACGTTCGAATCTCGGCATCAGCTCAACATCCTGTGATTCCAGGCAAATCGCTTTTTCTCCCCGTGCCTACCACAAATGAATGTGTTATTCTGTAATGTAAATTGTGCTCATGCCATGTTGTCGAGTTCACGCTATATAATATTGCAAGGAAAAATAAAGTAGGGAAACTCGCTTTCACACACTACTGAACGCGCACTCTTAAGTGCAGCAGCAGTGCACTTTGAATCGGAGCGTTTCACAGGCCTGTCACAGATAAGAAATGCTATCAAAACGAAATCCTACAAAACAATATACTACTGGCCGGCAGCAATTTATACCCAGACAACGTCGGGACGGGCTGCTAGTTAATGTATATTCAAGACCAGTGAAGCAGGGGCTCACATCGCAGGTCTTAGATTGCCTCGCAATATTCTTTTTTTTAAAAAAACTTTATTTTTGTGCAGAGCAGATATGCGTACATTACCAGCCCCAGAAATCAGAAAAAGATATCAGTTGCGCCCCCCTCCCCCCCAAGACATCAGATACGTGTTCATACCCATCATCACAGCCATTTTGCCCACATCCCGGAGGCCGGGCGGCGCTCAATCCTTCATGCACTGAGTGTATCTGGGCCAAAGTCCATTTGGGCTGTCCATCATAAGATAAATCTCTGCTTTTTACTTTTCTCCCACTCCCCCCCCCTCTTCCCAACTGTAAAAATAGAAAAGGATAACTAATATAACGTATACCCTCTGGAAGAACAACAGTCATCACATATCCTTCTATTACAAATAGTAGCAATTCACCGACTCCAGGTACAGAGTCTCACGCAACTCTCCCTCCCCCCACCCGCCACCCACCCACAGAACCACTAATTTCTGCTCCCTTCGGTTTCTGATTAACTCTCCACCCTCTCCAGGCAGTATCCCTGCTAACTCATCTATCCTTTCCGGCCCTTTTTTTGCCCTTGCCTGCCGTGCTGTTCCACCCTACTGCCCCCCTTCCAGACCATGATATTGTTTCCATTTCTTCCACACTTTCCGAAACTTTTTAGGGCAGCCTCTGGCTTTATAGGTTACTCTTTCTGCCACCATGTACAGATCTAGGCCCCTCCTCCATTCCTCTATCTCTGGTGCCTCTGCAATTCCCCAGTATTTTGCGATGTCTCTCTTCGCCACTACTAAGGCCAATACCAAAAAGATAAGTTGTGGGCGTGGCAGGTCCACCTCATTTGTCATGCCCAGCAGTGCCATTTTTGGGTCTTGTGTCAATTCTATACCCAGAACCTGTCCCAATTCCTTGAAGATGTGTGCCCAATATGTTTGAATGTTTTCGCAAGACCATATAGTGTGATTAAAGTCCCCTTGGTGGTATCCGCATCTAAGACATGAGGGGTCGGTTATCCTTCCCATCTTGAGGAGACGCCTCCTGTCAAAGTAGGTCCTATGAAGTACATTTAACTGTATTAGCCTCAACCTCGACTTGATTGCTACTTCCCGAGGGTGCATAAGGACTATTTCCCAATCTAGGTCTTCCATTTCCCCTACATCTGCCTCCCAGACGCCTCTAAGTTTAGCTAAATCGCCAAGCATGTTATTCGTTAGCGTCTTGTATGTGAGGGAAACCGCCTGATGCACTATCTGCTCTTGAAGGAGTCTGCCCTCTAATGGTGCATATTCCGGTATGTCTGTGAGTGTGATGTTCTGGGCTCTCCATGCATGTGCCAACTGTGTGTGTTTAAATATTTGCGAACGATACAGCCCATAGTCCGCCTGTAGCATGCTAAATGATTTTAGTTCACCCTTCCTGATCACATCTCCTATGGTTGATATGCCAATGTCATCCCACCTTTGGAAGCCCTTTAGTTTTTTAATTTCCGTTAACCATTGGCAGTGCCATAGTGGCGTCTGTCGGGTCGGTCTCTCCTACCAACCCATGCGTTTCGTAGCCTGTGTCCATGCCCGTAGGGTAATAACCGTGGCCGGCAGAAGCGATCTCCCCGCCTTCCCCCTGTACAGGTAGTAGAGTACATTGTGTGGAGACAGTTTGCTTCGTTCCAGTGCATAAGTCGGGTGGTCCGCCGGTGCATGAATCCAGTCATTTATTGGGGTCAGGTGTTCCGCCCAGTAATACGCCTCTAAGTTTGGCAATGAGATCCCCCCCTATACTGGTGTCATTGGAGTGTCTGAAGGGCTATGCGCGGTTGCTTCCCCAGCCACAGGAAAGAACGCAGCTCAGCATGTATTCTAGATATAGCGGTTGTCGGGAGTGGGTAGTACTCATTTTGGAGTGCGTATAGGAATTTTGGGAGAGTGATCATTTTATACATAGCAGCTCTGCCTAGTAGGGTTAGGGATAGTAATCTCCATCTCGCCATGTCCTCCACTGCCTCTCCCATAATGTGCTCCACGTTTCTGCTAAACGAAAGTGTCTTGTTGAGGGTAATATAAACTCCCAAGTATTGAAACCCCTCCGTGGTGATGAGTAGTTGACCCGGCAAATTTGCCCACCCTTCGGCACCTTGTGGTGCATACAGGACTGACTTGTGCCAGTTGATAGTGTGGCCCGCCCTTGCTCCAAACCGTCAAACTCCTTGAACAACTCTGGCACTGAGGTCTCGGGATCTGTTATGTATAGCAGTACGTCGTCAGCATATAGCGATATTTTTTCCTGTGTTCCCCCTTCACCATCCCAGGAGAATCCGTGGATGTCTGGGTTCTGTCGGATTCTAGCCGCGAGGATTTCGATCATGAGCGTAAATAGGAGAGGGGATAGTGGGCACCCTTGTCTCGTGCCCCTGCCGACTTGGAATTCGCGTGATAGGTGGCCATTTCCCCATACGCGAGCTTTCGGGGCCGTATACAGCAGCTTTATCCAGCCCTGAAATTTCGGACCTAGGCCGAACCGTTGTAGCGCGGCCATAAGAAAGGGCCAGTGGACTGCATCAAACGCTTTTTCCGCGTCTAGGGAGGGGAACCAGTGTGGTTCCTTCCCTTCCTTAACTTCTTGGAGCCAGTTGTGTGTGCGTCGGAGGTTGAGCTTAGTCGCTCTATCCGGCAGGAACCCGGATTGGTCCGAGTGGATGAGATCTGGAATCACCGATCTCAGACGTACCGCCAGGACTGTTGCCAGCACCTTCACCTCAATGTTAAGGAGCGAGATGGGGCGATAGGAGGCACATTCTTCCTTGGGTTTACCCTGTTTGTGGATCGGGACAATGGTGGCCAGTGCAAGGTCTGGTGGGAGGCACCCTTCCTTGTATGATGCTGTGTAGAGGGCTTGGAGGTGGCGAGTTATCAGGTCCGACGTACGTTTAAAGAATTCCGCCGGGAAGCCGTTCGGCCCCGGTGTTTTCCCTGTTTTTAGTTTATTTATTGCTTCTGAAATCTCATCGCTTGTAATGTCCGCCTCCAGCGTCATACTGGTTTCGACATCCAATATTGGTATGTCCACCCCCTCAAAATATCGGTGTGCCTCAATGTCCGTCCTGAGGTCTCTTGCCTTATAGAAGGTTTCGTAGTGTGACGCAAAAGCCTCTGCTATCCCCTGCTTGGTGTTCACGTTATCTCCATCCCCCTTTCTGATGTGCTCCACCCATCTCGCCGCTCTCTCTTTCCTGCTCAGCTATGCCAAGAGTTTACCCGACTTGTCACCTACGTCGTATAGACGGTGTAGGGTAGCTAGCGATTGTGTCCGGGCTTCGTTGGAGACTAATTCTCTGTATTCCCGTTGTTTGTCTAGTAATTGCCTCAGGGTTCCCTCCTCTTTACGTGTCTGGTATTCCCTTTCTAGGGTCAAAATTGTGGTTTCTAGTGCTGCTGCCTCCGTATGTTGTTTTTTCCGCTCATCCCTCAGTCTGCCCTTTATTCTGTCCCGCAGAACAGGTTTCATTGCCTCCCAGAATGTGATCTCAGAGTCGACCAACCGTTCGTTCTCGGCCACATATACCTTAATATCAGCTCTGATTCCTCGTGCTATCTCCGGTGTCTGAAGGTCCCATGCTGCGACATGCCATTCCTCGCCTCCCTTCCTCCTCCCTGCCCCTATTTTTGCATATAGTGGTGAGTGGTACGAGATTCCCCTAGCTTTGTATACAAACTCATGTCCTGCCGTTAGGTATTGCCTGGCCACAAATATGTAGTCCAACCTGGAGAAGACTTTATGGGCACCTGAGTAAAAGGAATATGCTTCTTGTGTCGGGTATCTCCATCGCCATACATCGACGAGGCCCATGTTAGCTATGTATTGTGCTAGTACAGTTTGTGCCCCCCCCCTACGTGTCGACCCTGAGTGGTCTTGTTCTTCCGACATTACATCGTTGAAGTCTCCCCCGATTATTTGCATGGAGTCTGCCGTCTCCAGGAGGATGGTTGCTACAGCCCTGAGTTTGCGTGTCTGTAGTTTCGGTGGCGCGTATACCGAGATTATAGTATACCTTTGCCTCTTCCATGTCCCCTGTACTCCTACATATGTTCCTTGTGGGTCGTTCCAAGTACGTGTTATGGTGAACGGGCATGATTTATTGATTATTATAGCTACCCCCCTTGAATCTGAAGTGTATCCTGCATGTGCCAGCACCATTTACCTTCCTCTCGCCATGAATGCACACTTCCCTTCTCTAAGGTGTGTTTCTTGCAGAAGTACAAGGTCTGGGGCCGCCCTCTTAATGTATGCATTTACAAGTCCCCTCTTTATTTTGGTGCCTAGGCCATTCACATTCCACGTCAGGATTGAGAGCCCTCTATGTTCCTGTCCTGGGGCTGTTAGTGTACCTGCCATGGGATGGAGTAACGCTCATGTTCTGTGGTTGTCTGTGACAGCCGCAAGAGGCAGTGTTGCTTCATGTATGCTTGACTCTGTTTCTTCTTCCGTTTCCCTTCCCAACAATCTCCCCAACCTCCCGAACTTGAAGAACTTTCCCTGCCCCGTCTCCCCCCCCCTCCCCACCTCCCTCTCCCTCCAGTCTCATCCTTGGTTAAGGACAGAACTTTCGGTAAGAGTCGGTCTGTCGCCCCCCCTCTCCCACCCTCTTATTCAATTATATCTTGCTAATCCTGTCTAAGCAGAAGGTAGTGTCACCAATGTTCCGGGTAATATGCCCGGATGTAGCTTCTGCCCACCCCTGTGCTTCAAATAAAGAGGAAAGAGCTTCTGAACTTTCAACAAAAACAAACAAAGATTAGATTAGATAAGAGAAAACAAGGGGGGTGTGTGAAAAAACTTGCGTGTCCCTTTTGTGAGCTCCGGCCGACGTCTCCAGTAGTCCACTTCACCGGTTTTTATGAGTGTGAGTCTTGTGTGGTAGTTCCAGTTCCACTGATCTTATCGGAGGCTTCTTGTTTCAGGTTGCGAATTTCCTTCACTAGCGGGTGAACTGAGTTTAGATCGCTGTCTAATTCATCTTCTTCTTCAGCATCCGAGTCTCTGGGCTCCACTTCGTCATCTCCTTCACCCTCCGAGCGAATCTGTTTCCGTGCCCCCTGGAGTGTTTGGTCAGCTGTTGCCAATGCATCCGGCGACTCCGATCTCCCCCTCCTAGCACCTGTCGCTATGCGCGCCTGATATGGGGCTCCTGTGTGGCGTGAGTATATTCTTCTGGATTTCCTTTGTTGTTGTTGCTTGGGTAATCCCCATTGTGTCTTTTCCCTTACGGCTTTTTCCAGTTCCTCTCGCCCTGCTGCTTCACGCCCATTGAGGATCGGTCTCTCTTCCAACCACTCCATGCGTCTTCTGGGTGGTTGAAGAAAAGTGCTTTGTCTTTATAGATGACTTTAAGTTTAGCAGGGAAAAGTAGCATGTATGTGATGTTCATGGACCTGAGTTTGGCCTTCACCGAGTCAAAGGAGCGTCTCTGCGTCTGGACTTCTTGGCTGTAGTCCAGGAAGATCATGATATTGGTATTCTCCAGCCGAATGTCCCCTAGCTTCCTTGCTTCCCGCAATATCAGGTCCCTATCCGCAAAGTTGAGGAAGCGCGCGATTACCGGCCTGGGTCTCGCTCCCTCTGGAGGTTTGGCCAGTAGCGCTTTGAGTGCCCTTTCAATTACAAAGCATGGTGAGAATTGCGCCGCTGGGAAGGTTTCGATGAGCCATTTATGTAGGAACGCCGACATGTTATTCCCCTTAATCCCTTCTCTAAATCCCACAAAGCGTAGGTTGTTGCGACGTGCCCTATTTTCGGCAACGTCCACCTTCCAGAGGAGCTGTCTGTGTGAAGCTTGGAGCTCGGCCACATCTTTCCTGAACGTGGTGATCGACTCCTCCGCCTCCCCGATACGCGATTCGGTCTCAGTCACTCTGGCGGAGAGGTTCCTGAAATCCTGGCGTAGGAGCGTGACCTCAGATCCCACCTCGCCGATTTTGACCTCCAGTGCCGCTCGCGATTCTTGGATGTCTGTTCTGGATGCCTGGATCGCTGCGAGTAGTCGTCCTGTATCGATGGGTCCTTCTGGCGCCGTTCCCGGGTTCTCTTTGGTTGGTCGCGGAGCTGTAAAAATGTCCATTGTGCCCTGTTTTGGTGGCTTGGTTAGTTGGTCTTTCTTTCCCATCTTTCCTGCTATGGTTTGGATTCGTAGGTTAACGGCCCTGTGTGTCCTTCAGTAGTGTTCGCTTAGTGATGCTCCCCAACTGTACCTTAGTTTTCGATGCACTACCAGCGTTACCTCCAGTACCTGCCCCTCTCGGATCTTTCTTATGTGCTACCACTCCTTCGGTGGTGTCCAGGCGTGGCTCCGCTGTGCGTCCTACTGGGGCCTTCCGGTTCGCTCACTCTCCTTCTCGCCAACTTCTCTACCTCAGTTTGCACGTTTGTGGCGGTCCTTGGTACTGATCCTGTGGCCTTCACTTTTCCTGTTTGCGGCAGGGTAGTATGCCCGGCTTCCACGCCCCACTTTTGAACTCCCTGAAATGATGAGAGGATGTGGTGGGGAGTGGTGAGTCACACTCCTTTGGTGTGTCCCTGTGGGTATCGGGGTGTTGCTACCGCGCGGCTTGCGTTTTCCCACACTCACCACCACTGCCAATAATGCTGGGTGTCCTCCTCATGGTGGTCTGATTGTTATCCCTCTGTTCCACGTTCATGAGGCCATCCGTGTCCACTGCCCACTGCTGTTGCTTAGTTCGAGTTCGTAGTTCCAGCGTGGCCTCGGTGCCCCCACCTACTTCGTCCACTGCTGGCACTGTGGACTCTGTCTTTTGGTGCCTGGCTAAGGAGTTGCACGTCCTGTCCTGTCACCCTTCCAGGTGTATGCGGCTGGCGATACTGCTCTTACTCGGCCCCCCCTCACCCCGCCGCCCCAGATGGTGATGGGCGCTCGGGGGGGTCGTGGAACCACTGCCTCTGTCTCGTATAGTGCGGGGAGGGGGTTGTGTCGCCCCCAGGTACTATTTGCCGGTGCCTTGGTATTGTGGCCTCTCCTTCCGGTTTCCCCTGTCCTCTGCTGGTGGAGGAGTCATTTTGTGCCTTGCCCCGCCCCTCCCTTGCGCTCCGGTGGCAGTGCACGCTCAGGGTACCGGGGGGTGGGATTTATCCTCCGCTTCCGTGCACCGACCTGTGAGGGTCCTCCGCTGGTGGCGGTGTCGTTGTGTGCCTTGCCCCGCCCCTCCCTAGACCTCCGGTGGCAGTGTGCGCTCAGGGTACAGGGGGGGGGTCCTCCGACTCTGAACACCAACCTGTGCGGGTTCTCCGCTGGTGGCGGTGTCGATGTGTGCCTTGCCCCGCCCCTCGCCTGCGCTCCGATGGCAGAGTGCGCTCAGGGTAGAGGGGGGGGGGCGTGGGGGCCCTCCACGTCTGTGCACCGGCCTGTGGGGGTGATCAGTTGTGGCTTACTTGGCCTTCGGGCCGTTCTGTCTTCCCCCGGTGTGGTGTCCTTCACGTCGCCTGTGTCTTCCTCCCGGTAGAAGGTGCGGCCGCCATCTTGGTAAGGTTCCCGGCCCCCGGTGCCTCGCACCCTCTCACCTGCTCTTCGCCGGCGGATGGGTCAGGTTACTTCTGCCGGCTGCCGACTGGGTCTGTGAGGCAAAATGCCCGTCCTCCGATGTGCTCTCCCTCACCGTGCCTTCACCGGAGTCACGATTCAGAAAAGGGGGTGGTGATGAACAGAGTGTCTGAATTAAGCAGACCACTCTTACCCAGTCCAAAGATCAGGGCTTGATCCATCACCGTTATTTATCTCACTGCACCGTCCCAGCTCAGAACCTGGCTATATGCAAATCAGTCTGTCCCTGGCCCAGTGCATCATGGGAACAGGGCAGACTAAACTACCAAGCCAATTCTTCACCAGAAAGGAGACAAGCTACCGGGGACCGGTTTCTGGCATTTCAGCCGTCTTCGGCCCGGCTTGCTTGAATCCTGATGGTGCAGTGAGAAAGGGACTCATGTCTGAGTGTACCCTGCCACACCTATAGTGACCAAAAACGATTCAGAAAAGGGGGTGGTGATGAACAGAGTGTCTGAATTAAGCAGACCACTCTTACCCAGTCCAAAGATCAGGGCTTGATCCATCACCGTTATTTATCTCACTGCACCATCCCAGCTCAGAACCTGGCTATATGCAAATCAGTCTGTCCCTGGCCCAGTGCATCATGGGAACAGGGCAGACTAAACTACCAAGCCAATTCTTCACCAGAAAGGAGACAAGCTACCGGGGACCGGTTTCTGGCATTTCAGCCGTCTTCGGCCCGGCTTGCTTGAATCCTGATGTTGCAGTGAGAAAGGGACTCATGTCTGAGTATACCCTGCCACACCTATAGTGGCCAAAAACGATTCAGAAAAGGGGGTGGTGATGAACGGAGTGTCTCAATTAAGCAGACCACTCTTACCCAGTCCAAAGATCAGGGCTTGATCCATCACCGTTATTTATCTCACTGCACCATCCCAGCTCAGAAGCTGGCTATATGCGAATCAGTCTGTCCCTGGCCCAGTGCATCATGGGAACAGGGCAGACTAAACTACCAAGCCAATTCTTCACCAGAAAGGAGACAAGCTACCGGGGACCGGTTTCTGGCATTTCAGCGGTCTTCGGCCCGGCTTGCTTGAATCCTGATGGTGCAGTGAGAAAGGGACTCATGTCTGAGTATACCCTGCCACACCTATAGTGGCCAAAAACGATTCAGAAAAGGGGGTGGTGATGAACAGAGTGTCTAAATTAAGCAGACCACTCTTACCCAGTCCAAAGATCAGGGCTTGATCCATCACCGTTATTTATCTCACTGCACCATCCCAGCTCAGAACCTGGCTATATGCAAATCAGTCTGTCCCTGGCCCAGTGCATCATGGGAACAGGGCAGACTAAACTACCAAGCCAATTCTTCACCAGAAAGGAGACAAGCTACCGGGGACCGGTTTCTGGCATTTCAGCCGTCTTCGGCCCGGCTTGCTTGAATCCTGATGGTGCAGTGAGAAAGGGACTCATGTCTGAGTATACCCCGCCACACCTATAGTGGCCAAAAACGATTCAGAAAAGGGGGTGGTGATGAACAGAGTGTCTGAATTAAGCAGACCACTCTTACCCAGTCCAAAGATCAGGGCTTGATCCATCACCGTTATTTATCTCACTGCACCGTCCCAGCTCAGAACCTGGCTATATGCAAATCAGTCTGTCCCTGGCCCAGTGCATCATGGGAACAGGGCAGACTAAACTACCAAGCCAATTCTTCACCAGAAAGGAGACAAGCTACCGGGGACCGGTTTCTGGCATTTCAGCCGTCTTCGGCCCGGCTTGCTTGAATCCTGATGGTGCAGTGAGAAAGGGACTCATGTCTGAGTGTACCCTGCCACACCTATAGTGACCAAAAACGATTCAGAAAAGGGGGTGGTGATGAACAGAGTGTCTGAATTAAGCAGACCACTCTTACCCAGTCCAAAGATCAGGGCTTGATCCATCTCCGTTATTTATCTCACTGCACCATCCCAGCTCAGAACCTGGCTATATGCAAATCAGTCTGTCCCTGGCCCAGTGCATCATGGGAACAGGGCAGACTAAACTACCAAGCCAATTCTTCACCAGAAAGGAGACAAGCTACCGGGGACCGGTTTCTGGCATTTCAGCAGTCTTCGGCCCGGCTTGCTTGAATCCTGATGTTGCAGTGAGAAAGGGACTCATGTCTGAGTATACCCTGCCACACCTATAGTGGCCAAAAACGATTCAGAAAAGGGGGTGGTGATGAACGGAGTGTCTCAATTAAGCAGCCCACTCTTACCCAGTCCAAAGATCAGGGCTTGATCCATCACCGTTATTTATCTCACTGCACCATCCCAGCTCAGAACCTGGCTATATGCGAATCAGTCTGTCCCTGGCCCAGTGCATCATGGGAACAGGGCAGACTAAACTACCAAGCCAATTCTTCACCAGAAAGGAGACAAGCTACCGGGGACCGGTTTCTGGCATTTCAGCGGTCTTCGGCCCGGCTTGCTTGAATCCTGATGGTGCAGAGAGAAAGGGACTCATGTCTGAGTATACCCTGCCACACCTATAGTGGCCAAAAACGATTCAGAAAAGGGGGTGGTGATGAACAGAGTGTCTAAATTAAGCAGACCACTCTTACCCAGTCCAAAGATCAGGGCTTGATCCATCACCGTTATTTATCTCACTGCACCATCCCAGCTCAGAACCTGGCTATATGCAAATCAGTCTGTCCCTGGCCCAGTGCATCATGGGAACAGGGCAGACTAAACTACCAAGCCAATTCTTCACCAGAAAGGAGACAAGCTACCGGGGACCGGTTTCTGGCATTTCAGCCGTCTTCGGCCCGGCTTGCTTGAATCCTGATGGTGCAGTGAGAAAGGGACTCATGTCTGAGTATACCCCGCCACACCTATAGTGGCCAAAAACGATTCAGAAAAGGGGGTGGTGATGAACAGAGTGTCTGAATTAAGCAGACCACTCTTACCCAGTCCAAAGATCAGGGCTTGATCCATCACTGTTATTTATCTCACTGCACCATCCCAGCTCAGAACCTGGCTATATGCAAATCAGTCTGTCCCTGGCCCAGTGCATCATGGGAACAGGGCAGACTAAACTACCAAGCCAATTCTTCACCAGAAAGGAGACAAGCTACCGGGGACCGGTTTCTGGCATTTCAGCCGTCTTCGGCCCGGCTTGCTTGAATCCTGATGGTGCAGTGAGAAAGGGACTCATGTCTGAGTATACCCTGCCACACCTATAGTGGCCAAAAACGATTCAGAAAAGGGGGTGGTGATGAACAGAGTGTCTGAATTAAGCAGACCACTCTTACCCAGTCCAAAGATCAGGGCTTGATCCATCACCGTTATTTATCTCACTGCACCATCCCAGCTCAGAACCTGGCTATATGCAAATCAGTCTGTCCCTGGCCCAGTGCATCATCGGAACAGGGCAGACTAAACTACCAAGCCAATTCTTCACCAGAAAGGAGACAAGCTACCGGGGACCGGTTTCTGGCATTTCAGCCGTCTTCGGCCCGGCTTGCTTGAATCCTGATGGTGCAGTGAGAAAGGGACTCATGTCTGAGTATACCCTGCCACACCTATAGTGGCCAAAAACGATTCAGAAAAGGGGGTGGTGATGAACAGAGTGTCTGAATTAAGCAGACCACTCTTACCCAGTCCAAAGATCAGGGCTTGATCCATCACCGTTATTTATCTCACTGCACCATCCCAGCTCAGAACCTGGCTATATGCAAATCAGTCTGTCCCTGGCCCAGTGCATCATGGGAACAGGGCAGACTAAACTACCAAGCCAATTCTTCACCAGAAAGGAGACAAGCTACCGGGGACCGGTTTCTGGCATTTCAGCCGTCTTCGGCCCGGCTTGCTTGAATCCTGATGGTGCAGTGAGAAAGGGACTCATGTCTGAGTATACCCTGCCACACCTATAGTGGCCAAAAACGATTCAGAAAAGGGGGTGGTGATGAACAGAGTGTCTGAATTAAGCAGACCACTCTTACCCAGTCCAAAGATCAGGGCTTGATCCATCACCGTTATTCATCTCACTGCACCATCCCAGCTCAGAACCTGGCTATATGCAAATCAGTCTGTCCCTGGCCCAGTGCATCATGGGAACAGGGCAGACTAAACTACCAAGCCAATTCTTCACCAGAAAGGAGACAAGCTGCCGGGGACCGGTTTCTGGCATTTCAGCTGTCTTCGGCCCGGCTTGCTTGAATCCTGATGGTGCAGTGAGAAAGGGACTCATGTCTGAGTATACCCTGCCACACCTATAGTGGCAAAAAACGATTCAGAAAAGGGGGTGGTGATGAACAGAGTGTCTGAATTAAGCAGACCACTCTTACCCAGTCCAAAGATCAGGGCTTGATTCATCACCGTTATTTATCTCACTGCACCATCCCAGCTCAGAACCTGGCTATATGCAAATCAGTCTGTCCCTGGCCCAGTGCATCATGGGAAGAGGGCAGACTAAACTACCAAGCCAATTCTTCACCAGAAAGGAGACAAGCTACCGGGGACCGGTTTCTGGCATTTCAGCCGTCTTCGGCCCGACTTGCTTGAATCCTGATGGTGCAGTGAGAAAGGGACTCATGTCTGAGTATACCCTGCCACACCTATAGTGGCCAAAAACGATTCAGAAAAGGGGGTGGTGATGAACAGAGTGTCTGAATTAAGCTGACCACTCTTACTCAGTCCAAAGATCAGGGCTTGATCCATCACCGTTATTTATCTCACTGCACTATCCCAGCTCAGAACCTGGCTATATGCAAATCAGTCTGTCCCTGGCCCAGTGCATCATGGGAACAGGGCAGACTAAACTACCAAGCCAATTCTTCACCAGAAAGGAGACAAGCTACCGGGGACCGGTTTCTGGCATTTCAGCCGTCTTCGGCCCGGCTTGCTTGAATCCTGATGGTGCAGTGAGAAAGGGACTCTTGTCTGAGTATACCCTGCCACACCTATAGTGGCCAAAAACGATTCAGAAAAGGGGGTGGTGATGAACAGAGTGTCTGAATTAAGCAGACCACTCTTACCCAGTCCAAAGATCAGGGCTTGATCCATCACCGTTATTTATCTCACTGCACCATTCCAGCTCAGAACCTGGCTATATGCAAATCAGTCTGTCCCTGGCCCAGTGCATCATGGGAACAGTTGTGGCTTACTTGGCCTTCGGGCCCTTCTGTCTATGGTGTGGTGTCCTTCACGTCGCCTGTGTCTTCCTCCCGGTAGAAGGTGCGGCCGCCATCTTGGTAAGGTTCCCGGCCCCCGGTGCCTCGCACCCTCTCACCTGCTGTTCGCCGGCAGATGGGTCAGGTTACTTCTGCCGGCTGCCGACTGGGTCTGTGAGGCAAAATGCCCGTCCTCCGATGTGCTCTCCCTCACCGTGCCTTCACCGGAGTCAGGCCGCCATTTTGCTTAAGGTGTTCCCGGGCTCCGGTGTTTCCTGATGCCTTCGGTCCCGCTCCTGGGTGTCCTTTATTTAGGACCACACCTCCGCTTGGCTGCTACACTGGGTATCCCCTCTGTGTGCCTCTCTCCGCTCTCTGCAGCCGTCCGACCGCCGATACGATTACGGCACCGCCATCTTGCCTCTTCACCACAGTTTCGGGTTGCCCGCCCAAGCTTCAATTTTACGCTGCTCCGGGGCTTCAATGTCACTCGTCCCCTTGCTCCGCCGCCTCCTGGAGTAGTGCTGCACCTTTTGTGCTGTTTCTCGTGATGTGGGATTTTTTATTTCGACGGATTAGTTATCTTCGGCTGGGAGCTCCCGAGAGACACGTCTACCTCAGCATGTTGTTGGCCACGCCCCCCCGCCTCGCAATATTCTTACACACACTGCCCGAGTCCTCACATATAATTATCGGGGGTGATTTTAATTGTCACCTCGAACCGTTAAACAGTCTGAGTGATAATATTACCAGCGAGGAGGATTCGATCTAGTCAACGTTTACCAGGCAATAGGCTGGACTCCTTTAGTCCTGCAGATGAATTCACTTATTCTTACTAATCTGCTAAGGGTATGCAATGGTCGGTTTCCCTCCGACAGCCCGGGCAATACTACCTATAATAAGCTGGGCCATACATCTATTAGTGATTATATACTATTAGATTTGGAATTATGGCATATAACTGTTGATTTTGTGGTTAATTCTCACTGTAAAAGCGACCACAATCCACTGGTGTTAGAAAACATTTTGCCAAAACTTGACGAACACCAGTATCCTCCCGTTCAATCTGTCCCAGACCTGGTAGTATCTGAAGGTGGTAGAAGAATTTAGTGGGGAACATTTGTACAGTCACCCGAAAAAGTGGCCACCTTATACCAACAAATCATCCCCCATTTGGAACTTCCCTTCCAAATGTCACAAATGACCAAGGCTCAGATTATCTACAGGAACTAGGCAAGTATCATCAAGAAATCCTCTCTAAACTTGCCACGCATTTCTGTAATGGAGAGATAAAAATGTGTTCAAACTCTAAGAATAGGCACTCCTGGTATAATAAAGTGTGTAGAGATGCCAAGTGTGCATTGGTGTCAGCAGTGAAAGATAAGGACACTCAATGTATTAAAGAATCACGGGCTGTATACAAACAAAATGTAGGAGAAGCTAAAGCATCATGGGAGTTCAAAAAATGGGAAGCTATAAAATTGGCTCTCGATAACAGAGATATGAGAGGTTTTTGGCATCTAGTGAGAACTGATAAGTCCAAAGTCAACTCGGCATTCGAACCAAACCTGGGGGAGGAAGTCTGGAGATTGCATTTTCAAACATTATACTCCAGACCTGTGGATGAAGTCGTACAAGTTAAGGATTCAATACCTAATACCATCTCCTTGGATATTAGAGCTCCCCCTTGTACTGTAAAGGAGGTCACCACAGCATTGGGTAAGATGCTCCCAGAAAAAGCCCCAGGGCTGGATAAAATCCAAGGTGATTTATTTAAAAAAAAGGCTCTGTGTGGGCACGATATCTTTCGGTGGTATTTAATGCCATCCTTCAAGGGATGGATTTACCTTCAATTTGGGCAGGTGCAGAGATTATCCTGATTTACAAGAAGGACTCCCCGTTAAACCCGGCTAATTATCGCCCAATAAGCTTAATCGATGTGAGCCAAAAGCTATTTGCTCATTTTCTCTTGGGTCGCTTGCAGTCTTGGATTGACAAAAATAATATTTTAACACCTTTACAAGCTGGTTTCAGAAGTCAGACCTCAACAATTGACCAGATCTTCAGACTGCAACTGATCCACTGGAAAACCTTGACCTTGGAGGGTGGCAGCCTATATCTAACTTTTGTGGATCTTAAATCTACATTCAATATGGTGCAGCGTGATCAGCTATTGGATATCCTCCAAGATATTGGTGCACCTCTGTATCTATACACATGCTGAAATGCTTGCACCAGGATGCGTATGCGACAATGAGATTTGGTAAGGAAGGGGAACTAACAGCCCCCTTTCCAGTAGAGCAAGGGGTGAGACAGGGCTGCATGCTCGCTCTGACCCTGTTCTCCCACTTTTTAAACGGACTAATGGAGACTCTGCTGGCGACAAAAGATATAGACTCACCAAGGTTGGCGAACAAAAAAATCCCTCCGGTAATGTTGGCAGATGATACGCTGCTAATATCCAAGACACCAATGGGTATGCAGGGGGTATTGGCGGAGTTCAGTAAATTCTGTAAGAATAGGAATCCGGAGATAAATCTCCAAAAAACAAAATATATGGTATTCGATGCAAATACCATTAACTGTCCACGGCCACAAATTGAAGGAAGGCCCCTAGAAAGGGTATCCATCTTTGATTACTTGGGTCTTACCCTTAATGACAAAATGGATTGGAGGACCCAAGTAAGCAAAGCTAACCTAAAACTTACACAGTCAATTGGGGGCATCCTAAAAGTATATAAAAATTGTAAACAAAAAGTGGTAGGACCACCTGCAGAAATCTATAAAATACCGGCTAGGGGAGCTTCACTTTATGGGGCAGAACTTTGGGGTTTTTCTCCCTCTAATGCCTTATCCATAACAGAGAATACCTTCCGACGACAACTCCTGAATCTACCCAAAAGTACTCCTTTAACACCGTTGAGGATAGATGTGGGGATCGGTTCCGTTTACTGATATAATTGCTTCTCGTCCGCTCCCATTTTGGCGCCGCCTATGGAGCACCCCCGACTTATCTGATTATAGGGAGCAGCTGAAGGATGTAATGCCTATTTTGGGAGCAGGGAACATCTGATGGTTGTCCTGCATCTGGAATACATGTTATACAATGGGGAGGGCAAATATGTGGCTTTTCCCTGAAGAGACCTGCTCCTCTACATACAAAAATAACCCTTCAGTCTGCCATTAAAGAACATAAATTAGCACAGCTCACGCAGAGTACTTACTCTTGCAAGTTGACCTCCAGTTTTCATGATGTCAAACTCCAATATAAGCTTGAACCAGTACTCAATATGATCCAACCACTTCTAGCTAAGAAATTGTTTTTGCAATGCAAACATGGGGTGCTCCCTCTTAGAGTCTTCACAAACAAATGGAAGGGTAGCCCCAAAATGGACTGTCCAGGGTGTATGTTGACAGATGAGTCCGAACTTCATGTTCTGCTCTTCTGCCCTGAAAATGGGTGCTTCAGTTGTGTAGAAATATTGGAGTAAGAGATCACACTGAGGCCTTCAGGCTACTTAAATACTATTATCTGATTTTGCAACTTCCAGATTCTTGCTTGAAATGTGGCACATGCAAAGATATATTATAGAGAAACAATGCTCGCGATCAATCTAAGTCTCCCCAACTCATTAGTCCGCTCCCATTGCAAGTTTGCACTACCTCCTATGTGCAAACGCCAATGAAATCTTGCTTCACTATATTAGTCTTTTAAATGTTTTTACTGGTTATAACATTATTGATTTTTTAATCGGTTTTAAATGATTTTAATTATGTGTATATTTGTCTTCTCTTATGCTTGTCGTCTAAAGTTCCTTATTATTCTCACACATATGTTACCTGGACTAAAACGTATATTTTAATTTTGTTCTCTTGCCATGCAGTCTTTTCAAATACATTTTTATTGGTTCCAACATGTTCAAATCAATGTGTAATAGCAATTTGGTGTTTTATCCTTGTTTTTATTTGTTCTTTTATGGCATTTTTACTTTTGACTTTATCTTCATTATTTTTTGACTCCGGTCACTATCCGGCACTTCATTCAGATGGTAGGAAATCACTTTATTAAAGACTAGCAGCCCGTCCCGACGTTGTCTGGGTAAAAATTGCTGCGGGCCAGTAGTATATTGTTTTGTAGGATTTCGTTTTGATAGCATTTCTTATCTGTGACAGGTCTGTGAAACGCTCCGATTCAAAGTGCACTGCTGATGCACTTAAGAGTGCGCGTTCAGTAGTGTGTGAACGCGAGTTTCCCTACTTTATTTTTCCTTGCAATATTATATAGCGTGAACTCGACAACATGGCATGAGCACAATTTACATTACAGAAGAACACATTCATTTGTGGTAGGCACGGGGAGAAAAAGCGATTTGCCTGGAATCACAGGATGTTGAGCTGATGCCGAGATTCGAACGTAGCTCCCAAGCTCTAAAGTTCTCAATTCTAGAACTTGTGGCGGGAGGTGTGTCTAAACATGTATGTCGTGCTGGCCATCAATGAGAGAGACCTGTGCATTTTTCAAATGGGTGGTGAAAAAATTTGAGTATGTTGCTGGAGATGTGGGCCGCCGTGCCACCAATGTACTTACTGGGGGAGGGTAAACACCCATTATTCCGCAACTTTCTTTCCACATATTTTATTTATTTATTTATTTACTGACTTATACCGCGCTAGGAACTCGACTCCCTGAGGAGTATCTCCGCACCTTTGGTAACATCAATGAGCAGTGACCCTATCCAATGTATAACAGATTCCCTATCAGGATTAATGATTGAACAGGAAAGTTTTTAATTTTTTCCTAAAAGGAAAATGTTCCTTACAGGTTCTGATGTCATGAGGGAGATTATTCCAGAGCTTTGGACCAGCAACTGACAAGGCCCTACCCCCTTGTCGGAATTTCCAGAACCTAGGGACACAAAGCAGTTCTTGGTCCCCCGATCTCAAAGACCTTGAAGGGGCATAAGGAATGAACCTCCTGGTTAGGTAGTCAGGGCCTTTACCAGTAAGGCATTTGTGAATGGTGCAGCATATTTTAAACGACACCCTCTGTTTCACAGTGAGCCAATGAAGTTTACTTAGTAATGGGATTGAGGGAGTGCTGGCTGGGGCATTACAGACAAGTCGTGCAGCAGTATTCTGCACGACCTGTAATCTGGCAATAACCCCCTCATTGGCGGCTAGCAGCAGACCATTACAGTAATCCAGTCTGCTCAGCACGAGCGACTGAATTAGTGTATTCCTGGTGGAATCAGGTAAGAGGGGAAATACCCGTCGTAGAAGGCCAATGACATGGAAGCAGGAGCTTACTACTTGATTAGCGTGATGTTTAAGGGCAAGCTCCTGATCCAACTTAACTCCTAGATCTTTCACTACCACTTTGGGAGTAGGGACTGGGCCGAGATGTTGAGGCCACCAGTCAGGAGTCCATAGCCGTTTGGCTTCCCCAAAAAGCATCACCTCAGTCTTAGAGACGTTGCACTGAAGGAAATTAGCTGCCATCCAATGTGCCACCTCTTTCATTCCCTGTGCAAATGAGTTACGCACCTCAGGAGTCATGATTTTGAACGGGAAGAGGAGTTGGGTATCGTCTGCATACGATACAGGAATAAACCCATCATACCATCACTCCGCATACTTTCATTACGAAAGTACCATGACTCCGCAATTCCATTATAACGCATGGCATTACATTTTATATGCTTTTACCACCCATACATTAACAACGAAATTCGTTGTAAATGCATGAATGGTAAAAGCATGTGTTTTTTTATGTTTGGATTAGGTAAGTATGGGTAAAGGGGTATATGTTTTGGGGTACTGAGGTATATGTTTTGGGGTGTTTGGGTATTTTAAGGGTTCAGATATAGTTTTGGGTTATGGGGTACAGGGGTAGTTTTAGGGTTTAGGGATAGGTATGGGTTTTGGGGTACAGGGGTATTTTTAGGGTTCAGGGCTAGGTTTGGGTTTGGGGTGCAGGGGTATTTTAAGGGTTCAGGACTAGGTTTGGGTTTTGGGGTACAGTGGTATTTTAGGGTTCAGTGGTAGTTTTGGGTTTTGGGGTACAGGGGTATTTTTAGGGTTCAGGGCTAGGTTTGGGTTTTTGGGTACAGGGGTATTTTTAGGGTTCAGGGGTAGGTTTGGGTTTTGGGGTACAGGGGTATTTTAAGGGTTCAGGGCTAGGTTTGGGTTTTGGGGTACAGTGGTATTTTAGGGTTCAGTGGTATTTTGGGGTTTTGGGGTACAGGGGTATTTTTAGGGATCAGGGCTAGGTTTGGGTTTTGGGGTACAGGGGTATTTTTAGGGTTCAGGGGTAGGTTTGGGTTTTGAGGTACAGGGGTATTTATAGGGTTCAGGGCTAGGTTTGGGTTTTGGGGTACAGGGTATGTTTATAGGGTTAAGATGGGTTCGTGTTTAAGGGAGTTGGGGTATTTTAAGGAGTAAAGGTGGGTTATGATTATGGAGTGCAGGGGTATTTAAAAGGAGCAGGGTGGGATTCGTGTTTAGGGTGTAAAGGGTAATAAAATCAAATAATAAATAAAAATAATATAAATAATACAATTTAAAAACATTTGTATATATATATATATATTTATATATATATATATATATATAGATATATACAAACATATATTTGATGTTTTAATAATGTACTTTTACAATGTTTATGACTTTTCCACACATGCATTTGCGTTATAATGGCATGCGTGATAAAGTCATATGCGTTGTAAAAGTTTTAGAAATGATGTCTTTGCGGAGTAATAGTCCTGCGTTATAAAAATTGCGGAGTGATGGTATGCGGGATGTTGGTTTGCTGAATATCATCACATATTCCTGGGGTGAGGGATAGTACCTTTCTTGCTATTTCCGTGGAGGCGGCCTTGTGTCTGGATGTGCGTGGCGCGAGGCCTGTGTCCAACAGAAGTGGAAAATCTCCAGTGTGCACTCAGGCATCACCGGAAGTTAAGGCGAGATTACATTTCCTGCACAATGGCCCCTGTTTGGGCTCCTTCCAACTCTTGGGAATAGCGCCATGCCTGACCTCCATACAGTAAAGCAGGTGCACGTCACTTGGAGCGTGGGGCAAGCACACCCGGAGCTGGAATGTACAGACCCTGGGAAGTAAAAACAATGAAATATTGGGCACAACACTTGCTTTTTTTCTCTGTAATCCCACGCCCCGCACACGCCCACGCCCCCAGCACACGCCCACAGCACACGATATGAGGCATGGCATGAAGGGCGGAACGTACCACACGCCCCCAGCGTTTGTCATGCCCCCAGCACACGACCACAGCACAACGCAGACACGCCCACAGGGGACTACTTTGCTGGCACGGTTCTTTTACCTTGTAAATGTACATGGTGGGCATCTGCATAGCCTATGTCCTGCTGCTGCAACTGCCCTTTCCAACGCGGTATTGGGTGTTGTGATTGGTGCTGTGGTTCCTGAGATTACCCGCCTCAAAGGTTTGGGCTCTCTCTTTATTATATTAGTATAGATATATAATGAAGCCATTGTGTAATCAATTCGTGAATTACCATTCCGCAAATGAAATGTCCAAGCAGGTGGTATGTCCTTTGGGAATCTACCATTCAATATTCTTAGTCCCAATGCCTCCATGTCCATCAAAAAGTTTATCCCCATTATATTTTGATTGATATTTGTTCTAGGTTTGGTTGTTTGTTTAGGGATTTCCCATTGTTGGTTTTGGGACTGGACAAAGTCGTCCTGTAGAAAAGATATTAACAAATTTATATTAAAATCACTTGATATGATATAATCTGCCAAAGGCTCTTACAAGATTTGCTTCAGAAGAAAACTATTTAGTGCAGCACACATTTCTTTCCTAGAGGCCTGTTATCGTGGAATATATATGTTAATCAAAATTATGGGGCATATTATCAAGGGGGTTTATCTCCGCTTTTTTGGCTTTAAAAGTCAAGAAAGCGGAGATAACATTATCTCCCTCTTACCTAGCTGTCACTAACACCAGTTAGCAACAGCTAGTAGGAGATAGCGACCATCTTGGGCCCCGCTTTGCATGTCAGTGATATTTTTCACTAATGACATGCAAAGTAGGCGTGCCAAGATGTTAGCGACTGGAAATAGTCGCTAACATCGCTATCTCCTATTACCAACTTTTGGAGATATTCGCGCTAAGCGCGAATATCTCCAAAAGCTAACACCTGCCCTGAGCAGTTCTTAGCCATGTTATCCAATGGGAGGTGGATAACATGGCTAAGAGCATTAGCTCGGTAATGCATGAATATCGCTGACTTTACAGCGATATTCATGCATTTCGGCCGATTTTTATCGCTTAGGAGATATACCTTGATAATAGCAAGGTTCCTAAGCGATAAAAATCGCCGCAGCTCGGCGATTAAAAAATCGCCTCTAAACCAACATAGCGATATATGTTTTTTTTAATCCTACTTTTGCCAGATATATATCTCAACTTTACAGCAAGAAGATTAGAATTATTTGTAACTATGCGCTCATGATTTACTTTTAAATCAGTCAAAATTAATATTGCAAGCCCAAATTTGTGATTTTTAATTGCAGGTTCAAATTATCCTTTATATTGATGTAACATAAATGGATCCATTGCCCATGTTTCCAGCAACAGTATAACATGACTGGAACTTGGTAATGCATCTATTTGGGCATATTTTAGTTTTTTACATATCCCATTTATATTCCATGAGCACATTCTTATTATAAAACTGTCCCTATTCTGCTCTATTAATACTTCCTGTGTTGAGTTTTGTCAATGTTCTTCGGCACCATGTAAAGCTGTCACAATCCATTTTTTATTTATTCCATTTATGTTTTCTACTTTTGTTTTTTTAGAAGAGTTGTTTTCTTCAAGACATGTTTTTTCTGGGGGATTTTTTAATATGGAAAAAACTGAATAATTTTGTTCCGGCTTTAGCTTTTTTGTCGGACTTTCTTTTTTTAAAAAGGTGTTGGATAGACCTTTGGAGTTGGTTGTCCAATTAGTATCCCCCAGTTTCGAAAGGTTCCTTGCTCTTGCATGATTAAATCCTCTGTAGACACCGAGGCCACTGTTAAGAGATGTTTGCCTTCAGGATTACGTAAAAAACCTGCACATTCAATATCTTCAGATGTTACTTTTTCTAATGTTCTTGTTTTCAATAGCCAAAGGATATTTCCTCTATTCAAAAAGTTGTGTTTGCCCCGTGAGTCATATAATGGTGTGAACATATTTTGAGCAGATTTTTTTAAGAGGCCTACTTCTCTTTTTTGTTCCTCAATTCTTCTTTGTTCCTCATGTGTAATTTGCTGAATATTGCCACTTCTTTCAATCACTAGGATATTCCAATGTTTTTAATGTCTAATTTCCTCTATCATTTCTTTAATTTCAAAAGAATTATTCGTTGTTTCATCAACCCATAGTTCATTCCTTGCTCGTTTATCTTTTTGTTGGTTCGTGTTCCCACCTATACTTAGTGCAGATTTTTGGTCTTGATATATTGTTTTCTGGATTTGTTGACCCGTAAAGTTTTGCTCATCATTCTGATTTTGCACTACAGATTTAGGTTCAAGAAGATTTAGGGGCCTCATGACTTGGGTCATAATTTTTGTTTGTTTATTTTGAATATCACAAGAAGTGACCTCTTTTATTACACAACCATTTCCATTGAGTTTGTATATTGCTTCTTTTTCTTGGTCCCTATTTACTTAAAATTCTGGAGAACAAGGTCTTTGGTTGGTACTATCTGCTAGTCTAATTGTATTTGTTGTCACAAAATTTTGTTCGCCAAGATGATTCCCAGACTTTATAAAGATATAATTAATATTTTTCTTTTTTTTCCAAGGTTTTTGCAGATTTAACCCCAGTTACATTACTGTCCTGGTTTCCTATTGATTTTTTCCTTAGTTTTCCTCCTACCTCAACTGGATTAGAGGATGTGTCCAATTTAATGTCTATTTTTGCTGCACTTTCAATGGTGTATCCATATTATTATCTGTTTTTGCTGCACTTTCTTTTTTCGCCTTATTTCTGGCTTTACATCGTTTTTGTCTTTGTCTTTTTGTTATTTCAAAGGAAATTGAGTCCTCGTCATTTTCTCCACCTTTCTTCAAGTCATGTGAAGAATCTGACAGTATTTCAATACCTTTTTTCTTGTTTATATCTTGTTCTATACTCTGTATTACTGCCGAGCTTGGTATAGTAGAGACCTCGGTATCCTGTTTTGTCATCCGATTGCTCCATTTTCTTTCCTCTGCAAAAGCAGATAAATTTTTTCCTGAATAACACCAATTCTCCTTACGATATTCCTTTTTTTCGCAGACTATATCTTTGACATCCTCTAACATTGTATTCACGAACGTCCGGAATAGTTACCAATTTGTTAATTAGGGGAGCACATGTACAATCAAGATAATTTGAAGCTTCTTCCCTTTGGGCTTTAATTAAGAGATTATTCAATTCAGCCAATTTATGCTCAATCCCAGCGACTGCATTTGCCATAACTCCAACTACATCAATTTGAGTATCCATTTTTTTTATTGTACTGTTTGAGCTTCAAGAGTTAATACTGATGTTTGATCAAATATATCCCATATGGTTGTCTTTATTTTTTGTTTTGTTGTCCATGTATGTGTCCTTACCACACATTGAAATATTGGTGTCATCATGTCCACTTTCTTTATTTATTGTTGCTGATACATTTTTTGGCGTAGCCATACTATTATTATTACTAGGATATTCATATGTAAATACCAGTTGTTCCTTGCTTCCTAGAATTTTATTTATAATAACTGGTGTTTTTGGTGGATTTATGGTGGCCTGTTCCTGGCTTTCCAAACTCTGTTCCCTATCCTTTTTTCCCTCGGTAAGCATTAATTTGCATGTTGGCCCGCATACAGAATTAATTATACCAGTGGTGCATTTTTGTTGGTTTCCTGATTTAGTGCTCAGTGTATATTCATTGACTAGATCCTCTTTTTTTTTCCTTATGTCAAGCTTTACTTCTATTGGCCACGGAGTTCCTGAGGTGGGCGTGTTCTTGATCTTATCAAACTGTATAAATTCCTTTGTTGGTTTTTCTGTCCTATTTTTATCCGTCTCTCTATTTCCGGTTTGTGGAGATAATGTTTGATATACTGGATGTAATAAATGTAATGGGTCCACATCCTCTGTTTGCTCTTTTATTTTTCCTTCACGATCTTTAGTTTGCTGATCGTTTACCTGATCCGATTCCCAGACCACATCAACTAATTCTATGTTCTCTTTTAAATTGTTTGTTGGCTTGATTGGGTTCTGTAGGCAATTTTATTCAGCTTCTAAATGCACGTACGTGCGGTTGTTGGATCTCACATAACATCAATTTCTGTGGAATTTTTGTGGATTTTTCAAACATCCTAGCTATTGGTGAAATTAACGTTTGACTCGCCCCCTTAATTTGAGCTTTAGAATTTTTTAGCACTTTTGGTGCTTACGTTTTTCAGGCACGTCTTTTTGCAATACCCACCGTTCTTTCTTTGTCTGAGCGCATTTCCAGTAACAGCCTTACTTACTCCCTTCCCCTTTTCTCTTTTTTTATTTACCACAAACATATGTAAATACTTGTTCTACCAATAAATGCATGTTTACTTATGGGTCACAATACACGCTGCAATATACGCCACAGATTAGGCAATGCAGGACGATTAAAGGAATATGAAGTTCACAAGCTCACATTCCAATGAGGGTGCTCATACAGCTCCTGTTCTCCACTGGGTATCCTATAGCAATCCCAGAAAGAGCACTCTCACACTCCCGCAAGTCCTGCAGTCGCAATCACAATTATAGTGCAATTATAGCACAGTTTACAATCTTTGCTTAGGGTCATAGACAACTCCTGCAAGGCTAGGTGTCAGAACAACTTCTTGACTTCTCAATCAATCAATCAATCAAAGACATTTATAGAGCGCACTACTTACCCGTAGGGTCTCAAGGCGCTTGGGGGGGGGGGTGCCGTTACTGCTCGAATAGCCAGATCTTCAGCTTCTTCCTGAAGGAGAGGTGGTCTTGGGTCAGGCGCAGGTCGGGAGGGAGGGAGTTCCAGGTCTTGGCGGCCAGGTAGGAGAAGGACCTTCCTCCTGTTGTCGCTCTTCGGATGCGGGGGATGGCGGCGAGGGCGTGGCTGGCTGATCGGAGGTGGCGTTTCGGAGTGTAGAAGTTGATATGGCTGTTGAGGTAGCTCGGGCCTTGCTCGTGTAGGGCTTTGTGTGCGTGGGTGAGGAGACGGAAGGTGATTCTTTTGTTGACGGGGAGCCAGTGCAGGTCTCTCAGATGTCCGGAGATGTGGCTGTAGCGTGGGATGTCGAGGATGAGTCTGGCTGAGGCGTTCTGGATCCGCTGGAGTCTCTTCTGGAGCTTGGCGGTGGTTCCGGCGTAGAGGGCGTTGCCGTAGTCCAGTCGGCTGGTGACGAGGGCCTGGGTGACGGTCTTCCTGGTCTCGGTGGGGATCCACCAGAAGATCTTCCGTAGCATGCGCAGGATGTTGAAGCACGACGAGGAGACGGCTTTGACTTGTCTGGTCATGGAGAGCGAGGAGTCCAGGATGAAGCCCAGGTTGCGTGCGTGGTCTGTCGGTTTGGGTGCGGTGCCCAGGGCGGGGGGCCACCAGGAGTCGTCCCAGGCGGAGGGCGAGGAGCCCAGGATGAGGACCTCCGTCTTGTCTGAGTTCAGCTTCAGGCGGCAGGTCGTCATCCACTCGGCTACCTCTTTCATCCCTTCGTGCAGGTTGGCTCTGGCGGCGGCGGGGTCGTTGGTCAGGGAGAGGATCAGCTGGGTGTCGTCGGCGTAGGAGATAATGTTGAGGCTGTGTTGGCGTGCGATGGCCGCGAGGGGGCTCATGTAGACGTTGAAGAGGCTGGGGCTCAGAGAGGATCCTTGGGGAACGCCGCAGATGACTTCGGTGGCCTCTGACTTGTACGGTGGTAGGCGGACTCTCTGCGTTCTTTCGTTGAGGAAGGAGATGATCCAATCCAGTGCCTTCTCCTGGATTCTGACGTTGCTGAGGCGGTGCACTAGGGTGCGGTGGCAGACCGTGTCGAATGCCGCGGAGAGGTCTAGGAGGATGAGGGCCGCTGTGTCTCCGTTGTCCATCAGGGTTCGGATGTCGTCGGTGGCAGCGATGAGGGCGGTCTCGGTGCTGTGGTTGGCTCGGAAGCCGGACTGTGAGGGGTCGAGGGATCCATTCATCTCGAGGAAGGCGGCCAGCTGTTTGTTGACGGTCTTCTCGATGACTTTTGCAGGAAACGGGAGGAGCGAGATGGGGCGGTAGTTCTTGAGTTCGGTGGGGTCCGCTGTGGGTTTCTTGAGTAGAGCGCTGAGTTCGGGGTGCTTCCAGCTCTCAGGGAAGGTGGCGGAGTCGAAGGAGGTATTGATGATGTCCCGTAGGTGGGGTGCGATGATATCGTCGGCTTTGTTGAAGACGTGGTGAGGGCAGGGGTCGGTTGGAGATCCGGAGTGGACGGAGTTCATCATGCGGACCGTGTCTTCGGTGCTGACCAGGGTCCAGGCGCGGAGGGTGGTGGTGGGTGGCGTTGCTGCGGTCGTGGCGTGCGTCGGTTGACTGCTGAAGCTGTTGTGTATGTCCGCGATCTTGTTGTGGAAGTAGGAGGCGAGGGAGTTGCAGAGGTCTTGCGATGGGGTGATGTTGTTGTTTCCTGCGCTGGGGTTGGAGAGCTCTTTCACGATGTTAAAGAGTTCTTTGCAGTTGTGTGCGTTGTTGTCCAGCCGGTCCTTGAATGCAGTTTTCTTGGCGGTGCGGATCAGCTGGTGGTGCTTCCGGGTGGCGAGCTTGAGGGTGGTCATGTTGTTCGGTGTGGGTTCCCTTCTCCAGACTTTCTCGAGGGCTCGGCAGTTCTTCTTGGAGCTCTTGAGTTCGTTGGTGAACCATGGTGTTTTCTTGCTGCCGTGTCTGCTGGGCGGGATCCTCAGAGGGGCGAGTTCGTCCGCGCAGTTGCTGATCCACTTCGTGAGGTTGTCGGCGGCTTGGCTGGTGTTTGCTGAGCTGGCAGGTGGGTGCTGGCTCAGGGAGGCGGCGAGTTGGTCGGCTGTGATCTTGTTCCAGCTTCTTCGAGCAACCTGTTGCTGGTGGTGGTGGATCGTCGTTCTTTTGAAGGTGAAGTGGACGCAGCTGTGGTCCGTCCAGTGGAGTCCGGTGGCGTGGCTGAAGGCGATGTCTTTGCTGGATGAGAAGACGGCGTCGAGTGTGTGTCCGGCGAGGTGGGTGGGGGTGGACACCAGTTGCTTGAGTCCAAGGTTGGCGAGGTTGTTGAGCAGGGTGCTGGTGTTGCGATCGTTGTTGTTCTCCAGGTGGAAGTTGAGGTCTCCCAGGAGGATGTAGTCAGCGGAGCGGAGGGCGTGCGGGCTGATGACGTCGGTGACTTCTCTGCATCGATGTTACAGTGTGTCAGCGTGCCAGCATGCCAGCAGTTCTCCCACTACTACTTTCGCTCTGCTCACCCTTTCGTTTTCTGAGTGCTCACTTATCCCTAGCACTTATGTTCTTGACAATGACACTGGCCCCCCCACAGCTCCTGCGGTCTTCTGAGGTCTTCAGGGGCCTTCAGGGGTGTAGCCACAGCCATGCAGCCTTGCAGAACCGGGCGGGGGTTTTTGAAAAGAAAGAAACGCAACCGCCGGTCGGGCAATGTCTTCCACCCACAGATGCACAATGCGCACCAGCACACCAGCGCTGCCTCGGGCCTACTATAACCTCCCTGAAGCCTGATGTTGTGGGCACTCCAGGCATTGTGGGCACAGAGGGCGCTATGTGTGTTAGAGGCACTAGAGACGTTGGAGGCTTGCGCTGCTCACCTCAGCCCACCGGTGATTCTCCAACCCTCACGGCTCACCAGCTGCTCCCGCGGCTCCCCTGGCGTGCAGATCGTTTAATAATGTGCGCTTCACCGCGTCAAGCTGGAGGGTCTCTCTTCGGCACCCCTTCAGCCGTCGCTCAGGGCTCGGGGCCCGGGGCTCCGGGGGCTCACACTCACGCTACCCAGCCCATCTCCGCCGCCGCACACACAGCTCCTCCCACTCGCCTAGACTTCCGGAAAGAGCTCACAGCAATTGGTGTGACAAGTGACTATCCAGACATGTAAAATTAAAAGTACTTGTTCTGCTTTTGAAATACATGACACCCTGCCCACTGGGCTGTGTAAGGCCCTACCCTTTAGGTGACCTATATGTATTAAAAAAGAAAGGTTTGCGCCGGCAACATATTTATTTTTTCAGGTCCAAATGAGAGTTTAAAACTGCACACGCAGGCTCTCCAATGGCATGCTTGAGCCATGTTTAAAGGTCTACTTAAGCGGGTGGTACAATCAGTGCTACAGACCTACTAGAGGCATTATATTTACAAGCCCTGGGACATGTAGTGCACTTTCCTTTGAACTTATTAGTACATTAAATATGTTGAGTATTAGCCAATATTACCTTTTTTAGAGGAAAGGGCACATACACTTTAGCACTTTATGATAAAATGTCTTAAGGCCTGTAAAACTGAGGTCAGAAAAAATAGAGGAGGAAGACAAAAAGTTGGAAGGAAGACCACTCTAAGGCTGACAGGTCTAACAACTACCCTATGGCTGACAGGTCTAATACCAATGAAAGGACTTTGGCAGCCATGGAATTTTCCTGCTCAGAGCTTTTCCCGCAGAAATCAAAGGAGTCAGCGGGGCCTGGTCTTAACACAATCTGACTTTGGGAGGACTTCACCAGATACAGTTTTCCACCTCTCTCTGCTGGAATATTTATACTCCATAAAAAAGTAAACACTTTGATCAGGACAATCCACTTGGTGTATCCAATCTACTCTCTATTGCAGATGGTCTGAAATCATGACTTGGTCCCGTCAACTGCGAACAGAAACTTCTCATTTGAGGGTTACATTTCTTGTTGCTTTTTGCCCTAAACCTTTAATCATTCCTATCTCTTGGTCCCCTCGAATTGCTTGCAGCATAACTTGCTGATGGGTTTATAGTAGACCTTTATGCCTTGTTCCAAGGTCCACTTAGTCACAGATCACTTGGAGTCCAGATAGCTACAAAGCCAGAACGGGGAAGCTTTCCCACTCTTCTGTATCAAAGACCATCAATCTCCCAGGCACAAGATTCAGAAGGCAGCCTTCCACAGGAGACTGATGATATCTCTACTGACTTAAAACTCCACTAGACTGAAGAGTTTCTTAAGAGGTTCTCTCCCATAACACTAATCCTATCTCCGTAGCTCGGCAGAGAATGAAGCAGAACGCAGGACAGGACAGCACAGCACATTTTTTGTATTGTAATCCCTACTGAGAAGATGCAGGAATCTTCTTTCCTCTCCTCTTTGATTGTGGGAGGTTTTGCATAGATTTATAGGTAAGAAAGGGTCACACGTCTTCAGACGACACTAGCTGTTGGAAATGTTTCTCACTCTCACTTTCATTTATATATGTATTCATTTGGATTCTTTATAAGCCTGTAAAACTTGATCTGGTCAAGACTGTCTTGCAGGAGAGATTCTTCCCAAAGCAAGATGCCATCTTCTATTTTGCAGTGCAAGAGTTCAAAGTACACAGTCTATTCACCCCTCTTAATCAAACATATTTAACACCTCTCAAGTGGACATCTGCCAATACTCTGTTACAGCTAGGGGAGAAGAAACTTCCATGAAGCACCCAGGAAATGAGCACAAAAATCCCCATGATCCAATTCACCTCATTTTGATGGAAGTGTTTTAGAGTAAGGGAAGACGTACTAGCTAGATGAAATAATAAAAGAATGGAACTTTTACCTTTTATAATCAAACATTTCAAACTAAATAAGCTATTTATGTTTTCACTTCTCTTTTTAGCTTAAATGTGTTAGACACAAATGCACAGTATAGGTAAGCATTGTGTCAATGGATACACAAAATAGTAAATACAGATAAATGGATATTAAATTCAATAGGGGTTAGCGGTGGCTATTTGAAGGGCTGCATCAGTTTTGCTCCCAAAGGTTGGTCTTGGTGGGTTCAGCACACTCAGAAACAGTGACAGACAGTGAGGTGAGACGCCACATACCTCATACCTTCGTAACCTACTTACATACGTAGCAAGCCAGGAGTAACACTATCCAATGGCAACCAGCTTGCAATGATTCATGATATGTCAACTTCTTAAAGTCAAAGTGCCCGACCAGCCTATGCACTGGGGACTGCAGCTGCATTGATGGTGATGCTAATGCCATGTTAAAGTGAGCCTCTAGACTTACTGGATTCGCAGAACATTGCTTCCAGTCCTGTGCAGCTTCCATTTTCAGATCACCCTGGTGTGGCAAGGAAAAATTATTCATAGGCATTTGTCATGGGAAAAAATAGGGCTCAAAGCATTTACGGCTGCAGCAGATATCTACTGTGATCTGAGAGACACACGTATAAATTCCAGCGGGCTCCATCTACTGATGCTGGTATGGTAAGTATGATACATTAGCATAATAGTAATAACCCTTTTGTGATACAAATATGCACCATAGGCTATGAAGGGATGCGGATACTGCAGGTAGCCAACGTATTTCAGAGTAATTGCGAGTACACAGCGTGCACTTCTGTACACATTACCACTAACTGTGGTAGTCGCCAGTATTGACCCTGATGTATTACACTTATGTGTTGCTGGAAAACTTGCAAACCAGGACAGCATGAGCTATAGAAATGTCAGGCGTTATGCAACAGTAGCTAGTGACTACTAAGGCGTCACTAAATATCAGAAATATATCTAAGAGTTCAGGATCTTCTTGAGTAACACTACAAATGGGTTTGTTGTCTGAAGGCGGAGTCAGCATTGCAGACGTTCTACGTGTGGCTTTATAGTCGTAATTCTGCATTTCCTGTGTTATAATGAGTAGACGTGCTGACAGCATGTGGTAAATAAAACACCCTTTATGTTTTTTTTGGTGCTTCAGTCTGATGATGCAAATAAGCAAGTACATGGAATTCCAAACTAAACTCATAATTCTCAAGACTGTGTCACTTTAACTGAAGGGAAGAGTGGTGGGGATAAACATGATATTATTTTTTATTTCGTTTTATAGATGCTCTTTACAGAAAACACTTTTTTTAAGGGAGCCTTTGGCCAAGTGTTGACTTAGAAGCCGTATTCATAAATCACCCTAAGTCATGTTTTTGAGGCTGCATCATTTCAGATAAAAATATAAATTGAAAAAAAACATTGCAATGCCAGAATAAATATCTATTAATCGCAACGTTTATTTGTTGGAACATGAGTATATTAAACTAAGCTCTTTGAATGTTCTTGGTCTACATTGAATGTGGTTTGATAAGATTATGTTTACAATATAAAAAGCATACATCACGTGTATCTTAAAGTGCACATGAATAGAACTTACTGACCCTTAATGCAAATCTGTTTTCAAGAAGAGAGGTGGCTTCATGTGATCGTGAAATATGAAGCAAAGTTCAGGTGCTTTAGAACACCTTTGTTTGATATTGAAACTTAGCATGCATGAGTGTTCTCAAACGTCACCTTTCTGAGGTTTTTATCAAAATTGAACTTTTGCAAAAGAAAGCTAGTTGTCTTAAAATGCACTTGGTAAACAAGCCGCTCACATGATTTCTATCCAAGAGTTTTCCAATACCATTTTCTGCCAACTACAATCTTATTAGGTTTCACAGGGAGACCAAAACAGGGGGTGGAGTTCCCATTGCTTTCCACGACCCGCTAAAAGTGGTGGAGCTTTGTATTTTCAAACTGGAGGCGCCGCTAAGGGGTTAATGGACGGGGCTCTAGTCTATTGCCCTCATGGGCCAAAACACAACTTTACCCATAGACTGACAGAACGACTAGCACCCCATGTTCTCACTTCGCTTTAATGTGGAATTGGACTCTGTCCCAGAGACTCTACTTTTATTCTCTGACTTAGAAATGCTGGGTTTACATCAGAAAGTAATTGGTCCCATGCACATAGAGGGCCACAAACGGATCTGGTCTTTACCAACTCTCCTTACATTCAGGTTGACACTCCTTTTCCCTGAGTTTGGACAGACCAATATTCCATTAGCTTTCAGTTCCCCATCAAAGGAGAACTTTCCAACCACAAGAACGAAGGCCTTACAATGACAAGGCCATGAAAGAAGGTCTCCCTTTACTCCTTCTCTTCTTCTTTCGCGACCCAATTACACTACTAGGACTCCTGATGTTTAACAGCGCCCTTACAGATTTTAAGAATTCTTTCTCTGAAGCCCCAGATAGAGTTGCTTCCCTTAAACAAAGCTGCTACTTTTTGATTAGGTCTCACTCTCCCTGGTACCCAGAGTAACTTACATAATGAGAAATTGGCTTGCAGTAAACTGGAGAGAAGATGGCACACCACAAAATCCCTTCCTGACAAATCTGCTTAGAAGCTTGCACTAGGGTCCTATCATAAAAGATCAGAGAAGCTTGTAGGTCTCATATTATTAATAGGAGAAATAATGCTGGTAATTTGGCTGGAGAACTGTTTAAAGTATTAAATGAGTTTACTATCCCTAATGCCTGTACTTCCACTATTCAGGCCTCCTAGCCATTATGGGATGCTCTTGCATATCATTTTGGGGAAAACATCTTAACAATGTATTGGAACCTTTCTAACCCCATAATATGGGCAGAAGACTCCCTTATTATATCCCCTGCTACCAACCCTCTTGCATCATTGGAGAAGTTTGAACCCATTAACTCAGCACAAGTCTTTGACATGTTGAGTAAAATTAAATTTGGTTCCCCTTTTGATCTTTTCCTCCCTTATATCATGACGACTCTACCTAAAATACTCCTTCCTGTCATTACTTTGCTGTCTATCTTTCTCTTAGCTCTGCAACTCTTAACAGTGGTCTGGAAAGCACCACAAGTTTGCCTATCTTTAAAAAAAACTAATGCGGATCATCTTGAGCCCACCAACTACATACTCATATCACTACTTCCTTATCTGAGCAAAATCATGAAGACTTTAGTAAACAAACAACTTTCCTCAGGCTCGGAAACACACTCCCTCCTGGATGCCCCTCAGTCTGGTTTTGGAGTTTCCTACTGCACAGAAACATCGTTGGTGGTTGTTTTGGACACTATTCGGCTTTCCCTTGATGATGTTTTCCCAGCCACATGGGTGTTACTTGATCTATTCGCAGCGTTTGACACAATCTCTTATTGAATCTTGGTCCAAAGACTCACAGAGATTGGCGTCTGCGAAAAGCTTTGAAGTGGCTCAAAAAGTTCTGCAGTAGCTGGACTCAGACACTGCACTTTGAATCTAATGCAGGGCTCTTCACTGAACTCTAAGCTTTTTAACATCTATGTATCCCCCTAGTCCAAGTGGTAAGATCCTGTGGGCTTAAAGTCATTGCCTATGCAGATGACACTCTATTGATCATTTGTACGGGACCCAATCCAGAATCTACCAAGTGCAGGTTTGGTGAATGTATGAGGAACATTGCCTTCTAGATTACCCTGAATTGCGTACAGCTAACAGATAAGACTGAGATTCTGTTATTTGGTAAGGCCCATGCATTTTGGACAGATGAGTGGTGGCCTTCTGAGTTAGGCTTAATACCCCAACCTAAATAGGCAGTAAAAAGTTGTGGTATCGTTGTTGATGAGAACCGCGCTGTTTTGTGATCATGTGTACGCTCATAAAGGTCTCTCTGTGGCTCCCATTATAAACTAAAAGAACTCTCACTCAGGCCCTCACTGTAAGCCTTATGGATTACAGCAGTGCCCTCCTTGTAGCGGCTAATGAGTAAGTCGCTACTCTCCAAGCTACAAGTGGTTCAGAACACCGCTTCTTGCCTGGTTTGCAAACTTCCTCTTCACTCCCCATCAGAGCCCACATTGACATTTCTTCACTGGCTTCCTGTGAAAAAGCATTCTCTGTTCAAACTCCCTGTGCCTGGTTTACAATTCCTTGATTGACAAGGCTTATTTCTGTCTGCAAGAGAAACTTTGGCCTTATTTTCCTACTCGGAATCTCAGATCTAAAGGCCAACTTCTGCTATGCCCTCGGCGTATCTGTATGACCAAATAAGGTAGTTAATCTTTTTTCTATCTTGCTCTCCACCACTGGAATTGACTACCTTTTCATATTTGTTACTGCTCTGACCTTGCTTGTTAAACAAAAATACTTAAGACCTGGTTCCCCTGAAACTCTTTCTTCTTAATTTTGCGCTCCAGCGCTGAGACTCCCCTTCAGGGGTGATTTGCCTTGCACAGTATCAAATTAACATAATATGACTATTTTGAAACAAGCAGATGGTAAAAGGTTTGTAATTACTATGGATGACTCCTTGTGAAAACAAGTGGAAGTTTATTTCTTGTGAGATACTAAGTTGGTTTCAAGATGTCTCTAATTAACTTCACAGAAAAACAGATGACAGAATTCCAACAAGTCTCAGCTCCAGTAACTATTTATCATGATTGCATTGCAAGGACATTATGGACCACAAAGAACTTACACTTCGTCCTTTCAATATGGATGCCCCCTGTGGTAAGTCTTGTCAGAGGCCTGTGAGCTCATGGTGCAGTAAATCGTGTTGTCTTTACTCAAGCTTTTCATGAAACAGCACCCACATCCAGTGCACCCATCAATCCTCTTCTGCTCCTGAAGTCGGTGGGCAGTCAAAATATCGAATTTAAAATATCGACCTACATTAATATTGAGTTTTTAATATCGTAGGGACAGAATATCGAAGTCAAGAATATCATTGACCAGAATATCAACTCCAAGGTAAGTAATATCGATTTTTTAAAATATCGAAGTAAGTAATATCGAAGTAAGTAATATCGTAAGCAAAAATATTGTTGTTAATAATAAAAAAAATGTTTTAGTGTTATGTATTTTAGTATGTATTTCATATGTATGTTAAACATTTTTTAATGTATTTTTATACATTTTAAAATAAATGTTTTGAAATTAGTCATTTGTTAAAGTAAAGGTTGCGTTTTAGTATCAGAGCGGGTTGCGGGTTTACAGGGGAATAGGGTGGCAAGTAATTTAATTATAATTGGTTAATTATTATGTTTTATTAATTGGTATTGATGATGAATTCAATGTTAATTATGAATTTTTAATTCATTTTTATTAATTAGTTAATTATATTAGTACTGATTATTTATTGTTATTCTTAATTAACTTATTGTTATTTAATAATTAATTGGTGATGAATTTTTATTATGTTTTATTATTAATTTTTATTAAGTGATTAATTAATAATTAAATAATTATGTGATTTTTTGTGTATAGTGGGTTGTAGGTTTATAGTGGAATAGGGTGGGAAATATTTAAAATAAATTAATTAAAATGATTGTTTTTAATTATTGGTATGTATTATTAAATAAATGTTAATTACTTATTAATTGGTAATTATTGTTTTATTAGTTAGTTAACTATATTAAATACAATAAATGTATTAATAATTATTTATTGTTACTGTTAATTTATTGTTAATTAATTATTAATTTGTGGATAATTATTAATTGGTAATTCATATTTATTAGTTAGTTAATTTTTAATGATGTTAATTTATTATTAATTGTTATTAATTGATTAATTGATAGTTACATTAATTGTGCTTTTTGTATGTGAATGTGTTGTCTGGGGAATAGTAATGTTATGTTATTTAAGTAAATATTGATTGGTATGTATTAATAATTATTTTGTAAATTAATTATTAATATGTTACCCCTACGGTATCCAGAGCTTTCCCTACTGTTGCACTCTCTGGAGTGGGAATAATGATTTTAACTCTACGCTATTCAGCGCTTTCCCTACTGTTGCACTCTCTGGAGTGGGAATAGTCATTTTTACCCCCACGCTATCCAAAGCTTTCCCTACTGTTGCACTCACTGGAGTGGGAATAGTCATTTTTACCCCTACGCTATCCAACACCTTCCATACCTTTGCACGCTCTGGAGTGGGAATAGTAATTTTTACCCCTACGTTATTCAGTGCTTTCCCTACTGTAGAACTCTCTGGAGTTTGAATAATAATGTTTACCCCTACGCTATCCAACGCTTTCCTCCCTGTTGCACTCACTGGAGTTGGAATAGTAATTTTTATCCCAATGCTATCCAACGCTTTCCCTACTGTTGCACTCAGTGGAGTGGGAATAGTCATTTTTACCCCTATGCTATCCAACGCTTTCCCTACTGTTGCAATATGTGCAGTAAGTATACATTCTAATTTCTGTGTAGATGTTTAAATTATTTTAAATTTATATGTATTAGTTATTATTTTTAAATATGTTTTAATGTTCATATCTATAATTTTATATTCTTATTTTATTTAGTTATATTTATTTTTGACTTATTTTTGCATTTTTAACATCGATATTTTTTACAACAATATTCTTTTTTCTGATATTTTTAGACTTACCTTTATGTAGATAGGACTTCAATATTTTTGACGTCGATATTTCTGTGTCAATATTTTTATAGGTCTATGTTCTGTCTCTCGATATTTTGTCATACAATACGGAAGACATAGAGAATCATGAACCTCAGAGTAGCGTGATACAAGACAAGCATCCAATGGTATCACATCCTATGCTGCATTCTGACAGTTGCTTACTCTAGCTTTGATAGGTAATTTCCTCAGTTAATGAATGGCTGATACAACTGAAAAGATACCTACTGCTTCTTGCTCTTAAAATTCAGGATCCATTTCAAATTATACTACTCCTTGGTTTGTAGGCACAGTTGGTGTTATTTAATGTTTTGTTCAAGCTTTTGTGAACGTAACGCTAGCTTTTCTCTAATCTGCAGAGTTGTTTTTCTTCTGCCTCATGTATACAAATGTTTTAATTGCCAGTCAGAGGAAGGGGAACACCATGTACTGTGTAGTGTTTAAACACACAATGTTTCATTGCATGAAGCTAGCAGTTCGATAGGCATTCTTGGGCGCACTCTCAGATCAGATCTTTGAATATGAACTCCACTAAGATATAGACGAGTTTGTTCAGCAATAGTTTCAGTCAGAGAAACCTGCATATCTGAGCTACAGGGAAGTGGCTACTTTCAACGTTTGCAAAATTTAAAGAAATTCCTTTGGATTTCAGGAATTTTACATTTACCCTTCTTTGGTGCCCGCCTCTCAAGACCCAACAAGTAACCTGTTTCTTGATCCATCATGTCCATCTCCTCCCACTTGTCAGTACATTTAAAGGACATGTCAGACAGCCACTTGCCTAACTCCTTGTTTCAACTCTCACTCCAACTCAGGGCCCTGCAGGTAGTTATCCTGATTACTGGTTTGGAAGATCTGCTGGAGCCTACAGGTAAGGCAGTGGTTAGTGGACATGACTTTACAGTCCTCCTGGCAAAGTTCTGGCAACGCATTAGCACCAAACCAAGAGATGGAATACACTGTCATCGGGGAAGAGGCAGTGACAGCAGGCTAGGCCCTTGCTCCACGGACTGAACAAATACTCAGTGCAGACTGCAGAGCTAGCAGTCATCTGCCAGCGATAATGGAACTACTACATACATGACGTGGTCAAAGAAGCTATCTTTCACTTGCCACATACTCACGAGCTACCCTTTACCTGTGGCAGAATAATGTCATGGTTAGATGACTGATCACATGGTTAATATAGGCATCAACGCTACTCCTTGCTTCTCAGCAATGCAGAGCAACCAATCACTTGTCACTGATATCAGGGCTATTCCTCACTTGCCACACACTGCAGAACTAAACCTTTATCTCTTTCTTACTATGGATAGGTGAGTACCTGTATATCAGCTAGTCTCACTGCATACTCTCATTGTCTGCATCCATTCATCCATCTATCTGAGGCAATGCTAGGGCAGACAGCCTCACAGCCAAGAGTTCTCAAAGGACAAGGTGTTTGGGAATTGAGAATCTTCAGTCATGATAACTTCAGAGATAATAACTGTCACATGGAGAGGCAAAAGGAGGGCCAATGTGACGTGCTTGGAATACGGAGAAAGACGGTCCCTTGCATGGCGTGACACTGGGCTGGGAAATATGTGACACAAGGAAATGGGGATACTAAATTGGACAGCAACTTATAAAGAGCCAGAAAAGATACATATAAAATCATACCTCCATATATATCTCGATTAAGAACTATGCATCACCAACAATAAACAAAAATCCGTGCAACAGAGGCGGGGTCATTGAGTGCAGGTGTGTGGTCAAAAAGTGGCAAAACAAGAACTAAATATTCTGTAGCTATTTTGTTGGTCTTTCCCCTTTTTGTAACTCCATATAAAATAATACACATCCTTAAATAAAAAAATTAATGTACGTTAAACTAATCAGTGGAAAATGCACTGTTTTACATTATGAAACCTCAATTGATAATGCGATCACTGCAGAGTCTGTTACCGATGTACAAATAAATTATTGGTGCCTGGAGAAGTGTGAAATAATGACTTATAGTTCTACAAAGTCCCAGTTTGTGACAGAAAAGCACTGTTAATATGCAAGTAATTATTTTAAAATTGTACTACAGATAGCATAATATAAGCTGTCACAGAAAGGTCCAAAAGCGCCATATTAAGAGTTTGTTCAGTTTTCCGTATTACAAGTTGGGTATGCTATCCATGAAGTTGGTGACAGATTAGCGCATCTGCCAAACTCTAGATAAGGGCTTTATTGTTTAAGATAACATATGTGCAACCAAAATATATATTTTAGTAATACACAATTAGACTGTGAAAGTGCAAACATTTTTTTATGTGTCCAATAAAATGATGCACTCCAGAACTCAGCTGGTAACACCCTTACATAACCTCTTAAAAAGAGTAAATCTATGTCAATATGAAGCTTCAAGTGTCTATTAAATAAAGCTTATAGTGGCTACTTTAGCATCCTCCCCAGCCCGGTTGCATGCAAATGACCATGCCACACACAGAGCTCTGTAGTTCATGTCTTTATTCTTCAGAATGCAACCGTTAACTATCTGCATTGCTTCATGAAGTTTATTAACCACACCCAGACACACCAACATTATTACGTCATTCTCCTACAGAGACACCTTCCTGCACATAAACAATCATCCCTACAACCCAGGCACCCTTGCACTTGAGTTTTTTAAATGGCGCAGCACGGCGCTGCAAAATTTCTTGCAGTGCACCGCTATGCCATTTATTTGTAAATATGCCCTTGAAAGTGAAATGTATTGCACCTTGATTGTCAACTAGGTTAATCATTTCAACATTTAAGAGAGGTTAGCAAAAGCAATTCTCCATCTCATTGCAGAGGATGAACCCTCATCTCCTGGGCAGCAGCCTTGGCCAGACAACAGGGATGATGGGGATGATGACAACAGGCAAACCATTGACCAGGACACTCTCCAAGAACTCCTGGACTCCATCTGGACACCATCTCTGGACACGGGCAGGGTCAACAGTTTTGTGGGGTCTCCACATCCCTGCCTACCAACTAACAGCCATCAACTGCCACCCCACCCAGACCCCTGGACTCCGAAGACCCACAGATTACCTACCAACTTACTGTGGCAGGATTCCAGTGGGGGCATGTGCCGGCGGGGATGGAGACCATGGCGGTCATCCTAGAGGGAGTCTGTGGGTGCCTCACACCCAATAGTGACACCTATTCTCTGCTCAGTGGACTCTAGCAGTCCCTGGCTGGCATTGCGAGTGCCATAAGGCATAAACCTGAACAAATGCCCTGCCAAAGTGGCACCAGCGACATGGCCAATCAGCTGGGGGCAATAAGAAGCATTTTGGAGTCCATGGAGGGGAAGCAGAGCTCCCACGTTGCTGCCATAGCGTCCTACCTGTCCGACTTTGCTGCTGTGTTGCAAAACCAGCAGAACCTCCTCACTGCTGTGCTGCCTCATGTTTTGGCACAGATGCATACTGCTGCAGGCAGTTGTGCCTCTGATGTATCTGTGCCTCCCTTGGCTGCCCCACCCACAACACCACCCTCACTGGAGACACCAAATACATCAGAGGAGGAAGATGTGGATGGCACCTCTTTCCAATGAAAAGTGTCTGGTAGCAGTCATCTGTGCCACATACCCAGTTCTGCCTTTGCCCTGTGCCGATGAACATGCGAGGGAACGTCTGCTGCCACTGTCCTCATTTTATTTCTCCCTGTTTACCTTGACCATTTGTGGACAGTCAATGTGGCCTATCCTCCCTAATGACATTGTGGTCATCTCCTCACTGAAGCTCTCCTCTCTTCCACATGTTCCATGACATGTTTCCCACATGGACTCTGTCTGGACATCCACTGGCTCTACACAAGATTTGGGTTTGTTGTCCAATGAACTTTACCTGTGAACACCTTCATATTTTGCACATGTACATACATACCCTTAGAACTACCAGTGTATTGTCTGCCTGTAGGAGTCAGGGTCGAGTTGACCATTGGCCTATCTGTGAGGCAAATACACCAACTACTTGACAAAGGGATAATGTTTTGTTGCATCAGTGACAATGTCAGGCAGTGAGAAAGTAACATATTTGGTGAACACAATTTATGTGTAGACTAGCAAGTGCTTGCTCAAGGTTGCAAGCATGAAGTTCAACTGGTGTCATGCAGTCAATGTTAATTGTAAATTAAGTCAGCACACAAGTGCAGGGTCCATCCATGGTTACTAGCAAGCATACAACATTGGGTTGAAAAATGAACACTGCAAGCGTGAGTGGGTACAGGGCAGCAGTCAGTGTGTGAGACCAACAACATACTAATTTGTCAAATGCTTTTGACCACAGCATGCCACCAAGACATGTTGCATGACATACCCACACAGAGATATTGTATGTGTACACATGATTTGCACTGTGTAAAATTCCATCATGATTGCCACACCCATTGTTAAAAAATGTCTGATTGTTAGAGGTTGTAAAATTTTGGCCAACCAGACAGATCCCTGTCTATAGGTAAGACACCTACTCACACATGTTGCCAAACACTGCTAGCAAAGACATATGCATGTACATAACATTACATGAGCACACATGCTAACTCCCACACAGTAAATCATGACATAGACCTGTATATACAAATAATGAAATTTAATGTCACTAGAAAAGTACAACAATATTAAACTACCTACCCTATACTAAGCAACTATTCTAAGTCAACATACATTATCTTATCCTACTTACTATCTAAAACTACCTTAACTTAACTCCTTCGCTGCGGCGGCTATTTCGCCGCAGCGCTAACGGTCGCGGGCGGGCGTGCGGCTCACCTGCACTGGTGACAGAACTGTTCCGTCACGGCTCGCGGGTGAGCTGTGCTTGTGACGGAACAGTTCCGTCATGGTCCCACCCGCTTATTGAAACCCGCCGTGCAGGCTCGAAATCAGCGCCGCGCATGCGCGGCGGCCGGGCCGTGACGGAACCGTTCCGTCATGAGCACAGCCCACCCGAGGGGCGTGACGGAACGGTTCCGTCAGTAGCCTCGAACGGGTTAACCTATCTTACTCTACAATTTAGGAGGATATGATGAACATCAACTCCTCACCCCCATTAAGAAAGGTATTCACACATAAACTAAACCTAGACATCAACTACCTGCACATAGAATCCTAAACAATTATCATTTTTTGTATTTTTTTTAAATTTGTATATATAGATGTTTTAATACATATGAAACAGATCAACCCCACTCCAAAAAAAACTAAAAGTACTTCTACCCTTTACAAATCTAACCCTCCCCTTCAAAACCTCTAAAATAGTATCCATACACAAATCACTACACTAACCCAAACTAAGCCATAAAAATGTTATGTAAAACATTAAAACTCTATGCATGGGGAAGGGCAGAAAGGCTCCCTGTGGCTATGGCAACTTGGATCTTCCCACTGCCTGCTCAATCACATGGAGGAGAGTCAAAGCCTGGTCCATGGTTTTTCTCCAAACAGTAACACACAGCTTCACATCTGAAATGTCCTTCATTATGTGAAGTTCAAAAGAGCTAGGCCCTCCTGTGGCCTGAGATGTGGGTCCAGGTGGTTGTGATGGCCTGCTGGTGGAGGTACTGAGTACTGGTGGCTTGGAGGTACTGTTGACAGAATGCCCATTCCTGCCAGAGCTCCCCTTTTCAAGTTTTGGTGGTCCAAGTGGAATGCTTTGCCACTTGCCCTAAACTTTCTCCTCCTTGTACCTTTTCTTCATGGCCCTTTGCCCCTGCAACTTGCCTGAGGTGGTGGTAGCGCACCTTTCTTTTGTTGCGCTGCCTCAGCTGCTCCGGGGTCATTTTGTCTGTTGAAGCAATAAGAATAACTGTCAGTTAAAGGGTGAGTAGGAACAGGTACCAACATCATGACACATCATTATTTACACAACATCAAAGGTAGCAGCCCCTACAGCCTAAATTCATCTTGCTAATTAGGGTGCCCATACACATGCCTAATATCTATCATATCAGATGTACTAAGCCCTAATTACAAAGGCAGGGCAATTGTTGCAAAATGCAATTAAAACACCATGGCACATCTAGGTATTACCATGCCAGTAATTAGTATGCTTGGGAACAATGCACTTTGGTACCCATAGAATGGTACACATCACCTCCACTGTACATTAGTGTGCCTTCTGCACCCTGCAATAGCCTTTATGCCCATTGCCATTTGCCACAGCAAGATGTGCAATGTCTGCAAAGTATATCTTTTATCTCACAAAGTAGTGTAATCGATGTGGTAAGGACCTATGTCAGGACACATTGCTAACTATACTGAACACTTGGCAGGTATGACATGTAACAATGGACGCTAGATAAGTACCTCACATCACACAGGTGCATATCAATCCTCTCCTATCTGAACTGTTGTAAGTCCATAGTGGAACATGCCACCGCTCATTACATGCTCCCAATATCATAGCATATGCAACTGACATGCATTTGGAATACTTTACAACCATATCCATGTTCAGATGTGTATCCACTACCACAAATATTCGCAGTCTGTCACTGTGATCATGGCTCCCCTGTCAAGCCTCTATCAAGTGGTCCATCCAAGATTGCCAAAGTGTTCTCCTTGAAGAAGTCAGAGGCTGATAGACATGCAACACTTAACGTCCACTTTTCCTGATCGATTTTTCTTCATACAAAAGTTTATTTGTGCTAGGGATGCACAATATTTTACTCCGGGACCTATCACGGGGCTCTGGATGGTCTCTAAGCCACTCTTACTGACTCATGGTCACCTACTGCCAAATTATGCCCCCAACACGAGTATGGTGGAAAACAAAGTGCAGCTCCACACTGTGGCCCCGGTACTGCTACTCCTCGGCAAGTAGGGCTGCGATACAAACTTGAGCGGAGGCTCGGGCTACAAAGATGGGAAAGGCCGAGAGTGTTTCTCTCGTAGCCCACAACCCGCCCAGGCGTGACACAGGCACACTCACTGAGAGTTACCTGAGGGGTACGATATCACTCTCCTCTCCCCTCCTTGGGCCTCCAATGCGACTTTGTTGATATTGGGCAGTGGAACACGGACCCCCGACGTGATGGTTCGAGGTCTCTCCTTGGCAAAGGCAGTCTTGGGCCAGTGGCCATGAATCCTCACAGCTCCTCTGGGGATGCCAGTCTGGGCCGATGGCAATGACGATCACAGTACTTCTGGTCACGCTGTTGATTAACTGAGAAAACATAACTGCTCTGGGACACACCGTCACAGGCAATTTCTCACAAAGGTCTCAGGCTGCAACAGAGCACATGCACACAGCGTCGCTAAGACTCACTTGAGCTCCGGGTGCGCACGATCACAGGGCAATCTCACGATGGTCATCACCACCCCCTTTTGTACTGCTTTTGGCCGCCATAAGTGTGGCAGGGTATGCTCAGACATGAGTCCCTTGCTCACTTTGCCACTGGATTCAAGCAAGCGGGCTGAAGACGTCTGGAATGCCAGAAACCGGTCCTCGGAAGCTTGTTTCCGGTCCAGGGAAGACATGGCTTGGCAGTTCGGGCTGCACTGTTCCCATGAGGCTCAGGGTCAGACTGATTTGCATATAGCCATTTCTGAACTGGGGTGGCAGAGTGGGCTAAAGAACGTGATGGATTAAACCCAGATCTTTTGACTGGGTGTGAGTGTTTGATTGATTCAGATGCTCCGTCCATCACCACCCCTTTTGTACCGCTTTTGGCGACCATAAGTGTGGCAGGGTATGCTCAGACGTGAGTCCCTTGCTCACTTTGCCACTGGATTCAAGCAAGCCGGGCTGAAGACGGCTGGACTGCCAGAAACCGGTCCTCGGAAGCTTGTTTCCGGTCCAGGGAAGACATGGCTTGGCAGTTCGGGCTGGACTGTTCCCATGAGGCACAGGGTCAGACTGATTTGCATATAGCCATGTCTGAACTGGGGTGGCAGAGTGGGCTAAAGAACGTGATGGATTAAACCCAGATCTTTTGACTGGGTGTGAGTGTTTGATTGATTCAGATGCTCCGTCCATCACCACCCCTTTTGTACCGCTCAGACTGCACAAAGCACGCACACAGCGTCGCTGAGACTCACTTGGACTCCGGGTGCACATGATCACTGGACAATCCTCACGAAGGTATCAGGCTGCACGAAGCATATGCACACAGCGTTGCTGAGACTCACTGGTACTCCAGGTGCCCACTATCACAGGGCGATTCTTACGATGTCTCAGGTTTCAGAAAGCACATGCACACAGCGTCACAGAGACACACTTGGAAACCTTTATGTTCCTGAGTTTCCACAACAGGGAGCCAGCTTTCCTCTGGCCCTTGGGACAAGTTACTTCAAGACACAGCACACAGCAAAGTCCTTTCAAGCTGGGGGACAGAGCACACAGAAAAGTCCCTTCGCCTTTCTTTGGTTAAATCAGCAAACTTAAGGCAAGCCACAAAACACACAGCAAGGGTCAGTCCTTTCCTTCAGTCTCTTCAGCTGTTTCTTCCTTGGCAGACCATGAAGTAGTTTCAATCCTTTTCAGTCATGATCAGTTCCATTCCAACGTTGAGGGGTTTCAGCTCTCATAGTTATAGCCCTAAATGTCTTTGAAGTCTTTGTGTTCAGGGGGGCACTGACCCCTATCCAAACCAGTTCTGGGCGACTCCCTGCCAGTGACACCTTCTTCCTTTGATAGTGGGGGTTTGGATCTTCAATCACTCAGCAGGAGATGAAGCCACAGTTTTATGGCAGCAGCCCAGGCATCTTCACCTCCAGATGCAGGTCAGCCTGTTGTTGTCTCACCTCCTCCCCTGGGTCAAGACATTCCCCAGAGCCTATCACATTCAAATCCAGACAGTCAATCCACAACCAGGCAGAGACACATAGAAATATTAGAACACAAATAAACAGTCACTTCTAAAAGAGTGGTTTCTCAACACACAATGCAAAAACCACCTTCACAAAAAGATGTGTTATTAAATTGTCAGTTCAGGCGCACTAAGCTTCATTCCCCCATCTTAAGCCTATGGGATGATAGGCTGGAAACATATTACACAGCCTTCCCAATTCTGTCCTTTGGGCAAGATTCCCTTGCAACAGTATTTCACTGTCAGAACATTGTACACACCTTAGTATATGTCTTACATTTCACATACACTGCACCCTGCCCAGGGGGTTACCTTGGACTTACCATAGGGATGTCTGATGTGCATAAAAAGGGAAAGTTAAGGCCTGGCAAGTGGGTGCACTGGTCAGGATAACATGGCAGTTTAACAAACTGCGCCCAGGCACTGCATTTTACAGGTCTGAGATCTCTCTTTAAGGTTACTTGTGTGAGTGGCACAATTAGTGCTGCAGGCCCACTATTAGCATTTTCATTACCAGCCCATGTACACATAGTGCCCTTTACTAGTAAGGCAAACTTACCAATCATGGACAACCAATTACCATTACACTTTACACAGGGAGCACTTGCACTATGACACTGATCAGCAGTGGCAAAGTGCCCAAAGCTTCTAAGTTGGCAACACCATGCCAGAAAAAGGGTCTAGGGGAAGGCAAAATGTTAGGGAAATTTAGCCAAAAAGGGCCAAGTCCAACAGCTCCCATCTGACATACAATGGGCCTCTCATGCTAGAGGCATGTACTATGTGAATCTCATATGAAAGAACAGCTCCACTGGCTCTGGCCTCAGAAACACCTCCATGAGGCAATGCAAAGTCAGCATGTTGGATTTGCTATGCATTCAGAGGTATGTAGTCAGGCAGTCAGGCAAGCCAGTGCAAAGCACAGCATAGCTATAGTGGACATTAAGAGGTCATACTTCTTACATTAGAAATGCTCGTCAAGACCAGTGATATGTGTATTGCCACATTCAGAGGTTAACAATGCAGTGTAGGACAAGGCAGGCCTCATTTATACTTTACAACCCAGGGGGCCAAAGAGAATCATCAGCACATCACTGGCTGGTGCTTCACTTTTGACAATGAAATAAGTGACACCCCAGTAGTGCAAGGGGCTTGTAAATAAGCCCCTTTATGTGTAATAAATGTCCTGTAATGGCCCATAACAAATAGACCTGACACATGTCTGTTGTGAAAATCTGGAGCAGATGTGCACTACATCGTCTGTCATCTTATGAGTTTTCTGGATGGGCTATAGGCATGTACATACGCTCAATGCTTCCCTGGGGCTCATGTATATCACCTACAGGGACACAAATACTTTTGTCGCCCGCACTGTGTCATAGATAGCACTGGTGAACAGATTGTGCAGGCACTATTGCCACAGCATTTCCCGCTTGTGCATAGGAGAATGTCTAATTTGAGCCAAAAGTAATGTGAGCCATACTTAATGTTACCACAAATCCTTAATGGGTACATGAGTCACATAGGACAGCAGTAAAATCATGTGTACTTACCAGTTGCTCCACCAATTTCAATGGCAGTATAATCCAGGAGGTCAGAATCCCTGATGATCACAACAGCCCAGCCATGTTTTAGCTGTTGGGTGTAGCTGTTCACTCCAAACATCCTCTGCATCTGGAGGCATATACACTCCCAGCGCTTTTTGCAAACCTTCAGGAGATAGCCCTGGATGACACGACCCACTGGATACCATGACAGGCATGTAATGCGTGACCAGCCACAAGGAGTTCCCAAACTCCTGCTCAGGCATGGGGTGAGACCAACTCTTCACTGGCATGACCCCACCCAAATTAAAACACCCAAAAAAGACTAAACACCCAAAAACCCACTACTAGACCTATAACAAATATACCCCAAGAGACAAACACCTGACAGCACATGAGAAAAAACACAATAATATACAACAATTATGCACAAAAAGCACTTTAGGTACAACAGACACAACGAACCAGCTTCAACCACACAAAAAACACTCTATAATACCACCAAAACACAACCACTCTGAACCTCAGAAAGAAAAACTGTGACTTAAAGTGAAAATGAAGTAACTTCGTAGTTCCTGGTTTATAGCATGCAAGGTCCATGATGTCATTTTCATTTATACATTACTTCTGATCCAGGGCAGATGGATCACATTTTCAGCCGATGCATAATTTTTTTTAACGCTGCCAGTTAATGCGTCAATTTCACACAAGGCCTTACAAGGCACAATGCTTTTTTTTGGTACGGGTCAGCTAGGAAGCATTATTTTTGGCTGACGAGGCGGCTGCAAAAATCACGCCTAATGTTAATGCGTCATTTTCTTTTATACAATACGTCAAAACTGTATTTTTTGGTGTCTGTTGATGTTCAATGCATGTAAGAATATACAGGGATTGCATTGTTGGGTGTGACTAATGGAGTTGATCTGTTTACAGTCATGCGTGTGTTTACTATGTGCTTTGACAGTGAACATATTTGTGAGTGCATGCTGTTCGGGGATCATACTACGCATAGTGCCCAAACACTGGCAGCACAAGGGCACACCTTACCAGAGATGGCCTTTGTGCAAAATTATTCTTAGAAACTATTGACACTGCATTAGTTTCCCCCAGGGATGCAACAGACTACCACTGCAATTAGCTCAGTGCACCCACATCTACGACAGCGCAGCCTACTGCCAAATAGAGCTGTGTCCCACAGTGGATGAAGCAGGCTGTTAGGAAAGTTGGATTTATGCATCAATTGGTTAAACCCAACTGTAAAGGGATGTATAGATGGCACCATTTGATTGTTTGAGTATTTGCCATTCATATCCAAGGGCCATACCCCACAGGGCAGTAACAGTGTCATCTTTGTGGACAACATGAATCTCACTCATGCTGATGGTGCTATGGTAGTTCACCATACATGCCTTGATGTGACATCCTACATATTGCTGACAGTAAGGCTGCATAAATCACAACATAATGACACTCTGCATCTAGGAGGTGTAGGTTGTGCATAGAAGTGGGTGTTCACATGCACCACTGTTGCACTGGCATAGTACAGTATATCGCGTTTGTATGTGTGGTATGAGATCACCTAATGAATTTTATATTTGGATACCATTATGGATGTAGAATATGCAGACTGCAATTTTGGGACTGTGTTCCCATGCACATATTATGTGGAACACTTCACAATTATCATACTATGCATGGACTCTACTATCATCCACAAGTACAAAGCCTTACAAATGGCTACAGCAGAAGACACACACACACACACAGTCATTGCACACTATCTATGTTACCACACCATGTTAATTGTGGCTCGCAATTTAGGACGATCTTCGACAGGTAGTTGGCATGCACACTATTTCATTTGAACCAAATGATGTTCAATGCTGTTAGTTACACATAGCTACCTACATTTTCTGTGTGACATTTAGTAGCATGTCAAATGTGGATGTGTAGGTGTTTACTGTGACTATGGAATCAAAATGCATGCATAGTGGTAGTGCTCATACATTCATTTGCATATAGAATAACAATGTTAGATCTGTCATCATCTGCATGTTATTATGTACAGAACTGATGCTTCTGTGAAAACAATGTTGATGATGTGGTCTCTCTGCCGTGTTGGGACAACTGATGGTCCAGTCCAATGACACTCCTTATCTTCCTCCTCCTCATAATCCTGCAGTTCTTGCTCCTGACTGTCATCGGCTCATGGCAAATTTGTCCTCCTAAATATGTTGTACAATATGCTGCACACCAATATTATTTTGCACATCATAGATGGTGAGTACAGCAATCAGCCCCCAGATATGTCAAGGCTCCTGAAGCAGGATTTTAGAACTCAAAATGTCTGCTCAATAATAAACAGGGTGCTGGTTAGGGCATGATTGTAGCTCCGCTGGGCTTCCGTTTCTGGGTTTTTCAGAGAAGTCTTGGCCCACAGCATCAGAGCATATTCTTGGTCCGCTGCAAAGACAGGAGGTGTACAATTAGTTAAGAGTCATGACAAGAGATGGCCCAACATTCATGTCCATCCTGTTATGTGTTATGATTGACTCATACACCTTGCTTACTGTAAGAGACATGCTATGACATTGTGGGGCATACATGTATGTCCTGTTTGGAAATGATTGACACTGTGCTACACATACAAGAATACTGTCATCTGTAATTCACTTACTATTTGCCATATTGGTGAGTGCCAATGTCATGCAGGTGATGATTGTCACCTGTGAGGAGTCAATTCATCATTGAGTAGACACATGTCTCACATTCATCTATTGTGTCTTTAATTGGCTACTATTATCATACCAGAACTGGTACCTGTCTGATTTGACAACATGTAACTAGAGCAGGTCATTTGGCGTACTTCTGTCACACATATTTGGCATTGAGATTTGGAGTAAATGTCGTTCAATGTATACTGTCATGCATGGGAAGGATAGTGAGTATATATCAATGTGGGACATGTAATGTAATGTAATGTAATTGTGCTTTTCTATAGCGCAGCTATCACTCCAGGGAGCATCTTGGTGATGATACTGTACAAACAGCAGTGCACAGAGTTCACAATGGTGACAGTACAGAAGGAGTTTGAGTTATGTATTAAATCTGCGCTGTACATTGCAAATGGTAGACTAACTACACTACAGTGCCACACTGCTTGTAGACAGTGCAGGATATATTTTTCACATGATTCAGTGTCCAGGGTTCTTTGGTTGCACTGGTAGAACCAGTGAAGCATTGCTCAACGACAGACACAAAATTCCCAAGATGACTGTGTTTTTGGTTGTCATGGGAGAGATGTACTTTGTGAATGAGTCAGCACCTTGCTGCACAGACTGGAGCCTTGGAGGACTGATAGAGTAGCTTGTGTACTGCAAAACGCTGAGCACATAGGATGTGATGTGTGTATATGATTAGTGATCAGTCTATCAATCATGGAATTGTGAAGTGCAACTACTCACGCAAGACGGTTTCAAGGTTCGGGGGGGGGCAGCTCTGTGGAGTGCTGGGGTCATCCGAAGAGCCAGGTGTTGATGTTCTGCCTGAACTTGGACTGTATAGGCACTAGCTGAAGGTGGAGGGGGTGCTGTTCCAGGCCTTGGCTGCGAGGGAGAAGAAGGACTTTCCTCCCATTCTGGTCTTGTAGATGTGTGGGATGGTGGCCAGAGAGAGTTCAGCTGATCGGAGGTGTCTCTTTGGTGTGTGGAAGCAGAGGTGATTGTTTAGGTATGCTGGTCTGATGTTGTGGAGGGCCTTGTATGCGTGGGTGAGGAGCTTGAAGGTTATTCTTCTATTGATGGAGGGTCAGTGGAGATTGCGAGGTGTTGGGTGATGTGGCTGCGACGGAGGATGTCTATGATCAATCTGGACAGTCTGGAGTTTGCAAAGTAGTTTCTTGTTGACTCCATAGAGAGTGTTGCCGTAGTTTTATCTGCAACTGATGAGGGCGAGGTTGACCATTTTTTTTAGGTTCGGTTGGTATCCATCTGAACGTTTTTCGGAGTATGCATAGGGTGTTGAAGCAGGCCGAGCATACAAGATTGATCTGGTGGTTCATCGTGGGCCACGAGTCAAGGATGATGCAGAGGTTTTGTGCATGGTCTGTCGGGGTGGGGGGTTTCCGAGGGTGGGGGCCACCAGGTGTCATCCATACAGCGGGGGGGGGGCCGAGGATAAGGGCTTCACTTTTCTTGGAGCTGAGTTTCAGGTAGTTCTTCTTCATCCAGTTGATGATGGCTTTCATTCCTTCTTGGATGTTGTGCCTGGGGATGTTGGTTTCTTTGATGGGGGAGAGGATGACGTAGGAGAGGATGTTGAGACTGTGGTTTCTGTTGATGGTTGCGAGGTGCGCCATGTAAATGTTGAAGAGGGTGGGGCTGAGGGAGGATCCCTGGAGCACTCCACATCTGGTCTCTGTTGGTTCTGAGGGGTACGGTGGGAGTCTGACTCGCTGAGTTCTGCCTGTGAGAAATGGGCATACTCAGTCCAGGGACTTTTTGTGGATTCCGGGGTTGTGTTATCTGGTGGCTAGTGTGCGGTCAGAGATGGTGTAGAAGGCAGCTGAGAGGTCCAGGAAGATTAGGACTGCTGTTTGGCCCTGGCCAAGGAGGGAGTGGATGTCATCGGTGGCGGTGAGTAGGGAGGTCTCAGTGCTCTGGTTGCTGTAGAATCCAGATTGGGAGATGTCCAGGATGTTGGTTTAAGTGAAGTTTGCTAGATGGGTGTTGATGGCCTTATCAATGACCTTGGCTGCGAATGGAAGCAGGGAGATGGGCCTGAAGTTCTTGTGGTCCGTCGGGTCTGCGGAGGGTTTCTTCAGGAGGGGGTCCTGTAGAAGATTTGGGGTGGGCAGGAGTCTGAGGGTGTTCCACAGTGGATGCTCTTCATGGTCTTTAGGGTGTCTTCTGTCATGAGCGGGATCCAGGTGAGCAGGGTCTGTTGGGTGGGCTCATTGGGGGTGGGATCTGGATCGGTGTAGAAATCTTGGTTGTCGTAGATCATCTTAATCTTGAGGTGAAAAAATTTGTTGAGTCTGTTGCAGAGGCCTTGGGTGGGTGGGACATCTGTTGTTGTGCTGTTGGCTTTGGCGAATTCCTTGATGATGGAGAAGAGGTCTTTGGTGTTGTGGGTGTTGGTGAAGATTCAGGGGCAGATTTACAAGCCCCTTGCCCATCTTTGCGCCGCAATTGCATCATTTTTTTGGTCGCAACTGTGGCGCAAACAATGCGCCCTATTTACAACGTGACGCATCTAGGGAGATGTATCACGCTGTAAAGCCCTGCATCACATTATACCTGCGTCAGGTATAATGTATGCAGGGGGGCGTTCCCACGCAGGAAAGCCTCATAAAAGTGACGCAGTGAAATCTACAAGTTTTCACTGCATTGTAACAGGGATTCTGCGCAAGCACATAACTGTGCACAGAGACTCAGGACCTCAGTGAATTAGGGTGTGCCAAAACTCACCTTAGTACCCAAAATCCCCAACCAGACTAGCAATCAGTGTCACATTACCTCTTCGTCCTATAGCAAAGAAACCAATGATTAGACAACCTAGAACATGCGACTTAGAACCATCTCAGGAATGGTGTGAAGTGAGAACACTCTTTGGTTATACATTCATACCAGTCCACAACAGGAGTAAAATAGAGACACAGTAAGGTTAACATGTTTATTTTAACAACGTGATCTCAAGCGCTGTATTTTAATCAACATCAGCATAAATATAGCTAATACTAATACGGATAGCATGGTTACAATTCCATAAAATACAAAAGGAGGAATCATATTACAGTGCAAACAGGTGATAAAAAGCTCCTATGTAAAGCACCCTCCCTATCTAGGAACTATGTATTATAAAACTATAGAAGGTCTCTGGAGTTTTCTTAGAGGGACCCAATTTACCTGTCCGCTCAGTAAGTGTAGATTACATCAGGATCGGTTAGTCTCTCTGCATGCCTGGAATCTTCCAAGTGTGTTCAATTCTGGCAAGTGTGCTATGATAAAGGCGACAGAATCCTACTCGGCTTGCAGCTGCCAATTTGTTGTTTCTAGAATGTGTTACACGGACACGCCGACAAACAGGCTCGCACGTTATGATAACCTTGGCGGCTCAGCACTCACTATGCAGACTGGTAACACAATGTATGTCTAGAGATGTCGAAAAACAACCCTTATCTCATATATAGATCTTCGTGAAAGCTAACTCAGCAAAAACTGCTAAGCAGTGTCGTGCGCAAAAGCAGCAAAAAGGAAAATGGCTTTTAAACTCCTAATAAGTCATGCTAACTTAACATGCACGCAAAAGAGGCCCATAAACCACACCACAGTGTCACTTTTAGGATGCCACTGCGTCAAAACCATACGCCTGCTTGAAGCAGGGGTAAGGAGTGACAAAGTGTAGTGGGAATAGGCCACCAAATGCATTGCTGGAGTAGTGTCATGCTTGTGACATGCTTGTGACACGACTCCAGCAATGGTGGTGCAAGCATTTTTTATGGTGGCACAAGGAAAGTGACGCATCTCTATAGAGGCCTATGTCATGAAGAGGGTGCTTTTGTGGACGATGGCGATGCCTCTTTCTGGGAGGGTGGGGTAGTCTTTTTGCAGGATCTTTTATCCGATAGGAATGGCGATGGCAATGTCAAGTGCAGAGTTGCCGTTGGTCCAGGTTTCTGTGAGGAAGGCGTCATCAGACATGTGGGTGTTGAGGAGGTAACATTTTTATGGCGTGCTTCTGTACGGAGCACACATTGAGGAGGATGCAGTTGAGTGGTTTGTGAGCGGTGATGTCTGGTAAGCTGGGGGCTTGGGGCTGCTGCTTGGGTCCGGCTGAGGTGAAGGTGCTGCGGCAGTGTCAGCAGGAGATCAGGCCTTGGATATTGCTCTGTGTCTCAAGCTTGCAGTTGTTGCAGAGTCCGGGATTTAAAGTGTGGAGGGTGCTGAAGTTGTAGCGGAGGCAGGTCAGAGGACCATGGTCCCTGGCGCTGGTCGCGGTTGGGTCACAGATTTGTGCAGATGGGCTTGCCTTTGGTGAACCTTTGGCGCACCAGTGGCACGCCCACTGTGTGCGGCCACCATTAAGTAGAGGTTGGGGGAGGGTGTTCAGCTGGGGTACGGGAGCAGGAAAGGACCCACTGGAGGGGGGACTTGCTGCAGGGGCAGCAGTGGCACAGAGAAAAGAGAGAAAAGCATGCAGAGTGAGCAGAGAGAGAAAAGTGTGCACAGAATATCCAAGATAGGCAGACCAGCAGAAAAGCAAACTGCTCTTCCACTGGACCACTAGGGATGAGGCACAGGCAGGAGCCTATGGATGGAGGATAAGTATGGGCGAAATGCACAAATTTGCGGTACGCAAATTTGTGCGATCCGCATAATCAGCAAATTTGCTGATTTTTTTTTGCGTGTTCGCAGGGCGCTTTGCATGTTCGCGGGCCTCTTGCAGCGCACTGACCGCGAAGTTACCCATGCGGTCTTACATGGGCGCGGCCATCTTGTTCACGTTGCGTATTTCCATTTCCGGGTGCTAGTTGCATGATCGCGTTGTGCGCGGGGCGCGATTACGTGTTTGCGTGCGTTTTTGCGTGCTCGCTGGGAAATATTGCACAAACTTACCCATGCGGTCCTCACTGGGCGCGGCCATCTGGTTTTTCATTCATTGCTATGGTTCTGGGCATACTTTTTCAATCCTCCCCTAATCTTTGCAATCCTTTGTTTCTTTGAACTTTTTTGGGATCTTTTTTGCTGATTATCTATCCCTCTCTTTTTCTACATCTATATTTTGTGTTTTTTTCTACTTATGGTTACTTTAAACTACTTTTTTTAACTCTTTTCTATTATTTACCTTTTCCCTATTCTTTCCTATTTTTTATTTAACTTTCCTGTCCAGGACCATGGCAATGGGAGCCAGGAAGAGCAAGGGTAAGGGTCCCACACATCGTAGCCAGCCACCTTGCGGGAGATTAAGGGGGGAGGATGTAGTGGCCAGGGAGATTTTCAGGGCGGTGGAGGTGACCACACTCATATTTTATGTTCAGCGCCACCTCCTGAAGACCGTGGCAGCAGGGGCAGGCCCGGTCAAGGGTATGGCCTCCGGGAGCGTTGCCAGCTGTGGTATAAGGTGTACAGGGCCATGCGTAGGGAGTCGGGGGTCCGGCGCACCTATGACCAAGTGATGCACCGGTGGGCAGACGTCCTTGACCGGGAGCAGGAGCTGCTCTACCTGCTAGGTGTGGAGATCCCTGGCCTTGGTGAGTAGCTATTTAATAACTACTTTGTTTTCTTCTGCTCTGTGTTATATTGCTAATATATGTTTTTCCCAAAGAGCAAGAATGCTGCCGATTCGATTACATTGCAGGTAAATTAATGTTTAAATAGCTTCTGTGATTGCATGTGCTCGCCCGCTCAGTGGCATTGCTACTATGCTTACTTGTTTGCAACTTTGTGCTCATTTGGCCTGAATATGTATGAGTGTAGTACTTTACAGAACTGCGTAATGCTAGAGAGACTAGAGACTCAAGTCTAGTCCTTCCTTCGTACTTCTGCTGCCACTAAGAAGAAGAGATAGTGGTGGATTGATAGGTTGAGTATATTATGACTTGTATTTAGTAGTAGGACATTTTTTAGTGGTCTGCAATCATGATTACGGACTGTGTCTGTCACGTCGTGTGCTGCTGAGTGCTCGCAGTCGCAGTAGAACCTTTTTGTTGTTGGTTTAGTTAGTGATTTACATAACTTTCCAAGTAGACGGTCTGCGAATCCAGCAACACTGTACTAGTATCCTCCTAGTTGACCAGATCAGATAGGTCACTACATGTAGTGCAATTGTTGCTAATTTGTTTCCCCGAGATAATTTTAGATTGTGGTCAAAGAAATCAAATATTTAAAAAAAACAATCATCCATGTTTGTGTTTATTTCATGATCATCAGCACCTCCCAGGGGCAAGAAGAGTACATCCCAGACTCTGGCGGAACATGTATTAACATTTTCTGTTCCATTACGAGACGAAATAGGGGGTGGTGTATGGCATCTAAAAATATGACATGTTTTTCTAGGTTTCACAACATCGGATGCAGCACTTCACACCACCAGTGCCGGGGCCAGCAGCGCCACAAGTGCCTCCAGGAGGAGCTGAGGGGAGATGGCTCAGCAGCGGCGGAAGGTGGTAAGTTATTCTAATCTTTATTTATTGACATTTTAGAGTTGGCTCACAAAGGAGTGTATGATGTACTGTACAGTAGACAGTACACTAGTACAAGTGCACTGTACTGTTAAGAACAGTTAGTAATTTAGAACTACATTTTTGCCAATCACGGAGAAGACAGTCACCCTTGACTTAGCAATAGCATTAGCGGCGTTAGTTCTCAAGTAAGCAATGGCCCTCACTATTTGACTTTAACTCAGCTGAGAAACTTTTATCGTGAAGCCAAGTCATATCGAATGAACTTGAGGGATGTGATGAACGAAAAGGGAAAGAACTTAGGGTGAATGGAAGGACGAGCGAGTCGTAACATTTATGACTGTAAAGAATGATACATGTTTTTGAATGCAGGCAGAGGTGGCTGATAGGAAGGAATCAGATGCATGGCGGCTTGAAGCAAGGATGTTTGGAGGAGAAAGAAAAGATGACTGCCTGTGTGGGTGAATCAGAAAATTCATGGGTGGTGTGCATTGCAATATATCATTTGGGTGAAACTCAAATGCAAGTCAAGTTGGTGGTTTACCACATAAAACGAAAAGGGTGTTAGTTGGTTGTTGAGAAAAAGTAAAGTTGGTACAGTTGAGACATTAAGAAGAATGATAGACGTTTACTTTGGAAGCCTGGATGGTATCTTCTTCCTCATAGCTAGCAGAGGTGAATGTAGAGCAGAAGCTCACTGCATGAAGAGTGTTACTTTGTTTGAACAGCATTTCAGTGCCAGAGTAGCAAAGCAGAGGAAATCCAAATACTAGAAGTTGTGATTGTTCAGAAACTCTCCCTTGCCTAAAGTAACAGTACAGCAGTTTACTTTACAAGCACAGCATATATTGTGTATGTATTGTATAGTTAACAATTATATCAAGTCAAGTTCCTTCCTCCGGCAATTATGGTTACCACACTCACTCCCGATGATAATAATTTTCTTTCTGCTGTGTCAATCATGGGTGTACTATTGCTGTTGTTCACTCAATCTGTCACAACAAAGCACCTAAAGTCATCCATCATATAAGCAAAGATCATGTGATCGGCTGGATACATGATCAGAAATGAATAATCTTCATTTTCCTTTTGTAGTACTGAAGGCCCGGGGGGGGGCAGTGCAAAATATAAATTACATTGAGCAGTAGCCCTTGATGTAACCGAGTATAGCCAGTGCCACCCCTATAGAAAAGTAAGAGCTTCCCTATCCCCACCTGCATGTACTGCTTAAAGTAATGCGAGTCTGCGTCATCATGGCTTGTGTCTGTTTTTCTTGGGTGCAAGCTGACTGAGCTGGCATTATGCCTGCTACCACAAGTTCACGTACAAGTAATTTCTTTCGCAAAACTGGAGAAAAAAATAAGAATACTGGTGTACTCTCTGACTCTCTGACTATGTAGTGAGTCCATAGTGCTGCTAGTAGAATTCCTGAAACTCCCACTAATGTTACAGGCTTACAAAGACGGCGGAAAGATACATGCCAAAATGTTATACTGTGCTTGCAAATTGGTAGTGTTACTGTGAGACAATTTTCTGTTGAATTATTTTGTGTTATTTTTAAAGAGTATTGGTTACAGTATTTTTCTTTCTTTCTTCATATAGATGCTCCCAAAAAGCTCCCCTGAAAGGAGATGGCTGTCCGGGCCAGGGCCCGGAAGCTGGAGGCCATTTGTACAGAATATCGCTGGCTGTGGGCTCGGGAACAGGAGGAGGAGGCGGCAACAGCTGCTTCCTCCTCCAGTGCCTCCGGGTCCACCAGCCAGCAGCCTCCAGCACGGCGCCGTGGTCGGACAGCCTCCCGCCGCCGCCGCTCAGCTGCAAGAACACCAGCAGCTGCCCCCCCCCCAGAGCCTGGATGGCATGCCTGTGCCGCCTGTGATGCCAAATAGACTACCTGAAGCGCAAGGAGGAGAAGCAGCAGCAACAGATCCGAGACCTCCGCAAAGAGCTGCGGACCGCCTGTCCACATACCGCCAGAAGTGACTGTGTCCCTTGCCCCTTTTTTAAAGACTGTTGGGGGGGTGGGAATCGGGAGTTGGGGTTTATTTGGGACTTTTTACAGGACTATTGAAATGGACAATTGTTTGGGTTAGGGAGGGGCGTGGTTTGGGTCTAGTTTGTTTTTGTTAAGGTAAATAATATATAATTATTTAATTTACATACTTCAACATAGTGTACGTGTTCATGTTATTTTGTGGGGTGTTGGGCGGGGGTTACTGCATGTTTAGTTTCCTCAAACTTACCAGCATGAATTATCTAAAACGTTCGAAAGTGCCACTAACAGAGTTAGTGAATTCAATTGGCCTACTAGTACTTTACTAGTAATACTGTCAGTCTCTCCTCCGAGTCCTAGCCCATTATTCTACCTCCCAAAAAGGCTTATCTTACCTGTGTTTCGTGTTTGAGAATAGAGCTAGGCACAGCGCTGGCTGCATGGCAAATGGCGATTACGGTTGCCCATGAACTCCATCCAGGACAGAAATTCCGTTGTTGTGGTGTTAGTAGGAGTGGTACCACACTAGCAGTAGCAGCATATGAAAAACAAAGTAAACAAATGAGACATTGAGTGGCCTGGGAGGAGTATTAGAAGGAACAGTAAATTTGTAGACTGAGCAATGCTGAAGATAAGTATGGGGATCGCTAATGGTAAGGCTGAGTTCATCATTTTTCCCGTTACACAGGGTAAAAGCCGGCCTGTAATTGTTGAGGGAAAAACAGGAAGTGATATTAAAACACCACGAAGAAAAAAATATAAGATAAGCTGTGTAGTACAAAAAAAACACTTTCAGTTTCAGAGGCGACAATATTACATAATAGCATCATTTCGAAAGTGCGTACTCTGAGTCTCCGTTTCAAGGATAGTAATTAGCAAGTATGGGCAAATTTTGCGGATCTGCGGTCCGCGAATTTACGTGAAATTGCACAAAAAAAAATGAATTTGAGGATTTTCCGACAAACTTGCGGATTTTTGGGCGATTTGCATAACTATTACTGGAGTACTTTCTACTGGCTAATCCAGTAAGTGCTACCTCGTTGGGTAAATGTATAATGCTTTTCCTACACTACAGCAGTGAGCAGTGAGCTTGCGAGTGAGCAAGACAAATATTTTGGAGCCAGGTTGGTGATCAGTCGCCATAGAGGCCTTTTCCCATACCAATACAGCAATGGGTTCTGATTAGCAAAGCCCTCTGTTGGGTCATCCAGATAGGCCTGCACCATCGAATCAAGGTTCTCCAGGGTTTTTCCACTTTGTGTACCATTTGTGGCCTTTGCAACACTGGAACGAGCAAACCCTTGATGAGTTAGCCAATCCGCTTCCGGCAATATTATAGCTGGGTCTGGTGCAGGTGAGGATGATGATACGGTTGCTGGTGTCGTTAACGGCTGTGAGGGAAATTGACTCCCTTCGGCCACAGATTCAGAAGTGGACTTTGACGTCGGATGGCCTGCTGATTCAGTAGTACTTCTGCTGGTTCCTTCAATTTTCTGCCGCTCTTTTTCGAACCGAGTGGCTGACAGAGCTAGCCAATGTTTGTACTTTGAAACATCTGCTTCATTAAAAGGAATGACTGCTTTGCTGGCCACAGCCTTTTTATACCATGGATCCAGAATAGTGGCACAAATGTAATATTGTTCTGTATGTTTTTTTTAAGCCTTTCATTGTCAACTTGGTGGCTTAATAACCTCTCCACCAATTAAAATACGTCTTGCTTTTCGGCATTATCTCGGAACGTTGAAGATACCGCCTTCAGTTGGTGCTCTAGCATGCGCAACAAAAACAGTATTATTTTTAAAGAGTATTGGTTACAGTATTTTTCTTTCTTTCTTCATATAGATGCTCCCAAAAAGCTCCCCTGAAAGGAGATGGCTGTCCGGGCCAGGGCCCGGAAGCTGGAGGCCATTTGTACAGAATATCGCTGGCTGTGGGCTCGGGAACAGGAGGAGGAGGCGGCAACAGCTGCTTCCTCCTCCAGTGCCTCCGGGTCCACCAGCCAGCAGCCTCCAGCACGGCGCCGTGGTCGGACAGCCTCCCGCCGCCGCTCAGCTGCAAGAACACCAGCAGCTGCCCCCCCCCAGAGCCTGGATGGCATGCCTGTGCCGCCTGTGATGCCAAATAGACTACCTGAAGCGCAAGGAGGAGAAGCAGCAGCAACAGATCCGAGACCTCCGCAAAGAGCTGCGGGACCGCCTGTCCACATACCGCCGGAAGTGACTGTGTCCCTTGCCCCTTTTTTAAAGACTGTTGGGGGGGTGGGAATCGGGAGTTGGGGTTTATTTGGGACTTTTCACAGGACTATTGAAATGGACAATTGTTTGGGTTAGGGAGGGGCGTGGTTTGGGTCTAGTTTGTTTTTGTTAAGGTAAATAATATATAATTATTTAATTTACATACTTCAACATAGTGTACGTGTTCATGTTTTTTTGTGGGGTGTTGGGCGGGGGTTACTGCATGTTTAGTTTCCTCAAACTTACCAGCATGAATTATCTAAAACGTTCGAAAGTGCCACTAACAGAGTTAGTGAATTCAATTGGCCTACTAGTACTTTACTAGTAATACTGTCAGTCTCTCCTCCGAGTCCTAGCCCATTATTCTACCTCCCAAAAAGGCTTATCTTACCTGTGTTTCGTGTTTGAGAATAGAGCTAGACACAGCGCTGGCTGCATGGCAAATGGCGATTACGGTTGCCCATGAAATCCATCCAGGACAGAAATTCCGTTGTTGTGGTGTTAGTAGGAGTGGTACCACACTAGCAGTAGCAGCATATGAAAAACAAAGTAAACAAATGAGACATTAAGTGGCCTGAGAGGAGTATTAGAAGGAACAGTAAATTTGTAGACTGAGCAATGCTGAAGATAAGTATGGGGATCGCTAATGGTAAGGCTGAGTTCATCATTTTTCCCGTTACACAGGGTAAAAGCCGGCCTGTAATTGTTGAGGGAAAAACAGGAAGTGATATTAAAACACCACGAAGAAAAAAATCTAAGATAAGCTGTGTAGTACAAAAATAACACTTTCAGTTTCAGAGGCGATAATATTACATAATAGCATCATTTCGAAAGTGCGTACTCTGAGTCTCCGTTTCAAGGATAGTAATTAGCAAGTATGGGCAAATTTTGCGGATCTGCGGTCCGCGAATTTACGTGAAATTGCAAAAAAAAACCGAATTTGAGGATTTTCCGACAAACTTGCGGATTTTTGGGCGATTTGCATAACTATTACTGGAGTACTTTCTACTGGCTAATCCAGTAAGTGCTACCTCGTTGGGTAAATGTATAATGCTTTTCCTACACTACAGCAGCGTAAAGGGCTAGAGTTGTCTCCAGTGACATCTGCAATAATGTATTACCGGCAAAGTAAGCCTATGGGCCGAAATGCACCTCAGAACCAGGGCCAAATTCCCCTTTCCCCTCCACCTAGGACCAAACTGCTATTTTAGAACAAAATTAGACCTTCTCAGCAGTGCTCCCAGACCCCTAAACCCAGTCGCAAAAATCTTGAACACCCCCAAGTAGCCCCCCAAAAATATGTAATACTGCAACCTTTTAGGCCTCAAATGTAAGCCAAAGGCAAAATTGCACTCTGAAACAGGGCCATATTCCCTTTTCCCCTCAACCTAGGACCAAACTGCTATTTCTGAACAAAATTAGACCTTCACAGCAGTGCTCCCAGACCCCTAAACCCATCCCCAAAAATGTAGAACACCCCCAAATAGCCCCCAAAAACATGCAATACTGCTATCCCCCAAGAGGCCTAAGTTAAAATCGTGCCAAAACGCACCCTGAAACTAGGCCCAAAACACCCCTTTTCCACCATGGATTTTCTTCAAACCACTTGCAATCAAAATTAAACCTTCCCAGCAGTGCTCCCAGACCCCTAAACCCATCCCTAAAAATCTATAATACCCCCAAATAGCCCCCCAAAACATGCAATACTGCTATCCCCAGGAGGCCTAAGTTAAAATCGTTCCAAAACGCACCCTGAAACTAGGCCCAAAACACACCTTTTCCACCATGGATTTTCTTCAATCCACTTGCAATCAAAATTAGACCTTCCCACCGTGCTTCCCAGACCCCTAAGCCCATCTTCAAAAATCTAGAACACCCCCAAATAGCCCCCAAAAACATGCAATACTGCTATCCCCCAAGAGGCCTAATTAAAACCGTGCCAAAACGCACCCTGAAACTAGGCCCAAAACACCCCTTTACCACCATGGATTTACTTCAAACCACTTGCAGTCAAAATTAGACCTTCCCAGCACTGCTCCCAGACCCCTAAACCCACTCCCAAAAATTTAGAACACCCCCCAATAGCCCACCAAAGACATACAATACTGCTATCCCCCAAGACGCCTAAGTTAAAATCGTGCCAAAATGCACTCTGAAACTAGGCCCAAACACCCCTTTTCCACCATGGATTTTCTTCAAACCACTTGTAATCAAAATCAGACCTTCCCAGCAGTGCTCCCAGACCCCTAAACCCACTCCCAAAAATCTAGAACACCCCCCAATAGCCCCCCAAAAACATGCAATACTGCTATCCCTCAAGAGGCCTAAGTTAAAATCGTGCAAAACTCACCCTGAAACTAGGCCCAAAAGCCCCCTTTTTCACTATGGATTTTCTTCAAACAACTTGCAATCAAAATTAGACCTTTCCAGAAGTGCTCCCAGACCCCTAAACCCATTACCAAAAATCTAGAACACCCCCAAATATCCCCCCAAAAACATGCAATACTGCTATCCCCCAAGAAGTTAAAATCGTGCCAAAACGCACCCTGAAACTAGGCCCAAAACACCTCTTTTCCACAATGAATTTTCTTCAAACCACTTGCAATCAAAATTTGACCTTCCCACCGTGCCTCCCAGGCCCCTAAACCCACTCCCAAAAATCTAAAACACCCCAAATAGCCCCCCAAAAACATGCAATACTGCTATCCCCCAAGAGGCCTAAGTTAAAATCGTGCCAAAATACACTCTGAAACTAGGCCCAAAACACCCCTTTTCCAGCATGGATTTTCTTCAAACAACTTGCAATCAAAATTACACCTTCCCAGCAGTGCTCCCAGACCCCTAAACCCATCCCCAAAAACTTAGAACACCCCCAAAAACATGCAATACTGCTATCCATCAAAACTGCTATGCACCGGGAAACCCTTTTTGGGTAGCCGTTGCGCAGTACAAGTGCAAAAAATAAATAAATAATAAATAAAACATCCCCCAGGAGGCCTAAGTTAAAATCATGTCAAATTGTACCCTAAAACTAGGCCTTAACCACCCCTTTTCCACCATGGATTTTCTTCAGTCCACTTGCAATCAAAACTAGACATTCCCAACTCTCATCCCTGCTAAGCAAATCCACTAATAACCACCTACAACACACTCCAATCGCACCCTAAAAACACGCAATCATCAAAAATTAACATGGGCGCCTATGGCAACGGTTTCCCTTCCTCGACTTAGCCTAAACACACCCTTCCCATCAATCGATTCCTCCCAGATTTCCTGCAAAACCACCAATTCCCCCTCCCTACCACCCACAGAAGCCTCGATCCCCTAGCTCAACTGGAACACCCCAAACACACTTCTCCTTGCGCCCCCAAACCGCCCGTTGGATTACATGGCAAATCGCACCTTGACAAAAAATTGCTGTTTTCAGCACTTCCACTACTTCGATCCTCTTGAAAATGACCAGGACACTTGTTCCAGAGATTCCCAAGAATCTCAGTAAGACAGAACAAAATCGATCCACTGGAAGGTGTACAACTTTTGACCCAAACACACGCGCCCGCAAAACACCCAAAAATTTCAAAATTTGGCCAATTTTGGACCAAAAAATGCCAAACCCCACTAAAACCTTACCAACATCATTAAGAACGAGCCTGCATTGGGCCCTGAGCCCGAGACACCGGGAACCCTACCAAATTCAACCCAAAAACCCTAGTAAACCGCACTGAACCCCCAAAACAGCCCTAAACCCTAAAAAACACCCAAATTCCCTCAAACCTAACCCTCAACCCTACACTGAGGTGGCCTGAAAAAAGTAAATATCTGCCCGCTCGAAAATTTTCGGCAATTTTGCGAGATTCGCGGATTGCAAATTTGCCGGCGAAAATCTGCAAATTCCACAAGCAGAACAGATTTTTGTCCCATGCTTGCGGCAGGGCCATGCAGACAGTCAAGGCAGGCACCACTGAGTGAAGCCACCTGATACTGCATACCTAGGCTCTTTGACACAGACAGACAAAGCATATCTAATTGTATGCAGCAAGCCACATAGCCCCAATTTTACATGAACTGCTGTCTGTACTCTGCCTGGCATAACAACACAACACTGCCTCGACCACTCCGTACCATGACTAGACAGACATGTAGTTCTGCTGTAGTAGTTGTTGTAGACTGGTTTACCTGTTTGCCACTCACGAATTGGACATAGTTCTTCTGTAAACCGACGATGATGATACACCCATCCCAGTAAGTGACTGTAAAGAAAAAAGATATATTATTTAACTTTGATCATCAACACTCATCATCAATCATCATGGTATATTGGCAAACAGTGAGTCCAAGGACATTTTGCATGTTGGAAAATGCAACGTAGTGGCCCCTGCAGTTGAAGTACAATTTGAATTAAACAAGGTAAAAAAAAGCAGAGTAGACTTGAGTTACATTTAGTGTGTAAAAGATTAAATAATAACAGAAGACATATGATTCATTTCATGCACAACAAGCAAACAGCAATTCCTTTCGTCAGAGCCAGACAGCCATTGCTGTCCATTGCATGCCATCTTCTCATTATTCATTACCTGTTCCACTTTTTGTTCGCATCGTCTTCTGAAAGTGAAGGCCCACAGGGCAGCCTCTCCTGTCAATTTCAGAAGTAACTGTCAGCAATCAGCAAGTAGTCAGTAATTCCAGAACCACTTGAGGGGACTCGTCTACGAAGACAAAGTTTCTTGATTGTGCGTAATCCAGCCATCTGCCTTGAGGGAAATGGATAGGGGGAGTCTGGAGGAGGAGGATAGAGGAGCATGATTGAGTTGTGAACCTCAGGCTGCTGCACCTTCAAATCAATAAGGAAAGAAAATGATGACAGTGCTGCTGATGGACTTGTTGTGATTAGGGGATTAGAGTTTTGTTATGGTAAAAGTTGCAAAACAAAGAAAGACACACAGGAATAAAAGTGAATAAGGGCGAAAAAAAGGAAGTCATTTTCAGGCCTCTGTGTCAGGGAAGTAGATCTCGTCCTCAAACTCTGTGAATTGAGACGGGAGTAGGTCAGCTAACAGAGAAGAACTTCTATCACCTAAGTCGGTGTCCTCTTCTTCCTGCGTGCATTAACGTATTTTGTAATCTGGTGGTATGAAGTGCTGATTCATCTTGATCATTGTAACCTCTCCACATTTTTGGGTGAGAGGCGGGTCCTTTTTGAAGTTACAATGGCACTAGCAGCACTGAAAACACGTTCAGAAGACACGCTTGCGAGTGAGCAAGACAAATATTTTGGAGCCAGGTTGGTGATCAGTCGCCATAGAGGCCTTTTCCCATACCAATACAGCAATGGGTTCTGATTAGCAAAGCCCTCTGTTGGGTCATCCAGATAGGCCTGCACCATCGAATCAAGGTTCTCCAGGGTTTTTCCACTTTGTGTACCATTTGTGGCCTTTGCAACACTGGAACGAGCAAACCCTTGATGAGTTAGCCAATCCGCTTCCGACAATATTATAGCTGGGTCTGGTGCAGGTGAGGATGATGATACGGTTGCTGGTGTCATTAACGGCTGTGAGGGAAATTGACTCCCTTCGGCCACAGATTCAGAAGTGGACCTTGACGTCGGATGGCCTGCTGATTCAGTAGTACTTCTGCTGGTTCCTTCAATTTTCTGCCGCTCTTTTTCGAACCGAGTGGCTGACAGAGCTAGCCAATGTTTGTACTTTGAAACATCTGCTTCATTAAAAGGAATGACTGCTTTGCTGGCCACAGCCTTTTTGTACCATGGATCCAGAATAGTGGCACAAATGTAATATTGTTCTGTATGTTTTTTTTAAGCCTTTCATTGTCAACTTGGTGGCTTAATAACCTCTCCACCAATTGAAATACGTCTTGCTTTTCGGCATTATCTCGGAACGTTGAAGATACCGCCTTCAGTTGGTGCTTTAGCATGCGCAACAATGGGATAGCTTTGCCCAAAGTACAGTCCTCCCTGCTGACTTCACGCGTGAAGACCTCAAAAGGATGAAGCACGTCTGTCAGGCTTTTAACTAGCTTCCATTCCTCCAACTCTAGCCACATGTCTTTCATAGAAGAACCCAGTCCATACACATACTGATTGATTACCACCCACTGCTCAGACAGACGCTCAAGCATGTAGAAGGTTCAGTTCCAACGTGTTACCACCTCCTGGATGAGTCCTCTGACTGGCAGTCTACGTTCACGTTGCATGTTTCTCAGCTGCTTCCGGTCCTTAAAAGAATGGCTGAAATGTGTGCAGATTCTTCAGCAGATGTTCAGTAACTTGCTGACTGTCTTTTCTTTTTTCAAGAAATCTTGCACAACAATGTTAATACTGTGCACCAAACATTGCACTCTGAAATAGTCACCCTCATGCATGGCCTTAACTATATTACTGCCATTATCCGTGGAAACATAACCAATCATGCACTTTCTTGGATGCAGCCATTGAAAGACCTTACTGTTAAACTCCTCTAAAATGTTTTGTGCAGTATGGGATTTCTCCATGGCAAACATGGCTACTGTCGCCTGGACCTTCCTTCAGATCGGTTTCTCCCCCACGCTCCTGTTGACTTGCAGCTGCCACGCTCTGTCGCCTTAGCGGTATCGTTATTCCTGTAACATTTATAGCTCTGTTTGGCTGATCCTCGCAGCCTTGTAGCGCTTTGCTCGCGTAGCGCCGCACTATCTTATTTAATTAATAGCACGACCTTGCTGAGGCTGTTATAATTAATACCGCTACACTGAGGCTGGTGTGCTTACATTTCATTAGCCTGCACACTCAGCGCATTTGAGCATTTGCTGCCCCTGTCTCTGTTCGCCTTTGACCCTCCATTTTGTTGTTTGCTTCCCCTGGTCCGCCCCTCCTCCCGCCACCGCCTCCCAGCTGCTGCCCCTCCCACCCACGATTTCTAACCTTTCTCTCCCCCGAGCAGACTGTGACCGCCTGGACCTTCCTTCAGATCGGTTGCTCCCCCACGCTCCTGTTGACTTGCAGCTGCCACGCTCTGTCGCCTTAGCGGTATCGTTATTCCTGTAACATTTATAGCTCTGTTTGGCTGATCCTGCCAGCCTTGTAGCGCTTTGCTCGCGTAGCGCCGCACTATCTTATTTAATTAATAGCACGACCTTGCTGAGGCTGTTATAATTAATACCGCTACACTCTGGCTGGTGTGCTTACATTTCATTAGCCTGCACACTCAGCGCATTTGAGCATTTGCTGCCCCTGTCTCTGTTCACCTTTGACCCTCCATTTTGTTGTTTGTTTCCCCTGGTCTGCCCCTCCTCCCGCCACCGCCTCCCAGCTGCTGCCCCTCCCACGCTCCGCCCCCTCCACTATCCATTTATGACCAATGTCCCAACACGCAGCGTCCACGAGCTACGGCCGCGCCGAAGGTGCGCCAAAGGTAAGCCCGTCTACGCCCGTCTGCGCCTGGACCACGCCCAGTACCAGACCCCCTGGCGCCCGTACCACACACCCCACTCGCATCACATACGACGCCTCCACCCTCGTAGCCCTAAACCCCGGCCATCTCCCCAACTGCGCCCAAGCCGCTCCTGGACACACCCATGGACCCTTCTCCTGTAACTCCTGCAAATTCATCGGCACCAAGTACAACTCCTCATCCACAAACACACAACAGATATCTGACTCCAACCACCTAAAATGCATCCTGATCAATACCCGATCAGTCCACAGACACGCCATCGACCTCTGGAACCTGCTAGACACCATTTCTCCCGACGTCGCCTTCCTAACAGAAACATGGATGAACACCTTGTCAGCCCCAGACATCGCCATTGCCATCCCGGAAGGATACAAGATCATCCGTAAGGACCACACCGACCAAACAGGAGGAGGCATCGCCATCGTCCATAAGAACTCCATCCGCATCTCAACCAGCTCAGACGTCAACCTCGCCAGCGCCGAACACCTTCACTTCCAGATCCACACCGACCCCAAAACTACACTCAGAGGCACCCTCCTCTACCGACCTCCAGGATCCCGTGCACAATTCAGCGACGACATCACTGACCTTATCACCCCACACGCCCTCCCCTCCGAAGAATACATTCTACTGGGAGACCTCAACTTTCACCTGGAAAAGAGCAATGACAGCAACGCCACCACCCTTCTGGACAATCTTGCCAACCTCGGACTCAAACAACTCGTCACCACCCCCACCCATATCGCAGGACACACACTTGGCCCTATCTTCACCTCCAGCAAACATGTCTCCTTCAGTCACACCACAACGCTACATTGGACGGACCACAGCTGCATTCACTTTATCTACACTGGAACAAACTCACCATCTACCAGATCTCCTCATCGCTTCTTCAAAACCCCCCTGTCCACTCCTCAAACCCCGACCAAGCAGCCATTAACTTCACCCAATGGCTATCAAACAGCGCTGACATCCTAGCACCGTTGAAAAAACGTCAAATCAAACTAGGCAACAAAAACTCCTCCTGGTTCAACGAGGATCTTAGGAAATCGAAGAAACTCTGTCGCTCCCTCAAGAAGGCCTGGAAAAAAGACCCAACACCAGCACCAGAGACGCCTTCAAAAACGCCACCCGCATACACCACCAACTAATCCGATCTGCCAAGAAATCTGCATTCAAAGACCGACTAGAAAACAACGCCCACAACAGCAAGGAATTATTCAACATCGTCAAAGAATTTACCAACCCCTCTGCCAACTCCAATGATATCACCCCCTCTCAAGCCCTCTGCGACTCCTTAGCTTCGTTCTTCCACAACAAAATCACAGACATCCACAACAGCTTCGACAACCAACCCGGAGACCAACCCACCCAACCTTCGGCCGTACCTTCACCCCCCCTGAACATCCTTAACGACTGCAACCCAATCTCCACTGAGGACACCATCCGCCTGATGAACTCCATCCACTCAGGATCCCCCACAGACCCATGCCCATACCACATCTTCAACAAAGCACACTCCACCATAGCACCACACCTCAGAGACGTCATCAACTGCTCCCTCAACTCCGCCACCTTCCGGGAAAGCTGGAAACACGCCGAACTCAGCGCCCATCTGAAAAAACCTACAGCTGACCCCACCGAACTCAAAAACTACCGACCCATCTCGCTCCTTCCATTCCCAGCCAAAGTCATCGAGAAAGCCGTCAAAAGTCAACTCGCCGCCTTCCTCGAAACCAACAAATCCCTTGACCCCTCACAGTCCGGTTTCCGAGCCAAACACAGCACCGAGACCGCCCTCATCGCAGCAACAGACGACATTCGAACTCTACTGGACAATGGAGACACAGTCGCCCTCATCCTCCTTGACCTCTCCGCAGCCTTCGACACAGTCTGCCACAGCACCCTTCTACAGCGCCTCAGAAACATCGGAATCCAAGGAAAAGCACTGGAATGGATCACCTCGTTCCTCACTGGAAGAACCCAGAGAGTCCGCCTCCCACCATTGAAGTCAGAGGCCACGGAAGTTATCTGCGGCGTACCACAAGGATCCTCACTCAGCCCCACCCTCTTCAATGTATACATGAGCCCCCTCGCGGCCATCGCACGCCAACACAACCTCAACATCATCTCCTACGCTGACGACACTCAAATGATCCTCTCATTCACCAAAGACCCTAACACCGCTAAAACCAACTTACATGAAGGAATGAAAGAAGTAGCCGAGTGGATGAAGCATAGCCGTCTGAAACTGAACTCAGACAAAACAGAAGTCCTTATCTTAGGTACCTCCCCCTCCGCCTGGGATGACTCTTGGTGGCCAGAGGCCCTTGGAAAAGCACCCATCCCGACGGACCACGCACGGAACCTGGGCGTCATCCTCGACTCCTCACTCTCGATGACCAGACAGGTAAACGCCGTCTCATCATCTTGCTTCAACATTCTTCGCATGCTCAAAAAAACATTTTGCTGGATCCCCACCGAAACCAGAAAAATGGTCACCCATGCACTGGTTACAAGCCGCCTGGACTACGGAAACACCCTATACGCCGGTACCACCGAAAACTCCAGAAAAAACTCCAACTCATCCAGAACGCATCAGCCAGACTCATACTAGACATCCCGCGTAAAGACCACATCTCCAGTCACCTGAAAAACCTCCACTGGCTTCCCATCAATAAGAGGATTACTTTCTGCCTCCTAACCCACGCACACAAAGCACTTTACGAACTTGGACCCGAGTGCATCAACACACGACTTTCCTTCTACACCCGCCCCCCGCCAGCTACGATCCTCCAACCTAGCTCTTGCCACCGTACCTCGCATCAACAAAACCACCATGGGAGGTAGATCCTTCTCCTACCTGGCAGCTAAAACCTGGAACTCACTCCCCACTCACCTTCGCCTCACTCAGAAGCACCTAGCATTCAGAAAGCAACTTAAAACTTGGATATTCGACAAGTAATTCCCCCCCTCCTTCAAGCGCCTTGAGACCCTCTGGGTATGTAGCGCGCTATATAAATCTTTTGACTTTGACTTTGACTTTGACTTTGACTTTGACTTTCTGAGTAGCTTGAAAAACGGTGTCCGGGTCAACACCTGCTTTTATCTTGTCTATAACCCCTGCAAAAGAAACCCAGTGTGCAGTGATGCACATGTCATCAAGGGCTTCGCAACTGGTCCACATGTCTGTTGTCAGGTGGATAGTGTGAACAGCACTCTTCTGCAAAGCTGCCCAAATCACCTCCAGCACATCTTGATGTAGCGCTGGAACCGCAACTCTGGCAAAATAGGACCGGCTAGGAACCTTTTATTTAGGGCAGACTGTTGCCACAAATTCTAGAAAACCCACCCCTTCCACGAAAGAAAAAGGGAGAAGGTCCAGCGCTAGCATTTTAGCCAGCTTTGTGTTATACAGACGTTCCGTTGGGTGGTTGCGTTCAAATGGCGCCTCTGACCAAAACATGCTTCTAATGGTGGTCTGGACCATTTTACATGATAATGATAATGATGCAGACTTCTTCAAACCAGTTAGGCTCATTGATGTACTTTTTCGCATTGGTGTTTCTCCCAGACTCTTGGTGTGGCCCATACATGTTGCTGGGGGAGAGGGTGTGGGTGCTACCACTGCAGTGCTGCTGCCAGGGGTACTGGATGTACCAGAAAAAATATCTGTTGCTTCTTCACTTCCCCCTGCACGATCAGCCCCTCGTCATCATCAGATGCAATATGAATGGATACATTTGGATTTGTTTTTCTTTTGGCTTCCCGGATCTTCCTTAGGTGCACCTCCCCCTGGATAGTGTGGTGTTTTTGGAGATGACCTCTCTGGCCTCCGGTACCATAGTTGGTACCAAGCTTACCCGACTAACTACTATTTTACGAATCGATCAAACAACCATGTTTTCCGCCTTTTTGCTAACACTAAAGAAGTCCCAAACTGGGGACTGGAGATGTCTGCTTGTACTGGAGGTGCTACTTTCAGTTTCAATGCCAGATGAAGTGGAGGATGGGCGTGGCTGAATTTGACTCTGTTGTGCACTTACAGCACCACTACTTGAGGTAATGGAGGTCGTGCTGGATGGAGCTCCCTGACGGCCCTTCTGACGAGCAAATATAGAAGCTGTAGGTCGTGTTGGTGTAGTAGTTAACTGCGTTGGTGGTGGTACCAGTGCCACGCCACCCACATCCCGCTGAGCATCAATTCGGGATAGGGTCAAAATATCTGTCTGCTGCATGCCTGCTGGGGCTGGAGTGACGACTGTGATGACTGGGTCATCGTCAGACTGTTCATCAGCAGCAGAATAATACACCACTTCTTGTTCGTCGTCATCATCACCCTTAATTGAAAGCCTTGCGGGAACCTTCCTTTTAGGCTTAGCTACCTTTGTCGGCTCATGGCGTGCCTCCCTCTCAGACTGCATTGCTGGGTTCCAATCAACATCAAGATCATCAGAAGGAAGGGGGCTTGAAGAAGAATTTGTAGTAGCCCTCCTTGACCTTTTCCTTGCTGGGGATCTGGAAGACAATGGATCATCATCAGGAAGAGTGGCTTCCTCGGATGATACCTCCGCTTGAATCTCGATTTCCTTGATTTCCTGATTCTGGAAGAACCAGTATTGTGAGCAGTTGTGCCACCCCATGCGCCTCTAGTTGCGCCTCTCCATGCGCCTATCCTTGCGCCTCTCCTTGGGCCTCTCCTTGCGCCTCTACTTGTGCCTCTCCTTGCGCCTCTACTTGTGCCTCTCCTTGCGCCTCTACTTGCGCCTCTACTTGCACCTCTACTTGCGCCTCTACTTGTGCCTCTACTTGCGGCTCTCCTTGAGCATGTACTTGCGCTTGTACTAGTTGTGCCTGTAGTTGTCGTTGCGGCTGTGGTTGTTGAACACTCGTCAGATGAGTTACACCCTGCATTGATTGGATGCTACTTTCTTGCAATGAGCCAACATCACTGGTCGATGTTGATTGAGCAATTAAAGTGTCTGCCACTGCAGCACTCATGGGCTTGGACCTAACTCGGTGTGGTGGCACTGAGCCCAATGAAGCCAAGGTGCTGCTCCCAGCTTGGTCCCCGGTGGACACTACTGCTGCTGCAGGCGTAGTATTTTTTTTCCCCAAAAAAGGTGTCTGTGGGCACACCGTCTCCTTGGTAGGTGATGCCACTTGCTTCTTCTGCTCCTTCTAACTGGCAGTGGCACTGGCAACTTTTTTTGTAGAGGCGCTATGGCCACCTTTCTTTGAGCCCATCTTCTTCAGATGCAGAACAGCAGGCCGCAGTTGCACGAGTTGCAGAGTTGTCTGTGGCCACACGTGACGTCATGTGACGTTGTGCTGCACACACCGCTGCAGGACTTCTTCCTGGCACTGATGATGAACAATGACTGATGTGATTCTCTTGTGCACCTAAAAGCAAAGGAAGCCAGAGGAGCATCAGTTAAATAAATCTTGCATATGTTGTGCTTCAATTAATATTTGCAACTAGTCATTGCATTTATTATTATTACAACAACGCACCCAAAAACGGAAAGACACAAAATAAAAATTGCAAATCTAATCCAAAATGGATGTTTAAATTAATAGAAGAGAGACCACACTGAGAGAGTTGGTCCATGCACCACTGAGTACCTCTGGGCATTAAGGATGAAAGCAACGCAAACTGCGTGCAGGTCTGAGCACACTGCCTGATTTCAAAATGGCCCCTTGACCCCCAGCCACATGGCCAGGCCCTGCATGGACCAGGCCTCAAAATGGCCCCCACCCACATGGCCAGGCCCCAAGAACACCCCAATAAAATAAAAAAAAACACACCAAAATCACTGCAATCCAATGCCATCCATGCCCTCAATGATGTTTAAATTCAAGACACCCCACAGAAAGACTTGGTCCATGCTCCACTGAGTACCCCTGGGCATAATGGATGAAAGCAAGGAAAACTGGGTGAAGGTCTGAGCACACTGCAGGGCTTCAAAATGGCCCCTTGTCCCCCAGCCACGTGGCCAGGCCCTGCCTGGACCAGGCCTCAAAATAGCCCCCACCCACATGGCCAGGCCCCAACACCACCCCACAAAGTAGAAAAACACACCAAAATCACCACAATCCAATGCCATCCATGCCATCAATGATGTTTAAAATGATTCAAGACACCCCACAGAAAGACTTGGTCCATGCTCCACTGAGTACCCCTGGGCATAATGGATGAAAGCAAGGTAATCTGGGTGAAGGCCTGAGCACACTGCCTAGCTTCAACATGGCCCCTTGACCCCCAGCCACATGGCCAGGCCCCAAGAACACCCCAAAAAGTAACAAAACAGACACAAATCACCACCATCCAATGCATCCATGCCCTCAATGATGTTTACATTCAAGACACCCGACAGAAAGACTTGGTCCATGCTCCACTGAGTACCCCTGGGCATAATGGATGAAAGCAAGGCAAACTGGGTGAAGGCCTGAGCACACTGCCTGGCTTCAAAATGGCCCCTTGACCCCCAGCCACATGGCCAGGCCCTGCCTGGACCAGGCCTTAAAATGGCCTCCACTCACATGGCCAGGCCCCAAGAACACCCCAAAAAGTCGAAAAACAGACACAAATCACCACAATCCAATGCCATCCATGCCATCCATGCCCTCAATGATATTTAAATTCATGATTCCCCACAGAAAGACTTGGTCCATGCACCACTCACTACCCCTGGGCCTACTGGCTAGTGAGGCTTTACAGGCAACCCCAAAATAAAACACATATAACAGTGAGCTACAATTCCATGACATAAATGAGATTTAAGTTCAACAAAACTCACAGAAACAGTTTTATCATGCACCCATGACTAACCCTGGGCCTACTGGATACTGTGGCTACCCAACAATATATATTTTTCAAAGTTGTGAAAAAGTTTTTAAATTGTATTTGCAGCAACTGCAATGCCCCAAACAAACAACACCAACTTACTTGTAAAATCTCAAATCCAAAAGTGATCCAAACTCCAAAATCCAAAAAGTCCTCAAATACAAATATCCAGCAGCAGCCACAAAAAGTAATCCTTCCAGCTCCAGATCCAAATGAAAAGTGACCAGGACATGGACAAAAGCACTGGGAGGAGCCTGCTGGACAGGAACAGGAAGTTGGAGACTCTGGGACACTTCCTTCCTCCCACCCACCCAAAAATGGACTCCTTGCACAAAAAAGTCAAGCCAAATGTCAATCTGAGGAGTTATTCTGATCAAAATCATCATTTTCAGAAGGTTTATGCTGCCTGCGGTGGATTTCTTGTGCAGAATTGCAATTTTTGCAAGTTCGGCAAAGCGAGCTGTTCAAATCTCCTGCCGGAAGTCAGCTGCACGCCGCATCTACGTGTTCGCAATTGTTCACTCCCGCAATGCGTGATTGCGGGCCCTTATGACGTACTTGCGTTTTCAAACTCTCGCTGTGCAAGATGGCGGGCCGCGATGATGTACTTGCGGTCAAAAAACTCTTGCGCAATCACACAGCAAGATCCAAAATGGCGCAGCACACGCAAACCGGGAGGAAAACAAGTCAGCGAACTCAGAATCACGGTAAGTCAATACCGCGCGCGCAATATTGTATTTTTCAAGCGCGGCCATGCAAAAAAATCCGCCAACTTGCAAATTTGCGGATTTTTGGGCAAATTCGCGGGATTTGTGGACTGCGAAATTGCCAAAAATCTGCAAATTCCGTGAACGGAATGGATTTTGCGCCCACGCTTAGTGGATTAGGGCCATGAACACCCAGCAGTGGTCAGCAAAGTTGAGAGCTCAGGGGGAAGCACTTAGTGGGGGAGAACAGTCACACTGATCAGGTCAGTGGTCTAGCTAGTTTTGTGATGTTGCATTGTATGAGGTTCCTATATGGCAATATTTCTAAGTTTCACAGGCCTGGAATACATCTCATGACTCATGAACATGAGATTTATATTTTGACACAGACTAGAGACAGGGATGTCATTGCTTCAACAGTGTGTTTGTATGCTGCATTTTACATGGTGTTGACAGTATTGAATGCACCCACAGGGTGTCATGTGGCAATTGTTAACACTGGGCAGCAATGGATGTTATATGGCTCTGCTGACCCAAAATGAATGGATGGAATTTGCCATTTTCAAAACATACCGCACATCTATATTTTGTCCCCAGATGCCCCATCATATGGTAGTGACTAGTGCCAACACCCTCCCCTTGCACCGTGATGCACGTGTGCAGCTTAGTGTCCTCACATAACGTCATGCTTTAAGTGACACATTTCCAGTACCATAAATGTCACAATCTATGCACTTCCCTCCTTCTGTGTGTCCTGCGGAATGCAGGACACATAGTAATTGGACATGAGAAATATAAATGTAATTATAGGTCCTCATTTAACCTCCCCTTGGGAGGAACACTATTTACACGCAGTCCCACGGTCCCTGGACAAAAAAGTGTGATATGTGAGATGTTCATGGGTGCTGCCTGGCAAAGGCCACAGTAAGGTCCAAGGTACACATCCTCAACATAGGGTCAAGGAATGCTGCTCTTTCCTGTGGATTGCCTTATTGCATACCTATGTGGCCATGCAATGTCATGCAGACTTTGCATTGCCATATTGACATAATTTGGGGAGCTGCTCCACCTGAGCTGCATGAAATGTGATACTCCATGAGCACAGTTCACTGGTTCATGTGATCGACAGTGGTGCAGCTGTCTCAACATGTGTGACTTGTATGATTGTGTTGCGCATATGCTTGCAGTATGGCGCAAGTATGTAGGTCCACATCAACTACGTATGCACTGTCTTATTCACCAAAAACTGATATGTCAAGACTGATTGCTAGGATTGGTCTACGCCTGTTTTACAGAGGTATTTGCTACAATTACTTCCTTAGGCCCCTGGAAGCAATTGTGTTGCTCCATTCAGCCCCTTCCAGTCCAAGCGAGTGAACTCTCACTCCTTGTTTTGCAGTCGCTACTGTCATCACCTGATTGAACTGCTTCACTAGCCGGGACACGCTATTGTACACGTACACACAGCAGTGGGAAACGTCATATAATGGCGGTTTGCCCAGCCGCGCTCACACTCTAGAAAGGACTCGGACCGAGTAATATGTCTCCACGTTGAATGGTTTCAAGTAAGAACCATCCGACCGCGCACACCTGAAGAAAAGTGTTCTTCTGATCTGCATCATTTGTACTGGGACTCCATTGTTTTTTCATTGCCATCTTGTGTCAAACCCTTCCACACAACCCACCTGATCGTTTCTGCTGATGCCTGAGGAAAATCTAACTAACACGACAACAGCCATCTTGCAGCCTGCATTTCTTGGAGTTCAACAGAAAGCCATGAGACACTCACACCCTGTGTAAATGATTTGTTTTCCATCTCTTACTCCCAGCCTGGTAAACATCCTTGACACCGTGATCAGGTTATCTGGACCATGGTCTGACTGCTGGGCCTTGATCAGGGTGATTAAACAATGACCTGAAAGACCGGGCTTTGATCAAGCTGAGTGAACAATGATTTAGGAACCAAGCCTAGATCAGGTCACCATCTATAAATGTCGTCTGGATCTGGTTATCAACTGCAAACACTGCCTGTTTGAACAATGAACTAACAGCCAAAAGACCAGAATAAAAAAGTATAAAAGGCTTGTAAGCTGTGGAGTAAAGCAGCAGCCTCCTCTGTCTTGTTTCTGACGAGCTTGGGTCTCTGTTCCATAGTTCAGGCTATTTGAATAAATCTGGGTTCCTCCTGCAGACGAAGGCTCCTGTGTCTCCTTTTACTACGTATGAAGGGTATGGAAGACTTGGGCGATTCCCCCGCTGCCGAGACCCAGTAAGTGGGTTTTTCCAGTTCTTCAAATGGCACCTGAACAGGGACTCCACAATCACGGAGGTCAGGCCCGGTGGATGTGAGGAGGTGCACTGACGGACTCCGACGGAGGTACCCTACCCGAGGGATTCTTACAATCCAGTTAGCCGAACGACTCGCCCGCTGTTCCTCCCCACCCGGTATGGACCACATGACAGCGTTCTCACTGGAGTCCCTTAGCAAATAAATTCTGGAGTAGGACACAGCCCTACGTCTGCAGAAGGGAACTACCACTGTAAGGTAAGGGTGGACTGATCACCCACCAAGTCCGTATGATTCTGTTATTGACTTGTGCAAAAGCCAAGCTGTTATTGACTTTTGCAGAAGCCAAGCAAGCGAGGTGAGTTTTTTAAAACTCACTGGTGGCTGTTCTGTATGAGCCTGCTGTTATTGAATTTTGCAAAAGCCAAGCAAGTGAGGTGATGTTTTAAAACCCGCTGATGTCTGTTATCCGTTTTATAAGCATGCCAGTCAGTAGTAAGTTCAAAAAACTTATGTTGTTGAATGTGTCCACAGGACTCCCAGCTGGAGGCGGCTTGTCCGCTTCCTCCAGAAGGGACCCCTGGCCATACGATGTATGTTAAACATGGCCCTTCTGCGATAATGTTTTCCTCATTCTGGGTAAAATATATTAAACAAAGTAACGCGGAATTACAGTGGCCACTTTATGGCTACTTTAATTCCCAAGTTCTCGCCAACTTGAAGGAACAATTAATAAAAAGCAGAACGCGCCTGTCTATGTTTGAATCAGTATGATTTTGGAGGAAAGAGATAGAGCAGAGAGCTAGAAAGCAGAAGGCTCAAGAAAGAAAACAAGAACGTATGTCAATGGCCAATCATGCCAGAGAAAATTTACAAAACCAAATGACAAAATCAGTAGAAATAGCCGATAGGGAGCATGGGGCCCCGGGTACAAAAATGTTATCCAGCTCGTGAGGAGTAAGGAAACGGCCATATGGAAGGGGAAGAAGAAAGTGATCACTTGCTTGATACCATGCTAGAAAGCTGTCCTGCATATGCCCCAATGTACCCTGCCCTGAAGCCTCACACCCCGCATTCCATCGCCACTGCATTTTCCTGCCCCCACTGCCCCTCTTACTATTCTCCCTGTCACACCAACCCTCCCGATTTTTCCTATGACACCGACCACGCCAGCTAACCCTATCCTCGCTGCGAGAATGACAACAAGTCACCATCCGCCCAACCCCTGCGGCTTTACCCCTGCATCCCCTTTTCCTACCTCCCCGTGGTCTACAGTTAAGCAGGATTTATATAAATTGTTGAATTCCCCTCCAATGGCCTCCTTGTGCTCTGCAGTCAGCTTTTCGTCCCTTCGAGAAAATGACCTACAGAGGCAACAGTGTGAATGTTGGATAAATAACGGAAATATTTATGCCTTTAAAGAAATATGGTCCGCCTTTTACCAGTGAATGATTATGGAACAGACCACCTGGACTGAATACATGTGTACCCTGGTCATGCAATGACATAAGAATATGCTTATACCGATATCCACCAGATTAATGGACCTTAGTTCGCAAATAAAAAGAGGCGATGTTCAGGTAGAGGGGGATGTTTGGCGCCATGTCTGCTTTAATGGCTTACCTTGCTTGATATGACCGCTTTTCCTAACACCCCTCTAGAAACAGCTATGCCAATGAGAGAGGCGACCCCTGTCTCTGTTAACGTACTTACCGATGCCCAAAATAGTGGCCGAGGGACAGTTGAGGCACACTGGCACAGACTTTGGGCTCATGTTCCCTGGAAAAGGTCAGAAGTAATGCAGTTAAAAGGACAATTACCAGATCCCTGGAAGAATCCTGCTGCCTTTTACAGAGAATTAGGTCAGATTATATCTGCAGGTACTCTCGTTCTTGAGGATATAGATTTACTTTTTGGTACGGTTGTCCCCACTGAAATTTGGGACAAGATTCGACATACTGACAATGAAGTAGTGTTGGGAGGTAAATGGGCTGACCTAGAGGCTATGGAAGAAGCAAGGGTAGGAGGGACTAAACCAGAAGCTGCAATCCTGACTTTGCCCGGTAAAATAATGACGTTTATGAAAACACTTTTGCCGGAAACTGTCATAAACTGGGATAAAATAAACGCCTGTAGGCAGCGAAAAGATGAGAATGTGGCTGACTTCTTTACCCCTTTTGAGACAAAATACAAGGGACATAGTGGTTTGGATCCCTGGACCCCAGGTTCTGGCCCAGTATTTGTCTATAAGTTTGTCAGAAATTTTCTTCCTGAGATCTCCGCCAGGCTTAAGAAAGTTGAAAGTACTTGGTCTGCCCAAACTATGACTGGTATCTTGGCTGTGGCACAAAATCACGAGAATAGGGAGAATGAAGATAGAGACAAGGAAGGCAAGAAGGTTAGGGATCTTAAGACTAAGCACTTCTGCAGCAGGCTTACCCTCCCCGAGTTTCCGATGCCCGTGGGATATTCAGACCTCAACCCCAACCCCCTCCGAGGGCTCGCCAGTCTACCCCCTCCAGCCCTCAATGTACGGGAGCTCTCCAAACAGATCAGTGTGCTTATTGTAAGGGGTACAGCCATTGGATGGATGAGTGTCCTGTGTTAGCTGAAAACATCCGAACAGGGAAGATTCAGCCATGCGCTCCCAGGGAGGGGAGGCCGACAAACGACCATGGCCCGCCCCAGCCACAGGATAAAGAGCGTAGGCCCAGGGATGATGCTCCCATCTGGCAGCAGCGCCCGGCCAATAGGTTTGATGGGTACGAAGCAACACGCACTTATCACAATGATAATTATGATGAAGTTGATGAGACAGGGTCCTACCAAGCATAGGACAGCCAGGAAAGGGGTATTGCCAGAGTGCAAATTCCAGTGGATCAAAGGGGCCCGTATGTTCAAATGTCAGTTGTGGGGAATTATCTGACTTTTCTTTTGGATACTGGGGCCACCAGGTCTTCTATTGCACGTCTGTCAGTCCGGGAGGCACCCCTTTCTGGCAATATGAATGTCTCTGTGGATTTTGCAGGAACACCTGTGACAAGCCCTGTCTCTGAACCCCTTCCTCTCGATATTGGCCCTGCACATGTTGACGCTCCCTTGGCCCTTACTACAGGTTGCAGTGAAAACCTGTTAGGCATGGATTTACTGAAATCTCTGTATGCGACCATATCATGTAGTCCCCAAGGTGTATCCCTAACACTTTCCCCCACCGCAGCTTCCTATATGTATCTATCAGGTCCCCTCCCACCAGAGTTTCAGTCTTTACCTTCCTCCCACTGGTCATCATCAGACACTGATGTAGGGTGTCTCAACATATCCCCTCATGTGGTACGCATCCAGCCAGGTGCACTTCTCCCCCGCCTCGGGTAGTATCGACTGCCCGCAGAAGGAGAAACGGCCCTTTTAACAATAATATCTGAATTAATGGACAAGGGCTTAGTGGAGGAAACACGTGGCAATATGTGTAACAGTCCCATTATTCCCGTTCTTAAAAAAACTAACGGAGATGCTCTCTCCCCTAAAATATACAGATTTGTGATTGACCTGAGAGCCCTTAACAAAATAACAATATCCCAATGTCCTGTTGTCCCCGACATTACAGTCCTCTTAACGATGGTCCCATCTGACTAACCCTGGGTGAAGCACTACGCTACGCTCGCGGAGTTTGCGAAGTTTGCGCAACTTCGCACTACCCGAGCTGCACGTAGCACAGTGCGAACACGCGTATTGCAGCGTAGCGTACTGCAGCGCTCATTTTTTGCTTGTTTGCGGTCCTGAACATCATGTTCGCGACCGCGAGCAAGCAAAATGACATCCCAGCGAGATTCTCAACACGGGGAGGTAAGGTTTCTCATTGTGAGTGGTTGCGCATGCTCGCGACCGCTCTAAATGAGAAACTACCAGTTCGCGTTGAGAAAGCTGCCGCTCGAGTAATATTCTACACTGTGCAAGATGCCGTTGTCAATGATTGCACAGTGCCGGATGCTTGTCCGCACTGTGCAATCATTAAAAACGCATCTTGCACAGTGCGAACATGCTACTACGCAGCTCGCGTAGTGCTACGTGAAGTTCGCGTAGTGCGAAGTGCACTTTGCGTAGCTTCGCGTAGCGCTACTTCGTGAACTACGCCCACCCCTACTTCTGACGCCACACACTTTTCTGTCATAGACCCGAAGAATGCTTTTTTCAGCATTCCTATACATCCTGACAGCAGACAATTTTTTGGTTTCTCCCTTGGTGGGCGGAGCTTTAGATTCTGCCGTGGTCTCAAGGTTTCACCGAGAGCCCCAGTATCTATAGTCAAGCCCTAAAAAGTCCACTAGATTCCTTGGAACTCCCTGATAATTCCACACTATTACAATATGTAGATGACCTCCTCATTGCTGCAAATTCTGCCCCAGCATCTAAAGAGGCTACTCTCTGTTTGTTACGCCACCTTGCCCTCCATAATCACAAAGTCTCTTTAAAAAAGCTTCAGTTTGAGAAGGTGACCTATTTAGGTCATCTCCTCTCGAAGGAGGGAAGGCAGCTCACCACTGATCGTGTAGCCATTATCAATGCTAAGACGGCCCCACGAACACAAAAGCAGGTGCGAGCCTTCATAGGCCTAACCTCATACTGTAGACAGTGGATTTCCAATTTTTCGGCCATGGTCGAACCTCTTCTTGCCCTCACCACTAAAGACATATCAGACAGTTCCTTCCCTTGGACTAGAGAGCATGGGCAGCCCTTCCAAGATTTAAAGAGGGCTCTGTGTACTGCTCCAGTACTCGTACTCCTGATTATAACAAACAATTTTTTCTTTTTGTACATGAGACAGACGGCTGTGCATGCGCTGTCTTGACCCAGATGTTCGGAGGTCACCATCGGCCATGTGCCTATTTTTCTGCCACCTTAGATCCTGTTGCAAGGGCTCTCCCAGGATTCGTACGGGCGACCGCTGCGGCCGCCCTCATGGTCCGTCAGAGTGCGGGGATCATCATGAACTCCCCCCCTGACTCTGATGGTCCCCCATTCTGTAGATACCCTCCTTAATAACAGGAAGACACAGTACCTCACTAGCGCATGACTCACAGGATATGAACTGACACTCTTTGCCAGCCACATTAACATCAAAAGATGCACTGTACTAAACCCCGCCACATTACTCCCACTGGATACTCATGATGCCCGCTTAGACCCACATGACTGCATATTAAGGACAGAGGAGGAGACGAAGGGACGGGTTGACTTACAGGACACCCAGATAGCAGAACCAGAAGGTACACTGTATGTGGATGGATCATGTCTCAGAGGGTCAGATCGTAACACCTCAGCCACCTACACCCTCACGACATTAGGGCGAGTAGTAGAAACAGCTCAGATTTCGCAGTGCTCTGCTCAAGCAGCAGAATTAGTGGCCCTCACTAGAGCTTGTGAATTAAGCAAAGGGATGACGGTAAATATTTATACTGACAGCCAATATTTCTTCGGGGTGGTCCACAACTTCGGGGGGTTGTGGAAATAAAGGAATTTCCTTACTTCCCATGGGACCAAGATTCAACATGGCCCCCTAATGCACCGACTGTTAGACTCCCTGACACTCCCCAGAAAGATGGCCATCATAAAATGTAACTGCAAAAACAACAAGTGATGGACCGAATGTGGATCAATGTCACACACTCCCCTAGTCAAAAGATCTGGGCCCAAATCCATTGTTTTTTTGCACTCCACACCACCCTGGGTTAGACAATGGCGATATGCAAATCAGCTCTGACCCTGTTGCCCCATGGGAACAGTCCAGTCCGAACTACAAAAGCCATGTCCTTCCCAGAACGGAATGAAGCATCCGAGGACCGGACCGGTTTCGAGGTAACACCTCTCATCAGCCCGGCTAGCTTGACTCCAAGTGGTGTGGAGTGCCTGGGACCCACGTCTGGGCATCCCCAGCGCACTTAGGGCGGCAACTGCAAAAACAACAAGTGATGGACCGAATGTGGATCAATGTCACACACTCCCCCAGTCAAAAGATCTGGGCCCAAATCCATCGTTTTTTTGCACTCCACACCACCCTGGGTTAGACAATGGCGATATGCAAATCAGCTCTGACCCTGTTGCCCCATGGGAACAGTCCAGTCCGAACTACAAAAGCCATGTCCTTCCCAGAACGGAATCAAGCATCCGAGGACCGGACCGGTTTCGAGGTAACACCTCTCATCAGCCCGGCTAGCTTGACTCCAAGTGGTGTGGAGTGCCTGGGACCCACGTCTGGGCATCCCCAGCGCACTTAGGGCGGCAACTGCAAAAACAACAAGTGATGGACCGAATGTGGATCAATGTCACACACTCCCCCAGTCAAAAGATCTGGGCCCAAATCCATCGTTTTTTTGCACTCCACACCACCCTGGGTTAGACAATGGCGATATGCAAATCAGCTCTGTTTGTCTCCCTCATCCTGTCTCAAGTCAAGTCAAGTAACACTTTATTCGATTAGTTAAAATCATAAAAGCGATAACAATAGTGCATACATGTGTTAAAAAGACAGTTAAAACCAATTTCATCAATAATGTCCATAAATTTCATAAAAGTTAAAATACAAAAGATAAAAATTCAGTAATAGTAGAAGTATATTCACACCACAGTCTCTATTGCTGCTAATCTTTTGGCTTTATTTCGAACTGCTGCCACCAGGAAACAGGCAACCCCGTAAATCACCCGGGGACTGCCTAAAAGTTGTAAGTACATGAGTGCAGGCCTTACTTGAACGAACCCTGCCTCTCTAAGAAGTGGTACTAAGAACTGTTTCCTGATGTCGGCATAGTGGTCACCAAACATAATAAAGTGCATGAGGGTTTGGCTAGAAAAGTTATTGCAGCTGCAAGGAATTGATGACTCGGGTCATGCCCCATACTGGAAAGTGACCGAGGGAAAAATGAACAATGTTGAATCTAAATCGGATTAAAAGATGACGGTGAAAAGGAATTGTCACAATCTTTAGATATGGTTCAAGAAGTGGCGAAGTCGTCAGAACATAGTTTGCTTTGACAGATGGTTTTATCAGTCCCATTTTATCCCGTTCTTGCTCCGCTAGACTCAAAAAATTGTTCTTAATCCACTCTAGGTCACTCTTTTGCAGCAGATTTGGGGACAAGTACAGTTCAGGTCGACCCAATTTACATAATGTGTTTCTGATATAAACTAGCCAGGTTATTTTGTTAGCCTTGACTAACGCCAAATAGTCTTTTAAAATGGAGTGATTCAATGTGATCTCGCTATTAAGCCAGGTTTTAATCCAACAGGACATTGGGGCCAACTGTAAGAGATCCGTGATATATCCCAGACCTAACTCCGAGGGTAGGGAAAATACAGGAGTGGATTGAGGGACTGCTAATAATGACCTTAGAAACGTATTCTCCGTGATCTGCATTTTGCCTAGCGGTAAATAGCCCCAAAGTGAGGCACCATACAGTGCTATGGACAAGCATTTGGATTTATAAACTGTTAATAGAGCTTCTATGGGCCTTGATCCCAAACGTTTTGCGAAGCCCAATAATGCAGAGGTTGATCTTGCAACAGCTATACTTTTAGCAATAAGTTGGGGGGCCTAGTTGCTCTTTTCTTCAAAAATGGCGCCTAAATATGGGAAAACCGGCACCCTGGATATCTCAATCAATCAATCACGGCATTTGTTAAGCGCGGGTCTCAAGGCGCTGGGGGAGGGGGGTATATCACTGCTCGAACAGCCGGGTCTTGAGCTGCTTCCTGAAGGAGAGATGGTCTTGGGTTCACCGAAGGTGGGTGGGGAGGAAGTTCCAAGTCTTGGCTGCCAGGTAGGAGAAGGATCTTCCTCCGGCGGAGGTTCTGCGGATGCGTGGTACGGTGGTGAGGGCGTGGCTGGTCGATCGTAGCTGGAGGGGGGCGTGTAGAAGGTCATGCGGTCGTTGAGGGACTTGGGGCCCAGGTCGTGGAGAGCCTTGTGTGCGTGGGTGAGGAGTCTGAACGTGATTCTCTTGCTGACGGGGAGCCAGTGTAGGTCTATCAGGTGTCCGGTGATGTGGCTGTGTCGGGGGATGTTCAGGATGAGTCGTGCGGGGGCGTTCTGGATGCGTTGGAGTCTTTTTTGAAGTTTGGCTGTGGTTCCAGCGTAGAGGGTGTTCCCGTAGTCCAGACGGCTGGTGACGAGTGCCTGGGTGACGGTCTTCCTGGTTTCAGTGGGGATCCATCTGAAGATCTTGCAGAGCATGCGCAGGGTGTTGAAGCATGAAGATGAGACGGCGTTGACTTGTCTGGTCATCGACAGGGAGGAGTCCAGGATGAAGCCCAGGTTGTGTGCCTGGTCCGTTGGTTTGGGAGCGGTGCCCAGGGCCGGGGGGCCCCCAGGAGTCGGCCCAGGCGGAGGGTGATGATCCCAGGATGAGGACTTCCGTCTTGTCTGAGTTCAGTTTAAGGCGGCTGTTCCTCATCCAGTCGGCGACGTCTTTCATCCCTTCGTGTAGGTTGGCTCTGGCGGTGGTGGGGTCGTTGGTGAGGGAGAGGATCAGCTGGGTGTTGTCGGCGTAGAAGATGATGTTGAGGTTGTGTTGGCTTGCGATGGCTGCGAGGGGGCTCAAGTAGACGTTGAAGAGGGTTGGACTGAGTGAAGATCCTTGTGGTACACCACAGATGACTTCGGTGGCCTCGGATCTGAACGGAGGGAGGCGGACTTCTGGGTCCTTCCGGCGAGGAACGAGATGATCCACTCCCTTGCTTTCTCTCGGATTCCGATGTTGCTGAGGCGCTTCACTAGGGTGCGGTGGCAGACAGTGTCGAACGCCGCAGAGAGGTCCAGGAGGATGAGGGCCGCTGTTTCCCAGTTGTCGATCAGGGTTCTGATGTCGTAGGTGGCTGCGATGAGGGCAGTCTCGGTGCTGTGGTTGGCCCGGAACCCGGACTGCGAGGGGCCGAGGGATCCGTTCATTTCGGGGAAGGCGGCAAGCTGTCTGTTGACGGTCTTCTCGATGACTTTGGCCGGAAAAGGAAGGAGCAAGATGGGACGGTAGTTCTTGAGGTCGGTGGAGTCCGCTGTTGGTTTCTTCAGGAGGGCGGTCAGCTCGGCGTGCTTCCAGCTCTCCGGGAAGGTGGCGGCATGGAAGGAGGAGTTGATGATGTCTCGGAGATGGGGTGCGATGATGGCGTCGGCTGTGTTGAAGACGTGGTGTGGGCATGGGCCGGCTGGAGATCCGGAGTGGATGGAGTTCATCGTGCAGGTGGTGTCTTCGGTGCTGATCGGGGTCCAGTTGCAGAGGGTGGTGGTGGCGGGCGTTGGTTCGGTGGTAGGGTGCGTGGTCTGTGCGTCGAAGCTGTTGTGCATGTCGGCGATCTTGCGGTGGAAGAACGAGGCGAGTGAGTTGCAGAGGTCTTGCGAGGGAGTGATGTCGTTGTTTCCAGAGCTGGGGTTGGAGAACTCTTTGACGATGCTGAAGAGTTCCTTGCTGTCGTGGGCGTTGTTGTCCAGTCGTTCTTTGAGTGCCATCTTCTTGGTGGCGCGGAACAGCTGATGGTGTTTGCGGGTGGCGTGCTTGAGGGTGGTCCTCTTGTCTGTGGTCTGGTCGAGCGGCCAGGCTTTCTCGAAGGTGCGGCAGTTCTTCTTGGATTCCTTGAGTTCGTCAGTGAACCAGGGGGTTTTCTTGCTGCCGGGTCTGCTGGGAGGGTTCTTTAGTGGTGCGAGGTCATCGGCGCAGGCGGTCAGTCACTTGGTGAGGTTGCTGGCTGCTTCGTTGGGGTCCGTTGTGCTGGTGGGAGTGTTCTGGCTGAGGGAGGAGGTGAGCTGCTCGGCGGTGATCTTGCTCCAGCTCCGGCAGGGAACCTGTTGTGGGTGGTGGTGGGTCGTAGTTCTTCTGAAGCTGAAGTGGACGCAGCTGTGGTTGGTCCAGTGGAGTCCGGTGGTGTGGCTGAAGGAGATGTGCTTGCTGGATGAGAAGACGGGGTCAAGCGTGTGGCCGGCATAGTGGGTGGGGGTGTTCACCAGTTGCTTGAGTCCGAGGTTGGCGAGGTTGTCCAGCAGGGCGGTGGTGTTTCTGTCATTGTTGTTCTCCAGGTGGAAGTTGAGGTCCCCTAGGAGGATGTAGTCGGTGGAGGGAAGGGAGTGCGGGCTGATGAAATCTGCGATGTCTTCGCTGAATTGTGTGCGTGGTCCCGGTAGTCGGTAGATGAGGGTGCCTCGGAGGGTGGTCTTGGGGTCAGTGTGTATCTGGAAGTGCAGGTGTTCGGCGGCGGTGAAGGTTTCGTCGGAGTTAGTCGAGATGCGGATGGTGTTCTTGTGTACGATGGCGATGCCTCCTCCCTTCTGGGTGATCTTGTATCCATCCGGGATGGCTATGGCGATGTCGGGCGCTGAGGAGGCGTTCATTCAGGTTTCGGTGAGGAAGGCGACGTCCGGTGCTGTCGCGTCGAGCAGGTCCCAGAGTTCCACGGCGTGTCTGTAGACGGAGCGGATGTTGAGCAGGATGCACTTCAGGTGGTTGCTGCTGGTGCTGACTTGGCGGGGGTGGTGCAGGTCCGGTAGCAGGTGAAGCGGCAGGCTTTGCAGGCGAAGGGTCCGTGGGTGCGTCTCGGGGTTGCTCGGTAGCAGGCAGGGTTCCGGGCGGCATTGAGTGCGTTGAGAGTGGCGGCTTCGTAGGTCTGTCGGGTATTCTTGCATCGGCGGTTGGGACCAATAGTTCTGGCGCTGGGCGCGGTCCAGGCGCGGACGGCGCAGACGGGCTTGCGTTTGGCGCGCCTTTGGCGCGCCTTTGGCGCACAATCGGCGCGCTCACTGCACGTGGACGCTACGCGCACGTGCGGACTCTGCCATAAATGGAGAGTGGGGGGCGGAGCGAGGGAGGAGCAGCTGGGAGGCGGGAGCAGGGCGGCGAATGGGGATCGGGGCAGAGGAAGGGGGCGGGGCCGCAGGGGAGCAGCGGCGGGGTTCTGGAAGGCGAGAACGAGCGCGGAGGAGGCGGCGAGGGGGAAGGCCTATCTGTGCCCCGTTGCAGGTAAAACATTTTATTTTTTGGGCTTTAGAACGTCTGCCTGCCACCATAACATGGGACCTCATCCTGTCTATCCTTGGTTGGCTGTTACTGATCTACCACCCTGTTACCTCACCAACTCCTACCTCGACTCCTGCAGAACACCAGTATTTCACGCTACCAGCCCATGAATTACCCCGCCGTGCAGAATTCTTCAACAACACCTTCATACAAATGTTGTATCATCACCAGCTGATGATGAACACTTCCAACTGCTGGGTTTGTGGACTGATATGCATTCCTTGATACACCCTGTCCCATTCTTTCCCTACCCCTTTTCCAGCTCTGGGTCTTGTCTTGCATGGTGGATGTTGATGCAAGAGGCCTACACTGTCAACGGTACTGCCGATTCCGCTGTTGGAACATTTCGGGATGACTTCTGGAGGAACAGCTCTGGCCATGTCAATGCTCCTTTTTGCCCGACCAGCTCATCCACATCGCTATTATCACCAGATGAACTCAGTGAGATGGTAGTATTCAACTCAACTAATCGACGAACATTTTCCAGATTCCGCACAAGAAGGATTCTGCCTGATGAACGAGACATTGTGAATGTCATAAATGTGCAAGGCCATGTCTGCATCCATGGCCTAAGGACTAAGAAAGTTGGTACCACTACGTGTGATATCACAAAAGCTTTAAACTCTACATCTCCTCCGAAGCTGGTGGCATCCCCCAACACCTATTTCATCTGTGGCACTGCCACCTACACTTGGCTCACCCGTAACTGGTCTGGGACCTGCTATCTGGCCTTCCTCCTTCTACCAAAATATTCTACCCATTGAGATTATCACCTGTCAATGAAGGGCGCTCTGCGACGCTCACGTAGGGGCATCATATCAGCCGAGAATACAGCAGGCCCGGAAACCGGGGACTTCTTTAAAGGTTTCCTTCCTTTCTGGGGCCCCATGGCCAACAGTTGGGCTGTACGAGGACTGACCAGGGTCCTTGAAACGACCATCACAGTAACAGCTGGTGCCCTCTCCAACATCACTGCAGAGCTACAGGCAGACCGCCTTATAATGCTTCAGAACCGCATGGTCCTAGACGTCATCCTTGCTGATCATGGCGGTGTGTGTAAATTGATCGGCTCCAGCTGCTGCGTGTACATCCCAGACAACGCACCTACAGTGTACAATGCCATCCAACGTCTGCATCGCCTTTCTCCCGAAATTCATCTGAATGAAGGCAACTTGTCCCTCACAGGCTGGATCTGGGGCCTCCTTTCCCAGTGGGGGTGGAGGATCCTCATCTTCCTTGCCTTGGGAGTAACTGTCCTGGTCCCCTGTTGTTTGTGCTTTCAGTGCCTGCCAGTGCTCTGTACAATGTGTGTCCAGACCATCAAGCCTCCACCCTCTAACATTCTCAACACCAATATGATGATGATGCTCCAACAAGAAACCAATGGCCTTATCAACATTGACATTTCTTAAAGTATTTGCCACTCAATGGCAAAAGGAGGGTCTGAGTAAAAGTGTTCTTCTGATCGGCATCATTTGAACCGGGAATCCATTGTTTTTTCATTGCCATCTCGTGTCAAACACTTCCACACGTCCCACCTGGTCGTTTCTGCTGATGTCTGAGGAAAATCTAACTAACACGACAACAGCCCTCTTGCAGCCTGCATTTCTGCCCAGGAACTGTCGCACATCCAAACCCCCTGTTCTTGCAGTTCAACAGAAAGCCATGAGACACTCACACCCTGTGTAAATGATTTGTTTTCCGTCTCCTGCTCCCAGCCTGGTAAACATCCTTGACACCGTGATCAGGTTATCTGGACAATGGTCTGACTGCTGGGCCTTGATCAGGGTGATTAAACAATGACCTGAAAGACCAGGCTTTGATCAAGCTGAGTGAACAATGACCTGAAAGACTGAGCCTTGATCAAGCCGAGTGAACAATGATCAGGTCACCATCTACAAACGTCGTCTGGATGTGGTTATCAACTGCAAACACTTCCCTGATTGAACAATGAACTAACAGCCAAAAGACCAGAATGAAACAGTATAAAAGGCTTGTAAGCTGTGGAGTAAAGCAGCAGCCTCCTCTGTCTTGTTTCGGACAAGCTTGGGATTCTGTTCCATAGCCCAGGCTATTTGAATAAATCTGGGTTCCTCCTGCAGGCGAAGACTCCTGTGTCTCCTTTTACTACGTATGAAGGGTATGGAAGACTTTGACGATTCCCCAAGTGGGTTATTCCGGTTCTTCACACTCTTGAACAGCCGCTCCATAATGCCACATATTAATATGTCTAACAAAGAATGAACTCAAACTCTCATCATTTTTTGCTGGACATTCTCTGTGTCCCGTTATTTCTATTTCTTCTGTAGAGTTTGAGTTCATTCTTTGTTAGACATATTAATATGTGGCATTATGGGCTAATATATCTATTGATGTACTAGTTCAACCGTTTGAACATGAGGTTATTATAACAATTAGACTAATCACTTTGTCTTTCATACACCGTGATGAAATACCACCTGTTCTATGCTATGTAATATATCTCCTTTCCATTCTTGCTCATACAAGTTTCTTGTATTTCTTTTCTTTTTCTTGTATTGGTCCTTCAATTTACTGGACATGTATGTTATTAGGGCACTTATATTTATATACATAGTACATTTTGTATTAGAAAATGTTATTAGTCTCACTATGGTGAATTAATTAAATGTTTTTATATATAAAAAATCTTTGTTGGTCTATATCTTGATTGTTGTACGGTTATATTTACAGCCCTGAGGAAGCCCGATTTGGGCGAAACACGTTGGCTGTCATCTCTGTCAAGATTGTGTTTGAAGACTGCAATAAAAATCTCTTGAAGAATAACTTGAAGGACCACCACTTTCTTCTTTTTTGTGAACATATATGAATACCCTTTTGAAAATCACTTGATATATGCACTGTACTTTATACTGTTGCCTCTCTGTTCTCTATTTTTGTTCAATTAGTAATGCGCCTTTGCTAATCTCAGCAGTGCCGTTGCCACAGGCATCTACCGCCACCCTGTGGATGTTCAATCCATTTGTTTGCATGAATGTACGGCAATTTTCGCTGGCACCGCCTTGACAATCACTTCCCCCATGCCCTAGATTAATGACCTTATCCATGGTCATTGCTAGCAGAACCACCCCACCTGGTGGGATGACCGTTTGATACATTACTCACACTGCAACCTATTACAAGGCTGCACTGGCATTTGGCGTAGAGGCTAATGCATGAGACTTATGATCGTACTTCTTCGTTTTCTCTGCCTTGCATTTCAGGTCTCTATAGTAATTTCCATCACTTGTGCGCACAAGGGCAGAGCCGGACGTTTTCACAATCCACTTATTATGTATACCTCGGCTACACTTTCTAGTGGCTAATACACCGCCCTCCTTGCCTCCACAGCTTGGGTGATAGCTAAGGTGGCTCCCTACCTCATTATTCATTCCACTGGCTGGTGAAGAAAGCAATACAAGGACATAAAGGTATGTTTACCTTACGTGCCCAAGTGCCTCTACACATTGCATGCAATGTCGTGCTCTGCTTTATTTAGGATCCACGCTTGTCTAATATCAATAGTAAGCGCCATGCTCTTTTTGCATTGGTTTTAGAATACCCCTTGCTGTGAGTGTCTTGTGTCGGCTGACACCTTGGAACATATAGAAGCACTAAATCATTGTGCCACCCCACCTGAATCGTTAGGTGAGCATTCAGCAACTAATCTCCCTCCCTTTTACAGAAAACGTACAATACACACACACATTTCTGATTCCAATTTTCAATTCACAGGCTGTCTCACCCTCCCCTGTCCTGAGGAAGACCCGCCACAGATGATTTTGAATCTGCACTAACTATTAGGGTCGAAACGTCGACGTTGTTTGCTTAACTTGTCCACGCAACTCCCCAACTAGAATAAGGAATCATTATATCCTGTTGGGTTTTATGCATCCTATGTTGGACACACTTGTAAAATACCGTTCTCACAAATATGTGGTATTCATGTCACCTATGTGCAGCACCTTGTCACTGATCACGACCAGTCACTAACTGCATCACCTACCACATGCTGCATTGTATTTTTACATTTTGGCCAGACAGTTATTTAGTTATATCTCTAAAAATTTAAAAATTCGAAAAGGAAGTTTTTTTCCTCTAAACTAAGTTGTGTCATGTGTGTTACTATACAACATTCAAAGATTAATGTAATGTCATAAATCATATTGAGTATGCTTGATCTATTACATGTGATTCCCAACAGAACCATTGTTTTCTCGCTAGCATACCTACCTAGTTTATGAGGGTTACTGGGTTACCCCATTATTGTTAAAGACTGATATGTCAACGTATTCCCACATATTGGACCGTTATGTGGTCTGTCATATGTTTGAGAAGTACTTACCAACCAGTAGGCCATTCACATAGGTCCCATTCTGGAAGCAATCATTGATGGTTGAATGCCTTAAGATGAAGGAGTCATGAGCACTACAAGGGACCTTCGAAAGCATATATATGAAGAGGACCAGATGGTCCAGAATTGCCTGCACATTCATGGAATAGGTGCGTTTCCTGTTGCGGTAGATGTGTGATGTAGCAGCTGGAGACACAAGTTGCACATGGGTGCAGTCCTTTGCCCCAACACATGTTTCAATGACATAAAAGCCTTGCTTGTTCCCCTATTGTTGCTGCGCTGTGTTGGGGACTTAGAGGTAGTGATGTGTGATGCTTAAGATGGCATCCAATACAGAGGGGAGGAACCTTGAGAAGGATGCCTTGGATAGTCCTGCCTCTCCGAGTTTGAAGAGTTGGAAAGTTCCAGACAGCAGCATGTGCTGGACAGCTAGTAGCTTGGCCTTTGGAGGTGTGTTGGTGCACTGCTGCGATGTCTGCAGCCTTGGTGCAATTGAGTGCAGGAGGTAGACAATGGACTCCTTCCAGAGCCTGTAATGGTCAATGACCTCCTCATCCCTGAGGTCAATGAGGGTTATCCTCTACCGGTATGTCCACTCCCTTCACCTGCGCTGCGTCTGTGGTGGTGGCAGTGGACATCTCCTTAGTGCTCCGAGCTGCAATAGTAGTAGATACATGGTGTAGTTCTGTTTGCCATAGGGTTTTGGGTATGTTCTGCTTTTATACCAGGGTCCATGCGTCATCTATACACCTGTTTTTCCTTAGTGCTAATTAGCACAGGTTTTTCAACAATGGCAGCGTCAGTTTTGCGATGCTTTTTACAGGGAACCTTGCATGTCATTACCGAGAACTGCTGTTAGCAGATCTGGCTATATGAAAAATAGGTGCTAGCAGTAAAAAAGTGACACTGTGCTCTAGCGTCACTTTGTGAATTTGGAGCTAAAAGAAATGAAGCTGCAGTGTCAACAAATGATGCTGCGGCAATGCTAACTCCTTACAAATATGCTACCTAATTGTGTCCACTGTGCTCGTCAATGATTGCACCTAACCCAACTTGACTGGTATCTACTACAATCACAGTCTGAATTTGCATGTTTGATTTTTTTAAAGCTTCTTTTACTCCATCACTTTCAAGGTTCTTTAAGTATTTGATGATCTTTTGTCATTGGTTTCTTCTAGAGCATTGATGAGGTCATCAAATTTTTCTATACAGGTCCATCTGGCACCAATATTATTGTTTTGGTGGTATTGGTGGGAAGCAGCAGTTTCAAGAAAAAAGCAGCATCATTGCTAGTTGTGGATCTCACTAATGTTGAGAGTAGAGCCCGCTGTCTGCTAGGACCTGTTCCATTCATGCCATCTCTGAACCCCTCCTGCATGCTTGCATCAGTTTTGTTTTGGCTAATCTGATGTCTTAATGCCTCTTTTTCATCTTTGGCAGAGTAACTGTTTTGCCTCCTATTCATGGTTGTCCCCATTTTCAACCTTATGAATCTTACCTGGTTTTAACTGCCTTTAGCATTTTGTGGCACCTGGCTAATTCTGCTTTTGGGGCACTTTTCTGCACCTGGCTATCATGGACTTCTGTGCTTCTCTATACCTGGTTGTCGCTACCTTTAGCTCTATACTGTATGTAAGCTGGTATGTGGTGCTGCGGCATGGTACCACTTTTTTGAGTCTTATGAGCAGTTTCCCGGCCAACTGTGACTGAATTTTCTTTAAGGCCTTTGCCTTCTTCGAGAACTTTGCACTGGCTGGAATGGTGCTTTGATTCCACATACGTCACCCATCAACTGCTTCACTTCGACTGAGGCACACCTGGCATGCACGGCAAACTCTCAGGTAGACCACTCTTGGTACTTCGGATTTCAAATCCCCTAACTCGTTGCCAGTTGTACCGACATCCTCGACCCAGTAGTATGCAAATGTCTATGCCACACTTGGAGCTCTTTAGTGCATGTCTCTATTCTTTGGATGCAACCGTTAAATAACTGCACGCTTTGAGTCATGAACTGTATTAACCAAATCCAGACAGAACCCAATCGATTACCTCATTTTGTTATGGAGTCCATCAGCGACCAGAAGGGTCCCTCTATTCATATTTACAGGACACTACCACTTTCAAACAGCCTTTACCTTCGCTGATTGCTGAATACATTTATTTCCGATAGCAGACACCCTGACAAGTAGGCTTGTCATTTCTTCTTTCTTTCTTTGATTTCACAGTACAGAAACCTCCCCCTCTCGCACAGCTTGTAGCTGAGGCATCTAAAGGTCAGCATTATCTATTCATGGAATGTTGTTTCTTAACAAAAATTTGGGGAACTGTTGAGCATATTTGCAAGGGGATTGCGCCACCCGAACGTCACTTTTACTGATGTTCCGGTGGCGCAATGCCATGGGACTTATTAACAAAGTGGCATCAATCTACTTTTTGTGGCTTAACGCCACTTCGAAAATATGGTACTCTCTACGCACGTATCTGAATTAAAGGGGGGTGCAATGGGTGTTGCTGTGGGCATTCCACCACAGCACCCATTGCTTTTTGACACTGCCCCAGGTTTACAAGGATGTGTAAATCTGAAGCAGCGCCAAAACTAATGCTGTGCAACGCGGAGAAGTACTTTTATTTCTCCTCATTTTTGCATTCTACAGCACACATAGAAAGAGCAAAACGCCATTAATGATTGTTCATGTGCAGGAAGGGACACCTTCCTGTACATAAACAATCATTCCTTGCAAAGCAGGCACCCTTGCACTTCGACACAAGGGTGTCAGTGTTGGCACAAGCCAGCTATTTTTAGCATTAGGGAAAACACCAAGGTGTGCGCCTTATTGTTGTAAATATGGTGCCCCCCTGCATTTTGGAAATGGTGGAGCTCAGTGCTGCACAATTTGCCGCAGCTCCGCACTCCGCTATTTCCTTTTAAATATGCCCCTGTGTTTGCAAATTTTAAACACATTGGCAAGTCATTCTTCATTGAGCCTGCCCACTCCGACCTCTGATATTTACACATGCACATTATGTGTTCAGGTGTTTAATCTGGCTAACATTTGTCTATTGGTTACACTATGGACTACTATACCATTTTTACATTCAAACACTTATTTTAAAATATAATACTAGCTACAGTTTTTTCCACTATCAAACACATGAATATTTCTCAATATGTACTAATTTTAAAGAAATATGAGCTACTGCCTAGCTATTTTGCATAATGTCAGGTCAATATGGTCAATTCTGCAGTATTCTTCACTTTCTCTCACGTGATAGTGTCTGTGTACTATGTGTGAAAAAAACATTTATGTGGAGTGCATCAGTGGCATTCAACCTCACCCAAAATATGCCTTCACCTCATTAAAATACCATCATTTTGTGGATGTTGTTTTCCGTAGCATGCACCAATTGTGCCTCTTACTTTCTTTTCATGGTTTTTTTTTTTGCAGTACTGACCTCTGATTCCTAAAAATGCCTGATCGACGACAGAAAAAACACGGTCTCACATTGGTTGGTGAAGTGGATATATCATCCCTGCAAAACAGCAATGTAAGAAAAACCCTCCATCGACTAAGGATACAACCTCTACTTCCTCAAGCTAGGAAGAGGTTGTTTTTCGCACCCACCTGGCAGACCTTTCATCTGGTAAACCTACAATCGCAGCGATAAGCCTGCCCACGAGAACCTAAACTGGTCAAAAGGCCAAATTATTGATGAATGTTTAGAAACAGTGTTCCAGCCAGGTCTGGCCTACCTCATTATTGACTTAGCTTCCGAGGGAAGGAGAGAGTAGGACGTATTTCACTTGGTAGCTTGGTTCACCCTGCAGGTATGCCAACAGGCATGGTTGGCGATGGAAAATGGCACGGGCTGCCTCCTCTCTGCAAGAAATCACACCTCTGGCACCCTTTCCTGAAATCAGAGGAAACCTGATAGTAATCCTTACTTGCAGCAATAGTGTGAATATCAGGAAGAAGCATTTAAAAGGCCCTCCGTGTACAAAGGTGGGAAAGGATTATCCTATATCTGCTGGAGTGTGGTCTACCGGTTTAGGGAGGACAAGCAGGTAGGGCTGTCACTGCTAGGCTTCCTCACACCCCCTAGCAGGTCTGCTGCACGTCCCACGACCGCCCTGTCTCGCATATATGCAAACACATTTAGAATATTTACTTAGCAGTACAGAAATAGTTATCTACCTCTTGAGTTAGGTTTCCCCCCTGTCCTCTACCAGACAGCGAAATACCCTTTGTCACTGTGAAAAAAGAAAAGCTGACTGTGCCAATTCAGCAATTAGAACAATGATCCCTTGCTGTGGGACTGTGCACTGGTGCGTGTTTCTGTGGCAATGAAACCAACACTTTCTCCCAAGAGGTTTATACTATGTTCCGCATCCATTTATCGATGTTCCTCGGTTTTTCCAGTGCTCTGCTGGTATCAGGTGATCGTCACTTTATTTCTAATCAGTTCATTTTCCATGTATCTGCAATCGTGTGGACACTACAACATATCATACATACTTTTCTCTTTTATATCAAGTAAAAAAAATGTGTATGTTATAAGCTGTATGTAGCCCAGGTTTCAATACGAGGTCGTTCATGGTAGATTTCTTTTTCTTTTCTCAAAAATCAAATAATTCAGAGATAGGCGCTTACAGACAACTTTCAACAATAACAAACCTTTTACGCTCACACAAATATAGTATTTAAAGGTCAGCTTTATTTTTAAATCCATTAGTAAAAAAGGAAAGCTTTATCATGCGTGAATCATTTAAATAACTATTTCAAGTTACGTGTTTTTGTCCCCCTCCAACAACTGCAACATTCCAAGAATAAGTGGTTCATGGGATGTAACAATGGCTTTAAAGTTGGAATGCATCAGATAGAGGGGTCAGTAAAGTGTTTATTTTACAATCCCTAAGTGCCTCACTTTGTGGAAGAGCGAATCAACCGTGGCTAAATTAACCATTTCAAAACAATCCTTGACAGACATAGCACTTGCTTAACAGACTGTGTCCTCCCTCTATTGTTTTGATGCAGGTAAACAAGCACAGCAACATGAAAGGAAGCTCCTCAAAGCACTAATGCGGACCGACAGCAGTGACAAGAATACCCCACCAGGAAAACAGGTAGTAAAAATTCAGTCAACCTGTATGAGCTGACTTTTACTCTGTGAATGTAACCACTTCTCACGTTTTGTTTACGGTAGTATTGAGCTTGTAGTAGATCAATAGACAAAGGACATGTTCCAAGTGGTGCGTTGGAATCACATGCAAAGCGAATATAGGAAACTAATGTTTGTCCATCAGGTCGGTTTTAACTACTGACTGCCAATTGTGCACCATATAAGGAGAATAACACATAGGGCCTTCTTCGGTGTTTGGCGGATTGAATATTCCATTCTAACGTGACAGATATGCCGTACGTCATATTACGAGTGACGTAGGCTACAATGCACTTGTAATACGGTGGACAGGATGTCCACCTCGTTTGTGATGGAGTACCATATCCTTCAAACTCTGAATAAGGGCAATAGTTGACATTTTTTCACACTATATTGGTTTTCACCTCATTTTTTTTTGTATGGAATATTACTTTCAGCAAACACATACAAAAGCACTTGGACTGAGTGCATATTATGTAAAACACATTCTGGCCTATTCACAAACTGCACTATACACTACATTAGGTAGTACTACAATAGTACTACTAATGTACTGCAAAATGCTATTCACAAATCACCAACCTAAGTGCATAGGTTCCACCTCTGTCTTTCCTGGTTTTCTGTGTAGCTATCTCAGTTATGACTGAGGAGTCTCTGGACATGTAAGTATACATTTTAGTAGTGAGAGGAACAGGGGGGAGTAGCTGGAAAGTAGGGAATAGTTATGAATAAAGAGGAGAGTGTAGGTTAGGAGTAAGGAGGGATTTAGGGAGTACTGCGGGGATTAGAGAGAGTCTTGCACCCACACGCAAATGAGAAAGTACATTGCCATTCACAAACTGCACTTCTAAAGCTACTACAGCCAAAAATGACCCAAATCAGCTGCAAATCGACTCCAGTTCAAACTGAAGTAAGTTCCAGCATCACACAAGGTCAATCACTGGTACTGCAGTACCCTCCTTTGAATAATGATGGAAGTATGGTCTTAAAATAAAACTTCATAAGAAATAATGTTAAATTAAACTAAATTATTTAAAATAGCTAAATAGATCAATATATTTAATGTAATATTTAAAAATTAACTAAATACAACATATCATAATTTTATTAAAATATTTGAATACCTAGAGTTTAAAAAGTAATGTACATCAATATTTATACAAAATATAACCCAATTACATTTTTTTTTAATTTAAACTTCATAAAAATAATTTTTATATGAATTGAAATATTCATACAAATTAACTTTTGAGATAAAATTAAGTAATTAATGCTATTACTTTTATTTTGTTCAACGTTCAAATATATAAAATGAATATACAAATTAGTTTACATTATTATTTAAAAGAAAAATGTTTTCTTTACTTTTCTCTATATTTGGCCATAAGGAGATCTCCACCACTAGAGCAATATTTCAGCAAATATCTCAACCGTACCAAAAGCCACAAAACAGAACACAACTACACCACACGTTAGGCGAATACGAATTATGTGTCTCACCAGGTGACTTGAAATTGTTTAGATTTAAAATGGAGGGCCTGTGACTGATCTGTAAAATCTGTAAAAAACCCTCAAACACTGGCACAGGATACATTCAGAAAAACTTTAACACAGAGCTCACTGGCATTTGCACTTCACACTGAGCACAGACCGCCAGCATGAGAAACCTTAGCACATCTACCCAGGGAAGCCGGAGGACACACGCCCTATAGAAGCAGCGGTGCACAGCAGTGAGGCCTCTTTTCCTCCTTTGTTTCCCACACACTGCCCCGCATAAACAAAGGGTCGAGGTATATGCAGAAGAATTACAATTAATTTCAACTGTCCAAAGTGCCTCAGTCCATGCATCATGCACAGAGGCGCTACAACACGAAGCACTCCTCAGCAATCACAGTCCCAGCTGCCTAGGCTACTATGCCACACAACTCTGTAAAATAACATAGCAACAGCCACAAATATAATACTGCCATCACTCCAAGACTCATGATATGCGACTCCAAAACTAGCTTTATCGTTTAAAGGGCCAAAAACAGTATCAAGCATCCAGCATCTGTGCTTGATATCCCCACTGCGCCCATGGAATGTCAGAAGTGACAGGGGGCATGGCCCTACAGTTTAACAGATTGCTATGCTCCCAGTGATGCGAGGACTGTTATATATAAGCACTGGCAAAGCCAATAGGTCTCGCCTATGCAAACATTATTGGATTTTCAAATATACTTTTGCAATCTTGTACAACAGAGTGGATGTTGTTCAGCATGGCTAAAAGTTCATGGAGTAAAGGAGAGTGGCATGGAGTGGAGTATCACAAAGTGGAGTAGATTGGAATGCTATTGTCTAGCATCAAGTGGCCTACAGTAGAATTGAGTGGCATGGAGAGTAGGGGAGTGACGTGGAGTGTCATGGAGCTGAGTAAAGTGTTGTGGAGGGAATAGGCTGTCTTAGAGTGGAAGGGCGTAGAGTGGAATACAGTATCAGAGTTGGGTAGAGTGTCGTAGAGTGGAGTGGCATAGAGTGTCATGAAGTGGTATAGAGCAGAGTGGAGTGGCCTAGAGTGTGTTGTGTAGAGTGGAGTAGAGAGTTATAGAGGAGAGTGGCATAGAGCAGAGTAGTTTGTCATTGAGTTGAGTGGTGTGTCATAGAATAGAGTGGAGAAAAGTGGCATGACTTATCATAGAGGGGGTTGGGGAGAGCATTGTAGTGTGGGGTAGTGTCGTAGAAAGGCATAGTGTGGAGTGGAGTGCTGTAGAGTGGAGTGGTACAGAGTGGAATAGAGTGTCAGTGGAGCAGAGTTAAATGTAGTAGAGCATCATAGAGTGGAGCATCTTGGTGTGGAGTTGAGTAGAGTGGCTTAGAATGAAGTGGTGTAAAGTACAGTGGTGCAGAGTAGACTGGTGTTGAGTGCAGTTGTGTAGAGTGCAGTGGCATGGAGTAGAGTGGTGCAGAGTGGATTGCAGTGGCTTAGAGTGCAATGGCGTAGAGTGGAGTTGCGCAAAGTGGAGTAGAGTGGCATGGAATGGTGCAGGGTAGAGTAGAGTAGAGCAGGGTAGGGTGCAGTAGCGGTGAGTGCAGGGGCATAGAGTGAAGTGGCATAGAGTTCAATGATGTAGAAAGCAGTGGTATAGAGTGGCACACAATTGAGTGATGCAGAGTAGAAAGCAGTGGCATTGAGTGAAGTGGCATAGAGTGCAGTCATGCAGATTAGAGTTTTAGAGTGCAGTGGTGCACAGTAGATTAGCGTGGCATATACTGCATTGGTACAGAGCATTTCACAGTGGAGTGAAGTTGCACAGAGTGGTGCTGAGTAGAGCAGTGCAGAGTAGAGTATCGCAGAGTAGAGTATTGCAGAATGCAGTGGTGCAGAGTAGAGTTGTGTAGAGTGCAGTTGTGTAGAATAGAGTGGTGTAGAGTGCAGTTGCATGCAGTAGTGCAGAGTAAAGTGACGTAGAGTGCAATGATGTAGAGTAGAGTGGCATAGAGTGCAGTGACAAAGAGTTGAGTATAGTGACATACAATGCAGTGATGCAGAGTAGTTTGGCATACAGTAGATTACAGTAGCAAAGAGGGGATTGGCATATAGTGCACTCGCATACTGAGGAGTGGTACAGAGTAGAGTGCATTGGTGTAGAGTGCAGTGGAATTGAGTGCAGTATTGCAGACTAGGCTGGCATAGAGGGGAGTGGTACAGAGTGGTGTAGAGTGCAGTGGTGAAGAGTGCAGTGGTGCCCTGTGGAGTAGTGTGGGGTAGAGTGCATTGGTATAGATTAGAGTGGAGTAGTGTAGAGTAAAGAGGCGTAGGGTGGAGTGGTGCAAAGAAGAGCACAGTGGCATGGAAAAGTGTAGAGTAGAGTGGGGTAATGTGGAGTATGTATCGTATGGTATCATACTGCCTTTACATACAACCCATCTTTAATTCAAATGGGCATTACATTTGCACTCACATACAGTTTTACTGACAAAAAGTATACAGTGCACAAACAATGTGTGGAAATGTCATCACCTAGTGTATTGATTTGATCGTCAGCACAGTTTATTTACTGACATTAAAATGTTTGTGTGTGCTAGAACAAACAATAACATGGTACAGCCTTTCTTAGGCACTTCTCCAGAGCCATCATGACTGTCACATAAATCTTCTCACTCTGAAGTCAGAGAAATGCACTTTGACTGCACAGCAAATGTGAAAAGATAAGAACAAGATTTAACGCCTGTTTACAGAAAGCGAGTTTGTGTAAGGATACAGTAAACAAGGTTTGGGCAACGGGAGGGATGAACTTTGAAGTCAGAGAAATGTGCTTTGAATGCACAGCAAATGTGAAAAGATAAGAACAAGATTTAAAGGCCTGTTTACAGAAAGCAAGTTTATGGTAGAATACAGTAAAAAGGTTTTGTCAGCAGGAGGGACAAATGAGAACTGGACGGCAAAAGCAAATAAAGCCAGCAAATAGAAAGCCAGAAAATGTGAGTAACAAACCACAAAGCCAGTGGTAAGCAACTGGTGGAATGCATTCCTAGGTCAACTTTCTGAATATCCCTAAGATGCCTTTAGGAAAACAGACAGCTGTGCTTTTTTTTAGGCTGCAACCTAAAAAGGCTGCATACCATGGCACAGGGCACTCCCCCGCAGTACTATCATCACTCATTCTCACCAAGTATGCTTCTTTTTTCTGCATGATCCGCAGCCTATCCCAGAATGTAACATTTTGGAAGAGGCAGACCCGGACCCACCACAACTGTTCACCCTTGTATATCATCCTGTGCTGCGATGCCATATAGCCCGAATTTGTCTGACTCACCAACACTTGACTGTGGGACCTACTCAACCTAGTGGACCCTTGCCAGAGCCCAACGGTAAGCATGCTTACAAGCAGCACCCGTCACTGATGCAATAGTGCATTTCCACTGCTAGAAGGACAACCTTCCTCAGCAGGTGAATGTTGGCACTAATTGGTCAGTGCCCCACCTTCGTGAACTATCAAAGTTGAGGAAAGTGCAATGGCTGCCCTATACCAGCAGAGGGCAGAGGGCAGTGTGCCTTACACTCGAAGCAGCCCTTTTTTGCATTGTCAGCCACCAGCCCACAAGGAAGATGGATTAAGCATGCCAAGCTGATTACAAAAGTAGTGCTGTCCCCACCCCTTTGGTAGATCACTTCATCGAAAAAAACCACTCACCGGAATCCATCCGCTGGTTGGTAATTGAAAAAATTTCCCTGGGCCCACGGGGGGGCAATTTAAATGCAATTCTTGACACAAGGGAATGCAAATGGATGCAAAAGTTTCAGACAATAAGTAAGGGGTTGAATGAACTTGAAGCTAGTTTCTCGCAGATGGCGGGACTCAATCCTGAATAGACTATGGGACAATTTAAACTCCCTTGCTGCATCCAATATTCCTTATGTTTGTATACCTTTACAATGTAACGTGTTCACATAGTTGTTAGGTATAATTATTCTTCATACAACAACTTTTGGACATTTACTAAGCCATCACGATACTTGGTTACTTTACTATGGCACATGTATAGAATATATTTCCTAGTACCTTTGACGTTGTTAGTTCTGTCTGGTCCTTTACATGTTAAAAACTGTGTATATTTGTACGTTATTATATACTTGAATTCAGCCAGATTCTTCACCGTCACTACAAAGAACACACCAGCCTGTCATAACTGTGTATATCTGTATGTTCATATATACTCGAACACAGCTTAACTCATTATAAAGAACTTCCCCAGGAGGTGAGGCAAATTTTGCGAGACGCTCCCTTGAGCGCGCTAGTCAGGCCTCGTTTCCCATTGGACCCGTGAGCCGAGCCCCTTTTTCTATTAGGCACTGGCATTGAGCGCCTGCACCGCGAGCACACTCGGATGCAGGACGCCGACGGAGAAACAGCACGGCTGTGCGTTCCCGTTTTGAAAGGTAATTACCATCCAAACAGCGCGGCTTTCTAGAGACATCCGCTCTGTGTGTCCATATATACAGAGTAAGCCTATTATGCTAAATGTTACTTCCCTTCTTCTTACAGTAATACTAACCCATCGAGGATTATACTACCTGTGCCCAACGGCTGTGTGTTTACCAGCACAGCAAGTAAGTCCCGTTTACCTATCACCCCCGGCTAATTTTAATTTAGCAAGTTTCAGGGCCCTGATGGCACCTTTTAATTGTTTTTCAGTACTCTTTGGAGCTCGAGGGAGCCCCCCCTTTTGCAGACGGAACATATGATGACCGTTTGACGACGTAGGTAACCATCCACGTCCCCTTCTTGTATAATATCACCACACTTATTTCACCACGTAGATACTGAATTTTGTATTCATATTACCTTGTAGGCTCTCCATTTCTTCCTGATGAAGACCCCATCATGAGGCCGCAAATTGCCCTTTAGCGTAACCGGGGTCGAAACGTAGAACTACGCCTCCATTCTACACACCATAGGAGCTAAATAAGCGATGCATTCTCGCTATCTATGTGTGATGTGATTTTGGGAACCTTTGCCCATTAATTTGACTGTAGAGGTTTTTCAATCGTCAATCTGGATGTAACAATTATGTCACAACACCTTTACCCTGTCCCCTTCACTCACTCACTTACCTTCCCCCTTTTCACTGAGAGCACCGATTTCGAATACCGAATGTAATGACATTACAATTACATGTATATACTACAATCTGTTTACTCATAACTTTGGCTGCAATTGGATCGCACTCTGACCTTGCATGATTAAAATGCCAAAATGTATGAAATGAATAAGCTGTTCCATTATTCTGACCCATTTTTAAATTCAATGGTGATTGTGTGTTTATTTTGAATTATCTGATACTTTTGAAACTCAGACCAAACCTTATTTGTACTGTCTCCCACACCACAACAAGACAGCCCTGACTCTGTGTCAACCCCAAGACATAAAGTGGTCTGTTCATTGGTAAACAAGTGCTTTTGCACTTGCTGATGTCATGATGCCCAGCACTGCAATTGTAATTCACCCCTATAAGTGACCTACCCCCTTCAAGGTAGATGCCTGATGGAGGACATGGGTAGAAAGATTTGAAAACAACTTTACAACCACAAAGAGGTTTACCCCACTACTACGCACACTGCTTTTTTACTTTATAGGAGAGGAAGCACACAAAATGTTCCTCACACAACCCAGCACAGGACAGGATATATTGCTGTGATTACTGAACTTTAAAGGCAAGATAGCACCTAAGCTTGTTTCCGGTCCAGGGAAGGCATGGCTTGGCAGTTCAGGCTGGACTGTTCCCATGAGGCACAGAGTCAGACTGATTTGTATATGGCCATGCCTGAACTGGGATGGTGTGGAGTGCAAAATAACGATGGATGTAGGCCCAGATCTCTGTACTGGGGTGAATGTATGACATTGTTCTGCATTCTGTCCATCAACTATGGTTTTTGCATTTGTCACCCCGAGTTGGATGGGTATGCTCAGACGTGAGTCCCATGCTCTTCACACCACTGGATTCAAGCAAGCCGGGTTGAAGATGGCTAGAATGCCAGAAACCGGTCCTCGGAAGCTTGTTTCCGGTCCAGGGAAGGCATGGCTTGGCAGTTTGGGCTGGACTGTTCCCATGAGGCACAGAGTCAGACTGGTTTGCATATGACCATGTCTGAACTGGGGTGGTGTGGAGTATAAAAAAACGATGGATTTAGGCCCAGATCTCTGTACTGGGGTGAATGTATGACATTGTTCTGCATTCTGTCCATCAACTGTGGTTTTTGCATTTGTCACCCCGAGTGGGATGGAGATGCTCAGACGTGAGTCCCATGCTCTCCACACCACTGGATTCAAGCAATCTGAGCTGAAGACGACTGTAATGCCAGAAATCGGTCCTCGGAAGCTTGTTTTCGGTCCAGGGAAGGCATGGCTTGGCAGTTCGGGCTGGACTGTTCCCATGAGGCACATGGTCAGACTGATTTGCATATGGCCATGTCTGAACTGGGGTGGTGTGGAGTGCAAAAAACGATGGATTTAGGCCCAGGTCTCTGTAATGGGGTGAATGTATGACATTGTTCTGCATTCTGTCCATCAACTGTGGTTTTTGCATTTGTCACCCCGAGTGGGATGGGTATGCTCAGACGTGAGTCCCATGCTCTCCACACCAATGGATTCAAGCAAGCCGGGCTGAAGATGGCTGGAATGCCAGAAACCCGTCCTCGGAAGCTTGTTTCCGGTCCAGGGAAGGCATGGCTTGGCAGTTCGGGCTGGACTGTTCCCATGAGGCACAGAGCCAGACTGATTTGCATATGGCCATGTCTGAACTGGGGTGGTGTGGAGTACAAAAAAACGATGGATTTAGGCCCAGATCTCTGTACTGAGGTGAATGTATGACATTGTTCTGCATTCTGTCCATCAACTGTGGTTTTTGCATCTGTCACCCCGAGTTGGATGGGTATGCTCAGATATGAGTCCCATGCTCTTCACACCACTGGATTCAAGCAAGCCGGGTTGAAGAAGGCTGGAATGCCAGAAACCGGTCCTCGGAAGCTTGTTTCCGGTGCAGGGAAGGCATGGCTTGGCAGTTCGGGTTGGACTGTTTCCATGAGGCACAGGGTCAGACTGATTTGCATATGGCCATGTCTGAACTGGGGTGGTGTGGAGTGCAAAATACTGATGGATTTAGGCCCAGATCTCTGTACTGGGGTGAATGTATGACATTGTTCTGCATTCTGTCCTTCAACTGTGGTTTTTGCATTTGTCACCCTGAGTGGGATGGGTATGCTCAGACGTGAGTCCCATGCTCTCCACACCACTGGATTCAAGCAAGCCGAGCTGAAGACGGCTGGAATACCAGAAATCGGTCCTCGGAAGCTTGTTTCCGGTCCAGGGAAGGCATGGCTTGGCAGTTCAGGCTGGACTGTTCCCATGAGGCACAGGGTCAGACTGATTTGCATATGGCCATGTCTGAACTGGGGTGGTGTGGAGTGCAAAATAACGATGGATTTAGGCCCAGATCTCTGTACTGGGGTGAATGTATGACATTGTTCTGCATTCTGTCCATCAACTGTGGTTTTTGCATTTGTCACCCCGAGTGGGATGGGTATGCTCATACGTGAGTCCCATGCTCTCCACACCACTGGATTCAAGCAAGCCGGGCTAAAGACGGCTGGAATGCCAGAAACCGATCCTCGGAAGCTTGTTTCCGGTCCAGGGAAGGCATGGCTTGGAAGTTCGGGCTGGACTGTTCCCATGAGGCACAGGTTCAGACTGATTTGCAAATGGCCATGTCTGAACTGGGATGGTGTGGAGTGCAAAATAACGATGGATTCAGGCCCAGATCTCTGTACTGGGGTGAATGTATGACATTGTTCTGCATTCTTTCCATCAACTGTGGTTTTTCCATTTGTCACCCCGAGTTGGATGGGTATGCTCAGACGTGAGTCCCATGCTCTTCACACCACTGGATTCAAGCAAGCCGGGTTGAAGATGGCTGGAATGCCAGAAACTGGTCCTCGGAAGCTTGTTTCCGGTCCAGGGAAGGCATGGCTTGGCAGTTCGGGCTGGACTGTTCCCATGAGGCACATGGTCAGACTGATTTGCATATGGCCATGTCTGAACTGGGGTGGTGTGGAGTACAAAAAAAAGATGGATTTAGGCCCCGATGTCTGTACTGGGGTGAATGTATGACATTGTTCTGCATTCTGTCCATCAACTGGTTTTTGCATTTGTCATCCCTAGTGGGATGGATAAGATCAGACATGAGTCCCATGCTCTCCACACCACTGGATTCAAGCAATCCGAGCTAAAGACGGCTGGAATGCCAGAAATCGGTCCTTGGAAGCTTGTTTCCGGTCCAGGGAAGGCATGGCTTGGCAGTTCAGGCTGGACTGTTCCCATGAGGCACAGGGTCAGACTGATTTGCATATGGCCATGTCTGAACTGGGGTGGTGTGGAGTGCAAAATAATGATGGATTTAGGCCCAGATCTCTGTACTGGGGTGAATGTATGACATTGTTCTGCATTCTGTCCATCAACTGTGGTTTTTGCATTTGTCACCCCGAGTGGGATGGGTATGCTCAGACGTGAGTCCCATGCTCTCCACACCACTGGATTCAAGCAAGCCGAGCTGAAGACGGCTGGAATGCCAGAAACCGATCCTCGGAAGCTTGTTTCCGGTCCAGGGAAGACATGGCTTGGCAGTTCGGGCTGGACTGTTCCCATGAGGCACAGGGTCAGACTGATTTGCATATGGCCATGTCTGAACTGGGGTGGTGTGGAGTTAAAAAAAACGATGGATTTAGGCCCAGATCTCTCTACTGGGGTGAATGTATGACATTGTTCTGCATTCTGTCCATCAACTGTGGTTTTTGCATTCGTCACCCCGAGTGGGATGGGTATGCTCAGACGTGAGTCCCATGCTCTCCACACCACTGGATTCAAGCAAGCCGGGTTGAAGATATCTGGAATGCCACAAACTGGTCCACGGAAGCTTGTTTCCGGTCCAGGGAAGGCATGGCTTGGCAGTTCGGGCTGGACTGTTCCCATGAGGCACAGGGTCAGACTGATTTGCATATGGCCATGTCTGAACTGGGGTGTTGTGGAGTGCAAAAGAACAATGGATTTAGGCCCAGATCTCTGTACTGGGGTGAATGTATGACATTGTTCTGCATTCTGTCCATCAACTGTGGTTTTTGCATTTGTCACCCGGAGTGGGATGGGTATGCTCAGAAGTGAGTCCCATGCTCTCCACACCACTGGATTCAAGCAAGCCGGGCTGACGATGGCTGGAATGCCTGAAACCGGTCCTTGGAAGATTGTTTCTGGTCCAGGGAAGGCATGGCTTGGCAGTTTGGGCTGGACTGTTCCCATGAGGCACAGGGTCAGACTGATTTGCATATGGCCATGTCTGAACTGGGGTGGTGTGGAGTGCAAAGAAACGATGGATTTAGGCCCAGATCTCTGTACTGGGGTGAATGTATGACATTGCTCTGCATTCTGTCCATCAACTGTGGTTTTTGCATTCGTCACCCCGAGTGGGATGGGTATGCTCAGACGTGAGTCCCATGCTCTCCACACCACTGGATTCAAGCTAAGCATGAGCGAATTTTGCGGATCTCGCGTTCGCGAATTTTGCGGATTTGCGGATTCGCAATCCGCAAAATCCGCGAATTCCCGCGAATTTGCGGATTTTTTTTTTTTTGTGTTCGCCCGTGTTTCTGCCAGTTCGCGAGGGTTTTTACAATTTCGCAATTTGCGAACTTACCTGTCGGGTCGCAAGTTTTGCGAACTTGTTGTTTCTACGTGTCCAGCCTGTTTGGGACACTCCTCTTCATCACTGCCACTCTCTGTCACCACTGCCACTCTCTGACTACTCATGCCACCCTCTGGCCCACCCATGCCACCCTCTGTTTCATCACCACACCCTCTGGTTGTCCAGTGTACATTATTTTCGGCAAAGCAAAGCACACCTTCCCTGCCTCAAGTGACCTGAATTAATTTGGGGCTGATTAATGTGTCACAGAATATTTTTTTAGCTGGCACCTGCTTCCTTAGTGCGCCCTGATTAGTGATCTTTTGCACTTGCTAAGTGCTTTCATTGTTGCAAAATTAGTTACAACACCTGCCCTGCCCCAACTGACAATAATGAATTAGGGGCTGATTAATGGATTTTAACTTCCAGCCTGGCTCCTGCTTGTCTCCCTTAGCTGTAATTCAGGACCTTTGTGGCATATGTGTAACTATTCAGAGGTTCAGAGCAGGGTCACATAATAGTTTCAACTGGCAACTGAACTCTGGAGGGGCCCCTCAGGAAGCACTACAGGAAATGGCTACTAATGATGTGCCTGAACTTTTGAACCTGGTAAGTAGTTACTTTCAGTTTTGCTAAGATCGTATTTCTGCAATTTTGCACTTATTCGCGGGGCGCGAACTCACGCGAACAGTGCGAGCAGTGCGAGCAAAATCCGCTGCTCACGGATTTGCGGATTTTGCGGGAAATTCGCAAATCTCGCGGATTGCGGATTTCCCGAAAATCCGCAAAATCCGCGAACGGAACGGATTTTCCGCCCATGCCTAATTCAAGCAAGCCGGGTTGAAGATATCTGGAAAGCCAGAAACTGGTCCTCGGAAGCTTGTTTCCGGTCCAGGGAAGGCATGGCTTGGCAGTTCGGGCTGGACTGTTCCCATGAGGCACAGAGCCAGTCTGATTTGCATTTGGCCATGTCTGAACTGGGGTGGTGTGGAGTATAAAAAAACGATGGATTTAGGCCCAGATCTCTGTACTGGGGTGAATGTATGACATTGTTCTGCATTCTGTCCATCAACTGTGGTTTTTGCATTTGTCACCCCGAGTGGGATGGAGATGCTCAGACGTGAGTCCCATGCTCTCCACACCACTGGATTCAAGCAATCTGAGCTGAAGACGACTGTAATGCCAGAAATCGGTCCTCGGAAGCTTGTTTTCGGTCCAGGGAAGGCATGGCTTGGCAGTTCGGGCTGGACTGTTCCCATGAGGCACATGGTCAGACTGATTTGCATATGGCCATGTCTGAACTGGGGTGGTGTGGAGTGCAAAAAACGATGGATTTAGGCCCAGGTCTCTGTAATGGGGTGAATGTATGACATTGTTCTGCATTCTGTCCATCAACTGTGGTTTTTGCATTTGTCACCCCGAGTGGGATGGGTATGCTCAGACGTGAGTCCCATGCTCTCCACACCAATGGATTCAAGCAAGCCGGGCTGAAGATGGCTGGAATGCCAGAAACCCGTCCTCGGAAGCTTGTTTCCGGTCCAGGGAAGGCATGGCTTGGCAGTTCGGGCTGGACTGTTCCCATGAGGCACAGAGCCAGACTGATTTGCATATGGCCATGTCTGAACTGGTGTGGTGTGGAGTACAAAAAAACGATGGATTTAGGCCCAGATCTCTGTACTGAGGTGAATGTATGACATTGTTCTGCATTCTGTCCATCAACTGTGGTTTTTGCATCTGTCACCCCGAGTTGGATGGGTATGCTCAGATATGAGTCCCATGCTCTTCACACCACTGGATTCAAGCAAGCCGGGTTGAAGAAGGCTGGAATGCCAGAAACCGGTCCTCGGAAGCTTGTTTCCGGTGCAGGGAAGGCATGGCTTGGCAGTTCGGGTTGGACTGTTTCCATGAGGCACAGGGTCAGACTGATTTGCATATGGCCATGTCTGAACTGGGGTGGTGTGGAGTGCAAAATACTGATGGATTTAGGCCCAGATCTCTGTACTGGGGTGAATGTATGACATTGTTCTGCATTCTGTCCTTCAACTGTGGTTTTTGCATTTGTCACCCTGAGTGGGATAGGTATGCTCAGACGTGAGTCCCATGCTCTCCACACCACTGGATTCAAGCAAGCCGAGCTGAAGACGGCTGGAATACCAGAAATCGGTCCTCGGAAGCTTGTTTCCGGTCCAGGGAAGGCATGGCTTGGCAGTTCAGGCTGGACTGTTCCCATGAGGCACAGGGTCAGACTGATTTGCATATGGCCATGTCTGAACTGGGGTGGTGTGGAGTGCAAAATAACGATGGATTTAGGCCCAGATCTCTGTACTGGGGTGAATGTATGACATTGTTCTGCATTCTGTCCATCAACTGTGGTTTTTGCATTTGTCACCCCGAGTGGGATGGGTATGCTCATACGTGAGTCCCATGCTCTCCGCACCACTGGATTCAAGCAAGCCGGGCTAAAGACGGCTGGAATGCCAGAAACCGATCCTCGGAAGCTTGTTTCCGGTCCAGGGAAGGCATGGCTTGGCAGTTCGGGCTGGACTGTTCCCATGAGGCACAGGTTCAGACTGATTTGCAAATGGCCATGTCTGAACTGGGATGGTGTGGAGTGCAAAATAACGATGGATTCAGGCCCAGATCTCTGTACTGGGGTGAATGTATGACATTGTTCTGCATTCTTTCCATCAACTGTGGTTTTTCCATTTGTCACCCCGAGTTGGATGGGTATGCTCAGACGTGAGTCCCATGCTCTTCACACCACTGGATTCAAGCAAGCCGGGTTGAAGATGGCTGGAATGCCAGAAACTGGTCCTCGGAAGCTTGTTTCCGGTCTAGGGAAGGCATGGCTTGGCAGTTCGGGCTGGACTGTTCCCATGAGGCACATGGTCAGACTGATTTGCATATGGCCATGTCTGAACTGGGGTGGTGTGGAGTACAAAAAAAAGATGGATTTAGGCCCCGATGTCTGTACTGGGGTGAATGTATGACATTGTTCTGCATTCTGTCCATCAACTGGTTTTTGCATTTGTCATCCCTAGTGGGATGGATAAGATCAGACATGAGTCCCATGCTCTCCACACCACTGGATTCAAGCAATCCGAGCTAAAGACGGCTGGAATGCCAGAAATCGGTCCTTGGAAGCTTGTTTCCGGTCCAGGGAAGGCATGGCTTGGCAGTTCAGGCTGGACTGTTCCCATGAGGCACAGGGTCAGACTGATTTGCATATGGCCATGTCTGAACTGGGGTGGTGTGGAGTGCAAAATAATGATGGATTTAGGCCCAGATCTCTGTACTGGGGTGAATGTATGACATTGTTCTGCATTCTGTCCATCAACTGTGGTTTTTGCATTTGTCACCCCGAGTGGGATGGGTATGCTCAGACGTGAGTCCCATGCTCTCCACACCACTGGATTCAAGCAAGCCGAGCTGAAGACGGCTGGAATGCCAGAAACCGATCCTCGGAAGCTTGTTTCCGGTCCAGGGAAGACATGGCTTGGCAGTTCGGGCTGGACTGTTCCCATGAGGCACAGGGTCAGACTGATTTGCATATGGCCATGTCTGAACTGGGGTGGTGTGGAGTTAAAAAAAACGATGGATTTAGGCCCAGATCTCTACACTGGGGTGAATGTATGACATTGTTCTGCATTCTGTCCATCAACTGTGGTTTTTGCATTCGTCACCCCGAGTGGGATGGGTATGCTCAGACGTGAGTCCCATGCTCTCCACACCACTGGATTCAAGCAAGCCGGGTTGAAGATATCTGGAATGCCACAAACTGGTCCACGGAAGCTTGTTTCCGGTCCAGGGAAGGCATGGCTTGGCAGTTCGGGCTGGACTGTTCCCATGAGGCACAGGGTCAGACTGATTTGCATATGGCCATGTCTGAACTGGGATGGTGTGGAGTGCAAAATAACGATGGATTCAGGCCCAGATCTCTGTACTGGGGTGAATGTATGACATTGTTCTGCATTCTTTCCATCAACTGTGGTTTTTCCATTTGTCACCCCGAGTTGGATGGGTATGCTCAGACGTGAGTCCCATGCTCTTCACACCACTGGATTCAAGCAAGCCGGGTTGAAGATGGCTGGAATGCCAGAAACCGGTCCTCGGAAGCTTGTTTCCGGTGCAGGGAAGGCATGGCTTGGCAGTTCGGGTTGGACTGTTTCCATGAGGCACAGGGTCAGACTGATTTGCATATGGCCATGTCTGAACTGGGGTGGTGTGGAGTGCAAAATACTGATGGATTTAGGCCCAGATCTCTGTACTGGGGTGAATGTATGACATTGTTCTGCATTCTGTCCTTCAACTGTGGTTTTTGCATTCGTCACCCCGAGTGGGATGGGTATGCTCAGACGTGAGTCCCATGCTCTCCACACCACTGGATTCAAGCTAAGCATGAGCGAATTTTGCGGATCTCGCGTTCGCGAATTCCCGCGAATTTTTTTTTTTTTGTGTTCGCCCGTGTTTCTGCCAGTTCGCGAGGGTTTTTACAATTTCGCAATTTGCGAACTTACCTGTCGGGTCGCAAGTTTTGCGAACTTGTTGTTTCTACGTGTCCAGCCTGTTTGGGACACTCCTCTTCATCACTGCCACTCTCTGTCACCACTGCCACTCTCTGACTACTCATGCCACCCTCTGGCCCACCCATGCCACCCTCTGTTTCATCACCACACCCTCTGGTTGTCCAGTGTACATTATTTTCGGCAAAGCAAAGCACACCTTCCCTGCCTCAAGTGACCTGAATTAATTTGGGGCTGATTAATGTGTCACAGAATATTTTTTTAGCTGGCACCTGCTTCCTTAGTGCGCCCTGATTAGTGATCTTTTGCACTTGCTAAGTGCTTTCATTGTTGCAAAATTAGTTACAACACCTGCCCTGCCCCAACTGACAATAATGAATTAGGGGCTGATTAATGGATTTTAACTTCCAGCCTGGCTCCTGCTTGTCTCCCTTAGCTGTAATTCAGGACCTTTGTGGCATATGTGTAACTATTCAGAGGTTCAGAGCAGGGTCACATAATAGTTTCAACTGGCAACTGAACTCTGGAGGGGCCCCTCAGGAAGCACTACAGGAAATGGCTACTAATGATGTGCCTGAACTTTTGAACCTGGTAAGTAGTTACTTTCAGTTTTGCTAAGATCGTATTTCTGCAATTTTGCACTTATTCGCGGGGCGCGAACTCACGCGAACAGTGCGAGCAGTGCGAGCAAAATCCGCTGCTCGCGGATTTGCGGATTTTGCGGGAAATTCGCAAATCTCGCGGATTGCGGATTTCCCGAAAATCCGCAAAATCCGCGAACGGAACGGATTTTCCGCCCATGCCTAATTCAAGCAAGCCGGGCTGAAGATATCTGGAAAGCCAGAAACTGGTCCTCGGAAGCTTGTTTCCGGTCCAGGGAAGGCATGGCTTGGCAGTTCGGGCTGGACTGTTCCCATGAGGCACAGAGCCAGACTGATTTGCATTTGGCCATGTCTGAACTGGGGTGGTGTGGAGTATAAAAAAACGATGGATTTAGGCCCAGATCTCTGTACTGGGGTGAATGTATGACATTGTTCTGCATTCTGTCCATCAACTGTGGTTTTTGCATTTGTCACCCCGAGTGGGATGGAGATGCTCAGACGTGAGTCCCATGCTCTCCACACCACTGGATTCAAGCAATCTGAGCTGAAGACGACTGTAATGCCAGAAATCGGTCCTCGGAAGCTTGTTTTCGGTCCAGGGAAGGCATGGCTTGGCAGTTCGGGCTGGACTGTTCCCATGAGGCACATGGTCAGACTGATTTGCATATGGCCATGTCTGAACTGGGGTGGTGTGGAGTGCAAAAAACGATGGATTTAGGCCCAGGTCTCTGTAATGGGGTGAATGTATGACATTGTTCTGCATTCTGTCCATCAACTGTCGTTTTTGCATTTGTCACCCCGAGTGGGATGGGTATGCTCAGACGTGAGTCCCATGCTCTCCACACCAATGGATTCAAGCAAGCCGGGCTGAAGATGGCTGGAATGCCAGAAACCCGTCCTCGGAAGCTTGTTTCCGGTCCAGGGAAGGCATGGCTTGGCAGTTCGGGCTGGACTGTTCCCATGAGGCACAGAGCCAGACTGATTTGCATATGGCCATGTCTGAACTGGTGTGGTGTGGAGTACAAAAAAACGATGGATTTAGGCCCAGATCTCTGTACTGAGGTGAATGTATGACATTGTTCTGCATTCTGTCCATCAACTGTGGTTTTTGCATCTGTCACCCCGAGTTGGATGGGTATGCTCAGATATGAGTCCCATGCTCTTCACACCACTGGATTCAAGCAAGCCGGGTTGAAGAAGGCTGGAATGCCAGAAACCGGTCCTCGGAAGCTTGTTTCCGGTGCAGGGAAGGCATGGCTTGGCAGTTCGGGTTGGACTGTTTCCATGAGGCACAGGGTCAGACTGATTTGCATATGGCCATGTCTGAACTGGGGTGGTGTGGAGTGCAAAATACTGATGGATTTAGGCCCAGATCTCTGTACTGGGGTGAATGTATGACATTGTTCTGCATTCTGTCCTTCAACTGTGGTTTTTGCATTTGTCACCCTGAGTGGGATGGGTATGCTCAGACGTGAGTCCCATGCTCTCCACACCACTGGATTCAAGCAAGCCGAGCTGAAGACGGCTGGAATACCAGAAATCGGTCCTCGGAAGCTTGTTTCCGGTCCAGGGAAGGCATGGCTTGGCAGTTCAGGCTGGACTGTTCCCATGAGGCACAGGGTCAGACTGATTTGCATATGGCCATGTCTGAACTGGGGTGGTGTGGAGTGCAAAATAACGATGGATTTAGGCCCAGATCTCTGTACTGGGGTGAATGTATGACATTGTTCTGCATTCTGTCCATCAACTGTGGTTTTTGCATTTGTCACCCCGAGTGGGATGGGTATGCTCATACGTGAGTCCCATGCTCTCCACACCACTGGATTCAAGCAAGCCGGGCTAAAGACGGCTGGAATGCCAGAAACCGATCCTCGGAAGCTTGTTTCCGGTCCAGGGAAGGCATGGCTTGGCAGTTCGGGCTGGACTGTTCCCATGAGGCACAGGTTCAGACTGATTTGCAAATGGCCATGTCTGAACTGGGATGGTGTGGAGTGCAAAATAACGATGGATTCAGGCCCAGATCTCTGTACTGGGGTGAATGTATGACATTGTTCTGCATTCTTTCCATCAACTGTGGTTTTTCCATTTGTCACCCCGAGTTGGATGGGTATGCTCAGACGTGAGTCCCATGCTCTTCACACCACTGGATTCAAGCAAGCCGGGTTGAAGATGGCTGGAATGCCAGAAACTGGTCCTCGGAAGCTTGTTTCCGGTCCAGGGAAGGCATGGCTTGGCAGTTCGGGCTGGACTGTTCCCATGAGGCACATGGTCAGACTGATTTGCATATGGCCATGTCTGAACTGGGGTGGTGTGGAGTACAAAAAAAAGATGGATTTAGGCCCCGATGTCTGTACTGGGGTGAATGTATGACATTGTTCTGCATTCTGTCCATCAACTGGTTTTTGCATTTGTCATCCCTAGTGGGATGGATAAGATCAGACATGAGTCCCATGCTCTCCACACCACTGGATTCAAGCAATCCGAGCTAAAGACGGCTGGAATGCCAGAAATCGGTCCTTGGAAGCTTGTTTCCGGTCCAGGGAAGGCATGGCTTGGCAGTTCAGGCTGGACTGTTCCCATGAGGCACAGGGTCAGACTGATTTGCATATGGCCATGTCTGAACTGGGGTGGTGTGGAGTGCAAAATAATGATGGATTTAGGCCCAGATCTCTGTACTGGGGTGAATGTATGACATTGTTCTGCATTCTGTCCATCAACTGTGGTTTTTGCATTTGTCACCCCGAGTGGGATGGGTATGCTCAGACGTGAGTCCCATGCTCTCCACACCACTGGATTCAAGCAAGCCGAGCTGAAGACGGCTGGAATGCCAGAAACCGATCCTCGGAAGCTTGTTTCCGGTCCAGGGAAGACATGGCTTGGCAGTTCGGGCTGGACTGTTCCCATGAGGCACAGGGTCAGACTGATTTGCATATGGCCATGTCTGAACTGGGGTGGTGTGGAGTTTTAAAAAACGATGGATTTAGGCCCAGATCTCTCTACTGGGGTGAATGTATGACATTGTTCTGCATTCTGTCCATCAACTGTGGTTTTTGCATTCGTCACCCCGAGTGGGATGGGTATGCTCAGACGTGAGTCCCATGCTCTCCACACCACTGGATTAAAGCAAGCCGGGTTGAAGATATCTGGAATGCCACAAACTGGTCCACGGAAGCTTGTTTCCGGTCCAGGGAAGGCATGGCTTGGCAGTTCGGGCTGGACTGTTCCCATGAGGCACAGGGTCAGACTGATTTGCATATGGCCATGTCTGAACTGGGGTGTTGTGGAGTGCAAAAGAACAATGGATTTAGGCCCAGATCTCTGTACTGGGGTGAATGTATGACATTGTTCTGCATTCTGTCCATCAACTGTGGTTTTTGCATTTGTCACCCGGAGTGGGATGGGTATGCTCAGAAGTGAGTCCCATGCTCTCCACACCACTGGATTCAAGCAAGCCGGGCTGACGATGGCTGGAATGCCTGAAACCGGTCCTTGGAAGATTGTTTCTGGTCCAGGGAAGGCATGGCTTGGCAGTTTGGGCTGGACTGTTCCCATGAGGCACAGGGTCAGACTGATTTGCATATGGCCATGTCTGAACTGGGGTGGTGTGGAGTGCAAAGAAACGATGGATTTAGGCCCAGATCTCTGTACTGGGGTGAATGTATGACATTGCTCTGCATTCTGTCCATCAACTGTGGTTTTTGCATTCGTCACCCCGAGTGGGATGGGTATGCTCAGACGTGAGTCCCATGCTCTCCACACCACTGGATTCAAGCTAAGCATGAGCGAATTTTGCGGATCTCGCGTTCGCGAATTTTGCGGATTTGCGGATTCGCAATTTGCAAAATCCGCGAATTCCCGCGAATTTGCGGATTTTTTTTTTTTTGTGTTCGCCCGTGTTTCTGCCAGTTCGCGAGGGTTTTTACAATTTCGCAATTTGCGAACTTACCTGTCGGGTCGCAAGTTTTGCGAACTTGTTGTTTCTACGTGTCCAGCCTGTTTGGGACACTCCTCTTCATCACTGCCACTCTCTGTCACCACTGCCACTCTCTGACTACTCATGCCACCCTCTGGCCCACCCATGCCACCCTCTGTTTCATCACCACACCCTCTGGTTGTCCAGTGTACATTATTTTCGGCAAAGCAAAGCACACCTTCCCTGCCTCAAGTGACCTGAATTAATTTGGGGCTGATTAATGTGTCACAGAATATTTTTTTAGCTGGCACCTGCTTCCTTAGTGCGCCCTGATTAGTGATCTTTTGCACTTGCTAAGTGCTTTCATTGTTGCAAAATTAGTTACAACACCTGCCCTGCCCCAACTGACAATAATGAATTAGGGGCTGATTAATGGATTTTAACTTCCAGCCTGGCTCCTGCTTGTCTCCCTTAGCTGTAATTCAGGACCTTTGTGGCATATGTGTAACTATTCAGAGGTTCAGAGCAGGGTCACATAATAGTTTCAACTGGCAACTGAACTCTGGAGGGGCCCCTCAGGAAGCACTACAGGAAATGGCTACTAATGATGTGCCTGAACTTTTGAACCTGGTAAGTAGTTACTTTCAGTTTTGCTAAGATCGTATTTCTGCAATTTTGCACTTATTCGCGGGGCGCGAACTCACGCGAACAGTGCGAGCAGTGCGAGCAAAATCCGCTGCTCGCGGATTTGCGGATTTTGCGGGAAATTCGCAAATCTCGCGGATTGCGGATTTCCCGAAAATCCGCAAAATCCGCGAACGGAACGGATTTTCCGCCCATGCCTAATTCAAGCAAGCCGGGCTGAAGATATCTGGAAAGCCAGAAACTGGTCCTCGGAAGCTTGTTTCCGGTCCAGGGAAGGCATGGCTTGGCAGTTCGGGCTGGACTGTTCCCATGAGGCACAGAGCCAGACTGATTTGCATTTGGCCATGTCTGAACTGGGGTGGTGTGGAGTATAAAAAAACGATGGATTTAGGCCCAGATCTCTGTACTGGGGTGAATGTATGACATTGTTCTGCATTCTGTCCATCAACTGTGGTTTTTGCATTTGTCACCCCGAGTGGGATGGAGATGCTCAGACGTGAGTCCCATGCTCTCCACACCACTGGATTCAAGCAATCTGAGCTGAAGACGACTGTAATGCCAGAAATCGGTCCTCGGAAGCTTGTTTTCGGTCCAGGGAAGGCATGGCTTGGCAGTTCGGGCTGGACTGTTCCCATGAGGCACATGGTCAGACTGATTTGCATATGGCCATGTCTGAACTGGGGTGGTGTGGAGTGCAAAAAACGATGGATTTAGGCCCAGGTCTCTGTAATGGGGTGAATGTATGACATTGTTCTGCATTCTGTCCATCAACTGTCGTTTTTGCATTTGTCACCCCGAGTGGGATGGGTATGCTCAGACGTGAGTCCCATGCTCTCCACACCAATGGATTCAAGCAAGCCGGGCTGAAGATGGCTGGAATGCCAGAAACCCGTCCTCGGAAGCTTGTTTCCGGTCCAGGGAAGGCATGGCTTGGCAGTTCGGGCTGGACTGTTCCCATGAGGCACAGAGCCAGACTGATTTGCATATGGCCATGTCTGAACTGGTGTGGTGTGGAGTACAAAAAAACGATGGATTTAGGCCCAGATCTCTGTACTGAGGTGAATGTATGACATTGTTCTGCATTCTGTCCATCAACTGTGGTTTTTGCATCTGTCACCCCGAGTTGGATGGGTATGCTCAGATATGAGTCCCATGCTCTTCACACCACTGGATTCAAGCAAGCCGGGTTGAAGAAGGCTGGAATGCCAGAAACCGGTCCTCGGAAGCTTGTTTCCGGTGCAGGGAAGGCATGGCTTGGCAGTTCGGGTTGGACTGTTTCCATGAGGCACAGGGTCAGACTGATTTGCATATGGCCATGTCTGAACTGGGGTGGTGTGGAGTGCAAAATACTGATGGATTTAGGCCCAGATCTCTGTACTGGGGTGAATGTATGACATTGTTCTGCATTCTGTCCTTCAACTGTGGTTTTTGCATTTGTCACCCTGAGTGGGATGGGTATGCTCAGACGTGAGTCCCATGCTCTCCACACCACTGGATTCAAGCAAGCCGAGCTGAAGACGGCTGGAATACCAGAAATCGGTCCTCGGAAGCTTGTTTCCGGTCCAGGGAAGGCATGGCTTGGCAGTTCAGGCTGGACTGTTCCCATGAGGCACAGGGTCAGACTGATTTGCATATGGCCATGTCTGAACTGGGGTGGTGTGGAGTGCAAAATAACGATGGATTTAGGCCCAGATCTCTGTACTGGGGTGAATGTATGACATTGTTCTGCATTCTGTCCATCAACTGTGGTTTTTGCATTTGTCACCCCGAGTGGGATGGGTATGCTCATACGTGAGTCCCATGCTCTCCACACCACTGGATTCAAGCAAGCCGGGCTAAAGACGGCTGGAATGCCAGAAACCGATCCTCGGAAGCTTGTTTCCGGTCCAGGGAAGGCATGGCTTGGCAGTTCGGGCTGGACTGTTCCCATGAGGCACAGGTTCAGACTGATTTGCAAATGGCCATGTCTGAACTGGGATGGTGTGGAGTGCAAAATAACGATGGATTCAGGCCCAGATCTCTGTACTGGGGTGAATGTATGACATTGTTCTGCATTCTTTCCATCAACTGTGGTTTTTCCATTTGTCACCCCGAGTTGGATGGGTATGCTCAGACGTGAGTCCCATGCTCTTCACACCACTGGATTCAAGCAAGCCGGGTTGAAGATGGCTGGAATGCCAGAAACTGGTCCTCGGAAGCTTGTTTCCGGTCCAGGGAAGGCATGGCTTGGCAGTTCGGGCTGGACTGTTCCCATGAGGCACATGGTCAGACTGATTTGCATATGGCCATGTCTGAACTGGGGTGGTGTGGAGTACAAAAAAAAGATGGATTTAGGCCCCGATGTCTGTACTGGGGTGAATGTATGACATTGTTCTGCATTCTGTCCATCAACTGGTTTTTGCATTTGTCATCCCTAGTGGGATGGATAAGATCAGACATGAGTCCCATGCTCTCCACACCACTGGATTCAAGCAATCCGAGCTAAAGACGGCTGGAATGCCAGAAATCGGTCCTTGGAAGCTTGTTTCCGGTCCAGGGAAGGCATGGCTTGGCAGTTCAGGCTGGACTGTTCCCATGAGGCACAGGGTCAGACTGATTTGCATATGGCCATGTCTGAACTGGGGTGGTGTGGAGTGCAAAATAATGATGGATTTAGGCCCAGATCTCTGTACTGGGGTGAATGTATGACATTGTTCTGCATTCTGTCCATCAACTGTGGTTTTTGCATTTGTCACCCCGAGTGGGATGGGTATGCTCAGACGTGAGTCCCATGCTCTCCACACCACTGGATTCAAGCAAGCCGAGCTGAAGACGGCTGGAATGCCAGAAACCGATCCTCGGAAGCTTGTTTCCGGTCCAGGGAAGACATGGCTTGGCAGTTCGGGCTGGACTGTTCCCATGAGGCACAGGGTCAGACTGATTTGCATATGGCCATGTCTGAACTGGGGTGGTGTGGAGTTTTAAAAAACGATGGATTTAGGCCCAGATCTCTCTACTGGGGTGAATGTATGACATTGTTCTGCATTCTGTCCATCAACTGTGGTTTTTGCATTCGTCACCCCGAGTGGGATGGGTATGCTCAGACGTGAGTCCCATGCTCTCCACACCACTGGATTAAAGCAAGCCGGGTTGAAGATATCTGGAATGCCACAAACTGGTCCACGGAAGCTTGTTTCCGGTCCAGGGAAGGCATGGCTTGGCAGTTCGGGCTGGACTGTTCCCATGAGGCACAGGGTCAGACTGATTTGCATATGGCCATGTCTGAACTGGGGTGTTGTGGAGTGCAAAAGAACAATGGATTTAGGCCCAGATCTCTGTACTGGGGTGAATGTATGACATTGTTCTGCATTCTGTCCATCAACTGTGGTTTTTGCATTTGTCACCCGGAGTGGGATGGGTATGCTCAGAAGTGAGTCCCATGCTCTCCACACCACTGGATTCAAGCAAGCCGGGCTGACGATGGCTGGAATGCCTGAAACCGGTCCTTGGAAGATTGTTTCTGGTCCAGGGAAGGCATGGCTTGGCAGTTTGGGCTGGACTGTTCCCATGAGGCACAGGGTCAGACTGATTTGCATATGGCCATGTCTGAACTGGGGTGGTGTGGAGTGCAAAGAAACGATGGATTTAGGCCCAGATCTCTGTACTGGGGTGAATGTATGACATTGCTCTGCATTCTGTCCATCAACTGTGGTTTTTGCATTCGTCACCCCGAGTGGGATGGGTATGCTCAGACGTGAGTCCCATGCTCTCCACACCACTGGATTCAAGCTAAGCATGAGCGAATTTTGCGGATCTCGCGTTCGCGAATTTTGCGGATTTGCGGATTCGCAATCCGCAAAATCCGCGAATTCCCGCGAATTTGCGGATTTTTTTTTTTTGTGTTCGCCCGTGTTTCTGCCAGTTCGCGAGGGTTTTTACAATTTCGCAATTTGCGAACTTACCTGTCGGGTCGCAAGTTTTGCGAACTTGTTGTTTCTACGTGTCCAGCCTGTTTGGGACACTCCTCTTCATCACTGCCACTCTCTGTCACCACTGCCACTCTCTGACTACTCATGCCACCCTCTGGCCCACCCATGCCACCCTCTGTTTCATCACCACACCCTCTGGTTGTCCAGTGTACATTATTTTCGGCAAAGCAAAGCACACCTTCCCTGCCTCAAGTGACCTGAATTAATTTGGGGCTGATTAATGTGTCACAGAATATTTTTTTAGCTGGCACCTGCTTCCTTAGTGCGCCCTGATTAGTGATCTTTTGCACTTGCTAAGTGCTTTCATTGTTGCAAAATTAGTTACAACACCTGCCCTGCCCCAACTGACAATAATGAATTAGGGGCTGATTAATGGATTTTAACTTCCAGCCTGGCTCCTGCTTGTCTCCCTTAGCTGTAATTCAGGACCTTTGTGGCATATGTGTAACTATTCAGAGGTTCAGAGCAGGGTCACATAATAGTTTCAACTGGCAACTGAACTCTGGAGGGGCCCCTCAGGAAGCACTACAGGAAATGGCTACTAATGATGTGCCTGAACTTTTGAACCTGGTAAGTAGTTACTTTCAGTTTTGCTAAGATCGTATTTCTGCAATTTTGCACTTATTCGCGGGGCGCGAACTCACGCGAACAGTGCGAGCAGTGCGAGCAAAATCCGCTGCTCGCGGATTTGCGGATTTTGCGGGAAATTCGCAAATCTCGCGGATTGCGGATTTCCCGAAAATCCGCAAAATCCGCGAACGGAACGGATTTTCCGCCCATGCCTAATTCAAGCAAGCCGGGTTGAAGATATCTGGAAAGCCAGAAACTGGTCCTCGGAAGCTTGTTTCCGGTCCAGGGAAGGCATGGCTTGGCAGTTCGGGCTGGACTGTTCCCATGAGGCACAGAGCCAGACTGATTTGCATTTGGCCATGTCTGAACTGGGGTGGTGTGGAGTACAGAAGAACGATGGATTTAGGCCCAGATCTTTGTACTGGGGTGAATGTATGACATGACATTGTTGTGCATTCTGTCCATCGACTGTGGTTTTTGCATCTGTCACCCTCGAGTTGGATGGGTATGCTCAGACGTTAGTCCCATGCTCTTCACACCACTGGATTCAAGCAAGCCGGATTGAAGAAGGCTGGAATGCCAGAAACCGGTCCTCGGAAGCTTGTTTCCGGTCCTGGGAAGGCATGGCTTGGCAGTTCGGGCTGGACTGTTCCCATGAGGCACAGAGTCAGACTGATTTGCATATGGCCATGTCTGAACTGGGGTGGTGTGGAGTACAAAAAAACTATGGATTTAGGCCCAGATCTCTGTACTGGGGTGAATGTATGGCATTGTTCTGCATTCTGTCCATCAACTGTGGTTTTTGCATTTGTCACCCCGAGTGGGATGGATATGCTCAGATATGAGTCCCATGCTCTCCACACCACTGGATTCAAGCAATCCGAGCTGAAGACGGCTGGAATGCCAGAAATCGGTTCTCGAAGCTTGTTTCCGGTCCAGGTAAGGCATGGCTTGGCAGTTCAGGCTGGACTGTTCCCATGAGGCACAGGGTCAGACTGATTTGCATATGGCCATGTCTGAACTGGGGTGGTGTGCAGTGCAAAATAATGGTGGATTTAGGCCCAGATATTTGTACTGGGGTGAATGTATGACATTGTTCTTCATTCTGTCCATCAACTGTGGTTTTTGCATTTGTTACCCCGAGTTGGATGGGTATGCTCAGACGTGAGTCCCATGCTCTTCACACCACTGGATTCAAGCAAGCCGGGTTGAAGATGGCTGGAATGCCAGAAACCGGTCCTCGGAAGCTAGTTTCCGGTCCAGGGAAGGCATGGCTTGGCAGTTCGGGCTGGACTGTTCCCATGAGGCACATGGTCAGACTGATTTGCATATGGCCATGTCTGAACTGGGGTGGTGTGGAGTACAAATAAATGATGGATTTAGGCCCATATCTCTGTACTGGGATGAATGTATGACATTGTTCTGCATTCTGTCCATCAACAGTGGTTTTTGCATTTGTCACCCCGAGTGGGATGGATAAGATCAGACATGAGTCCCATGCTCTCCACACCACTAGATTCAAGCAATTCGAGCTGAAGACGGCTGGAATGCCAGAAATCGGTCCTTGGAAGCTTGTTTCCGGTCCGGGGAATGCATTGCTTGGCAGTTCAGGCTGGACTGTTCCCATGAGGCACAGGGTCAGACTGATTTGCATATGGCCATGTCTGAACTGGAGTGGTGTGGAGTGCAAAATAATGATGGATTTAGGCCCAGATCTCTGTACTGGGGTGAATGTATGACATTGTTCTGCATTCTGTCCATCAACTGTGGTTTTTGCATTTGTCACCCCGAGTGGGATGGGCATGCTCAAACGTGAGTCCCATGCTCTCCACACCACTGGATTCAAGCAAGCCGAGCTGAAGACGGCTGGAATGCCGGAAATCGGTCCTCGGAAGCTTGTTTCCGGTCCAGGGAAGACATGGCTTGGCAGTTCGGGCTGGACTGTTCCCATGAGGCACAGGGTCAGACTGATTTGCATACGGCCATGTCTGAACTGGGGTGGTGTGGAGTTCAAAAAAACGATGGATTTAGGCCCATATCTCTGTACTGGGGTGAATGTATGACATTGTTCTGCATTCTGTCCATCAACTGTGGTTTTTGCATTCGTCACCCCGAGTGGGATGGGTATGCTCAGACGTGAGTCCCATGCTCTCCACACCACTGGATTCAAGCAAGCAGGGTTGAAGATATCGGAAATGCCACAAACCGGTCCACAGAAGCTTGTTTCCGGTCCAGGGAAGGCATGGCTTGGCAGTTCGGGCTGGACTGTTATCATGAGGCACAGGGTCAGACTGATTTGCATATGGCCATGTCTGAACTGGAGTGGTGTGGAGAGCAAAAAAACGATGGATTTAGGCCCAGATCTCTGTACTGGGGTCAATGTATGACATTGTTCTGCATTCTGTCCATCAACTGTGGTTTTTGCATTTGTCACCCCGAGTGGGATGGGTGTGCTCAGACGTGAGTCCCATGCTCTCCACACCACTGGATTCAAGCAAGCCGGGCTGAAGACGGCTGGAATGCCTGAAACTGGTCCTCGGAAGATTTTTTCTGGTCCAGGGAAGGCATGGCTTGGCAGTTCGGGCTGGACTGTTCCCATGAGGCACAGGGTCAGACTGATTTGCATATGGCCATGTCTGAACTGGGGTGGTGTGGAGTGCAAAGAAACGATGGATTTAGGCCCAGATCTCTGTACTGGGGTGAATGTATGACATTGTTCTGCATTCTGTCCATCAACTGTGGTTTTTGCATTCGTCACCCCGAGTGGGATGGGTATCCTCAGATGTGAGTCCCATGCTCTCCACACCACTGGATTCAAGCAAGCCGGGTTGAAGATATCTGGAATGCCAGCAACCGGTCCTCGGAAGCTTGTTTCCGGTCCAGGGAAGGCATGGCTTGGCAGTTCGGGCTGGACTGTTCCCATGAGGCACAGGGTCAGACTGATTTGCATATGGCCATGTCTGAACTGGGGTGGTGTGGAGTACAAAAAAACGATGGATTTAGGCCCAGATCTCTGTACTGGCGTGAATGTATGACATTGTTCTGCATTCTGTCCATCAACTGTGGTTTTGGCATTTGTCACCCCGAGTGGGATGGGTATGCTCAGACGTGAGTCCCATGCTCTCCACACCACTGGATTCAAGCAAGTCGGGCTGAAGATGGCTGGAATGCCAGAAACCCGTCCTCGGAAGCTTGTTTCCGGTCCAGGGAAGGCATGGTTTGGCAGTTGGGGCTGGACTGTTCCCATGAGGCACAGGGTCAGACTGATTTGCATATGGCCATGTCTGAACTGGGATGGTGTGGAGTGCAAAAGAATGATGGATTTAGGCCCAGATCTCTGTACTGGGGTGAATGTATGACATTGTTCTGCATTCTGTCCATCAACTGTGGTTTTTGCATTTGTCACCCCGAGTTGGATGGGTATGCTCAGACGTGAGTCCCATGCTCTTCACACCACTGGATTCAAGCATGCCGGGTTGAAGATGGCTGGAATGCCAGAAACCGGTCCTCGGAAGCTTGTTTCTGATCCAGGGAAGGCATGGCTTGGCAGTTCGGGCTGGACTGTTCCCATGAGGCACAGGGTCAGACTGATTTGCATATAGCCATGTCTGAACTGGGGTGGTGTGGAGTGCAAAGAATCGATGGATTTAGGCCCAGATCTCTGTACTGGGGTGAATGTATGTCTTTGTTCTGCATTCTGTCCATCAACTGTGGTTTTTGCATTTGTCACCCCGAGTGGGATGGGTATGCTCAGACGTGAGTCCCATGCTCTCCACACCACTGGATTCAAGCAAGCCGAGCTGAAGACGGCTGGAATGCCAGAAACCGATCCTCGGAAGCTTGTTTCCGGTCCAGGGAAGACATGGCTTGGCAGTTCGGGCTGGACTGTTCCCATGAGGCACAGGGTCAGACTGATTTGCATATGGCCATGTCTGAACTGGGGTGGTGTGGAGTTAAAAAAAACGATGGATTTAGGCCCAGATCTCTCTACTGGGGTGAATGTATGACATTGTTCTGCATTCTGTCCATCAACTGTGGTTTTTGCATTTGTCACCCCGAGTGGGATGGGTATGCTCAGACGTGAGTCCCATGCTCTCCACACCACTGGATTCAAGCAAGCCGGGTTGAAGATATCTGGAATGCCACAAACTGGTCCACGGAAGCTTGTTTCCGGTCCAGGGAAGGCATGGCTTGGCAGTTCGGGCTGGACTGTTCCCATGAGGCACAGGGTCAGACTGATTTGCATATGGCCATGTCTGAACTGGGGTGTTGTGGAGTGCAAAAGAACAATGGATTTATGCCCAGATCTCTGTACTGGGGTGAATGTATGACATTGTTCTGCATTCTGTCCATCAACTGTGGTTTTTGCATTTGTCACCCCGAGTGGGATGGGTATGCTCAGACGTGAGTCCCATGCTCTCCACACCACTGGATTCAAGCAAGCCGGGTTGAAGATATCTGGAAAGCCAGAAACTGGTCCTCGGAAGCTTGTTTCCGGTCCAGGGAAGGCATGGCTTGGCAGTTCGGGCTGGACTGTTCCCATGAGGCACAGAGCCAGACTGATTTGCATTTGGCCATGTCTGAACTGGGGTGTTGTGGAGTACAGAAGAACGATGGATTTAGGCCCAGATCTTTGTACTGGGGTGAATGTATGACATGACATTGTTGTGCATTCTGTCCATCAACTGTGGTTTTTGCATCTGTCACCCTCGAGTTGGATGGGTATGCTCAGACGTTAGTCCCATGCTCTTCACACCACTGGATTCAAGCAAGCCGGATTGAAGAAGGCTGGAATGCCAGAAACCGGTCCTCGGAAGCTTGTTTCCGGTCCTGGGAAGGCATGGCTTGGCAGTTCGGGCTGGACTGTTCCCATGAGGCACAGAGTCAGACTGATTTGCATATGGCCATGTCTGAACTGGGGTGGTGTGGAGTACAAAAAAACTATGGATTTAGGCCCAGATCTCTGTACTGGGGTGAATGTATGGCATTGTTCTGCATTCTGTCCATCAACTGTGGTTTTTGCATTTGTCACCCCGAGTGGGATGGATATGCTCAGATATGAGTCCCATGCTCTCCACACCACTGGATTCAAGCAATCCGAGCTGAAGACGGCTGGAATGCCAGAAATCGGTTCTCGAAGCTTGTTTCCGGTCCAGGTAAGGCATGGCTTGGCAGTTCAGGCTGGACTGTTCCCATGAGGCACAGGGTCAGACTGATTTGCATATGGCCATGTCTGAACTGGGGTGGTGTGCAGTGCAAAATAATGGTGGATTTAGGCCCAGATATTTGTACTGGGGTGAATGTATGACATTGTTCTTCATTCTGTCCATCAACTGTGGTTTTTGCATTTGTCACCCCGAGTTGGATGGGTATGCTCAGACGTGAGTCCCATGCTCTTCACACCACTGGATTCAAGCAAGCCGGGTTGAAGATGGCTGGAATGCCAGAAACCGGTCCTCGGAAGCTAGTTTCCGGTCCAGGGAAGGCATGGCTTGGCAGTTTGGGCTGGACTGTTCCCATGAGGCACATGGTCAGACTGATTTGCATATGGCCATGTCTGAACTGGGGTGGTGTGGAGTACAAAAAAATGATGGATTTAGGCCCATATCTCTGTACTGGGATGAATGTATGACATTGTTCTGCATTTTGTCCATCAACAGTGGTTTTTGCATTTGTCACCCCGAGTGGGATGGATAAGATCAGACATGAGTCCCATGCTCTCCACACCACTGGATTCAAGCAATTCGAGCTGAAGACGGCTGGAATGCCAGAAATCGGTCCTTGGAAGCTTGTTTCCGGTCCAGGGAAGGCATTGCTTGGCAGTTCAGGCTGGACTGTTCCCATGAGGCACAGGGTCAGACTGATTTGCATATGGCCATGTCTGAACTGGAGTGGTGTGGAGTGCAAAATAATGATGGATTTAGGACCAGATCTCTGTACTGGGGTGAATGTATGACATTGTTCTGCATTCTGTCCATCAACTGTGGTTTTTGCATTTGTCACCCCGAGTGGGATGGGCATGCTCAAACGTGAGTCCCATGCTCTCCACACCACTGGATTCAAGCAAGCCGAGCTGAAGACGGCTGGAATGCCGGAAATCGGTCCTCAGAAGCTTGTTTCCGGTCCAGGGAAGACATGGCTTGGCAGTTCGGGCTGGACTGTTCCCATGAGGCACAGGGTCAGACTGATTTGCATACGGCCATGTCTGAACTGGGGTGGTGTGGAGTTCAAAAAAACGATGGATTTAGGCCCATATCTCTGTACTGGGGTGAATGTATGACATTGTTCTGCATTCTGTCCATCAACTGTGGTTTTTGCATTCGTCACCCCGAGTGGGATGGGTATGCTCAGACGTGAGTCCCATGCTCTCCACACCACTGGATTCAAGCAAGCAGGGTTGAAGATATCAGAAATGCCACAAACCGGTACACAGAAGCTTGTTTCCGGTCCAGGGAAGGCATGGCTTGGCAGTTCGGGCTGGACTGTTATCATGAGGCACAGGGTCAGACTGATTTGCATATGGCCATGTCTGAACTGGAGTGGTGTGGAGAGCAAAAAAACGATGGATTTAGGCCCAGATCTCTGTACTGGGGTCAATGTATGACATTGTTCTGCATTCTGTCCATCAACTGTGGTTTTTGCATTTGTCACCCCGAGTGGGATGGGTGTGCCCATGCTCTCCACACCACTGGATTCAAGCAAGCCGGGCTGAAGACGGCTGGAATGCCTGAAACTGGTCCTCGGAAGATTGTTTCTGGTCCAGGGAAGGCATGGCTTGGCAGTTCGGGCTGGACTGTTCCCATGAGGCACAGGGTCAGACTGATTTGCATATGGCCATGTCTGAACTGGGGTGGTGTGGAGTGCAAATAAACGATGGATTTAGGCCCAGATCTCTGTACTGGGGTGAATGTATGACATTGTTCTGCATTCTGTCCATCAACTGTGGTTTTTGCATTCGTCACCCCGAGTGGGATGGGTATCCTCAGATGTGAGTCCCATGCTCTCCACACCACTGGATTCAAGCAAGCCGGGTTGAAGATATCTGGAATGCCAGCAACCGGTCCTCGGAAGCTTGTTTCCGGTCCAGGGAAGGCATGGCTTGGCAGTTCGGGCTGGACTGTTCCCATGAGGCACAGGGTCAGACTGATTTGCATATGGCCATGTTTGAACTGGGGTGGTGTGGAGTACAAAAAAACGATGGATTTAGGCCCAGATCTCTCTACTGGCGTGAATGTATGACATTGTTCTGCATTCTGTCCATCAACTGTGGTTTTGGCATTTGTCACCCCGAGTGGGATGGGTATGCTCAGACGTGAGTCCCATGCTCTCCACACCACTGGATTCAAGCAAGTCGGGCTAAAGATGGCTGGAATGCCAGAAACCCGTCCTCGGAAGCTTGTTTCCGGTCCAGGGAAGGCATGGTTTGGCAGTTGGGGCTGGACTGTTCCCATGAGGCACAGGGTCAGACTGATTTGCATATGGCCATGTCTGAACTGGGATGGTGTGGAGTGCAAAAGAATGATGGATTTAGGCCCAGATCTCTGTACTGGGGTGAATGTATGACATTGTTCTGCATTCTGTCCATCAACTGTGGTTTTTGCATTTGTCACCCCGAGTTGGATGGGTATGCTCAGACGTGAGTCCCATGCTCTTCACACCACTGGATTCAAGCATGCCGGGTTGAAGATGGCTGGAATGCCAGAAACCGGTCCTCGGAAGCTTGTTTCTGATCCAGGGAAGGCATGGCTTGGCAGTTCGGGCTGGACTGTTCCCATGAGGCACAGGGTCAGACTGATTTGCATATAGCCATGTCTGAACTGGGGTGGTGTGGAGTTCAAAGAAACGATGGATTTAGGCCCAGATCTCTGTACTGGGGTGAATGTATGTCTTTGTTCTGCATTCTGTCCATCAACTGTGGTTTTTGCATTTGTCACCCCGAGTGGGATGGATATGCTCAGACATGAGTCCCATAATCTCCACACCACTGGATTCAAGCAAGCCGGGTTGAAGATATCTGGAATGCCAGAAACCGGTCCACGGAAGCTTGTTTCCGGTCCAGGGAAGGCATGGCTTGGCAGTTCGGGCAGGACTGTTCCTATGAGGCACAGGGTCAGACTGATTTGCATATGGCCATGTCTGAACTGGGGTGGTGTGGAGTGCAAAAAAACAATGGATTTAGGCGCAGATCTCTGTACTGGGGTGAATGTATGACATTTTTCTGCATTCTGTCCATCAACTGTGGTTTTTGCATTTGTCAACCCGAGTGGGATGGGTATGCTAAGACGTGAGTCCCATGCTCTCCACACCACTGGATTCAAGCAAGCCGGGCTGAAGACGGCTGGAATGCCTGAAACCGGTCCTCGGAAGATTGTTTCTGGTCCAGGAAAGGCATGGCTTGACAGTTCGGGCTGGACTGTTCCCATGAGGCACAGGGTCAGACTGATTTGCATATGGCCATGTCTGAACTGGGGTGGTGTGGAGTACAAATAAACGATGGATTTAGGCCCAGATCTCTGTACTGGGGTGAATGTATGACATTGTTCTGCATTCTGTCCATCAACTGTGGTTTTTGCATTCGTCACCCCGAGTGGGATGGGTATGCTCAGACGTGAGTCCCATGCTCTCCACACCACTGGATTCAAGCAAGCCGGGTTGAAGATATCTGGAATGCCAGAAACCAGTCCTCGGAAGCTTGTTTCCGGTCCAGGAAAGGCATGGCTTGGCAGTTCGGGCTGGACTGTTCCCATGAGGCACAGGGTCAGACTGATTTGCATATGGCCATGTCTGAACTGGGGTGGTGTGGAGTGCAAAGAAACAATGGATTTAGGCCCAGATCTCTGTACTGGGGTGAATATATGACATTGTTCTGCATTCTGTCCATCAACTGTGGTTTTTGCATTCGTCACCCCGAGTGGGATGGGTATGCTCAGACGTGAGTCCCATGCTCTCCACACCACTGAATTCAAGCAAGCCGGGTTGAAGATATCTGGAATGCCAGAAACCGGTCCTCGGAAGCTTGTTTCCAGTCCAGGGAAGGCATGGCTTGGCAGTTCGGGCTGGACTGTTCCCATGAGGCACAGGGTCAGACTGATTTGCATATGGCCATGTCTGAACTGGGGTGGTGTGGAGTACAAAAAAACGATGGATTTAGGCCCAGATCTCTGTAATGGGGTGAATGTATGACATTGTTCTGCATTCTGTCCATCAACTGCGGTTTTTGCATTTGTCACCCCGAGTGGGATGGGTATGCTCAGATGTGAGTCCCATGCTCTCCACACCACTGGATTCAAGCAAGCCGGGCTGAAGACGGCTGGAATGCCAGAAACCGGTCCTCGGAAGCTTGTTTCCGGTCCAGGGAAGGCATGGCTTGGCAGTTCGGGCTGGACTGTTCCCATGAGGCACAGGGTCAGACTGATTTGCATATGGCCATGTCTGAACTGGGATGGTCTGGAGTGCAAAATAACGATGGATTTAGGCCCAGATCTCTGTACTGGGGTGAATGTATGACATTGTTCTGCATTCTGTCCATCAACTGTGGTTTTTGCATTTGTCACCCCGAGTTGGATGGGTATGCTCAGACGTGAGTCCCATGCTCTTCACACCACTGGATTCAAGCAAGCCGGGTTGAAGATGGCTGGAATGCCAGAAACCGGTCCTCGGAAGCTTGTTTCCGGTCCAGGGAAGGCATGGCTTGGCAGTTCGGGCTGGACTGTTCCCATGAGGCACATGGTCAGACTGATTTGCATATGGCCATGTCTGAACTGGGTTGGTGTGGAGTACAAAAAAACGATGGATTTAGGCCCAGATCTCTGTACTGGGGTGAATGTATGACATTGTTCTGCATTCTGTCCATCAACTGTGGTTTTTGCATTTGTCACCCCGAGTGGGATGGATATGCTCAGACATGAGTCCCATGCTCTCCACACCACTGGATTCAATCAATCCGAGCTGAAGACGGCTGGAATGCCAGAAATCGGTCCTTGGAAGCTTGTTTCCGGTCCAGGGAAGGCATGGCTTGGCAGTTCAGGCTGGACTGTTCCCATGAGGCACAGGGTCAGACTGATTTGCATATGGCCATGTCTGAACTGGGGTGTGTGGAGTACAAAGAAACGATGGATTTAGGCCCAGATCTCTGTACTGGGTTGAATGTATGACATTGTTCTGCATTCTGTCCATCAACTGTGGTTTTTGCATTTGTCACCCCGAGTGGGATGGATATGCTCAGACATGAGTCCCATGCTCTCCACACCACTGGATTCAAGCAAGTCGAGCTGAAGACGGCTGGAATGCCAGAAATCGGTCCTCGGAAGCTTGTTTCCGGTCCAGGGAAGACATGGCTTGGCAGTTCGGGCTGGAATGTTCCCATGAGGCACAGGGTCAGACTGATTTGCATATGGCCATGTCTGAACTGGGGTGGTGTGGAGTTCAAAGAAACAATGGATTTAGGCCCAGATCTCTGTACTGGGGTGAATGTATGACATTGTTCTGCATTCTGTCCATCAACTGTGGTTTTTGCATTCGTCACCCCGAGTGGAATGGGTATGCTCAGACATGAGTCCCATGCTCTCCACACCACTGGATTCAAGCAAGCCGGGTTGAAGATATCCGGAATGCCAGAAACCGGTCCACGGAAGCTTGTTTCCGGTCCAGGGAAGGCATGGCTTGGCAGTTCGGGCTGGACTGTGCCTATGAGGCACAGGGTCAGACTGATTTGCATATGGCCATGTCTGAACTGGGGTGGTGTGGAGTGCAAAAAAACAATGGATTTAGGCCCAGATCTCTTTACTGGGGTGAATGTATGACATTGTTCTGCATTCTGTCCATCAACTGTGGTTTTTGCATTTGTCAACCCGAGTGGGATGGGTATGCTAAGACGTGAGTCCCATGCTCTCCACACCACTGGATTCAAGCAAGCCGGGCTGAAGACGGCTGGAATGCCTGAAACCGGTCCTCGGAAGATTGTTTCTGGTCCAGGGAAGGCATGGCTTGACAGTTCGGGCTGGACTGTTCCCATGAGGCACAGGGTCAGACTGATTTGCATATGGCCATGTCTGAACTGGGGTGTTGTGGAGTACAAAAAAACGATGGATTTAGGCCCAGATCTCTGTAATGGGGTGAATGTATGACATTGTTCTGCATTCTGTCCATCAACTGTGGTTTTTGCATTCGTCACCCCGAGTGGGATGGGTATGCTCAGACTTGAGTCCCATGCTCTCCACACCACTGGATTCAAGCAAGCCGGGCTGAAGACGGCTGGAATGCCAGAAACCGGTCCTCGGAAGCTTGTTTCCGGTCCAGGGAAGGCATGGCTTGGCAGTTCGGGCTGGACTGTTCCCATGAGGCACAGGGTCAGACTGATTTGCATATGGCCATGTCTGAACTGGGTTGGTGTGGAGTGCAAAGAAACGATGGATTTAGGCCCAGATCTCTGTACTGGGGTGAATGTATGACATTGTTCTGCATTCTGTCCATCAACTGTGGTTTTTGCATTTGTCATCCCGAGTGGGATGGGTATGCTCAGACGTGAGTCCCATGCTCTTCACACCACTGGATTCAAGCAAGCCGAGCTGAAGACGGCTGGAATGCCAGAAATCGGTCCTCGGAAGCTTGTTTCCGGTCCAGGGAAGGCATGGCTTGGCAGTTCGGGCTGGACTGTTCCCATGAGGCACATGGTCAGACTGATTTGCATATGGCCATGTCTGAACTGGGTTGGTGTGGAGTGCAAAGAAACGATGGATTTAGGCCCAGATCTCTGTACTGGGGTGAATGTATGACATTGTTCTGCATTCTGTCCATCAACTGTGGTTTTTGCATTTGTCACCCCGAGTTGGATGGGTATGCTCAGACATGAGTCACATAATCTCCACACCACTGGATTCAAGCAAGCCGGGTTGAAGATATCTGGAATGCCAGAAACCGGTCCACGGAAGCTTGTTTCCGGTCCAGGGAAGGCATGGCTTGGCAGTTCGGGCTGGACTGTTCCTATGAGGCACAGGGTCAGACTGATTTGCATATGGCCATGTCTGAACTGGGGTGGTGTGGAGTGCAAAAAAACAATGGATTTAGGCCCAGATCTCTGTACTGGGGTGAATGTATGACATTGTTCTGCATTCTGTCCATCAACTGTGGTTTTTGCATTTGTCAACCCGAGTGGGATGGGTATGCTAAGACGTGAGTCCCATGCTCTCCACACCACTGGATTCAAGCAAGCCGGGCTGAAGACGGCTGGAATGCCTGAAACCGGTCCTCGGAAGATTGTTTCTGGTCCAGGGAAGGCATGGCTTGACAGTTCGGGCTGGACTGTTCCCATGAGGCACAGGGTCAGACTGATTTGCATATGGCCATGTCTGAACTGGGGTGGTGTGGAGTACAAAGAAATGATGGATTTAGGCCCAGATCTCTGTACTGGGGTGAATGTATGACATTGTTCTGCATTCTGTCCATCAACTGTGGGTTTTGCATTTGTCAACCCGAGTGGGATGGGTATGCTTAGACGTGAGTCCCATGCTCTCCACACCACTGGATTCAAGCAAGCCGGGCTGAAGACGGCTGGAATGCCTAAAACCGGTACTCGGAAGATTGTTTCTGGTCCAGGGAAGGCATGGCTTGACAGTTCGGGCTGGACTGTTCCCATGAGGCACAGGGTCAGACTGATTTGCATATGGCCATGTCTGAACTGGGGTGGTGTGGAGTGCAAAGAAACGATGGATTTAGGCCCAGATCTCTGTACTGGGGTGAATGTATGACATTGTTCTGCATTCTGTCCATCAACTGTGGTTTTTGCATTCGTCACCCCGAGTGGGATGGGTATGCTCAGACAAGAGTCCCATGCTCTCCACACCACTGGATTCAAGCAAGCCGGGTTGAAGATATCTGGAATGCCAGAAACCAGTCCTCGGAAGCTTGTTTCCGGTCCAGGGAAGGCATGGCTTGGCAGTTCGGGCTGGACTGTTCCCATGAGGCACAGGGTCAGACTGATTTGCATATGGCCATGTCTGAACTGGGGTGGTGTGGAGTACAAAAAACGATGGATTTAGGCCCAGATCTCTGTACTGGGGTGAATGTATGACATTGTTCTGCATTCTGTCCATCAACTGTGGTTTTTGCATTTGTCACCCCGAGTGGGATGGGTATGCTCAGACGTTAGTCCCATGCTCTCCACACCACTGGATTCAAGCAAGCCGAGCTGAAGACGGCTGGAATGCCAGAAATCGGTCCTCGGAAGCTTGTTTCCGGTACAGGGAAGACATGGCTTGGCAGTTCGGGCTGGACTGTTCCCATGAGGCACAGGGTCAGACTGATTTGCATATGGCCATGTCTGAACTGGGGTGGTGTGGAGTGCAAAGAAACGATGGATTTAGGCCCAGATCTCTGTACTGGGGTGAATCTATGACATTGTTCTGCATTCTGTCCATCAACTGTGGTTTTTGCATTTGTCACCCCGAGTTGGATGGGTATGCTCAGACGTGAGTCCCATGCTCTTCACACCACTGGATTCAAGCATGCCGGGTTGAAGATGGCTGGAATGCCAGAAACCGGTCCTCGGAAGCTTGTTTCTGATCCAGGGAAGGCATGGCTTGGCAGTTCGGGCTGGACTGTTCCCATGAGGCACAGGGTCAGACTGATTTGCATATAGCCATGTCTGAACTGGGGTGGTGTGGAGTTCAAAGAAACGATGGATTTAGGCCCAGATCTCTGTACTGGGGTGAATGTATGTCTTTGTTCTGCATTCTGTCCATCAACTGTGGTTTTTGCATTTGTCACCCCGAGTGGGATGGATATGCTCAGACATGAGTCCCATAATCTCCACACCACTGGATTCAAGCAAGCCGGGTTGAAGATATCTGGAATGCCAGAAACCGGTCCACGGAAGCTTGTTTCCGGTCCAGGGAAGGCATGGCTTGGCAGTTCGGGCAGGACTGTTCCTATGAGGCACAGGGTCAGACTGATTTGCATATGGCCATGTCTGAACTGGGGTGGTGTGGAGTGCAAAAAAACAATGGATTTAGGCGCAGATCTCTGTACTGGGGTGAATGTATGACATTTTTCTGCATTCTGTCCATCAACTGTGGTTTTTGCATTTGTCAACCCGAGTGGGATGGGTATGCTAAGACGTGAGTCCCATGCTCTCCACACCACTGGATTCAAGCAAGCCGGGCTGAAGACGGCTGGAATGCCTGAAACCGGTCCTCGGAAGATTGTTTCTGGTCCAGGGAAGGCATGGCTTGACAGTTCGGGCTGGACTGTTCCCATGAGGCACAGGGTCAGACTGATTTGCATATGGCCATGTCTGAACTGGGGTGGTGTGGAGTACAAATAAACGATGGATTTAGGCCCAGATCTCTGTACTGGGGTGAATGTATGACATTGTTCTGCATTCTGTCCATCAACTGTGGTTTTTGCATTCGTCACCCCGAGTGGGATGGGTATGCTCAGACGTGAGTCCCATGCTCTCCACACCACTGGATTCAAGCAAGCCGGGTTGAAGATATCTGGAATGCCAGAAACCAGTCCTCGGAAGCTTGTTTCCGGTCCAGGAAAGGCATGGCTTGGCAGTTCGGGCTGGACTGTTCCCATGAGGCACAGGGTCAGACTGATTTGCATATGGCCATGTCTGAACTGGGGTGGTGTGGAGTGCAAAGAAACAATGGATTTAGGCCCAGATCTCTGTACTGGGGTGAATATATGACATTGTTCTGCATTCTGTCCATCAACTGTGGTTTTTGCATTCGTCACCCCGAGTGGGATGGGTATGCTCAGACGTGAGTCCCATGCTCTCCACACCACTGAATTCAAGCAAGCCGGGTTGAAGATATCTGGAATGCCAGAAACCGGTCCTCGGAAGCTTGTTTCCAGTCCAGGGAAGGCATGGCTTGGCAGTTCGGGCTGGACTGTTCCCATGAGGCACAGGGTCAGACTGATTTGCATATGGCCATGTCTGAACTGGGGTGGTGTGGAGTACAAAAAAACGATGGATTTAGGCCCAGATCTCTGTAATGGGGTGAATGTATGACATTGTTCTGCATTCTGTCCATCAACTGCGGTTTTTGCATTTGTCACCCCGAGTGGGATGGGTATGCTCAGATGTGAGTCCCATGCTCTCCACACCACTGGATTCAAGCAAGCCGGGCTGAAGACGGCTGGAATGCCAGAAACCGGTCCTCGGAAGCTTGTTTCCGGTCCAGGGAAGGCATGGCTTGGCAGTTCGGGCTGGACTGTTCCCATGAGGCACAGGGTCAGACTGATTTGCATATGGCCATGTCTGAACTGGGATGGTCTGGAGTGCAAAATAATGATGGATTTAGGCCCAGATCTCTGTACTGGGGTGAATGTATGACATTGTTCTGCATTCTGTCCATCAACTGTGGTTTTTGCATTTGTCACCCCGAGTTGGATGGGTATGCTCAGACGTGAGTCCCATGCTCTTCACACCACTGGATTCAAGCAAGCCGGGTTGAAGATGGCTGGAATGCCAGAAACCGGTCCTCGGAAGCTTGTTTCCGGTCCAGGGAAGGCATGGCTTGGCAGTTCGGCTGGACTGTTCCCATGAGGCACATGGTCAGACTGATTTGCATATGGCCATGTCTGAACTGGGTTGGTGTGGAGTACAAAAAAACGATGGATTTAGGCCCAGATCTCTGTACTGGGGTGAATGTATGACATTGTTCTGCATTCTGTCCATCAACTGTGGTTTTTGCATTTGTCACCCCGAGTGGGATGGATATGCTCAGACATGAGTCCCATGCTCTCCACACCACTGGATTCAATCAATCCGAGCTGAAGACGGCTGGAATGCCAGAAATCGGTCCTTGGAAGCTTGTTTCCGGTCCAGGGAAGGCATGGCTTGGCAGTTCAGGCTGGACTGTTCCCATGAGGCACAGGGTCAGACTGATTTGCATATGGCCATGTCTGAACTGGGGTGTGTGGAGTACAAAGAAACGATGGATTTAGGCCCAGATCTCTGTACTGGGTTGAATGTATGACATTGTTCTGCATTCTGTCCATCAACTGTGGTTTTTGCATTTGTCACCCCGAGTGGGATGGATATGCTCAGACATGAGTCCCATGCTCTCCACACCACTGGATTCAAGCAAGTCGAGCTGAAGACGGCTGGAATGCCAGAAATCGGTCCTCGGAAGCTTGTTTCCGGTCCAGGGAAGACATGGCTTGGCAGTTCGGGCTGGAATGTTCCCATGAGGCACAGGGTCAGACTGATTTGCATATGGCCATGTCTGAACTGGGGTGGTGTGGAGTTCAAAGAAACGATGGATTTAGGCCCAGATCTCTGTACTGGGGTGAATGTATGACATTGTTCTGCATTCTGTCCATCAACTGTGGTTTTTGCATTCGTCACCCCGAGTGGAATGGGTATGCTCAGACATGAGTCCCATGCTCTCCACACCACTGGATTCAAGCAAGCCGGGTTGAAGATATCCGGAATGCCAGAAACCGGTCCACGGAAGCTTGTTTCCGGTCCAGGGAAGGCATGGCTTGGCAGTTCGGGCTGGACTGTGCCTATGAGGCACAGGGTCAGACTGATTTGCATATGGCCATGTCTGAACTGGGGTGGTGTGGAGTGCAAAAAAACAATGGATTTAGGCCCAGATCTCTTTACTGGGGTGAATGTATGACATTGTTCTGCATTCTGTCCATCAACTGTGGTTTTTGCATTTGTCAACCCGAGTGGGATGGGTATGCTAAGACGTGAGTCCCATGCTCTCCACACCACTGGATTCAAGCAAGCCGGGCTGAAGACGGCTGGAATGCCTGAAACCGGTCCTCGGAAGATTGTTTCTGGTCCAGGGAAGGCATGGCTTGACAGTTCGGGCTGGACTGTTCCCATGAGGCACAGGGTCAGACTGATTTGCATATGGCCATGTCTGAACTGGGGTGTTGTGGAGTACAAAAAAACGATGGATTTAGGCCCAGATCTCTGTAATGGGGTGAATGTATGACATTGTTCTGCATTCTGTCCATCAACTGTGGTTTTTGCATTCGTCACCCCGAGTGGGATGGGTATGCTCAGACTTGAGTCCCATGCTCTCCACACCACTGGATTCAAGCAAGCCGGGCTGAAGACGGCTGGAATGCCAGAAACCGGTCCTCGGAAGCTTGTTTCCGGTCCAGGGAAGGCATGGCTTGGCAGTTCGGGCTGGACTGTTCCCATGAGGCACAGGGTCAGACTGATTTGCATATGGCCATGTCTGAACTGGGATGGTGTGGAGTGCAAAATAACGATGGATTTATGCCCAGATCTCTGTACTGGGGTGAATGTATGACATTGTTCTGCATTCTGTCCATCAACTGTGGTTTTTGCATTTGTCATCCCGAGTGGGATGGGTATGCTCAGACGTGAGTCCCATGCTCTTCACACCACTGGATTCAAGCAAGCCGAGCTGAAGACGGCTGGAATGCCAGAAATCGGTCCTCGGAAGCTTGTTTCCGGTCCAGGGAAGGCATGGCTTGGCAGTTCGGGCTGGACTGTTCCCATGAGGCACATGGTCAGACTGATTTGCATATGGCCATGTCTGAACTGGGTTGGTGTGGAGTGCAAAGAAACGATGGATTTAGGCCCAGATCTCTGTACTGGGGTGAATGTATGACATTGTTCTGCATTCTGTCCATCAACTGTGGTTTTTGCATTTGTCACCCCGAGTTGGATGGGTATGCTCAGACATGAGTCACATAATCTCCACACCACTGGATTCAAGCAAGCCGGGTTGAAGATATCTGGAATGCCAGAAACCGGTCCACGGAAGCTTGTTTCCGGTCCAGGGAAGGCATGGCTTGGCAGTTCGGGCTGGACTGTTCCTATGAGGCACAGGGTCAGACTGATTTGCATATGGCCATGTCTGAACTGGGGTGGTGTGGAGTGCAAAAAAACAATGGATTTAGGCCCAGATCTCTGTACTGGGGTGAATGTATGACATTGTTCTGCATTCTGTCCATCAACTGTGGTTTTTGCATTTGTCAACCCGAGTGGGATGGGTATGCTAAGACGTGAGTCCCATGCTCTCCACACCACTGGATTCAAGCAAGCCGGGCTGAAGACGGCTGGAATGCCTGAAACCGGTCCTCGGAAGATTGTTTCTGGTCCAGGGAAGGCATGGCTTGACAGTTCGGGCTGGACTGTTCCCATGAGGCACAGGGTCAGACTGATTTGCATATGGCCATGTCTGAACTGGGGTGGTGTGGAGTACAAAGAAATGATGGATTTAGGCCCAGATCTCTGTACTGAGGTGAATGTATGACATTGTTCTGCATTCTGTCCATCAACTGTGGGTTTTGCATTTGTCAACCCGAGTGGGATGGGTATGCTTAGACGTGAGTCCCATGCTCTCCACACCACTGGATTCAAGCAAGCCGGGCTGAAGACGGCTGGAATGCCTAAAACCGGTACTCGGAAGATTGTTTCTGGTCCAGGGAAGGCATGGCTTGACAGTTCGGGCTGGACTGTTCCCATGAGGCACAGGGTCAGACTGATTTGCATATGGCCATGTCTGAACTGGGGTGGTGTGGAGTGCAAAGAAACGATGGATTTAGGCCCAGATCTCTGTACTGGGGTGAATGTATGACATTGTTCTGCATTCTGTCCATCAACTGTGGTTTTTGCATTCGTCACCCCGAGTGGGATGGGTATGCTCAGACAAGAGTCCCATGCTCTCCACACCACTGGATTCAAGCAAGCCGGGTTGAAGATATCTGGAATGCCAGAAACCAGTCCTCGGAAGCTTGTTTCCGGTCCAGGGAAGGCATGGCTTGGCAGTTCGGGCTGGACTGTTCCCATGAGGCACAGGGTCAGACTGATTTGCATATGGCCATGTCTGAACTGGGGTGGTGTGGAGTACAAAAAACGATGGATTTAGGCCCAGATCTCTGTACTGGGGTGAATGTATGACATTGTTCTGCATTCTGTCCATCAACTGTGGTTTTTGCATTTGTCACCCCGAGTGGGATGGGTATGCTCAGACGTTAGTCCCATGCTCTCCACACCACTGGATTCAAGCAAGCCGAGCTGAAGACGGCTGGAATGCCAGAAATCGGTCCTCGGAAGCTTGTTTCCGGTACAGGGAAGACATGGCTTGGCAGTTCGGGCTGGACTGTTCCCATGAGGCACAGGGTCAGACTGATTTGCATATGGCCATGTCTGAACTGGGGTGGTGTGGAGTGCAAAGAAACGATGGATTTAGGCCCAGATCTCTGTACTGGGGTGAATCTATGACATTGTTCTGCATTCTGTCCATCAACTGTGGTTTTTGCATTCGTCACCCGAGTGGGATGGGTATGCTCAGACGTGAGTCCCATGCTCTCCACACCACTGAATTCAAGCAAGCCGGGTTGAAGATATCTGGAATGCCAGAAACCGGTCCTCGGAAGCTTGTTTCCAGTCCAGGGAAGGCATGGCTTGGCAGTTCGGGCTGGACTGTTCCCATGAGGCACAGGGTCAGACTGATTTGCATATGGCCATGTCTGAACTGGGGTGGTGTGGAGTACAAAAAAACGATGGATTTAGGCCCAGATCTCTGTAATGGGGTGAATGTATGACATTGTTCTGCATTCTGTCCATCAACTGTGGTTTTTGCATTTGTCACCCCGAGTGGGATGGGTATGCTCAGATGTGAGTCCCATGCTCTCCACACCACTGGATTCAAGCAAGCCGGGCTGAAGACGGCTGGAATGCCAGAAACCGGTCCTCGGAAGCTTGTTTCCGGTCCAGGGAAGGCATGGCTTGGCAGTTCGGGCTGGACTGTTCCCATGAGGCACAGGGTCAGACTGATTTGCATATGGCCATGTCTGAACTGGGATGGTGTGGAGTGCAAAATAACGATGGATTTAGGCCCAGATCTCTGTACTGGGGTGAATGTATGACATTGTTCTGCATTCTGTCCATCAACTGTGGTTTTTGCATTTGTCACCCCGAGTTGGATGGGTATGCTCAGACGTGAGTCCCATGCTCTCCACACCACTGGATTCAATCAATCCGAGCTGAAGACGGCTGGAATGCCAGAAATCGGTCCTTGGAAGCTTGTTTCCGGTCCAGGGAAGGCATAGCTTGGCAGTTCAGGCTGGACTGTTCCCATGAGGCACAGGGTCAGACTGATTTGCATATAGCCATGTCTGAACTGGGGTGGTGTGGAGTTCAAAGAAACGATGGATTTAGGCCCAGATCTCTGTACTGGGGTGAATCTATGACATTGTTCTGCATTCTGTCCATCAACTGTGGTTTTTGCATTTGTCAACCCGAGTGGGATGGGTATGCTAAGACGTGAGTCCCATGCTCTCCACACCACTGGATTCAAGCAAGCCGGGCTGAAGACGGCTGGAATGCCTGAAACCGGTCCTCGGAAGCTTGTTTCTGGTCCAGGGAAGGCATGGCTTGACCGTTCGGGCTGGACTGTTCCCATGAGGCACAGGGTCAGACTGATTTGCATATGGCCATGTCTGAACTGGGGTGGTGTGGAGTACAAAGAAGCGATGGATTTAGGCCCAGATCTCTGTACTGGGGTGAATGTATGACATTGTTCTGCATTCTGTCCATCAACTGTGGTTTTTGCATTCGTCACCCCGAGTGGGATGGGTATGCTCAGACGTGAGTCCCATGCTCTCCACACCACTGGATTCAAGCAAGCCGGGTTGGAGATATCTGGAATGCCAGAAACCAGTCCTCGGAAGCTTGTTTCCGGTCCAGGGAAGGCAAGGCTTGGCAGTTCGGGCTGGACTGTTCCCATGAGGCACAGGGTAAGACTGATTTGCATATGGCCATGTCTGAACTGGGGTGGTGTGGAGTACACAAAACGATGGATTTAGGCCCAGATCTCTGTACTGGGGTGAATGTATGACATTGTTCTGCATTCTGTCCATCAACTGTGGTTTTTGCATTTGTCACCCCGAGTGGGATGGGTATACTCAGACGTTAGTCCCATGCTCTCCACACCACTGGATTCAAGCAAGCCGAGCTGAAGACGGCTGGAATGCCAGAAATCGGTCCTCGGAAGCTTGTTTCCGGTCCAGGGAAGGCATAGCTTGGCAGTGCAGGCTGGACTGTTCCCATGAGGCACAGGGTCAGACTGATTTGCATATAGCCATGTCTGAACTGGGGTGGTGTGGAGTTCAAAGAAACAATGGATTTAGGCCCAGATCTCTGTACTGGGGTGAATGTATGACATTGTTCTGCATTCTGTCCATCAACTGTGGTTTTTGCATTTGTCACCCCGAGTGGGATGGATATGCTCAGACATGAGTCCCATAATCTCCACACCACTGGATTCAAGCAAGCCGGGTTGAAGATATCTGGAATGCCAGAAACCGGTCCACGGAAGCTTGTTTCCGGTCCAGGGAAGGCATGGCTTGGCAGTTCGGGCTGGACTGTTCCTATGAGGCACAGGGTCAGACTGATTTGCATATGGCCATGTCTGAACTGGGGTGGTGTGGAGTGCAAAAAAACAATGGATTTAGGTCCAGATCTCTGTACTGGGGTGAATGTATGACATTGTTCTGCATTCTGTCCATCAACTGTGGTTTTTGCATTTGTCAACCCGAGTGGGATGGGTATGCTAAGACGTGAGTCCCATTCTCTCCACACCACTGGATTCAAGCAAGCCGGGCTGAAGACGGCTGGAATGCCTGAAACCGGTCCTCGGAAGATTGTTTCTGGTCCAGGGAAGGCATGGCTTGACAGTTCGGGCTGGACTGTTCCCATGAGGCACAGGGTCAGACTGATTTGCATATGGCCATGTCTGAACTGGGGTGGTGTGGAGTACAAAGAAACAATGGATTTAGGCCCAGATCTCTGTACTGGGGTGAATGTATGACATTGTTCTGCATTCTGTCCATCAACTGTGGTTTTTGCATTTGTCAACCCGAGTGGGATGGGTATGCTTAGACGTGAGTCCCATGCTCTCCACACCACTGGATTCAAGCAAGCCGGGCTCAAGACGGCTGGAATGCCTGAAACCGGTACTCGGAAGATTGTTTCTGGTCCAGGGAAGGCATGGCTTGACAGTTCGGGCTGGACTGTTCCCATGAGGCACAGGGTCAGACTGATTTGCATATGGCCATGTCTGAACTGGGGTGGTGTGGAGTGCAAAGAAACGATGGATTTAGGCCCAGATCTCTGTACTGGGGTGAATGTATGACATTGTTCTGCATTCTGTCCATCAACTGTGGTTTTTGCATTCATCACCCCGAGTGGGATGGGTATGCTCAGACAAGAGTCCCATGCTCTCCACACCACTGGATTCAAGCAAGCCGGGTTGAAGATATCTGGAATGCCAGAAACCAGTCCTCGGAAGCTTGTTTCCGGTCCAGGGAAGGCATGGCTTGGCAGTTCGGGCTGGACTGTTCCCATGAGGCACAGGGTCAGACTGATTTGCATATGGCCATGTCTGAACTGGGGTGGTGTGGAGTACAAAAAACGATGGATTTAGGCCCAGATCTCTGTACTGGGGTGAATGTATGACATTGTTCTGCATTCTGTCCATCAACTGTGGTTTTTGCATTTGTCACCCCGAGTGGGATGGGTATGCTCAGACGTTAGTCCCATGCTCTCCACACCACTGGATTCAAGCAAGCCGAGCTGAAGACGGCTGGAATGCCAGAAATCGGTCCTCGGAAGCTTGTTTCCGGTCCAGGGAAGACATGGCTTGGCAGTTCGGGCTGGACTGTTCCCATGAGGCACAGGGTCAGACTGATTTGCATATGGCCATGTCTGAACTGGGGTGGTGTGGAGTGCAAAGAAACGATGGATTTAGGCCCAGATCTCTGTACTAGGGTGAATCTATGACATTGTTCTGCATTCTGTCCATCAACTGTGGTTTTTGCATTCGTCACCCCGAGTGGGATGGGTATGCTCAGACGTGAGTCCCATGCTCTCCACACCACTGAATTCAAGCAAGCCGGGTTGAAGATATCTGGCAAGCCAGAAACCGGTCCTCGGAAGCTTGTTTCCAGTCCAGGGAAGGCATGGCTTGGCAGTTCGGGCTGGACTGTTCCCATGAGGCACAGGGTCAGACTGATTTGCATATGGCCATGTCTGAACTGGGGTGGTGTGGAGTACAAAAAAACGATGGATTTAGGCCCAGATCTCTGTAATGGGGTGAATGTATGACATTGTTCTGCATTCTGTCCATCAACTGTGGTTTTTGCATTTGTCACCCCGAGTGGGATGGGTATGCTCAGATGTGAGTCCCATGCTCTCCACACCACTGGATTCAAGCAAGCCGGGCTGAAGACGGCTGGAATGCCAGAAACCGGTCCTCGGAAGCTTGTTTCCGGTCCAGGGAAGGCATGGCTTGGCAGTTCGGGCTGGACTGTTCCCATGAGGCACAGGGTCAGACTGATTTGCATATGGCCATGTCTGAACTGGGATGGTGTGGAGTGCAATATAACGATGGATTTAGGCCCAGATCTCTGTACTGGGGTGAATGTATGACATTGTTCTGCATTCTGTCCATCAACTGTGGTTTTTGCATTTGTCACCCCGAGTTGGATGGGTATGCTCAGACGTGAGTCCCATGCTCTTCACACCACTGGATTCAAGCAAGCCGGGTTGAAGATGGCTGGAATGCCAGAAACCGGTCCTCGGAAGCTTGTTTCCGGTCCAGGGAAGGCATGGCTTGGCAGTTCGGGCTGGACTGTTCCCATGAGGCACATGGTCAGACTGATTTGCATATGGCCATGTCTGAACTGGGTTGGTGTGGAGTACAAAAAAACGATGGATTTAGGCCCAGATCTCTGTACTGGGGTGAATGTATGACATTGTTCTGTATTCTGTCCATCAACTGTGGTTTTTGCATTTGTCACCCCGTTTGGGATGGATATGCTCAGACATGAGTCCCATGCTCTCCACACCACTGGATTCAATCAATCCGAGCTGAAGACGGCTGGAATGCCAGAAATCGGTCCTTGGAAGCTTGTTTCCGGTCCAGGGAAGGCATAGCTTGGCAGTTCAGGCTGGACTGTTCCCATGAGGCACAGGGTCAGACTGATTTGCATATAGCCATGTCTGAACTGGGGTGGTGTGGAGTTCAAAGAAACGATGGATTTAGGCCCAGATCTCTGTACTGGGGTGAATCTATGACATTGTTCTGCATTCTGTCCATCAACTGTGGTTTTTGCATTTGTCAACCCGAGTGGGATGGGTATGCTAAGACGTGAGTCCCATGCTCTCCACACCACTGGATTCAAGCAAGCCGGGCTGAAGACGGCTGGAATGCCTGAAACCGGTCCTCGGAAGCTTGTTTCTGGTCCAGGGAAGGCATGGCTTGACCGTTCGGGCTGGACTGTTCCCATGAGGCACAGGGTCAGACTGATTTGCATATGGCCATGTCTGAACTGGGGTGGTGTGGAGTACAAAGAAGCGATGGATTTAGGCCCAGATCTCTGTACTGGGGTGAATGTATGACATTGTTCTGCATTCTGTCCATCAACTGTGGTTTTTGCATTCGTCACCCCGAGTGGGATGGGTATGCTCAGACGTGAGTCCCATGCTCTCCACACCACTGGATTCAAGCAAGCCGGGTTGAAGATATCTGGAATGCCAGAAACCAGTCCTCGGAAGCTTGTTTCCGGTCCAGGGAAGGCAAGGCTTGGCAGTTCGGGCTGGACTGTTCCCATGAGGCACAGGGTAAGACTGATTTGCATATGGCCATGTCTGAACTGGGGTGGTGTGGAGTACACAAAACGATGGATTTAGGCCCAGATCTCTGTACTGGGGTGAATGTATGACATTGTTCTGCATTCTGTCCATCAACTGTGGTTTTTGCATTTGTCACCCCGAGTGGGATGGGTATACTCAGACGTTAGTCCCATGCTCTCCACACCACTGGATTCAAGCAAGCCGAGCTGAAGACGGCTGGAATGCCAGAAATCGGTCCTCGGAAGCTTGTTTCCGGTCCAGGGAAGGCATAGCTTGGCAGTGCAGGCTGGACTGTTCCCATGAGGCACAGGGTCAGACTGATTTGCATATGGCCATGTCTGAACTGGGGTGGTGTGGAGTACAAAGAAACGATGGATTTAGGCCCAGATCTCTGTACTGGGGTGAATGTATGACATTGTTCTGCATTCTGTCCATCAACTGTGGTTTTTGCATTTGTCAACCCGAGTGGGATGGGTATGCTTAGACGTGAGTCCCATGCTCTCCACACCACTGGATTCAAGCAAGCCGGGCTGAAGACGGCTGGAATGCCTGAAACCGGTACTCGGAAGATTGTTTCTGGTCCAGGGAAGGCATGGCTTGACAGTTCGGGCTGGACTGTTCCCATGAGGCACAGGGTCAGACTGATTTGCATATGGCCATGTCTGAACTGGGGTGGTGTGGAGTGCAAAGAAACGATGGATTTAGGCCCAGATCTCTGTACTGGGGTGAATGTATGACATTGTTCTGCATTCTGTCCATCAACTGTGGTTTTTGCATTCGTCACCCCGAGTGGGATGGGTATGCTCAGACAAGAGTCCCATGCTCTCCACACCACTGGATTCAAGCAAGCCGGGTTGAAGATATCTGGAATGCCAGAAACCAGTCCTCGGAAGCTTGTTTCCGGTCCAGGGAAGGCATGGCTTGGCAGTTCGGGCTGGACTGTTCCCATGAGGCACAGGGTCAGACTGATTTGCATATGGCCATGTCTGAACTGGGGTGGTGTGGAGTACAAAAAACTATGGATTTAGGCCCAGATCTCTGTACTGGGGTGAATGTATGACATTGTTCTGCATTCTGTCCATCAACTGTGGTTTTTGCATTTGTCACCCCGAGTGGGATGGGTATGCTCAGACGTTAGTCCCATGCTCTCCACACTACTGGATTCAAGCAAGCCGAGCTGAAGACGGCTGGAATGCCAGAAATCGGTCCTCGGAAGCTTGTTTCCGGTCCAGGGAAGACATGGCTTGGCAGTTCGGGCTGGACTGTTCCCATGAGGCACAGGGTCAGACTGATTTGCATATGGCCATGTCTGAACTGGGGTGGTGTGGAGTGCAAAGAAACGATGGATTTAGGCCCAGATCTCTGTACTGGGGTGAATCTATGACATTGTTCTGCATTCTGTCCATCAACTGTGGTTTTTGCATTCGTCACCCCGAGTGGGATGGGTATGCTCAGACGTGAGTCCCATGCTCTCCACACCACTGAATTCAAGCAAGCCGGGTTGAAGATATCTGGAATGCCAGAAACCGGTCCTCGGAAGCTTGTTTCCAGTCCAGGGAAGGCATGGCTTCGCAGTTCGGGCTGGACTGTTCCCATGAGACACAGGGTCAGACTGATTTGCATATGGCCATGTCTGAACTGGGGTGGTGTGGAGTACAAAAAAACAATGGATTTAGGCCCAGATCTCTGTAATGGGGTGAATGTATGACATTGTTCTGCATTCTGTCCATCAACTGTGGTTTTTGCATTTGTCACCCCGAGTGGGATGGGTATGCTCAGATGTGAGTCCCATGCTCTCCACACCACTGGATTCAAGCAAGCCGGGCTGAAGACGGCTGGAATGCCAGAAACCGGTCCTCGGAAGCTTGTTTCCGGTCCAGGGAAGGCATGGCTTGGCAGTTCGGGCTGGACTGTTCCCATGAGGCACAGGGTCAGACTGATTTGCATATGGCCATGTCTGAACTGGGATGGTGTGGAGTGCAAAATAACGATGGATTTAGGCCCAGATCTCTGTACTGGGGTGAATGTATGACATTGTTCTGCATTCTGTCCATCAACTGTGGTTTTTGCATTTGTCACCCCGAGTTGGATGGGTATGCTCAGACGTGAGTCCCATGCTCTTCACACCACTGGATTCAAGCAAGCCGGGTTGAAGATGGCTGGAATGCCAGAAACCGGTCCTCGGAAGCTTGTTTCCGGTCCAGGGAAGGCATGGCTTGGCAGTTCGGGCTGGACTGTTCCCATGAGGCACATGGTCAGACTCATTTGCATATGGCCATGTCTGAACTGGGTTGGTGTGGAGTAAAAAAAAACCGATGGATTTAGGCCCAGATCTCTGTACTGGGGTGAATGTATGACATTGTTCTGCATTCTGTCCATCAACTGTGGTTTTTGCATTTGTCACCCCGTTTGGGATGGATATGCTCAGACATGAGTCCCATGCTCTCCACACCACTGGATTCAATCAATCCGAGCTGAAGACGGCTGGAATGCCAGAAATCGGTCCTTGGAAGCTTGTTTCCGGTCCAGGGAAGGCATAGCTTGGCAGTTCAGGCTGGACTGTTCCCATGAGGCACAGGGTCAGACTGATTTGCATATAGCCATGTCTGAACTGGGGTGGTGTGGAGTTCAAAGAAACGATGGATTTAGGCCCAGATCTCTGTACTGGGGTGAATGTATGACATTGTTCTGCATTCTGTCCATCAACTGTGGTTTTTGCATTTGTCACCCCGAGTGGGATGGATATGCTCAGACATGAGTCCCATAATCTCCACACCACTGGATTCAAGCAAGCCGGGTTGAAGATATCTGGAATGCCAGAAACCGGTCCACGGAAGCTTGTTTCCGGTCCAGGGAAGGCATGGCTTGGCAGTTCGGGCTGGACTGTTCCTATGAGGCACAGGGTCAGACTGTATTGCATATGGCCATGTCTGAACTGGGGTGGTGTGGAGTGCAAAAAAACAATGGATTTAGGCCCAGATCTCTGTACTGGGGTGAATGTATGACATTGTTCTGCATTCTGTCCATCAACTGTGGTTTTTGCATTTGTCAACCCGAGTGGGATGGATATGCTTAGACGTGAGTCCCATGCTATCCACACCACTGGATTCAAGCAAGCCGGGCTGAATACGGCTGGAATGCCTGAAACCGGTACTCGGAAGATTGTTTCTGGTCCAGGGAAGGCATGGCTTGACAGTTCGGGCTGGACTGTTCCCATGAGGCACAGGGTCAGACTGATTTGCATATGGCCATGTCTGAACTGGGGTGGTGTGGAGTGCAAAGAAACGATGGATTTAGGCCCAGATCTCTGTACTGGGGTGAATGTATGACATTGTTCTGCATTATGTCCATCAACTGTGGTTTTTGCATTCGTCACCCCCAGTGGGATGGGTATGCTCAGACAAGAGTCCCATGCTCTCCACACCACTGGATTCAAGCAAGCCGGGTTGAAGATATCTGGAATGCCAGAAACCAGTCCTCGGAAGCTTGTTTCCGGTCCAGGGAAGACATGGCTTGGCAGTTCGGGCTGGACTGTTCCCATGAGGCACAGGGTCAGACTGATTTGCATATGGCCATGTCTGAACTGGGGTGGTGTGGAGTGCAAAGAAACGATGGATTTAGGCCCAGATCTCTGTACTGGGGTGAATCTATGACATTGTTCTGCATTCTGTCCATCAACTGTGGTTTTTGCATTCGTCACCCCGAGTGGGATGGGTATGCTCAGACGTGAGTCCCATGCTCTCCACACCACTGAATTCAAGCAAGCCGGGTTGAAGATATCTGGAATGCCAGAAACCGGTCCTCGGAAGCTTGTTTCCAGTCCAGGGAAGGCATGGCTTGGCAGTTCGGGCTGGACTGTTCCCATGAGGCACAGGGTCAGACTGATTTGCATATGGCCATGTCTGAACTGGGGTGGTGTGGAGTACAAAAAAACGATGGATTTAGGCCCAGATCTCTGTAATGGGGTGAATGTATGACATTGTTCTGCATTCTGTCCATCAACTGTGGTTTTTGCATTTGTCACCCCGAGTGGGATGGGTATGCTCAGATGTGAGTCCCATGCTCTCCACACCACTGGATTCAAGCAAGCCGGGCTGAAGACGGCTGGAATGCCAGAAACCGGTCCTCGGAAGCTTGTTTCCGGTCCACGGAAGGCATGGCTTGGCAGTTCGGGCTGGACTGTTCCCATGAGGCACAGGGTCAGACTGATTTGCATATGGCCATGTCTGAACTGGGATGGTGTGGAGTGCAAAATAACGATGGATTTAGGCCCAGATCTCTGTACTGGGGTGAATGTATGACATTGTTCTGCATTCTGACCATCAACTGTGGTTTTTGCATTTGTCACCCCGAGTTGGATGGGTATGCTCAGACATGAGTCCCATGCTCTCCACAGCACTGGATTCAACCAATCCGAGCTGAAGACGGCTGGAATGCCAGAAATCGGTCCTTGGAAGCTTGTTTCCGGTCCAGGGAAGGCATGGCTTGGCAGTTCAGGCTGGACTGTTCCCATGAGGCACAGGGTCAGACTGATTTGCATATAGCCATGTCTGAACTGGGGTGGTGTGGAGTTCAAAGAAACAATGGATTTAGGCCCAGATCTCTGTACTGGGGTGAATGTATGACATTGTTCTGCATTCTGTCCATCAACTGTGGTTTTTGCATTTGTCACCCCGAGTGGGATGGATATGCTGAGACATGAGTCCCATAATCTCCACACCACTGGATTCAAGCAAGCTGGGTTGAAGATATCTGGAATGCCAGAAACCGGTCCACGGAAGCTTGTTTCCGGTCCAGGGAAGGCATGGCTTGGCAGTTCGGGCTGGACTGTTCCTATGAGGCACAGGGTCAGACTGATTTGCATATGGCCATGTCTGAACTGGGGTGGTGTGGAGTGCAAAAAAACAATGGATTTAGGCCCAGATCTCTGTACTGGGGTGAATGTATGACATTGTTCTGCATTCTGTCCATCAACTGTGGTTTTTGCATTTGTCAACCCGAGTGGGATGGGTATGCTAAGACGTGAGTCCCATGCTCTCCACACCACTGGATTCAAGCAAGCCGGGCTGAAGACGGCTGGAATGCCTGAAACCGGTCCTCGGAAGATTGTTTCTGGTCCAGGGAAGGCATGGCTTGACAGTTCGGGCTGGACTGTTCCCATGAGGCACAGGGTCAGACTGATTTGCATATGGCCATGTCTGAACTGGGGTGGTGTGGAGTACAAAGAAACGATGGATTTAGGCCCAGATCTCTGTACTGGGGGGAATGTATGACATTGTTCTGCATTCTGTCCATCAACTGTGGTTTTTGCATTCGTCACCCCGAGTGGGATGGGTATGCTCAGACGTGAGTCCCATGCTCTCCACACCACTGGATTCAAGCAAGCCGGGTTGAAGATATCTGGAATGCCAGAAACCAGTCCTCGGAAGCTTGTTTCCGGTCCAGGGAAGGCATGGCTTGGCAGTTCGGGCTGGACTGTTCCCATGAGGCACAGGGTCAGACTGATTTGCATATGGCCATGTCTGAACTGGGGTGGTGTGGAGTGCAAAGAAACAATGGATTTAGGCCCAGATCTCTGTACTGGGGTGAATATATGACATTGTTCTGCATTCTGTCCATCAACTGTGGTTTTTGCATTCGTCACCCCGAGTGGGATGGGTATGCTCAGACGTGAGTCCCATGCTCTGCACACCACTGAATTCAAGCAAGCCGGGTTGAAGATATCTGGAATGCCAGAAACCGGTCCTCGGAAGCTTGTTTCCAGTCCAGGGAAGGCATGGCTTGGCAGTTCGGACTGGTTTGTTCCCATGAGGCACAGGGTCAGACTGATTTGCATATGGCCATGTCTGAACTGGGGTGGTGTGGAGTACAAAAAAACGATGAATTTAGGCCCAGATCTCTGTAATGGGGTGAATGTATGACATTGTTCTGCATTCTGTCCATCAACTGCGGTTTTTGCATTTGTCACCCCGAGTGGGATGGGTATGCTCAGATGTGAGTCCCATGCTCTCCACACCACTGGATTCAAGCAAGCCGGGCTGAAGACGGCTGGAATGCCAGAAACCGGTCCTCGGAAGCTTGTTTCCGGTCCAGGGAAGGCATGGCTTGGCAGTTCGGGCTGGACTGTTCCCATGAGGCACAGGGTCAGACTGATTTGCATATGGCCATGTCTGAACTGGGATGGTCTGGAGTGCAAAATAACGACGGATTTAGGCCCAGATCTCTGTACTGGGGTGAATGTATGACATTGTTCTGCATTCTGTCCATCAACTGTGGTTTTTGCATTTGTCACCCCGAGTTGGATGGGTATGCTCAGACGTGAGTCCCATGCTCTTCACACCACTGGATTCAAGCAAGCCAGGTTGAAGATGGCTGGAATGCCAGAAACCGGTCCTCGGAAGCTTGTTTCCGGTCCAGGGAAGGCATGGCTTGGCAGTTCGGGCTGGACTGTTCCCATGAGGCACATGGTCAGACTGATTTGCATATGGCCATGTCTGAACTGGGTTGGTGTGGAGTACAAAAAACGATGGATTTAGGCCCAGATCTCTTTACTGGGGTGAATGTATAACATTGTTCTGCATTCTGTCCATCAACTGTGGTTTTTGCATTTGTCAACCCGAGTGGGATGGGTATGCTAAGACGTGAGTCCCATGCTCTCCACACCACTGGATTCAAGCAAGCCGGGCTGAAGACAGCTGGAATGCCTGAAACCGGTCCTCTGAAGATTGTTTCTGGTCCAGGGAAGGCATGGCTTGACAGTTCAGGCTGGACTGTTCCCATGAGGCACAGGGTCAGACTGATTTGCATATGGCCATGTCTGAACTGGGGTGTGTGGAGTACAAAGAAACGATGGATTTAGGCCCAGATCTCTGTACTGGGTTGAATGTATGACATTGTTCTGCATTCTGTCCATCAACTGTGGTTTTTGCATTTGTCACCCCGAGTGGGATGGATATGCTCAGACATGAGTCCCATGCTCTCCACACCACTGGATTCAAGCAAGTCGAGCTGAAGACGGCTGGAATGCCAGAAATCGGTCCTCGGAAGCTTGTTTCCGGTCCAGGGAAGACATGGCTTGGCAGTTCGGGCTGGAATGTTCCCATGAGGCACAGGGTCAGACTGATTTGCATATGGCCATGTCTGAACTGGGGTGGTGTGGAGTTCAAAGAAACGATGGATTTAGGCCCAGATCTCTGTACTGGGGTGAATGTATGACATTGTTCTGCATTCTGTCCATCAACTGTGGTTTTTGCATTCGTCACCCCGAGTGGGATGGGTATGCTCAGACATGAGTCCCATGCTCTCCACACCACTGGATTCAAGCAAGCCGGGTTGAAGATATCCGGAATGCCAGAAACCGGTCCACGGAAGCTTGTTTCCGATCCAGGGAAGGCATGGCTTGGCAGTTCGGGCTGGACTGTGCCTATGAGGCACAGGGTCAGACTGATTTGCATATGGCCATGTCTGAACTGGGGTGGTGTGGAGTGCAAAAAAACAATGGATTTAGGCCCAGATCTCTTTACTGGGGTGAATGTATGACATTGTTCTGCATTCTGTCCATCAACTGTGGTTTTTGCATTTCTCAACCCGAGTGGGATGGGTATGCTAAGACGTGAGTCCCATGCTCTCCACACCACTGGATTCAAGCAAGCCGGGCTGAAGACGGCTGGAATGCCTGAAACCGGTCCTCGGAAGATTGTTTCTGGTCCAGGGAAGGCATGGCTTGACAGTTCGGGCTGGACTGTTCCCATGAGGCACAGGGTCAGACTGATTTGCATATGGCCATGTATGAACTGGGGTGTTGTGGAGTACAAAAAAACGATGGATTTAGGCCCAGATCTCTGTAATGGGGTGAATGTATGACATTGTTCTGCATTCTGTCCATCAACTGTGGTTTTTGCATTCGTCACCCCGAGTGGGATGGGTATGCTCAGACTTGAGTCCCATGCTCTCCACACCACTGGATTCAAGCAAGCCGGGTTGAAGATATCTGGAATGCCAGAAACCAGTCTCGGAAGCTTGTTTCCGGTCCAGGGAAGGCATGGCTTGGCAGTTCGGGCTGGACTGTTCCCATGAGGCACAGGGTCAGACTGATTTGCATATGGCCATGTCTGAACTGGGGTGGTGTGGAGTGCAAAGAAACAATGGATTTAGGCCCCGATCTCTGTACTGGGGTGAATATATGACATTGTTCTGCATTCTGTCCATCAACTGTGGTTTTTGCATTCGTCACCCCGAGTGGGATGGGTATGCTCAGACGTGAGTCCCATGCTCTCCACACCACTGAATTCAAGCAAGCCGGGTTGAAGATATCTGGAATGCCAGAAACCGGTCCTCGGAAGCTTGTTTCCAGTCCAGGGAAGGCATGGCTTGGCAGTTCGGACTGGTTTGTTCCCATGAGGCACAGGGTCAGACTGATTTGCATATGGCCATGTCTGAACTGGGGTGGTGTGGAGTACAAAAAAACGATGGATTTAGGCCCAGATCTCTGTAATGGGGTGAATGTATGACATTGTTCTGCATTCTGTCCATCAACTGCGGTTTTTGCATTTGTCACCCCGAGTGGGATGGGTATGCTCAGATGTGAGTCCCATGCTCTCCACACCACTGGATTCAAGCAAGCCGGGCTGAAGACGGCTGGAATGCCAGAAACCGGTCCTCGGAAGCTTGTTTCCGGTCCAGGGAAGGCATGGCTTGGCAGTTCGGGCTGGACTGTTCCCATGAGGCACAGGGTCAGACTGATTTGCATATGGCCATGTCTGAACTGGGATGGTCTGGAGTGCAAAATAACGATGGATTTAGGCCCAGATCTCTGTACTGGGGTGAATGTATGACATTGTTCTGCATTCTGCCCATCAACTGTGGTTTTTGCATTTGTCACCCCGAGTTGGATGGGTATGCTCAGACGTGAGTCCCATGCTCTTCACACCACTGGATTCAAGCAAGCCGGGTTGAAGATGGCTGGAATGCCAAGAACCGCTCCTCGGAAGCTTGTTTCCGGTCCAGGGAAGGCATGGCTTGGCAGTTCGGGCTGGACTGTTCCCATGAGGCACATGGTCAGACTGATTTGCATATGGCCATGTCTGAACTGGGTTGGTGTGGAGTACAAAAAAACGATGGATTTAGGCCCAGATCTCTGTACTGGGGTGAATGTATGACATTGTTCTGCAATCTGTCCATCAACTGTGGTTTTTGCATTTGTCACCCCGAGTGGGATGGATATGCTCAGACATGAGTCCCATGCTCTCCACACCACTGGATTCAATCAATCCGAGCTGAAGACGGCTGGAATGCCAGAAATCGGTCCTTGGAAGCTTGTTTCCGGTCCAGGGAAGGCATGGCTTGGCAGTTCAGGCTGGACTGTTCCCATGAGGCACAGGGTCAGACTGATTTGCATATGGCCATGTCTGAACTGGGGTGTGTGGAGTACAAAGAAACGATGGATTTAGGCCCAGATCTCTGTACTGGGTTGAATGTATGACATTGTTCTGCATTCTGTCCATCAACTGTGGTTTTTGCATTTGTCACCCCGAGTGGGATGGATATGCTCAGACATGAGTCCCATGCTCTCCACACCACTGGATTCAAGCAAGTCGAGCTGAAGACGGCTGGAATGCCAGAAATCGGTCCTCGGAAGCTTGTTTCCGGTCCAGGGAAGACATGGCTTGGCAGTTCGGGCTGGAATGTTCCCATGAGGCACAGGGTCAGACTGATTTGCATATGGCCATGTCTGAACTGGGGTGGTGTGGAGTTCAAAGAAACGATGGATTTAGGCCCAGATCTCTGTACTGGGGTGAATGTATGACATTGTTCTGCATTCTGTCCATCAACTGTGGTTTTTGCATTCGTCACCCCGAGTGGGATGGGTATGCTCAGACATGAGTCCCATGCTCTCCACACCACTAGATTCAAGCAAGCCGGGTTGAAGATATCCGGAATGCCAGAAACCGGTCCACGGAAGCTTGTTTCCGGTCCAGGGAAGGCATGGCTTGGCAGTTCGGGCTGGCTTGTGCCTATGAGGCACAGGGTCAGACTGATTTGCATATGGCCATGTCTGAACTGGGGTGGTGTGGAGTGCAAAAAAACAATGGATTTAGGCCCAGATCTCTTTACTGGGGTGAATGTATGACATTGTTCTGCATTCTGTCCATCAACTGTGGTTTTTGCATTTGTCAACCCGAGTGGGATGGGTATGCTAAGACGTGAGTCCCATGCTCTCCACACCACTGGATTCAAGCAAGCCGGGCTGAAGACGGCTGGAATGCCTGAAACCGGTCCTCGGAAGATTGTTTCTGGTCCAGGGAAGGCATGGCTTGACAGTTCGGGCTTGACTGTTCCCATGAGGCACAGGGTCAGACTGATTTGCATATGGCCATGTCTGAACTGGGGTGTTGTGGAGTACAAAAAAACGATGGATTTAGGCCCAGATCTCTGTAATGGGGTGAATGTATGACATTGTTCTGCATTCTGTCCATCAACTGTGGTTTTTGCATTCGTCACCCCGAGTGGGATGGGTATGCTCAGACTTGAGTCCCATGCTCTCCACACCACTGGATTCAAGCAAGCCGGGTTGAAGATGGCTGGAATGCCAGAAACCGGTCCTCGGAAGCTTGTTTCCGGTCCAGGGAAGGCATGGCTTGGCAGTTCGGGCTGGACTGTTCCCATGAGGCACATGGTCAGACTGATTTGCATATGGCCATGTCTGAACTGGGTTGGTGTGGAGTACAAAAAAACGATGGATTTAGGCCCAGATCTCTGTACTGGGGTGAATGTATGACATTGTTCTGCATTCTGTCCATCAACTGTGGTTTTTGCATTTGTCACCCCGAGTGGGATGGATATGCTCAGACATGAGTCCCATGCTCTCCACACCACTGGATTCAATCAATCCGAGCTGAAGACGGCTGGAATGCCAGAAATCGGTCCTTGGAAGCTTGTTTCCGGTCCAGGGAAGGCATGGCTTGGCAGTTCAGGCTGGACTGTTCCCATGAGGCACAGGGTCAGACTGATTTGCATATGGCCATGTCTGAACTGGGGTGTGTGGTGTACAAAGAAACGATGGATTTAGGCCCAGATCTCTGTACTGGGTTGAATGTCTGACATTGTTCTGCATTCTGTCCATCAACTGTGGTTTTTGCATTTGTCACCCCGAGTGGGATGGATATGCTCAGACATGAGTTCCATGCTCTCCACAGCACTGGATTCAAGCAAGTCGAGCTGAAGACGGCTGGAATGCCAGAAATCGGTCCTCGGAAGCTTGTTTCCGGTCCAGGGAAGACATGTGTGAGAAGTTGGCCTGGTATATAATGCTCACTAGTTCTAGTGATCACTTTGTACCATGCCAAGCAACCCTTATGATGATGGTTGTAATTCAACCTTGTAGACCAGTTATCCTAGTGGTAACGTGGACAAAGCAGTCTTAGGCTAAACTCTGAAAGGCATGTGAAGCCAGCTGTTATACCATACACAACCCCCTTGAATACCAAATGAAAGGGACACCACACAGATATATATTGAAAATATATATTGATTTATTAACTATAAAATCCCCTGGACTCTTTATGAGCACAGAAGCACAAGCGTTAAATCACAAGACAGTTTAAAATACACGAAAGTTGCACAATATGGATGAGCCCTAGGGGCCACCTAACCCATATACTAAATAAGTGGTATAAGAGATACCAGGAGGAAAGTGAAGAGGCCTAGGGCCTTGGGAATCGCTGGAGCTATTCGAGACTGGAAATAACTAAGTCGGGAAAGGCCCACGGGACTCGGATGCAGTGTTCAAAGTGCACGCACTTTACAATACAAAGTCTATGGTGCGTAAAAAGCACAAAGTTAGAAAGTTAGGAACCTTCCGAGTGACCTACGGAGCTGAAACTTAAAACACAGGCCCTTGGGATGTGTACCAGTGCAGGAGCACCGGCGGAGCTGAGTTACCTCACCCACAGGAAGCGGGTGCACAGGGTCGAAGATGTGTCGGGTTTCGTCACGCTGGTCGATGGTGCTTGGAGCAGGAGATGCTGCAGGCGGCTCGATGAGAAGAGTTCCGGTGGATCCAAGGGTGGATCTGAAGAGTTGAAGACCTGAAAGCAGAGGGGACAGTGTTCAAAGTCACTAGCCAGTGACTACTGTGGAACCAGATTGGAACCAGGCGATGTCGGGTGCAAACAGGCGTTGTCGGGTAGCTTCTTTCTGCAGCCACGTGGATACCCGGGGTCGAGGACGTCCAGGAGTCGGTCACGAGCTGTCCCACGTAGGCTTCTCGCTGTTGGCGGTGTCGGCGACCTGATCGGAGCAAACAGGCCTTGGCAAATGCAAGCCACGCAGAAGTTGAAAGATGCTGTTCACTCGGACCAGCAAGGTCAGAGCGGGTGCTCCTTTTCACAGGAGCTTGGGTAGGTCTGGAGCAACCAGACCTGCTGTTTAAATCTTCGGGTTCGTCGCCAAGATGGCCGCTGGCCGCGTGGCTAGTGGCCGGGATGGCGCGTCGAGTGGCACAGTGCAAAAGGGCCCCACGCAGATCGTGGAGATGCTGGGGGGCTGATCTTCGGTGCAAGGGCTGCTCGGTGGTGGGGGTTCTCAGTCCCCAAAGCACAACGTCGAGGATGCCTCAGAAGCTGCGCAGTCAGCTTTACGAGTGTCTTCCAAGAGGTCCGGTCCCACGTCACTCGGTGCCTCCACGGGTCCCTTCTTTGCAGGGACTGTGGATCGGGCTCTGAGAGGTCTGGGAATCTGGTTCTTGTCGGGCTCTGGGCTCGGGCTCCGGCGGGAGGCGGCGGCAAAGCAGACGTCGAGTTGCTGGTTGGTGCCTGTGTTCACAGGGTGGTCACTCCTTGGCCACAAGGGAGATTCTTCTTCAGTCTTCTGTGCAGCAGAATGTCGAAGTCCAGTCTTCTTCTTAGTTTTAAGTTGATTTCGGGATGATCTGCTGTGCAATGGCACTGCTCCCCCTCTTATTCCAATCTAGGGGGTGGATCACCTACTAGGTCCCTCCTCTGGGAGGAACCAGGAAGGGGGGCGGTTACACCCCCTTTCCTTTGTCCAGCTCCGCGCCAGGACTGGGGCTGGAAGGCCCCAGAACCGGTTTGGGCTGGCCTATGCACGGGGACACCTTGTGTGCCCCGGGCATGTCTGATTCTATTCAGCCCTGTCCTACCCAATACACAAAATCCTGTCTGGGGTGGTGCTCGCACCTCCCAAGGCAGGAAACCCTTTGTCCAGGCCACCATCTGCCGAGTTTCGGTCAGCAGCAGGCGGCCAGACTTGTGTCTGTGGTGGCAGCGTCCATTTTGTGAAGCTGAGGCTCTGTTTAACTTTAACCGGGGTTAAGGCTACACACATGTCGTGTCCCTCTAGAAGGGTGGAATGCTATCCCCGTCGCCAGAATTGGCGAGGGGATAGTATTCCAATTCGTATGACACCTTACTCGACATGTTTTGATAAAGCCAAACCAAAGATAGCATTTAACCGCGAGGATTATAATGCACTTAAGAGTATATGGTATGGCAATATCCCGGAACAGCTTAGGGAGTGGTTCCCGACAGCTGCAGACAGGCTCAGCTCATGCCAGAGCACCATCTCACATATTTCCAAGCACTCTGCCTCCAGGGTTGATGAGGCCTTCCATAGGAGTGGCTGATAGGAACATATGTGTCCAGTTTAGGGTTAGGCACAGACATACTGTACCTAAGTAAGAGGTGGTTACACCGACTTACCCCAGCTGAGTGATCAGCCAGTTGTGTCAAATATGGAGGCCAGGCCAGGGGTGGCACAATACGTGCTGCAGCCCCTGGTAGGCCTTGGATACACCTATGCCCTGGGCACCTAGGGTGCACTAGTACAGGGGCTCATAAGGTGAACCAGTTCCAATTCGTAATGCACCTAGAGTGCATTGGCAGTAATTTAGAGAGAGAACAGCAGGCTGTGGGTCTGATTAGCAGGCCCACAGCCACATTAAGTCAGAAACCAGTGAAGCAAAAAGCAAAAATTTGGGGTGACCATAGGATAGCAGACCCTACTCTCCTACATAACCCCCCCCCAAACGCAGGGACATTAGACTAACCTTGACCAGTTGTGTCTTCATGTTCTAAGTGGAAGTACCTGGAGAGACCATCTGCGTTGCCATGGTCAGTCCCTGGGCGGTGCTCCACTGTAAAGTCCATCCCCTGTAGGGAAATGGACCACCTGAGTAGTTTGGGGTTTTCACCCTTCATCTGATTAAGCCATAGGAGGGGCTTATGGTCGGTCTGAATCTTGAAGTGAGTGCCAAATAAGTATGGTCTCAACTTCTTCAGGGCCCACACCACAGCAAAGGCCTCCCTCTCTATAGCTGACCAACGTTTCTCTCTGGGGGTCAGCCTTCTGCTAATGAAAGCAATGGGCTGGTCCTGGCCATCTACATTAAGCTGTGAAAGCACTGCTCCCACTCCCAACTCAGAAGCATCTGTTTGGACAATGAACTCTCTTGAGTAGTCAGGACTCTTCAGGATAGGTGCAGAGCACATGGCCTTCTTCAGGTCATCAAATGCCTTTTGACAGATTTCTGTCCACTGAACCTTTTTGGGCATCTTCTTGGATGTCAGATCATTAAGAGGAGTCACAATGGACCCATAGTTCTTAACAAACTTCCTGTAGTACCCAGTCAGGCCCAAGAAAGCTCTGACCTGAGTCTGGGTAGTTGGAGGGGACCAGTCCTTGATGGTCTGGATCTTACTCTCCAGTGGTTGAACTTGGCCTCCACCTACAAGGTGGCCCAGGTATACAACCTTGCTCTGCCCTATCTGGCACTTTGTTGCCTTGATAGTGAGGCCTGCCTTCTGCAGAGCCTCAAGCACTTCCTTCAGGTGGATCAGGTGATCCTCCCAGGTGGAGCTAAAGACAGCAATATCGTCCAGATAAGCTGCACAAAAGTCATCCAACCCAGTGAGGACTTGGTTCACCAACCTTTGGAAGGTGGCAGGTGCATTTTTCAAACCAAAGGGCATCACCACAAACTGATAATGCCCACTAGGGGTAGAAAATGCTGTCTTGGCTTTAGACTCCTCAGCTAACCTGATTTGCCAGTAGCCAGCTGTTAAGTCAAATGTGCTCAAATATTTGGCAGAAGCCAACTTGTCAATGAGCTCATCTGCCCTTGGAATAGGGTGTGCATCTGTCCTGGTGACAGCATTGAGTCCTCTGTAATCCACACAGAACCTCATCTCTCTCTTGCCATCTTTGGTGTGAGGTTTGGGGACCAGAACCACTGGGCTAGCCCAGGGGCTCTCTGAAGGCTCAATGACACCTAATTCCAGCATCTTTTGCACCTCAGTCTTTATACAGTCCCTGACGTGGTCAGGTTGCCTGTAAATTTTGCTTTTTACAGGAAGACTGTCACCAGTGTCCACCACATGTGTACACCAGTTAGTCTGACTGGGTGTCAATGAGAACATATGCCTGTATGCCTGTAGAACTTGTCTGCAGTCATGTTGCTGATGTTCAGTGAGGCTGCCACCTAAGGCCACACCATCAACTGAGCCATCCTCAGGGTTCTGAGTGAGCAGGTCTGGGAGAGGGTCACTCTCTTCCTCCTGTCCCTCATCTGTAGCCATGAGCAAGCCCATGTCTGCCCTGCTGACATATGCCTTCAATCTGTTCACATGGAGCACCCTGTGGGGGCTCCTGGGAGTTCCTAGGTCCACCAAGTAGGTAACCTCTCCCTTCTTTTCCAGAATTGTATGGGGTCCAGACCACTTGTCTTGGAGTGCTGCTGGGGCCACTGGCTCCAACACCCATACCTTCTGTCCAGGCTGAAATTCAACAAGGACAGCCTTTTGGTCATGCCAAGCTTTTTGTAATTCTTGGCTAGCCTCAAGGTTTTTGGATGCCTTTTCCATGTACTCTGCCATCCTGGAGCGGAGACCAAGTACATAGTCCACTATGTCCTGTTTAGGCTTTTTGAGAGGTAACTCCCATCCTTCCTTCACAAGACACAGGGGTCCTCTTACAGGGTGCCCAAACAACAATTCAAAGGGGCTGAAGCCAACCCCCTTTTGAGGGACCTCTCTGTAAGCGAACAAAAGGCAGGGCAGAAGGATGTCCCATCTTCGCCTGAGCTTTTCAGGTAATCCTTTAATCATGCCCTTTAGGGTCTTGTTAAATCTCTCAACAAGCCCATTGCATTGTGGGTGATAAGGGGTGGTGAACTTGTAGTTGACACCACATTCCTTCCACATAGCTGTCAAATATCCAGACATGAAGTTGGTACCTCTATCTGATATTACCTCCTTAGGAAACCCCACTCTGGAGAAAACTCCAAGTAAGGCCCTGGCCACAACAGGAGCTGTTGTGGTCCTAAGGGGAATTGCCTCTGGGTACCTGGTGGCATGATCCACTACCACCAGTATGAATCTGTGCCCAGATGCTGTAGGGGGATCCATTGGACCAACAATATCAATCCCCACTCTCTCAAAGGGAACCCCCACCACAGGTAGTGGTATCAGGGGGGCCTTTGTTGTTCCACCTGCTTTACCACTGGCTTGGCAGGTTTCACAGGAGCGACAAAACTCCTTGGTGTCTTCAGACATGTGAGGCCAGTGAAAGTGAGGGACAAGCCTGTCCCAAGTCTTGTTCTGGCCTAGGTGTCCTGCTAAAGGAATATCATGAGCCAAGGTGAGTAGGAAGCCCCTAAATTGCAGAGGTATAACCAACCTCCTGGTAGCACCAGGCTTGGGGTCTCTAGCCTCTGAATAAAGGAGTCCATCGTCCCAATATACTTTATGGGCACCTTGAGCATTCCCAGCAGCCTCAGCAGCAGCCTGCTGTCTGAGGGGTTCAAGAGAAGGACAGGATAACTGAGCCTGCCCCAAGTCTGCCCTAGAAGGTCCCCCTGTCCCCAGAAACTCAACCTGATCAGGTTCAAGTTCTTCAGGGACAGTTCCTTCAGGGGTCTCAAGATCAGTTTCCTGTGAAGCCTGATCCTCACTTGTAGGCAGTTGGGAAGGCACAGCCTTAACCCTCCTGTTCTTCTTCTTGGGAGGTACTTGGTCCATTGTTCCAGGATCCAAGACCTGAGGTTCAGAGAGGCACTTTTTGGCCTGTGACCTGGTCACAGCAAGGACATGTGATGATATCCCTAACATCTCTGCATGAGTCCTGTACTCAACTTCTGACCATAGAGAGTTCTCCAGGTCATTGCCCAACAAACATTCTACTGGGAGATCAGCACTAACCACAACTTTCTTTAGGCCAGTTACCCCTCCCCAGGAAAAGTTAACAAGTGCCACACTATGTGTAGTAGTGACATTGCTGGCATTGGTCACCAGGTAATCATCGCCTGGCATGTATTGTCCAGGGTCCACAAAGTTAGGTGTCACCATAGTGACACTGGCACATGTGTCCCTGTAAGCTTGAGCCACTTTGTTGTTAATCAAAGGTGTCTGTCTGTATTTGCCCAGGTTACTGGGACTTATGTCAGGGGTCAAATCTATGTCCCCTTCACAAACCAGAACAGCCTGTGTAAGAGTTCTGACTAGGTCAGAATCTCCTTCAGTTCCCAAAGTGATTCCCACTAAACCCTTGGCTTGAGGACCAACACTGCTAACTGTACTAGTGGGTGCAGGTGCCTTAGGGGCTGCAGTGCTGGGGGCTCCACCCTTTTTACACTCACTTGTCCAGTGAGAGGTGTTCTTACAAGTTTTACACCAGGGTTTCTTCTGACCTTCTTTCTTCTTCTTCTTGGAAGTTTGGGACCCACCCTCTGTCTCAGTTTGGGGCCCTGTTGAAGACTTCTGGTCTTTAGTTTTCTGCTCCCCACCCTTCTGGTCTGTTTTCTTCTGGTCACCACCCTGGTTCTGGTTCTGGTTCTTTTGCTTAACTCTGGTTCTTACCCATTTATCTGCCCTCTTTCCCAATTCTTGGGGAGAGGTCAGATCTGAGTCAACCAAATGTTGATGCAACTGCTGGTTCTGACAATTATTTAAAATTTGTTCTCTCATCAGCAAATTATACAATCCTTCATAGTCTGTAACCTTGCTTCCCAGCAACCATCCCTCCAGAGCCTTAGTGGCACACTCAACAAATTCAGACCAGTCCTGAGTCTGTGTCTTCTGGGTATCTCTGAACATTAACCTGTACTGTTCAGTGGTTAAGCCTAACCCCTCAATCAGAGCACTCTTCAGGACCAGGTAGTTTCTAGAATCCCCATCACTAACTGTGAGGAGTCTGTCTCGGCCTCTACCTTCAAAGGAGAGCCACAAGATTGCTGCCCACTGCTCCTGAGGGATCTGCTGTACTCTGCAGGCTCTCTCCATTGCAGTAATCCATTTATGGATGTCATCCCCAGCTTTGTAGGGGGGCACAATCTTACTCAGGTTTCTATTATCAAAAGACCTGTCTTTATCCTTGTGGATATTGCTGCCACCAGTGGGTTCTATTACCCCACTCTCTCTAGGCTGTCTTGCTCTAGCAAGTTTCTCTTGGGCCAGGGCAATCTCTAACTCTTGTCTCTGGACTCTCAATTCAGCCTCTCTAATTTGAGATTCTCTCAATTTGGTCTCATGTTCCCTTCTCTGAGGGCTAGTCATCCTCCTTCTGGAGTGACCATGAGAACCTCTAGAAGCATAGGAGTTGTCAGAGTCACCTGAGTGAATCCTTCTCCTCCTAGGCTCCTGGTTAAGTCCACCTGAGGGTCTGAATGGGTTGTTACCTGATTCATTCCCAAGTTGACTTAAGTTAGCCTGGTTCAGTCTACTGACCAGCACCTGACTATCTCTGTCATCATCTGACTCACTGCTTTCCACCTCCTCCCCCTCTTCTTCTTCCTCTTCCTCTACATCTACTTGAGGAGCTCCAGTGATGGAGGCATCCTCATCTACTAGGATGATAGGGGCAGGGGGGTCTACAGTGTCATCCTCTGAAGGATGGCCTCCTTCAGCATTCCCTGTGGGGTTTGCTTTAGAGGTCTTTAGAGCTTCAGACTGATCCAAAAGCTCTCTTAGGTGGTCTGCAGTAGGGGAAGGCCCTGTCTTCAGACCCCTTAAGACACAAAGCTGTCTTAATTCCTTAAAGGGAAAAATAGCAAATTTGGATGGTGCCCTTGGAGGGTCACTCTCAACAGAGACATTCCCAGTGGAACCCTCTGCTCCAGACATTGCTCTAGTGTGGGTGGATGTGTTGCAATCTACCTACACTGGTGTTTACCTACTAAACCTATCTAGTAGTTGTAGCTAGGGTGTGCTACTCCCTTTGCTCTACAACAACTAAGTTCAGTAGAACTTAAGTATACTAGTCTTGTTTTATATGTACCTAGCAGGTACCTGTGTGATCTTTCAGATGATAATCTCAAAGATTGTAATGGTAAAACAACAGCAAGCTCAGATCCCAATCCGCTGCTCACCAATGTGAGAAGTTGGCCTGGTATATAATGCTCACTAGTTCTAGTGATCACTTTGTACCATGCCAAGCAACCCTTATGATGATGGTTGTAATTCAACCTTGTAGACCAGTTATCCTAGTGGTAACGTGGACAAAGCAGTCTTAGGCTAAACTCTGAAAGGCATGTGAAGCCAGCTGTTATACCATACACAACCCCCTTGAATACCAAATGAAAGGGACACCACACAGATATATATTGAAAATATATATTGATTTATTAACTATAAAATCCCCTGGACTCTTTATGAGCACAGAAGCACAAGCGTTAAATCACAAGACAGTTTAAAATACACGAAAGTTGCACAATATGGATGAGCCCTAGGGGCCACCTAACCCATATACTAAATAAGTGGTATAAGAGATACCAGGAGGAAAGTGAAGAGGCCTAGGGCCTTGGGAATCGCTGGAGCTATTCGAGACTGGAAATAACTAAGTCGGGAAAGGCCCACGGGACTCGGATGCAGTGTTCAAAGTGCACGCACTTTACAATACAAAGTCTATGGTGCGTAAAAAGCACAAAGTTAGAAAGTTAGGAACCTTCCGAGTGACCTACGGAGCTGAAACTTAAAACACAGGCCCTTGGGATGTGTACCAGTGCAGGAGCACCGGCGGAGCTGAGTTACCTCACCCACAGGAAGCGGGTGCACAGGGTCGAAGATGTGTCGGGTTTCGTCACGCTGGTCGATGGTGCTTGGAGCAGGAGATGCTGCAGGCGGCTCGATGAGAAGAGTTCCGGTGGATCCAAGGGTGGATCTGAAGAGTTGAAGACCTGAAAGCAGAGGGGACAGTGTTCAAAGTCACTAGCCAGTGACTACCGTGGAACCAGATTGGAACCAGGCGATGTCGGGTGCAAACAGGCGTTGTCGGGTAGCTTCTTTCTGCAGCCACGTGGATACCCGGGGTCGAGGACGTCCAGGAGTCGGTCACGAGCTGTCCCACGTAGGCTTCTCGCTGTTGGCGGTGTCGGCGACCTGATCGGAGCAAACAGGCCTTGGCAAATGCAAGCCACGCAGAAGTTGAAAGATGCTGTTCACTCGGACCAGCAAGGTCAGAGCGGGTGCTCCTTTTCACAGGAGCTTGGGTAGGTCTGGAGCAACCAGACCTGCTGTTTAAATCTTCGGGTTCGTCGCCAAGATGGCCGCTGGCCGCGTGGCTAGTGGCCGGGATGGCGCGTCGAGTGGCACAGTGCAAAAGGGCCCCACGCAGATCGTGGAGATGCTGGGGGGCTGATCTTCGGTGCAAGGGCTGCTCGGTGGTGGGGGTTCTCAGTCCCCAAAGCACAACGTCGAGGATGCCTCAGAAGCTGCGCAGTCAGCTTTACGAGTGTCTTCCAAGAGGTCCGGTCCCACGTCACTCGGTGCCTCCACGGGTCCCTTCTTTGCAGGGACTGTGGATCGGGCTCTGAGAGGTCTGGGAATCTGGTTCTTGTCGGACTCTGGGCTCGGGCTCCGGCGGGAGGCGGCGGCAAAGCAGACGTCGAGTTGCTGGTTGGTGCCTGTGTTCACAGGGTGGTCACTCCTTGGCCACAAGGGAGATTCTTCTTCAGTCTTCTGTGCAGCAGAATGTCGAAGTCCAGTCTTCTTCTTAGTTTTAAGTTGATTTCGGGATGATCTGCTGTGCAATGGCACTGCTCCCCCTCTTATTCCAATCTAGGGGGTGGATCACCTACTAGGTCCCTCCTCTGGGAGGAACCAGGAAGGGGGGCGGTTACACCCCCTTTCCTTTGTCCAGCTCCGCGCCAGGACTGGGGCTGGAAGGCCCCAGAACCGGTTTGGGCTGGCCTATGCACGGGGACACCTTGTGTGCCCCGGGCATGTCTGATTCTATTCAGCCCTGTCCTACCCAATACACAAAATCCTGTCTGGGGTGGTGCTCGCACCTCCCAAGGCAGGAAACCCTTTGTCCAGGCCACCATCTGCCGAGTTTCGGTCAGCAGCAGGCGGCCAGACTTGTGTCTGTGGTGGCAGCGTCCATTTTGTGAAGCTGAGGCTCTGTTTAACTTTAACCGGGGTTAAGGCTACACACATGTCGTGTCCCTCTAGAAGGGTGGAATGCTATCCCCGTCGCCAGAATTGGCGAGGGGATAGTATTCCAATTCGTATGACACCTTACTCGACATGTTTTGATAAAGCCAAACCAAAGATAGCATTTAACCGCGAGGATTATAATGCACTTAAGAGTATATGGTATGGCAATATCCCGGAACAGCTTAGGGAGTGGTTCCCGACAGCTGCAGACAGGCTCAGCTCATGCCAGAGCACCATCTCACATATTTCCAAGCACTCTGCCTCCAGGGTTGATGAGGCCTTCCATAGGAGTGGCTGATAGGAACATATGTGTCCAGTTTAGGGTTAGGCACAGACATACTGTACCTAAGTAAGAGGTGGTTACACCGACTTACCCCAGCTGAGTGATCAGCCAGTTGTGTCAAATATGGAGGCCAGGCCAGGGGTGGCACAATACGTGCTGCAGCCCCTGGTAGGCCTTGGATACACCTATGCCCTGGGCACCTAGGGTGCACTAGTACAGGGGCTCATAAGGTGAACCAGTTCCAATTCGTAATGCACCTAGAGTGCATTGGCAGTAATTTAGAGAGAGAACAGCAGGCTGTGGGTCTGATTAGCAGGCCCACAGCCACATTAAGTCAGAAACCAGTGAAGCAAAAAGCAAAAATTTGGGGTGACCATAGGATAGCAGACCCTACTCTCCTACAACATGGCTTGGCAGTTCGGGCTGGAATGTTCCCATGAGGCACAGGGTCAGACTGATTTGCATATGGCCATGTCTGAACTGGGGTGGTGTGGAGTTCAAAGAAACGATGGATTTAGGCCCAGATCTCTGTACTGGGGTGAATGTATGACATTGTTCTGCATTCTGTCCATCAACTGTGGTTTTTGCATTCGTCACCCCGAGTGGAATGGGTATGCTCAGACATGAGTCCCATGCTCTCCACACCACTGGATTCAAGCAAGCCGGGTTGAAGATATCCGGAATGCCAGAAACCGGTCCACGGAAGCTTGTTTCCGGTCCAGGGAAGGCATGGCTTGGCAGTTCGGGCTGGACTGTGCCTATGAGGCACAGGGTCAGACTGATTTGCATATGGCCATGTCTGAACTGGGGTGGTGTGGAGTGCAAAAAAACAATGGATTTAGGCCCAGATCTCTTTACTGGGGTGAATGTATGACATTGTTCTGCATTCTGTCCATCAACTGTGGTTTTTGCATTTGTCAACCCGAGTGGGATGGGTATGCTAAGACGTGAGTCCCATGCTCTCCACACCACTGGATTCAAGCAAGCCGGGCTGAAGACGGCTGGAATGCCTGAAACCGGTCCTCGGAAGATTGTTTCTGGTCCAGGGAAGGCATGGCTTGACAGTTCGGGCTGGACTGTTCCCATGAGGCACAGGGTCAGACTGATTTGCATATGGCCATGTCTGAACTGGGGTGTTGTGGAGTACAAAAAAACGATGGATTTAGGCCCAGATCTCTGTAATGGGGTGAATTTATGACATTGTTCTGCATTCCGTCCATCAACTGTGGTTTTTGCATTCGTCACCCCAAGTGGGATGGGTATGCTCAGACTTGAGTCCCATGCTCTCCACACCACTGGATTCAAGCAAGCCGGGCTGAAGACGGCTGGAATGCCAGAAACCGGTCCTCGGAAGCTTGTTTCCGGTCCAGGGAAGGCATGGCTTGGCAGTTCGGGCTGGACTGTTCCCATGAGGCACAGGGTCAGACTGATTTGCATATGGCCATGTCTGAACTGGGATGGTGTGGAGTGCAAAATAACGATGGATTTATGCCCAGATCTCGGTACTGGGGTGAATGTATGACATTGTTCTGCATTCTGTCCATCAACTGTGGTTTTTGCATTTGTCACCCCGAGTGGGATGGGTATGCTCAGACGTGAGTCCCATGCTCTTCACACCACTGGATTCAAGCAAGCCGAGCTGAAGACGGCTGGAATGCCAGAAATCGGTCCTCGGAAGCTTGTTTCCGGTCCAGGGAAGGCATGGCTTGGCAGTTCGGGCTGGACTGTTCCCATGAGGCACATGGTCAGACTGATTTGCATATGGCCATGTCTGAACTGGGTTGGTGTGGAGTGCAAAGAAACGATGGATTTAGGCCCAGATCTCTGTACTGGGGTGAATGTATGACATTGTTCTGCATTCTGTCCATCAACTGTGGTTTTTGCATTTGTCACCCCGAGTTGGATGGGTATGCTCAGACATGAGTCCCATAATCTCCACACCACTGGATTCAAGCAAGCCGGGTTGAAGATATCTGGAATGCCAGAAACCGGTCCACGGAAGCTTGTTTCCGGTCCAGGGAAGGCATGGCTTGGCAGTTCGGGCTGGACTGTTCCTATGAGGCACAGGGTCAGACTGATTTGCATATGGCCATGTCTGAACTGGGGTGGTGTGGAGTGCAAAAAAACAATGGATTTAGGCCCAGATCTCTGTACTGGGGTGAATGTATGACATTGTTCTGCATTCTGTCCATCAACTGTGGTTTTTGCATTTGTCAACCCGAGTGGGATGGGTATGCTAAGACGTGAGTCCCATGCTCTCCACACCACTGGATTCAAGCAAGCCGGGCTGAAGACGGCTGGAATGCCTGAAACCGGTCCTCGGAAGATTGTTTCTGGTCCAGGGAAGGCATGCTTGACAGTTCGGGCTGGACTGTTCCCATGAGGCACAGGGTCAGACTGATTTGCATATGGCCATGTCTGAACTGGGGTGGTGTGGAGTGCAAAGAAACGATGGATTTAGGCCCAGATCTCTGTACTGGGGTGAATGTATGACATTGTTCTGCATTCTGTCCATCAACTGTGGTTTTTGCATTCGTCACCCCGAGTGGGATGGGTATGCTCAGACAAGAGTCCCATGCTCTCCACACCACTGGATTCAAGCAAGCCGGGTTGAAGATATCTGGAATGCCAGAAACCAGTCCTCGGAAGCTTGTTTCCAATCCAGGGAAGGCATGGCTTGGCAGTTCGGGCTGGACTGTTCCCATGAGGCACAGGGTCAGACTGATTTGCATATGGCCATGTCTGAACTGGGGTGGTGTGGAGTACAAAAAACGATGGATTTAGGCCCAGATCTCTGTACTGGGGTGAATATATGACATTGTTCTGCATTCTGTCCATCAACTGTCGTTTTTGCATTCGTCACCCCGAGTGGGATGGGTATGCTCAGACGTGAGTCCCATGCTCTCCACACCACTGAATTCAAGCAAGCCGGGTTGAAGATATCTGGAATGCCAGAAACCGGTCCTCGGAAGCTTGTTTCCAGTCCAGGGAAGGCATGGCTTGGCAGTTCGGGCTGGACTGTTCCCATGAGGCACAGGGTCAGACTGATTTGCATATGGCCATGTCTGAACTGGGGTGGTGTGGAGTACAAAAAAACGATGGATTTAGGCCCAGATCTCTGTAATGGGGTGAATGTATGACATTGTTCTGCATTCTGTCCATCAACTGTGGTTTTTGCATTTGTCACCCCGAGTGGGATGGGTATGCTCAGATGTGAGTCCCATGCTCTCCACACCACTGGATTCAAGCAAGCCGGGCTGAAGACGGCTGGAATGCCAGAAACCGGTCCTCGGAAGCTTGTTTCCGGTCCAGGGAAGGCATGGCTTGGCAGTTCGGGCTGGACTGTTCCCATGAGGCACAGGGTCAGACTGATTTGCATATGGCCATGTCTGAACTGGGATGGTGTGGAGTGCAAAATAACGATGGATTTAGGCCCAGATCTCTGTACTGGGGTGAATGTATGACATTGTTCTGCATTCTGTCCATCAACTGTGGTTTTTGCATTTGTCACCCCGAGTTGGATGGGTATGCTCAGACGTGAGTCCCATGCTCTTCACACCACTGGATTCAAGCAAGCCGGGTTGAAGATGGCTGGAATGCCAGAAACCGGTCCTCGGAAGCTTGTTTCCGGTCCAGGGAAGGCATGGCTTGGCAGTTCGGGCTGGACTGTTCCCATGAGGCACATGGTCAGACTGATTTGCATATGGCCATGTCTGAACTGGGTTGGTGTGGAGTACAAAAAAACGATGGATTTAGGCCCAGATCTCTGTACTGGGGTGAATGTATGACATTGTTCTGCATTCTGTCCATCAACTGTGGTTTTTGCATTTGTCACCCCGTTTGGGATGGATATGCTCAGACATGAGTCCCATGCTCTCCACACCACTGGATTCAATCAATCCGAGCTGAAGACGGCTGGAATGCCAGAAATCGGTCCTTGGAAGCTTGTTTCCGGTCCAGGGAAGGCATAGCTTGGCAGTTCAGGCTGGACTGTTCCCATGAGGCACAGGGTCAGACTGATTTGCATATAGCCATGTCTGAACTGGGGTGATGTGGAGTTCAAAGAAACGATGGATTTAGGCCCAGATCTCTGTACTGGGGTGAATCTATGACATTGTTCTGCATTCTGTCCATCAACTGTGGTTTTTGCATTTGTCAACCCGAGTGGGATGGGTATGCTAAGACGTGAGTCCCATGCTCTCCACACCACTGGATTCAAGCAAGCCGGGCTGAAGACGGCTGGAATGCCTGAAACCGGTCCTCGGAAGCTTGTTTCTGGTCCAGGGAAGGCATGGCTTGACCGTTCGGGCTGGACTGTTCCCATGAGGCACAGGGTCAGACTGATTTGCATATGGCCATGTCTGAACTGGGGTGGTGTGGAGTACAAAGAAGCGATGGATTTAGGCCCAGATCTCTGTACTGGGGTGAATGTATGACATTGTTCTGCATTCTGTCCATCAACTGTGGTTTTTGCATTCGTCACCCCGAGTGGGATGGGTATGCTCAGACGTGAGTCCCATGCTCTCCACACCACTGGATTCAAGCAAGCCGGGTTGAAGATATCTGGAATGCCAGAAACCAGTCCTCGGAAGCTTGTTTCCGGTCCAGGGAAGGCAAGGCTTGGCAGTTCGGGCTGGACTGTTCCCATGAGGCACAGGGTAAGACTGATTTGCATATGGCCATGTCTGAACTGGGGTGGTGTGGAGTACACAAAACGATGGATTTAGGCCCAGATCTCTGTACTGGGGTGAATGTATGACATTGTTCTGCATTCTGTCCATCAACTGTGGTTTTTGCATTTGTCACCCCGAGTGGGATGGGTATACTCAGACGTTAGTCCCATGCTCTCCACACCACTGGATTCAAGCAAGCCGAGCTGAATACGGCTGGAATGCCAGAAATCGGTCCTCGGAAGCTTGTTTCCGGTCCAGGGAAGGCATAGCTTGGCAGTGCAGGCTGGACTGTTCCCATGAGGCACAGGGTCAGACTGATTTGCATATAGCCATGTCTGAACTGGGGTGGTGTGGAGTTCAAAGAAACGATGGATTTAGGCCCAGATCTCTGTACTGGGGTGAATGTATGACATTGTTCTGCATTCTGTCCATCAACTGTGGTTTTTGCATTTGTCACCCCGAGTGGGATGGATATGCTCAGACATGAGTCCCATAATCTCCACACCACTGGATTCAAGCAAGCCGGGTTGAAGATATCTGGAATGCCAGAAACCGGTCCACGGAAGCTTGTTTCCGGTCCAGGGAAGGCATGGCTTGGCAGTTCGGGCTGGACTGTTCCTATGAGGCACAGGGTCAGACTGATTTGCATATGGCCATGTCTGAACTGGGGTGGTGTGGAGTGCAAAAAAACAATGGATTTAGGTCCAGATCTCTGTACTGGGGTGAATGTATGACATTGTTCTGCATTCTGTCCATCAACTGTGGTTTTTGCATTTGTCAACCCGAGTTGGATGGGTATGCTAAGACGTGAGTCCCATGCTCTCCACACCACTGGATTCAAGCAAGCCGGGCTGAAGACGGCTGGAATGCCTGAAACCGGTCCTCGGAAGATTGTTTCTGGTCCAGGGAAGGCATGGCTTGACAGTTCGGGCTGGACTGTTCCCATGAGGCACAGGGTCAGACTGATTTGCATATGGCCATGTCTGAACTGGGGTGGTGTGGAGTACAAAGAAACAATGGATTTAGGCCCAGATCTCTGTACTGGGGTGAATGTATGACATTGTTCTGCATTCAGTCCATCAACTGTGGTTTTTGCATTTGTCAACCCGAGTGGGATGGGTATGCTTAGACGTGAGTCCCATGCTCTCCACACCACTGGATTCAAGCAAGCCGGGCTGAAGACAGCTGGAATGCCTGAAACCGGTACTCTGAAGATTGTTTCTGGTCCAGAAAAGGCATGGCTTGACAGTTCGGGCTGGACTGTTCCCATGAGGCACAGGGTCAGACTGATTTGCATATGGCCATGTCTGAACTGGGGTGGTGTGGAGTGCAAAGAAACGATGGATTTAGGCCCAGATCTCTGTACTGGGGTGAATCTATGACATTGTTCTGCATTCTGTCCATCAACTGTGGTTTTTGCATTCGTCACCCCGAGTGGGATGGGTATGCTCAGACGTGAGTCCCATGCTCTCCACACCACTGAATTCAAGCAAGCCGGGTTGAAGATATCTGGAATGCCAGAAACCGGTCCTCGGAAGCTTGTTTCCAGTCCAGGGAAGGCATGGCTTGGCAGTTCGGGCTGGACTGTTCCCATGAGGCACAGGGTCAGACTGATTTGCATATGGCCATGTCTGAACTGGGGTGGTGTGGAGTACAAAAAAACAATGGATTTAACCCCAGATCTCTGTAATGGGGTGAATGTATGACATTGTTCTGCATTCTGTCCATCAACTGTGGTTTTTGCATTTGTCACCCCGAGTGGGATGGGTATGCTCAGATGTGAGTCCCATGCTCTCCACACCACTGGATTCAAGCAAGCCGGGCTGAAGACGGCTGGAATGCCAGAAACCGGTCCTCGGAAGCTTGTTTCCGGTCCAGGGAAGGCATGGCTTGGCAGTTCGGGCTGGACTGTTCCCATGAGGCACAGGGTCAGACTGATTTGCATATGGCCATGTCTGAACTGGGATGGTGTGGAGTGCAAAATAACGATGGATTTAGGCCCAGATCTCTGTACTGGGGTGAATGTATGACATTGTTCTGCATTCTGTCCATCAACTGTGGTTTTTGCATTTGTCACCCCGAGTTGGATGGGTATGCTCAGACGTGAGTCCCATGCTCTTCACACCACTGGATTCAAGCAAGCCGGGTTGAAGATGGCTGGAATGCCAGAAACCGGTCCTCGGAAGCTTGTTTCCGGTCCAGGGAAGGCATGGCTTGGCAGTTCGGGCTGGACTGTTCCCATGAGGCACATGGTCAGACTGATTTGCATATGGCCATGTCTGAACTGGGGTGGTGTGGAGTACAAAGAAACGATGGATTTAGGCCCAGATCTCTGTACTGGGGGGAATGTATGACATTGTTCTGCATTCTGTCCATCAACTGTGGTTTTTGCATTCGTCACCCCGAGTGGGATGGGTATGCTCAGACGTGAGTCCCATGCTCTCCACACCACTGGATTCAAGCAAGCCGGGTTGAAGATATCTGGAATGCCAGAAACCAGTCCTCGGAAGCTTGTTTCCGGTCCAGGGAAGGCATGGCTTGGCAGTTCGGGCAGGACTGTTCCCATGAGGCACAGGGTCAGACTGATTTGCATATGGCCATGTCTGAACTGGGGTGGTGTGGAGTGCAAAGAAACAATGGATTTAGGCCCAGATCTCTGTACTGGGGTGAATATATGACATTGTTCTGCATTCTGTCCATCAACTGTGGTTTTTGCATTCGTCACCCCGAGTGGGATGGGTATGCTCAGACGTGAGTCCCATGCTCTCCACACCACTGAATTCAAGCAAGCCGGGTTGAAGATATCTGGAATGCCAGAAACCGGTCCTCGGAAGCTTGTTTCCAGTCCAGGGAAGGCATGGCTTGGCAGTTCGGACTGGTTTGTTCCCATGAGGCACAGGGTCAGACTGATTTGCATATGGCCATGTCTGAACTGGGGTGGTGTGGAGTACAAAAAAACGATGGATTTAGGCCCAGATCTCTGTAATGGGGTGAATGTATGACATTGTTCTGCATTCTGTCCATCAACTGCGGTTTTTGCATTTGTCACCCCGAGTGGGATGGGTATGCTCAGATGTGAGTCCCATGCTCTCCACACCACTGGATTCAAGCAAGCCGGGCTGAAGACGGCTGGAATGCCAGAAACCGGTCCTCGGAAGCTTGTTTCCGGTCCAGGGAAGGCATGGCTTGGCAGTTCGGGCTGGACTGTTCCCATGAGGCACAGGGTCAGACTGATTTGCATATGGCCATGTCTGAACTGGGATGGTCTGGAGTGCAAAATAACGATGGATTTAGGCCCAGATCTCTGTACTGGGGTGAATGTATGACATTGTTCTGCATTCTGTCCATCAACTGTGGTTTTTGCATTTGTCACCCCGAGTTGGATGGGTATGCTCAGACGTGAGTCCCATGCTCTTCACACCACTGGATTCAAGCAAGCCAGGTTGAAGATGGCTGGAATGCCAGAAACCGGTCCTCGGAAGCTTGTTTCCGGTCCAGGGAAGGCATGGCTTGGCAGTTCGGGCTGGACTGTTCCCATGAGGCACATGGTCAGACTGATTTGCATATGGCCATGTCTGAACTGGGTTGGTGTGGAGTACAAAAAAACGATGGATTTAGGCCCAGATCTCTGTACTGGGGTGAATGTATGACATTGTTCTGCAATCTGTCCATCAACTGTGGTTTTTGCATTTGTCACCCCGAGTGGGATGGATATGCTCAGACATGAGTCCCATGCTCTCCACACCACTGGATTCAATCAATCCGAGCTGAAGACGGCTGGAATGCCAGAAATCGGTCCTTGGAAGCTTGTTTCCGGTCCAGGGAAGGCATGGCTTGGCAGTTCAGGCTGGACTGTTCCCATGAGGCACAGGGTCAGACTGATTTGCATATGGCCATGTCTGAACTGGGGTGTGTGGAGTACAAAGAAACGATGGATTTAGGCCCAGATCTCTGTACTGGGTTGAATGTATGACATTGTTCTGCATTCTGTCCATCAACTGTGGTTTTTGCATTTGTCACCCCGAGTGGGATGGATATGCTCAGACATGAGTCCCATGCTCTTCACACCACTGGATTCAAGCAAGCCGAGCTGAAGACGGCTGGAATGCCAGAAATCGGTCCTCGGAAGCTTGTTTCCGGTCCAGGGAAGGCATGGCTTGGCAGTTCGGGCTGGACTGTTCCCATGAGGCACATGGTCAGACTGATTTGCATATGGCCATGTCTGAACTGGGTTGGTGTGGAGTGCAAAGAAACGATGGATTTAGGCCCAGATCTCTGTACTGGGGTGAATGTATGACATTGTTCTGCATTCTGTCCATCAACTGTGGTTTTTGCATTTGTCACCCCGAGTTGGATGGGTATGCTCAGACATGAGTCCCATAATCTCCACACCACTGGATTCAAGCAAGCCGGGTTGAAGATATCTGGAATGCCAGAAACCGGTCCACGGAAGCTTGTTTCCGGTCCAGGGAAGGCATGGCTTGGCAGTTCGGGCTGGACTGTTCCTATGAGGCACAGGGTCAGACTGATTTGCATATGGCCATGTCTGAACTGGGGTGGTGTGGAGTGCAAAAAAACAATGGATTTAGGCCCAGATCTCTGTACTGGGGTGAATGTATGACATTGTTCTGCATTCTGTCCATCAACTGTGGTTTTTGCATTTGTCAACCCGAGTGGGATGGGTATGCTAAGACGTGAGTCCCATGCTCTCCACACCACTGGATTCAAGCAAGCCGGGCTGAAGACGGCTGGAATGCCTGAAACCGGTCCTCGGAAGATTGTTTCTGGTCCAGGGAAGGCATGCTTGACAGTTCGGGCTGGACTGTTCCCATGAGGCACAGGGTCAGACTGATTTGCATATGGCCATGTCTGAACTGGGGTGGTGTGGAGTGCAAAGAAACGATGGATTTAGGCCCAGATCTCTGTACTGGGGTGAATGTATGACATTGTTCTGCATTCTGTCCATCAACTGTGGTTTTTGCATTCGTCACCCCGAGTGGGATGGGTATGCTCAGACAAGAGTCCCATGCTCTCCACACCACTGGATTCAAGCAAGCCGGGTTGAAGATATCTGGAATGCCAGAAACCAGTCCTCGGAAGCTTGTTTCCGGTCCAGGGAAGGCATGGCTTGGCAGTTCGGGCTGGACTGTTCCCATGAGGCACAGGGTCAGACTGATTTGCATATGGCCATGTCTGAACTGGGGTGGTGTGGAGTACAAAAAACGATGGATTTAGGCCCAGATCTCTGTACTGGGGTGAATATATGACATTGTTCTGCATTCTGTCCATCAACTGTCGTTTTTGCATTTGTCACCCCGAGTGGGATGGGTATGCTCAGACGTTAGTCCCATGCTCTCCACACCACTGGATTCAAGCAAGCCGAGCTGAAGACGGCTGGAATGCCAGAAATCGGTCATCGGAAGCTTGTTTCCGGTCCAGGGAAGACATGGCTTGGCAGTTCGGGCTGGACTGTTCCCATGAGGCACAGGGTCAGACTGATTTGCATATGGCCATGTCTGAACTGGGGTGGTGTGGAGTGCAAAGAAACGATGGATTTAGGCCCAGATCTCTGTACTGGGGTGAATCTATGACATTGTTCTGCATTCTGTCCATCAACTGTGGTTTTTGCATTCGTCACCCCGAGTGGGATGGGTATGCTCAGACGTGAGTCCCATGCTCTCCACACCACTGAATTCAAGCAAGCCGGGTTGAAGATATCTGGAATGCCAGAAACCGGTCCTCGGAAGCTTGTTTCCAGTCCAGGGAAGGCATGGCTTGGCAGTTCGGGCTGGACTGTTCCCATGAGGCACAGGGTCAGACTGATTTGCATATGGCCATGTCTGAACTGGGGTGGTGTGGAGTACAAAAAAACGATGGATTTAGGCCCAGATCTCTGTAATGGGGTGAATGTATGACATTGTTCTGCATTCTGTCCATCAACTGTGGTTTTTGCATTTGTCACCCCGAGTGGGATGGGTATGCTCAGATGTGAGTCCCATGCTCTCCACACCACTGGATTCAAGCAAGCCGGGCTGAAGACGGCTGGAATGCCAGAAACCGGTCCTCGGAAGCTTGTTTCCGGTCCAGGGAAGGCATGGCTTGGCAGTTCGGGCTGGACTGTTCCCATGAGGCACAGGGTCAGACTGATTTGCATATGGCCATGTCTGAACTGGGATGGTGTGGAGTGCAAAATAACGATGGATTTAGGCCCAGATCTCTGTACTGGGGTGAATGTATGACATTGTTCTGCATTCTGTCCATCAACTGTGGTTTTTGCATTTGTCACCCCGAGTTGGATGGGTATGCTCAGACGTGAGTCCCATGCTCTTCACACCACTGGATTCAAGCAAGCCGGGTTGAAGATGGCTGGAATGCCAGAAACCGGTCCTCGGAAGCTTGTTTCCGGTCCAGGGAAGGCATGGCTTGGCAGTTCGGGCTGGACTGTTCCCATGAGGCACATGGTCAGACTGATTTGCATATGGCCATGTCTGAACTGGGTTGGTGTGGAGTACAAAAAAACGATGGATTTAGGCCCAGATCTCTGTACTGGGGTGAATGTATGACATTGTTCTGCATTCTGTCCATCAACTGTGGTTTTTGCATTTGTCACCCCGTTTGGGATGGATATGCTCAGACATGAGTCCCATGCTCTCCACACCACTGGATTCAATCAATCCGAGCTGAAGACTGCTGGAATGCCAGAAATCGGTCCTTGGAAGCTTGTTTCCGGTCCAGGGAAGGCATAGCTTGGCAGTTCAGGCTGGACTGTTCCCATGAGGCACAGGGTCAGACTGATTTGCATATGGCCATGTCTGAACTGGGGTGGTGTGGAGTTCAAAGAAACGATGGATTTAGGCCCAGATCTCTGTACTGGGGTGAATCTATGACATTGTTCTGCATTCTGTCCATCAACTGTGGTTTTTGCATTTGTCAACCCGAGTGGGATGGGTATGCTAAGACGTGAGTCCCATGCTCTCCACACCACTGGATTCAAGCAAGCCGGGCTGAAGACGGCTGGAATGCCTGAAACCGGTCCTCGGAAGCTTGTTTCTGGTCCAGGGAAGGCATGGCTTGACCGTTCGGGCTGGACTGTTCCCATGAGGCACAGGGTCAGACTGATTTGCATATGGCCATGTCTGAACTGGGGTGGTGTGGAGTACAAAGAAGCGATGGATTTAGGCCCAGATCTCTGTACTGGGGTGAATGTATGACATTGTTCTGCATTCTGTCCATCAACTGTGGTTTTTGCATTCGTCACCCCGAGTGGGATGGGTATGCTCAGACGTGAGTCCCATGCTCTCCACACCACTGGATTCAAGCAAGCCGGGTTGAAGATATCTGGAATGCCAGAAACCAGTCCTCGGAAGCTTGTTTCCGGTCCAGGGAAGGCAAGGCTTGGCAGTTCGGGCTGGACTGTTCCCATGAGGCACAGGGTAAGACTGATTTGCATATGGCCATGTCTGAACTGGGGTGGTGTGGAGTACACAAAACGATGGATTTAGGCCCAGATCTCTGTACTGGGGTGAATGTATGACATTGTTCTGCATTCTGTCCATCAACTGTGGTTTTTGCATTTGTCACCCCGAGTGGGATGGGTATACTCAGACGTTAGTCCCATGCTCTCCACACCACTGGATTCAAGCAAGCCGAGCTGAAGACGGCTGGAATGCCAGAAATCGGTCCTCGGAAGCTTGTTTCCGGTCCAGGGAAGGCATAGCTTGGCAGTGCAGGCTGGACTGTTCCCATGAGGCACAGGGTCAGACTGATTTGCATATAGCCATGTCTGAACTGGGGTGGTGTGGAGTTCAAAGAAACGATGGATTTAGGCCCAGATCTCTGTACTGGGGTGAATGTATGACATTGTTCTGCATTCTGTCCATCAACTGTGGTTTTTGCATTTGTCACCCCGAGTGGGATGGATATGCTCAGACATGAGTCCCATAATCTCCACACCACTGGATTCAAGCAAGCCGGGTTGAAGATATCTGGAATGCCAGAAACCGGTCCACGGAAGCTTGTTTCCGGTCCAGGGAAGGCATGGCTTGGCAGTTCGGGCTGGACTGTTCCTATGAGGCACAGGGTCAGACTGATTTGCATATGGCCATGTCTGAACTGGGGTGGTGTGGAGTGCAAAAAAACAATGGATTTAGGTCCAGATCTCTGTACTGGGGTGAATGTATGACATTGTTCTGCATTCTGTCCATCAACTGTGGTTTTTGCATTTGTCAACCCGAGTGGGATGGGTGTGCTAAGACGTGAGTCCCATGCTCTCCACACCACTGGATTCAAGCAAGCCGGGCTGAAGACGGCTGGAATGCCTGAAACCGGTACTCGGAAGATTGTTTCTGGTCCAGGGAAGGCATGGCTTGACAGTTCGGGCTGGACTGTTCCCATGAGGCACAGGGTCAGACTGATTTGCATATGGCCATGTCTGAACTGGGGTGGTGTGGAGTGCAAAGAAACGATGGATTTAGGCCCAGATCTCTGTACTGGGGTGAATCTATGACATTGTTCTGCATTCTGTCCATCAACTGTGGTTTTTGCATTCGTCACCCCGAGTGGGATGGGTATGCTCAGACGTGAGTCCCATGCTCTCCACACCACTGAATTCAAGCAAGCCGGGTTGAAGATATCTGGAATGCCAGAAACCGGTCCTCGGAAGCTTGTTTCCAGTCCAGGGAAGGCATGGCTTGGCAGTTCGGGCTGGACTGTTCCCATGAGGCACAGGGTCAGACTGATTTGCATATGGCCATGTCTGAACTGGGGTGGTGTGGAGTACAAAAAAACAATGGATTTAGGCCCAGATCTCTGTAATGGGGTGAATGTATGACATTGTTCTGCATTCTGTCCATCAACTGTGGTTTTTGCATTTGTCACCCCGAGTGGGATGGGTATGCTCAGATGTGAGTCCCATGCTCTCCACACCACTGGATTCAAGCAAGCCGGGCTGAAGACGGCTGGAATGCCAGAAACCGGTCCTCCGAAGCTTGTTTCCGGTCCAGGGAAGGCATGGCTTGGCAGTTCGGGCTGGACTGTTCCCATGAGGCACAGGGTCAGACTGATTTGCATATGGCCATGTCTGAACTGGGATGGTGTGGAGTGCAAAATAACGATGGATTTAGGCCCAGATCTCTGTACTGGGGTGAATGTATGACATTGTTCTGCATTCTGTCCATCAACTGTGGTTTTTGCATTTGTCACCCCGAGTTGGATGGGTATGCTCAGACGTGAGTCCCATGCTCTTCACACCACTGGATTCAAGCAAGCCGGGTTGAAGATGGCTGGAATGCCAGAAACCGGTCCTCGGAAGCTTGTTTCCGGTCCAGGGAAGGCATGGCTTGGCAGTTCGGGCTGGACTGTTCCCATGAGGCACATGGTCAGACTGATTTGCATATGGCCATGTCTGAACTGGGGTGGTGTGGAGTACAAAGAAACGATGGATTTAGGCCCAGATCTCTGTACTGGGGGGAATGTATGACATTGTTCTGCATTCTGTCCATCAACTGTGGTTTTTGCATTCGTCACCCCGAGTGGGATGGGTATGCTCAGACGTGAGTCCCATGCTCTCCACACCACTGGATTCAAGCAAGCCGGGTTGAAGATATCGGGAATGCCAGAAACCAGTCCTCGGAAGCTTGTTTCCGGTCCAGGAAAGGCATGGCTTGGCAGTTCGGGCTGGACTGTTCCCATGAGGCACAGGGTCAGACTGATTTGCATATGGCCATGTCTGAACTGGGGTGGTGTGGAGTGCAAAGAAACAATGGATTTAGGCCCAGATCTCTGTACTGGGGTGAATATATGACATTGTTCTGCATTCTGTCCATCAACTGTGGCTTTTGCATTCGTCACCCCGAGTGGGATGGGTATGCTCAGACGTGAGTCCCATGCTCTCCACACCACTGAATTCAAGCAAGCCGGGTTGAAGATATCTGGAATGCCAGAAACCGGTCCTCGGAAGCTTGTTTCCAGTCCAGGGAAGGCATGGCTTGGCAGTTCGGACTGGTTTGTTCCCATAAGGCACAGGGTCAGACTGATTTGCATATGGCCATGTCTGAACTGGGGTGGTGTGGAGTACAAAAAAACGATGGATTTAGGCCCAGATATCTGTAATGGGGTGAATGTATGACATTGTTCTGCATTCTGTCCATCAACTGCGGTTTTTGCATTTGTCACCCCGAGTGGGATGGGTATGCTCAGATGTGAGTCCCATGCTCTCCACACCACTGGATTCAAGCAAGCCGGGCTGAAGACGGCTGGAATGCCAGAAACCGGTCCTCTGAAGCTTGTTTCCGGTCCAGGGAAGGCATGGCTTGGCAGTTCGGGCTGGACTGTTCCCATGAGGCACAGGGTCAGACTGATTTGCATATGGCCATGTCTGAAATGGGATGGTCTGGAGTGCAAAATAACGATGGATTTAGGCCCAGATCTCTGTACTGGGGTGAATGTATGACATTGTTCTGCATTCTGTCCATCAACTGTGGTTTTTGCATTTGTCACCCCGAGTTGGATGGGTATGCTCAGACGTGAGTCCCATGCTCTTCACACCACTGGATTCAAGCAAGCCAGGTTGAAGATGGCTGGAATGCCAGAAACCGGTCCTCGGAAGCTTGTTTCCGGTCCAGGGAAGGCATGGCTTGGCAGTTCGGGCTGGACTGTTCCCATGAGGCACATGGTCAGACTGATTTGCATATGGCCATGTCTGAACTGGGTTGGTGTGGAGTACAAAAAAACGATGGATTTAGGCCCAGATCTCTGTACTGGGGTGAATGTATGACATTGTTCTGCAATCTGTCCATCAACTGTGGTTTTTGCATTTGTCACCCCGAGTGGGATGGATATGCTCAGACATGAGTCCCATGCTCTCCACACCACTGGATTCAATCAATCCGAGCTGAAGACGGCTGGAATGCCAGAAATCGGTCCTTGGAAGCTTGTTTCCGGTCCAGGGAAGGCATGGCTTGGCAGTTCAGGCTGGACTGTTCCCATGAGGCACAGGGTCAGACTGATTTGCATATGGCCATGTCTGAACTGGGGTGTGTGGAGTACAAAGAAACGATGGATTTAGGCCCAGATCTCTGTACTGGGTTGAATGTATGACATTGTTCTGCATTCTGTCCATCAACTGTGGTTTTTGCATTTGTCACCCCGAGTGGGATGGATATGCTCAGACATGAGTCCCATGCTCTCCACACCACTGGATTCAAGCAAGTCGAGCTGAAGACGGCTGGAATGCCAGAAATCGGTCCTCGGAAGCTTGTTTCCGGTCCAGGGAAGACATGGCTTGGCAGTTCGGGCTGGAATGTTCCCATGAGGCACAGGGTCAGACTGATTTGCATATGGCCATGTCTGAACTGGGGTGGTGTGGAGTTCAAAGAAACGATGGATTTAGGCCCAGATCTCTGTACTGGGGTGAATGTATGACATTGTTCTGCATTCTGTCCATCAACTGTGGTTTTTGCATTCGTCACCCCGAGTGGGATGGGTATGCTCAGACATGAGTCCCATGCTCTCCACACCACTGGATTCAAGCAAGCCGGGTTGAAGATATCCGGAATGCCAGAAACCGGTCCACGGAAGCTTGTTTCCGATCCAGGGAAGGCATGGCTTGGCAGTTCGGGCTGGACTGTGCCTATGAGGCACAGGGTCAGACTGATTTGCATATGGCCATGTCTGAACTGGGGTGGTGTGGAGTGCAAAAAAACAATGGATTTAGGCCCAGATCTCTTTACTGGGGTGAATGTATGACATTGTTCTGCATTCTGTCCATCAACTGTGGTTTTTGCATTTGTCAACCCGAGTGGGATGGGTATGCTAAGACGTGAGTCCCATGCTCTCCACACCACTGGATTCAAGCAAGCCGGGCTGAAGACGGCTGGAATGCCTGAAACCGGTCCTCGGAAGATTGTTTCTGGTCCAGGGAAGGCATGGCTTGACAGTTCGGGCTGGACTGTTCCCATGAGGCACAGGGTCAGACTGATTTGCATATGGCCATGTATGAACTGGGGTGTTGTGGAGTACAAAAAAACGATGGATTTAGGCCCAGATCTCTGTAATGGGGTGAATGTATGACATTGTTCTGCATTCTGTCCATCAACTGTGGTTTTTGCATTCGTCACCCCGAGTGGGATGGGTATGCTCAGACTTGAGTCCCATGCTCTCCACACCACTGGATTCAAGCAAGCCGGGTTGAAGATATCTGGAATGCCAGAAACCAGTCTCGGAAGCTTGTTTCCGGTCCAGGGAAGGCATGGCTTGGCAGTTCGGGCTGGACTGTTCCCATGAGGCACAGGGTCAGACTGATTTGCATATGGCCATGTCTGAACTGGGGTGGTGTGGAGTGCAAAGAAACAATGGATTTAGGCCCCGATCTCTGTACTGGGGTGAATATATGACATTGTTCTGCATTCTGTCCATCAACTGTGGTTTTTGCATTCGTCACCCCGAGTGGGATGGGTATGCTCAGACGTGAGTCCCATGCTCTCCACACCACTGAATTCAAGCAAGCCGGGTTGAAGATATCTGGAATGCCAGAAACCGGTCCTCGGAAGCTTGTTTCCAGTCCAGGGAAGGCATGGCTTGGCAGTTCGGACTGGTTTGTTCCCATGAGGCACAGGGTCAGACTGATTTGCATATGGCCATGTCTCAACTGGGGTGGTGTGGAGTACAAAAAAACGATGGATTTAGGCCCAGATCTCTGTAATGGGGTGAATGTATGACATTGTTCTGCATTCTGTCCATCAACTGTCGTTTTTGCATTTGTCACCCCGAGTGGGATGGGTATGCTCAGACGTTAGTCCCATGCTCTCCACACCACTGGATTCAAGCAAGCCGAGCTGAAGACGGCTGGAATGCCAGAAATCGGTCCTCGGAAGCTTGTTTCCGGTCCAGGGAAGACATGGCTTGGCAGTTCGGGCTGGACTGTTCCCATGAGGCACAGGGTCAGACTGATTTGCATATGGCCATGTCTGAACTGGGGTGGTGTGGAGTGCAAAGAAACGATGGATTTAGGCCCAGATCTCTGTACTGGGGTGAATCTATGACATTGTTCTGCATTCTGTCCATCAACTGTGGTTTTTGCATTCGTCACCCCGAGTGGGATGGGTATGCTCAGACGTGAGTCCCATGCTCTCCACACCACTGAATTCAAGCAAGCCGGGTTGAAGATATCTGGAATGCCAGAAACCGGTCCTCGGAAGCTTGTTTCCAGTCCAGGGAAGGCATGGCTTGGCAGTTCGGGCTGGACTGTTCCCATGAGGCACAGGGTCAGACTGATTTGCATATGGCCATGTCTGAACTGGGGTGGTGTGGAGTACAAAAAAATGATGGATTTAGGCCCAGATCTCTGTAATGGGGTGAATGTATGACATTGTTCTGCATTCTGTCCATCAACTGTGGTTTTTGCATTTGTCACCCCGAGTGGGATGGGTATGCTCAGATGTGAGTCCCATGCTCTCCACACCACTGGATTCAAGCAAGCCGGGCTGAAGACGGCTGGAATGCCAGAAACCGGTCCTCGGAAGCTTGTTTCCGGTCCAGGGAAGGCATGGCTTGGCAGTTCGGGCTGGACTGTTCCCATGAGGCACAGGGTCAGACTGATTTGCATATGGCCATGTCTGAACTGGGATGGTGTGGAGTGCAAAATAACGATGGATTTAGGCCCAGATCTCTGTACTGGGGTGAATGTATGACATTGTTCTGCATTCTGTCCATCAACTGTGGTTTTTGCATTTGTCACCCCGAGTTGGATGGGTATGCTCAGACGTGAGTCCCATGCTCTTCACACCACTGGATTCAAGCAAGCCGGGTTGAAGATGGCTGGAATGCCAGAAACCGGTCCTCGGAAGCTTGTTTCCGGTCCAGGGAAGGCATGGCTTGGCAGTTCGGGCTGGACTGTTCCCATGAGGCACATGGTCAGACTGATTTGCATATGGCCATGTCTGAACTGGGTTGGTGTGGAGTACAAAAAAACGATGGATTTAGGCCCAGATCTCTGTACTGGGGTGAATGTATGACATTGTTCTGCATTCTGTCCATCAACTGTGGTTTTTGCATTTGTCACCCCGTTTGGGATGGATATGCTCAGACATGAGTCCCATGCTCTCCACACCACTGGATTCAATCAATCCGAGCTGAAGACTGCTGGAATGCCAGAAATCGGTCCTTGGAAGCTTGTTTCCGGTCCAGGGAAGGCATAGCTTGGCAGTTCAGGCTGGACTGTTCCCATGAGGCACAGGGTCAGACTGATTTGCATATGGCCATGTCTGAACTGGGGTGGTGTGGAGTTCAAAGAAACGATGGATTTAGGCCCAGATCTCTGTACTGGGGTGAATCTATGACATTGTTCTGCATTCTGTCCATCAACTGTGGTTTTTGCATTTGTCAACCCGAGTGGGATGGGTATGCTAAGACGTGAGTCCCATGCTCTCCACACCACTGGATTCAAGCAAGCCGGGCTGAAGACGGCTGGAATGCCTGAAACCGGTCCTCGGAAGCTTGTTTCTGGTCCAGGGAAGGCATGGCTTGACCGTTCGGGCTGGACTGTTCCCATGAGGCACAGGGTCAGACTGATTTGCATATGGCCATGTCTGAACTGGGGTGGCGTGGAGTACAAAGAAGCGATGGATTTAGGCCCAGATCTCTGTACTGGGGTGAATGTATGACATTGTTCTGCATTCTGTCCATCAACTGTGGTTTTTGCATTCGTCACCCCGAGTGGGATGGGTATGCTCAGACGTGAGTCCCATGCTCTCCACACCACTGGATTCAAGCAAGCCGGGTTGAAGATATCTGGAATGCCAGAAACCAGTCCTCGGAAGCTTGTTTCCGGTCCAGGGAAGGCAAGGCTTGGCAGTTCGGGCTGGACTGTTCCCATGAGGCACAGGGTAAGACTGATTTGCATATGGCCATGTCTGAACTGGGGTGGTGTGGAGTACACAAAACGATGGATTTAGGCCCAGATCTCTGTACTGGGGTGAATGTATGACATTGTTCTGCATTCTGTCCATCAACTGTGGTTTTTGCATTTGTCACCCCGAGTGGGATGGGTATACTCAGACGTTAGTCCCATGCTCTCCACACCACTGGATTCAAGCAAGCCGAGCTGAAGACGGCTGGAATGCCAGAAATCGGTCCTCGGAAGCTTGTTTCCGGTCCAGGGAAGGCATAGCTTGGCAGTGCAGGCTGGACTGTTCCCATGAGGCACAGGGTCAGACTGATTTGCATATAGCCATGTCTGAACTGGGGTGGTGTGGAGTTCAAAGAAACGATGGATTTAGGCCCAGATCTCTGTACTGGGGTGAATGTATGACATTGTTCTGCATTCTGTCCATCAACTGTGGTTTTTGCATTTGTCACCCCGAGTGGGATGGATATGCTCAGACATGAGTCCCATAATCTCCACACCACTGGATTCAAGCAAGCCGGGTTGAAGATATCTGGAATGCCAGAAACCGGTCCACGGAAGCTTGTTTCCGGTCCAGGGAAGGCATGGCTTGGCAGTTCGGGCTGGACTGTTCCTATGAGGCACAGGGTCAGACTGATTTGCATATGGCCATGTCTGAACTGGGGTGGTGTGGAGTACAAAGAAACGATGGATTTAGGCCCAGATCTCTGTACTGGGGGGAATGTATGACATTGTTCTGCATTCTGTCCATCAACTGTGGTTTTTGCATTCGTCACCCCGAGTGGGATGGGTATGCTCAGACGTGAGTCCCATGCTCTCCACACCACTGGATTCAAGCAAGCCGGGTTGAAGATATCGGGAATGCCAGAAACCAGTCCTCGGAAGCTTGTTTCCAGTCCAGGGAAGGCATGGCTTGGCAGTTCGGGCTGGACTGTTCCCATGAGGCACAGGGTCAGACTGATTTGCATATGGCCATGTCTGAACTGGGGTGGTGTGGAGTACAAAAAAACAATGGATTTAGGCCCAGATCTCTGTAATGGGGTGAATGTATGACATTGTTCTGCATTCTGTCCATCAACTGTGGTTTTTGCATTTGTCACCCCGAGTGGGATGGGTATGCTCAGATGTGAGTCCCATGCTCTCCACACCACTGGATTCAAGCAAGCCGGGCTGAAGACGGCTGGAATGCCAGAAACCGGTCCTCGGAAGCTTGTTTCCGGTCCAGGGAAGGCATGGCTTGGCAGTTCGGGCTGGACTGTTCCCATGAGGCACAGGGTCAGACTGATTTGCATATGGCCATGTCTTAACTGGGATGGTGTGGAGTGCAAAATAACGATGGATTTAGGCCCAGATCTCTGTACTGGGGTGAATGTATGACATTGTTCTGCATTCTGTCCATCAACTGTGGTTTTTGCATTTGTCACCCCGAGTTGGATGGGTATGCTCAGACGTGAGTCCCATGCTCTTCACACCACTGGATTCAAGCAAGCCGGGTTGAAGATGGCTGGAATGCAAGAAACCGGTCCTCGGAAGCTTGTTTCCGGTCCAGGGAAGGCATGGCTTGGCAGTTCGGGCTGGACTGTTCCCATGAGGCACATGGTCAGACTGATTTGCATATGGCCATGTCTGAAATGGGGTGGTGTGGAGTACAAAGAAACGATGGATTTAGGCCCAGATCTCTGTACTGGGGGGAATGTATGACATTGTTCTGCATTCTGTCCATCAACTGTGGTTTTTGCATTCGTCACCCCGAGTGGGATGGGTATGCTCAGACGTGAGTCCCATGCTCTCCACACCACTGGATTCAAGCAAGCCGGGTTGAAGATATCGGGAATGCCAGAAACCAGTCCTCGGAAGCTTGTTTCCGGTCCAGGGAAGGCATGGCTTGGCAGTTCGGGCTGGACTGTTCCCATGAGGCACAGGGTCAGACTGATTTGCATATGGCCATGTCTGAACTGGGGTGGTGTGGAGTGCAAAGAAACAATGGATTTAGGCCCAGATCTCTGTACTGGGGTGAATATATGACATTGTTCTGCATTCTGTCCATCAACTGTGGCTTTTGCATTCGTCACCCCGAGTGGGATGGGTATGCTCAGACGTGAGTCCCATGCTCTCCACACCACTGAATTCAAGCAAGCCGGGTTGAAGATATCTGGAATGCCAGAAACCGGTCCTCGGAAGCTTGTTTCCAGTCCAGGGAAGGCATGGCTTGGCAGTTCGGACTGGTTTGTTCCCATGAGGCACAGGGTCAGACTGATTTGCATATGGCCATGTCTGAACTGGGGTGGTGTGGAGTACAAAAAAACGATGGATTTAGGCCCAGATCTCTGTAATGGGGTGAATGTATGACATTGTTCTGCATTCTGTCCATCAACTGCGGTTTTTGCATTTGTCACCCCGAGTGGGATGGGTATGCTCAGATGTGAGTCCCATGCTCTCCACACCACTGGATTCAAGCAAGCCGGGCTGAAGACGGCTGGAATGCCAGAAACCGGTCCTCGGAAGCTTGTTTCCGGTCCAGGGAAGGCATGGCTTGGCAGTTCGGGCTGGACTGTTCCCATGAGGCACAGGGTCAGACTGATTTGCATATGGCCATGTCTGAACTGGGATGGTCTGGAGTGCAAAATAACGATGGATTTAGGCCCAGATCTCTGTACTGGGGTGAATGTATGACATTGTTCTGCATTCTGTCCATCAACTGTGGTTTTTGCATTTGTCACCCCGAGTTGGATGGGTATGCTCAGACGTGAGTCCCATGCTCTTCACACCACTGGATTCAAGCAAGCCAGGTTGAAGATGGCTGGAATGCCAGAAACCGGTCCTCGGAAGCTTGTTTCCGGTCCAGGGAAGGCATGGCTTGGCAGTTCGGGCTGGACTGTTCCCATGAGGCACATGGTCAGACTGATTTGCATATGGCCATGTCTGAACTGGGTTGGTGTGGAGTACAAAAAAACGATGGATTTAGGCCCAGATCTCTGTACTGGGGTGAATGTATGACATTGTTCTGCAATCTGTCCATCAACTGTGGTTTTTGCATTTGTCACCCCGAGTGGGATGGATATGCTCAGACATGAGTCCCATGCTCTCCACACCACTGGATTCAATCAATCCGAGCTGAAGACGGCTGGAATGCCAGAAATCGGTCCTTGGAAGCTTGTTTCCGGTCCAGGGAAGGCATGGCTTGGCAGTTCAGGCTGGACTGTTCCCATGAGGCACAGGGTCAGACTGATTTGCATATGGCCATGTCTGAACTGGGGTGTGTGGAGTACAAAGAAACGATGGATTTAGGCCCAGATCTCTGTACTGGGTTGAATGTATGACATTGTTCTGCATTCTGTCCATCAACTGTGGTTTTTGCATTTGTCACCCCGAGTGGGATGGATATGCTCAGACATGAGTCCCATGCTCTCCACACCACTGGATTCAAGCAAGTCGAGCTGAAGACGGCTGGAATGCCAGAAATCGGTCCTCGGAAGCTTGTTTCCGGTCCAGGGAAGACATGGCTTGGCAGTTCGGGCTGGAATGTTCCCATGAGGCACAGGGTCAGACTGATTTGCATATGGCCATGTCTGAACTGGGGTGGTGTGGAGTTCAAAGAAACGATGGATTTAGGCCCAGATCTCTGTACTGGGGTGAATGTATGACATTGTTCTGCATTCTGTCCATCAACTGTGGTTTTTGCATTCGTCACCCCGAGTGGGATGGGTATGCTCAGACATGAGTCCCATGCTCTCCACACCACTGGATTCAAGCAAGCCGGGTTGAAGATATCCGGAATGCCAGAAACCGGTCCACGGAAGCTTGTTTCCGATCCAGGGAAGGCATGGCTTGGCAGTTCGGGCTGGACTGTGCCTATGAGGCACAGGGTCAGACTGATTTGCATATGGCCATGTCTGAACTGGGGTGGTGTGGAGTGCAAAAAAACAATGGATTTAGGCCCAGATCTCTTTACTGGGGTGAATGTATGACATTGTTCTGCATTCTGTCCATCAACTGTGGTTTTTGCATTTGTCAACCCGAGTGGGATGGGTATGCTAAGACGTGAGTCCCATGCTCTCCACACCACTGGATTCAAGCAAGCCGGGCTGAAGACGGCTGGAATGCCTGAAACCGGTCCTCGGAAGATTGTTTCTGGTCCAGGGAAGGCATGGCTTGACAGTTCGGGCTGGACTGTTCCCATGAGGCACAGGGTCAGACTGATTTGCATATGGCCATGTATGAACTGGGGTGTTGTGGAGTACAAAAAAACGATGGATTTAGGCCCAGATCTCTGTAATGGGGTGAATGTATGACATTGTTCTGCATTCTGTCCATCAACTGTGGTTTTTGCATTCGTCACCCCGAGTGGGATGGGTATGCTCAGACTTGAGTCCCATGCTCTCCACACCACTGGATTCAAGCAAGCCGGGTTGAAGATATCTGGAATGCCAGAAACCAGTCTCGGAAGCTTGTTTCCGGTCCAGGGAAGGCATGGCTTGGCAGTTCGGGCTGGACTGTTCCCATGAGGCACAGGGTCAGACTGATTTGCATATGGCCATGTCTGAACTGGGGTGGTGTGGAGTGCAAAGAAACAATGGATTTAGGCCCCGATCTCTGTACTGGGGTGAATATATGACATTGTTCTGCATTCTGTCCATCAACTGTGGTTTTTGCATTCGTCACCCCGAGTGGGATGGGTATGCTCAGACGTGAGTCCCATGCTCTCCACACCACTGAATTCAAGCAAGCCGGGTTGAAGATATCTGGAATGCCAGAAACCGGTCCTCGGAAGCTTGTTTCCAGTCCAGGGAAGGCATGGCTTGGCAGTTCGGACTGGTTTGTTCCCATGAGGCACAGGGTCAGACTGATTTGCATATGGCCATGTCTCAACTGGGGTGGTGTGGAGTACAAAAAAACGATGGATTTAGGCCCAGATCTCTGTAATGGGGTGAATGTATGACATTGTTCTGCATTCTGTCCATCAACTGCGGTTTTTGCATTTGTCACCCCGAGTGGGATGGGTATGCTCAGATGTGAGTCCCATGCTCTCCACACCACTGGATTCAAGCAAGCCGGGCTGAAGACGGCTGGAATGCCAGAAACCGGTCCTCGGAAGCTTGTTTCCGGTCCAGGGAAGGCATGGCTTGGCAGTTCGGGCTGGACTGTTCCCATGAGGCACAGGGTCAGACTGATTTGCATATGGCCATGTCTGAACTGGGATGGTCTGGAGTGCAAAATAACGATGGATTTAGGCCCAGATCTCTGTACTGGGGTGAATGTATGACATTGTTCTGCATTCTGCCCATCAACTGTGGTTTTTGCATTTGTCACCCCGAGTTGGATGGGTATGCTCAGACGTGAGTCCCATGCTCTTCACACCACTGGATTCAAGCAAGCCGGGTTGAAGATGGCTGGAATGCCAAGAACCGCTCCTCGGAAGCTTGTTTCCGGTCCAGGGAAGGCATGGCTTGGCAGTTCAGGCTGGACTGTTCCCATGAGGCACATGGTCAGACTGATTTGCATATGGCCATGTCTGAACTGGGTTGGTGTGGAGTACAAAAAAACGATGGATTTAGGCCCAGATCTCTGTACTGGGGTGAATGTATGACATTGTTCTGCAATCTGTCCATCAACTGTGGTTTTTGCATTTGTCACCCCGAGTGGGATGGATATGCTCAGACATGAGTCCCATGCTCTCCACACCACTGGATTCAATCAATCCGAGCTGAAGACGGCTGGAATGCCAAAAATCGGTCCTTGGAAGCTTGTTTCCGGTCCAGGGAAGGCATGGCTTGGCAGTTCAGGCTGGACTGTTCCCATGAGGCACAGGGTCAGACTGATTTGCATATGGCCATGTCTGAACTGGGGTGTGTGGAGTACAATGAAACGATGGATTTAGGCCCAGATCTCTGTACTGGGTTGAATGTATGACATTGTTCTGCATTCTGTCCATCAACTGTGGTTTTTGCATTTGTCACCCCGAGTGGGATGGATATGCTCAGACATGAGTCCCATGCTCTCCACAGCACTGGATTCAAGCAAGTCGAGCTGAAGACGGCTGGAATGCCAGAAATCGGTCCTCGGAAGCTTGTTTCCGGTCCAGGGAAGACATGGCTTGGCAGTTCGGGCTGGAATGTTCCCATGAGGCACAGGGTCAGACTGATTTGCATATGGCCATGTCTGAACTGGGGTGGTGTGGAGTTCAAAGAAACGATGGATTTAGGCCCAGATCTCTGTACTGGGGTGAATGTATGACATTGTTCTGCATTCTGTCCATCAACTGTGGTTTTTGCATTCGTCACCCCGAGTGGGATGGGTATGCTCAGACATGAGTCCCATGCTCTCCACACCACTAGATTCAAGCAAGCCGGGTTGAAGATATCCGGAATGCCAGAAACCGGTCCACGGAAGCTTGTTTCCGGTCCAGGGAAGGCATGGCTTGGCAGTTCGGGCTGGACTGTGCCTATGAGGCACAGGGTCAGACTGATTTGCATATGGCCATGTCTGAACTGGGGTGGTGTGGAGTGCAAAAAAACAATGGATTTAGGCCCAGATCTCTTTACTGGGGTGAATGTATGACATTGTTCTGCATTCTGTCCATCAACTGTGGTTTTTGCATTTGTCAACCCGAGTGGGATGGGTATGCTAAGACGTGAGTCCCATGCTCTCCACACCACTGGATTCAAGCAAGCCGGGCTGAAGACGGCTGGAATGCCTGAAACCGGTCCTCGGAAGATTGTTTCTGGTCCAGGGAAGGCATGGCTTGACAGTTCGGGCTGGACTGTTCCCATGAGGCACAGGGTCAGACTGATTTGCATATGGCCATGTCTGAACTGGGGTGTTGTGGAGTACAAAAAAACGATGGATTTAGGCCCAGATCTCTGTAATGGGGTGAATGTATGACATTGTTCTGCATTCTGTCCATCAACTGTGGTTTTTGCATTCGTCACCCCGAGTGGGATGGGTATGCTCAGACTTGAGTCCCATGCTCTCCACACCACTGGATTCAAGCAAGCCGGGTTGAAGATGGCTGGAATGCCAGAAACCGGTCCTCGGAAGCTTGTTTCCGGTCCAGGGAAGGCATGGCTTGGCAGTTCGGGCTGGACTGTTCCCATGAGGCACATGGTCAGACTGATTTGCATATGGCCATGTCTGAACTGGGTTGGTGTGGAGTACAAAAAAACGATGGATTTAGGCCCAGATCTCTGTACTGGGGTGAATGTATGACATTGTTCTGCATTCTGTCCATCAACTGTGGTTTTTGCATTTGTCACCCCGAGTGGGATGGATATGCTCAGACATGAGTCCCATGCTCTCCACACCACTGGATTCAATCAATCCGAGCTGAAGACGGCTGGAATGCCAGAAATCGGTCCTTGGAAGCTTGTTTCCGGTCCAGGGAAGGCATGGCTTGGCAGTTCAGGCTGGACTGTTCCCATGAGGCACAGGGTCAGACTGATTTGCATATGGCCATGTCTGAACTGGGGTGTGTGGTGTACAAAGAAACGATGGATTTAGGCCCAGATCTCTGTACTGGGTTGAATGTATGACATTGTTCTGCATTCTGTCCATCAACTGTGGTTTTTTGCATTTGTCACCCCGAGTGGGATGGATATGCTCAGACATGAGTCCCATGCTCTCCACAGCACTGGATTCAAGCAAGTCGAGCTGAAGACGGCTGGAATGCCAGAAATCGGTCCTCGGAAGCTTGTTTCCGGTCCAGGGAAGACATGGCTTGGCAGTTCGGGCTGGAATGTTCCCATGAGGCACAGGGTCAGACTGATTTGCATATGGCCATGTCTGAACTGGGGTGGTGTGGAGTTCAAAGAAACGATGGATTTAGGCCCAGATCTCTGTACTGGGGTGAATGTATGACATTGTTCTGCATTCTGTCCATCAACTGTGGTTTTTGCATTCGTCACCCCGAGTGGAATGGGTATGCTCAGACATGAGTCCCATGCTCTCCACACCACTGGATTCAAGCAAGCCGGGTTGAAGATATCCGGAATGCCAGAAACCGGTCCACGGAAGCTTGTTTCCGGTCCAGGGAAGGCATGGCTTGGCAGTTCGGGCTGGACTGTGCCTATGAGGCACAGGGTCAGACTGATTTGCATATGGCCATGTCTGAACTGGGGTGGTGTGGATTGCAAAAAAACAATGGATTTAGGCCCAGATCTCTTTACTGGGGTGAATGTATGACATTGTTCTGCATTCTGTCCATCAACTGTGGTTTTTGCATTTGTCAACCCGAGTGGGATGGGTATGCTAAGACGTGAGTCCCATGCTCTCCACACCACTGGATTCAAGCAAGCCGGGCTGAAGACGGCTGGAATGCCAGAAACCGGTCCTCGGAAGCTTGTTTCCGGTCCAGGGAAGGCATGGCTTGGCAGTTCGGGCTGGACTGTTCCCATGAGGCACAGGGTCAGACTGATTTGCATATGGCCATGTCTTAACTGGGATGGTGTGGAGTGCAAAATAACGATGGATTTAGGCCCAGATCTCTGTACTGGGGTGAATGTATGACATTGTTCTGCATTCTGTCCATCAACTGTGGTTTTTGCATTTGTCACCCCGAGTTGGATGGGTATGCTCAGACGTGAGTCCCATGCTCTTCACACCACTGGATTCAAGCAAGCCGGGTTGAAGATGGCTGGAATGCAAGAAACCGGTCCTCGGAAGCTTGTTTCCGGTCCAGGGAAGGCATGGCTTGGCAGTTCGGGCTGGACTGTTCCCATGAGGCACATGGTCAGACTGATTTGCATATGGCCATGTCTGAAATGGGGTGGTGTGGAGTACAAAGAAACGATGGATTTAGGCCCAGATCTCTGTACTGGGGGGAATGTATGACATTGTTCTGCATTCTGTCCATCAACTGTGGTTTTTGCATTCGTCACCCCGAGTGGGATGGGTATGCTCAGACGTGAGTCCCATGCTCTCCACACCACTGGATTCAAGCAAGCCGGGTTGAAGATATCGGGAATGCCAGAAACCAGTCCTCGGAAGCTTGTTTCCGGTCCAGGGAAGGCATGGCTTGGCAGTTCGGGCTGGACTGTTCCCATGAGGCACAGGGTCAGACTGATTTGCATATGGCCATGTCTGAACTGGGGTGGTGTGGAGTGCAAAGAAACAATGGATTTAGGCCCAGATCTCTGTACTGGGGTGAATATATGACATTGTTCTGCATTCTGTCCATCAACTGTGGCTTTTGCATTCGTCACCCCGAGTGGGATGGGTATGCTCAGACGTGAGTCCCATGCTCTCCACACCACTGAATTCAAGCAAGCCGGGTTGAAGATATCTGGAATGCCAGAAACCGGTCCTCGGAAGCTTGTTTCCAGTCCAGGGAAGGCATGGCTTGGCAGTTCGGACTGGTTTGTTCCCATGAGGCACAGGGTCAGACTGATTTGCATATGGCCATGTCTGAACTGGGGTGGTGTGGAGTACAAAAAAACGATGGATTTAGGCCCAGATCTCTGTAATGGGGTGAATGTATGACATTGTTCTGCATTCTGTCCATCAACTGCGGTTTTTGCATTTGTCACCCCGAGTGGGATGGGTATGCTCAGATGTGAGTCCCATGCTCTCCACACCACTGGATTCAAGCAAGCCGGGCTGAAGACGGCTGGAATGCCAGAAACCGGTCCTCGGAAGCTTGTTTCCGGTCCAGGGAAGGCATGGCTTGGCAGTTCGGGCTGGACTGTTCCCATGAGGCACAGGGTCAGACTGATTTGCATATGGCCATGTCTGAACTGGGATGGTCTGGAGTGCAAAATAACGATGGATTTAGGCCCAGATCTCTGTACTGGGGTGAATGTATGACATTGTTCTGCATTCTGTCCATCAACTGTGGTTTTTGCATTTGTCACCCCGAGTTGGATGGGTATGCTCAGACGTGAGTCCCATGCTCTTCACACCACTGGATTCAAGCAAGCCAGGTTGAAGATGGCTGGAATGCCAGAAACCGGTCCTCGGAAGCTTGTTTCCGGTCCAGGGAAGGCATGGCTTGGCAGTTCGGGCTGGACTGTTCCCATGAGGCACATGGTCAGACTGATTTGCATATGGCCATGTCTGAACTGGGTTGGTGTGGAGTACAAAAAAACGATGGATTTAGGCCCAGATCTCTGTACTGGGGTGAATGTATGACATTGTTCTGCAATCTGTCCATCAACTGTGGTTTTTGCATTTGTCACCCCGAGTGGGATGGATATGCTCAGACATGAGTCCCATGCTCTCCACACCACTGGATTCAATCAATCCGAGCTGAAGACGGCTGGAATGCCAGAAATCGGTCCTTGGAAGCTTGTTTCCGGTCCAGGGAAGGCATGGCTTGGCAGTTCAGGCTGGACTGTTCCCATGAGGCACAGGGTCAGACTGATTTGCATATGGCCATGTCTGAACTGGGGTGTGTGGAGTACAAAGAAACGATGGATTTAGGCCCAGATCTCTGTACTGGGTTGAATGTATGACATTGTTCTGCATTCTGTCCATCAACTGTGGTTTTTGCATTTGTCACCCCGAGTGGGATGGATATGCTCAGACATGAGTCCCATGCTCTCCACACCACTGGATTCAAGCAAGTCGAGCTGAAGACGGCTGGAATGCCAGAAATCGGTCCTCGGAAGCTTGTTTCCGGTCCAGGGAAGACATGGCTTGGCAGTTCGGGCTGGAATGTTCCCATGAGGCACAGGGTCAGACTGATTTGCATATGGCCATGTCTGAACTGGGGTGGTGTGGAGTTCAAAGAAACGATGGATTTAGGCCCAGATCTCTGTACTGGGGTGAATGTATGACATTGTTCTGCATTCTGTCCATCAACTGTGGTTTTTGCATTCGTCACCCCGAGTGGGATGGGTATGCTCAGACATGAGTCCCATGCTCTCCACACCACTGGATTCAAGCAAGCCGGGTTGAAGATATCCGGAATGCCAGAAACCGGTCCACGGAAGCTTGTTTCCGATCCAGGGAAGGCATGGCTTGGCAGTTCGGGCTGGACTGTGCCTATGAGGCACAGGGTCAGACTGATTTGCATATGGCCATGTCTGAACTGGGGTGGTGTGGAGTGCAAAAAAACAATGGATTTAGGCCCAGATCTCTTTACTGGGGTGAATGTATGACATTGTTCTGCATTCTGTCCATCAACTGTGGTTTTTGCATTTGTCAACCCGAGTGGGATGGGTATGCTAAGACGTGAGTCCCATGCTCTCCACACCACTGGATTCAAGCAAGCCGGGCTGAAGACGGCTGGAATGCCTGAAACCGGTCCTCGGAAGATTGTTTCTGGTCCAGGGAAGGCATGGCTTGACAGTTCGGGCTGGACTGTTCCCATGAGGCACAGGGTCAGACTGATTTGCATATGGCCATGTATGAACTGGGGTGTTGTGGAGTACAAAAAAACGATGGATTTAGGCCCAGATCTCTGTAATGGGGTGAATGTATGACATTGTTCTGCATTCTGTCCATCAACTGTGGTTTTTGCATTCGTCACCCCGAGTGGGATGGGTATGCTCAGACTTGAGTCCCATGCTCTCCACACCACTGGATTCAAGCAAGCCGGGTTGAAGATATCTGGAATGCCAGAAACCAGTCTCGGAAGCTTGTTTCCGGTCCAGGGAAGGCATGGCTTGGCAGTTCGGGCTGGACTGTTCCCATGAGGCACAGGGTCAGACTGATTTGCATATGGCCATGTCTGAACTGGGGTGGTGTGGAGTGCAAAGAAACAATGGATTTAGGCCCCGATCTCTGTACTGGGGTGAATATATGACATTGTTCTGCATTCTGTCCATCAACTGTGGTTTTTGCATTCGTCACCCCGAGTGGGATGGGTATGCTCAGACGTGAGTCCCATGCTCTCCACACCACTGAATTCAAGCAAGCCGGGTTGAAGATATCTGGAATGCCAGAAACCGGTCCTCGGAAGCTTGTTTCCAGTCCAGGGAAGGCATGGCTTGGCAGTTCGGACTGGTTTGTTCCCATGAGGCACAGGGTCAGACTGATTTGCATATGGCCATGTCTCAACTGGGGTGGTGTGGAGTACAAAAAAACGATGGATTTAGGCCCAGATCTCTGTAATGGGGTGAATGTATGACATTGTTCTGCATTCTGTCCATCAACTGCGGTTTTTGCATTTGTCACCCCGAGTGGGATGGGTATGCTCAGATGTGAGTCCCATGCTCTCCACACCACTGGATTCAAGCAAGCCGGGCTGAAGACGGCTGGAATGCCAGAAACCGGTCCTCGGAAGCTTGTTTCCGGTCCAGGGAAGGCATGGCTTGGCAGTTCGGGCTGGACTGTTCCCATGAGGCACAGGGTCAGACTGATTTGCATATGGCCATGTCTGAACTGGGATGGTCTGGAGTGCAAAATAACGATGGATTTAGGCCCAGATCTCTGTACTGGGGTGAATGTATGACATTGTTCTGCATTCTGCCCATCAACTGTGGTTTTTGCATTTGTCACCCCGAGTTGGATGGGTATGCTCAGACGTGAGTCCCATGCTCTTCACACCACTGGATTCAAGCAAGCCGGGTTGAAGATGGCTGGAATGCCAAGAACCGCTCCTCGGAAGCTTGTTTCCGGTCCAGGGAAGGCATGGCTTGGCAGTTCAGGCTGGACTGTTCCCATGAGGCACATGGTCAGACTGATTTGCATATGGCCATGTCTGAACTGGGTTGGTGTGGAGTACAAAAAAACGATGGATTTAGGCCCAGATCTCTGTACTGGGGTGAATGTATGACATTGTTCTGCAATCTGTCCATCAACTGTGGTTTTTGCATTTGTCACCCCGAGTGGGATGGATATGCTCAGACATGAGTCCCATGCTCTCCACACCACTGGATTCAATCAATCCGAGCTGAAGACGGCTGGAATGCCAAAAATCGGTCCTTGGAAGCTTGTTTCCGGTCCAGGGAAGGCATGGCTTGGCAGTTCAGGCTGGACTGTTCCCATGAGGCACAGGGTCAGACTGATTTGCATATGGCCATGTCTGAACTGGGGTGTGTGGAGTACAATGAAACGATGGATTTAGGCCCAGATCTCTGTACTGGGTTGAATGTATGACATTGTTCTGCATTCTGTCCATCAACTGTGGTTTTTGCATTTGTCACCCCGAGTGGGATGGATATGCTCAGACATGAGTCCCATGCTCTCCACAGCACTGGATTCAAGCAAGTCGAGCTGAAGACGGCTGGAATGCCAGAAATCGGTCCTCGGAAGCTTGTTTCCGGTCCAGGGAAGACATGGCTTGGCAGTTCGGGCTGGAATGTTCCCATGAGGCACAGGGTCAGACTGATTTGCATATGGCCATGTCTGAACTGGGGTGGTGTGGAGTTCAAAGAAACGATGGATTTAGGCCCAGATCTCTGTACTGGGGTGAATGTATGACATTGTTCTGCATTCTGTCCATCAACTGTGGTTTTTGCATTCGTCACCCCGAGTGGGATGGGTATGCTCAGACATGAGTCCCATGCTCTCCACACCACTAGATTCAAGCAAGCCGGGTTGAAGATATCCGGAATGCCAGAAACCGGTCCACGGAAGCTTGTTTCCGGTCCAGGGAAGGCATGGCTTGGCAGTTCGGGCTGGACTGTGCCTATGAGGCACAGGGTCAGACTGATTTGCATATGGCCATGTCTGAACTGGGGTGGTGTGGAGTGCAAAAAAACAATGGATTTAGGCCCAGATCTCTTTACTGGGGTGAATGTATGACATTGTTCTGCATTCTGTCCATCAACTGTGGTTTTTGCATTTGTCAACCCGAGTGGGATGGGTATGCTAAGACGTGAGTCCCATGCTCTCCACACCACTGGATTCAAGCAAGCCGGGCTGAAGACGGCTGGAATGCCTGAAACCGGTCCTCGGAAGATTGTTTCTGGTCCAGGGAAGGCATGGCTTGACAGTTCGGGCTGGACTGTTCCCATGAGGCACAGGGTCAGACTGATTTGCATATGGCCATGTCTGAACTGGGGTGTTGTGGAGTACAAAAAAACGATGGATTTAGGCCCAGATCTCTGTAATGGGGTGAATGTATGACATTGTTCTGCATTCTGTCCATCAACTGTGGTTTTTGCATTCGTCACCCCGAGTGGGATGGGTATGCTCAGACTTGAGTCCCATGCTCTCCACACCACTGGATTCAAGCAAGCCGGGTTGAAGATGGCTGGAATGCCAGAAACCGGTCCTCGGAAGCTTGTTTCCGGTCCAGGGAAGGCATGGCTTGGCAGTTCGGGCTGGACTGTTCCCATGAGGCACATGGTCAGACTGATTTGCATATGGCCATGTCTGAACTGGGTTGGTGTGGAGTACAAAAAAACGATGGATTTAGGCCCAGATCTCTGTACTGGGGTGAATGTATGACATTGTTCTGCATTCTGTCCATCAACTGTGGTTTTTGCATTTGTCACCCCGAGTGGGATGGATATGCTCAGACATGAGTCCCATGCTCTCCACACCACTGGATTCAATCAATCCGAGCTGAAGACGGCTGGAATGCCAGAAATCGGTCCTTGGAAGCTTGTTTCCGGTCCAGGGAAGGCATGGCTTGGCAGTTCAGGCTGGACTGTTCCCATGAGGCACAGGGTCAGACTGATTTGCATATGGCCATGTCTGAACTGGGGTGTGTGGTGTACAAAGAAACGATGGATTTAGGCCCAGATCTCTGTACTGGGTTGAATGTATGACATTGTTCTGCATTCTGTCCATCAACTGTGGTTTTTTGCATTTGTCACCCCGAGTGGGATGGATATGCTCAGACATGAGTCCCATGCTCTCCACAGCACTGGATTCAAGCAAGTCGAGCTGAAGACGGCTGGAATGCCAGAAATCGGTCCTCGGAAGCTTGTTTCCGGTCCAGGGAAGACATGGCTTGGCAGTTCGGGCTGGAATGTTCCCATGAGGCACAGGGTCAGACTGATTTGCATATGGCCATGTCTGAACTGGGGTGGTGTGGAGTTCAAAGAAACGATGGATTTAGGCCCAGATCTCTGTACTGGGGTGAATGTATGACATTGTTCTGCATTCTGTCCATCAACTGTGGTTTTTGCATTCGTCACCCCGAGTGGAATGGGTATGCTCAGACATGAGTCCCATGCTCTCCACACCACTGGATTCAAGCAAGCCGGGTTGAAGATATCCGGAATGCCAGAAACCGGTCCACGGAAGCTTGTTTCCGGTCCAGGGAAGGCATGGCTTGGCAGTTCGGGCTGGACTGTGCCTATGAGGCACAGGGTCAGACTGATTTGCATATGGCCATGTCTGAACTGGGGTGGTGTGGATTGCAAAAAAACAATGGATTTAGGCCCAGATCTCTTTACTGGGGTGAATGTATGACATTGTTCTGCATTCTGTCCATCAACTGTGGTTTTTGCATTTGTCAACCCGAGTGGGATGGGTATGCTAAGACGTGAGTCCCATGCTCTCCACACCACTGGATTCAAGCAAGCCGGGCTGAAGACGGCTGGAATGCCTGAAACCGGTCCTCGGAAGATTGTTTCTGGTCCAGGGAAGGCATGGCTTGACAGTTCGGGCTGGACTGTTCCCATGAGGCACAGGGTCAGACTGATTTGCATATGGCCATGTCTGAACTGGGGTGTTGTGGAGTACAAAAAAACGATGGATTTAGGCCCAGATCTCTGTAATGGGGTGAATTTATGACATTGTTCTGCATTCCGTCCATCAACTGTGGTTTTTGCATTCGTCACCCCAAGTGGGATGGGTATGCTCAGACTTGAGTCCCATGCTCTCCACACCACTGGATTTAAGCAAGCCGGGCTGAAGACGGCTGGAATGCCAGAAACCGGTCCTCGGAAGCTTGTTTCCGGTCCAGGGAAGGCATGGCTTGGCAGTTCGGGCTGGACTGTTCCCATGAGGCACAGGGTCAGACTGATTTGCATATGGCCATGTCTGAACTGGGATGGTGTGGAGTGCAAAATAACGATGGATTTATGCCCAGATCTCTGTACTGGGGTGAATGTATGACATTGTTCTGCATTCTGTCCATCAACTGTGGTTTTTGCATTTGTCACCCCGAGTGGGATGGGTATGCTCAGACGTGAGTCCCATGCTCTTCACACCACTGGATTCAAGCAAGCCGAGCTGAAGACGGCTGGAATGCCAGAAATCGGTCCTCGGAAGCTTGTTTCCGGTCCAGGGAAGGCATGGCTTGGCAGTTCGGGCTGGACTGTTCCCATGAGGCACATGGTCAGACTGATTTGCATATGGCCATGTCTGAACTGGGTTGGTGTGGAGTGCAAAGAAACGATGGATTTAGGCCCAGATCTCTGTACTGGGGTGAATGTATGACATTGTTCTGCATTCTGTCCATCAACTGTGGTTTTTGCATTTGTCACCCCGAGTTGGATGGGTATGCTCAGACATGAGTCCCATAATCTCCACACCACTGGATTCAAGCAAGCCGGGTTGAAGATATATGGAATGCCAGAAACCGGTCCACGGAAGCTTGTTTCCGGTCCAGTGAAGGCATGGCTTGGCAGTTCGGGCTGGACTGTTCCTATGAGGCACAGGGTCAGACTGATTTGCATATGGCCATGTCTGAACTGGGGTGGTGTGGAGTGCAAAAAAACAATGGATTTAGGCCCAGATCTCTGTACTGGGGTGAATGTATGACATTGTTCTGCATTCTGTCCATCAACTGTGGTTTTTGCATTTGTCAACCCGAGTGGGATGGGTATGCTAAGACGTGAGTCCCATGCTCTCCACACCACTGGATTCAAGCAAGCCGGGCTGAAGACGGCTGGAATGCCTGAAACCGGTCCTCGGAAGATTGTTTCTGGTCCAGGGAAGGCATGCTTGACAGTTCGGGCTGGACTGTTCCCATGAGGCACAGGGTCAGACTGATTTGCATATGGCCATGTCTGAACTGGGGTGGTGTGGAGTGCAAAGAAACGATGGATTTAGGCCCAGATCTCTGTACTGGGGTGAATGTATGACATTGTTCTGCATTCTGTCCATCAACTGTGGTTTTTGCATTCGTCACCCCGAGTGGGATGGGTATGCTCAGACAAGAGTCCCATGCTCTCCACACCACTGGATTCAAGCAAGCCGGGTTGAAGATATCTGGAATGCCAGAAACCAGTCCTCGGAAGCTTGTTTCCGGTCCAGGGAAGGCATGGCTTGGCAGTTCGGGCTGGACTGTTCCCATGAGGCACAGGGTCAGACTGATTTGCATATGGCCATGTCTGAACTGGGGTGGTGTGGAGTACAAAAAACGATGGATTTAGGCCCAGATCTCTGTACTGGGGTGAATATATGACATTGTTCTGCATTCTGTCCATCAACTGTCGTTTTTGCATTTGTCACCCCGAGTGGGATGGGTATGCTCAGACGTTAGTCCCATGCTCTCCACACCACTGGATTCAAGCAAGCCGAGCTGAAGACGGCTGGAATGCCAGAAATCGGTCCTCGGAAGCTTGTTTCCGGTCCAGGGAAGACATGGCTTGACAGTTCGGGCTGGACTGTTCCCATGAGGCACAGGGTCAGACTGATTTGCATATGGCCATGTCTGAACTGGGGTGGTGTGGAGTGCAAAGAAACGATGGATTTAGGCCCAGATCTCTGTACTGGGGTGAATCTATGACATTGTTCTGCATTCTGTCCATCAACTGTGGTTTTTGCATTCGTCACCCCGAGTGGGATGGGTATGCTCAGACGTGAGTCCCATGCTCTCCACACCACTGAATTCAAGCAAGCCGGGTTGAAGATATCTGGAATGCCAGAAACCGGTCCTCGGAAGCTTGTTTCCAGTCCAGGGAAGGCATGGCTTGGCAGTTCGGGCTGGACTGTTCCCATGAGGCACAGGGTCAGACTGATTTGCATATGCCATGTCTGAACTGGGGTGGTGTGGAGTACAAAAAAACGATGGATTTAGGCCCAGATCTCTGTAATGGGGTGAATGTATGACATTGTTCTGCATTCTGTCCATCAACTGTGGTTTTTGCATTTGTCACCCCGAGTGGGATGGGTATTCTCAGATGTGAGTCCCATGCTCTCCACACCACTGGATTCAAGCAAGCCGGGCTGAAGACGGCTGGAATGCCAGAAACCGGTCCTCGGAAGCTTGTTTCCGGTCCAGGGAAGGCATGGCTTGGCAGTTCGGGCTGGACTGTTCCCATGAGGCACAGGGTCAGACTGATTTGCATATGGCCATGTCTGAACTGGGATGGTGTGGAGTGCAAAATAACGATGGATTTAGGCCCAGATCTCTGTACTGGGGTGAATGTATGACATTGTTCTGCATTCTGTCCATCAACTGTGGTTTTTGCATTTGTCACCCCGAGTTGGATGGGTATGCTCAGACGTGAGTCCCATGCTCTTCACACCACTGGATTCAAGCAAGCCGGGTTGAAGATGGCTGGAATGCCAGAAACCGGTCCTCGGAAGCTTGTTTCCGGTCCAGGGAAGGCATGGCTTGGCAGTTCGGGCTGGACTGTTCCCATGAGGCACATGGTCAGACTGATTTGCATATGGCCATGTCTGAACTGGGTTGGTGTGGAGTACAAAAAAACGATGGATTTAGGCCCAGATCTCTGTACTGGGGTGAATGTATGACATTGTTCTGCATTCTGTCCATCAACTGTGGTTTTTGCATTTGTCACCCCGTTTGGGATGGATATGCTCAGACATGAGTCCCATGCTCTCCACACCACTGGATTCAATCAATCCGAGCTGAAGACGGCTGGAATGCCAGAAATCGGTCCTTGGAAGCTTGTTTCCGGTCCAGGGAAGGCATAGCTTGGCAGTTCAGGCTGGACTGTTCCCATGAGGCACAGGGTCAGACTGATTTGCATATAGCCATGTCTGAACTGGGGTGGTGTGGAGCTCAAAGAAACGATGGATTTAGGCCCAGATCTCTGTACTGGGGTGAATCTATGACATTGTTCTGCATTCTGTCCATCAACTGTGGTTTTTGCATTTGTCAACCCGAGTGGGATGGGTATGCTAAGACGTGAGTCCCATGCTCTCCACACCACTGGATTCAAGCAAGCCGGGCTGAAGACGGCTGGAATGCCTGAAACCGGTCCTCGGAAGCTTGTTTCTGGTCCAGGGAAGGCATGGCTTGACCGTTCGGGCTGGACTGTTCCCATGAGGCACAGGGTCAGACTGATTTGCATATGGCCATGTCTGAACTGGGGTGGTGTGGAGTACAAAGAAGCGATGGATTTAGGCCCAGATCTCTGTACTGGGGTGAATGTATGACATTGTTCTGCATTCTGTCCATCAACTGTGGTTTTTGCATTCGTCACCCCGAGTGGGATGGGTATGCTCAGACGTGAGTCCCATGCTCTCCACACCACTGGATTCAAGCAAGCCGGGTTGAAGATATCTGGAATGCCAGAAACCAGTCCTCGGAAGCTTGTTTCCGGTCCAGGGAAGGCAAGGCTTGGCAGTTCGGGCTGGACTGTTCCCATGAGGCACAGGGTAAGACTGATTTGCATATGGCCATGTCTGAACTGGGGTGGTGTGGAGTACACAAAACGATGGATTTAGGCCCAGATCTCTGTACTGGGGTGAATGTATGACATTGTTCTGCATTCTGTCCATCAACTATGGTTTTTGCATTTGTCACCCCGAGTGGGATGGGTATACTCAGACGTTAGTCCCATGCTCTCCACACCACTGGATTCAAGCAAGCCGAGCTGAAGACGGCTGGAATGCCAGAAATCGGTCCTCGGAAGCTTGTTTCCGGTCCAGGGAAGGCATAGCTTGGCAGTGCAGGCTGGACTGTTCCCATGAGGCACAGGGTCAGACTGATTTGCATATAGCCATGTCTGAACTGGGGTGGTGTGGAGTTCAAAGAAACGATGGATTTAGGCCCAGATCTCTGTACTGGGGTGAATGTATGACATTGTTCTGCATTCTGTCCATCAACTGTGGTTTTTGCATTTGTCACCCCGAGTGGGATGGATATGCTCAGACATGAGTCCCATAATCTCCACACCACTGGATTCAAGCAAGCCGGGTTGAAGATATCTGGAATGCCAGAAACCGGTCCACGGAAGCTTGTTTCCGGTCCAGGGAAGGCATGGCTTGGCAGTTCGGGCTGGACTGTTCCTATGAGGCACAGGGTCAGACTGATTTGCATATGGCCATGTCTGAACTGGGGTGGTGTGGAGTGCAAAAAAACAATGGATTTAGGTCCAGATCTCTGTACTGGGGTGAATGTATGACATTGTTCTGCATTCTGTCCATCAACTGTGGTTTTTGCATTTGTCAACCCGAGTGGGATGGATATGCTTAGACGTGAGTCCCATGCTCTCCACACCACTGGATTCAAGCAAGCCGGGCTGAAGACGGCTGGAATGCCTGAAACCGGTCCTCGGAAGATTGTTTCTGGTCCAGGGAAGGCATGGCTTGACAGTTCGGGCTGGACTGTTCCCATGAGGCACAGGGTCAGACTGATTTGCATATGGCCATGTCTGAACTGGGGTGGTGTGGAGTACAAAGAAACGATGGATTTAGGCCCAGATCTCTGTACTGGGGTGAATGTATGACATTGTTCTGCATTCTGTCCATCAACTGTGGTTTTTGCATTTGTCAACCCGAGTGGGATGGGTATGCTTAGACGTGAGTCCCATGCTCTCCACACCACTGGATTCAAGCAAGCCGGGCTGAAGACGGCTGGAATGCCTGAAACCGGTACTCGGAAGATTGTTTCTGGTCCAGGGAAGGCATGGCTTGACAGTTCGGGCTGGACTGTTCCCATGAGGCACAGGGTCAGACTGATTTGCATATGGCCATGTCTGAACTGGGGTGGTGTGGAGTGCAAAGAAACGATGGATTTAGGCCCAGATCTCTGTACTGGGGTGAATCTATGACATTGTTCTGCATTCTGTCCATCAACTGTGGTTTTTGCATTCGTCACCCCGAGTGGGATGGGTATGCTCAGACGTGAGTCCCATGCTCTCCACACCACTGAATTCAAGCAAGCCGGGTTGAAGATATCTGGAATGCCAGAAACCGGTCCTCGGAAGCTTGTTTCCGGTCCAGGGAAGGCATGGCTTGGCAGTTCGGGCTGGACTGTTCCCATGAGGCACATGGTCAGACTGATTTGCATATGGCCATGTCTGAACTGGGTTGGTGTGGAGTACAAAAAAAAGATGGATTTAGGCCCAGATCTCTGTACTGGGGTGAATGTATGACATTGTTCTGCATTCTGTCCATCAACTGTGGTTTTTGCATTTGTCACCCCGTTTGGGATGGATATGCTCAGACATGAGTCCCATGCTCTCCACACCACTGGATTCAATCAATCCGAGCTGAAGACGGCTGGAATGCCAGAAATCGGTCCTTGGAAGCTTGTTTCCGGTCCAGGCAAGGCATAGCTTGGCAGTTCAGGCTGGACTGTTCCCATGAGGCACAGGGTCAGACTGATTTGCATATAGCCATGTCTGAACTGGGGTGGTGTGGAGTTCAAAGAAACGATGGATTTAGGCCCAGATCTCTGTACTGGGGTGAATGTATGACATTGTTCTGCATTCTGTCCATCAACTGTGGTTTTTGCATTTGTCACCCCGAGTGGGATGGATATGCTCAGACATGAGTCCCATAATCTCCACACCACTGGATTCAAGCAAGCCGGGTTGAAGATATCTGGAATGCCAGAAACCGGTCCACGGAAGCTTGTTTCCGGTCCAGGGAAGGCATGGCTTGGCAGTTCGGGCTGGACTGTTCCTATGAGGAACAGGGTCAGACTGTATTGCATATGGCCATGTCTGAACTGGGGTGGTGTGGAGTGCAAAAAAACAATGGATTTAGGCCCAGATCTCTGTACTGGGGTGAATGTATGACATTGTTCTGCATTCTGTCCATCAACTGTGGTTTTTGCATTTGTCAACCCGAGTGGGATGGATATGCTTAGACGTGAGTCCCATGCTCTCCACACCACTGGATTCAAGCAAGCCGGGCTGAAGACGGCTGGAATGCCTGAAACCGGTACTCGGAAGATTGTTTCTGGTCCAGGGAAGGCATGGCTTGACAGTTCGGGCTGGACTGTTCCCATGAGGCACAGGGTCAGACTGATTTGCATATGGCCATGTCTGAACTGGGGTGGTGTGGAGTGCAAAGAAACGATGGATTTAGGCCCAGATCTCTGTACTGGGGTGAATGTATGACATTGTTCTGCATTATGTCCATCAACTGTGGTTTTTGCATTCGTCACCCCCAGTGGGATGGGTATGCTCAGACAAGAGTCCCATGCTCTCCACACCACTGGATTCAAGCAAGCCGGGTTGAAGATATCTGGAATGCCAGAAACCAGTCCTCGGAAGCTTGTTTCCGGTCCAGGGAAGGCATGGCTTGGCAGTTCGGGCTGGACTGTTCCCATGAGGCACAGGGTCAGACTGATTTGCACATGGCCATGTCTGAACTGGGGTGGTGTGGAGTACAAAAAACGATGGATTTAGGCCCAGATCTCTTTACTGGGGTGAATGTATGACATTGTTCTGCATTCTGTCCATCAACTGTGGTTTTTGCATTTGTCACCCTGAGTGGGATGGGTATGCTCAGACGTTAGTCCCATGCGCTCCACACCACTGGATTCAAGCAAGCCGAGCTGAAGACGGCTGGAATGCCAGAAATCGGTCCTCGGAAGCTTGTTTCCGGTCCAGGGTAGACATGGCTTGGCAGTTCGGGCTGGACTGTTCCCATGAGGCACAGGGTCAGACTGATTTGCATATGGCCATGTCTGAACTGGGGTGGTGTGGAGCGCAAAGAAACGATGGATTTAGGCCCAGATCTCTGTACTGGGGTGAATCTATGACATTGTTCTGCATTCTGTCCATCAACTGTGGTTTTTGCATTCGTCACCCCGAGTGGGATGGGTATGCTCAGACGTGAGTCCCATGCTCTCCACACCACTGAATTCAAGCAAGCCGGGTTGAAGATATCTGGAATTCCAGAAACCGGTCCTCGGAAGCTTGTTTCCAGTCCAGGGAAGGCATGGCTTGGCAGTTCGGGCTGGACTGTTCCCATGAGGCACAGGGTCAGACTGATTTGCATATGGCCATGTCTGAACTGGGGTGGTGTGGAGTACAAAAAAACAATGGATTTAGGCCCAGATCTCTGTAATGGGGTGAATGTATGACATTGTTCTGCATTCTGTCCATCAACTGTGGTTTTTGCATTTGTCACCCCGAGTGGGATGGGTATGCTCAGATGTGAGTCCCATGCTCTCCACACCACTGGATTCAAGCAAGCCGGGCTGAAGACGGCTGGAATGCCAGAAACCGGTCCTCGGAAGCTTGTTTCCGGTCCACGGAAGGCATGGCTTGGCAGTTCGGGCTGGACTGTTCCCATGAGGCACAGGGTCAGACTGATTTGCATATGGCCATGTTTGAACTGGGATGGTGTGGAGTGCAAAATAACGATGGATTTAGGCCCAGATCTCTGTACTGGGGTGAATGTATGACATTGTTCTGCATTCTGACCATCAACTGTGGTTTTTGCATTTGTCACCCCGAGTTGGATGTGTAAAAAAGGGGTTCCAAAGACAACCAGTAACCAAAGACCCTTTTTATGTTGCCCGGCGGTATCGCCTCTATGACCCACCAATGTTAATCAATGAAGAAGCAGGCGCTGGAGACTGGAAGGCAGGAAACGAGGATTTTTATTCTCTCCGGAGGAGAACACATCAATTCAGACAGCAAGTATCGTCACGAGGTGCTCTAACCACATCTCCGAGGCCTGGCCTCTTATACTAGGGTTTTATGGCCTTTATTGCACATAACACATTCTCGCAACACTTTAGTATTTGAAAGAACATCCTCGGAATCTCCCCTTCAGGCCCGTTCCCACATACATTTACAGTTGGATTCCCCACCCCGGTCACAACAGGTGATGGTTGTCGCACAGCAGGGCATTCCGCCGATTCACGGAATGCATGGGGTTGATCGGATCTCATAGGGTGGGGGCTTTGATCGGCTTGAGGGTCTTTTGATGGGGAGGGGAAGCTTCCTACTGTTCGGGGTAATAAACAGTATCCGCAAGGCCAGGTGGCGGCCTGGGAACAAGGAAGACAAACGGGGATACAGGAAAAGGGGGTTTGTATCAAAAGGATCTGAGGCCATGAAAGGAATGAGGGGAGGTGTCGCGCTGGGAACAGGATGGGATTCTGTGGTGAAGCTGCGCTGAAGTGGGGTTTATGACCCAGGGCATGAGAGAGCGGGGGTTGTCAGTGTGCGGGGGGGGGATGCTTGCGAGGTTAAGAGAGAGAGAGACGCGCTGGCTATCAGCGAGGGGCAGGGAGGCCATGGTGCTCAAAATGGCTGCCGCTTACGCGCACGAATGGGCTCGAAAAGGGGGCAAGATGGCGCCGATAATGTTGACGTTTTGCAGTCTAATCTTTAACAGTCCTCCCTTTTCAACATATCTTAGCCAACTTGTTTAATCAATGTCAATCTTCATCAAATTCCTAACCTCGGCATCATATATTGCTCTCATATGTTCGTTTCCAAAGTCCACAGTCTTAGGACAAATACAATTTACGCATAATGTACACAGGGGTGGTAGACATTGAATTCCTAAACATAAACCGCATATTACAACCACAGGAATCAGAATAATGGTGAATAGTCTCCAGCCCCAGTTCTTAACGGTGCTCCAGAACCACCCACCCAGCGACCATTCTTCTTGTTCTTGGTGGACTTCTGAAGAGAGTCTATGAAGGTGTTCGATGGCCTTGTACACTGAGGGTGAGTTGTCCGGTATGTACGTACAGCAGCTGGACCCAATAATGCGGCATGCCCCACCACGATCCGCAAGAACCACGTCCAGGACAAGGCGGTTCTGGAGGGCCACCAAGCGGACCGCTTGAAGTTCAGCGGTGTTGTTAGCAAGGATACCAGCCGTGATGTTCATTGTTGTCTCGACTGCTTGAGTCAGATGTCGGATGGCACGGCTGTTTGCCATCGGGCCCCAGAGGGGGACAAGTCCTTTCATAGCATCGATGAATTGCGCTCCTGTTGAGTCGGCTTGTTCGATGTCCTTGGCTCGTTTTTGTCTGTGATGATTTGCTGGTGCCACATAGGTCGGAGGAAGGACGAAGGAAATGAAACAAGTGCCCCCCCAGCCTTTGGGGAGCCAGGTGTAAGCCTTTGTGCCGCAGACGAAATACGTGTTTGGTGATGCCACAAAGGAGGGTGGGTCGGCGGAGTCCAGAGTTCTGGAAAACTGGCAGGCACTGTGGCCTACCAGCTGAGTCCCAAGCCCTTCCATACACATATGGCCGGTGACATTGATGACCGACAGGGCCACAGTCAGAGTGGCAGCCGTTCGTTTTCGCAGGTAGGAGAAGGTGGTTCTGGTTGGATTATTGAACACTTGTATTTCAACTTGTTCTTTAGCAGGGATGTCCAAGTGGATTGTGTTGCTGTTGGTCTGTGGGCAGAAGTGTGTCTTTGTTCCGTTCCGCCAGACCCCGTGGTAGAAATGCGTCACGGTTTTGCTGGAGGTGGCATTGTCCTTAAAGCTTTCTTGCAGAAGCATCAGCCAGGCAAGACAGGAGCCGTGAACTGAGAAAGGTGAAGGGATGAATGGTATCGAGTGTCCTGTGGCGTGGGGTAGCAACCCACAGATCCAACAGTTGGTGGCATTGGTGGCAAGGTTGTGCTGGTGAAGTAGTTGTACGAAGGAGTTATTCCAAAATTCCTTTCGCCTCTCTCTGAGTTGGGGAGAGAGTGAAATCAGATAATGTTCCTTCATGGTGGTAGGCTGGACAGTGGTCAGAAACGTTTCGCGAGCAGGTGCATTTTCTTCCACAATCCAGAGTGTGGTCATGAGGAGAAAGCAGAAGAGGATTGTGATGAAGAGTGCAATAGTCTTTGGGCTATGGAGTCTGTCTGCCTTTGGGTTTCTGCGGTGGGTATTTCCTGTTTCCTTCATTATCTTCTTATTTGGCGCTTCCATCATCTTCTTATCTGGCGCTTCCATCATCTTCAAGGGGCTCGGTAGCGGGCAGAACCACAGACTTTGTTTTGCTTCTCTCCGGGTAACCCTTGGTAGTGTTTAGGTCACCGTTCTGAGATTTAACTCAGTCCGTGGTCTACTTAGCCGAGACTCCCTCCTTTCGACGCAGGAAATACCCTTCTTTTGATGGCACTGTGGGATCAGAGAATTTTGAAAGTTCAAGTGTGTCGGTATCAGGATAGCAGGTTAGTGACGGTCGGTCCTTGTTCAGGAGCTCTTCTTGGTTGTCGATGTTCTCGGTCGAGGTCAGGGTCGAGGAGATCTTCTTACAGTGGTGCGCATGCAGCCAGTTGCGTTTCCCCTCCACCCGTAGTGCTGTTCGGGTGGTGATGAGGACTTGCCAGGGGCCCGTCCACCGGGGTTCCAGACTCTTGGCACGCTGGAAGTTCCGGATCAGGATGAAATCCCCAGGCTGAATGGTGTGTACGGGACCCCTGGAAGTGTCCGGGATGGCATGCAGCACCTGTTGATGGATAACAGACAGCGTCTTAGTCAACTGACATAAGTAATCAGACATTAGGACGTCCGGGACGTCATGAATGGAAGTTGGTTTAGGTGCAGACCAGACATTCATAGGCCGGCCGAAAACAACCTCGTATGGCGTCAAGTGGTGTTTGGTGGGGGTGGAACGCATTGAAAGCAATGCCAGGGGAAGTGCGTCTGGCCATTTCAATCCTGTGGTAGCTACTATTTTGGCCAATTTTAGTTTTAGTGTGGCGTTATGTCGTTCAACTAGTCCAGCAGATTGGGGGTGGAAGACTGCGTGGAACTTTTGTTTTACACCCAACCCCTTCAAAATGAGTTGGATAACTTCGGCTACGAAGTGGGGGCCATTGTCGCTCCACAAAATTCGACAAAGGCCGTAACGGGGGAAAAACTCCTTTAACAGTACCTTTGCTGTGGCCATAGCAGTGTTGTCACGGGTTGGATATGCTTCCACCCATTTGCTAAATGCGCATACCACCACAAGTACATATTTCAGGCCTTGACATCTGTCCAGTTGGATGTAGTCCATCTGCAGGACTTCAAACGGGTGATTCGGGACCCCAAACCCTCCCCGGGGTACTACAGTTCCTTTCCCGGGATTGTGTTGCAGGCATATCAAACATTGTTGGACCAGGCGTTTGGCGGACTCTGTGATCTTATCATTGTGCCAAACTCTGGAGACAAGTTCAATCATGGGGGCTGATCCTATGTGGGCAGGGGAATGTGCCATAGTCAGTATGGGAATCAGATATGAGTCAGGTAACAGCCATTTGTTTGTGTCTTTTGTTCGCCAGCAGCCTTCGTCATCTTTCAATCCCACCCGTGTCCATTCAGTCAGTTTGTGTTGTGTGCTAGCCATTTGAATGTCTCTGATAGTGTCCCTAGCGTCAGACCATTTTTCTGCTTGTGACCTGGTCACGTACATGCGTGTTGTCGTCCTATTTTCAGCTGTCGTTCGGGCAGTGATGTCGGCTAGTGCATTCCCCTGTCCAATAATGTCCGTCACCTTTTTGTGTGCTTGACATTTGATGACTGCAAGCTTTTTGGGGAGAAGGACGGCTTCGATCAAGGCGGAGACTAGATCCCCGTGCAAAATGGGGGTGCCGTGTGAGGTCAAGAATCCCCTCTCCCTCCAAAGGAGCCCAAAATGGTGAACCACCCCAAAGGCATACTGGCTGTCGGTGTAAATGTTTGCTGTGGTTCCTGCCGCTAGAATACAGGCTCGTGTCAGGGCAATCAGTTCCGCTGCCTGGGCAGATCGTTGCGTTATGCGGGCTGTCTCGACTACAGTTCGAGCCGTGGTGACTGCATAGGCAGCTGAAGTGGTGCCATCGGGGAGTTTGATGCAAGAACCGTCCACCCACAGCTCTCCGTCGGGGTTGGGGAAGGCCGTGTCTCTGAGGTCAACCCTACTTCTGGTCTGTTCGTCTGTGAGGGTCACACAGTCGTGTACAGGGTGTGCATTGGGATCGTTTTCTGGTAAGGGCAGCAGGGTTGCTGGGTTCAGTGTGGTGCATCTCTTCAGAGTGATGTGGGGTGCGAGCAGAGTCAGTTCGTATCCTGTCAGTCGTGCACTCGTCAGGTGTTGCGTTTTGGTTTGGTTTAGGAGGGTGTCAACTGCATGGGGTACCAGTACTGTGAGGGAATTCGAGAGCACGATCCCTTCACTCTGTCGGATAGAGATCGCAGCAGCAGCTACGGCTCGAAGGCAAGCAGGCAGGGCTCTGGCTACAGGGTCGAGAGTGGCTGAGAAGTAAGCGCATGGTCGTTGCTTTGAGCCGATGGACTGGGTCAGGACAGATAAAGCGCACCCCTCCCTTTTCCTTTGTGTAATCGGGGGTACCTAACACAGGGGCCGAGCAGAGGGCATCTCGTAGTTGCATGAAAGAAGCCTGACACTCAGGGGTCCAAGGGAGTGGGAGAGGGATGTCCTTTGCTAACAATGAAAGCAGTGGTTTTACTACAAGGCTAAAGTTGGGTAACCACTGTCGGCAGAAGGAGGTGAGGCCTAGTAGGGAGCGGACCTGTTTCTGGGTTTTTGGGACGGGGGTGTCAAGAATGGTTTGGATCCGGTCAGGAGTCAATTTCCTTCCGTCTTTGGACAAAAGGTGGCCTAGGTAAGTGACCTGGGGTTGGCAGAATTGCAACTTCTTCTTAGAGACCTTGTGGCCATTTTCTGCGAGGAAATGCAGGAGTCGAATGGTGGCTGTGACAGCTAGTGGAGTGGTGTCGGCTGCCAAGAGGATGTCATCGACATATTGTACTAACACCACTCCATCGGGTAACTGGACTTGATCCAGTTGTCTCTTGAGGGCCTGGCTGTAGATGCTAGGGCTTTCTGTGTAGCCCTGGGGTGCTCGGCAGAACCTATATGAGCGGGCTTTTAGGGTAAAACCGAAGAGATATCGGCTGTCTGGGTGGATGGGGATGGAAAAGAAAGCGTTTTTGAGGTCAATGACAGGTTACGGAGGTTCCAACAACTTCGTTCTTACTAAAATTGGAACAGACCATTGAACGAACACTTGAAACTACCCCCATTAATTTAGGAAGAGCTAAGGCCCCGAGAACTGCTCAAACGGAGGGTTGGAGTCCGCTGTGTTTAACTCATCACCAAGACTTAACCGACCCAATTGATGAACCCACTTTTAAAGACCTTAACTTGTCTGCAATAAGAGAAGTCCAGGACACAATGGCTAGGGCACTGCTATGGCATTCCGCAAAGATGGAACTCCAAATCGATCTTTTGCAGTCGATAGCCCAACATTTGGTGTGCCAAGATGATAAGCTGGCAAAGCTGGAAGTCCAACTTAACGTCCAACAAGCTCATGCCGCCAGCACCAATTCCTGTGACGTCTTAATTGATAAATGGGCAAGTCTTCCTGAAGTCTTAAAAGAGATGCTTGCATTAGCCAGGGGTCAGGGCGAGATAACCACGCAAGAACAAGCCGCACAAAAGCTACCACCACAGACGACAGAGCATGCTGAAACAGCAACCCTTAGCACAACGGGCAATAGCGCCACAAAGGTTCACCTAGTAGGACCCCGTATTAACTTTACTTCGGCTAATAAAGGGAACGGTGACCCCGAGGCCTCGGATCTCGAGACCGTTAGTGAAGACCTTTCTGTTACTACCCCTCAAGAGGAGAGGGTCGAAGGAGCACTATCAAGTGCCAAAGCTCCGTTATCAAGGAGAGCCAAAAAAAGACTTAAAAAACAACTTAAGAAGTCCAAAGCTAGAAGCAGAAACACATCCTCGGTGGTATTAACCCTGGGCGACACTGAAACTAAATGTATCCCCAAACCACTCTTCCCCATTTTCATACCCAAGCAGGTGTCTAAAATAGGCAAGCCATGTGACGCTCCTCTTGTTCGCAGTGAGGCCCAAAGCCAACAAATCCCTCTCATGGAGGGTCAAACTAATGAGGTTCTTCAACAAAGGCCTTCACAGGTGGACGTCTCAGCACCTTTAAGTGCCCCCAGCCCTTCCGGTTGGGTTCTGAAACATGAGTCTGTAACTAATCCCAAACTACAACAGGGCGCACAGCCAGTACTGTCAAGAGTGGTAGGTCCACCAACTGAGGGGCAAGGGAATCACCAACCAGGAGTCGCACTCAAGAATGACCTAAATTTAACATCAGACCAGGGGGAGTGGCAAGGATGTCCGAGTGTGGAAGGCCAATCAAGCGTGGGGCCCAATGGGCACCAGCCTGAATCCACTCTCATAAACCCTTTAACTTTCAATAACTCGAGTCTAAGGCTCCAGGGAGAAGGAGTGAGTGTGTGCTCCATCACACAAAAAAACAAACAATCCACCTATGAGCTGCAGTTAACCCCAAGATATACAGCAAAAGGCTCTTTTGACATCTTGAACAGGTCCAATATTGTCCGCCTCTTTGGCCATATTGCCTCGCTGGCCCAAATCACCTCAGAAAATATTGAGTGGGTGATATTCAAGAGACTGGAGACAGACACTCACGACGATTCCACCATAATCGGACTTGCAAGTCAGCAAGTCCAACAGGCTGTCCTTAAGGAAGCAACATTGTTCGCTGAATGGGGCATTGAAGTCGTTATGCCAAGAACACTGAAATATCCACACGTCCTGTTGCCGCAACAGGACATACACGAACCGGCATCCATTCTTAAAGGCATAAGGCACACCCGTCCAGAAATAGGGGTGAAATCAGGGCGGGCAAAAACCCCGCTAAAAATCAAAATCCAGCAAAATGACGGGCAACGGAGCGTGCAGCGGCATCTCCAGACATCGGATCACCTGGAGGCCACATGGAGACAGCGTCCCTAACCTAATAAACCGCCACGCAAATAATGCCTGTTCAAACCCACTCAGGGGCCTAGTTCGCGAGTTATCCATTATTTCATGGAACATTGCGGGGGTGAGCAACATCTTTAGGGACATTACTACATCTGAATACCTCGCACAGGGGGACATACTGTGTATTCAGGAAACCTGGGCAAGGGCAACGACCGCCATTGGTGGCTTTTACGAACATTTTAAACCAGCGACCAAAAGGACAATCTTTGGACGCCCGTCAGGCTAAAAGCTATAAAAGCGCTCTATGAGGGTACCTGGGTCAAGGTGAAGCTAAGCCCTACAATAACAACTGCAAGAATTGAAACCAACTCGGGCCTCAAGCAGGGGTGCGTCTTGGCCCCCATGTTGTTTAACTTGTATACTGCGGACATGGGGACAGCTCTGAAAGATGCCAACTTAGCACCTCCAAAACTGGGGAGGCTCGTCTTGGGAACACTCCAGTATGCAGACGACACGGTGATCATGGACCACACTAGGGTGGGGCTCCAAAGAGCCTTAAGCAGTTTGGCATTATACAATAAGTCAAATGACTTACGGATCAACGTGGGCAAGACCAAAATTGTCATTTTTGGCAAATACCCCCTCAAAAAAGAAGTTTCATGGTCTCTGGGGGAGCACCGTATCATCACTGCCCCATCCTACAACTATTTGGGCACCTGGGTCTCCAAGAATGCCTCTGCAGCCAAACATCTGAAGGAGCTTAAACCTAAAATTGACAAAACCATTCTGTCGCTAAGACGCCTATGTCACCGCTTGGACAGTCCCTCAGCAGAACCAATGTTGACAGTGCTCCGGGCAAAACTGATCCCTGCCATTGCTTATGGGCACATAGCCTACCCTGGTGCATTTGACAAAGTGGTCAATGCGGCCCAGGCGAAAGCCTATAAGTTGGTGCTACAGGCCCCTAGATACGCAAGGAACACCAGATTAAGGCTAGAAATAGGCCTTAAGCGACCGGAGCTGGTATTATTGGGGGACCTTTTAAAACTCTATATTAGAGTACTGAAAGCACCAGAACATTCGCTAAAGCACTCCCTAAGATCAATCTTTGAGGAGGCGGGCTACCCCTGGTACTTAAAGGTAGGACAAGCTATTGCAGCATTGAAAATCGAAAGAAAGAGTTTGCCCCTGCACGAAATTTCGTTCTCAGCCTGGGCCCAAGCTGTTAAGCGCCAAGTCCGGACCATCTCCTTTGGACTTGACCTTGCATCTCTTCGGCAAAATCCACTAACTCAGGCCCTGGACAAATCATATATTCCAGGTAAACCTCAACCTTACCTGCAAGATCCAGTATCCGCTCATGCGAGAAAGAAAATTTTGTACTTTCGACTTTTGGCCCTCAGGTTCACGGACTTCAACCCCAAATGGGCCCGTACGGATGGCACCTTGGCCTGTCGTCTATGCAATTACCGCAGGGAATCCTGGCTACACTTGCTGTGCTGCTGCCCAAAGCTGGCCAATGACCGCCATCGCTTGCTGCTTCCGATGTTACGGAATACGGCCAATAGAACTTGTAGAGAGGCCTCGGACTGGTGCCTCTCAGTCTCCACGACCTGTTTGATAGCCAGAGTTGGGAAATTTATACACCAGGTAAAAATGGCACTCGACTCCCACTTAACGGCATTGTCAGCAAAGTAACCGGAAGCCTTCTGCCCCAGTTATCTAACCTGGGCTGGTATAAAGATCCACGAAGAATCCATCTTTCGTCAACAGCCCTTGGTACATGAATTGACTCTACAGAACTTTCATGTGCCCCCTTTTATTAGCTGGGAAACACTTGTTCAACCTATGTATCACTCTTTTTAAAAGAACCCTGTTTTGGACAGCTAATCAGGACTAATATGTTAGTATTTTAACTTACAGTCACTCTCACCTTTATGTTTGGTTGGGTCATGAGAGTGGGGGAGTCGGGACGCTCATAAAGCCTTTTATTCTTTTTTTTTTTTTTTCTCTCTTTTTTTTTTTTCTTTCTTTTTTATACTGTAAAGATTTTAAGTAATCATGCAGTTTATTAATAAAATTGTCAAATTGTCAGTGAAGGTGGTGGCAGTGGAGGGAATCAAAGTCAGGATGGTGGTAATGTCCGAGACCACAGGGTACTGGGGTACCACCACTTTGTTGATCTCTCGAAGGTCTATGATGAAGCGGTATGCTTTCTCATCCCCTTCTCCCTGTTTCTTAATGATGGGCAAGATTGGGCTGTTGCAAACGTTGCTAACTACTTCCTCTACCACCCCTGCGTCTATCAGTGATTGGATGATCTCTACCAATGCCTTCTCGCCCTCGGGCGATATCCGATATTGTGGAAGTTTTGGGAGTGTTGCATCTGGTCGAACAGTGATGTGCACTGGGTCAATCATCATGCGCCCTACATCCGAATCCGTTTTGGCCCACAGATACGGAGGCAGAGTGTCGAGCAAGGAAGTGTCAGCGTCGGTGATGGAAAACATGTGTCTGGGGGGGCAATGTCTGAGCAGAACAGGATTGTCGTAAAGGAAAACTCGGACTCCATCTTGAGAACATCTAATCGTTGCTCGGAAGTGTTTCAATAAGTCGAGTCCCATGATTGCGTCAGGGCTATTGGAGGAAAGCAAAAACGTAGTGTCAGTGGTGTTGTTTTCTAAGTCAAAGAGGATTGGGGCGGACAAAGGGTTAGTGGAGGGCGTCCCATCGAAACCTGTCGATGTTATTAGTGAGCCAGACAAGGGTGCCCTTGGAATCAGTCGTTTAGATAATGCACTACGTGTTGCGCCAGTGTCTACCAGGAATGGTGACTTTGTACCCAAGACCTTAGCAGTGACATAAGGGCCTTGCTGGTCAACATGGAGCTCGACTGGATCCCTCCCTTGCCCTAGGCAGTCCTATGCAAAGTCATGAACGTCATCGTAGTCAGATTGCTGGCATTGGTTCTGTCGGGGTCGATCAAATGTGTTTGGTCTACTTGATCTATCATTGGTCGCGCTGTTTGGGGGCCCTCGCTGTGGTCCCCTATTTCTTGGTTCGTTTGCTGAATCTTTAGGATCTCTGTTTCTGGTGAGTTCCAAAAGAACCGGGCACTGAGATTTCCAGTGGCCCGATCCTTTACAGAAGGCACACTGGTCCTCTCTAATGTCTGTACGTCCAATGTGGGGAGTTGAAGCACGGTCTCTGGGAGGTGCCGTTTTAGGGACGTTCATTTGAGGGTTTCCCCGGTATTGGTCTCGTCCCAGAGTTACCCCTTGCAGTTGTGCTATCATCACCCTCTCTTTTAATTCTTTCTTCTTTCTCTCTGTTGTTCTATCGCTTTCGTTTTTCTGATGTTCATAATATTGGGCCATCTGGAGGATAGCCGTAGGTTTGGAGGCTGCCCAACTACTTTCGCTGGCCTGCAGTTTCTGCGAGACCTCCGGTGATAAGCCCTTAACGTAATTCTGGACAAACAGATGGTGTCCAGTTGCAGTGGTCAGGTCCTGGCCGCTGTAATCGGAGAACACCGTTTCAAACCGGGAGAAGTATTCCGATACATCCTCCTGAGGTTTCTGGCGACAAGCCGTTACTATCGACCAGTCCACTTTCTTTTCGGGGATCAGGGTTTTTAATTTCTGCACGATTTTATCCGGGAGGTCTAAAATGGCTTTCAAAGGCTTTTGTCCGGGTTCTCGTTGTCTGTCTATGCCATCAAGTTGTGACCAGTTATGTCCAAACAGCTCAGAGTGGTCGACTTTCCGGATTTGCTTCCACACATCAGCTGGTAGACATAACCCGAAAAACAAGTCGATGTCAGCTAGAGTCATAATCGTCGATCCTAGGGCCGTACCTAACTCAGTATAAAAGGCAGTGGGGTTTTTACGTAGGTCAGGCAGAGATTTCCGGAAGGTCAGAATCTCTTGCCGGTCCCATGGTTGGTAGACCCAATTGTACACTACCCTTCCCTTTGCATCTTTGTTGTTTGCGTCATCGTGAGTCCCTTCACCTCGTGGAGGAACCCAGTAAGGAGCAGCCTCTTGTATCGGCATCATAGTGTTAGGTCGTTCAGTTTGCGGGTTGGTTGCTACGGAGGTAGTGGATTCGCTTTTCGGCTTTTGTTCAGTGAGGTGGCGGAAAACCTCAAGCGTACGCGTAAGGAGGTCCGTCACATCACTCTCACTCTCATCCCCGATATCAACCTTCCGGTACAGAGTCGTTAGGCTCTGTGGACCTTTTTCTTGATATCGGTCCTCGTATGCATTTAAGACATGGTAACACAGTTGTACAGTGAAGTGTCGTCTGTGACTCCCAGTATAAGAATTAAGTACATCCATGACGGACTCTTCATCCTCCCTCTTCTCTACCAGTATCTTTGCTATCTTGTCGACCCCTGCTCGTTCATGTTTGCTTAGTCTATATGCTCTAGCAGGACCACCCCTTCGGGCTTCCGGGTCGCTCGGCGTTGTCGTTTGCGTAGCATCTAATACAAGGAGTTCAGCCGGCACGGAGGCCATGGGGGCTGAAGCCGTGGTGCTACTCTCGGTGGTACCTGGGGATAGTGGGTGCTGGGCTAAGGGTTGGGAAGGGGCATATGGAGGGGGCATGTGGATGATCGGAGGACCTAGCAGCAGATCATCGTTGGTTCGTTGTTTTGAGTGTAATTCAGGGTAGAGCGTGGAGGGAGTTCTAACCAGACACTGGCTTGATGTTTCTATTTCCAGTTTCTGTTTGGTATCCTCTCTTTCTTTTATCTCTTTCTCTAGTTTCTGGGCCGCTAGGTGGGCTGCTTTCCGCAGCTCTTTTCCCAACCTACTCTCGGTTCTCTTTTTGCGTTGTTTGGCTTCTTTTCGCCACATGCCGAAGCTGTCAAGCATAGTGGACGTCGTCTTGTTTTTACCAAGGGCTGTTTCTAGTGCGATTATTCTATCATTTTCGAAGGATCCTATCAGTGGCCACTGACTTTCTCGATCCCTTTTCGTATATTTATGCCATAGCTGGCTATAGGCTATAGCGACTAATCCATGCTTCGTGAACATGTCCTTATTAGGGGTGCCTTCCAGCGGAGCTGGATGGTTCATCCCTAATAAGCGGTCCGGGTTAAACAGGCTACTAACCAGTGGGGAGAAGACAGGCATGACGGATCACAATGGGATAATAGTCAGCACTACCTATCTTATCACTGCGTGCAAAGACTAGACAGAATATTTCTATTCTACGTTGTTTGCACGTAGTGAATACCTCATGAACCAAATTCTGAGCAATCAATGTTAGGTCAAAAATAAAAAATCAATATGGTCAATGGGGAGAATAAGTAAGCTCGCTAAGGTTCGCGTCACCTACCCTTTCACTATCTGTAAAGAGGGGACCTATTTTTCCCTGTTTGCAGACAGAGAATCTCCAGAAAACAATCTATAACAGTTAATCAATGGGGGGGGGAAGGGGCAATTGTTCAGTGGGGGAGAAAAATAGGTCCGACGGGTGCGTACCTATCCTTCGCTGTTTATAAAGGGAGAGCCTGTTGTTTCTCCGTTTGTAGACAGTGAATCTCCAATAAATTAACAAAAAGTAATACTAGTATTTTCTCAACAATTATCAATCACTTTCAATTATCTATCACTTTCGCAATTCGTCGTGTTTACACGACCTTACCCGGACCGCATGGACAGTTTCTTGTCTTCCGAATCCAGCGCCCGATCGTCCTCTTCTCTCCGTACTTCTCGTGGCACTCCTGATGGTTCCCAGTCAGGACCGCAGATCACTCGAGAGAGGTCTGTTCGGAACCAGTGAAGTTCGGATGATCGGCTGTCAGACGAGGGTCTATCGGACAGGGTACCTTCCGATCGTTGCAGTCGTTCACTCTGTCGTCAGGACCTCTCCCACTGGATCCACGAGTCGCTGATGGGCCCCACGTTTGGGACGCCAATTGTAAAAAAGGGGTTCCAAAGACAACCAGTAACCAAAGACCCTTTTTATGTTGCCCGGCGGTATCGCCTCTATGACCCACCAATGTTAATCAATGAAGAAGCAGGCGCTGGAGACTGGAAGGCAGGAAACGAGGATTTTTATTCTCTCCGGAGGAGAACACATCAATTCAGACAGCAAGTATCGTCACGAGGTGCTCTAACCACATCTCCGAGGCCTGGCCTCTTATACTAGGGTTTTATGGCCTTTATTGCACATAACACATTCTCGCAACACTTTAGTATTTGAAAGAACATCCTCGGAATCTCCCCTTCAGGCCCGTTCCCACATACATTTACAGTTGGATTCCCCACCCCGGTCACAACAGGTGATGGTTGTCGCACAGCAGGGCATTCCGCCGATTCACGGAATGCATGGGGTTGATCGGATCTCATAGGGTGGGGGCTTTGATCGGCTCGAGGGTCTTTTGATGGGGAGGGGTAGCTTCCTACTGTACGGGGTAATAAACAGTATCCGCAAGGCCAGGTGGCGGCCTGGGAACAAGGAAGACAAACGGGGATACAGGAAAAGGGGGTTTGTATCAAAAGGATCTGAGGCCATGAAAGGAATGAGGGGAGGTGTCGCGCTGGGAACAGGATGGGATTCTGTGGTGAAGCTGCGCTGAAGTGGGGTTTATGACCCAGGGCATGAGAGAGCGGGGGTTGTCAGTGTGCGGGGGGGGATGCTTGCGAGGTTAAGAGAGAGAGAGACGCGCTGGCTATCAGCGAGGGGCAGGGAGGCCATGGTGCTCAAAATGGCTGCCGCTTACGCGCACGAATGGGCTCGAAAAGGGGGCAAGATGGCGCCGATAATGTTGACGTTTTGCAGTCTAATCTTTAACAGATGGGTATGCTCAGACATGAGTCCCATGCTCTCCACACCACTGGATTCAACCAATCCGAGCTGAAGACGGCTGGAATGCCAGAAATCGGTCCTTGGAAGCTTGTTTCCGGTCCAGGGAAGGCATGGCTTGGCAGTTCAGGCTGGACTGTTCCCATGAGGCACAGGGTCAGACTGATTTGCATATAGCCATGTCTGAACTGGGGTGGTGTGGAGTTCAAAGAAACGATGGATTTAGGCCCAGATCTCTGTACTGGGGTGAATGTATGACATTGTTCTGCATTCTGTCCATCAACTGTGGTTTTTGCATTTGTCACCCCGAGTGGGATGGATATGCTGAGACATGAGTCCCATAATCTCCACACCACTGGATTCAAGCAAGCCGGGTTGAAGATATCTGGAATGCCAGAAACCGGTCCACGGAAGCTTGTTTCCGGTCCAGGGAAGGCATGGCTTGGCAGTTCGGGCTGGACTGTTCCTATGAGGCACAGGGTCAGACTGATTTGCATATGGCCATGTCTGAACTGGGGTGGTGTGGAGTGCAAAAAAACAATGGATTTAGGCCCAGATCTCTGTACTGGGGTGAATGTATGACATTGTTCTGCATTCTGTCCATCAACTGTGGTTTTTGCATTTGTCAACCCGAGTGGGATGGGTATGCTAAGACGTGAGTCCCATGCTCTCCACACCACTGGATTCAAGCAAGCCGGGCTGAAGACGGCTGGAATGCCTGAAACCGGTCCTCGGAAGATTGTTTCTGGTCCAGGGAAGGCATGGCTTGACAGTTCGGGCTGGACTGTTCCCATGAGGCACAGGGTCAGACTGATTTGCATATGGCCATGTCTGAACTGGGGTGTTGTGGAGTACAAAAAAACGATGGATTTAGGCCCAGATCTCTGTACTGGGGTGAATGTATGACATTGTTCTGCATTCTGTCCATCAACTGTGGTTTTTGCATTCGTCACCCCGAGTGGGATGGGTATGCTCAGACGTGAGTCCCATGCTCTCCACACCACTGGATTCAAGCAAGCCGGGTTGAAGATATCTGGAATGCCAGAAACCAGTCCTCGGAAGCTTGTTTCCGGTCCAGGGAAGGCATGGCTTGGCAGTTCGGGCTGGACTGTTCCCATGAGGCACAGGGTCAGACTGATTTGCATATGGCCATGTCTGAACTGGGGTGGTGTGGAGTGCAAAGAAACAATGGATTTAGGCCCAGATCTCTGTACTGGGGTGAATATATAACATTGTTCTGCATTCTGTCCATCAACTGTGGTTTTTGCATTCGTCACCCCGAGTGGGATGGGTATGCTCAGACGTGAGTCCCATGCTCTCCACACCACTGAATTCAAGCAAGCCGGGTTGAAGATATCTGGAATGCCAGAAACCGGTCCTCGGAAGCTTGTTTCCAGTCCAGGGAAGGCATGGCTTGGCAGTTCGGACTGGACTGTTCCCATGAGGCACAGGGTCAGACTGATTTGCATATGGCCATGTCTGAACTGGGGTGGTGTGGAGTACAAAAAAACGATGGATTTAGGCCCAGATCTCTGTAATGGGGTGAATGTATGACATTGTTCTGCATTCTGTCCATCAACTGCGGTTTTTGCATTTGTCACCCCGAGTGGGATGGGTATGCTCAGATGTGAGTCCCATGCTCTCCACACCACTGGATTCAAGCAAGCCGGGCTGAAGACGGCTGGAATGCCAGAAACCGGTCCTCGGAAGCTTGTTTCCGGTCCAGGGAAGGCATGGCTTGGCAGTTCGGGCTGGACTGTTCCCATGAGGCACATGGTCAGACTGATTTGCATATGGCCATGTCTGAACTGGGATGGTCTGGAGTGCAAAATAACGATGGATTTAGGCCCAGATCTCTGTACTGGGGTGAATGTATGACATTGTTCTGCATTCTGTCCATCAACTGTGGTTTTTGCATTTGTCACCCCGAGTTGGATGGGTATGCTCAGACGTGAGTCCCATGCTCTTCACACCACTGGATTCAAGCAAGCCGGGTTGAAGATGGCTGGAATGCCAGAAACCGGTCCTCGGAAGCTTGTTTCCGGTCCAGGGAAGGCATGGCTTGGCAGTTCGGGCTGGACTGTTCCCATGAGGCACATGGTCAGACTGATTTGCATATGGCCATGTCTGAACTGGGTTGGTGTGGAGTACAAAAAAACGATGGATTTAGGCCCAGATCTCTGTACTGGGGTGAATGTATGACATTGTTCTGCAATCTGTCCATCAACTGTGGTTTTTGCATTTGTCACCCCGAGTGGGATGGATATGCTCAGACATGAGTCCCATGCTCTCCACACCACTGGATTCAATCAATCCGAGCTGAAGACGGCTGGAATGCCAGAAATCGGTCCTTGGAAGCTTGTTTCCGGTCCAGGGAAGGCATGGCTTGGCAGTTCAGGCTGGACTGTTCCCATGAGGCACAGGGTCAGACTGATTTGCATATGGCCATGTCTGAACTGGGGTGTGTGGAGTACAAAGAAACGATGGATTTAGGCCCAGATCTCTGTACTGGGTTGAATGTATGACATTGTTCTGCATTCTGTCCATCAACTGTGGTTTTTGCATTTGTCACCCCGAGTGGGATGGATATGCTCAGACATGAGTCCCATGCTCTCCACACCACTGGATTCAAGCAAGTCGAGCTGAAGACGGCTGGAATGCCAGAAATCGGTCCTCGGAAGCTTGTTTCCGGTCCAGGGAAGACATGGCTTGGCAGTTCGGGCTGGAATGTTCCCATGAGGCACAGGGTCAGACTGATTTGCATATGGCCATGTCTGAACTGGGGTGGTGTGGAGTTCAAAGAAACGATGGATTTAGGCCCAGATCTCTGTACTGGGGTGAATGTATGACATTGTTCTGCATTCTGTCCATCAACTGTGGTTTTTGCATTCGTCACCCGAGTGGGATGGGTATGCTCAGACATGAGTCCCATGCTCTCCACACCACTGGATTCAAGCAAGCCGGGTTGAAGATATCCGGAATGCCAGAAACCGGTCTACGGAAGCTTGTTTCCGGTCCAGTGAAGGCATGGCTTGGCAGTTCGGGCTGGACTGTGCCTATGAGGCACAGGGTCAGACTGATTTGCATATGGCCATGTCTGAACTGGGGTGGTGTGGAGTGCAAAAAAACAATGGATTTAGGCCCAGATCTCTTTACTGGGGTGAATGTATGACATTGTTCTGCATTCTGTCCATCAACTGTGGTTTTTGCATTTGTCAACCCGAGTGGGATGGGTATGCTAAGACGTGAGTCCCATGCTCTCCACACCACTGGATTCAAGCAAGCCGGGCTGAAGACGGCTGGAATGCCAGAAACCGGTCCTCGGAAGCTTGTTTCCGGTCCAGGGAAGGCATGGCTTGGCAGTTCGGGCTGGACTGTTCCCATGAGGCACAGGGTCAGACTGATTTGCATATGGCCATGTCTGAACTGGGATGGTGTGGAGTCCAAAATAACGATGGATTTATGCCCAGATCTCTGTACTGGGGTGAATGTATGACATTGTTCTGCATTCTGTCCATCAACTGTGGTTTTTGCATTTGTCACCCCGAGTGGGATGGGTATGCTCAGACGTGAGTCCCATGCTCTTCACACCACTGGATTCAAGCAAGCCGAGCTGAAGACGGCTGGAATGCCAGAAATCGGTCCTCGGAAGCTTGTTTCCGGTCCAGGGAAGGCATGGCTTGGCAGGTCGGGCTGGACTGTTCCCATGAGGCACATGGTCAGACTGATTTGCATATGGCCATGTCTGAACTGGGTTGGTGTGGAGTGCAAAGAAACGATGGATTTAGGCCCAGATCTCTGTACTGGGGTGAATGTATGACATTGTTCTGCATTCTGTCCATCAACTGTGGTTTTTGCATTTGTCACCCCGAGTTGGATGGGTATGCTCAGACGTGAGTCCCATGCTCTTCACACCACTGGATTCAAGCAAGCCGGGTTGAAGATGGCTGGAATGCCAGAAATCGGTCCTTGGAAGCTTGTTTCCGGTCCAGGGAAGGCATGGCTTGGCAGTTCAGGCTGGACTGTTCCCATGAGGCACAGGGTCAGACTGATTTGCATATGGCCATATCTGAACTGGGGTGGTGTGGAGTTCAAAGAAACGATGGATTTAGGCCCAGATCTCTGTACTGGGGTGAATGTATGACATTGTTCTGCATTCTGTCCATCAACTGTGGTTTTTGCATTCGTCACCCCGAGTGGGATGGGTATGCTCAGACGTGAGTCCCATGCTCTCCACACCACTGGATTCAAGCAAGCCGGGCTGAAGACGGCTGGAATGCCAGAAACCGGTCCTCAGAAGCTTGTTTCCGGTCCAGGGAAGGCATGGCTTGGCAGTTCGGGCTGGACTGTTCCCATGAGGCACAGGGTCAGACTGATTTGCATATGGCCATGTCTGAACTGGGATGGTGTGGAGTGCAAAATAACGATGGATTTAGGCCCAGATCTCTGTACTGGGGTGAATGTATGACATTGTTCTGCATTCTGTCCATCAACTGTGGTTTTTGCATTTGTCACCCCGAGTTGGATGGGTATGCTCAGACGTGAGTCCCATGCTCTTCACACCACTGGATTCAAGCAAGCCGGGTTGAAGATGGCTGGAATGCCAGAAACCGGTCCTCGGAAGCTTGTTTCCGGTCCAGGGAAGGCATGGCTTGGCAGTTCGGGCTGGACTGTTCCCATGAGGCACATGGTCAGACTGATTTGCATATGGCCATGTCTGAACTGGGTTGGTGTGGAGTACAAAAAAACGATGGATTTAGGCCCAGATCTCTGTACTGGGGTGAATGTATGACATTGTTCTGCATTCTGTCCATCAACTGTGGTTTTTGCATTTGTCACCCCGTTTGGGATGGATATGCTCAGACATGAGTCCCATGCTCTCCACACCACTGGATTCAAGCAAGCCGGGCTGAAGACGGCTGGAATGCCAGAAACCGGTCCTCGGAAGCTTGTTTCCGGTCCAGGGAAGACATGGCTTGGCAGTTCGGGCTGGACTGTTCCCATGAGGCACAGGGTCAGACTGATTTGCATATGGCCATGTCTGAACTGGGGTGGTGTGGAGTGCAAAGAAACGATGGATTTAGGCCCAGATCTCTGTACTGGGGTGAATCTATGACATTGTTCTGCATTCTGTCCATCCACTGTGGTTTTTGCATTCGTCACCCCGAGTGGGATGGGTATGCTCAGACGTGAGTCCCATGCTCTCCACACCACTGGATTCAAGCAAGCCGGGCTGAAGACGGCTGGAATGCCAGAAACCGGTCCTCGGAAGCTTGTTTCCGGTCCAGGGAAGGCATGGCTTGGCAGTTCGGGCTGGACTGTTCCCATGAGGCACAGGGTCAGACTGATTTGCATATGGCCATGTCTGAACTGGGATGGTGTGGAGTGCAAAATAACGATGGATTTAGGCCCAGATCTCTGTACTGGGGTGAATGTATGACATTGTTCTGCATTCTGTCCATCAACTGTGGTTTTTGCATTTGTCACCCCGAGTTGGATGGGTATGCTCAGACGTGAGTCCCATGCTCTTCACACCACTGGATTCAAGCAAGCCGGGTTGAAGATGGCTGGAATGCCAGAAACCGGTCCTCGGAAGCTTGTTTCCGGTCCAGGGAAGGCATGGCTTGGCAGTTCGGGCTGGACTGTTCCCATGAGGCACATGGTCAGACTGATTTGCATATGGCCATGTCTGAACTGGGTTGGTGTGGAGTACAAAAAAACGATGGATTTAGGCCCAGATCTCTGTACTGGGGTGAATGTATGACATTGTTCTGCATTCTGTCCATCAACTGTGGTTTTTGCATTTGTCACCCCGTTTGGGATGGATATGCTCAGACATGAGTCCCATGCTCTCCACACCACTGGATTCAAGCAAGCCGGGCTGAAGACGGCTGGAATGCCTGAAACCGGTCCTCGGAAGCTTGTTTCCGATCCAGGGAAGGCATGGCTTGGCAGTTCGGGCTGGACTGTTCCCATGAGGCACAGGGTCAGACTGATTTGCATATGGCCATGTCTGAACTGGGGTGGTGTGGAGTACAAAAAACGATGGATTTAGGCCCAGATCTCTGTACTGGGGTGAATATATGACATTGTTCTGCATTCTGTCCATCAACTGTCGTTTTTGCATTTGTCACCCCGAGTGGGATGGGTATGCTCAGACGTTAGTCCCATGCTCTCCACACCACTGGATTCAAGCAAGCCGAGCTGAAGACGGCTGGAATGCCAGAAATCGGTCCTCGGAAGCTTGTTTCCGGTCCAGGGAAGACATGGCTTGGCAGTTCGGGCTGGACTGTTCCCATGAGGCACAGGGTCAGACTGATTTGCATATGGCCATGTCTGAACTGGGGTGGTGTGGAGTGCAAAGAAACAATGAATTTAGGCCCAGATCTCTGTACTGGGGTGAATCTATGACATTGTTCTGCATTCTGTCCATCAACTGTGGTTTTTGCATTCGTCACCCCGAGTGGGATGGGTATGCTCAGACGTGAGTCCCATGCTCTCCACACCACTGAATTCAAGCAAGCCGGGTTGAAGATATCTGGAATGCCAGAAACCGGTCCTCGGAAGCTTGTTTCCAGTCCAGGGAAGGCATGGCTTGGCAGTTCGGGCTGGACTGTTCCCATGAGGCACAGGGTCAGACTGATTTGCATATGGCCATGTCTGAACTGGGGTGGTGTGGAGTACAAAAAAACGATGGATTTAGGCCCAGATCTCTGTAATGGGGTGAATGTATGACATTGTTCTGCATTCTGTCCATCAACTGTGGTTTTTGCATTTGTCACCCCGAGTGGGATGGGTATGCTCAGATGTGAGTCCCATGCTCTCCACACCACTGGATTCAAGCAAGCCGGGCTGAAGACGGCTGGAATGCCAGAAACCGGTGCTCGGAAGCTTGTTTCCGGTCCAGGGAAGGCATGGCTTGGCAGTTCGGGCTGGACTGTTCCCATGAGGCACAGGGTCAGACTGATTTGCATATGGCCATGTCTGAACTGGGATGGTGTGGAGTGCAAAATAACGATGGATTTAGGCCCAGATCTCTGTACTGGGGTGAATGTATGACATTGTTCTGCATTCTGTCCATCAACTGTGGTTTTTGCATTTGTCACCCCGAGTTGGATGGGTATGCTCAGACGTGAGTCCCATGCTCTTCACACCACTGGATTCAAGCAAGCCGGGTTGAAGATGGCTGGAATGCCAGAAACCGGTCCTCGGAAGCTTGTTTCCGGTCCAGGGAAGGCATGGCTTGGCAGTTCGGGCTGGACTGTTCCCATGAGGCACATGGTCAGACTGATTTGCATATGGCCATGTCTGAACTGGGTTGGTGTGGAGTACAAAAAAACGATGGATTTAGGCCCAGATCTCTGTACTGGGGTGAATGTATGACATTGTTCTGCATTCTGTCCATCAACTGTGGTTTTTGCATTTGTCACCCCGTTTGGGATGGATATGCTCAGACATGAGTCCCATGCTCTCCACACCACTGGATTCAATCAATCCGAGCTGAAGACGGCTGGAATGCCAGAAATCGGTCCTTGGAAGCTTGTTTCCGGTCCAGGGAAGGCATAGCTTGGCAGTTCAGGCTGGACTGTTCCCATGAGGCACAGGGTCAGACTGATTTGCATATAGCCATGTCTGAACTGGGGTGGTGTGGAGTTCAAAGAAACGATGGATTTAGGCCCAGATCTCTGTACTGGGGTGAATCTATGACATTGTTCTGCATTCTGTCCATCAACTGTGGTTTTTGCATTTGTCAACCCGAGTGGGATGGGTATGCTAAGACGTGAGTCCCATGCTCTCCACACCACTGGATTCAAGCAAGCCGGGCTGAAGACGGCTGGAATGCCTGAAACCGGTCCTCGGAAGCTTGTTTCTGGTCCAGGGAAGGCATGGCTTGACCGTTCGGGCTGGACTGTTCCCATGAGGCACAGGGTCAGACTGATTTGCATATGGCCATGTCTGAACTGGGGTGGTGTGGAGTACAAAGAAGCGATGGATTTAGGCCCAGATCTCTGTACTGGGGTGAATGTATGACATTGTTCTGCATTCTGTCCATCAACTGTGGTTTTTGCATTCGTCACCCCGAGTGGGATGGGTATGCTCAGACGTGAGTCCCATGCTCTCCACACCACTGGATTCAAGCAAGCCGGGTTGAAGATATCTGGAATGCCAGAAACCAGTCCTCGGAAGCTTGTTTCCGGTCCAGGGAAGGCAAGGCTTGGCAGTTCGGGCTGGACTGTTCCCATGAGGCACAGGGTAAGACTGATTTGCATATGGCCATGTCTGAACTGGGGTGGTGTGGAGTACACAAAACGATGGATTTAGGCCCAGATCTCTGTACTGGGGTGAATGTATGACATTGTTCTGCATTCTGTCCATCAACTGTGGTTTTTGCATTTGTCACCCCGAGTGGGATGGGTATACTCAGACGTTATTCCCATGCTCTCCACACCACTGGATTCAAGCAAGCCGAGCTGAAGACGGCTGGAAACCAGAAATCGGTCCTCGGAAGCTTGTTTCCGGTCCAGGGAAGGCATAGCTTGGCAGTGCAGGCTGGACTGTTCCCATGAGGCACAGGGTCAGACTGATTTGCATATAGCCATGTCTGAACTGGGGTGGTGTGGAGTGCAAAAAAACAATGGATTTAGGTCCAGATCTCTGTACTGGGGTGAATGTATGACATTGTTCTGCATTCTGTCCATCAACTGTGGTTTTTGCATTTGTCAACCCGAGTGGGATGGGTATGCTAAGACGTGAGTCCCATGCTCTCCACACCAATGGATTCAAGCAAGCCGGGCTGAAGACGGCTGGAATGCCTGAAACCGGTCCTCGGAAGATTGTTTCTGGTCCAGGGAAGGCATGGCTTGACAGTTCGGGCTGGACTGTTCCCATGAGGCACAGGGTCAGACTGATTTGCATATGGCCATGTCTGAACTGGGGTGGTGTGGAGTACAAAGAAACGATGGATTTAGGCCCAGATCTCTGTACTGGGGTGAATGTATGACATTGTTCTGCATTCTGTCCATCAACTGTGGTTTTTGCATTTGTCAACCCGAGTGGGATGGGTATGCTTAGACGTGAGTCCCATGCTCTCCACACCACTGGATTCAAGCAAGCCGGGCTGAAGACGGCTGGAATGCCTGAAACCGGTACTCGGAAGATTGTTTCTGGTCCAGGGAAGGCATGGCTTGACAGTTCGGGCTGGACTGTTCCCATGAGGCACAGGGTCAGACTGATTTGCATATGGCCATGTCTGAACTGGGGTGGTGTGGAGTGCAAAGAAACGATGGATTTAGGCCCAGATCTCTGTACTGGGGTGAATCTATGACATTGTTCTGCATTCTGTCCATCAACTGTGGTTTTTGCATTTGTCACCCCGAGTGGGATGGGTATGCTCAGACGTGAGTCCCATGCTCTCCACACCACTGAATTCAAGCAAGCCGGGTTGAAGATATCTGGAATGCCAGAAACCGGTCCTCGGAAGCTTGTTTCCAGTCCAGGGAAGGCATGGCTTGGCAGTTCGGGCTGGACTGTTCCCATGAGGCACAGGGTCAGACTGATTTGCATATGGCCATGTCTGAACTGGGGTGGTGTGGAGTACAAAAAAACAATGGATTTAGGCCCAGATCTCTGTAATGGGGTGAATGTATGACATTGTTCTGCATTCTGTCCATCAACTGTGGTTTTTGCATTTGTCACCCCGAGTGGGATGGGTATGCTCAGATGTGAGTCCCATGCTCTCCACACCACTAGATTCAAGCAAGCCGGGCTGAAGACGGCTGGAATGCCAGAAACCGGTCCTCGGAAGCTTGTTTCCGGTCCAGGGAAGGCATGGCTTGGCAGTTCGGGCTGGACTGTTCCCATGAGGCACAGGGTCAGACTGATTTGCATATGGCCATGTCTGAACTGGGATGGTGTGGAGTGCAAAATAACGATGGATTTAGGCCCAGATCTCTGTACTGGGGTGAATGTATGACATTGTTCTGCATTCTGTCCATCAACTGTGGTTTTTGCATTTGTCACCCCGAGTTGGATGGGTATGCTCAGACGTGAGTCCCATGCTCTTCACACCACTGGATTCAAGCAAGCCGGGTTGAAGATGGCTGGAATGCCAGAAACCGGTCCTCGGAAGCTTGTTTCCGGTCCAGGGAAGGCATGGCTTGGCAGTTCGGGCTGGACTGTTCCCATGAGGCACATGGTCAGACTGATTTGCATATGGCCATGTCTGAACTGGGTTGGTGTGGAGTACAAAAAAAAGATGGATTTAGGCCCAGATCTCTGTACTGGGGTGAATGTATGACATTGTTCTGCATTCTGTCCATCAACTGTGGTTTTTGCATTTGTCACCCCGTTTGGGATGGATATGCTCAGACATGAGTCCCATGCTCTCCACACCACTGGATTCAATCAATCTGAGCTGAAGACGGCTGGAATGCCAGAAATCGGTCCTTGGAAGCTTGTTTCCGGTCCAGGGAAGGCATAGCTTGGCAGTTCAGGCTGGACTGTTTCCATGAGGCACAGGGTCAGACTGATTTGCATATAGCCATGTCTGAACTGGGGTGGTGTGGAGTTCAAAGAAACGATGGATTTAGGCCCAGATCTCTGTACTGGGGTGAATGTATGACATTGTTCTGCATTCTGTCCATCAACTGTGGTTTTTGCATTTGTCACCCCGAGTGGGATGGATATGCTCAGACATGAGTCCCATAATCTCCACACCACTGGATTCAAGCAAGCCGGGTTGAAGATATCTGGAATGCCAGAAACCGGTCCACGGAAGCTTGTTTCCGGTCCAGGGAAGGCATGGCTTGGCAGTTCGGGCTGGACTGTTCCTATGAGGAACAGGGTCAGACTGTATTGCATATGGCCATGTCTGAACTGGGGTGGTGTGGAGTGCAAAAAAACAATGGATTTAGGCCCAGATCCCTGTACTGGGGTGAATGTATGACATTGTTCTGCATTCTGTCCATCAACTGTGGTTTTTGCATTTGTCAACCCGAGTGGGATGGATATGCTTAGACGTGAGTCCCATGCTCTCCACACCACTGGATTCAAGCAAGCCGGGCTGAAGACGGCTGGAATGCCTGAAACCGGTACTCGGAAGATTGTTTCTGGTCCAGGGAAGGCATGGCTTGACAGTTCGGGCTGGACTGTTCCCATGAGGCACAGGGTCAGACTGATTTGCATATGGCCATGTCTGAACTGGGGTGGTGTGGAGTGCAAAGAAACGATGGATTTAGGCCCAGATCTCTGTACTGGGGTGAATGTATGACATTGTTCTGCATTATGTCCATCAACTGTGGTTTTTGCATTCGTCACCCCCAGTGGGATGGGTATGCTCAGACAAGAGTCCCATGCTCTCCACACCACTGGATTCAAGCAAGCCGGGTTGAAGATATCTGGAATGCCAGAAACCAGTCCTCGGAAGCTTGTTTCCGGTCCAGGGAAGGCATGGCTTGGCAGTTCGGGCTGGACTGTTCCCATGAGGCACAGGGTCAGACTGATTTGCATATGGCCATGTCTGAACTGGGGTGGTGTGGAGTACAAAAAACGATGGATTTAGGCCCAGATCTCTTTACTGGGGTGAATGTATGACATTGTTCTGCATTCTGTCCATCAACTGTGGTTTTTGCATTTGTCACCCTGAGTGGGATGGGTATGCTCAGACGTTAGTCCCATGCGCTCCACACCACTGGATTCAAGCAAGCCGAGCTGAAGACGGCTGGAATGCCAGAAATCGGTCCTCGGAAGCTTGTTTCCGGTCCTGGGAAGACATGGCTTGGCAGTTCGGGCTGGACTGTTCCCATGAGGCACAGGGTCAGACTGATTTGCATATGGCCATGTCTGAACTGGGGTGGTGTGGAGTGCAAAGAAACGATGGATTTAGGCCCAGATCTCTGTACTGGGGTGAATCTATGACATTGTTCTGCATTCTGTCCATCAACTGTGGTTTTTGCATTCGTCACCCCGAGTGGGATGGGTATGCTCAGACGTGAGTCCCATGCTCTCCACACCACTGAATTCAAGCAAGCCGGGTTGAAGATATCTGGAATTCCAGAAACCGGTCCTCGGAAGCTTGTTTCCAGTCCAGGGAAGGCATGGCTTGGCAGTTCGGGCTGGACTGTTCCCATGAGGCACAGGGTCAGACTGATTTGCATATGGCCATGTCTGAACTGGGGTGGTGTGGAGTACAAAAAAACGATGGATTTAGGCCCAGATCTCTGTAATGGGGTGAATGTATGACATTGTTCTGCATTCTGTCCATCAACTGTGGTTTTTGCATTTGTCACCCCGAGTGGGATGGGTATGCTCAGATGTGAGTCCCATGCTCTCCACACCACTGGATTCAAGCAAGCCGGGCTGAAGACGGCTGGAATGCCAGAAACCGGTCTTCGGAAGCTTGTTTCCGGTCCACGGAAGGCATGGCTTGGCAGTTCGGGCTGGACTGTTCCCATGAGGCACAGGGTCAGACTGATTTGCATATGGCCATGTCTGAACTGGGATGGTGTGGAGTGCAAAATAACGATGGATTTAGGCCCAGATCTCTGTACTGGGGTGAATGTATGACATTGTTCTGCATTCTGACCATCAACTGTGGTTTTTGCATTTGTCACCCCGAGTTGGATGGGTATGCTCAGACATGAGTCCCATGCTCTCCACACCACTGGATTCAATCAATCCGAGCTGAAGACGGCTGGAATGCCAGAAATCGGTCCTTGGAAGCTTGTTTCCGGTCCAGGGAAGGCATGGCTTGGCAGTTCAGGCTGGACTGTTCCCATGAGGCACAGGGTCAGACTGATTTGCATATAGCCATGTCTGAACTGGGGTGGTGTGGAGTTCAAAGAAACGATGGATTTAGGCCCAGATCTCTGTACTGGGGTGAATGTATGACATTGTTCTGCATTCTGTCCATCAACTGTGGTTTTTGCATTTGTCACCCCGAGTGGGATGGATATGCTGAGACATGAGTCCCATAATCTCCACACCACTGGATTCAAGCAAGCCGGGTTGAAGATATCTGGAATGCCAGAAACCGGTCCACGGAAGCTTGTTTCCGGTCCAGGGAAGGCATGGCTTGGCAGTTCGGGCTGGACTGTTCCTATGAGGCACAGGGTCAGACTGATTTGCATATGGCCATGTCTGAACTGGGGTGGTGTGGAGTGCAAAAAAACAATGGATTTAGGCCCAGATCTCTGTACTGGGGTGAATGTATGACATTGTTCTGCATTCTGTCCATCAACTGTGGTTTTTGCATTTGTCAACCCGAGTGGGATGGGTATGCTAAGACGTGAGTCCCATGCTCTCCACACCACTGGATTCAAGCAAGCCGGGCTGAAGACGGCTGGAATGCCTGAAACCGGTCCTCGGAAGATTGTTTCTGGTCCAGGGAAGGCATGGCTTGACAGTTCGGGCTGGACTGTTCCCATGAGGCACAGGGTCAGACTGATTTGCATATGGCCATGTCTGAACTGGGGTGGTGTGGAGTACAAAGAAACGATGGATTTAGGCCCAGATCTCTGTACTGGGGTGAATGTATGACATTGTTCTGCATTCTGTCCATCAACTGTGGTTTTTGCATTCGTCACCCCGAGTGGGATGGGTATGCTCAGACGTGAGTCCCATGCTCTCCACACCACTGGATTCAAGCAAGCCGGGTTGAAGATATCTGGAATGCCAGAAACCAGTCCTCGGAAGCTTGTTTCCGGTCCAGGGAAGGCATGGCTTGGCAGTTCGGGCTGGACTGTTCCCATGAGGCACAGGGTCAGACTGATTTGCATATGGCCATGTCTGAACTGGGGTGGTGTGGAGTGCAAAGAAACAATGGATTTAGGCCCAGATCTCTGTACTGGGGTGAATATATAACATTGTTCTGCATTCTGTCCATCAACTGTGGTTTTTGCATTCGTCACCCCGAGTGGGATGGGTATGCTCAGACGTGAGTCCCATGCTCTCCACACCACTGAATTCAAGCAAGCCGGGTTGAAGATATCTGGAATGCCAGAAACCGGTCCTCGGAAGCTTGTTTCCAGTCCAGGGAAGGCATGGCTTGGCAGTTCGGACTGGACTGTTCCCATGAGGCACAGGGTCAGACTGATTTGCATATGGCCATGTCTGAACTGGGGTGGTGTGGAGTACAAAAAAACGATGGATTTAGGCCCAGATCTCTGTAATGGGGTGAATGTATGACATTGTTCTGCATTCTGTCCATCAACTGCGGTTTTTGCATTTGTCACCCCGAGTGGGATGGGTATGCTCAGATGTGAGTCCCATGCTCTCCACACCACTGGATTCAAGCAAGCCGGGCTGAAGACTGCTGGAATGCCAGAAACCGGTCCTCGGAAGCTTGTTTCCGGTCCAGGGAAGGCATGGCTTGGCAGTTCGGGCTGGACTGTTCCCATGAGGCACATGGTCAGACTGATTTGCATATGGCCATGTCTGAACTGGGATGGTCTGGAGTGCAAAATAACGATGGATTTAGGCCCAGATCTCTGTACTGGGGTGAATGTATGACATTGTTCTGCATTCTGTCCATCAACTGTGGTTTTTGCATTTGTCACCCCGAGTTGGATGGGTATGCTCAGACGTGAGTCCCATGCTCTTCACACCACTGGATTCAAGCAAGCCGGGTTGAAGATGGCTGGAATGCCAGAAACCGGTCCTCGGAAGCTTGTTTCCGGTCCAGGGAAGGCATGGCTTGGCAGTTCGGGCTGGACTGTTCCCATGAGGCACATGGTCAGACTGATTTGCATATGGCCATGTCTGAACTGGGTTGGTGTGGAGTACAAAAAAACGATGGATTTAGGCCCAGATCTCTGTACTGGGGTGAATGTATGACATTGTTCTGCAATCTGTCCATCAACTGTGGTTTTTGCATTTGTCACCCCGAGTGGGATGGATATGCTCAGACATGAGTCCCATGCTCTCCACACCACTGGATTCAATCAATCCAAGCTGAAGACGGCTGGAATGCCAGAAATCGGTCCTTGGAAGCTTGTTTCCGGTCCAGGGAAGGCATGGCTTGGCAGTTCAGGCTGGACTGTTCCCATGAGGCACAGGGTCAGACTGATTTGCATATGGCCATGTCTGAACTGGGGTGTGTGGAGTACAAAGAAACGATGGATTTAGGCCCAGATCTCTGTACTGGGTTGAATGTATGACATTGTTCTGCATTCTGTCCATCAACTGTGGTTTTTGCATTTGTCACCCCGAGTGGGATGGATATGCTCAGACATGAGTCCCATGCTCTCCACACCACTGGATTCAAGCAAGTCGAGCTGAAGACGGCTGGAATGCCAGAAATCGGTCCTCGGAAGCTTGTTTCCGGTCCAGGGAAGACATGGCTTGGCAGTTCGGGCTGGAATGTTCCCATGAGGCACAGGGTCAGACTGATTTGCATATGGCCATGTCTGAACTGGGGTGGTGTGGAGTTCAAAGAAACGATGGATTTAGGCCCAGATCTCTGTACTGGGGTGAATGTATGACATTGTTCTGCATTCTGTCCATCAACTGTGGTTTTTGCATTCGTCACCCCGAGTGGGATGGGTATGCTCAGACATGAGTCCCATGCTCTCCACACCACTGGATTCAAGCAAGCCGGGTTGAAGATATCCGGAATGCCAGAAACCGGTCCACGGAAGCTTGTTTCCGGTCCAGTGAAGGCATGGCTTGGCAGTTCGGGCTGGACTGTGCCTATGAGGCACAGGGTCAGACTGATTTGCATATGGCCATGTCTGAACTGGGGTGGTGTGGAGTGCAAAAAAACAATGGATTTAGGCCCAGATCTCTTTACTGGGGTGAATGTATGACATTGTTCTGCATTCTGTCCATCAACTGTGGTTTTTGCATTTGTCAACCCGAGTGGGATGGGTATGCTAAGACGTGAGTCCCATGCTCTCCACACCACTGGATTCAAGCAAGCCGGGCTGAAGACGGCTGGAATGCCTGAAACCGGTCCTCGGAAGATTGTTTCTGGTCCAGGGAAGGCATGGCTTGACAGTTCGGGCTGGACTGTTCCCATGAGGCACAGGGTCAGACTGATTTGCATATGGCCATGTCTGAACTGGGGTGTTGTGGAGTACAAAAAAACGATGGATTTAGGCCCAGATCTCTGTAATGGGGTGAATGTATGACATTGTTCTGCATTCTGTCCATCAACTGTGGTTTTTGCATTCGTCACCCCGAGTGGGATGGGTAAGCTCAGACTTGAGTCCCATGCTCTCCACACCACTGGATTCAAGCAAGCCGGGCTGAAGACGGCTGGAATGCCAGAAACCGGTCCTCGGAAGCTTGTTTCCGGTCCAGGGAAGGCATGGCTTGGCAGTTCGGGCTGGACTGTTCCCATGAGGCACAGGGTCAGATTGATTTGCATATGGCCATGTCTGAACTGGGATGGTGTGGAGTCCAAAATAACGATGGATTTATGCCCAGATCTCTGTACTGGGGTGAATGTATGACATTGTTCTGCATTCTGTCCATCAACTGTGGTTTTTGCATTTGTCACCCCGAGTGGGATGGGTATGCTCAGACGTGAGTCCCATGCTCTTCACACCACTGGATTCAAGCAAGCCGAGCTGAAGACGGCTGGAATGCCAGAAATCGGTCCTCGGAAGCTTGTTTCCGGTCCAGGGAAGGCATGGCTTGGCAGGTCGGGCTGGACTGTTCCCATGAGGCACATGGTCAGACTGATTTGCATATGGCCATGTCTGAACTGGGTTGGTGTGGAGTGCAAAGAAACGATGGATTTAGGCCCAGATCTCTGTACTGGGGTGAATGTATGACATTGTTCTGCATTCTGTCCATCAACTGTGGTTTTTGCATTTGTCACCCCGAGTTGGATGGGTATGCTCAGACGTGAGTCCCATGCTCTTCACACCACTGGATTCAAGCAAGCCGGGTTGAAGATGGCTGGAATGCCAGAAATCGGTCCTTGGAAGCTTGTTTCCGGTCCAGGGAAGGCATGGCTTGGCAGTTCAGGCTGGACTGTTCCCATGAGGCACAGGGTCAGACTGATTTGCATATGGCCATGTCTGAACTGGGGTGGTGTGGAGTGCAAAGAAACGATGGATTTAGGCCCAGATCTCTGTACTGGGGTGAATCTATGACATTGTTCTGCATTCTGTCCATCCACTGTGGTTTTTGCATTCGTCACCCCGAGTGGGATGGGTATGCTCAGACGTGAGTCCCATGCTCTCCACACCACTGGATTCAAGCAAGCCGGGCTGAAGACGGCTGGAATGCCAGAAACCGGTCCTCGGAAGCTTGTTTCCGGTCCAGGGAAGGCATGGCTTGGCAGTTCGGGCTGGACTGTTCCCATGAGGCACAGGGTCAGACTGATTTGCATATGGCCATGTCTGAACTGGGATGGTGTGGAGTGCAAAATAACGATGGATTTAGGCCCAGATCTCTGTACTGGGGTGAATGTATGACATTGTTCTGCATTCTGTCCATCAACTGTGGTTTTTGCATTTGTCACCCCGAGTTGGATGGGTATGCTCAGACGTGAGTCCCATGCTCTTCACACCACTGGATTCAAGCAAGCCGGGTTGAAGATGGCTGGAATGCCAGAAACCGGTCCTCGGAAGCTTGTTTCCGGTCCAGGGAAGGCATGGCTTGGCAGTTCGGGCTGGACTGTTCCCATGAGGCACATGGTCAGACTGATTTGCATATGGCCATGTCTGAACTGGGTTGGTGTGGAGTACAAAAAAACGATGGATTTAGGCCCAGATCTCTGTACTGGGGTGAATGTATGACATTGTTCTGCATTCTGTCCATCAACTGTGGTTTTTGCATTTGTCACCCCGTTTGGGATGGATATGCTCAGACATGAGTCCCATGCTCTCCACACCACTGGATTCAATCAATCCGAGCTGAAGACGGCTGGAATGCCAGAAATCGGTCCTTGGAAGCTTGTTTCCGGTCCAGGGAAGGCATAGCTTGGCAGTGCAGGCTGGACTGTTCCCATGAGGCACAGGGTCAGACTGATTTGCATATAGCCATGTCTGAACTGGGGTGGTGTGGAGTTCAAAGAAACGATGGATTTAGGCCCAGATCTCTGTACTGGGGTGAATGTATGACATTGTTCTGCATTCTGTCCATCAACTGTGGTTTTTGCATTTGTCACCCCGAGTGGGATGGATATGCTCAGACATGAGTCCCATAATCTCCACACCACTGGATTCAAGCAAGCCGGGTTGAAGATATCTGGAATGCCAGAAACCGGTCCACGGAAGCTTGTTTCCGGTCCAGGGAAGGCATGGCTTGGCAGTTCGGGCTGGACTGTTCCTATGAGGCACTGGGTCAGACTGATTTGCATATGGCCATGTCTGAACTGGGGTGGTGTGAAGTGCAAAAAAACAATGGATTTAGGCCCAGATCTCTGTACTGGGGTGAATGTATGACATTGTTCTGCATTCTGTCCATCAACTGTGGTTTTTGCATTTGTCAACCCGAGTGGGATGGGTATGCTAAGACGTGAGTCCCATGCTCTCCACACCACTGGATTCAAGCAAGCCGGGCTGAAGACGGCTGGAATGCCTGAAACTGGTCCTCGGAAGATTGTTTCTGGTCCAGGGAAGGCATGGCTTGACAGTTCGGGCTGGACTGTTCCCATGAGGCACAGGGTCAGACTGATTTGCATATGGCCATGTCTGAACTGGGGTGGTGTGGAGTACAAAGAAACGATGGATTTAGGCCCAGATCTCTGTACTGGGGTGAATGTATGACATTGTTCTGCATTCTGTCCATCAACTGTGGTTTTTGCATTTGTCAACCCTAGTGGGATGGGTATGCTTAGACGTGAGTCCCAGGCTCTCCACACCACTGGATTCAAGCAAGCCGGGCTGAAGACAGCTGGAATGCCTGAAACCGGTACTCGGAAGATTGTTTCTGGTCCAGGGAAGGCATGGCTTGACAGTTCGGGCTGGACTCTTCCCATGAGGCACAGGGTCAGACTGATTTGCATATGGCCATGTCTGAACTGGGGTGGTGTGGAGTGCAAAGAAACGATGGATTTAGGCCCAGATCTCTGTACTGGGGTGAATGTATGACATTGTTCTGCATTCTGTCCATCAACTGTGGTTTTTGCATTCGTCACCCCGAGTGGGATGGGTATGCTCAGACAAGAGTCCCATGCTCTCCACACCACTGGATTCAAGCAAGCCGGGTTGAAGATATCTGGAATGCCAGAAACCAGTCCTCGGAAGCTTGTTTCCGGTCCAGGGAAGGCATGGCTTGGCAGTTCGGGCTGGACTGTTCCCATGAGGCACAGGGTCAGACTGATTTGCATATGGCCATGTCTGAACTGGGGTGGTGTGGAGTACAAAAAACGATGGATTTAGGCCCAGATCTCTGTACTGGGGTGAATGTATGACATTGTTCTGCATTCTGTCCATCAACTGTGGTTTTTGCATTTGTCACCCCGAGTGGGATGGGTATGCTCAGACGTTAGTCCCATGCTCTCCACACCACTGGATTCAAGCAAGCCGAGCTGAAGACGGCTGGAATGCCAGAAATCGGTCCTCGGAAGCTTGTTTCCGGTCCAGGGAAGACATGGCTTGGCAGTTCGGGCTGGACTGTTCCCATGAGGCACAGGGTCAGACTGATTTGCATATGGCCATGTCTGAACTGGGGTGGTGTGGAGTGCAAAGAAACGATGGATTTAGGCCCAGATCTCTGTACTGGGGTGAATGTATGACATTGTTCTGCATTCTGTCCATCAACTGTGGTTTTTGCATTTGTCACCCCGAGTGGGATGGATATGCTGAGACATGAGTCCCATAATCTCCACACCACTGGATTCAAGCAAGCCGGGTTGAAGATATCTGGAATGCCAGAAACCGGTCCACGGAAGCTTGTTTCCGGTCCAGGGAAGGCATGGCTTGGCAGTTCGGGCTGGACTGTTCCTATGAGGCACAGGGTCAGACTGATTTGCATATGGCCATGTCTGAACTGGGGTGGTGTGGAGTGCAAAGAAACAATGGATTTAGGCCCAGATCTCTGTACTGGGGTGAATATATAACATTGTTCTGCATTCTGTCCATCAACTGTGGTTTTTGCATTCGTCACCCCGAGTGGGATGGGTATGCTCAGACGTGAGTCCCATGCTCTCCACACCACTGAATTCAAGCAAGCCGGGTTGAAGATATCTGGAATGCCAGAAACCGGTCCTCGGAAGCTTGTTTCCAGTCCAGGGAAGGCATGGCTTGGCAGTTCGGACTGGACTGTTCCCATGAGGCACAGGGTCAGACTGATTTGCATATGGCCATGTCTGAACTGGGGTGGTGTGGAGTACAAAAAAACGATGGATTTAGGCCCATATCTCTGTAATGGGGTGAATGTATGACATTGTTCTGCATTCTGTCCATCAACTGAGGTTTTTGCATTTGTCACCCCGAGTGGGATGGGTATGCTCAGATGTGAGTCCCATGCTCTCCACACCACTGGATTCAAGCAAGCCGGGCTGAAGACGGCTGGAATGCCAGAAACCGGTCCTCGGAAGCTTGTTTCCGGTCCAGGGAAGGCATGGCTTGGCAGTTCGGGCTGGACTGTTCCCATGAGGCACATGGTCAGACTGATTTGCATATGGCCATGTCTGAACTGGGATGGTCTGGAGTGCAAAATAACGATGGATTTAGGCCCAGATCTCTGTACTGGGGTGAATGTATGACATTGTTCTGCATTCTGTCCATCAACTGTGGTTTTTGCATTTGTCACCCCGAGTTGGATGGGTATGCTCAGACGTGAGTCCCATGCTCTTCACACCACTGGATTCAAGCAAGCCGGGTTGAAGATGGCTGGAATGCCAGAAACCGGTCCTCGGAAGCTTGTTTCCGGTCCAGGGAAGGCATGGCTTGGCAGTTCGGGCTGGACTGTTCCCATGAGGCACATGGTCAGACTGATTTGCATATGGCCATGTCTGAACTGGGTTGGTGTGGAGTACAAAAAAACGATGGATTTAGGCCCAGATCTCTGTACTGGGGTGAATGTATGACATTGTTCTGCATTATGTCCATCAACTGTGGTTTTTGCATTCGTCACCCCCAGTGGGATGGGTATGCTCAGACAAGAGTCCCATGCTCTCCACACCACTGGATTCAAGCAAGCCGGGTTGAAGATATCTGGAATGCCAGAAACCAGTCCTCGGAAGCTTGTTTCCGGTCCAGGGAAGGCATGGCTTGGCAGTTCGGGCTGGACTGTTCCCATGAGGCACAGGGTCAGACTGATTTGCATATGGCCATGTCTGAACTGGGGTGGTGTGGAGTACAAAAAACGATGGATTTAGGCCCAGATCTCTTTACTGGGGTGAATGTATGACATTGTTCTGCATTCTGTCCATCAACTGTGGTTTTTGCATTTGTCACCCTGAGTGGGATGGGTATGCTCAGACGTTAGTCCCATGCGCTCCACACCACTGGATTCAAGCAAGCCGAGCTGAAGACGGCTGGAATGCCAGAAATCGGTCCTCGGAAGCTTGTTTCCGGTCCAGGGAAGACATGGCTTGGCAGTTCGGGCTGGACTGTTCCCATGAGGCACAGGGTCAGACTGATTTGCATATGGCCATGTCTGAACTGGGGTGGTGTGGAGTGCAAAGAAACGATGGATTTAGGCCCAGATCTCTGTACTGGGGTGAATCTATGACATTGTTCTGCATTCTGTCCATCAACTGTGGTTTTTGCATTCGTCACCCCGAGTGGGATGGGTATGCTCAGACGTGAGTCCCATGCTCTCCACACCACTGAATTCAAGCAAGCCGGGTTGAAGATATCTGGAATTCCAGAAACCGGTCCTCGGAAGCTTGTTTCCAGTCCAGGGAAGGCATGGCTTGGCAGTTCGGGCTGGACTGTTCCCATGAGGCACAGGGTCAGACTGATTTGCATATGGCCATGTCTGAACTGGGGTGGTGTGGAGTACAAAAAAACGATGGATTTAGGCCCAGATCTCTGTAATGGGGTGAATGTATGACATTGTTCTGCATTCTGTCCATCAACTGTGGTTTTTGCATTTGTCACCCCGAGTGGGATGGGTATGCTCAGATGTGAGTCCCATGCTCTCCACACCACTGGATTCAAGCAAGCCGGGCTGAAGACGGCTGGAATGCCAGAAACCGGTCCTCGGAAGCTTGTTTCCGGTCCACGGAAGGCATGGCTTGGCAGTTCGGGCTGGACTGTTCCCATGAGGCACAGGGTCAGACTGATTTGCATATGGCCATGTCTGAACTGGGGTGGTGTGGAGTTCAAAGAAACGATGGATTTAGGCCCAGATCTCTGTACTGGGGTGAATGTATGACATTGTTCTGCATTCTGTCCATCAACTGTGGTTTTTGCATTTGTCACCCCGAGTGGGATGGATATGCTGAGACATGAGTCCCATAATCTCCACACCACTGGATTCAAGCAAGCCGGGTTGAAGATATCTGGAATGCCAGAAACCGGTCCACGGAAGCTTGTTTCCGGTCCAGGGAAGGCATGGCTTGGCAGTTCGGGCTGGACTGTTCCTATGAGGCACAGGGTCAGACTGATTTGCATATGGCCATGTCTGAACTGGGGTGGTGTGGAGTGCAAAAAAACAATGGATTTAGGCCCAGATCTCTGTACTGGGGTGAATGTATGACATTGTTCTGCATTCTGTCCATCAACTGTGGTTTTTGCATTTGTCAACCCGAGTGGGATGGGTATGCTAAGACGTGAGTCCCATGCTCTCCACACCACTGGATTCAAGCAAGCCGGGCTGAAGACGGCTGGAATGCCTGAAACCGGTCCTCGGAAGATTGTTTCTGGTCCAGGGAAGGCATGGCTTGACAGTTCGGGCTGGACTGTTCCCATGAGGCACAGGGTCAGACTGATTTGCATATGGCCATGTCTGAACTGGGGTGGTGTGGAGTACAAAGAAACGATGGATTTAGGCCCAGATCTCTGTACTGGGGTGAATGTATGACATTGTTCTGCATTCTGTCCATCAACTGTGGTTTTTGCATTCGTCACCCCGAGTGGGATGGGTATGCTCAGACGTGAGTCCCATGCTCTCCACACCACTGGATTCAAGCAAGCCGGGTTGAAGATATCTGGAATGCCAGAAACCAGTCCTCGGAAGCTTGTTTCCGGTCCAGGGAAGGCATGGCTTGGCAGTTCGGGCTGGACTGTTCCCATGAGGCACAGGGTCAGACTGATTTGCATATGGCCATGTCTGAACTGGGGTGGTGTGGAGTGCAAAGAAACAATGGATTTAGGCCCAGATCTCTGTACTGGGGTGAATATATAACATTGTTCTGCATTCTGTCCATCAACTGTGGTTTTTGCATTCGTCACCCCGAGTGGGATGGGTATGCTCAGACGTGAGTCCCATGCTCTCCACACCACTGAATTCAAGCAAGCCGGGTTGAAGATATCTGGAATGCCAGAAACCGGTCCTCGGAAGCTTGTTTCCAGTCCAGGGAAGGCATGGCTTGGCAGTTCGGACTGGACTGTTCCCATGAGGCACAGGGTCAGACTGATTTGCATATGGCCATGTCTGAACTGGGGTGGTGTGGAGTACAAAAAAACGATGGATTTAGGCCCAGATCTCTGTAATGGGGTGAATGTATGACATTGTTCTGCATTCTGTCCATCAACTGCGGTTTTTGCATTTGTCACCCCGAGTGGGATGGGTATGCTCAGATGTGAGTCCCATGCTCTCCACACCACTGGATTCAAGCAAGCCGGGCTGAAGACTGCTGGAATGCCAGAAACCGGTCCTCGGAAGCTTGTTTCCGGTCCAGGGAAGGCATGGCTTGGCAGTTCGGGCTGGACTGTTCCCATGAGGCACATGGTCAGACTGATTTGCATATGGCCATGTCTGAACTGGGATGGTCTGGAGTGCAAAATAACGATGGATTTAGGCCCAGATCTCTGTACTGGGGTGAATGTATGACATTGTTCTGCATTCTGTCCATCAACTGTGGTTTTTGCATTTGTCACCCCGAGTTGGATGGGTATGCTCAGACGTGAGTCCCATGCTCTTCACACCACTGGATTCAAGCAAGCCGGGTTGAAGATGGCTGGAATGCCAGAAACCGGTCCTCGGAAGCTTGTTTCCGGTCCAGGGAAGGCATGGCTTGGCAGTTCGGGCTGGACTGTTCCCATGAGGCACATGGTCAGACTGATTTGCATATGGCCATGTCTGAACTGGGTTGGTGTGGAGTACAAAAAAACGATGGATTTAGGCCCAGATCTCTGTACTGGGGTGAATGTATGACATTGTTCTGCAATCTGTCCATCAACTGTGGTTTTTGCATTTGTCACCCCGAGTGGGATGGATATGCTCAGACATGAGTCCCATGCTCTCCACACCACTGGATTCAATCAATCCAAGCTGAAGACGGCTGGAATGCCAGAAATCGGTCCTTGGAAGCTTGTTTCCGGTCCAGGGAAGGCATGGCTTGGCAGTTCAGGCTGGACTGTTCCCATGAGGCACAGGGTCAGACTGATTTGCATATGGCCATGTCTGAACTGGGGTGTGTGGAGTACAAAGAAACGATGGATTTAGGCCCAGATCTCTGTACTGGGTTGAATGTATGACATTGTTCTGCATTCTGTCCATCAACTGTGGTTTTTGCATTTGTCACCCCGAGTGGGATGGATATGCTCAGACATGAGTCCCATGCTCTCCACACCACTGGATTCAAGCAAGTCGAGCTGAAGACGGCTGGAATGCCAGAAATCGGTCCTCGGAAGCTTGTTTCCGGTCCAGGGAAGACATGGCTTGGCAGTTCGGGCTGGAATGTTCCCATGAGGCACAGGGTCAGACTGATTTGCATATGGCCATGTCTGAACTGGGGTGGTGTGGAGTTCAAAGAAACGATGGATTTAGGCCCAGATCTCTGTACTGGGGTGAATGTATGACATTGTTCTGCATTCTGTCCATCAACTGTGGTTTTTGCATTCGTCACCCCGAGTGGGATGGGTATGCTCAGACGTGAGTCCCATGCTCTCCACACCACTGGATTCAAGCAAGCCGGGTTGAAGATATCTGGAATGCCAGAAACCAGTCCTCGGAAGCTTGTTTCCGGTCCAGGGAAGGCATGGCTTGGCAGTTCGGGCTGGACTGTTCCCATGAGGCACAGGGTCAGACTGATTTGCATATGGCCATGTCTGAACTGGGGTGGTGTGGAGTGCAAAGAAACAATGGATTTAGGCCCAGATCTCTGTACTGGGGTGAATATATAACATTGTTCTGCATTCTGTCCATCAACTGTGGTTTTTGCATTCGTCACCCCGAGTGGGATGGGTATGCTCAGACGTGAGTCCCATGCTCTCCACACCACTGAATTCAAGCAAGCCGGGTTGAAGATATCTGGAATGCCAGAAACCGGTCCTCGGAAGCTTGTTTCCAGTCCAGGGAAGGCATGGCTTGGCAGTTCGGACTGGACTGTTCCCATGAGGCACAGGGTCAGACTGATTTGCATATGGCCATGTCTGAACTGGGGTGGTGTGGAGTACAAAAAAACGATGGATTTAGGCCCAGATCTCTGTAATGGGGTGAATGTATGACATTGTTCTGCATTCTGTCCATCAACTGCGGTTTTTGCATTTGTCACCCCGAGTGGGATGGGTATGCTCAGATGTGAGTCCCATGCTCTCCACACCACTGGATTCAAGCAAGCCGGGCTGAAGACTGCTGGAATGCCAGAAACCGGTCCTCGGAAGCTTGTTTCCGGTCCAGGGAAGGCATGGCTTGGCAGTTCGGGCTGGACTGTTCCCATGAGGCACATGGTCAGACTGATTTGCATATGGCCATGTCTGAACTGGGATGGTCTGGAGTGCAAAATAACGATGGATTTAGGCCCAGATCTCTGTACTGGGGTGAATGTATGACATTGTTCTGCATTCTGTCCATCAACTGTGGTTTTTGCATTTGTCACCCCGAGTTGGATGGGTATGCTCAGACGTGAGTCCCATGCTCTTCACACCACTGGATTCAAGCAAGCCGGGTTGAAGATGGCTGGAATGCCAGAAACCGGTCCTCGGAAGCTTGTTTCCGGTCCAGGGAAGGCATGGCTTGGCAGTTCGGGCTGGACTGTTCCCATGAGGCACATGGTCAGACTGATTTGCATATGGCCATGTCTGAACTGGGTTGGTGTGGAGTACAAAAAAACGATGGATTTAGGCCCAGATCTCTGTACTGGGGTGAATGTATGACATTGTTCTGCAATCTGTCCATCAACTGTGGTTTTTGCATTTGTCACCCCGAGTGGGATGGATATGCTCAGACATGAGTCCCATGCTCTCCACACCACTGGATTCAATCAATCCAAGCTGAAGACGGCTGGAATGCCAGAAATCGGTCCTTGGAAGCTTGTTTCCGGTCCAGGGAAGGCATGGCTTGGCAGTTCAGGCTGGACTGTTCCCATGAGGCACAGGGTCAGACTGATTTGCATATGGCCATGTCTGAACTGGGGTGTGTGGAGTACAAAGAAACGATGGATTTAGGCCCAGATCTCTGTACTGGGTTGAATGTATGACATTGTTCTGCATTCTGTCCATCAACTGTGGTTTTTGCATTTGTCACCCCGAGTGGGATGGATATGCTCAGACATGAGTCCCATGCTCTCCACACCACTGGATTCAAGCAAGTCGAGCTGAAGACGGCTGGAATGCCAGAAATCGGTCCTCGGAAGCTTGTTTCCGGTCCAGGGAAGACATGGCTTGGCAGTTCGGGCTGGAATGTTCCCATGAGGCACAGGGTCAGACTGATTTGCATATGGCCATGTCTGAACTGGGGTGGTGTGGAGTTCAAAGAAACGATGGATTTAGGCCCAGATCTCTGTACTGGGGTGAATGTATGACATTGTTCTGCATTCTGTCCATCAACTGTGGTTTTTGCATTTGTCACCCCGTTTGGGATGGATATGCTCAGACATGAGTCCCATGCTCTCCACACCACTGGATTCAATCAATCCGAGCTGAAGACGGCTGGAATGCCAGAAATCGGTCCTTGGAAGCTTGTTTCCGGTCCAGGGAAGGCATAGCTTGGCAGTGCAGGCTGGACTGTTCCCATGAGGCACAGGGTCAGACTGATTTGCATATAGCCATGTCTGAACTGGGGTGGTGTGGAGTTCAAAGAAACGATGGATTTAGGCCCAGATCTCTGTACTGGGGTGAATGTATGACATTGTTCTGCATTCTGTCCATCAACTGTGGTTTTTGCATTTGTCACCCCGAGTGGGATGGATATGCTCAGACATGAGTCCCATAATCTCCACACCACTGGATTCAAGCAAGCCGGGTTGAAGATATCTGGAATGCCAGAAACCGGTCCACGGAAGCTTGTTTCCGGTCCAGGGAAGGCATGGCTTGGCAGTTCGGGCTGGACTGTTCCTATGAGGCACTGGGTCAGACTGATTTGCATATGGCCATGTCTGAACTGGGGTGGTGTGAAGTGCAAAAAAACAATGGATTTAGGCCCAGATCTCTGTACTGGGGTGAATGTATGACATTGTTCTGCATTCTGTCCATCAACTGTGGTTTTTGCATTTGTCAACCCGAGTGGGATGGGTATGCTAAGACGTGAGTCCCATGCTCTCCACACCACTGGATTCAAGCAAGCCGGGCTGAAGACGGCTGGAATGCCTGAAACTGGTCCTCGGAAGATTGTTTCTGGTCCAGGGAAGGCATGGCTTGACAGTTCGGGCTGGACTGTTCCCATGAGGCACAGGGTCAGACTGATTTGCATATGGCCATGTCTGAACTGGGGTGGTGTGGAGTACAAAGAAACGATGGATTTAGGCCCAGATCTCTGTACTGGGGTGAATGTATGACATTGTTCTGCATTCTGTCCATCAACTGTGGTTTTTGCATTTGTCAACCCGAGTGGGATGGGTATGCTTAGACGTGAGTCCCAGGCTCTCCACACCACTGGATTCAAGCAAGCCGGGCTGAAGACAGCTGGAATGCCTGAAACCGGTACTCGGAAGATTGTTTCTGGTCCAGGGAAGGCATGGCTTGACAGTTCGGGCTGGACTGTTCCCATGAGGCACAGGGTCAGACTGATTTGCATATGGCCATGTCTGAACTGGGGTGGTGTGGAGTGCAAAGAAACGATGGATTTAGGCCCAGATCTCTGTACTGGGGTGAATGTATGACATTGTTCTGCATTCTGCCCATCAACTGTGGTTTTTGCATTCGTCACCCCGAGTGGGATGGGTATGCTCAGACAAGAGTCCCATGCTCTCCACACCACTGGATTCAAGCAAGCCGGGTTGAAGATATCTGGAATGCCAGAAACCAGTCCTCGGAAGCTTGTTTCCGGTCCAGGGAAGGCATGGCTTGGCAGTTCGGGCTGGACTGTTCCCATGAGGCACAGGGTCAGACTGATTTGCATATGGCCATGTCTGAACTGGGGTGGTGTGGAGTACAAAAAACGATGGATTTAGGCCCAGATCTCTGTACTGGGGTGAATGTATGACATTGTTCTGCATTCTGTCCATCAACTGTGGTTTTTGCATTTGTCACCCCGAGTGGGATGGGTATGCTCAGACGTTAGTCCCATGCTCTCCACACCACTGGATTCAAGCAAGCCGAGCTGAAGACGGCTGGAATGCCAGAAATCGGTCCTCGGAAGCTTGTTTCCGGTCCAGGGAAGACATGGCTTGGCAGTTCGGGCTGGACTGTTCCCATGAGGCACAGGGTCAGACTGATTTGCATATGGCCATGTCTGAACTGGGGTGGTGTGGAGTGCAAAGAAACGATGGATTTAGGCCCAGATCTCTGTACTGGGGTGAATGTATGACATTGTTCTGCATTCTGTCCATCAACTGTGGTTTTTGCATTTGTCACCTCGAGTGGGATGGATATGCTGAGACATGAGTCCCATAATCTCCACACCACTGGATTCAAGCAAGCCGGGTTGAAGATATCTGGAATGCCAGAAACCGGTCCACGGAAGCTTGTTTCCGGTCCAGGGAAGGCATGGCTTGGCAGTTCGGGCTGGACTGTTCCTATGAGGCACAGGGTCAGACTGATTTGCATATGGCCATGTCTGAACTGGGGTGGTGTGGAGTGCAAAGAAACAATGGATTTAGGCCCAGATCTCTGTACTGGGGTGAATATATAACATTGTTCTGCATTCTGTCCATCAACTGTGGTTTTTGCATTCGTCACCCCGAGTGGGATGGGTATGCTCAGACGTGAGTCCCATGCTCTCCACACCACTGAATTCAAGCAAGCCGGGTTGAAGATATCTGGAATGCCAGAAACCGGTCCTCGGAAGCTTGTTTCCAGTCCAGGGAAGGCATGGCTTGGCAGTTCGGACTGGACTGTTCCCATGAGGCACAGGGTCAGACTGATTTGCATATGGCCATGTCTGAACTGGGGTGGTGTGGAGTACAAAAAAACGATGGATTTAGGCCCAGATCTCTGTAATGGGGTGAATGTATGACATTGTTCTGCATTCTGTCCATCAACTGAGGTTTTTGCATTTGTCACCCCGAGTGGGATGGGTATGCTCAGATGTGAGTCCCATGCTCTCCACACCACTGGATTCAAGCAAGCCGGGCTGAAGACGGCTGGAATGCCAGAAACCGGTCCTCGGAAGCTTGTTTCCGGTCCAGGGAAGGCATGGCTTGGCAGTTCGGGCTGGACTGTTCCCATGAGGCACATGGTCAGACTGATTTGCATATGGCCATGTCTGAACTGGGATGGTCTGGAGTGCAAAATAACGATGGATTTAGGCCCAGATCTCTGTACTGGGGTGAATGTATGACATTGTTCTGCATTCTGTCCATCAACTGTGGTTTTTGCATTTGTCACCCCGAGTTGGATGGGTATGCTCAGACGTGAGTCCCATGCTCTTCACACCACTGGATTCAAGCAAGCCGGGTTGAAGATGGCTGGAATGCCAGAAACCGGTCCTCGGAAGCTTGTTTCCGGTCCAGGGAAGGCATGGCTTGGCAGTTCGGGCTGGACTGTTCCCATGAGGCACATGGTCAGACTGATTTGCATATGGCCATGTCTGAACTGGGTTGGTGTGGAGTACAAAAAAACGATGGATTTAGGCCCAGATCTCTGTACTGGGGTGAATGTATGACATTGTTCTGCATTATGTCCATCAACTGTGGTTTTTGCATTCGTCACCCCCAGTGGGATGGGTATGCTCAGACAAGAGTCCCATGCTCTCCACACCACTGGATTCAAGCAAGCCGGGTTGAAGATATCTGGAATGCCAGAAACCAGTCCTCGGAAGCTTGTTTCCGGTCCAGGGAAGGCATGGCTTGGCAGTTCGGGCTGGACTGTTCCCATGAGGCACAGGGTCAGACTGATTTGCATATGGCCATGTCTGAACTGGGGTGGTGTGGAGTACAAAAAACGATGGATTTAGGCCCAGATCTCTTTACTGGGGTGAATGTATGACATTGTTCTGCATTCTGTCCATCAACTGTGGTTTTTGCATTTGTCACCCTGAGTGGGATGGGTATGCTCAGACGTTAGTCCCATGCGCTCCACACCACTGGATTCAAGCAAGCCGAGCTGAAGACGGCTGGAATGCCAGAAATCGGTCCTCGGAAGCTTGTTTCCGGTCCAGGGAAGACATGGCTTGGCAGTTCGGGCTGGACTGTTCCCATGAGGCACAGGGTCAGACTGATTTGCATATGGCCATGTCTGAACTGGGGTGGTGTGGAGTGCAAAGAAACGATGGATTTAGGCCCAGATCTCTGTACTGGGGTGAATCTATGACATTGTTCTGCATTCTGTCCATCAACTGTGGTTTTTGCATTCGTCACCCCGAGTGGGATGGGTATGCTCAGACGTGAGTCCCATGCTCTCCACACCACTGAATTCAAGCAAGCCGGGTTGAAGATATCTGGAATTCCAGAAACCGGTCCTCGGAAGCTTGTTTCCAGTCCAGGGAAGGCATGGCTTGGCAGTTCGGGCTGGACTGTTCCCATGAGGCACAGGGTCAGACTGATTTGCATATGGCCATGTCTGAACTGGGGTGGTGTGGAGTACAAAAAAACGATGGATTTAGGCCCAGATCTCTGTAATGGGGTGAATGTATGACATTGTTCTGCATTCTGTCCATCAACTGTGGTTTTTGCATTTGTCACCCCGAGTGGGATGGGTATGCTCAGATGTGAGTCCCATGCTCTCCACACCACTGGATTCAAGCAAGCCGGGCTGAAGACGGCTGGAATGCCAGAAACCGGTCCTCGGAAGCTTGTTTCCGGTCCACGGAAGGCATGGCTTGGCAGTTCGGGCTGGACTGTTCCCATGAGGCACAGGGTCAGACTGATTTGCATATGGCCATGTCTGAACTGGGGTGGTGTGGAGTTCAAAGAAACGATGGATTTAGGCCCAGATCTCTGTACTGGGGTGAATGTATGACATTGTTCTGCATTCTGTCCATCAACTGTGGTTTTTGCATTTGTCACCCCGAGTGGGATGGATATGCTGAGACATGAGTCCCATAATCTCCACACCACTGGATTCAAGCAAGCCGGGTTGAAGATATCTGGAATGCCAGAAACCGGTCCACGGAAGCTTGTTTCCGGTCCAGGGAAGGCATGGCTTGGCAGTTCGGGCTGGACTGTTCCTATGAGGCACAGGGTCAGACTGATTTGCATATGGCCATGTCTGAACTGGGGTGGTGTGGAGTGCAAAAAAACAATGGATTTAGGCCCAGATCTCTGTACTGGGGTGAATGTATGACATTGTTCTGCATTCTGTCCATCAACTGTGGTTTTTGCATTTGTCAACCCGAGTGGGATGGGTATGCTAAGACGTGAGTCCCATGCTCTCCACACCACTGGATTCAAGCAAGCCGGGCTGAAGACGGCTGGAATGCCTGAAACCGGTCCTCGGAAGATTGTTTCTGGTCCAGGGAAGGCATGGCTTGACAGTTCGGGCTGGACTGTTCCCATGAGGCACAGGGTCAGACTGATTTGCATATGGCCATGTCTGAACTGGGGTGGTGTGGAGTACAAAGAAACGATGGATTTAGGCCCAGATCTCTGTACTGGGGTGAATGTATGACATTGTTCTGCATTCTGTCCATCAACTGTGGTTTTTGCATTCGTCACCCCGAGTGGGATGGGTATGCTCAGACGTGAGTCCCATGCTCTCCACACCACTGGATTCAAGCAAGCCGGGTTGAAGATATCTGGAATGCCAGAAACCAGTCCTCGGAAGCTTGTTTCCGGTCCAGGGAAGGCATGGCTTGGCAGTTCGGGCTGGACTGTTCCCATGAGGCACAGGGTCAGACTGATTTGCATATGGCCATGTCTGAACTGGGGTGGTGTGGAGTGCAAAGAAACAATGGATTTAGGCCCAGATCTCTGTACTGGGGTGAATATATAACATTGTTCTGCATTCTGTCCATCAACTGTGGTTTTTGCATTCGTCACCCCGAGTGGGATGGGTATGCTCAGACGTGAGTCCCATGCTCTCCACACCACTGAATTCAAGCAAGCCGGGTTGAAGATATCTGGAATGCCAGAAACCGGTCCTCGGAAGCTTGTTTCCAGTCCAGGGAAGGCATGGCTTGGCAGTTCGGACTGGACTGTTCCCATGAGGCACAGGGTCAGACTGATTTGCATATGGCCATGTCTGAACTGGGGTGGTGTGGAGTACAAAAAAACGATGGATTTAGGCCCAGATCTCTGTAATGGGGTGAATGTATGACATTGTTCTGCATTCTGTCCATCAACTGCGGTTTTTGCATTTGTCACCCCGAGTGGGATGGGTATGCTCAGATGTGAGTCCCATGCTCTCCACACCACTGGATTCAAGCAAGCCGGGCTGAAGACTGCTGGAATGCCAGAAACCGGTCCTCGGAAGCTTGTTTCCGGTCCAGGGAAGGCATGGCTTGGCAGTTCGGGCTGGACTGTTCCCATGAGGCACATGGTCAGACTGATTTGCATATGGCCATGTCTGAACTGGGATGGTCTGGAGTGCAAAATAACGATGGATTTAGGCCCAGATCTCTGTACTGGGGTGAATGTATGACATTGTTCTGCATTCTGTCCATCAACTGTGGTTTTTGCATTTGTCACCCCGAGTTGGATGGGTATGCTCAGACGTGAGTCCCATGCTCTTCACACCACTGGATTCAAGCAAGCCGGGTTGAAGATGGCTGGAATGCCAGAAACCGGTCCTCGGAAGCTTGTTTCCGGTCCAGGGAAGGCATGGCTTGGCAGTTCGGGCTGGACTGTTCCCATGAGGCACATGGTCAGACTGATTTGCATATGGCCATGTCTGAACTGGGTTGGTGTGGAGTACAAAAAAACGATGGATTTAGGCCCAGATCTCTGTACTGGGGTGAATGTATGACATTGTTCTGCAATCTGTCCATCAACTGTGGTTTTTGCATTTGTCACCCCGAGTGGGATGGATATGCTCAGACATGAGTCCCATGCTCTCCACACCACTGGATTCAATCAATCCAAGCTGAAGACGGCTGGAATGCCAGAAATCGGTCCTTGGAAGCTTGTTTCCGGTCCAGGGAAGGCATGGCTTGGCAGTTCAGGCTGGACTGTTCCCATGAGGCACAGGGTCAGACTGATTTGCATATGGCCATGTCTGAACTGGGGTGTGTGGAGTACAAAGAAACGATGGATTTAGGCCCAGATCTCTGTACTGGGTTGAATGTATGACATTGTTCTGCATTCTGTCCATCAACTGTGGTTTTTGCATTTGTCACCCCGAGTGGGATGGATATGCTCAGACATGAGTCCCATGCTCTCCACACCACTGGATTCAAGCAAGTCGAGCTGAAGACGGCTGGAATGCCAGAAATCGGTCCTCGGAAGCTTGTTTCCGGTCCAGGGAAGACATGGCTTGGCAGTTCGGGCTGGAATGTTCCCATGAGGCACAGGGTCAGACTGATTTGCATATGGCCATGTCTGAACTGGGGTGGTGTGGAGTTCAAAGAAACGATGGATTTAGGCCCAGATCTCTGTACTGGGGTGAATGTATGACATTGTTCTGCATTCTGTCCATCAACTGTGGTTTTTGCATTCGTCACCCCGAGTGGGATGGGTATGCTCAGACATGAGTCCCATGCTCTCCACACCACTGGATTCAAGCAAGCCGGGTTGAAGATATCCGGAATGCCAGAAACCGGTCCACGGAAGCTTGTTTCCGGTCCAGTGAAGGCATGGCTTGGCAGTTCGGGCTGGACTGTGCCTATGAGGCACAGGGTCAGACTGATTTGCATATGGCCATGTCTGAACTGGGGTGGTGTGGAGTGCAAAAAAACAATGGATTTAGGCCCAGATCTCTTTACTGGGGTGAATGTATGACATTGTTCTGCATTCTGTCCATCAACTGTGGTTTTTGCATTTGTCAACCCGAGTGGGATGGGTATGCTAAGACGTGAGTCCCATGCTCTCCACACCACTGGATTCAAGCAAGCCGGGCTGAAGACGGCTGGAATGCCTGAAACCGGTCCTCGGAAGATTGTTTCTGGTCCAGGGAAGGCATGGCTTGACAGTTCGGGCTGGACTGTTCCCATGAGGCACAGGGTCAGACTGATTTGCATATGGCCATGTCTGAACTGGGGTGTTGTGGAGTACAAAAAAACGATGGATTTAGGCCCAGATCTCTGTAATGGGGTGAATGTATGACATTGTTCTGCATTCTGTCCATCAACTGTGGTTTTTGCATTCGTCACCCCGAGTGGGATGGGTAAGCTCAGACTTGAGTCCCATGCTCTCCACACCACTGGATTCAAGCAAGCCGGGCTGAAGACGGCTGGAATGCCAGAAACCGGTCCTCGGAAGCTTGTTTCCGGTCCAGGGAAGGCATGGCTTGGCAGTTCGGGCTGGACTGTTCCCATGAGGCACAGGGTCAGACTGATTTGCATATGGCCATGTCTGAACTGGGATGGTGTGGAGTCCAAAATAACGATGGATTTATGCCCAGATCTCTGTACTGGGGTGAATGTATGACATTGTTCTGCATTCTGTCCATCAACTGTGGTTTTTGCATTTGTCACCCCGAGTGGGATGGGTATGCTCAGACGTGAGTCCCATGCTCTTCACACCACTGGATTCAAGCAAGCCGAGCTGAAGACGGCTGGAATGCCAGAAATCGGTCCTCGGAAGCTTGTTTCCGGTCCAGGGAAGGCATGGCTTGGCAGGTCGGGCTGGACTGTTCCCATGAGGCACATGGTCAGACTGATTTGCATATGGCCATGTCTGAACTGGGTTGGTGTGGAGTGCAAAGAAACGATGGATTTAGGCCCAGATCTCTGTACTGGGGTGAATGTATGACATTGTTCTGCATTCTGTCCATCAACTGTGGTTTTTGCATTTGTCACCCCGAGTTGGATGGGTATGCTCAGACGTGAGTCCCATGCTCTTCACACCACTGGATTCAAGCAAGCCGGGTTGAAGATGGCTGGAATGCCAGAAATCGGTCCTTGGAAGCTTGTTTCCGGTCCAGGGAAGGCATGGCTTGGCAGTTCAGGCTGGACTGTTCCCATGAGGCACAGGGTCAGACTGATTTGCATATGGCCATGTCTGAACTGGGGTGGTGTGGAGTGCAAAGAAACGATGGATTTAGGCCCAGATCTCTGTACTGGGGTGAATCTATGACATTGTTCTGCATTCTGTCCATCCACTGTGGTTTTTGCATTCGTCACCCCGAGTGGGATGGGTATGCTCAGACGTGAGTCCCATGCTCTCCACACCACTGGATTCAAGCAAGCCGGGCTGAAGACGGCTGGAATGCCAGAAACCGGTCCTCGGAAGCTTGTTTCCGGTCCAGGGAAGGCATGGCTTGGCAGTTCGGGCTGGACTGTTCCCATGAGGCACAGGGTCAGACTGATTTGCATATGGCCATGTCTGAACTGGGATGGTGTGGAGTGCAAAATAACGATGGATTTAGGCCCAGATCTCTGTACTGGGGTGAATGTATGACATTGTTCTGCATTCTGTCCATCAACTGTGGTTTTTGCATTTGTCACCCCGAGTTGGATGGGTATGCTCAGACGTGAGTCCCATGCTCTTCACACCACTGGATTCAAGCAAGCCGGGTTGAAGATGGCTGGAATGCCAGAAACCGGTCCTCGGAAGCTTGTTTCCGGTCCTGGGAAGGCATGGCTTGGCAGTTCGGGCTGGACTGTTCCCATGAGGCACATGGTCAGACTGATTTGCATATGGCCATGTCTGAACTGGGTTGGTGTGGAGTACAAAAAAACGATGGATTTAGGCCCAGATCTCTGTACTGGGGTGAATGTATGACATTGTTCTGCATTCTGTCCATCAACTGTGGTTTTTGCATTTGTCACCCCGTTTGGGATGGATATGCTCAGACATGAGTCCCATGCTCTCCACACCACTGGATTCAATCAATCCGAGCTGAAGACGGATGGAATGCCAGAAATCGGTCCTTGGAAGCTTGTTTCCGGTCCAGGGAAGGCATAGCTTGGCAGTGCAGGCTGGACTGTTCCCATGAGGCACAGGGTCAGACTGATTTGCATATAGCCATGTCTGAACTGGGGTGGTGTGGAGTTCAAAGAAACAATGGATTTAGGCCCAGATCTCTGTACTGGGGTGAATGTATGACATTGTTCTGCATTCTGTCCATCAACTGTGGTTTTTGCATTTGTCACCCCGAGTGGGATGGATATGCTCAGACATGAGTCCCATAATCTCCACACCACTGGATTCAAGCAAGCCGGGTTGAAGATATCTGGAATGCCAGAAACCGGTCCACGGAAGCTTGTTTCCGGTCCAGGGAAGGCATGGCTTGGCAGTTCGGGCTGGACTGTTCCTATGAGGCACTGGGTCAGACTGATTTGCATATGGCCATGTCTGAACTGGGGTGGTGTGAAGTGCAAAAAAACAATGGATTTAGGCCCAGATCTCTGTACTGGGGTGAATGTATGACATTGTTCTGCATTCTGTCCATCAACTGTGGTTTTTGCATTTGTCAACCCGAGTGGGATGGGTATGCTAAGACGTGAGTCCCATGCTCTCCACACCACTGGATTCAAGCAAGCCGGGCTGAAGACGGCTGGAATGCCTGAAACTGGTCCTCGGAAGATTGTTTCTGGTCCAGGGAAGGCATGGCTTGACAGTTCGGGCTGGACTGTTCCCATGAGGCACAGGGTCAGACTGATTTGCATATGGCCATGTCTGAACTGGGGTGGTGTGGAGTACAAAGAAACGATGGATTTAGGCCCAGATCTCTGTACTGGGGTGAATGTATGACATTGTTCTGCATTCTGTCCATCAACTGTGGTTTTTGCATTTGTCAACCCGAGTGGGATGGGTATGCTTAGACGTGAGTCCCAGGCTCTCCACACCACTGGATTCAAGCAAGCCGGGCTGAAGACGGCTGGAATGCCTGAAACCGGTACTCGGAAGATTGTTTCTGGTCCAGGGAAGGCATGGCTTGACAGTTCGGGCTGGACTGTTCCCATGAGGCACAGGGTCAGACTGATTTGCATATGGCCATGTCTGAACTGGGGTGGTGTGGAGTGCAAAGAAACGATGGATTTAGGCCCAGATCTCTGTACTGGGGTGAATGTATGACATTGTTCTGCATTCTGTCCATCAACTGTGGTTTTTGCATTCGTCACCCCGAGTGGGATGGGTATGCTCAGACAAGAGTCCCATGCTCTCCACACCACTGGATTCAAGCAAGCCGGGTTGAAGATATCTGGAATGCCAGAAACCAGTCCTCGGAAGCTTGTTTCCGGTCCAGGGAAGGCATGGCTTGGCAGTTCGGGCTGGACTGTTCCCATGAGGCACAGGGTCAGACTGATTTGCATATGGCCATGTCTGAACTGGGGTGGTGTGGAGTACAAAAAACGATGGATTTAGGCCCAGATCTCTGTACTGGGGTGAATGTATGACATTGTTCTGCATTCTGTCCATCAACTGTGGTTTTTGCATTTGTCACCCCGAGTGGGATGGGTATGCTCAGACGTTAGTCCCATGCTCTCCACACCACTGGATTCAAGCAAGCCGAGCTGAAGACGGCTGGAATGCCAGAAATCGGTCCTCGGAAGCTTGTTTCCGGTCCAGGGAAGACATGGCTTGGCAGTTCGGGCTGGACTGTTCCCATGAGGCACAGGGTCAGACTGATTTGCATATGGCCATGTCTGAACTGGGGTGGTGTGGAGTACAAAAAACGATGGATTTAGGCCCAGATCTCTGTACTGGGGTGAATGTATGACATTGTTCTGCATTCTGTCCATCAACTGTGGTTTTTGCATTTGTCACCCCGAGTGGGATGGGTATGCTCAGACGTTAGTCCCATGCTCTCCACACCACTGGATTCAAGCAAGCCGGGTTGAAGATATCTGGAATGCCAGAAACCGGTCCACGGAAGCTTGTTTCCGGTCCAGGGAAGGCATGGCTTGGCAGTTCGGGCTGGACTGTTCCTATGAGGCACAGGGTCAGACTGATTTGCATATGGCCATGTCTGAACTGGGGTGGTGTGGAGTGCAAAGAAACAATGGATTTAGGCCCAGATCTCTGTACTGGGGTGAATATATAACATTGTTCTGCATTCTGTCCATCAACTGTGGTTTTTGCATTCGTCACCCCGAGTGGGATGGGTATGCTCAGACGTGAGTCCCATGCTCTCCACACCACTGAATTCAAGCAAGCCGGGTTGAAGATATCTGGAATGCCAGAAACCGGTCCTCGGAAGCTTGTTTCCAGTCCAGGGAAGGCATGGCTTGGCAGTTCGGACTGGACTGTTCCCATGAGGCACAGGGTCAGACTGATTTGCATATGGCCATGTCTGAACTGGGGTGGTGTGGAGTACAAAAAAACGATGGATTTAGGCCCAGATCTCTGTAATGGGGTGAATGTATGACATTGTTCTGCATTCTGTCCATCAACTGAGGTTTTTGCATTTGTCACCCCGAGTGGGATGGGTATGCTCAGATGTGAGTCCCATGCTCTCCACACCACTGGATTCAAGCAAGCCGGGCTGAAGACGGCTGGAATGCCAGAAACCGGTCCTCGGAAGCTTGTTTCCGGTCCAGGGAAGGCATGGCTTGGCAGTTCGGGCTGGACTGTTCCCATGAGGCACATGGTCAGACTGATTTGCATATGGCCATGTCTGAACTGGGATGGTCTGGAGTGCAAAATAACGATGGATTTAGGCCCAGATCTCTGTACTGGGGTGAATGTATGACATTGTTCTGCATTCTGTCCATCAACTGTGGTTTTTGCATTTGTCACCCCGAGTTGGATGGGTATGCTCAGACGTGAGTCCCATGCTCTTCACACCACTGGATTCAAGCAAGCCGGGTTGAAGATGGCTGGAATGCCAGAAACCGGTCCTCGGAAGCTTGTTTCCGGTCCAGGGAAGGCATGGCTTGGCAGTTCGGGCTGGACTGTTCCCATGAGGCACATGGTCAGACTGATTTGCATATGGCCATGTCTGAACTGGGTTGGTGTGGAGTACAAAAAAACGATGGATTTAGGCCCAGATCTCTGTACTGGGGTGAATGTATGACATTGTTCTGCATTCTGTCCATCAACTGTGGTTTTTGCATTTGTCACCCCGAGTTGGATGGGTATGCTCAGACGTGAGTCCCATGCTCTTCACACCACTGGATTCAAGCAAGCCGGGTTGAAGATGGCTGGAATGCCAGAAATCGGTCCTTGGAAGCTTGTTTCCGGTCCAGGGAAGGCATGGCTTGGCAGTTCAGGCTGGACTGTTCCCATGAGGCACAGGGTCAGACTGATTTGCATATGGCCATGTCTGAACTGGGGTGGTGTGGAGTGCAAAGAAACGATGGATTTAGGCCCAGATCTCTGTACTGGGGTGAATCTATGACATTGTTCTGCATTCTGTCCATCCACTGTGGTTTTTGCATTCGTCACCCCGAGTGGGATGGGTATGCTCAGACGTGAGTCCCATGCTCTCCACACCACTGGATTCAAGCAAGCCGGGCTGAAGACGGCTGGAATGCCAGAAACCGGTCCTCGGAAGCTTGTTTCCGGTCCAGGGAAGGCATGGCTTGGCAGTTCGGGCTGGACTGTTCCCATGAGGCACAGGGTCAGACTGATTTGCATATGGCCATGTCTGAACTGGGATGGTGTGGAGTGCAAAATAACGATGGATTTAGGCCCAGATCTCTGTACTGGGGTGAATGTATGACATTGTTCTGCATTCTGTCCATCAACTGTGGTTTTTGCATTTGTCACCCCGAGTTGGATGGGTATGCTCAGACGTGAGTCCCATGCTCTTCACACCACTGGATTCAAGCAAGCCGGGTTGAAGATGGCTGGAATGCCAGAAACCGGTCCTCGGAAGCTTGTTTCCGGTCCAGGGAAGGCATGGCTTGGCAGTTCGGGCTGGACTGTTCCCATGAGGCACATGGTCAGACTGATTTGCATATGGCCATGTCTGAACTGGGTTGGTGTGGAGTACAAAAAAACGATGGATTTAGGCCCAGATCTCTGTACTGGGGTGAATGTATGACATTGTTCTGCATTCTGTCCATCAACTGTGGTTTTTGCATTTGTCACCCCGTTTGGGATGGATATGCTCAGACATGAGTCCCATGCTCTCCACACCACTGGATTCAATCAATCCGAGCTGAAGACGGCTGGAATGCCAGAAATCGGTCCTTGGAAGCTTGTTTCCGGTCCAGGGAAGGCATAGCTTGGCAGTGCAGGCTGGACTGTTCCCATGAGGCACAGGGTCAGACTGATTTGCATATAGCCATGTCTGAACTGGGGTGGTGTGGAGTTCAAAGAAACGATGGATTTAGGCCCAGATCTCTGTACTGGGGTGAATGTATGACATTGTTCTGCATTCTGTCCATCAACTGTGGTTTTTGCATTTGTCACCCCGAGTGGGATGGATATGCTCAGACATGAGTCCCATAATCTCCACACCACTGGATTCAAGCAAGCCGGGTTGAAGATATCTGGAATGCCAGAAACCGGTCCACGGAAGCTTGTTTCCGGTCCAGGGAAGGCATGGCTTGGCAGTTCGGGCTGGACTGTTCCTATGAGGCACTGGGTCAGACTGATTTGCATATGGCCATGTCTGAACTGGGGTGGTGTGGAGTGCAAAAAAACAATGGATTTAGGCCCAGATCTCTGTACTGGGGTGAATGTATGACATTGTTCTGCATTCTGTCCATCAACTGTGGTTTTTGCATTTGTCAACCCGAGTGGGATGGGTATGCTAAGACGTGAGTCCCATGCTCTCCACACCACTGGATTCAAGCAAGCCGGGCTGAAGACGGCTGGAATGCCTGAAACTGGTCCTCGGAAGATTGTTTCTGGTCCAGGGAAGGCATGGCTTGACAGTTCGGGCTGGACTGTTCCCATGAGGCACAGGGTCAGACTGATTTGCATATGGCCATGTCTGAACTGGGGTGGTGTGGAGTGCAAAGAAACGATGGATTTAGGCCCAGATCTCTGTACTGGGGTGAATATATAACATTGTTCTGCATTCTGTCCATCAACTGTGGTTTTTGCATTCGTCACCCCGAGTGGGATGGGTATGCTCAGACGTGAGTCCCATGCTCTCCACACCACTGAATTCAAGCAAGCCGGGTTGAAGATATCTGGAATGCCAGAAACCGGTCCTCGGAAGCTTGTTTCCAGTCCAGGGAAGGCATGGCTTGGCAGTTCGGACTGGACTGTTCCCATGAGGCACAGGGTCAGACTGATTTGCATATGGCCATGTCTGAACTGGGGTGGTGTGGAGTACAAAAAAACGATGGATTTAGGCCCAGATCTCTGTAATGGGGTGAATGTATGACATTGTTCTGCATTCTGTCCATCAACTGCGGTTTTTGCATTTGTCACCCCGAGTGGGATGGGTATGCTCAGATGTGAGTCCCATGCTCTCCACACCACTGGATTCAAGCAAGCCGGGCTGAAGACTGCTGGAATGCCAGAAACCGGTCCTCGGAAGCTTGTTTCCGGTCCAGGGAAGGCATGGCTTGGCAGTTCGGGCTGGACTGTTCCCATGAGGCACATGGTCAGACTGATTTGCATATGGCCATGTCTGAACTGGGATGGTCTGGAGTGCAAAATAACGATGGATTTAGGCCCAGATCTCTGTACTGGGGTGAATGTATGACATTGTTCTGCATTCTGTCCATCAACTGTGGTTTTTGCATTTGTCACCCCGAGTTGGATGGGTATGCTCAGACGTGAGTCCCATGCTCTTCACACCACTGGATTCAAGCAAGCCGGGTTGAAGATGGCTGGAATGCCAGAAACCGGTCCTCGGAAGCTTGTTTCCGGTCCAGGGAAGGCATGGCTTGGCAGTTCGGGCTGGACTGTTCCCATGAGGCACATGGTCAGACTGATTTGCATATGGCCATGTCTGAACTGGGTTGGTGTGGAGTACAAAAAAACGATGGATTTAGGCCCAGATCTCTGTACTGGGGTGAATGTATGACATTGTTCTGCAATCTGTCCATCAACTGTGGTTTTTGCATTTGTCACCCCGAGTGGGATGGATATGCTCAGACATGAGTCCCATGCTCTCCACACCACTGGATTCAATCAATCCAAGCTGAAGACGGCTGGAATGCCAGAAATCGGTCCTTGGAAGCTTGTTTCCGGTCCAGGGAAGGCATGGCTTGGCAGTTCAGGCTGGACTGTTCCCATGAGGCACAGGGTCAGACTGATTTGCATATGGCCATGTCTGAACTGGGGTGTGTGGAGTACAAAGAAACGATGGATTTAGGCCCAGATCTCTGTACTGGGTTGAATGTATGACATTGTTCTGCATTCTGTCCATCAACTGTGGTTTTTGCATTTGTCACCCCGAGTGGGATGGATATGCTCAGACATGAGTCCCATGCTCTCCACACCACTGGATTCAAGCAAGTCGAGCTGAAGACGGCTGGAATGCCAGAAATCGGTCCTCGGAAGCTTGTTTCCGGTCCAGGGAAGACATGGCTTGGCAGTTCGGGCTGGAATGTTCCCATGAGGCACAGGGTCAGACTGATTTGCATATGGCCATGTCTGAACTGGGGTGGTGTGGAGTTCAAAGAAACGATGGATTTAGGCCCAGATCTCTGTACTGGGGTGAATGTATGACATTGTTCTGCATTCTGTCCATCAACTGTGGTTTTTGCATTCGTCACCCCGAGTGGGATGGGTATGCTCAGACATGAGTCCCATGCTCTCCACACCACTGGATTCAAGCAAGCCGGGTTGAAGATATCCGGAATGCCAGAAACCGGTCCACGGAAGCTTGTTTCCGGTCCAGTGAAGGCATGGCTTGGCAGTTCGGGCTGGACTGTGCCTATGAGGCACAGGGTCAGACTGATTTGCATATGGCCATGTCTGAACTGGGGTGGTGTGGAGTGCAAAAAAACAATGGATTTAGGCCCAGATCTCTTTACTGGGGTGAATGTATGACATTGTTCTGCATTCTGTCCATCAACTGTGGTTTTTGCATTTGTCAACCCGAGTGGGATGGGTATGCTAAGACGTGAGTCCCATGCTCTCCACACCACTGGATTCAAGCAAGCCGGGCTGAAGACGGCTGGAATGCCTGAAACCGGTCCTCGGAAGATTGTTTCTGGTCCAGGGAAGGCATGGCTTGACAGTTCGGGCTGGACTGTTCCCATGAGGCACAGGGTCAGACTGATTTGCATATGGCCATGTCTGAACTGGGGTGTTGTGGAGTACAAAAAAACGATGGATTTAGGCCCAGATCTCTGTAATGGGGTGAATGTATGACATTGTTCTGCATTCTGTCCATCAACTGTGGTTTTTGCATTCGTCACCCCGAGTGGGATGGGTAAGCTCAGACTTGAGTCCCATGCTCTCCACACCACTGGATTCAAGCAAGCCGGGCTGAAGACGGCTGGAATGCCAGAAACCGGTCCTCGGAAGCTTGTTTCCGGTCCAGGGAAGGCATGGCTTGGCAGTTCGGGCTGGACTGTTCCCATGAGGCACAGGGTCAGACTGATTTGCATATGGCCATGTCTGAACTGGGATGGTGTGGAGTCCAAAATAACGATGGATTTATGCCCAGATCTCTGTACTGGGGTGAATGTATGACATTGTTCTGCATTCTGTCCATCAACTGTGGTTTTTGCATTTGTCACCCCGAGTGGGATGGGTATGCTCAGACGTGAGTCCCATGCTCTTCACACCACTGGATTCAAGCAAGCCGAGCTGAAGACGGCTGGAATGCCAGAAATCGGTCCTCGGAAGCTTGTTTCCGGTCCAGGGAAGGCATGGCTTGGCAGGTCGGGCTGGACTGTTCCCATGAGGCACATGGTCAGACTGATTTGCATATGGCCATGTCTGAACTGGGTTGGTGTGGAGTGCAAAGAAACGATGGATTTAGGCCCAGATCTCTGTACTGGGGTGAATGTATGACATTGTTCTGCATTCTGTCCATCAACTGTGGTTTTTGCATTTGTCACCCCGAGTTGGATGGGTATGCTCAGACGTGAGTCCCATGCTCTTCACACCACTGGATTCAAGCAAGCCGGGTTGAAGATGGCTGGAATGCCAGAAATCGGTCCTTGGAAGCTTGTTTCCGGTCCAGGGAAGGCATGGCTTGGCAGTTCAGGCTGGACTGTTCCCATGAGGCACAGGGTCAGACTGATTTGCATATGGCCATGTCTGAACTGGGGTGGTGTGGAGTGCAAAGAAACGATGGATTTAGGCCCAGATCTCTGTACTGGGGTGAATCTATGACATTGTTCTGCATTCTGTCCATCCACTGTGGTTTTTGCATTCGTCACCCCGAGTGGGATGGGTATGCTCAGACGTGAGTCCCATGCTCTCCACACCACTGGATTCAAGCAAGCCGGGCTGAAGACGGCTGGAATGCCAGAAACCGGTCCTCGGAAGCTTGTTTCCGGTCCAGGGAAGGCATGGCTTGGCAGTTCGGGCTGGACTGTTCCCATGAGGCACAGGGTCAGACTGATTTGCATATGGCCATGTCTGAACTGGGATGGTGTGGAGTGCAAAATAACGATGGATTTAGGCCCAGATCTCTGTACTGGGGTGAATGTATGACATTGTTCTGCATTCTGTCCATCAACTGTGGTTTTTGCATTTGTCACCCCGAGTTGGATGGGTATGCTCAGACGTGAGTCCCATGCTCTTCACACCACTGGATTCAAGCAAGCCGGGTTGAAGATGGCTGGAATGCCAGAAACCGGTCCTCGGAAGCTTGTTTCCGGTCCAGGGAAGGCATGGCTTGGCAGTTCGGGCTGGACTGTTCCCATGAGGCACATGGTCAGACTGATTTGCATATGGCCATGTCTGAACTGGGTTGGTGTGGAGTACAAAAAAACGATGGATTTAGGCCCAGATCTCTGTACTGGGGTGAATGTATGACATTGTTCTGCATTCTGTCCATCAACTGTGGTTTTTGCATTTGTCACCCCGTTTGGGATGGATATGCTCAGACATGAGTCCCATGCTCTCCACACCACTGGATTCAATCAATCCGAGCTGAAGACGGCTGGAATGCCAGAAATCGGTCCTTGGAAGCTTGTTTCCGGTCCAGGGAAGGCATAGCTTGGCAGTGCAGGCTGGACTGTTCCCATGAGGCACAGGGTCAGACTGATTTGCATATAGCCATGTCTGAACTGGGGTGGTGTGGAGTTCAAAGAAACAATGGATTTAGGCCCAGATCTCTGTACTGGGGTGAATGTATGACATTGTTCTGCATTCTGTCCATCAACTGTGGTTTTTGCATTTGTCACCCCGAGTGGGATGGATATGCTCAGACATGAGTCCCATAATCTCCACACCACTGGATTCAAGCAAGCCGGGTTGAAGATATCTGGAATGCCAGAAACCGGTCCACGGAAGCTTGTTTCCGGTCCAGGGAAGGCATGGCTTGGCAGTTCGGGCTGGACTGTTCCTATGAGGCACTGGGTCAGACTGATTTGCATATGGCCATGTCTGAACTGGGGTGGTGTGAAGTGCAAAAAAACAATGGATTTAGGCCCAGATCTCTGTACTGGGGTGAATGTATGACATTGTTCTGCATTCTGTCCATCAACTGTGGTTTTTGCATTTGTCAACCCGAGTGGGATGGGTATGCTAAGACGTGAGTCCCATGCTCTCCACACCACTGGATTCAAGCAAGCCGGGCTGAAGACGGCTGGAATGCCTGAAACTGGTCCTCGGAAGATTGTTTCTGGTCCAGGGAAGGCATGGCTTGACAGTTCGGGCTGGACTGTTCCCATGAGGCACAGGGTCAGACTGATTTGCATATGGCCATGTCTGAACTGGGGTGGTGTGGAGTACAAAGAAACAATGGATTTAGGCCCAGATCTCTGTACTGGGGTGAATGTATGACATTGTTCTGCATTCTGTCCATCAACTGTGGTTTTTGCATTTGTCAACCCGAGTGGGATGGGTATGCTTAGACGTGAGTCCCAGGCTCTCCACACCACTGGATTCAAGCAAGCCGGGCTGAAGACGGCTGGAATGCCTGAAACCGGTACTCGGAAGATTGTTTCTGGTCCAGGGAAGGCATGGCTTGACAGTTCGGGCTGGACTGTTCCCATGAGGCACAGGGTCAGACTGATTTGCATATGGCCATGTCTGAACTGGGGTGGTGTGGAGTGCAAAGAAACGATGGATTTAGGCCCAGATCTCTGTACTGGGGTGAATGTATGACATTGTTCTGCATTCTGTCCATCAACTGTGGTTTTTGCATTCGTCACCCCGAGTGGGATGGGTATGCTCAGACAAGAGTCCCATGCTCTCCACACCACTGGATTCAAGCAAGCCGGGTTGAAGATATCTGGAATGCCAGAAACCAGTCCTCGGAAGCTTGTTTCCGGTCCAGGGAAGGCATGGCTTGGCAGTTCGGGCTGGACTGTTCCCATGAGGCACAGGGTCAGACTGATTTGCATATGGCCATGTCTGAACTGGGGTGGTGTGGAGTACAAAAAACGATGGATTTAGGCCCAGATCTCTGTACTGGGGTGAATGTATGACATTGTTCTGCATTCTGTCCATCAACTGTGGTTTTTGCATTTGTCACCCCGAGTGGGATGGGTATGCTCAGACGTTAGTCCCATGCTCTCCACACCACTGGATTCAAGCAAGCCGAGCTGAAGACGGCTGGAATGCCAGAAATCGGTCCTCGGAAGCTTGTTTCCGGTCCAGGGAAGACATGGCTTGGCAGTTCGGGCTGGACTGTTCCCATGAGGCACAGGGTCAGACTGATTTGCATATGGCCATGTCTGAACTGGGGTGGTGTGGAGTGCAAAGAAACGATGGATTTAGGCCCAGATCTCTGTACTGGGGTGAATGTATGACATTGTTCTGCATTCTGTCCATCAACTGTGGTTTTTGCATTTGTCACCCCGAGTGGGATGGATATGCTGAGACATGAGTCCCATAATCTCCACACCACTGGATTCAAGCAAGCCGGGTTGAAGATATCTGGAATGCCAGAAACCGGTCCACGGAAGCTTGTTTCCGGTCCAGGGAAGGCATGGCTTGGCAGTTCGGGCTGGACTGTTCCTATGAGGCACAGGGTCAGACTGATTTGCATATGGCCATGTCTGAACTGGGGTGGTGTGGAGTGCAAAGAAACAATGGATTTAGGCCCAGATCTCTGTACTGGGGTGAATATATAACATTGTTCTGCATTCTGTCCATCAACTGTGGTTTTTGCATTCGTCACCCCGAGTGGGATGGGTATGCTCAGACGTGAGTCCCATGCTCTCCACACCACTGAATTCAAGCAAGCCGGGTTGAAGATATCTGGAATGCCAGAAACCGGTCCTCGGAAGCTTGTTTCCAGTCCAGGGAAGGCATGGCTTGGCAGTTCGGACTGGACTGTTCCCATGAGGCACAGGGTCAGACTGATTTGCATATGGCCATGTCTGAACTGGGGTGGTGTGGAGTACAAAAAAACGATGGATTTAGGCCCAGATCTCTGTAATGGGGTGAATGTATGACATTGTTCTGCATTCTGTCCATCAACTGAGGTTTTTGCATTTGTCACCCCGAGTGGGATGGGTATGCTCAGATGTGAGTCCCATGCTCTCCACACCACTGGATTCAAGCAAGCCGGGCTGAAGACGGCTGGAATGCCAGAAACCGGTCCTCGGAAGCTTGTTTCCGGTCCAGGGAAGGCATGGCTTGGCAGTTCGGGCTGGACTGTTCCCATGAGGCACATGGTCAGACTGATTTGCATATGGCCATGTCTGAACTGGGATGGTCTGGAGTGCAAAATAACGATGGATTTAGGCCCAGATCTCTGTACTGGGGTGAATGTATGACATTGTTCTGCATTCTGTCCATCAACTGTGGTTTTTGCATTTGTCACCCCGAGTTGGATGGGTATGCTCAGACGTGAGTCCCATGCTCTTCACACCACTGGATTCAAGCAAGCCGGGTTGAAGATGGCTGGAATGCCAGAAACCGGTCCTCGGAAGCTTGTTTCCGGTCCAGGGAAGGCATGGCTTGGCAGTTCGGGCTGGACTGTTCCCATGAGGCACATGGTCAGACTGATTTGCATATGGCCATGTCTGAACTGGGTTGGTGTGGAGTACAAAAAAACGATGGATTTAGGCCCAGATCTCTGTACTGGGGTGAATGTATGACATTGTTCTGCATTCTGTCCATCAACTGTGGTTTTTGCATTTGTCACCCCGAGTTGGATGGGTATGCTCAGACGTGAGTCCCATGCTCTTCACACCACTGGATTCAAGCAAGCCGGGTTGAAGATGGCTGGAATGCCAGAAATCGGTCCTTGGAAGCTTGTTTCCGGTCCAGGGAAGGCATGGCTTGGCAGTTCAGGCTGGACTGTTCCCATGAGGCACAGGGTCAGACTGATTTGCATATGGCCATGTCTGAACTGGGGTGGTGTGGAGTGCAAAGAAACGATGGATTTAGGCCCAGATCTCTGTACTGGGGTGAATCTATGACATTGTTCTGCATTCTGTCCATCCACTGTGGTTTTTGCATTCGTCACCCCGAGTGGGATGGGTATGCTCAGACGTGAGTCCCATGCTCTCCACACCACTGGATTCAAGCAAGCCGGGCTGAAGACGGCTGGAATGCCAGAAACCGGTCCTCGGAAGCTTGTTTCCGGTCTAGGGAAGGCATGGCTTGGCAGTTCGGGCTGGACTGTTCCCATGAGGCACAGGGTCAGACTGATTTGCATATGGCCATGTCTGAACTGGGATGGTGTGGAGTGCAAAATAACGATGGATTTAGGCCCAGATCTCTGTACTGGGGTGAATGTATGACATTGTTCTGCATTCTGTCCATCAACTGTGGTTTTTGCATTTGTCACCCCGAGTTGGATGGGTATGCTCAGACGTGAGTCCCATGCTCTTCACACCACTGGATTCAAGCAAGCCGGGTTGAAGATGGCTGGAATGCCAGAAACCGGTCCTCGGAAGCTTGTTTCCGGTCCAGGGAAGGCATGGCTTGGCAGTTCGGGCTGGACTGTTCCCATGAGGCACATGGTCAGACTGATTTGCATATGGCCATGTCTGAACTGGGTTGGTGTGGAGTACAAAAAAACGATGGATTTAGGCCCAGATCTCTGTACTGGGGTGAATGTATGACATTGTTCTGCATTCTGTCCATCAACTGTGGTTTTTGCATTTGTCACCCCGTTTGGGATGGATATGCTCAGACATGAGTCCCATGCTCTCCACACCACTGGATTCAATCAATCCGAGCTGAAGACGGCTGGAATGCCAGAAATCGGTCCTTGGAAGCTTGTTTCCGGTCCAGGGAAGGCATAGCTTGGCAGTGCAGGCTGGACTGTTCCCATGAGGCACAGGGTCAGACTGATTTGCATATAGCCATGTCTGAACTGGGGTGGTGTGGAGTTCAAAGAAACGATGGATTTAGGCCCAGATCTCTGTACTGGGGTGAATGTATGACATTGTTCTGCATTCTGTCCATCAACTGTGGTTTTTGCATTTGTCACCCCGAGTGGGATGGATATGCTCAGACATGAGTCCCATAATCTCCACACCACTGGATTCAAGCAAGCCGGGTTGAAGATATCTGGAATGCCAGAAACCGGTCCACGGAAGCTTGTTTCCGGTCCAGGGAAGGCATGGCTTGGCAGTTCGGGCTGGACTGTTCCTATGAGGCACTGGGTCAGACTGATTTGCATATGGCCATGTCTGAACTGGGGTGGTGTGGAGTGCAAAAAAACAATGGATTTAGGCCCAGATCTCTGTACTGGGGTGAATGTATGACATTGTTCTGCATTCTGTCCATCAACTGTGGTTTTTGCATTTGTCAACCCGAGTGGGATGGGTATGCTAAGACGTGAGTCCCATGCTCTCCACACCACTGGATTCAAGCAAGCCGGGCTGAAGACGGCTGGAATGCCTGAAACTGGTCCTCGGAAGATTGTTTCTGGTCCAGGGAAGGCATGGCTTGACAGTTCGGGCTGGACTGTTCCCATGAGGCACAGGGTCAGACTGATTTGCATATGGCCATGTCTGAACTGGGGTGGTGTGGAGTGCAAAGAAACGATGGATTTAGGCCCAGATCTCTGTACTGGGGTGAATCTATGACATTGTTCTGCATTCTGTCCATCCACTGTGGTTTTTGCATTCGTCACCCCGAGTGGGATGGGTATGCTCAGACGTGAGTCCCATGCTCTCCACACCACTGGATTCAAGCAAGCCGGGCTGAAGACGGCTGGAATGCCAGAAACCGGTCCTCGGAAGCTTGTTTCCGGTCCAGGGAAGGCATGGCTTGGCAGTTCGGGCTGGACTGTTCCCATGAGGCACAGGGTCAGACTGATTTGCATATGGCCATGTCTGAACTGGGATGGTGTGGAGTGCAAAATAACGATGGATTTAGGCCCAGATCTCTGTACTGGGGTGAATGTATGACATTGTTCTGCATTCTGTCCATCAACTGTGGTTTTTGCATTTGTCACCCCGAGTTGGATGGGTATGCTCAGACGTGAGTCCCATGCTCTTCACACCACTGGATTCAAGCAAGCCGGGTTGAAGATGGCTGGAATGCCAGAAACCGGTCCTCGGAAGATTGTTTCTGGTCCAGGGAAGGCATGGCTTGACAGTTCGGGCTGGACTGTTCCCATGAGGCACAGGGTCAGACTGATTTGCATATGGCCATGTCTGAACTGGGGTGGTGTGGAGTACAAAGAAACGATGGATTTAGGCCCAGATCTCTGTACTGGGGTGAATGTATGACATTGTTCTGCATTCTGTCCATCAACTGTGGTTTTTGCATTTGTCAACCCGAGTGGGATGGGTATGCTTAGACGTGAGTCCCAGGCTCTCCACACCACTGGATTCAAGCAAGCCGGGCTGAAGACGGCTGGAATGCCTGAAACCGGTACTCGGAAGATTGTTTCTGGTCCAGGGAAGGCATGGCTTGACAGTTCGGGCTGGACTGTTCCCATGAGGCACAGGGTCAGACTGATTTGCATATGGCCATGTCTGAACTGGGGTGGTGTGGAGTGCAAAGAAACGATGGATTTAGGCCCAGATCTCTGTACTGGGGTGAATGTATGACATTGTTCTGCATTCTGTCCATCAACTGTGGTTTTTGCATTCGTCACCCCGAGTGGGATGGGTATGCTCAGACAAGAGTCCCATGCTCTCCACACCACTGGATTCAAGCAAGCCGGGTTGAAGATATCTGGAATGCCAGAAACCAGTCCTCGGAAGCTTGTTTCCGGTCCAGGGAAGGCATGGCTTGGCAGTTCGGGCTGGACTGTTCCCATGAGGCACAGGGTCAGACTGATTTGCATATGGCCATGTCTGAACTGGGGTGGTGTGGAGTACAAAAAACGATGGATTTAGGCCCAGATCTCTGTACTGGGGTGAATGTATGACATTGTTCTGCATTCTGTCCATCAACTGTGGTTTTTGCATTTGTCACCCCGAGTGGGATGGGTATGCTCAGACGTTAGTCCCATGCTCTCCACACCACTGGATTCAAGCAAGCCGAGCTGAAGACGGCTGGAATGCCAGAAATCGGTCCTCGGAAGCTTGTTTCCGGTCCAGGGAAGACATGGCTTGGCAGTTCGGGCTGGACTGTTCCCATGAGGCACAGGGTCAGACTGATTTGCATATGGCCATGTCTGAACTGGGGTGGTGTGGAGTGCAAAGAAACGATGGATTTAGGCCCAGATCTCTGTACTGGGGTGAATGTATGACATTGTTCTGCATTCTGTCCATCAACTGTGGTTTTTGCATTTGTCACCCCGAGTGGGATGGATATGCTGAGACATGAGTCCCATAATCTCCACACCACTGGATTCAAGCAAGCCGGGTTGAAGATATCTGGAATGCCAGAAACCGGTCCACGGAAGCTTGTTTCCGGTCCAGGGAAGGCATGGCTTGGCACTTCGGGCTGGACTGTTCCTATGAGGCACAGGGTCAGACTGATTTGCATATGGCCATGTCTGAACTGGGGTGGTGTGGAGTGCAAAGAAACAATGGATTTAGGCCCAGATCTCTGTACTGGGGTGAATATATAACATTGTTCTGCATTCTGTCCATCAACTGTGGTTTTTGCATTCGTCACCCCGAGTGGGATGGGTATGCTCAGACGTGAGTCCCATGCTCTCCACACCACTGAATTCAAGCAAGCCGGGTTGAAGATATCTGGAATGCCAGAAACCGGTCCTCGGAAGCTTGTTTCCAGTCCAGGGAAGGCATGGCTTGGCAGTTCGGACTGGACTGTTCCCATGAGGCACAGGGTCAGACTGATTTGCATATGGCCATGTCTGAACTGGGGTGGTGTGGAGTACAAAAAAACGATGGATTGAGGCCCAGATCTCTGTAATGGGGTGAATGTATGACATTGTTCTGCATTCTGTCCATCAACTGAGGTTTTTGCATTTGTCACCCCGAGTGGGATGGGTATGCTCAGATGTGAGTCCCATGCTCTCCACACCACTGGATTCAAGCAAGCCGGGCTGAAGACGGCTGGAATGCCAGAAACCGGTCCTCGGAAGCTTGTTTCCGGTCCAGGGAAGGCATGGCTTGGCAGTTCGGGCTGGACTGTTCCCATGAGGCACATGGTCAGACTGATTTGCATATGGCCATGTCTGAACTGGGATGGTCTGGAGTGCAAAATAACGATGGATTTAGGCCCAGATCTCTGTACTGGGGTGAATGTATGACATTGTTCTGCATTCTGTCCATCAACTGTGGTTTTTGCATTTGTCACCCCGAGTTGGATGGGTATGCTCAGACGTGAGTCCCATGCTCTTCACACCACTGGATTCAAGCAAGCCGGGTTGAAGATGGCTGGAATGCCAGAAACCGGTCCTCGGAAGCTTGTTTCCGGTCCAGGGAAGGCATGGCTTGGCAGTTCGGGCTGGACTGTTCCCATGAGGCACATGGTCAGACTGATTTGCATATGGCCATGTCTGAACTGGGTTGGTGTGGAGTACAAAAAAACGATGGATTTAGGCCCAGATCTCTGTACTGGGGTGAATGTATGACATTGTTCTGCAATCTGTCCATCAACTGTGGTTTTTGCATTTGTCACCCCGAGTGGGATGGATATGCTCAGACATGAGTCCCATGCTCTCCACACCACTGGATTCAATCAATCCGAGCTGAAGACGGCTGGAATGCCAGAAATCGGTCCTTGGAAGCTTGTTTCCGGTCCAGGGAAGGCATGGCTTGGCAGTTCAGGCTGGACTGTTCCCATGAGGCACAGGGTCAGACTGATTTGCATATGGCCATGTCTGAACTGGGGTGTGTGGAGTACAAAGAAACGATGGATTTAGGCCCAGATCTCTGTACTGGGTTGAATGTATGACATTGTTCTGCATTCTGTCCATCAACTGTGGTTTTTGCATTTGTCACCCCGAGTGGGATGGATATGCTCAGACATGAGTCCCATGCTCTCCACACCACTGGATTCAAGCAAGTCGAGCTGAAGACGGCTGGAATGCCAGAAATCGGTCCTCGGAAGCTTGTTTCCGGTCCAGGGAAGACATGGCTTGGCAGTTCGGGCTGGAATGTTCCCATGAGGCACAGGGTCAGACTGATTTGCATATGGCCATGTCTGAACTGGGGTGGTGTGGAGTTCAAAGAAACGATGGATTTAGGCCCAGATCTCTGTACTGGGGTGAATGTATGACATTGTTCTGCATTCTGTCCATCAACTGTGGTTTTTGCATTCGTCACCCCGAGTGGGATGGGTATGCTCAGACATGAGTCCCATGCTCTCCACACCACTGGATTCAAGCAAGCCGGGTTGAAGATATCCGGAATGCCAGAAACCGGTCCATGGAAGCTTGTTTCCGGTCCAGTGAAGGCATGGCTTGGCAGTTCGGGCTGGACTGTGCCTATGAGGCACAGGGTCAGACTGATTTGCATATGGCCATGTCTGAACTGGGGTGGTGTGGAGTGCAAAAAAACAATGGATTTAGGCCCAGATCTCTTTACTGGGGTGAATGTATGACATTGTTCTGCATTCTGTCCATCAACTGTGGTTTTTGCATTTGTCAACCCGAGTGGGATGGGTATGCTTAGACGTGAGTCCCAGGCTCTCCACACCACTGGATTCAAGCAAGCCGGGCTGAAGACGGCTGGAATGCCTGAAACCGGTACTCGGAAGATTGTTTCTGGTCCAGGGAAGGCATGGCTTGACAGTTCGGGCTGGACTGTTCCCATGAGGCACAGGGTCAGACTGATTTGCATATGGCCATGTCTGAACTGGGGTGGTGTGGAGTGCAAAGAAACGATGGATTTAGGCCCAGATCTCTGTACTGGGGTGAATGTATGACATTGTTCTGCATTCTGTCCATCAACTGTGGTTTTTGCATTCGTCACCCCGAGTGGGATGGGTATGCTCAGACAAGAGTCCCATGCTCTCCACACCACTGGATTCAAGCAAGCCGGGTTGAAGATATCTGGAATGCCAGAAACCAGTCCTCGGAAGCTTGTTTCCGGTCCAGGGAAGGCATGGCTTGGCAGTTCGGGCTGGACTGTTCCCATGAGGCACAGGGTCAGACTGATTTGCATATGGCCATGTCTGAACTGGGGTGGTGTGGAGTACAAAAAACGATGGATTTAGGCCCAGATCTCTGTACTGGGGTGAATGTATGACATTGTTCTGCATTCTGTCCATCAACTGTGGTTTTTGCATTTGTCACCCCGAGTGGGATGGGTATGCTCAGACGTTAGTCCCATGCTCTCCACACCACTGGATTCAAGCAAGCCGAGCTGAAGACGGCTGGAATGCCAGAAATCGGTCCTCGGAAGCTTGTTTCCGGTCCAGGGAAGACATGGCTTGGCAGTTCGGGCTGGACTGTTCCCATGAGGCACAGGGTCAGACTGATTTTTATATGGCCATGTCTGAACTGGGGTGGTGTGGAGTGCAAAGAAACGATGGATTTAGGCCCAGATCTCTGTACTGGGGTGAATGTATGACATTGTTCTGCATTCTGTCCATCAACTGTGGTTTTTGCATTTGTCACCCCGAGTGGGATGTATATGCTGAGACATGAGTCCCATAATCTCCACACCACTGGATTCAAGCAAGCCGGGTTGAAGATATCTGGAATGCCAGAAACCGGTCCACGGAAGCTTGTTTCCGGTCCAGGGAAGGCATGGCTTGGCAGTTCGGGCTGGACTGTTCCTATGAGGCACAGGGTCAGACTGATTTGCATATGGCCATGTCTGAACTGGGGTGGTGTGGAGTGCAAAAAAACAATGGATTTAGGCCCAGATCTCTGTACTGGGGTGAATGTATGACATTGTTCTGCATTCTGTCCATCAACTGTGGTTTTTGCATTTGTCAACCCGAGTGGGATGGGTATGCTAAGACGTGAGTCCCATGCTCTCCACACCACTGGATTCAAGCAAGCCGGGCTGAAGACGGCTGGAATGCCTGAAACCGGTCCTCGGAAGATTGTTTCTGGTCCAGGGAAGGCATGGCTTGACAGTTCGGGCTGGACTGTTCCCATGAGGCACAGGGTCAGACTGATTTGCATATGGCCATGTCTGAACTGGGGTGGTGTGGAGTACAAAGAAACGATGGATTTAGGCCCAGATCTCTGTACTGGGGTGAATGTATGACATTGTTCTGCATTCTGTCCATCAACTGTGGTTTTTGCATTCGTCACCCCGAGTGGGATGGGTATGCTCAGACGTGAGTCCCATGCTCTCCACACCACTGGATTCAAGCAAGCCGGGTTGAAGATATCTGGAATGCCAGAAACCAGTCCTCGGAAGCTTGTTTCCGGTCCAGGGAAGGCATGGCTTGGCAGTTCGGGCTGGACTGTTCCCATGAGGCACAGGGTCAGACTGATTTGCATATGGCCATGTCTGAACTGGGGTGGTGTGGAGTGCAATGAAACAATGGATTTAGGCCCAGATCTCTGTACTGGGGTGAATATATAACATTGTTCTGCATTCTGTCCATCAACTGTGGTTTTTGCATTCGTCACCCCGAGTGGGATGGGTATGCTCAGACGTGAGTCCCATGCTCTCCACACCACTGAATTCAAGCAAGCCGGGTTGAAGATATCTGGAATGCCAGAAACCGGTCCTCGGAAGCTTGTTTCCAGTCCAGGGAAGGCATGGCTTGGCAGTTCGGACTGGACTGTTCCCATGAGGCACAGGGTCAGACTGATTTGCATATGGCCATGTCTGAACTGGGGTGGTGTGGAGTACAAAAAAACGATGGATTTAGGCCCAGATCTCTGTAATGGGGTGAATGTATGACATTGTTCTGCATTCTGTCCATCAACTGCGGTTTTTGCATTTGTCACCCCGAGTGGGATGGGTATGCTCAGATGTGAGTCCCATGCTCTCCACACCACTGGATTCAAGCAAGCCGGGCTGAAGACGGCTGGAATGCCAGAAACCGGTCCTCGGAAGCTTGTTTCCGGTCCAGGGAAGGCGTGGCTTGGCAGTTCGGGCTGGACTGTTCCCATGAGGCACATGGTCAGACTGATTTGCATATGGCCATGTCTGAACTGGGATGGTCTGGAGTGCAAAATAACGATGGATTTAGGCCCAGATCTCTGTACTGGGGTGAATGTATGACATTGTTCTGCATTCTGTCCATCAACTGTGGTTTTTGCATTTGTCACCCCGAGTTGGATGGGTATGCTCAGACGTGAGTCCCATGCTCTTCACACCACTGGATTCAAGCAAGCCGGGTTGAAGATGGCTGGAATGCCAGAAACCGGTCCTCGGAAGCTTGTTTCCGGTCCAGGGAAGGCATGGCTTGGCAGTTCGGGCTGGACTGTTCCCATGAGGCACATGGTCAGACTGATTTGCATATGGCCATGTCTGAACTGGGTTGGTGTGGAGTACAAAAAAACGATGGATTTAGGCCCAGATCTCTGTACTGGGGTGAATGTATGACATTGTTCTGCAATCTGTCCATCAACTGTGGTTTTTGCATTTGTCACCCCGAGTGGGATGGATATGCTCAGACATGAGTCCCATGCTCTCCACACCACTGGATTCAATCAATCCGAGCTGAAGACGGCTGGAATGCCAGAAATCGGTCCTTGGAAGCTTGTTTCCGGTCCAGGGAAGGCATGGCTTGGCAGTTCAGGCTGGACTGTTCCCATGAGGCACAGGGTCAGACTGATTTGCATATGGCCATGTCTGAACTGGGGTGTGTGGAGTACAAAGAAACGATGGATTTAGGCCCAGATCTCTGTACTGGGTTGAATGTATGACATTGTTCTGCATTCTGTCCATCAACTGTGGTTTTTGCATTTGTCACCCCGAGTGGGATGGATATGCTCAGACATGAGTCCCATGCTCTCCACACCACTGGATTCAAGCAAGTCGAGCTGAAGACGGCTGGAATGCCAGAAATCGGTCCTCGGAAGCTTGTTTCCGGTCCAGGGAAGACATGGCTTGGCAGTTCGGGCTGGAATGTTCCCATGAGGCACAGGGTCAGACTGATTTGCATATGGCCATGTCTGAACTGGGGTGGTGTGGAGTTCAAAGAAACGATGGATTTAGGCCCAGATCTCTGTACTGGGGTGAATGTATGACATTGTTCTGCATTCTGTCCATCAACTGTGGTTTTTGCATTCGTCACCCCGAGTGGGATGGGTATGCTCAGACATGAGTCCCATGCTCTCCACACCACTGGATTCAAGCAAGCCGGGTTGAAGATATCCGGAATGCCAGAAACCGGTCCACGGAAGCTTGTTTCCGGTCCAGTGAAGGCATGGCTTGGCAGTTCGGGCTGGACTGTGCTAATGAGGCACAGGGTCAGACTGATTTGCATATGGCCATGTCTGAACTGGGGTGGTGTGGAGTGCAAAAAAACAATGGATTTAGGCCCAGATCTCTTTACTGGGGTGAATGTATGACATTGTTCTGCATTCTGTCCATCAACTGTGGTTTTTGCATTTGTCAACCCGAGTGGGATGGGTATGCTAAGACGTGAGTCCCATGCTCTCCACACCACTGGATTCAAGCAAGCCGGGCTGAAGACGGCTGGAATGCCTGAAACCGGTCCTCGGAAGCTTGTTTCCGGTCCAGGGAAGGCATGGCTTGGCAGTTCGGGCTGGACTGTTCCCATGAGGCACAGGGTCAGACTGATTTGCATATGGCCATGTCTGAACTGGGGTGTTGTGGAGTACAAAAAAACGATGAATTTAGGCCCAGATCTCTGTAATGGGGTGAATGTATGACATTGTTCTGCATTCTGTCCATCAACTGTGGTTTTTGCATTCGTCACCCCGAGTGGGATGGGTAAGCTCAGACTTGAGTCCCATGCTCTCCACACCACTGGATTCAAGCAAGCCGGGCTGAAGACGGCTGGAATGCCAGAAACCGGTCCTCGGAAGCTTGTTTCCGGTCCAGGGAAGGCATGGCTTGGCAGTTCGGGCTGGACTGTTCCCATGAGGCACAGGGTCAGACTGATTTGCATATGGCCATGTCTGAACTGGGATGGTGTGGAGTCCAAAATAACGATGGATTTATGCCCAGATCTCTGTACTGGGGTGAATGTATGACATTGTTCTGCATTCTGTCCATCAACTGTGGTTTTTGCATTTGTCACCCCGAGTTGGATGGGTATGCTCAGACGTGAGTCCCATGCTCTTCACACCACTGGATTCAAGCAAGCCGGGTTGAAGATGGCTGGAATGCCAGAAATCGGTCCTTGGAAGCTTGTTTCCGGTCCAGGGAAGGCATGGCTTGGCAGTTCAGGCTGGACTGTTCCCATGAGGCACAGGGTCAGACTGATTTGCATATGGCCATATCTGAACTGGGGTGGTGTGGAGTTCAAAGAAACGATGGATTTAGGCCCAGATCTCTGTACTGGGGTGAATGTATGACATTGTTCTGCATTCTGTCCGTCAACTGTGGTTTTTGCATTTGTCACCCCGAGTGGGATGGATATGCTCAGACATGAGTCCCATGCTCTCCACACCACTGGATTCAAGCAAGTCGAGCTGAAGACGGCTGGAATGCCTGAAATCGGTCCACGGAAGCTTGTTTCCGGTCCAGGGAAGACATGGCTTGGCAGTTCGGGCTGGACTGTTCCCATGAGGCACAGGGTCAGACTGATTTGCATATGGCCATGTCTGAACTGGGGTGGTGTGGAGTGCAAAGAAACGATGGATTTAGGCCCAGATCTCTGTACTGGGGTGAATCTATGACATTGTTCTGCATTCTGTCCATCCACTGTGGTTTTTGCATTCGTCACCCCGAGTGGGATGGGTATGCTCAGACGTGAGTCCCATGCTCTCCACACCACTGGATTCAAGCAAGCCGGGCTGAAGACGGCTGGAATGCCAGAAACCGGTCCTCGGAAGCTTGTTTCCGGTCCAGGGAAGGCATGGCTTGGCAGTTCGGGCTGGACTGTTCCCATGAGGCACAGGGTCAGACTGATTTGCATATGGCCATGTCTGAACTGGGATGGTGTGGAGTGCAAAATAACGATGGATTTAGGCCCAGATCTCTGTACTGGGGTGAATGTATGACATTGTTCTGCATTCTGTCCATCAACTGTGGTTTTTGCATTTGTCACCCCGAGTTGGATGGGTATGCTCAGACGTGAGTCCCATGCTCTTCACACCACTGGATTCAAGCAAGCCGGGTTGAAGATGGCTGGAATGCCAGAAACCGGTCCTCGGAAGCTTGTTTCCGGTCCAGGGAAGGCATGGCTTGGCAGTTCGGGCTGGACTGTTCCCATGAGGCACATGGTCAGACTGATTTGCATATGGCCATGTCTGAACTGGGTTGGTGTGGAGTACAAAAAAACGATGGATTTAGGCCCAGATCTCTGTACTGGGGTGAATGTATGACATTGTTCTGCATTCTGTCCATCAACTGTGGTTTTTGCATTTGTCACCCCGTTTGGGATGGATATGCTCAGACATGAGTCCCATGCTCTCCACACCACTGGATTCAATCAATCCGAACTGAAGACGGCTGGAATGCCAGAAATCGGTCCTTGGAAGCTTGTTTCCGGTCCAGGGAAGGCATAGCTTGGCAGTGCAGGCTGGACTGTTCCCATGAGGCACAGGGTCAGACTGATTTGCATATAGCCATGTCTGAACTGGGGTGGTGTGGAGTTCAAAGAAACGATGGATTTAGGCCCAGATCTCTGTACTGGGGTGAATGTATGACATTGTTCTGCATTCTGTCAATCAACTGTGGTTTTTGCATTTGTCACCCCGAGTGGGATGGATATGCTCAGACATGAGTCCCATAATCTCCACACCACTGGATTCAAGCAAGCCGGGTTGAAGATATCTGGAATGCCAGAAACCGGTCCACGGAAGCTTGTTTCCGGTCCAGGGAAGGCATGGCTAGGCAGTTCGGGCTGGACTGTTCCTATGAGGCACTGGGTCAGACTGATTTGCATATGGCCATGTCTGAACTGGGGTGGTGTGGAGTGCAAAAAAACAATGGATTTAGGCCCAGATCTCTGTACTGGGGTGAATGTATGACATTGTTCTGCATTCTGTCCATCAACTGTGGTTTTTGCATTTGTCAACCCGAGTGGGATGGGTATGCTAAGACGTGAGTCCCATGCTCTCCACACCACTGGATTCAAGCAAGCCGGGCTGAAGACGGCTGGAATGCCTGAAACTGGTCCTCGGAAGATTGTTTCTGGTCCAGGGAAGGCATGGCTTGACAGTTCGGGCTGGACTGTTCCCATGAGGCACAGGGTCAGACTGATTTGCATATGGCCATGTCTGAACTGGGGTGGTGTGGAGTACAAAGAAACGATGGATTTAGGCCCAGATCTCTGTACTGGGGTGAATGTATGACATTGTTCTGCATTCTGTCCATCAACTGTGGTTTTTGCATTTGTCAACCCGAGTGGGATGGGTATGCTTAGACGTGAGTCCCAGGCTCTCCACACCACTGGATTCAAGCAAGCCGGGCTGAAGACGGCTGGAATGCCTGAAACCGGTACTCGGAAGATTGTTTCTGGTCCAGGGAAGGCATGGCTTGACAGTTCGGGCTGGACTGTTCCCATGAGGCACAGGGTCAGACTGATTTGCATATGGCCATGTCTGAACTGGGGTGGTGTGGAGTGCAAGAAACGATGGATTTAGGCCCAGATCTCTGTACTGGGGTGAATGTATGACATTGTTCTGCATTCTGTCCATCAACTGTGGTTTTTGCATTCGTCACCCCGAGTGGGATGGGTATGCTCAGACAAGAGTCCCATGCTCTCCACACCACTGGATTCAAGCAAGCCGGGTTGAAGATATCTGGAATGCCAGAAACCAGTCCTCGGAAGCTTGTTTCCGGTCCAGGGAAGGCATGGCTTGGCAGTTCGGGCTGGACTGTTCCCATGAGGCACAGGGTCAGACTGATTTGCATATGGCCATGTCTGAACTGGGGTGGTGTGGAGTACAAAAAACGATGGATTTAGGCCCAGATCTCTGTACTGGGGTGAATGTATGACATTGTTCTGCATTCTGTCCATCAACTGTGGTTTTTGCATTTGTCACCCCGAGTGGGATGGGTATGCTCAGACGTTAGTCCCATGCTCTCCACACCACTGGATTCAAGCAAGCCGAGCTGAAGACGGCTGGAATGCCAGAAATCGGTCTTTGGAAGCTTGTTTCCGGTCCAGGGAAGACATGGCTTGGCAGTTCGGGCTGGACTGTTCCCATGAGGCACAGGGTCAGACTGATTTGCATATGGCCGGCCATGTCTGAACTGGGGTGGTGTGGAGTGCAAAGAAACGATGGATTTAGGCCCAGATCTCTGTACTGGGGTGAATCTATGACATTGTTCTGCATTCTGTCCATCAACTGTGGTTTTTGCATTTGTCACCCCGAGTGGGATGGGTATGCTAAGACGTGAGTCCCATGCTCTCCACACCACTGAATTCAAGCAAGCCGGGTTGAAGATATCTGGAATGCCAGAAACCGGTCCTCGGAAGCTTGTTTCCAGTCCAGGGAAGGCATGGCTTGGCAGTTCGGGCTGGACTGTTCCCATGAGGCACAGGGTCAGACTGATTTGCATATGGCCATGTCTGAACTGGGGTGGTGTGGAGTACAAAAAAACGATGGATTTAGGCCCAGATCTCTGTAATGGGGTGAATGTATGACATTGTTCTGCATTCTGTCCATCAACTGTGGTTTTTGCATTTGTCACCCCGAGTGGGATGGGTATGCTCAGATGTGAGTCCCATGCTCTCCACACCACTGGATTCAAGCAAGCCGGGCTGAAGACGGCTGGAATGCCAGAAACCGGTCCTCGGAAGCTTGTTTCCCGTCCAGGGAAGGCATGGCTTGGCAGTTCGGGCTGGACTGTTCCCATGAGGCACAGGGTCAGACTGATTTGCATATGGCCATGTCTGAACTGGGATGGTGTGGAGTGCAAAATAACGATGGATTTAGGCCCAGATCTCTGTACTGGGGTGAATGTATGACATTGTTCTGCATTCTGTCCATCAACTGTGGTTTTTGCATTTGTCACCCCGAGTTGGATGGGTATGCTCAGACGTGAGTCCCATGCTCTTCACACCACTGGATTCAAGCAAGCCGGGTTGAAGATGGCTGGAATGCCAGAAACCGGTCCTCGGAAGCTTGTTTCCGGTCCAGGGAAGGCATGGCTTGGCAGTTCGGGCTGGACTGTTCCCATGAGGAACATGGTCAGACTGATTTGCATATGGCCATGTCTGAACTGGGTTGGTGTGGAGTACAAAAAAACGATGGATTTAGGCCCAGATCTCTGTACTGGGGTGAATGTATGACATTGTTCTGCATTCTGTCCATCAACTGTGGTTTTTGCATTTGTCACCCCGTTTGGGATGGATATGCTCAGACATGAGTCCCATGCTCTCCACACCACTGGATTCAATCAATCCGAGCTGAAGACGGCTGGAATGCCAGAAATCGGTCCTTGGAAGCTTGTTTCCGGTCCAGGGAAGGCATAGCTTGGCAGTTCAGGCTGGACTGTTCCCATGAGGCACAGGGTCAGACTGATTTGCATATAGCCATGTCTGAACTGGGGTGGTGTGGAGTTCAAAGAAACGATGGATTTAGGCCCAGATCTCTGTACTGGGGTGAATGTATGACATTGTTCTGCATTCTGTCCATCAACTGTGGTTTTTGCATTTGTCACCCCGAGTGGGATGGATATGCTCAGACATGAGTCCCATAATCTCCACACCACTGGATTCAAGCAAGCCGGGTTGAAGATATCTGGAATGCCAGAAACCGGTCCACGGAAGCTTGTTTCCGGTCCAGGGAAGGCATGGCTTGGCAGTTCGGGCTGGACTGTTCCTATGAGGCACAGGGTCAGACTGATTTGCATATGGCCATGTCTGAACTGGGGTGGTGTGGAGTGCAAAAAAACAATGGATTTAGGCCCAGATCTCTGTATGGGGTGAATGTATGACATTGTTCTGCATTCTGTCCATCAACTGTGGTTTTTGCATTTGTCAACCCGAGTGGGATGGGTATGCTAAGACGTGAGTCCCATGCTCTCCACACCACTGGATTCAAGCAAGCCGGGCTGAAGACGGCTGGAATGCCTGAAACCGGTCCTCGGAAGCTTGTTTCTGGTCCAGGGAAGGCATGGCTTGACCGTTCGGGCTGGACTGTTCCCATGAGGCACAGGGTCAGACTGATTTGCATATGGCCATGTCTGAACTGGGGTGGTGTGGAGTACAAAGAAGCGATGGATTTAGGCCCAGATCTCTGTACTGGGGTGAATGTATGACATTGTTCTGCATTCTGTCCATCAACTGTGGTTTTTGCATTCGTCACCCCGAGTGGGATGGGTATCCTCAGACGTGAGTCCCATGCTCTCCACACCACTGGATTCAAGCAAGCCGGGTTGAAGATATCTGGAATGCCAGAAACCAGTCCTCGGAAGCTTGTTTCCGGTCCAGGGAAGGCAAGGCTTGGCAGTTCGGGCTGGACTGTTCCCATGAGGCACAGGGTAAGACTGATTTGCATATGGCCATGTCTGAACTGGGGTGGTGTGGAGTACACAAAACGATGGATTTAGGCCCAGATCTCTGTACTGGGGTGAATGTATGACATTGTTCTGCATTCTGTCCATCAACTGTGGTTTTTGCATTTGTCACCCCGAGTGGGATGGGTATACTCAGACGTTAGTCCCATGCTCTCCACACCACTGGATTCAAGCAAGCCGAGCTGAAGACGGCTGGAATGCCAGAAATCGGTCCTCGGAAGCTTGTTTCCGGTCCAGGGAAGGCATAGCTTGGCAGTGCAGGCTGGACTGTTCCCATGAGGCACAGGGTCAGACTGATTTGCATATAGCCATGTCTGAACTGGGGTGGTGTGGAGTTCAAAGAAACGATGGATTTAGGCCCAGATCTCTGTACTGGGGTGAATGTATGACATTGTTCTGCATTCTGTCCATCAACTGTGGTTTTTGCATTCGTCACCCCGAGTGGGATGGGTATGCTCAGACATGAGTCCCATGCTCTCCACACCACTGGATTCAAGCAAGCCGGGTTGAAGATATCCGGAATGCCAGAAACCGGTCCATGGAAGCTTGTTTCCGGTCCAGTGAAGGCATGGCTTGGCAGTTCGGGCTGGACTGTGCCTATGAGGCACAGGGTCAGACTGATTTGCATATGGCCATGTCTGAACTGGGGTGGTGTGGAGTGCAAAAAAACAATGGATTTAGGCCCAGATCTCTTTACTGGGGTGAATGTATGACATTGTTCTGCATTCTGTCCATCAACTGTGGTTTTTGCATTTGTCAACCCGAGTGGGATGGGTATGCTTAGACGTGAGTCCCAGGCTCTCCACACCACTGGATTCAAGCAAGCCGGGCTGAAGACGGCTGGAATGCCTGAAACCGGTACTCGGAAGATTGTTTCTGGTCCAGGGAAGGCATGGCTTGACAGTTCGGGCTGGACTGTTCCCATGAGGCACAGGGTCAGACTGATTTGCATATGGCCATGTCTGAACTGGGGTGGTGTGGAGTGCAAAGAAACGATGGATTTAGGCCCAGATCTCTGTACTGGGGTGAATGTATGACATTGTTCTGCATTCTGTCCATCAACTGTGGTTTTTGCATTCGTCACCCCGAGTGGGATGGGTATGCTCAGACAAGAGTCCCATGCTCTCCACACCACTGGATTCAAGCAAGCCGGGTTGAAGATATCTGGAATGCCAGAAACCAGTCCTCGGAAGCTTGTTTCCGGTCCAGGGAAGGCATGGCTTGGCAGTTCGGGCTGGACTGTTCCCATGAGGCACAGGGTCAGACTGATTTGCATATGGCCATGTCTGAACTGGGGTGGTGTGGAGTACAAAAAACGATGGATTTAGGCCCAGATCTCTGTACTGGGGTGAATGTATGACATTGTTCTGCATTCTGTCCATCAACTGTGGTTTTTGCATTTGTCACCCCGAGTGGGATGGGTATGCTCAGACGTTAGTCCCATGCTCTCCACACCACTGGATTCAAGCAAGCCGAGCTGAAGACGGCTGGAATGCCAGAAATCGGTCCTCGGAAGCTTGTTTCCGGTCCAGGGAAGACATGGCTTGGCAGTTCGGGCTGGACTGTTCCCATGAGGCACAGGGTCAGACTGATTTGCATATGGCCATGTCTGAACTGGGGTGGTGTGGAGTGCAAAGAAACGATGGATTTAGGCCCAGATCTCTGTACTGGGGTGAATGTATGACATTGTTCTGCATTCTGTCCATCAACTGTGGTTTTTGCATTTGTCACCCCGAGTGGGATGTATATGCTGAGACATGAGTCCCATAATCTCCACACCACTGGATTCAAGCAAGCCGGGTTGAAGATATCTGGAATGCCAGAAACCGGTCCACGGAAGCTTGTTTCCGGTCCAGGGAAGGCATGGCTTGGCAGTTCGGGCTGGACTGTTCCTATGAGGCACAGGGTCAGACTGATTTGCATATGGCCATGTCTGAACTGGGGTGGTGTGGAGTGCAAAAAAACAATGGATTTAGGCCCAGATCTCTGTACTGGGGTGAATGTATGACATTGTTCTGCATTCTGTCCATCAACTGTGGTTTTTGCATTTGTCAACCCGAGTGGGATGGGTATGCTAAGACGTGAGTCCCATGCTCTCCACACCACTGGATTCAAGCAAGCCGGGCTGAAGACGGCTGGAATGCCTGAAACCGGTCCTCGGAAGATTGTTTCTGGTCCAGGGAAGGCATGGCTTGACAGTTCGGGCTGGACTGTTCCCATGAGGCACAGGGTCAGACTGATTTGCATATGGCCATGTCTGAACTGGGGTGGTGTGGAGTACAAAGAAACGATGGATTTAGGCCCAGATCTCTGTACTGGGGTGAATGTATGACATTGTTCTGCATTCTGTCCATCAACTGTGGTTTTTGCATTCGTCACCCCGAGTGGGATGGGTATGCTCAGACGTGAGTCCCATGCTCTCCACACCACTGGATTCAAGCAAGCCGGGTTGAAGATATCTGGAATGCCAGAAACCAGTCCTCGGAAGCTTGTTTCCGGTCCAGGGAAGGCATGGCTTGGCAGTTCGGGCTGGACTGTTCCCATGAGGCACAGGGTCAGACTGATTTGCATATGGCCATGTCTGAACTGGGGTGGTGTGGAGTGCAATGAAACAATGGATTTAGGCCCAGATCTCTGTACTGGGGTGAATATATAACATTGTTCTGCATTCTGTCCATCAACTGTGGTTTTTGCATTCGTCACCCCGAGTGGGATGGGTATGCTCAGACGTGAGTCCCATGCTCTCCACACCACTGAATTCAAGCAAGCCGGGTTGAAGATATCTGGAATGCCAGAAACCGGTCCTCGGAAGCTTGTTTCCAGTCCAGGGAAGGCATGGCTTGGCAGTTCGGACTGGACTGTTCCCATGAGGCACAGGGTCAGACTGATTTGCATATGGCCATGTCTGAACTGGGGTGGTGTGGAGTACAAAAAAACGATGGATTTAGGCCCAGATCTCTGTAATGGGGTGAATGTATGACATTGTTCTGCATTCTGTCCATCAACTGCGGTTTTTGCATTTGTCACCCCGAGTGGGATGGGTATGCTCAGATGTGAGTCCCATGCTCTCCACACCACTGGATTCAAGCAAGCCGGGCTGAAGACGGCTGGAATGCCAGAAACCGGTCCTCGGAAGCTTGTTTCCGGTCCAGGGAAGGCGTGGCTTGGCAGTTCGGGCTGGACTGTTCCCATGAGGCACATGGTCAGACTGATTTGCATATGGCCATGTCTGAACTGGGATGGTCTGGAGTGCAAAATAACGATGGATTTAGGCCCAGATCTCTGTACTGGGGTGAATGTATGACATTGTTCTGCATTCTGTCCATCAACTGTGGTTTTTGCATTTGTCACCCCGAGTTGGATGGGTATGCTCAGACGTGAGTCCCATGCTCTTCACACCACTGGATTCAAGCAAGCCGGGTTGAAGATGGCTGGAATGCCAGAAACCGGTCCTCGGAAGCTTGTTTCCGGTCCAGGGAAGGCATGGCTTGGCAGTTCGGGCTGGACTGTTCCCATGAGGCACATGGTCAGACTGATTTGCATATGGCCATGTCTGAACTGGGTTGGTGTGGAGTACAAAAAAACGATGGATTTAGGCCCAGATCTCTGTACTGGGGTGAATGTATGACATTGTTCTGCAATCTGTCCATCAACTGTGGTTTTTGCATTTGTCACCCCGAGTGGGATGGATATGCTCAGACATGAGTCCCATGCTCTCCACACCACTGGATTCAATCAATCCGAGCTGAAGACGGCTGGAATGCCAGAAATCGGTCCTTGGAAGCTTGTTTCCGGTCCAGGGAAGGCATGGCTTGGCAGTTCAGGCTGGACTGTTCCCATGAGGCACAGGGTCAGACTGATTTGCATATGGCCATGTCTGAACTGGGGTGTGTGGAGTACAAAGAAACGATGGATTTAGGCCCAGATCTCTGTACTGGGTTGAATGTATGACATTGTTCTGCATTCTGTCCATCAACTGTGGTTTTTGCATTTGTCACCCCGAGTGGGATGGATATGCTCAGACATGAGTCCCATGCTCTCCACACCACTGGATTCAAGCAAGTCGAGCTGAAGACGGCTGGAATGCCAGAAATCGGTCCTCGGAAGCTTGTTTCCGGTCCAGGGAAGACATGGCTTGGCAGTTCGGGCTGGAATGTTCCCATGAGGCACAGGGTCAGACTGATTTGCATATGGCCATGTCTGAACTGGGGTGGTGTGGAGTTCAAAGAAACGATGGATTTAGGCCCAGATCTCTGTACTGGGGTGAATGTATGACATTGTTCTGCATTCTGTCCATCAACTGTGGTTTTTGCATTCGTCACCCCGAGTGGGATGGGTATGCTCAGACATGAGTCCCATGCTCTCCACACCACTGGATTCAAGCAAGCCGGGTTGAAGATATCCGGAATGCCAGAAACCGGTCCACAGAAGCTTGTTTCCGGTCCAGTGAAGGCATGGCTTGGCAGTTCGGGCTGGACTGTGCTAATGAGGCACAGGGTCAGACTGATTTGCATATGGCCATGTCTGAACTGGGGTGGTGTGGAGTGCAAAAAAACAATGGATTTAGGCCCAGATCTCTTTACTGGGGTGAATGTATGACATTGTTCTGCATTCTGTCCATCAACTGTGGTTTTTGCATTTGTCAACCCGAGTGGGATGGGTATGCTAAGACGTGAGTCCCATGCTCTCCACACCACTGGATTCAAGCAAGCCGGGCTGAAGACGGCTGGAATGCCTGAAACCGGTCCTCGGAAGCTTGTTTCCGGTCCAGGGAAGGCATGGCTTGGCAGTTCGGGCTGGACTGTTCCCATGAGGCACAGGGTCAGACTGATTTGCATATGGCCATGTCTGAACTGGGGTGTTGTGGAGTACAAAAAAACGATGGATTTAGGCCCAGATCTCTGTAATGGGGTGAATGTATGACATTGTTCTGCATTCTGTCCATCAACTGTGGTTTTTGCATTCGTCACCCCGAGTGGGATGGGTAAGCTCAGACTTGAGTCCCATGCTCTCCACACCACTGGATTCAAGCAAGCCGGGCTGAAGACGGCTGGAATGCCAGAAACCGGTCCTCGGAAGCTTGTTTCCGGTCCAGGGAAGGCATGGCTTGGCAGTTCGGGCTGGACTGTTCCCATGAGGCACAGGGTCAGACTGATTTGCATATGGCCATGTCTGAACTGGGATGGTGTGGAGTCCAAAATAACGATGGATTTATGCCCAGATCTCTGTACTGGGGTGAATGTATGACATTGTTCTGCATTCTGTCCATCAACTGTGGTTTTTGCATTTGTCACCCCGAGTTGGATGGGTATGCTCAGACGTGAGTCCCATGCTCTTCACACCACTGGATTCAAGCAAGCCGGGTTGAAGATGGCTGGAATGCCAGAAATCGGTCCTTGGAAGCTTGTTTCCGGTCCAGGGAAGGCATGGCTTGGCAGTTCAGGCTGGACTGTTCCCATGAGGCACAGGGTCAGACTGATTTGCATATGGCCATTCTGAGGTTCCGTGACGGTTCCGTGACGACTTGAACCCGTGTTTTCAAGTTTGTCGGAAATACATAAAATTAGTATCAGCGAACCGCAAATGATCCATTTAGTATATCCTAGTGTTTTCGCTACGCTACGAGCAAGAGCACTCCTTCCACTGACACATTTCTGATATACACACGGCATCCATCTTAGATCATGACCGCCATTTTGTGGTTCCTTGCCCTCACATATGCAATAGCCTCTGATCATTTCATTTACTTCACTTTGATTAAGGACACGTAGCCTTAGCCGGAGATTCACCTCTTACATGACACGTGCACCTTAAACCAGATCACGCTGAAGCTGCATGACTCGACAAAGGCTGCCTCCTCTGCCCGAGGCCAGCCCACCTGAACTGGTTTTCCTGTCCATTGTACCTGATCATGATTAGGCGGCCGAAGCCGGTAGCCTTGCCCATTTACAACCCACAAACATCTCTTATCCCGCTTTTCTATCTTCTGCACCTGGCTCTGCTCCTTTCCTTCTGGGCCTTTATTAGGGGGAGGTAGCGAACTTTACGATGAGGCGGTCCGGGTCTTGAATGCAATATTGACAAGGGATTGTGATGAACTGGTGGGAACCCCTCTTCGTGATGTTTGGTATCAGATATTATCGACAGTTCCTGTGTAACGCCAAATATTTATTGTTTAGAGACACAAAGGTTTGGGAATGTACCGACATGTGAAATATTTGCCTAGAGCACAATTTTTAGTATATAAGGAGCAACCCACTTTGTACAAATCGAACAGTCTCCTAGATTCTGCCCGTGTGTAGATTCTGTGACTTCTGTGTCCCTGCAGTAATAAACCTTTGGTCTTTGACGCCACTGTCGAGAAGCCCGTGTTTCTGTTCATTTGTGCACCAAGGCAGGTGGGACTCCGGGGTCTTTGGGTGTTGTACCCTGACACCTCTGGACGGAACAAAAAAAGTCCAGAACTCCAATTGGCGCCCAACGTGGGGCGACGTCATTCGGTACCGGTCCAAAAGCCTGAAGAGTTCGAGAAGCTTCGTGTGAAGATTCCTGAGGGAGGCGCCCCACTTCATCGATCCCGGCATATCGCAAAAGTGGCCCTGAAGTTCTCTTCCACGAGGGATCCCGTTCAGGACGGCTGCAGTGGGCCGTTGCCTTGACCGTCGCCCTGTCTTGGACCCGAAGTGGTGCAGTCCTTAGTACGGCGAAACGTGACGGGTTTCTCCTTGGTGACGTCTTCAGTGCCTCAGTTAAGTATTTAGTGATAGCTAGCTGGTTACTTTTGTGAGGATTGTTAAAAATCCTTGATCGGTTCTTGGTTTGGTTTGGTTTTGTAAGATTATCACTAGTTGTTCTGGTTACGATAATCTATTTGGTTCAGTTTGGGTATCGATACATCAGTTCGTTTTGGTAGGCCTAAGTTCTTGGTTCAAGTGCACAATTTGTTTCGTGTTTTGTTTGTTTTGTGTTCCGGACTGAGAATGGTAAGTCGGAAAATGTTGTCTTGTTTTAGTTGCAACAGTGACTCACAATTAGAGGATTCCTGTCTGGTTCCTCCGATTGGGACTCCCCTATATGACCTATATTGTAAGTATGGTGTGGGTCCTATAACTTATAATGAGATATGGGTCCGTTATTGTAAGAAGGATGGTGTCCTTAGTTGGCCACTGCATGGTAGTTTTGAACAAGAGATTCTCGACAATTTAGAAGCGAAATTGTTTAGGAAGAAAGCCCGGCCGGCAATGTTTGACTCTTTTCGTTATTGGCGGAAAGAATCCAAACAGAGAGAAATGAAAAGGTTGAAAAAAGAGCAAAAAGAACTAGAAGAGTTAACTCTAGAGCAAGCGACTAAGCAGTTGCAGGCTAACGAGTGTGAGAAAGCCATAGATGTAGCCATTAGAGAGCGTAACTTAGCGATTGACAAGTGCTATCCTGCCTTGCCATCGAAAATGGCTAAGATACTGGAGGATTCCGAAAACGATCCTCTGCTATCTTATCTGTTACGGTCGCCTCCACCGTATGCACAAGGTGCTGCGGCTCCACTTATACCGGATGTTCAATTGCCGGTTGCTGGACAACCTGGTGTTCTTGTTCCTCAGAATCAAGTTCCTATACCTCCTGTGGTGAATGTAAATGTTCCTACAGCTCCTCCTCTTCCTGCACTGCCCGCTCCTATACCTACCACTGTACCTATTGGTCCTCAAACTATTTTCCTCGATACTCCTACTGTTTCGTCATCTATTCCTACCTCTACTGCGTTCTCTATGTCTGCGAGTGTACTAACTCCACTTTCTGTTCGTCGAAGAATTACTGATTCTGTTACTAATATGCTGTCTCCTATATATAAAACCTTGATTAAGACTCCTACTCCTGACTCTGTTCAGAGACGGAGTCAGCTTCCAAGTACTGAGGAACGGGGAGTTTTAGACTCCACGGCTCTCAGATGGATTACAAAAGTTAGAAGATATAGTACGAAAGATGTGTTAGAGACATTTATGCAATGGGGAGAGCCAACACAGCGATACGTCTTCGACGAGATGTGCTCGTTGTTGCGTGAGGAAATAGAAGAAGACGATGTCGAATCAGATTTGGAAGATTTAATTAAGATTCAAAAAGAGTTTGCTGCTGGAATGATAGTGGGCGATAATATAAAGGAAGCGATGGAACTCATTTTGAGTTTTAGGAATGATCCATCTCTTCGTTCGCCGAGAGATTTAGAGAAAGGTAGAATGAAGCTAAGTCGCCAATATCCTATGAGGGAAGTTCCTCCAATTTGGCGCGAAGCAGTACAACGTGATGATAATGCGGGTATTGCAGCTGCTCCAGCACAGTTCCAAAGAGTATGGATACATATTCCGTGGAAGCGAGCAGAAGTGTTAGCAGTGAAACAGGCCTTGCCAGATCCACGTAAGAATCCAGCCGGATATTACAAGGAATTGACACAGACAGTTGAGGCTTGTATAATGAACTTAGCCGACATTGATATGTTGTTTGGTAATGTAGTTCCACAACCAGTGTGGGCTAAAATTCGTAGAGAGGATCATCAGGCTGCTTTAGGTGGTGATTGGGCAGCTATCACTGCAGCAGATGCTCAACAAACAGGTGGTGCGAAACCCGAACCCCTAATTGCTAATCTTCCAGGTAGAATAATTGATTTAATGAAGACTCTGATGCCAGCATTGCGTGTTAATTGGGACAAGTTGTCAGCGTGCAAGCAGAAGAAAGACGAAAGTGTCTCCGACTTCTTCACGAGGTTCGAAGAGACTTTTGTAGACCATAGTGGTCAGGATATGAGCACTGAAGGAGGACAGAGATTGTTTGTCGATAAATTTGTGCATAATTTGTTACCCGAATTATGCAATAAATTGAAAGACTCAGAAAGTGCGTGGGCTGTATCTACGACAGCGCAAATACTTGCGACTGCACAGTACTATGAAAATAGGGATAAAGAGGAAAAGGAGAAATCAGAGAAGAAAACGAAAGATTTAAAGACTAAAGTTCTTTTACAGCAGGCGTATCCGCCTCGCACGAATCAGACTAATATGCAACAGAATTCGTATCAAAAGACAGATTATAATTCGACCAGGCCTCAATACCAGTGGAATCAGTGTGCGTACTGTAAGAAAGAGGGTCACTATAAAAATGATTGTCAGATTTTAGCGCAAAATAATGCGGCAGCAGCTCAGAGAGGTCGTGGTGGTTTTGCACAGAATTCTAGAGGTCGGGGACGAGGTGCTATGCCTCCACAAACTAATGATCGTCCTTCTAATCACTTTGATCAGCGAAATGTACAGTCAGCTCAACAGAATAGATCTCAGCAATATCTTGTTGAAGATTATTGTGAAGTTGAAGAGGGATTTCAACAAAATGGGTACTAGGACAGCCATAGACAGAGAGAGGGAGTAGTATCAGTTCCAGTGGATCAGAGTGGGCCTTATGTCGCAGTAGCAACATCAGGTGTAGTCGAACCGTTTCTGTTGGATACTGGTGCCGCAAAAAGTTCTATCATGCATGCGAAACTCCCTGGCGCACCTTTGTCTGGCTCAACAAATGTTTCCGTAGGTTTTTCAGGCGCCCCTGTGTACAACCCGATATCTGGTCCTTTGTCTATTTCTGTTGGACCGTGTCAATTGAAAGCACCCTTAATTTTGACGACAGGTTGTAATGAAAATCTGCTTGGTTTAGATTTGTTAAAACGACTATATGCGACATTGTACTGTTCTCCGGAAGGAGTACAGCTTACTTTGGGTAAAAGACTCACCTCTCCGATGTACTTGTCAATGGACGCACTCCCGCCGGAGCTACGTTCACTCCCTGATTCTCTTTGGGCGACTGGTCCCAATGATGTAGGTCTACTAGAAATTCCACCATATGTAGTAACTTTGAAAGCGAATGTGAAATTTCCAAGAATTCCTCAATATAAAATATCGAGTGAAGGTGAACGTGCACTCTTATTGATTGTGCAAGATTTGATTAAAAAAGGTGTGGTTGAAGAAACGCGAGGAAATGTTTGTAATAGTCCTGTATTGCCGATTTTGAAACGAACAGATCCTACAAAGCCTCCAGTCTATAGGTTTGTCATAGACCTTAGAGAAGTTAATAAGATTGTAATTCCGCAGTTTCCTGTAGTGCCAGACATTACTGCTTTGTTAACATTGATTCCTGCTACAGCTACATGGTTCTCAGTCATCGACTTGAAGAATGCCTTTTTCAGCATTCCGATAGCCGAGGAAAGCAGAGATATTTTTGGCTTCTGTTTAGGAGGTCGCAGTTTCAGATTTAAACGCGCTCCACAAGGCTACTGTGAAAGTCCATCTATTTACAGTCAAGCTTTAAAAAGCCAGTTAGATTCTTTTGTCCTTCCTCCAGGTTCTGCCCTAGTACAATACGTAGATGATCTTTTGGTGGCTGCCGATGACAAGGAAACTTGCAAAGCAGCTACAATTTCACTATTGCATCATTTGTCTAATTTGAATCATAAGGTGTCACCTTCCAAAATGCAATATTGCTGCCAAGAAGTAACCTACTTAGGTCATCTCTTGTCAAAGGAGGGAAGGAAGTTGACCCCAGAAAGAATAAAAGCAATTATGCAAATGAGTGTTCCACGCACACAGAGGGAAGTACGTGCCTTTCTAGGTATTACCTCTTACTGTAGGCAATGGATCCCAAATTTTTCACTTTTAGCAAAACCGTTGGTAGCTTTGACTGGGAAAAATGTTCCGAGTCCGGTGCCATGGTCTGATGAATGTCAAGAGAGTTTTGCTGAATTACGAAAAGCTTTGTGTTCAGCTCCTGTATTGGGCACACCTGATTACAGTAAGCCATTCACGCTCTACGTTCACGAAAGAGAAGGTTGCGCGTTGAGTGTCTTGACACAGAAGTTTGGTGATAAACAACGCCCTTGTGCGTATTTCTCATCAACATTAGATCCGGTAGCTAGAGCATTGCCTAGTTGTTTGAGGGCTACAGCGGCAGCTGCAGCTTCCATTCGACAATCTGCTGGTTTGGTGATGAACAATATGCTAGTGGTCATGGTTCCTCATGCAGTGGACACACTCATGAACCGAACGAAGACACAACACCTTACTAGTGCGAGATTATCTGGTTACGAGCTGACGTTATTAGCGAGTCATATTCAGATCAAAAGATGCAATGTATTGAACCCAGCAACATTGTTGCCGACTGATCAAGAGTCGAGTGATTCTGAGCCACATGACTGTTATTTCAAAACGGAGGAAGAGACAAAAGGTCGTATCGACTTGAGAGATACTCCTCTATCCGACCCAGATGGTACGCTGTATGTGGACGGGTCATGTTTTAAATTGGAGAATGGTGATGTGACTGCTGCCTACGCGGTAACGACTTTGAAGACGATTGTGGAGACTGCAAGAGTGAGTCAGAATTCTGCCCAAGCTGCAGAGTTAATAGCTCTTACGAGAGCGTGTGTTTTAGCTGAGGGAAAGAGAGTGAATGTGTTTACAGATAGTCAGTACGCATTTGGCGTGGCCCATAGTTTTGGCCGGTTGTGGAGAGAAAGGGGTTTCATTACGTCCCATGGGACTAAGATTCAACATGGTCAGCTAGTTAACGACTTGTTAGAATCTCTAACCTTACCGACTGAAGTTGCGATTGTGAAGTGCAGTGCTCATAAAGCAATCACGGATGATGTTGGTCGGGGAAATGCCTTTGCTGATGAAACCGCTAAACAGACAGCTAGAGACATGATGAGTAGAATGTATGTTGCTACGTCTGCAAGATGGATTGCTGAGTCTGGAATGTGTGAAGACACAATGGAAAGTGTAAAAGAGATTCAGAAAGAAGCGACTGAGGAAGAGAAACGCGTATGGAGAGAAAGTACGGGCAAATTGGACTCGAATGGATGTTGGATCGATTTGACAGAACAGCAGCGTTGGATGTTGCCTGATGCGTATGTGCTTGCAGTAGTGACGATGGCGCATGGAGTGGCGCACATAAGTTCTAAAGGGATATGTAAGATGTTAGCTCCGGTTTGGAAGAATGAGGGAATCAGTAAGTGTGCAGAGAGAGTGGTGAAAAATTGTATGGTGTGCTTGATGCATAATCCTGGCAAGGGAACTCCAACTCCAGCTGGTCATTTTGCTCCTCCTTCCTGTCCCTTTGAAGTAATACAGTTAGACTTCATTCACATGGAACGCTGCAACAATTTAAAATACGTCCTGGTGGTGGTTTGTGCTTTTTCCAGGTGGATAGAAGCATACCCACTAAAGGACAACACTGCTTTATCAACTGCCAAAATTCTTCTCAAAGAATTTTTCCCTAGGTTTGGAATGCCACGGATTGTATGGTCAGATAACGGAAGTGAGTTTATAGGGAAAGTTATGCAGAGTGTGTGTGCTGGTCTAGGATTGAAACAAAAATTTCATAGTGCGAACCATCCCCAGTCTGCTGGTTTAGTTGAGGGTTACAATGGCACCCTCAAGCTTAAAATAGCCAAAATTCAAGCATCCACAGGTTTGGCTTGGCCAGACGCACTTCCTTTGGCCTTGTTATCAACGAGAGCAACAGTGCATTCTAGAATAGGGCTTTCTCCATATGAGATTGTATTTGGCCGCCCGGCAAATGTCTGGGGTGTGCCAAGGCCTAAACAATTCTGCTCCATTGAATATCCTATGTTGATAGACTATCTTTACGACTTGACTGCTAAATTAAGTCTTATTCATCAACAGGTCTTTGATGCTTTGCCAAAACCTCCGGAGAGTCCAGGGCATCAGCTGAAACCCGGCGACCACGTGGTGGTCAGAAATTTTGCGAGGACAAAGAATCTTCAGCCTCGCTACATCGGCCCCTTCCAAATCCTGCTGGCAACGAGGACAGCTGTACGTGTTGCTGGTCGCAAGCACTGGATCCACGCTTCTCACGTAAAGCGTGTTCCACTGCCGCTGCCCTACGACGACTGGGTGAAGAAGGGAATTGGTGCCTCCGAATCTGAAATAACTCCAAAATTTGTCCCTTTCAGCGATGCCGATTTGATTTCTGACACTTTGAAACGTGACTCTCCTCTTGAAAAGACTACTTTGAACATTGAACATTTGTCTCCAGCATCAGAAGAAACTTTGCCATCTGCGAACGTAAACTCTGCAACAGCTGCTAGTGATACACTATTTTCCGATCAAACAGTACCAGCGAAGAAAAGATACAACCTTAGAAGCCATAAAAAGGACTAATAAAGCAGGCAACTGCATACTGTGATTTTGATATATATATATATATTTTGAACTTTTGCCTTCAGCCAGGAAGTTTGTTATTGTTTATTGTTTTTAAAATTGCCTTGCCGTCTGGGTAGCCGTAGGGTCGTGGCTGTGTGCCTAGTTTGAATTTGCAGGGGTCTGACACAAGGTCGATCTTTCTGTTAGTACTGGGAACTCCCAGGGCTGACAGAGGCATTTTCATCTACGTACACATCATCAGTGGTCGCGAGCGGATTGTAGAAGATGGAACTTCCTGCGCTGCAACGAGAAAATGTGATTTACGTTCGCAGAAACAGACTAAATAGAATTCTTCATAGCAAATGTTTCTTGATGCAATGTGCCATTACATTTTTGATTGTTTTAGCAACACTGGTGGGTGGAATTGTCTTTAGCATAAATTTGATTTTTGTGCCAGTATCTACAGTACCTCCCCTTGATCCTGCTATTTCTACTGTTTCTTCTATACACTCTTTTCACTCGTTTCCGGAACATGAGCAAGCTCGACGCTCAGAATTCATTAATAATACTTTTGTACAGCTCTTGCACCAACACCAACTGGTAGTTAACACGACAGACTGTTGGGTGTGTGGCTTGATACCCCACACTATGGATAAAGGTATTCCCTATCTGGTTTTGCCTTTCAGCTACAATGGATCATTTCAGGCCCTTCAAACCATCTTTGCTTATGCTCTTGAGACCTATCCTCCACGTCCACCACGTTCCACTAAATATAACTCTGCCAACAAAGCTTTAGTCCAGGGAATTATTGACATGGTCAAAGACGTCAATAATACTCCATCATACCCTAGAGACGAATTGCGAGTATATTTAAGTTGGAATACTTCAGAGTATCGCCTTAGTTTAGGAGAAAGCAAGCGTAAAAGCTCAACTCCAATCTGGGTCGTACCTCACCGAGGTCAGGTCTGTTTGCAAGGTAATGGGAGAAATCCGAGAGCTCAGCTAGGGAGGAGTGAGTGCGTAGAGACTTATGTGTTTCCGGCTAACTCTTCCCCTGCCTTTCTTACTGCTAGGGGTACCTATTTCATTTGTCGAGACAGAGCTTATACATGGTTGCCTGCCGACTTCTCAGGATCATGTTATATTGCTCGATTATTGCCTCCGACATACACTGCTTCACCTGATTACCACAGAACAAGAGTAGCGAGAGGTGTCTTCAGCAAGGAAGATACAGCTGGTCAGGAAGCTGGAGACTTCTTCAAAGGCTTCCTTCCGTTCTGGGGGCCTATGGCCAATAGTAGAAACATACGTCAGCTAACACGGGTAGTTGAATCTACTATTACCGAAACTGCTGGTGCCCTTAGCAATCTGACAGCTGAGCTTCAGGCGGATAGGCTCATGACATTGCAGAACCGTATGGTTCTAGATGTTATACTTGCAGATCGAGGTGGGGTATGCAGAGTGATCCAATCGAGCTGCTGTGTCTTTATTCCTAATAATGCTCCAACAGTTTACGAGGCGATCTCTAAGTTGCACAAGATTTCGGACTCCATACATGTAGATGAGGGAAACTGGTCCTTTATGGAGTGGGTTTGGACTCTGATCTCAGCGTGGGGATGGAAGGTTCTAATGGTCATTGGTGTCATCTTAATATTACTATTCTCATGTTGTCTGATTATCCAGTGTGGTCCTGCTCTGTGTAGTCTTTGTGCTACAACCTGTTTTAGGAAACCACCTGCATTTGGAGAAAAGACACGAGAAAGGATGATGATACAACAGCATGTCACTGACCTGATGAGCATAGAACTAGATTCAGACATAGATTGAGTAATTGCCTATGTAAGGGCAAAAGGAGGGTCTGAGGTTCCGTGACGGTTCCGTGACGACTTGAACCCGTGTTTTCAAGTTTGTCGGAAATACATAAAATTAGTATCAGCGAACCGCAAATGATCCATTTAGTATATCCTAGTGTTTTCGCTACGCTACGAGCAAGAGCACTCCTTCCACTGACACATTTCTGATATACACACGGCATCCATCTTAGATCATGACCGCCATTTTGTGGTTCCTTGCCCTCACATATGCAATAGCCTCTGATCATTTCATTTACTTCACTTTGATTAAGGACACGTAGCCTTAGCCGGAGATTCACCTCTTACATGACACGTGCACCTTAAACCAGATCACGCTGAAGCTGCATGACTCGACAAAGGCTGCCTCCTCTGCCCGAGGCCAGCCCACCTGAACTGGTTTTCCTGTCCATTGTACCTGATCATGATTAGGCGGCCGAAGCCGGTAGCCTTGCCCATTTACAACCCACAAACATCTCTTATCCCGCTTTTCTATCTTCTGCACCTGGCTCTGCTCCTTTCCTTCTGGGCCTTTATTAGGGGGAGGTAGCGAACTTTACGATGAGGCGGTCCGGGTCTTGAATGCAATATTGACAAGGGATTGTGATGAACTGGTGGGAACCCCTCTTCGTGATGTTTGGTATCAGATATTATCGACAGTTCCTGTGTAACGCCAAATATTTATTGTTTAGAGACACAAAGGTTTGGGAATGTACCGACATGTGAAATATTTGCCTAGAGCACAATTTTTAGTATATAAGGAGCAACCCACTTTGTACAAATCGAACAGTCTCCTAGATTCTGCCCGTGTGTAGATTCTGTGACTTCTGTGTCCCTGCAGTAATAAACCTTTGGTCTTTGACGCCACTGTCGAGAAGCCCGTGTTTCTGTTCATTTGTGCACCAAGGCAGGTGGGACTCCGGGGTCTTTGGGTGTTGTACCCTGACACCTCTGGACGGAACAAAAAAAGTCCAGAACTCCAATATCTGAACTGGGGTGGTGTGGAGTTCAAAGAAACGATGGATTTAGGCCCAGATCTCTGTACTGGGGTGAATGTATGACATTGTTCTGCATTCTGTCCGTCAACTGTGGTTTTTGCATTTGTCACCCCGAGTGGGATGGATATGCTCAGACATGAGTCCCATGCTCTCCACACCACTGGATTCAAGCAAGTCGAGCTGAAGACGGCTGGAATGCCTGAAATCGGTCCACGGAAGCTTGTTTCCGGTCCAGGGAAGACATGGCTTGGCAGTTCGGGCTGGACTGTTCCCATGAGGCACAGGGTCAGACTGATTTGCATATGGCCATGTCTGAACTGGGGTGGTGTGGAGTGCAAAGAAACGATGGATTTAGGCCCAGATCTCTGTACTGGGGTGAATCTATGACATTGTTCTGCATTCTGTCCATCCACTGTGGTTTTTGCATTCGTCACCCCGAGTGGGATGGGTATGCTCAGACGTGAGTCCCATGCTCTCCACACCACTGGATTCAAGCAAGCCGGGCTGAAGACGGCTGGAATGCCAGAAACCGGTCCTCGGAAGCTTGTTTCCGGTCCAGGGAAGGCATGGCTTGGCAGTTCGGGCTGGACTGTTCCCATGAGGCACAGGGTCAGACTGATTTGCATATGGCCATGTCTGAACTGGGATGGTGTGGAGTGCAAAATAACGATGGATTTAGGCCCAGATCTCTGTACTGGGGTGAATGTATGACATTGTTCTGCATTCTGTCCATCAACTGTGGTTTTTGCATTTGTCACCCCGAGTTGGATGGGTATGCTCAGACGTGAGTCCCATGCTCTTCACACCACTGGATTCAAGCAAGCCGGGTTGAAGATGGCTGGAATGCCAGAAACCGGTCCTCGGAAGCTTGTTTCCGGTCCAGGGAAGGCATGGCTTGGCAGTTCGGGCTGGACTGTTCCCATGAGGCACATGGTCAGACTGATTTGCATATGGCCATGTCTGAACTGGGTTGGTGTGGAGTACAAAAAAACGATGGATTTAGGCCCAGATCTCTGTACTGGGGTGAATGTATGACATTGTTCTGCATTCTGTCCATCAACTGTGGTTTTTGCATTTGTCACCCCGTTTGGGATGGATATGCTCAGACATGAGTCCCATGCTCTCCACACCACTGGATTCAATCAATCCGAACTGAAGACGGCTGGAATGCCAGAAATCGGTCCTTGGAAGCTTGTTTCCGGTCCGGGGAAGGCATAGCTTGGCAGTGCAGGCTGGACTGTTCCCATGAGGCACAGGGTCAGACTGATTTGCATATAGCCATGTCTGAACTGGGGTGGTGTGGAGTTCAAAGAAACGATGGATTTAGGCCCAGATCTCTGTACTGGGGTGAATGTATGACATTGTTCTGCATTCTGTCAATCAACTGTGGTTTTTGCATTTGTCACCCCGAGTGGGATGGATATGCTCAGACATGAGTCCCATAATCTCCACACCACTGGATTCAAGCAAGCCGGGTTGAAGATATCTGGAATGCCAGAAACCGGTCCACGGAAGCTTGTTTCCGGTCCAGGGAAGGCATGGCTAGGCAGTTCGGGCTGGACTGTTCCTATGAGGCACTGGGTCAGACTGATTTGCATATGGCCATGTCTGAACTGGGGTGGTGTGGAGTGCAAAAAAACAATGGATTTAGGCCCAGATCTCTGTACTGGGGTGAATGTATGACATTGTTCTGCATTCTGTCCATCAACTGTGGTTTTTGCATTTGTCAACCCGAGTGGGATGGGTATGCTAAGACGTGAGTCCCATGCTCTCCACACCACTGGATTCAAGCAAGCCGGGCTGAAGACGGCTGGAATGCCTGAAACTGGTCCTCGGAAGATTGTTTCTGGTCCAGGGAAGGCATGGCTTGACAGTTCGGGCTGGACTGTTCCCATGAGGCACAGGGTCAGACTGATTTGCATATGGCCATGTCTGAACTGGGGTGGTGTGGAGTACAAAGAAACGATGGATTTAGGCCCAGATCTCTGTACTGGGGTGAATGTATGACATTGTTCTGCATTCTGTCCATCAACTGTGGTTTTTGCATTTGTCAACCCGAGTGGGATGGGTATGCTTAGACGTGAGTCCCAGGCTCTCCACACCACTGGATTCAAGCAAGCCGGGCTGAAGACGGCTGGAATGCCTGAAACCGGTACTCGGAAGATTGTTTCTGGTCCAGGGAAGGCATGGCTTGACAGTTCGGGCTGGACTGTTCCCATGAGGCACAGGGTCAGACTGATTTGCATATGGCCATGTCTGAACTGGGGTGGTGTGGAGTGCAAGAAACGATGGATTTAGGCCCAGATCTCTGTACTGGGGTGAATGTATGACATTGTTCTGCATTCTGTCCATCAACTGTGGTTTTTGCATTCGTCACCCCGAGTGGGATGGGTATGCTCAGACAAGAGTCCCATGCTCTCCACACCACTGGATTCAAGCAAGCCGGGTTGAAGATATCTGGAATGCCAGAAACCAGTCCTCGGAAGCTTGTTTCCGGTCCAGGGAAGGCATGGCTTGGCAGTTCGGGCTGGACTGTTCCCATGAGGCACAGGGTCAGACTGATTTGCATATGGCCATGTCTGAACTGGGGTGGTGTGGAGTACAAAAAACGATGGATTTAGGCCCAGATCTCTGTACTGGGGTGAATGTATGACATTGTTCTGCATTCTGTCCATCAACTGTGGTTTTTGCATTTGTCACCCCGAGTGGGATGGGTATGCTCAGACGTTAGTCCCATGCTCTCCACACCACTGGATTCAAGCAAGCCGAGCTGAAGACGGCTGGAATGCCAGAAATCGGTCCTCGGAAGCTTGTTTCCGGTCCAGGGAAGACATGGCTTGGCAGTTCGGGCTGGACTGTTCCCATGAGGCACAGGGTCAGACTGATTTGCATATGGCCGGCCATGTCTGAACTGGGGTGGTGTGGAGTGCAAAGAAACGATGGATTTAGGCCCAGATCTCTGTACTGGGGTGAATCTATGACATTGTTCTGCATTCTGTCCATCAACTGTGGTTTTTGCATTTGTCACCCCGAGTGGGATGGGTATGCTAAGACGTGAGTCCCATGCTCTCCACACCACTGAATTCAAGCAAGCCGGGTTGAAGATATCTGGAATGCCAGAAACCGGTCCTCGGAAGCTTGTTTCCAGTCCAGGGAAGGCATGGCTTGGCAGTTCGGGCTGGACTGTTCCCATGAGGCACAGGGTCAGACTGATTTGCATATGGCCATGTCTGAACTGGGGTGGTGTGGAGTACAAAAAAACGATGGATTTAGGCCCAGATCTCTGTAATGGGGTGAATGTATGACATTGTTCTGCATTCTGTCCATCAACTGTGGTTTTTGCATTTGTCACCCCGAGTGGGATGGGTATGCTCAGATGTGAGTCCCATGCTCTCCACACCACTGGATTCAAGCAAGCCGGGCTGAAGACGGCTGGAATGCCAGAAACCGGTCCTCGGAAGCTTGTTTCCCGTCCAGGGAAGGCATGGCTTGGCAGTTCGGGCTGGACTGTTCCCATGAGGCACAGGGTCAGACTGATTTGCATATGGCCATGTCTGAACTGGGATGGTGTGGAGTGCAAAATAACGATGGATTTAGGCCCAGATCTCTGTACTGGGGTGAATGTATGACATTGTTCTGCATTCTGTCCATCAACTGTGGTTTTTGCATTTGTCACCCCGAGTTGGATGGGTATGCTCAGACGTGAGTCCCATGCTCTTCACACCACTGGATTCAAGCAAGCCGGGTTGAAGATGGCTGGAATGCCAGAAACCGGTCCTCGGAAGCTTGTTTCCGGTCCAGGGAAGGCATGGCTTGGCAGTTCGGGCTGGACTGTTCCCATGAGGAACATGGTCAGACTGATTTGCATATGGCCATGTCTGAACTGGGTTGGTGTGGAGTACAAAAAAACGATGGATTTAGGCCCAGATCTCTGTACTGGGGTGAATGTATGACATTGTTCTGCATTCTGTCCATCAACTGTGGTTTTTGCATTTGTCACCCCGTTTGGGATGGATATGCTCAGACATGAGTCCCATGCTCTCCACACCACTGGATTCAATCAATCCGAGCTGAAGACGGCTGGAATGCCAGAAATCGGTCCTTGGAAGCTTGTTTCCGGTCCAGGGAAGGCATAGCTTGGCAGTTCAGGCTGGACTGTTCCCATGAGGCACAGGGTCAGACTGATTTGCATATAGCCATGTCTGAACTGGGGTGGTGTGGAGTTCAAAGAAACGATGGATTTAGGCCCAGATCTCTGTACTGGGGTGAATGTATGACATTGTTCTGCATTCTGTCCATCAACTGTGGTTTTTGCATTTGTCACCCCGAGTGGGATGGATATGCTCAGACATGAGTCCCATAATCTCCACACCACTGGATTCAAGCAAGCCGGGTTGAAGATATCTGGAATGCCAGAAACCGGTCCACGGAAGCTTGTTTCCGGTCCAGGGAAGGCATGGCTTGGCAGTTCGGGCTGGACTGTTCCTATGAGGCACAGGGTCAGACTGATTTGCATATGGCCATGTCTGAACTGGGGTGGTGTGGAGTGCAAAAAAACAATGGATTTAGGCCCAGATCTCTGTATGGGGTGAATGTATGACATTGTTCTGCATTCTGTCCATCAACTGTGGTTTTTGCATTTGTCAACCCGAGTGGGATGGGTATGCTAAGACGTGAGTCCCATGCTCTCCACACCACTGGATTCAAGCAAGCCGGGCTGAAGACGGCTGGAATGCCTGAAACCGGTCCTCGGAAGCTTGTTTCTGGTCCAGGGAAGGCATGGCTTGACCGTTCGGGCTGGACTGTTCCCATGAGGCACAGGGTCAGACTGATTTGCATATGGCCATGTCTGAACTGGGGTGGTGTGGAGTACAAAGAAGCGATGGATTTAGGCCCAGATCTCTGTACTGGGGTGAATGTATGACATTGTTCTGCATTCTGTCCATCAACTGTGGTTTTTGCATTCGTCACCCCGAGTGGGATGGGTATCCTCAGACGTGAGTCCCATGCTCTCCACACCACTGGATTCAAGCAAGCCGGGTTGAAGATATCTGGAATGCCAGAAACCAGTCCTCGGAAGCTTGTTTCCGGTCCAGGGAAGGCAAGGCTTGGCAGTTCGGGCTGGACTGTTCCCATGAGGCACAGGGTAAGACTGATTTGCATATGGCCATGTCTGAACTGGGGTGGTGTGGAGTACACAAAACGATGGATTTAGGCCCAGATCTCTGTACTGGGGTGAATGTATGACATTGTTCTGCATTCTGTCCATCAACTGTGGTTTTTGCATTTGTCACCCCGAGTGGGATGGGTATACTCAGACGTTAGTCCCATGCTCTCCACACCACTGGATTCAAGCAAGCCGAGCTGAAGACGGCTGGAATGCCAGAAATCGGTCCTCGGAAGCTTGTTTCCGGTCCAGGGAAGGCATAGCTTGGCAGTGCAGGCTGGACTGTTCCCATGAGGCACAGGGTCAGACTGATTTGCATATAGCCATGTCTGAACTGGGGTGGTGTGGAGTTCAAAGAAACGATGGATTTAGGCCCAGATCTCTGTACTGGGGTGAATGTATGACATTGTTCTGCATTCTGTCCATCAACTGTGGTTTTTGCATTTGTCACCCCGAGTGGGATGGATATGCTCAGACATGAGTCCCATAATCTCCACACCACTGGATTCAAGCAAGCCGGGTTGAAGATATCTGGAATGCCAGAAACCGGTCCACGGAAGCTTGTTTCCGGTCCAGGGAAGGCATGGCTTGGCAGTTCGGGCTGGACTGTTCCTATGAGGCACAGGGTCAGACTGATTTGCATATGGCCATGTCTGAACTGGGGTGGTGTGGAGTGCAAAAAAACAATGGATTTAGGCCCAGATCTCTGTACTGGGGTGAATGTATGACATTGTTCTGCATTCTGTCCATCAACTGTGGTTTTTGCATTTGTCAACCCGAGTGGGATGGGTATGCTAAGACGTGAGTCCCATGCTCTCCACACCACTGGATTCAAGCAAGCCGGGCTGAAGACGGCTGGAATGCCTGAAACCGGTCCTCGGAAGATTGTTTCTGGTCCAGGGAAGGCATGGCTTGACAGTTCAGGCTGGACTGTTCCCATGAGGCACAGGGTCAGACTGATTTGCATATGGCCATGTCTGAACTGGGGTGGTGTGGAGTACAAAGAAACGATGGATTTAGGCCCAGATCTCTGTACTGGGGTGAATGTATGACATTGTTCTGCATTCTGTCCATCAACTGTGGTTTTTGCATTTGTCAACCCGAGTGGGATGGGTATGCTTAGACGTGAGTCCCATGCTCTCCACACCACTGGATTCAAGCAAGCCGGGCTGAAGACGGCTGGAATGCCTGAAACCGGTACTCGGAAGATTGTTTCTGGTCCAGGGAAGGCATGGCTTGTCAGTTCGGGCTGGACGTTCCCATGAGGCACAGGGTCAGACTGATTTGCATATGGCCATGTCTGAACTGGGGTGGTGTGGAGTGCAAAGAAACGATGGATTTAGGCCCAGATCTCTGTACTGGGGTGAATGTATGACATTGTTCTGCATTCTGTCCATCAACTGTGGTTTTTGCATTCGTCACCCCGAGTGGGATGGGTATGCTCAGACAAGAGTCCCATGCTCTCCACACCACTGGATTCAAGCAAGCCGGGTTGAAGATATCTGGAATGCCAGAAACCAGTCCTCGGAAGCTTGTTTCCGGTCCAGGGAAGGCATGGCTTGGCAGTTCGGGCTGGACTGTTCCCATGAGGCACAGGGTCAGACTGATTTGCATATGGCCATGTCTGAACTGGGGTGGTGTGGAGTACAAAAAACGATGGATTTAGGCCCAGATCTCTGTACTGGGGTGAATGTATGACATTGTTCTGCATTCTGTCCATCAACTGTGGTTTTTGCATTTGTCACCCCGAGTGGGATGGGTATACTCAGACGTTAGTCCCATGCTCTCCACACCACTGGATTCAAGCAAGCCGAGCTGAAGACGGCTGGAATGCCAGAAATCGGTCCTCGGAAGCTTGTTTCCGGTCCAGGGAAGGCATAGCTTGGCAGTGCAGGCTGGACTGTTCCCATGAGGCACAGGGTCAGACTGATTTGCATATAGCCATGTCTGAACTGGGGTGGTGTGGAGTTCAAAGAAACGATGGGTTTAGGCCCAGATCTCTGTACTGGGGTGAATGTATGACATTGTTCTGCATTCTGTCCATCAACTGTGGTTTTTGCATTTGTCACCCCGAGTGGGATGGATATGCTCAGACATGAGTCCCATAATCTCCACACCACTGGATTCAAGCAAGCCGGGTTGAAGATATCTGGAATGCCAGAAACCGGTCCACAGAAGCTTGTTTCCGGTCCAGGGAAGGCATGGCTTGGCAGTTCGGGCTGGACTGTTCCTATGAGGCACAGGGTCAGACTGATTTGCATATGGCCATGTCTGAACTGGGGTGGTGTGGAGTGCAAAAAAACAATGGATTTAGGCCCAGATCTCTGTACTGGGGTGAATGTATGACATTGTTCTGCATTCTGTCCATCAACTGTGGTTTTTGCATTTGTCAACCCGAGTGGGATGGGTATGCTAAGACGTGAGTCCCATGCTCTCCACACCACTGGATTCAAGCAAGCCGGGCTGAAGACGGCTGGAATGCCTGAAACCGGTCCTCGGAAGATTGTTTCTGGTCCAGGGAAGGCATGGCTTGACAGTTCGGGCTGGACTGTTCCCATGAGGCACAGGGTCAGACTGATTTGCATATGGCCATGTCTGAACTGGGGTGGTGTGGAGTACAAAGAAACTATGGATTTAGGCCCAGATCTCTGTACTGGGGTGAATGTATGACATTGTTCTGCATTCTGTCCATCAACTGTGGTTTTTGCATTTGTCAACCCGAGTGGGATGGGTATGCTTAGACGTGAGTCCCATGCTCTCCACACCACTGGATTCAAGCAAGCCGGGCTGAAGACGGCTGGAATGCCTGAAACCGGTACTCGGAAGATTGTTTCTGGTCCAGGGAAGGCATGGCTTGACAGTTCGGGCTGGACTGTTCCCATGAGGCACAGGGTCAGACTGATTTGCATATGGCCATGTCTGAACTGGGGTGGTGTGGAGTGCAAAGAAACGATGGATTTAGGCCCAGATCTCTGTACTGGGGTGAATGTATGACATTGTTCTGCATTCTGTCCATCAACTGTGGTTTTTGCATTTGTCACCCCGAGTGGGATGGGTATGCTCAGACAAGAGTCCCATGCTCTCCACACCACTGGATTCAAGCAAGCCGGGTTGAAGATATCTGGAATGCCAGAAACCAGTCCTCGGAAGCTTGTTTCCGGTCCAGGGAAGGCATGGCTTGGCAGTTCGGGCTGGACTGTTCCCATGAGGCACAGGGTCAGACTGATTTGCATATGGCCATGTCTGAACTGGGGTGGTGTGGAGTACAAAAAACGATGGATTTAGGCCCAGATCTCTGTACTGGGGTGAATGTATGACATTGTTCTGCATTCTGTCCATCAACTGTGGTTTTTGCATTTGTCACCCCGAGTGGGATGGGTATGCTCAGACGTTAGTCCCATGCTCTCCACACCACTGGATTCAAGCAAGCCGAGCTGAAGACGGCTGGAATGCCAGAAATCGGTCCTCGGAAGCTTGTTTCCGGTCCAGGGAAGACATGGCTTGGCAGTTCGGGCTGGACTGTTCCCATGAGGCACAGGGTCAGACTGATTTGCATATGGCCATGTCTGAACTGGGGTGGTGTGGAGTGCAAAGAAACGATGGATTTAGGCCCAGATCTCTGTACTGGGGTGAATCTATGACATTGTTCTGCATTCTGTCCATCAACTGTGGTTTTTGCATTCGTCACCCCGAGTGGGATGGGTATGCTCAGACGTGAGTCCCATGCTCTCCACACCACTGAATTCAAGCAAGCCGGGTTGAAGATATCTGGAATGCCAGAAACCGGTCCTCGGAAGCTTGTTTCCAGTCCAGGGAAGGCATGGCTTGGCAGTTCGGGCTGGACTGTTCCCATGAGGCACAGGGTCAGACTGATTTGCATATGGCCATGTCTGAACTGGGGTGGTGTGGAGTACAAAAAAACGATGGATTTAGGCAAAGATCTCTGTAATGGGGAGAATGTATGACATTGTTCTGCATTCTGTCCATCAACTGTGGTTTTTGCATTTGTCACCCCGAGTGGGATGGGTATGCTCAGATGTGAGTCCCATGCTCTCCACACCACTGGATTCAAGCAAACCGGGCTAAAGACGGCTGGAATGCCAGAAACCGGTCCTCGGAAGCTTGTTTCCGGTCCAGGGAACGCATGGCTTGGCAGTTCGGGCTGGACTGTTCCCATGAGGCACAGGGTCAGACTGATTTGCATATGGCCATGTCTGAACTGGGATGGTGTGGAGTGCAAAATAACGATGGATTTAGGCCCAGATCTCTGTACTGGGGTGAATGTATGACATTGTTCTGCATTCTGTCCATCAACTGTGGTTTTTGCATTTGTCACCCCGTTTGGGATGGATATGCTCAGACATGAGTCCCATGCTCTCCACACCACTGGATTCAATCAATCCGAGCTGAAGACGGCTGGAATGCCAGAAATCGGTCCTTGGAAGCTTGTTTCCGGTCCAGGGAAGGCATAGCTTGGCAGTTCAGGCTGGACTGTTCCCATGAGGCACAGGGTCAGACTGATTTGCATATAGCCATGTCTGAACTGGGGTGGTGTGGGGTTCAAAGAAACGATGGATTTAGGCCCAGATCTCTGTACTGGGGTGAATGTATGACATTGTTCTGCATTCTGTCCATCAACTGTGGTTTTTGCATTTGTCACCCCGAGTGGGATGGATATGCTCAGACATGAGTCCCATAATCTCCACACCACTGGATTCAAGCAAGCCGGGTTGAAGATATCTGGAATGCCAGAAACCGGTCCACGGAAGCTTGTTTCCGGTCCAGGGAAGGCATGGCTTGGCAGTTCGGGCTGGACTGTTCCTATGAGGCACAGGGTCAGACTGATTTGCATATGGCCATGTCTGAACTGGGGTGGTGTGGAGTGCAAAAAAACAATGGATTTAGGCCCAGATCTCTGTATGGGGTGAATGTATGACATTGTTCTGCATTCTGTCCATCAACTGTGGTTTTTGCATTTTTCAACCCGAGTGAGATGGGTATGCTAAGACGTGAGTCCCATGCTCTCCACACCACTGGATTCAAGCAAGCCGGGCTGAAGACGGCTGGAATGCCTGAAACCGGTCCTCGGAAGCTTGTTTCTGGTCCAGGGAAGGCATGGCTTGACCGTTCGGGCTGGACTGTTCCCATGAGGCACAGGGTCAGACTGATTTGCATATGGCCATGTCTGAACTGGGGTGGTGTGGAGTACAAAGAAGCGATGGATTTAGGCCCAGATCTCTGTACTGGGGTGAATGTATGACATTGTTCTGAATTCTGTCCATCAACTGTGGTTTTTGCATTCGTCACCCCGAGTGGGATGGGTATGCTCAGACAAGAGTCCCATGCTCTCCACACCACTGGATTCAAGCAAGCCGGGTTGAAGATATCTGGAATGCCAGAAACCAGTCCTCGGAAGCTTGTTTCCGGTCCAGGGAAGGCATGGCTTGGCAGTTCGGGCTGGACTGTTCCCATGAGGCACAGGGTCAGACTGATTTGCATATGGCCATGTCTGAACTGGGGTGGTGTGGAGTACAAAAAACGATGGATTTAGGCCCAGATCTCTGTACTGGGGTGAATGTATGACATTGTTCTGCATTCTGTCCATCAACTGTGGTTTTTGCATTTGTCACCCCGAGTGGGATGGGTATGCTCAGACGTTAGTCTCATGCTCTCCACACCACTGGATTCAAGCAAGCCGAGCTGAAGACGGCTGGAATGCCAGAAATCGGTCCTCGGAAGCTTGTTTCCGGTCCAGGGAAGACATGGCTTGGCAGTTCGGGCTGGACTGTTCCCATGAGGCACAGGGTCAGACTGATTTGCATATGGCCATGTCTGAACTGGGGTGGTGTGGAGTTCAAAGAAACGATGGATTTAGGCCCAGATCTCTGTACTGGGGTGAATCTATGACATTGTTCTGCATTCTGTCCATCAACTGTGGTTTTTGCATTTTTCACCCCGAGTGGGATGGGTATGCTCAGACGTGAGTCCCATGCTCTCCACACCACTGAATTCAAGCAAGCCGGGTTGAAGATATCTGGAATGCCAGAAACCGGTCCTCGGAATCTTGTTTCCAGTCCAGGGAAGGCATGGCTTGGCAGTTCGGGCTGGACTGTTCCCATGAGGCACAGGGTCAGACTGATTTGCATATGGCCATGTCTGAACTGGGGTGGTGTGGAGTACAAAAAAACGATGGATTTAGGCCCAGATCTCTGTAATGGGGTGAATGTATGACATTGTTCTGCATTCTGTCCATCAACTGTGGTTTTTGCATTTGTCACCCGAGTGGGATGGGTATGCTCAGATGTGAGTCCCATGCTCTCCACACCACTGGATTCAAGCAAGCCGGGCTGAAGACGGCTGGAATGCCAGAAACCGGTCCTCGGAAGCTTGTTTCCGGTCCAGGGAAGGCATGGCTTGGCAGTTCGGGCTGGACTGTTCCCATGAGGCACAGGGTCAGACTGATTTGCATATGGCCATGTCTGAACTGGGATGGTGTGGAGTGCAAAATAACGATGGATTTAGGCCCAGATCTCTGTACTGGGGTGAATGTATGACATTGTTCTGCATTCTGTCCATCAACTGTGGTTTTTGCATTTGTCACCCCGAGTTGGATGGGTATGCTCAGACGTGAGTCCCATGCTCTTCACACCACTGGATTCAAGCAAGCCGGGTTGAAGATGGCTGGAATGCCAGAAACCGGTCCTCGGAAGCTTGTTTCCGGTCCAGGGAAGGCATGGCTTGGCAGTTCGGGCTGGACTGTTCCCATGAGGCACATGGTCAGACTGATTTGCATATGGCCATGTCTGAACTGGGTTGGTGTGGAGTACAAAAAAACGATGGATTTAGGCCCAGATCTCTGTACTGGGGTGAATGTATGACATTGTTCTGCATTCTGTCCATCAACTGTGGTTTTTGCATTTGTCACCCCGTTTGGGATGGATATGCTCAGACATGAGTCCCATGCTCTCCACACCACTGGATTCAATCAATCCGAGCTGAAGACGGCTGGAATGCCAGAAATCGGTCCTTGGAAGCTTGTTTCCGGTCCAGGGAAGGCATAGCTTGGCAGTTCAAGCTGGACTGTTCCCATGAGGCACAGGGTCAGACTGATTTGCATATAGCCATGTCTGAACTGGGGTGGTGTGGAGTTCAAAGAAACGATGGATTTAGGCCCAGATCTCTGTACTGGGGTGAATGTATGACATTGTTCTGCATTCTGTCCATCAACTGTGGTTTTTGCATTTGTCACCCCGAGTGGGATGGATATGCTCAGACATGAGTCCCATAATCTCCACACCACTGGATTCAAGCAAGCCGGGTTGAAGATATCTGGAATGCCAGAAACCGGTCCACGGAAGCTTGTTTCCGGTCCAGGGAAGGCATGGCTTGGCAGTTCGGGCTGGACTGTTCCTATGAGGCACAGGGTCAGACTGATTTGCATATGGCCATGTCTGAACTGGGGTGGTGTGGAGTGCAAAAAAACAATGGATTTAGGCCCAGATCTCTGTATGGGGTGAATGTATGACATTGTTCTGCATTCTGTCCATCAACTGTGGTTTTTTTTTATTTGTCAACCCGAGTGGGATGGGTATGCTAAGACGTGAGTCCCATGCTCTCCACACCACTGGATTCAAGCAAGCCGCGCTGAAGACGGCTGGAATGCCTGAAACCGGTCCTCGGAAGCTTGTTTCTGGTCCAGGGAAGGCATGGCTTGACCGTTCGGGCTGGACTGTTCCCATGAGGCACAGGGTCAGACTGATTTGCATATGGCCATGTCTGAACTGGGGTGGTGTGGAGTACAAAGAAGCGATGGATTTAGGCCCAGATCTCTGTACTGGGGTGAATGTATGACATTGTTCTGCATTCTGTCCATCAACTGTGGTTTTTGCATTCGTCACCCCGAGTGGGATGGGTATGCTCAGACGTGAGTCCCATGCTCTCCACACCACTGGATTCAAGCAAGCCGGGTTGAAGATATCTGGAATGCCAGAAACCAGTCCTCGGAAGCTTGTTTCCGGTCCAGGGAAGGCAAGGCTTGGCAGTTCGGGCTGGACTGTTCCCATGAGGCACAGGGTAAGACTGATTTGCATATGGCCATGTCTGAACTGGGGTGGTGTGGAGTACACAAAACGATGGAGTTAGGCCCAGATCTCTGTACTGGGGTGAATGTATGACATTGTTCTGCATTCTGTCCATCAACTGTGGTTTTTGCATTTGTCACCCCGAGTGGGATGGGTATACTCAGACGTTAGTCCCATGCTCTCCACACCACTGGATTCAAGCAAGCCGAGCTGAAGACGGCTGGAATGCCAGAAATCGGTCCTCGGAAGCTTGTTTCCGGTCCAGGGAAGGCATAGCTTGGCAGTGCAGGCTGGACTGTTCCCATGAGGCACAGGGTCAGACTGATTTGCATATAGCCATGTCTGAACTGGGGTGGTGTGGAGTTCAAAGAAACGATGGATTTAGGCCCAGATCTCTGTACTGGGGTGAATGTATGACATTGTTCTGCATTCTGTCCATCAACTGTGGTTTTTGCATTTGTCACCCCGAGTGGGATGGATATGCTCAGACATGAGTCCCATAATCTCCACACCACTGGATTCAAGCAAGCCGGGATGAAGATATCTGGAATGCCAGAAACCGGTCCACGGAAGCTTGTTTCCGGTCAAGGGAAGGCATGGCTTGGCAGTTCGGGCTGGACTGTTCCTATGAGGCACAGGGTCAGACTGATTTGCATTTGGCCATGTCTGAACTGGGGTGGTGTGGAGTGCAAAAAAACAATGGATTTAGGCCCAGATCTCTGTACTGGGGTGAATGTATGACATTGTTCTGCATTCTGTCCATCCACTGTGGTTTTTGCATTTGTCAACCCGAGTGGGATGGGTATGCTAAGACGTGAGTCCCATGCTCTCCACACCACTGGATTCAAGCAAGCCGGGCTGAAGACGGCTGGAATGCCTGAAACCGGTCCTCGGAAGATTGTTTCTGGTCCAGGGAATGCATGGCTTGACAGTTCGGGCTGGACTGTTCCCATGAGGCACAGGGTCAGACTGATTTGCATATGGCCATGTCTGAACTGGGGTGGTGTGGAGTACAAAGAAACGATGGATTTAGGCCCAGATCTCTGTACTGGGGTGAATGTATGACATTGTTCTGCATTCTGTCCATCAACTGTGGTTTTTGCATTTGTCAACCCGAGTGGGATGGGTATGCTTAGACGTGAGTCCCATGCTCTCCACACCACTGGATTCAAGCAAGCCGGGCTGAAGACGGCTGGAATGCCTGAAACCGGTACTCGGAAGATTGTTTCTGGTCCAGGGAAGGCATGGCTTGACAGTTCGGGCTGGACGTTCCCATGAGGCACAGGGTCAGACTGATTTGCATATGGCCATGTCTGAACTGGGGTGGTGTGGAGTGCAAAGAAACGATGGATTTAGGCCCAGATCTCTGTACTGGGGTGAATGTATGACATTGTTCTGCATTCTGTCCATCAACTGTGGTTTTTGCATTCGTCACCCCGAGTGGGATGGGTATGCTCAGACAAGAGTCCCATGCTCTCCACACCACTGGATTCAAGCAAGCCGGGTTGAAGATATCTGGAATGCCAGAAACCAGTCCTCGGAAGCTTGTTTCCGGTCCAGGGAAGGCATGGCTTGGCAGTTTGGGCTGGACTGTTCCCATGGGGCACAGGGTCAGACTGATTTGCATATGGCCATGTCTGAACTGGGGTGGTGTGGAGTACAAAAAACGATGGATTTAGGCCCAGATCTCTGTACTGGGGTGAATGTATGACATTGTTCTGCATTCTGTCCATCAACTGTGGTTTTTGCATTTGTCACCCCGAGTGGGATGGGTATACTCAGACGTTAGTCCCATGCTCTCCACACCACTGGATTCAAGCAAGCCGAGCTGAAGACGGCTGGAATGCCAGAAATCGGTCCTCGGAAGTTTGTTTCCGGTCCAGGGAAGGCATAGCTTGGCAGTGCAGGCTGGACTGTTCCCATGAGGCACAGGGTCAGACTGATTTGCATATAGCCATGTCTGAACTGGGGTGGTGTGGAGTTCAAAGAAACGATGGGTTTAGGCCCAGATCTCTGTACTGGGGTGAATGTATGACATTGTTCTGCATTCTGTCCATCAACTGTGGTTTTTGCATTTGTCACCCCGAGTGGGATGGATATGCTCAGACATGAGTCCCATAATCTCCACACCACTGGATTCAAGCAAGCCGGGTTGAAGATATCTGGAATGCCAGAAACCGGTCCACGGAAGCTTGTTTCCGGTCCAGGGAAGGCATGGCTTGGCAGTTCGGGCTGGACTGTTCCTATGAGGCACAGGGTCAGACTGATTTGCATATGGCCATGTCTGAACTGGGGTGGTGTGGAGTGCAAAAAAACAATGGATTTAGGCCCAGATCTCTGTACTGGGGTGAATGTATGACATTGTTCTGCATTCTGTCCATCAACTGTGGTTTTTGCATTTGTCAACCCGAGTGGGATGGGTATGCTAAGACGTGAGTCCCATGCTCTCCACACCACTGGATTCAAGCAAGCCGGGCTGAAGACGGCTGGAATGCCTGAAACCGGTCCTCGGATGATTGTTTCTGGTCCAGGGAAGGCATGGCTTGACAGTTCGGGCTGGACTGTTCCCATGAGGCACAGGGTCAGACTGATTTGCATATGGCCATGTCTGAACTGGGGTGGTGTGGAGTACAAAGAAACGATGGATTTAGGCCCAGATCTCTGTACTGGGGTGAATGTATGACATTGTTCTGCATTCTGTCCATCAACTGTGGTTTTTGCATTTGTCAACCCGAGTGGGATGGGTATGCTTAGACGTGAGTCCCATGCTCTCCACACCACTGGATTCAAGCAAGCCGGGCTGAAGACGGCTGGAATGCCTGAAACCGGTACTCGGAAGATTGTTTCTGGTCCAGGGAAGGCATGGCTTGACAGTTCGGGCTGGACTGTTCCCATGAGGCACAGGGTCAGACTGATTTGCATATGGCCATGTCTGAACTGGGGTGGTGTGGAGTGCAAAGAAACGATGGATTTAGGCCCAGATCTCTGTACTGGGGTGAATGTATGACATTGTTCTGCATTCTGTCCATCAACTGTGGTTTTTGCATTCGTCACCCCGAGTGGGATGGGAATGCTCAGACAAGAGTCCCATGCTCTCCACACCACTGGATTCAAGCAAGCCGGGTTGAAGATATCTGGAATGCCAGAAACCAGTCCTCGGAAGCTTGTTTCCGGTCCAGGGAAGGCATGGCTTGGCAGTTCGGGCTGGACTGTTCCCATGAGGCACAGGGTCAGACTGATTTGCATATGGCCATGTGTGAGAAGTTGGCCTGGTATATAATGCTCACTAGTTCTAGTGATCACTTTGTACCATGCCAAGCAACCCTTATGATGATGGTTGTAATTCAACCTTGTAGACCAGTTATCCTAGTGGTAACGTGGACAAAGCAGTCTTAGGCTAAACTCTGAAAGGCATGTGAAGCCAGCTGTTATACCATACACAACCCCCTTGAATACCAAATGAAAGGGACACCACACAGATATATATTGAAAATATATATTGATTTATTAACTATAAAATCCCCTGGACTCTTTATGAGCACAGAAGCACAAGCGTAAAATCACAAGACAGTTTAAAATACACAAAAGTTGCACAATATGGATGAGCCCTAGGGGCCACCTAAACCATATACTAAGAAAGTGGTATAAGAGATACCAATAGGAAAGTGAAGAGGCCTAGGGCCTTGGGAATCGCTGGAGCTATTCGAGACTGGAGTTAACTAAGTCGGGAAAGGCCCACGGGACTCGGGTGCAGTGTTCAAAGTGCACGCACTTCTCGATACAAAGTCTATGGTGCGTAAAAAGCACAAAGTTAGAAAGTTAGGAACCTTCCGAGTGACCTACGGAGCTGAAACTTAAAACACAGGCCCTTGGGATGTGTACCAGTGCAGGGGCACCGGCGGAGCTGAGTTACCTCACCCACAGGAAGCGGGTGCACAGGGTCGAAGATGTGTCGGGTTTCGTCACGCTGGTCGATGGTGCTTGGAGCTGAAGATGCTGCAGGCGGCTCGATGAGAAGAGTTCCGGTGGATCCAAGGGTGGATCTGAAGAGTTGAAGACCTGAAAGCAGAGGGGACAGTGTTCAAAGTCACTAGCCAGTGACTACCGTGGAACCAGATTGGAACCAGGCGATGTCGGGTGCAAACAGGCGTTGTCGGGTAGCTTCTTTCTGCAGCCACGTGGATACCCGGGGTCGAGGACGTCCAGGAGTCGGTCACGAGCTGTCCCACGTAGGCTTCTCGCTGTTGGCGGTGTCGGCGACCTGATCGGAGCAAACAGGCCTTGGCAAATGCAAGCCACGCAGAAGTTGAAAGATGCTGTTCACTCGGACCAGCAAGGTCAGAGCGGGTGCTCCTTTTCACAGGAGCTTGGGTAGGTCTGGAGCAACCAGACCTGCTGTTTAAATCTTCGGGTTCGTCGCCAAGATGGCCGCTGGCCGCGTGGCTAGTGGCCGGGATGGCGCGTCGAGTGGCACAATGCAAAAGGGCCCCACGCAGATCGTGGAGGGCTGATCTTCGGTGCTAGGGCTGCTCGGTGGTGGGGGTTCTCAATCCCCAAAGCACAACGTCGAGGATGCCTCAGAAGCTGCGCAGTCAGCTTTTCGGGTGTCTTTCAAGAGGTCCGGTCCCACGTCACTCGGTGCCTCCACGGGTCCCTTCTTCGCAGGGACTGTGGATCGGGCTCTGAGAGGTCTGAGAGTCTGGTTCTTGTCGGGCTCTGGGCTCGGTCTCCGGCGGGAGGCGGCGGCAAAGCAGACGTCGAGTTGCTGGTTGGTACCTGTGTTCACAGGGTGGTCACTCCTTGGCCACAAGGGAGATTCTTCTTCAGTCTTCTGTGCAGCAGAATGTCGAAGTCCAGTCTTCTTCTTAGTTTTAAGTTGATTTCGGGATGATCTGCTGTGCAATGGCACTGCTCCCCCTCTTATTCCCAATCTAGGGGGGTGGATCACCTACTAGGTCCCTCCTCTGGGAGGAACCAGGAAGGGGGGCGGTTACACCCCCTTTCCTTTGTCCAGCTCCGCGCCAGGACTGGGGCTGGAAGGCCCCAGAACCGGTTTGGACTGGCCTATGCACGGGGACACCTTGTGTGCCCCGGGCATGTCTGATTCCATTCAGCCCTGTCCTACCCAATACACAAAATCCTGTCTGGGGTGGTGCTCGCACCTCCCAAGGCAGGAAACCCTTTGTCCAGGCCACCATCTGCCGAGTTTCGGTCAGCAGCAGGAGGCCAGACTTGTGTCTGTGGTGGCAGCGTCCATTTTGTGAAGCTGAGGCTCTGTTTAACTTTAACCGGGGTTAAGGCTACACACATGTCGTGTCCCTCTAGAAGGGTGGAATGCTATCCCCGTCGCCAGAATTGGCGAGGGGATAGTATTCCAATTCGTATGACACCTTACTCGACATGTTTTGATAAAGCCAAACCAAAGATAGCATTTAACCGCGAGGATTATAATGCACTTAAGAGTATATGGTATGGCAATATCCCGGAACAGCTTAGGGAGTTGTTCCCGACAGCTGCAGACAGGCTCAGCTCATGCTAGAGCACCATCTCACATATTTCCAAGCACTCTGCCTCCAGGATTGATGAGGCCTTCCATAGGAGTGGCTGATAGGAACATATGTGTCCAGTTTAGGGTTAGGCACAGACATACTGCGCCTAAGTAAGAGGTGGTTACACCGACTTACCCCAGCTGAGTGATCAGCCAGTTGTGTCAAATATGGAGGCCAGGCCAGGGGTGGCACAATACGTGCTGCAGCCCCTGGTAGGCCTTGGATGCACCTATGCCCTGGGCACCTAGGGTGCACTATACAGGGGCTCATAAGGTGAACCAGTTCCAATTCGTAATGCACCTAAAGTGCATTGGCATTAATTTAGAGAGAGAACAGCAGGCTGTGGGTCTGATTAGCAGGCCCACAGCCACATTAAGTCAGAAACCAGTGAAGCAAAAAGCAAAAATTTGGGGTGACCATAGGATAGCAGACCCTACTCTCCTACATAACCCCCCCCCCCCAAACGCAGGGACATTAGACTAACCTTGACCAGTTGTGTCTTCATGTTCTAAGTGGAAGTACCTGGAGAGACCATCTGCGTTGCCATGGTCAGTCCCTGGGCGGTGCTCCACTGTAAAGTCCATCCCCTGTAGGGAAATGGACCACCTGAGTAGTTTGGGGTTTTCACCCTTCATCTGATTAAGCCATAGGAGGGGCTTATGGTCGGTCTGAATCTTGAAGTGAGTGCCAAATAAGTATGGTCTCAACTTCTTCAGGGCCCACACCACAGCAAAGGCCTCCCTCTCTATAGCTGACCAACGTTTCTCTCTGGGGGTCAGCCTTCTGCTAATGAAAGCAATGGGCTGGTCCTGGCCATCTACATTAAGCTGTGAAAGCACTGCCCCCACTCCCAACTCAGAAGCATCTGTTTGGACAATGAACTCTCTTGAGTAGTCAGGACTCTTCAGGATAGGTGCAGAGCACATGGCCTTCTTCAGGTCATCAAATGCCTTTTGACAGATTTCTGTCCACTGAACCTTTTTGGGCATCTTCTTGGATGTCAGATCATTAAGAGGAGTCACAATGGACCCATAGTTCTTAACAAACTTCCTGTAGTACCCAGTCAGGCCCAAGAAAGCTCTGACCTGAGTCTGGGTAGTTGGAGGGGACCAGTCCTTGATGGTCTGGATCTTACTCTCCAGTGGTTGAACTTGGCCTCCACCTACAAGGTGGCCCAGGTATACAACCTTGCTCTGCCCTATCTGGCACTTTGTTGCCTTGATAGTGAGGCCTGCCTTCTGCAGAGCCTCAAGCACTTCCTTCAGGTGGATCAGGTGATCCTCCCAGGTGGAGCTAAAGACAGCAATATCGTCCAGATAAGCTGCACAAAAGTCATCCAACCCAGTGAGGACTTGGTTCACCAACCTTTGGAAGGTGGCAGGTGCATTTTTCAAACCAAAGGGCATCACCACAAACTGATAATGCCCACTAGGGGTAGAAAATGCTGTCTTGGCTTTAGACTCCTCAGCTAACCTGATTTGCCAGTAGCCAGCTGTCAAGTCAAATGTGCTCAAATATTTGGCAGAAGCCAACTTGTCAATGAGCTCATCTGCCCTTGGAATAGGGTGTGCATCTGTCCTGGTGACAGCATTGAGTCCTCTGTAATCCACACAGAACCTCATCTCTCTCTTGCCATCTTTGGTGTGAGGTTTGGGGACCAGAACCACTGGGCTAGCCCAGGGGCTCTCTGAAGGCTCAATGACACCTAATTCCAGCATCTTTTGCACCTCAGTCTTTATACAGTCCCTGACGTGGTCAGGTTGCCTGTAAATTTTGCTCTTTACAGGAAGACTGTCACCAGTGTCCACCACATGTGTACACCAGTTAGTCTGACTGGGTGTCAAGGAGAACATATGCCTGTATGCCTGTAGAACTTGTCTGCAGTCATGTTGCTGATGTTCAGTGAGGCTGCCACCTAAGGCTACACCATCAACTGAGCCATCCTCAGGGTTCTGAGTGAGCAGGTCTGGGAGAGGGTCACTCTCTTCCTCCTGTCCCTCATCTGTAGCCATGAGCAAGCCCATGTCTGCCCTGCTGACATATGCCTTCAATCTGTTCACATGGAGCACCCTGTGGGGGCTCCTGGGAGTTCCTAGGTCCACCAAGTAGGTAACCTCTCCCTTCTTTTCCAGAATTGTATGGGGTCCAGACCATTTGTCTTGGAGTGCTGCTGGGGCCACTGGCTCCAACACCCATACCTTCTGTCCAGGCTGAAATTCAACAAGGACAGCCTTTTGGTCATGCCAAGCTTTTTGTAATTCTTGGCTAGCCTCAAGGTTTTTGGATGCCTTTTCCATGTACTCTGCCATCCTGGAGCGGAGACCAAGTACATAGTCCACTATGTCCTGCTTAGGCTTTTTGAGAGGTAACTCCCATCCTTCCTTCACAAGACACAGGGGTCCTCTTACAGGGTGCCCAAACAACAATTCAAAGGGGCTGAAACCAACCCCCTTTTGAGGGACCTCTCTGTAAGCGAACAAAAGGCAGGGCAGAAGGATGTCCCTTCTTCGCCTGAGCTTTTCAGGTAATCCTTTAATCATGCCCTTTAGGGTCTTGTTAAATCTCTCAACAAGCCCATTGCATTGTGGGTGATAAGGAGTGGTGAATTTGTAGTTGACACCACATTCCTTCCACATAGCTGTCAAATATCCAGACATGAAGTTGGTACCTCTATCTGATATTACCTCCTTAGGAAACCCCACTCTGGAGAAAACTCCAAGTAAGGCCCTGGCCACAACAGGAGCTGTTGTGGTCCTAAGGGGAATTGCCTCTGGGTACCTGGTGGCATGATCCACTACCACCAGTATGAATCTGTGCCCAGATGCTGTAGGGGGATCCATTGGACCAACAATATCAATCCCCACTCTCTCAAAGGGAACCCCCACCACAGGTAGTGGTATCAGGGGGGCCTTTGTTGTTCCACCTGCTTTACCACTGGCTTGGCAGGTTTCACAGGAGCGACAAAACTCCTTGGTGTCTTCAGACATGTGAGGCCAGTGAAAGTGAGGGACAAGCCTGTCCCAAGTCTTGTTCTGGCCTAGGTGTCCTGCTAAAGGAATATCATGGGCCAAGGTGAGTAGGAAGCCCCTAAATTGCAGAGGTATAACCAACCTCCTGGTAGCACCAGGCTTGGGGTCTCTAGCCTCTGAATAAAGGAGTCCATCGTCCCAATATACTTTATGGGCACCTTGAGCATTCCCAGCAGCCTCAGCAGCAGCCTGCTGTCTGAGGGGTTCAAGAGAAGGACAGGTTAACTGAGCCTGCCCCAAGTCTGCCCTAGAAGGTCCCCCTGTCCCCAGAAACTCAACCTGATCAGGTTCAAGTTCTTCAGGGACAGTTCCTTCAGGGGTCTCAAGATCAGTTTCCTGTGAAGCCTGATCCTCACTTGTAGGCAGTTGGGAAGGCACAGCCTTAACCCTCCTGTTCTTCTTCTTGGGAGGTACTTGGTCCATTGTTCCAGGATCCAAGACCTGAGGTTCAGAGAGGCACTTTTTGGCCTGTGACCTGGTCACAGCAAGGACATGTGATGATATCCCTAACATCTCTGCATGAGTCCTGTACTCAACTTCTGACCATAGAGAGTTCTCCAGGTCATTGCCCAACAAACATTCTACTGGGAGATCAGCACTAACCACAACTTTCTTTAGGCCAGTTACCCCTCCCCAGGAAAAGTTAACAAGTGCCACACTATGTGTAGTAGTGACATTGCTGGCATTGGTCACCAGGTAATCATCGCCTGGCATGTATTGTCCAGGGTCCACAAAGTTAGGTGTCACCATAGTGACACTGGCACATGTGTCCCTGTAAGCTTGAGCCACTTTGTTGTTAATCAAAGGCGTCTGTCTGTATTTGCCCAGATTACTGGGACTTATGTCAGGGACCAAATCTAGGTCCCCTTCACAAACCAGAACAGCCTGTGTAAGAGTTCTGACTAGGTCAGAATCTCCTCCAGTTCCCAAAGTGATTCCCACTAAACCCTTGGCTTGAGGACCAGCACTGCTAACTGTACTAGTGGGTGCAGGTGCCTTAGGGGCTGCAGTGCTGGGGGCTCCACCCCTTTTACACTTACTTGTCCAGTGAGAGGTGTTCTTACAAGTTTTACACCAGGGTTTCTTCTGACCTTCTTTCTTCTTCTTCTTGGAAGTTTGGGACCCACCCTCTGTCTCAGTTTGGGGCCCTGTTGAAGACTTCTGGTCTTTAGCTTTCTGCTCCCCACCCTTCTGGTCTGTTTTCTTCTGGTCACCACCCTGGTTCTGGTTCTGGTTCTTTTGCTTAACTCTGGTTCTTACCCATTTATCTGCCCTCTTTCCCAATTCTTGGGGAGAGGTCAAATCTGAGTCAACCAAATGTTGGTGCAACTGCTGGTTCTGACAATTATTTAAAATTTGTTCTCTCATCAGCAAATTATACAATCCTTCATAGTCTGTAACCTTGCTTCCCAGCAACCATCCCTCCAGAGCCTTAGTGGCACACTCAACAAATTCAGACCAGTCCTGAGTCTGTGTCTTCTGGGTATCTCTGAACATTAACCTGTACTGTTCAGTGGTTAAGCCTAACCCATCAATCAGAGCACTCTTCAGGACCAGGTAGTTTCTAGAATCCCCATCACTAACTGTGAGGAGTCTGTCTCGGCCTCTACCTTCAAAGGAGAGCCACAAGATTGCTGCCCACTGCTCCTGAGGGATCTGCTGTACTCTGCAGGCTCTCTCCATTGCAGTAATCCATTTATGGATATCATCCCCAGCTTTGTAGGGGGGCACAATCTTACTCAGGTTTCTATTATCAAAAGACCTGTCTTTATCCTTGTGGATATTGCTGCCACCAGTGGGTTCTATTACCCCACTCTCTCTAGGCTGTCTTGCTCTAGCAAGTTTCTCCTTAGCCAGGGCAACCTCTAACTCTTGCCTCTGGATCCTAAGCTCAGCCTCTCTCATCTTGGCCTCATGTTCCCTTCTCTGAGGGCTAGTCATCTCCTTTCTGGAATGACCATGAGAGCCTCTAGAGACATGGGAGGTATTGGATTCACCTGAGTGATGCCTCCTCCTCCTATGGCCCTGGTTAAGTCCACCTGAGGGTCTGAATGGGTTGTTACCTGATTCATTCCCAAGTTGACTTAAGTTAGCCTGGTTCAGCCTACTGACCAGCACCTGACTATTTCTGTCATCATCTGACTCACTGCTTTCCACCTCTTCCTCCTCTTCTTCTTCCTCTTCCTCTTCATCTACCTGAGGAGCTCCAGTGGTGGAGGCTTCCTCATCTACTAGGATGATAGGGGTAGGGGTGTCTACAGTGTCATCCTCTGAAGGATGGCCTCCTTCAGCATTCCCTGTGGGGTTTGCTTTAGAGGTCTTTAGAGCCTCAGACTGATCCAAGAGCTCTCTTAGGTGGTCTGTAGTAGGGGAAGGCCCTGTCTTCAGACCCCTTAAGACACAAAGCTGTCTTAATTCCTTAAAAGGAAAAATAGCAAACTGGGATGGTGCCCTTGGAGGGTCACTCTCAACAGGAGTAAGTCCACTGGACCCCTCTGTTCCAGACATTGCTCTAGTGTGGGTGGATGTGTTGCAATCTACCTACACTGGTGTTTACCTACTAAACCTATCTAGTAGTTGTAGCTAGGGTGTGCTACTCCCTTTGCTCTACAACAACTAAGTTCAGTAGAACTTAAGTATACTAGTCTTGTTTTATATGTACCTAGCAGGTACCTGTATGATCTTTCAAATGATAATCTCAAAGATTGTAATGGTAAAACAACAGCAAGCTCAGATCCCAATCCGCTGCTCACCAATGTGAGAAGTTGGCCTGGTATATAATGCTCACTAGTTCTAGTGATCACTTTGTACCATGCCAAGCAACCCTTATGATGATGGTTGTAATTCAACCTTGTAGACCAGTTATCCTAGTGGTAACGTGGACAAAGCAGTCTTAGGCTAAACTCTGAAAGGCATGTGAAGCCAGCTGTTATACCATACACAACCCCCTTGAATACCAAATGAAAGGGACACCACACAGATATATATTGAAAATATATATTGATTTATTAACTATAAAATCCCCTGGACTCTTTATGAGCACAGAAGCACAAGCGTAAAATCACAAGACAGTTTAAAATACACAAAAGTTGCACAATATGGATGAGCCCTAGGGGCCACCTAAACCATATACTAAGAAAGTGGTATAAGAGATACCAATAGGAAAGTGAAGAGGCCTAGGGCCTTGGGAATCGCTGGAGCTATTCGAGACTGGAGTTAACTAAGTCGGGAAAGGCCCACGGGACTCGGGTGCAGTGTTCAAAGTGCACGCACTTCTCGATACAAAGTCTATGGTGCGTAAAAAGCACAAAGTTAGAAAGTTAGGAACCTTCCGAGTGACCTACGGAGCTGAAACTTAAAACACAGGCCCTTGGGATGTGTACCAGTGCAGGGGCACCGGCGGAGCTGAGTTACCTCACCCACAGGAAGCGGGTGCACAGGGTCGAAGATGTGTCGGGTTTCGTCACGCTGGTCGATGGTGCTTGGAGCTGAAGATGCTGCAGGCGGCTCGATGAGAAGAGTTCCGGTGGATCCAAGGGTGGATCTGAAGAGTTGAAGACCTGAAAGCAGAGGGGACAGTGTTCAAAGTCACTAGCCAGTGACTACCGTGGAACCAGATTGGAACCAGGCGATGTCGGGTGCAAACAGGCGTTGTCGGGTAGCTTCTTTCTGCAGCCACGTGGATACCCGGGGTCGAGGACGTCCAGGAGTCGGTCACGAGCTGTCCCACGTAGGCTTCTCGCTGTTGGCGGTGTCGGCGACCTGATCGGAGCAAACAGGCCTTGGCAAATGCAAGCCACGCAGAAGTTGAAAGATGCTGTTCACTCGGACCAGCAAGGTCAGAGCGGGTGCTCCTTTTCACAGGAGCTTGGGTAGGTCTGGAGCAACCAGACCTGCTGTTTAAATCTTCGGGTTCGTCGCCAAGATGGCCGCTGGCCGCGTGGCTAGTGGCCGGGATGGCGCGTCGAGTGGCACAATGCAAAAGGGCCCCACGCAGATCGTGGAGATGCTGGAGGGCTGATCTTCGGTGCAAGGGCTGCTCGGTGGTGGGGGTTCTCAATCCCCAAAGCACAACGTCGAGGATGCCTCAGAAGCTGCGCAGTCAGCTTTTCGGGTGTCTTTCAAGAGGTCCGGTCCCACGTCACTCGGTGCCTCCACGGGTCCCTTCTTCGCAGGGACTGTGGATCGGGCTCTGAGAGGTCTGAGAGTCTGGTTCTTGTCGGGCTCTGGGCTCGGTCTCCGGCGGGAGGCGGCGGCAAAGCAGACGTCGAGTTGCTGGTTGGTACCTGTGTTCACAGGGTGGTCACTCCTTGGCCACAAGGGAGATTCTTCTTCAGTCTTCTGTGCAGCAGAATGTCGAAGTCCAGTCTTCTTCTTAGTTTTAAGTTGATTTCGGGATGATCTGCTGTGCAATGGCACTGCTCCCCCTCTTATTCCCAATCTAGGGGGGTGGATCACCTACTAGGTCCCTCCTCTGGGAGGAACCAGGAAGGGGGGCGGTTACACCCCCTTTCCTTTGTCCAGCTCCGCGCCAGGACTGGGGCTGGAAGGCCCCAGAACCGGTTTGGACTGGCCTATGCACGGGGACACCTTGTGTGCCCCGGGCATGTCTGATTCCATTCAGCCCTGTCCTACCCAATACACAAAATCCTGTCTGGGGTGGTGCTCGCACCTCCCAAGGCAGGAAACCCTTTGTCCAGGCCACCATCTGCCGAGTTTCGGTCAGCAGCAGGAGGCCAGACTTGTGTCTGTGGTGGCAGCGTCCATTTTGTGAAGCTGAGGCTCTGTTTAACTTTAACCGGGGTTAAGGCTACACACATGTCGTGTCCCTCTAGAAGGGTGGAATGCTATCCCCGTCGCCAGAATTGGCGAGGGGATAGTATTCCAATTCGTATGACACCTTACTCGACATGTTTTGATAAAGCCAAACCAAAGATAGCATTTAACCGCGAGGATTATAATGCACTTAAGAGTATATGGTATGGCAATATCCCGGAACAGCTTAGGGAGTTGTTCCCGACAGCTGCAGACAGGCTCAGCTCATGCTAGAGCACCATCTCACATATTTCCAAGCACTCTGCCTCCAGGATTGATGAGGCCTTCCATAGGAGTGGCTGATAGGAACATATGTGTCCAGTTTAGGGTTAGGCACAGACATACTGCGCCTAAGTAAGAGGTGGTTACACCGACTTACCCCAGCTGAGTGATCAGCCAGTTGTGTCAAATATGGAGGCCAGGCCAGGGGTGGCACAATACGTGCTGCAGCCCCTGGTAGGCCTTGGATGCACCTATGCCCTGGGCACCTAGGGTGCACTATACAGGGGCTCATAAGGTGAACCAGTTCCAATTCGTAATGCACCTAAAGTGCATTGGCATTAATTTAGAGAGAGAACAGCAGGCTGTGGGTCTGATTAGCAGGCCCACAGCCACATTAAGTCAGAAACCAGTGAAGCAAAAAGCAAAAATTTGGGGTGACCATAGGATAGCAGACCCTACTCTCCTACACCATGTCTGAACTGGGGTGGTGTGGAGTACAAAAAACGATGGATTTAGGCCCAGATCTCTGTACTGGGGTGAATGTATGACATTGTTCTGCATTCTGTCCATCAACTGTGGTTTTTGCATTTGTCACCCCGAGTGGGATGGGTATGCTCAGACGTTAGTCCCATGCTCTCCACACCACTGGATTCAAGCAAGCCGAGCTGAAGACGGCTGGAATGCCAGAAATCGGTCCTCGGAAGCTTGTTTCCTGTCCAGGGAAGACATGGCTTGGCAGTTCGGGCTGGACTGTTCCCATGAGGCACAGGGTCAGACTGATTTGCATATGGCCATGTCTGAACTGGGGTGGTGTGGAGTGCAAAGAAACGATGGATTTAGGCCCAGATCTCTGTACTGGGGTGAATCTATGACATTGTTCTGCATTCTGTCCATCAACTGTGGTTTTTGCATTCGTCACCCCGAGTGGGATGGGTATGCTCAGACGTGAGTCCCATGCTCTCCACACCACTGAATTCAAGCAAGCCGGGTTGAAGATATCTGGAATGCCAGAAACCGGTCCTCGGAAGCTTGTTTCCAGTCCAGGGAAGGCATGGCTTGGCAGTTCGGGCTGGACTGTTCCCATGAGGCACAGGGTCAGACTGATTTGCATATGGCCATGTCTGAACTTGGGTGGTGTGGAGTACAAAAAAACGATGGATTTAGGCCCAGATCTCTGTAATGGGGTGAATGTATGACATTGTTCTGCATTCTGTCCATCAACTATGGTTTTTGCATTTGTCACCCCGAGTGGGATGGGTATGCTCAGATGTGAGTCCCATGCTCTCCACACCACTGGATTCAAGCAAGCCGGGCTGAAGACGGCTGGAATGCCAGAAACCGGTCCTCGGAAGCTTGTTTCCGGTCCAGGGAAGGCATGGCTTGGCAGTTCGGGCTGGACTGTTCCCATGAGGCACAGGGTCAGACTGATTTGCATATGGCCATGTCTGAACTGGGATGGTGTGGAGTGCAAAATAACGATGGATTTAGGCCCAGATCTCTGTACTGGGGTGAATGTATGACATTGTTCTGCATTCTGTCCATCAACTGTGGTTTTTGCATTTGTCACCCCGAGTTGGATGGGTATGCTCAGACGTGAGTCCCATGCTCTTCACACCACTGGATTCAAGCAAGCCGGGTTGAAGATGGCTGGAATGCCAGAAACCGGTCCTCGGAAGCTTGTTTCCGGTCCAGGGAAGGCATGGCTTGGCAGTTCGGGCTGGACTGTTCCTATGAGGCACAGGGTCAGACTGATTTGCATATGGCCATGTCTGAACTGGGGTGGTGTGGAGTGCAAAAAAACAATGGATTTAGGCCCAGATCTCTGTATGGGGTGAATGTATGACATTGTTCTGCATTCTGTCCATCAACTGTGGTTTTTGCATTTGTCAACCCGAGTGGGATGGGTATGCTAAGACGTGAGTCCCATGCTCTCCACACCACTGGATTCAAGCAAGCCGGGCTGAAGACGGCTGGAATGCCTGAAACCGGTCCTCGGAAGCTTGTTTCTGGTCCAGGGAAGGCATGGCTTGACCGTTCGGGCTGGACTGTTCCCATGAGGCACAGGGTCAGACTGATTTGCATATGGCCATGTCTGAACTGGGGTGGTGTGGAGTACAAAGAAGCGATGGATTTAGGCCCAGATCTCTGTACTGGGGTGAATGTATGACATTGTTCTGCATTCTGTCCATCAACTGTGGTTTTTGCATTCGTCACCCCGAGTGGGATGGGTATGCTCAGACAAGAGTCCCATGCTCTCCACACCACTGGATTCAAGCAAGCCGGTTTGAAGATATCTGGAATGCCAGAAACCAGTCCACGGAAGCTTGTTTCCGGTCCAGGGAAGGCATGGCTTGGCAGTTCGGGCTGGACTGTTCCCATGAGGCACGGGTTCAGACTGATTTGCATATGGCCATGTCTGAACTGGGGTGGTGTGGAGTACAAAAAACGATGGATTTAGGCCCAGATCTCTGTACTGGGGTGAATGTATGACATTGTTCTGCATTCTGTCCATCAACTGTGGTTTTTGCATTTGTCACCCCGAGTGGGATGGGTATGCTCAGACGTTAGTCCCATGCTCTCCACACCACTGGATTCAAGCAAGCCGAGCTGAAGACGGCTGGAATGCCAGAAATCGGTCCTCGGAAGCTTGTTTCCGGTCCAGGGAAGACATGGCTTGGCAGTTCGGGCTGGACTGTTCCCATGAGGCACAGGGTCAGACTGATTTGCATATGGCCATGTCTGAACTGGGATGGTGTGGAGTGCAAAATAACGATGGATTTAGGCCCAGATCTCTGTACTGGGGTGAATGTATGACATTGTTCTGCATTCTGTCCATCAACTGTGGTTTTTGCATTTGTCACCCCGAGTTGGATGGGTATGCTCAGACGTGAGTCCCATGCTCTTCACACCACTGGATTCAAGCAAGCCGGGTTGAAGATGGCTGGAATGCCAGAAACCGGTCCTCGGAAGCTTGTTTCCGGTCCAGGGAAGGCATGGCTTGGCAGTTCGGGCTGGACTGTTCCCATGAGGCACATGGTCAGACTGATTTGCATATGGCCATGTCTGAACTGGGTTGGTGTGGAGTACAAAAAAACGATGGATTTAGGCCCAGATCTCTGTACTGGGGTGAATGTATGACATTGTTCTGCATTCTGTCCATCAACTGTGGTTTTTGCATTTGTCACCCCGTTTGGGATGGATATGCTCAGACATGAGTCCCATGCTCTCCACACCACTGGATTCAATCAATCCGAGCTGAAGACGGCTGGAATGCCAGAAATCGGTCCTTGGAAGCTTGTTTCCGGTCCAGGGAAGGCATAGCTTGGCAGTTCAGGCTGGACTGTTCCCATGAGGCACAGGGTCAGACTGATTTGCATATAGCCATGTCTGAACTGGGGTGGTGTGGAGTTCAAAGAAACGATGGATTTAGGCCCAGATCTCTGTACTGGGGTGAATGTATGACATTGTTCTGCATTCTGTCCATCAACTGTGGTTTTTGCATTCGTCACCCCGAGTGGGATGGGTATGCTCAGACGTGAGTCCCATGCTCTTCACACCACTGGATTCAAGCAAGCCGAGCTGAAGACGGCTGGAATGCCAGAAATCGGTCCTCGGAAGCTTGTTTCCGGTCCAGGGAAGGCATGGCTTGGCAGGTCGGGCTGGACTGTTCCCATGAGGCACATGGTCAGACTGATTTGCATATGGCCATGTCTGAACTGGGTTGGTGTGGAGTGCAAAGAAACGATGGATTTAGGCCCAGATCTCTGTACTGGGGTGAATGTATGACATTGTTCTGCATTCTGTGCATCAACTGTGGTTTTTGCATTTGTCACCCCGAGTTGGATGGGTATGCTCAGACGTGAGTCCCATGCTCTTCACACCACTGGATTCAAGCAAGCCGGGTTGAAGATGGCTGGAATGCCAGAAATCGGTCCTTGGAAGCTTGTTTCCGGTCCAGGGAAGGCATGGCTTGGCAGTTCAGGCTGGACTGTTCCCATGAGGCACAGGGTCAGACTGATTTGCATATGGCCATGTCTGAACTGGGGTGGTGTGGAGTGCAAAGAAACGATGGATTTAGGCCCAGATCTCTGTACTGGGGTGAATCTATGACATTGTTCTGCATTCTGTCCATCCACTGTGGTTTTTGCATTCGTCACCCCGAGTGGGATGGGTATGCTCAGACGTGAGTCCCATGCTCTCCACACCACTGGATTCAAGCAAGCCGGGCTGAAGACGGCTGGAATGCCAGAAACCGGTCCTCGGAAGCTTGTTTCCGGTCCAGGGAAGGCATGGCTTGGCAGTTCGGGCTGGACTGTTCCCATGAGGCACAGGGTCAGACTGATTTGCATATGGCCATGTCTGAACTGGGATGGTGTGGAGTGCAAAATAACGATGGATTTAGGCCCAGATCTCTGTACTGGGGTGAATGTATGACATTGTTCTGCATTCTGTCCATCAACTGTGGTTTTTGCATTTGTCACCCCGAGTTGGATGGGTATGCTCAGACGTGAGTCCCATGCTCTTCACACCACTGGATTCAAGCAAGCCGGGTTGAAGATGGCTGGAATGCCAGAAACCGGTCCTCGGAAGCTTGTTTCCGGTCCAGGGAAGGCATGGCTTGGCAGTTCGGGCTGGACTGTTCCCATGAGGCACATGGTCAGACTGATTTGCATATGGCCATGTCTGAACTGGGTTGGTGTGGAGTACAAAAAAACGATGGATTTAGGCCCAGATCTCTGTACTGGGGTGAATGTATGACATTGTTCTGCATTCTGTCCATCAACTGTGGTTTTTGCATTTGTCACCCCGTTTGGGATGGATATGCTCAGACATGAGTCCCATGCTCTCCACACCACTGGATTCAATCAATCCGAGCTGAAGACGGCTGGAATGCCAGAAATCGGTCCTTGGAAGCTTGTTTCCGGTCCAGGGAAGGCATAGCTTGGCAGTGCAGGCTGGACTGTTCCCATGAGGCACAGGGTCAGACTGATTTGCATATAGCCATGTCTGAACTGGGGTGGTGTGGAGTTCAAAGAAACGATGGATTTAGGCCCAGATCTCTGTACTGGGGTGAATGTATGACATTGTTCTGCATTCTGTCCATCAACTGTGGTTTTTGCATTTGTCACCCCGAGTGGGATGGATATGCTCAGACATGAGTCCCATAATCTCCACACCACTGGATTCAAGCAAGCCGGGTTGAAGATATCTGGAATGCCAGAAACCGGTCCACGGAAGCTTGTTTCCGGTCCAGGGAAGGCATGGCTTGGCAGTTCGGGCTGGACTGTTCCTATGAGGCACTGGGTCAGACTGATTTGCATATGGCCATGTCTGAACTGGGGTGGTGTGAAGTGCAAAAAAACAATGGATTTAGGCCCAGATCTCTGTACTGGGGTGAATGTATGACATTGTTCTGCATTCTGTCCATCAACTGTGGTTTTTGCATTTGTCAACCCGAGTGGGATGGGTATGCTAAGACGTGAGTCCCATGCTCTCCACACCACTGGATTCAAGCAAGCCGGGCTGAAGACGGCTGGAATGCCTGAAACTGGTCCTCGGAAGATTGTTTCTGGTCCAGGGAAGGCATGGCTTGACAGTTCGGGCTGGACTGTTCCCATGAGGCACAGGGTCAGACTGATTTGCATATGGCCATGTCTGAACTGGGGTGGTGTGGAGTACAAAGAAACGATGGATTTAGGCCCAGATCTCTGTACTGGGGTGAATGTATGACATTGTTCTGCATTCTGTCCATCAACTGTGGTTTTTGCATTTGTCAACCCGAGTGGGATGGGTATGCTTAGACGTGAGTCCCAGGCTCTCCACACCACTGGATTCAAGCAAGCCGGGCTGAAGACGGCTGGAATGCCTGAAACCGGTACTCGGAAGATTGTTTCTGGTCCAGGGAAGGCATGGCTTGACAGTTCGGGCTGGACTGTTCCCATGAGGCACAGGGTCAGACTGATTTGCATATGGCCATGTCTGAACTGGGGTGGTGTGGAGTGCAAAGAAACGATGGATTTAGGCCCAGATCTCTGTACTGGGGTGAATGTATGACATTGTTCTGCATTCTGTCCATCAACTGTGGTTTTTGCATTCGTCACCCCGAGTGGGATGGGTATGCTCAGACAAGAGTCCCATGCTCTCCACACCACTGGATTCAAGCAAGCCGGGTTGAAGATATCTGGAATGCCAGAAACCAGTCCTCGGAAGCTTGTTTCCGGTCCAGGGAAGGCATGGCTTGGCAGTTCGGGCTGGACTGTTCCCATGAGGCACAGGGTCAGACTGATTTGCATATGGCCATGTCTGAACTGGGGTGGTGTGGAGTACAAAAAACGATGGATTTAGGCCCAGATCTCTGTACTGGGGTGAATGTATGACATTGTTCTGCATTCTGTCCATCAACTGTGGTTTTTGCATTTGTCACCCCGAGTGGGATGGGTATGCTCAGACGTTAGTCCCATGCTCTCCACACCACTGGATTCAAGCAAGCCGAGCTGAAGACGGCTGGAATGCCAGAAATCGGTCCTCGGAAGCTTGTTTCCGGTCCAGGGAAGACATGGCTTGGCAGTTCGGGCTGGACTGTTCCCATGAGGCACAGGGTCAGACTGATTTGCATATGGCCATGTCTGAACTGGGGTGGTGTGGAGTGCAAAGAAACGATGGATTTAGGCCCAGATCTCTGTACTGGGGTGAATGTATGACATTGTTCTGCATTCTGTCCATCAACTGTGGTTTTTGCATTTGTCACCCCGAGTGGGATGGATATGCTGAGACATGAGTCCCATAATCTCCACACCACTGGATTCAAGCAAGCCGGGTTGAAGATATCTGGAATGCCAGAAACCGGTCCACGGAAGCTTGTTTCCGGTCCAGGGAAGGCATGGCTTGGCAGTTCGGGCTGGACTGTTCCTATGAGGCACAGGGTCAGACTGATTTGCATATGGCCATGTCTGAACTGGGGTGGTGTGGAGTGCAAAGAAACAATGGATTTAGGCCCAGATCTCTGTACTGGGGTGAATATATAACATTGTTCTGCATTCTGTCCATCAACTGTGGTTTTTGCATTCGTCACCCCGAGTGGGATGGGTATGCTCAGACGTGAGTCCCATGCTCTCCACACCACTGAATTCAAGCAAGCCGGGTTGAAGATATCTGGAATGCCAGAAACCGGTCCTCGGAAGCTTGTTTCCAGTCCAGGGAAGGCATGGCTTGGCAGTTCGGACTGGACTGTTCCCATGAGGCACAGGGTCAGACTGATTTGCATATGGCCATGTCTGAACTGGGGTGGTGTGGAGTACAAAAAACGATGGATTTAGGCCCAGATCTCTGTAATGGGGTGAATGTATGACATTGTTCTGCATTCTGTCCATCAACTGAGGTTTTTGCATTTGTCACCCCGAGTGGGATGGGTATGCTCAGATGTGAGTCCCATGCTCTCCACACCACTGGATTCAAGCAAGCCGGGCTGAAGACGGCTGGAATGCCAGAAACCGGTCCTCGGAAGCTTGTTTCCGGTCCAGGGAAGGCATGGCTTGGCAGTTCGGGCTGGACTGTTCCCATGAGGCACATGGTCAGACTGATTTGCATATGGCCATGTCTGAACTGGGATGGTCTGGAGTGCAAAATAACGATGGATTTAGGCCCAGATCTCTGTACTGGGGTGAATGTATGACATTGTTCTGCATTCTGTCCATCAACTGTGGTTTTTGCATTTGTCACCCCGAGTTGGATGGGTATGCTCAGACGTGAGTCCCATGCTCTTCACACCACTGGATTCAAGCAAGCCGGGTTGAAGATGGCTGGAATGCCAGAAACCGGTCCTCGGAAGCTTGTTTCCGGTCCAGGGAAGGCATGGCTTGGCAGTTCGGGCTGGACTGTTCCCATGAGGCACATGGTCAGACTGATTTGCATATGGCCATGTCTGAACTGGGTTGGTGTGGAGTACAAAAAAACGATGGATTTAGGCCCAGATCTCTGTACTGGGGTGAATGTATGACATTGTTCTGCATTATGTCCATCAACTGTGGTTTTTGCATTCGTCACCCCCAGTGGGATGGGTATGCTCAGACAAGAGTCCCATGCTCTCCACACCACTGGATTCAAGCAAGCCGGGTTGAAGATATCTGGAATGCCAGAAACCAGTCCTCGGAAGCTTGTTTCCGGTCCAGGGAAGGCATGGCTTGGCAGTTCGGGCTGGACTGTTCCCATGAGGCACAGGGTCAGACTGATTTGCATATGGCCATGTCTGAACTGGGGTGGTGTGGAGTACAAAAAACGATGGATTTAGGCCCAGATCTCTTTACTGGGGTGAATGTATGACATTGTTCTGCATTCTGTCCATCAACTGTGGTTTTTGCATTTGTCACCCTGAGTGGGATGGGTATGCTCAGACGTTAGTCCCATGCGCTCCACACCACTGGATTCAAGCAAGCCGAGCTGAAGACGGCTGGAATGCCAGAAATCGGTCCTCGGAAGCTTGTTTCCGGTCCAGGGAAGACATGGCTTGGCAGTTCGGGCTGGACTGTTCCCATGAGGCACAGGGTCAGACTGATTTGCATATGGCCATGTCTGAACTGGGGTGGTGTGGAGTGCAAAGAAACGATGGATTTAGGCCCAGATCTCTGTACTGGGGTGAATCTATGACATTGTTCTGCATTCTGTCCATCAACTGTGGTTTTTGCATTCGTCACCCCGAGTGGGATGGGTATGCTCAGACGTGAGTCCCATGCTCTCCACACCACTGAATTCAAGCAAGCCGGGTTGAAGATATCTGGAATTCCAGAAACCGGTCCTCGGAAGCTTGTTTCCAGTCCAGGGAAGGCATGGCTTGGCAGTTCGGGCTGGACTGTTCCCATGAGGCACAGGGTCAGACTGATTTGCATATGGCCATGTCTGAACTGGGGTGGTGTGGAGTACAAAAAAACGATGGATTTAGGCCCAGATCTCTGTAATGGGGTGAATGTATGACATTGTTCTGCATTCTGTCCATCAACTGTGGTTTTTGCATTTGTCACCCCGAGTGGGATGGGTATGCTCAGATGTGAGTCCCATGCTCTCCACACCACTGGATTCAAGCAAGCCGGGCTGAAGACGGCTGGAATGCCAGAAACCGGTCCTCGGAAGCTTGTTTCCGGTCCACGGAAGGCATGGCTTGGCAGTTCGGGCTGGACTGTTCCCATGAGGCACAGGGTCAGACTGATTTGCATATGGCCATGTCTGAACTGGGATGGTGTGGAGTGCAAAATAACGATGGATTTAGGCCCAGATCTCTGTACTGGGGTGAATGTATGACATTGTTCTGCATTCTGACCATCAACTGTGGTTTTTGCATTTGTCACCCCGAGTTGGATGGGTATGCTCAGACATGAGTCCCATGCTCTCCACACCACTGGATTCAATCAATCCGAGCTGAAGACGGCTGGAATGCCAGAAATCGGTCCTTGGAAGCTTGTTTCCGGTCCAGGGAAGGCATGGCTTGGCAGTTCAGGCTGGACTGTTCCCATGAGGCACAGGGTCAGACTGATTTGCATATAGCCATGTCTGAACTGGGGTGGTGTGGAGTTCAAAGAAACGATGGATTTAGGCCCAGATCTCTGTACTGGGGTGAATGTATGACATTGTTCTGCATTCTGTCCATCAACTGTGGTTTTTGCATTTGTCACCCCGAGTGGGATGGATATGCTGAGACATGAGTCCCATAATCTCCACACCACTGGATTCAAGCAAGCCGGGTTGAAGATATCTGGAATGCCAGAAACCGGTCCACGGAAGCTTGTTTCCGGTCCAGGGAAGGCATGGCTTGGCAGTTCGGGCTGGACTGTTCCTATGAGGCACAGGGTCAGACTGATTTGCATATGGCCATGTCTGAACTGGGGTGGTGTGGAGTGCAAAAAAACAATGGATTTAGGCCCAGATCTCTGTACTGGGGTGAATGTATGACATTGTTCTGCATTCTGTCCATCAACTGTGGTTTTTGCATTTGTCAACCCGAGTGGGATGGGTATGCTAAGACGTGAGTCCCATGCTCTCCACACCACTGGATTCAAGCAAGCCGGGCTGAAGACGGCTGGAATGCCTGAAACCGGTCCTCGGAAGATTGTTTCTGGTCCAGGGAAGGCATGGCTTGACAGTTCGGGCTGGACTGTTCCCATGAGGCACAGGGTCAGACTGATTTGCATATGGCCATGTCTGAACTGGGGTGGTGTGGAGTACAAAGAAACGATGGATTTAGGCCCAGATCTCTGTACTGGGGTGAATGTATGACATTGTTCTGCATTCTGTCCATCAACTGTGGTTTTTGCATTCGTCACCCCGAGTGGGATGGGTATGCTCAGACGTGAGTCCCATGCTCTCCACACCACTGGATTCAAGCAAGCCGGGTTGAAGATATCTGGAATGCCAGAAACCAGTCCTCGGAAGCTTGTTTCCGGTCCAGGGAAGGCATGGCTTGGCAGTTCGGGCTGGACTGTTCCCATGAGGCACAGGGTCAGACTGATTTGCATATGGCCATGTCTGAACTGGGGTGGTGTGGAGTGCAAAGAAACAATGGATTTAGGCCCAGATCTCTGTACTGGGGTGAATATATAACATTGTTCTGCATTCTGTCCATCAACTGTGGTTTTTGCATTCGTCACCCCGAGTGGGATGGGTATGCTCAGACGTGAGTCCCATGCTCTCCACACCACTGAATTCAAGCAAGCCGGGTTGAAGATATCTGGAATGCCAGAAACCGGTCCTCGGAAGCTTGTTTCCAGTCCAGGGAAGGCATGGCTTGGCAGTTCGGACTGGACTGTTCCCATGAGGCACAGGGTCAGACTGATTTGCATATGGCCATGTCTGAACTGGGGTGGTGTGGAGTACAAAAAAACGATGGATTTAGGCCCAGATCTCTGTAATGGGGTGAATGTATGACATTGTTCTGCATTCTGTCCATCAACTGCGGTTTTTGCATTTGTCACCCCGAGTGGGATGGGTATGCTCAGATGTGAGTCCCATGCTCTCCACACCACTGGATTCAAGCAAGCCGGGCTGAAGACTGCTGGAATGCCAGAAACCGGTCCTCGGAAGCTTGTTTCCGGTCCAGGGAAGGCATGGCTTGGCAGTTCGGGCTGGACTGTTCCCATGAGGCACATGGTCAGACTGATTTGCATATGGCCATGTCTGAACTGGGTTGGTGTGGAGTACAAAAAAACGATGGATTTAGGCCCAGATCTCTGTACTGGGGTGAATGTATGACATTGTTCTGCAATCTGTCCATCAACTGTGGTTTTTGCATTTGTCACCCCGAGTGGGATCGATATGCTCAGACATGAGTCCCATGCTCTCCACACCACTGGATTCAATCAATCCAAGCTGAAGACGGCTGGAATGCCAGAAATCGGTCCTTGGAAGCTTGTTTCCGGTCCAGGGAAGGCATGGCTTGGCAGTTCAGGCTGGACTGTTCCCATGAGGCACAGGGTCAGACTGATTTGCATATGGCCATGTCTGAACTGGGGTGTGTGGAGTACAAAGAAACGATGGATTTAGGCCCAGATCTCTGTACTGGGTTGAATGTATGACATTGTTCTGCATTCTGTCCATCAACTGTGGTTTTTGCATTTGTCACCCCGAGTGGGATGGATATGCTCAGACATGAGTCCCATGCTCTCCACACCACTGGATTCAAGCAAGTCGAGCTGAAGACGGCTGGAATGCCAGAAATCGGTCCTCGGAAGCTTGTTTCCGGTCCAGGGAAGACATGGCTTGGCAGTTCGGGCTGGAATGTTCCCATGAGGCTCAGGGTCAGACTGATTTGCATATGGCCATGTCTGAACTGGGGTGGTGTGGAGTTCAAAGAAACGATGGATTTAGGCCCAGATCTCTGTACTGGGGTGAATGTATGACATTGTTCTGCATTCTGTCCATCAACTGTGGTTTTTGCATTCGTCACCCCGAGTGGGATGGGTATGCTCAGACATGAGTCCCATGCTCTCCACACCACTGGATTCAAGCAAGCCGGGTTGAAGATATCCGGAATGCCAGAAACCGGTCCACGGAAGCTTGTTTCCGGTCCAGTGAAGGCATGGCTTGGCAGTTCGGGCTGGACTGTGCCTATGAGGCACAGGGTCAGACTGATTTGCATATGGCCATGTCTGAACTGGGGTGGTGTGGAGTGCAAAAAAACAATGGATTTAGGCCCAGATCTCTTTACTGGGGTGAATGTATGACATTGTTCTGCATTCTGTCCATCAACTGTGGTTTTTGCATTTGTCAACCCGAGTGGGATGGGTATGCTAAGACGTGAGTCCCATGCTCTCCACACCACTGGATTCAAGCAAGCCGGGCTGAAGACGGCTGGAATGCCTGAAACCGGTCCTCGGAAGATTGTTTCTGGTCCAGGGAAGGCATGGCTTGACAGTTCGGGCTGGACTGTTCCCATGAGGCACAGGGTCAGACTGATTTGCATATGGCCATGTCTGAACTGGGGTGTTGTGGAGTACAAAAAAACGATGGATTTAGGCCCAGATCTCTGTAATGGGGTGAATGTATGACATTGTTCTGCATTCTGTCCATCAACTGTGGTTTTTGCATTCGTCACCCCGAGTGGGATGGGTAAGCTCAGACTTGAGTCCCATGCTCTCCACACCACTGGATTCAAGCAAGCCGGGCTGAAGACGGCTGGAATGCCAGAAACCGGTCCTCGGAAGCTTGTTTCCGGTCCAGGGAAGGCATGGCTTGGCAGTTCGGGCTGGACTGTTCCCATGAGGCACAGGGTCAGACTGATTTGCATATGGCCATGTCTGAACTGGGATGGTGTGGAGTCCAAAATAACGATGGATTTATGCCCAGATCTCTGTACTGGGGTGAATGTATGACATTGTTCTGCATTCTGTCCATCAACTGTGGTTTTTGCATTTGTCACCCCGAGTGGGATGGGTATGCTCAGACGTGAGTCCCATGCTCTTCACACCACTGGATTCAAGCAAGCCGAGCTGAAGACGGCTGGAATGCCAGAAATCGGTCCTCGGAAGCTTGTTTCTGGTCCAGGGAAGGCATGGCTTGGCAGGTCGGGCTGGACTGTTCCCATGAGGCACATGGTCAGACTGATTTGCATATGGCCATGTCTGAACTGGGTTGGTGTGGAGTGCAAAGAAACGATGGATTTAGGCCCAGATCTCTGTACTGGGGTGAATGTATGACATTGTTCTGCATTCTGTCCATCAACTGTGGTTTTTGCATTTGTCACCCCGAGTTGGATGGGTATGCTCAGACGTGAGTCCCATGCTCTTCACACCACTGGATTCAAGCAAGCCGGGTTGAAGATGGCTGGAATGCCAGAAATCGGTCCTTGGAAGCTTGTTTCCGGTCCAGGGAAGGCATGGCTTGGCAGTTCAGGCTGGACTGTTCCCATGAGGCACAGGGTCAGACTGATTTGCATATGGCCATGTCTGAACTGGGGTGGTGTGGAGTGCAAAGAAACGATGGATTTAGGCCCAGATCTCTGTACTGGGGTGAATCTATGACATTGTTCTGCATTCTGTCCATCCACTGTGGTTTTTGCATTCGTCACCCCGAGTGGGATGGGTATGCTCAGACGTGAGTCCCATGCTCTCCACACCACTGGATTCAAGCAAGCCGGGCTGAAGACGGCTGGAATGCCAGAAACCGGTCCTCGGAAGCTTGTTTCCGGTCCAGGGAAGGCATGGCTTGGCAGTTCGGGCTGGACTGTTCCCATGAGGCACAGGGTCAGACTGATTTGCATATGGCCATGTCTGAACTGGGATGGTGTGGAGTGCAAAATAACGATGGATTTAGGCCCAGATCTCTGTACTGGGGTGAATGTATGACATTGTTCTGCATTCTGTCCATCAACTGTGGTTTTTGCATTTGTCACCCCGAGTTGGATGGGTATGCTCAGACGTGAGTCCCATGCTCTTCACACCACTGGATTCAAGCAAGCCGGGTTGAAGATGGCTGGAATGCCAGAAACCGGTCCTCGGAAGCTTGTTTCCGGTCCAGGGAAGGCATGGCTTGGCAGTTCGGGCTGGACTGTTCCCATGAGGCACATGGTCAGACTGATTTGCATATGGCCATGTCTGAACTGGGTTGGTGTGGAGTACAAAAAAACGATGGATTTAGGCCCAGATCTCTGTACTGGGGTGAATGTATGACATTGTTCTGCATTCTGTCCATCAACTGTGGTTTTTGCATTTGTCACCCCGTTTGGGATGGATATGCTCAGACATGAGTCCCATGCTCTCCACACCACTGGATTCAATCAATCCGAGCTGAAGACGGCTGGAATGCCAGAAATCGGTCCTTGGAAGCTTGTTTCCGGTCCAGGGAAGGCATAGCTTGGCAGTGCAGGCTGGACTGTTCCCATGAGGCACAGGGTCAGACTGATTTGCATATAGCCATGTCTGAACTGGGGTGGTGTGGAGTTCAAAGAAACGATGGATTTAGGCCCAGATCTCTGTACTGGGGTGAATGTATGACATTGTTCTGCATTCTGTCCATCAACTGTGGTTTTTGCATTTGTCACCCCGAGTGGGATGGATATGCTCAGACATGAGTCCCATAATCTCCACACCACTGGATTCAAGCAAGCCGGGTTGAAGATATCTGGAATGCCAGAAACCGGTCCACGGAAGCTTGTTTCCGGTCCAGGGAAGGCATGGCTTGGCAGTTCGGGCTGGACTGTTCCTATGAGGCACTGGGTCAGACTGATTTGCATATGGCCATGTCTGAACTGGGGTGGTGTGAAGTGCAAAAAAACAATGGATTTAGGCCCAGATCTCTGTACTGGGGTGAATGTATGACATTGTTCTGCATTCTGTCCATCAACTGTGGTTTTTGCATTTGTCAACCCGAGTGGGATGGGTATGCTAAGACGTGAGTCCCATGCTCTCCACACCACTGGATTCAAGCAAGCCGGGCTGAAGACGGCTGGAATGCCTGAAACTGGTCCTCGGAAGATTGTTTCTGGTCCAGGGAAGGCATGGCTTCACAGTTCGGGCTGGACTGTTCCCATGAGGCACAGGGTCAGACTGATTTGCATATGGCCATGTCTGAACTGGGGTGGTGTGGAGTACAAAGAAACGATGGATTTAGGCCCAGATCTCTGTACTGGGGTGAATGTATGACATTGTTCTGCATTCTGTCCATCAACTGTGGTTTTTGCATTTGTCAACCCGAGTGGGATGGGTATGCTTAGACGTGAGTCCCAGGCTCTCCACACCACTGGATTCAAGCAAGCCGGGCTGAAGACGGCTGGAATGCCTGAAACCGGTACTCGGAAGATTGTTTCTGGTCCAGGGAAGGCATGGCTTGACAGTTCGGGCTGGACTGTTCCCATGAGGCACAGGGTCAGACTGATTTGCATATGGCCATGTCTGAACTGGGGTGGTGTGGAGTGCAAAGAAACGATGGATTTAGGCCCAGATCTCTGTACTGGGGTGAATGTATGACATTGTTCTGCATTCTGTCCATCAACTGTGGTTTTTGCATTCGTCACCCCGAGTGGGATGGGTATGCTCAGACAAGAGTCCCATGCTCTCCACACCACTGGATTCAAGCAAGCCGGGTTGAAGATATCTGGAATGCCAGAAACCAGTCCTCGGAAGCTTGTTTCCGGTCCAGGGAAGGCATGGCTTGGCAGTTCGGGCTGGACTGTTCCCATGAGGCACAGGGTCAGACTGATTTGCATATGGCCATGTCTGAACTGGGGTGGTGTGGAGTACAAAAAACGATGGATTTAGGCCCAGATCTCTGTACTGGGGTGAATGTATGACATTGTTCTGCATTCTGTCCATCAACTGTGGTTTTTGCATTTGTCACCCCGAGTGGGATGGGTATGCTCAGACGTTAGTCCCATGCTCTCCACACCACTGGATTCAAGCAAGCCGAGCTGAAGACGGCTGGAATGCCAGAAATCGGTCCTCGGAAGCTTGTTTCCGGTCCAGGGAAGACATGGCTTGGCAGTTCGGGCTGGACTGTTCCCATGAGGCACAGGGTCAGACTGATTTGCATATGGCCATGTCTGAACTGGGGTGGTGTGGAGTGCAAAGAAACGATGGATTTAGGCCCAGATCTCTGTACTGGGGTGAATGTATGACATTGTTCTGCATTCTGTCCATCAACTGTGGTTTTTGCATTTGTCACCCCGAGTGGGATGGATATGCTGAGACATGAGTCCCATAATCTCCACACCACTGGATTCAAGCAAGCCGGGTTGAAGATATCTGGAATGCCAGAAACCGGTCCACGGAAGCTTGTTTCCGGTCCAGGGAAGGCATGGCTTGGCAGTTCGGGCTGGACTGTTCCTATGAGGCACAGGGTCAGACTGATTTGCATATGGCCATGTCTGAACTGGGGTGGTGTGGAGTGCAAAGAAACAATGGATTTAGGCCCAGATCTCTGTACTGGGGTGAATATATAACATTGTTCTGCATTCTGTCCATCAACTGTGGTTTTTGCATTCGTCACCCCGAGTGGGATGGGTATGCTCAGACGTGAGTCCCATGCTCTCCACACCACTGAATTCAAGCAAGCCGGGTTGAAGATATCTGGAATGCCAGAAACCGGTCCTCGGAAGCTTGTTTCCAGTCCAGGGAAGGCATGGCTTGGCAGTTCGGACTGGACTGTTCCCATGAGGCACAGGGTCAGACTGATTTGCATATGGCCATGTCTGAACTGGGGTGGTGTGGAGTACAAAAAAACGATGGATTTAGGCCCAGATCTCTGTAATGGGGTGAATGTATGACATTGTTCTGCATTCTGTCCATCAACTGAGGTTTTTGCATTTGTCACCCCGAGTGGGATGGGTATGCTCAGATGTGAGTCCCATGCTCTCCACACCACTGGATTCAAGCAAGCCGGGCTGAAGACGGCTGGAATGCCAGAAACCGGTCCTCGGAAGCTTGTTTCCGGTCCAGGGAAGGCATGGCTTGGCAGTTCGGGCTGGACTGTTCCCATGAGGCACATGGTCAGACTGATTTGCATATGGCCATGTCTGAACTGGGATGGTCTGGAGTGCAAAATAACGATGGATTTAGGCCCAGATCTCTGTACTGGGGTGAATGTATGACATTGTTCTGCATTCTGTCCATCAACTGTGGTTTTTGCATTTGTCACCCCGAGTTGGATGGGTATGCTCAGACGTGAGTCCCATGCTCTTCACACCACTGGATTCAAGCAAGCCGGGTTGAAGATGGCTGGAATGCCAGAAACCGGTCCTCGGAAGCTTGTTTCCGGTCCAGGGAAGGCATGGCTTGGCAGTTCGGGCTGGACTGTTCCCATGAGGCACATGGTCAGACTGATTTGCATATGGCCATGTCTGAACTGGGTTGGTGAGGAGTACAAAAAAACGATGGATTTAGGCCCAGATCTCTGTACTGGGGTGAATGTATGACATTGTTCTGCATTCTGTCCATCAACTGTGGTTTTTGCATTTGTCACCCCGAGTTGGATGGGTATGCTCAGACGTGAGTCCCATGCTCTTCACACCACTGGATTCAAGCAAGCCGGGTTGAAGATGGCTGGAATGCCAGAAATCGGTCCTTGGAAGCTTGTTTCCGGTCCAGGGAAGGCATGGCTTGGCAGTTCAGGCTGGACTGTTCCCATGAGGCACAGGGTCAGACTGATTTGCATATGGCCATGTCTGAACTGGGGTGGTGTGGAGTGCAAAGAAACGATGGATTTAGGCCCAGATCTCTGTACTGGGGTGAATCTATGACATTGTTCTGCATTCTGTCCATCCACTGTGGTTTTTGCATTCGTCACCCCGAGTGGGATGGGTATGCTCAGACGTGAGTCCCATGCTCTCCACACCACTGGATTCAAGCAAGCCGGGCTGAAGACGGCTGGAATGCCAGAAACCGGTCCTCGGAAGCTTGTTTCCGGTCCAGGGAAGGCATGGCTTGGCAGTTCGGGCTGGACTGTTCCCATGAGGCACAGGGTCAGACTGATTTGCATATGGCCATGTCTGAACTGGGATGGTGTGGAGTGCAAAATAACGATGGATTTAGGCCCAGATCTCTGTACTGGGGTGAATGTATGACATTGTTCTGCATTCTGTCCATCAACTGTGGTTTTTGCATTTGTCACCCCGAGTTGGATGGGTATGCTCAGACGTGAGTCCCATGCTCTTCACACCACTGGATTCAAGCAAGCCGGGTTGAAGATGGCTGGAATGCCAGAAACCGGTCCTCGGAAGCTTGTTTCCGGTCCAGGGAAGGCATGGCTTGGCAGTTCGGGCTGGACTGTTCCCATGAGGCACATGGTCAGACTGATTTGCATATGGCCATGTCTGAACTGGGTTGGTGTGGAGTACAAAAAAACGATGGATTTAGGCCCAGATCTCTGTACTGGGGTGAATGTATGACATTGTTCTGCATTCTGTCCATCAACTGTGGTTTTTGCATTTGTCACCCCGTTTGGGATGGATATGCTCAGACATAAGTCCCATGCTCTCCACACCACTGGATTCAATCAATCCGAGCTGAAGACGGCTGGAATGCCAGAAATCGGTCCTTGGAAGCTTGTTTCCGGTCCAGGGAAGGCATAGCTTGGCAGTGCAGGCTGGACTGTTCCCATGAGGCACAGGGTCAGACTGATTTGCATATAGCCATGTCTGAACTGGGGTGGTGTGGAGTTCAAAGAAACGATGGATTTAGGCCCAGATCTCTGTACTGGGGTGAATGTATGACATTGTTCTGCATTCTGTCCATCAACTGTGGTTTTTGCATTTGTCACCCCGAGTGGGATGGATATGCTCAGACATGAGTCCCATAATCTCCACACCACTGGATTCAAGCAAGCCGGGTTGAAGATATCTGGAATGCCAGAAACCGGTCCTCGGAAGCTTGTTTCCGGTCCAGGGAAGGCATGGCTTGGCAGTTCGGGCTGGACTGTTCCCATGAGGCACAGGGTCAGACTGATTTGCATATGGCCATGTCTGAACTGGGATGGTGTGGAGTGCAAAATAACGATGGATTTAGGCCCAGATCTCTGTACTGGGGTGAATGTATGACATTGTTCTGCATTCTGTCCATCAACTGTGGTTTTTGCATTTGTCACCCCGAGTTGGATGGGTATGCTCAGACGTGAGTCCCATGCTCTTCACACCACTGGATTCAAGCAAGCCGGGTTGAAGATGGCTGGAATGCCAGAAACCGGTCCTCGGAAGCTTGTTTCCGGTCCAGGGAAGGCATGGCTTGGCAGTTCGGGCTGGACTGTTCCCATGAGGCACATGGTCAGACTGATTTGCATATGGCCATGTCTGAACTGGGTTGGTGTGGAGTACAAAAAAACGATGGATTTAGGCCCAGATCTCTGTACTGGGGTGAATGTATGACATTGTTCTGCATTCTGTCCATCAACTGTGGTTTTTGCATTTGTCACCCCGTTTGGGATGGATATGCTCAGACATAAGTCCCATGCTCTCCACACCACTGGATTCAATCAATCCGAGCTGAAGACGGCTGGAATGCCAGAAATCGGTCCTTGGAAGCTTGTTTCCGGTCCAGGGAAGGCATAGCTTGGCAGTGCAGGCTGGACTGTTCCCATGAGGCACAGGGTCAGACTGATTTGCATATAGCCATGTCTGAACTGGGGTGGTGTGGAGTTCAAAGAAACGATGGATTTAGGCCCAGATCTCTGTACTGGGGTGAATGTATGACATTGTTCTGCATTCTGTCCATCAACTGTGGTTTTTGCATTTGTCACCCCGAGTGGGATGGATATGCTCAGACATGAGTCCCATAATCTCCACACCACTGGATTCAAGCAAGCCGGGTTGAAGATATCTGGAATGCCAGAAACCGGTCCACGGAAGCTTGTTTCCGGTCCAGGGAAGGCATGGCTTGGCAGTTCGGGCTGGACTGTTCCTATGAGGCACTGGGTCAGACTGATTTGCATATGGCCATGTCTGAACTGGGGTGGTGTGGAGTGCAAAAAAACAATGGATTTAGGCCCAGATCTCTGTACTGGGGTGAATGTATGACATTGTTCTGCATTCTGTCCATCAACTGTGGTTTTTGCATTTGTCAACCCGAGTGGGATGGGTATGCTAAGACGTGAGTCCCATGCTCTCCACACCACTGGATTCAAGCAAGCCGGGCTGAAGACGGCTGGAATGCCTGAAACTGGTCCTCGGAAGATTGTTTCTGGTCCAGGGAAGGCATGGCTTGACAGTTCGGGCTGGACTGTTCCCATGAGGCACAGGGTCAGACTGATTTGCATATGGCCATGTCTGAACTGGGGTGGTGTGGAGTGCAAAGAAACGATGGATTTAGGCCCAGATCTCTGTACTGGGGTGAATCTATGACATTGTTCTGCATTCTGTCCATCCACTGTGGTTTTTGCATTCGTCACCCCGAGTGGGATGGGTATGCTCAGACGTGAGTCCCATGCTCTCCACACCACTGGATTCAAGCAAGCCGGGCTGAAGACGGCTGGAATGCCAGAAACCGGTCCTCGGAAGCTTGTTTCCGGTCCAGGGAAGGCATGGCTTGGCAGTTCGGGCTGGACTGTTCCCATGAGGCACAGGGTCAGACTGATTTGCATATGGCCATGTCTGAACTGGGATGGTGTGGAGTGCAAAATAACGATGGATTTAGGCCCAGATCTCTGTACTGGGGTGAATGTATGACATTGTTCTGCATTCTGTCCATCAACTGTGGTTTTTGCATTTGTCACCCCGAGTTGGATGGGTATGCTCAGACGTGAGTCCCATGCTCTTCACACCACTGGATTCAAGCAAGCCGGGTTGAAGATGGCTGGAATGCCAGAAACCGGTCCTCGGAAGCTTGTTTCCGGTCCAGGGAAGGCATGGCTTGGCAGTTCGGGCTGGACTGTTCCCATGAGGCACATGGTCAGACTGATTTGCATATGGCCATGTCTGAACTGGGTTGGTGTGGAGTACAAAAAAACGATGGATTTAGGCCCAGATCTCTGTACTGGGGTGAATGTATGACATTGTTCTGCATTCTGTCCATCAACTGTGGTTTTTGCATTTGTCACCCCGTTTGGGATGGATATGCTCAGACATGAGTCCCATGCTCTCCACACCACTGGATTCAATCAATCCGAGCTGAAGACGGCTGGAATGCCAGAAATCGGTCCTTGGAAGCTTGTTTCCGGTCCAGGGAAGGCATAGCTTGGCAGTGCAGGCTGGACTGTTCCCATGAGGCACAGGGTCAGACTGATTTGCATATAGCCATGTCTGAACTGGGGTGGTGTGGAGTTCAAAGAAACGATGGATTTAGGCCCAGATCTCTGTACTGGGGTGAATGTATGACATTGTTCTGCATTCTGTCCATCAACTGTGGTTTTTGCATTTGTCACCCCGAGTGGGATGGATATGCTCAGACATGAGTCCCATAATCTCCACACCACTGGATTCAAGCAAGCCGGGTTGAAGATATCTGGAATGCCAGAAACCGGTCCACGGAAGCTTGTTTCCGGTCCAGGGAAGGCATGGCTTGGCAGTTCGGGCTGGACTGTTCCTATGAGGCACTGGGTCAGACTGATTTGCATATGGCCATGTCTGAACTGGGGTGGTGTGGAGTGCAAAAAAACAATGGATTTAGGCCCAGATCTCTGTACTGGGGTGAATGTATGACATTGTTCTGCATTCTGTCCATCAACTGTGGTTTTTGCATTTGTCAACCCGAGTGGGATGGGTATGCTAAGACGTGAGTCCCATGCTCTCCACACCACTGGATTCAAGCAAGCCGGGCTGAAGACGGCTGGAATGCCTGAAACTGGTCCTCGGAAGATTGTTTCTGGTCCAGGGAAGGCATGGCTTGACAGTTCGGGCTGGACTGTTCCCATGAGGCACAGGGTCAGACTGATTTGCATATGGCCATGTCTGAACTGGGGTGGTGTGGAGTACAAAGAAACGATGGATTTAGGCCCAGATCTCTGTACTGGGGTGAATGTATGACATTGTTCTGCATTCTGTCCATCAACTGTGGTTTTTGCATTTGTCAACCCGAGTGGGATGGGTATGCTTAGACGTGAGTCCCAGGCTCTCCACACCACTGGATTCAAGCAAGCCGGGCTGAAGACGGCTGGAATGCCTGAAACCGGTACTCGGAAGATTGTTTCTGGTCCAGGGAAGGCATGGCTTGACAGTTCGGGCTGGACTGTTCCCATGAGGCACAGGGTCAGACTGATTTGCATATGGCCATGTCTGAACTGGGGTGGTGTGGAGTGCAAAGAAACGATGGATTTAGGCCCAGATCTCTGTACTGGGGTGAATGTATGACATTGTTCTGCATTCTGTCCATCAACTGTGGTTTTTGCATTCGTCACCCCGAGTGGGATGGGTATGCTCAGACAAGAGTCCCATGCTCTCCACACCACTGGATTCAAGCAAGCCGGGTTGAAGATATCTGGAATGCCAGAAACCAGTCCTCGGAAGCTTGTTTCCGGTCCAGGGAAGGCATGGCTTGGCAGTTCGGGCTGGACTGTTCCCATGAGGCACAGGGTCAGACTGATTTGCATATGGCCATGTCTGAACTGGGGTGGTGTGGAGTACAAAAAACGATGGATTTAGGCCCAGATCTCTGTACTGGGGTGAATGTATGACATTGTTCTGCATTCTGTCCATCAACTGTGGTTTTTGCATTTGTCACCCCGAGTGGGATGGGTATGCTCAGACGTTAGTCCCATGCTCTCCACACCACTGGATTCAAGCAAGCCGAGCTGAAGACGGCTGGAATGCCAGAAATCGGTCCTCGGAAGCTTGTTTCCGGTCCAGGGAAGACATGGCTTGGCAGTTCGGGCTGGACTGTTCCCATGAGGCACAGGGTCAGACTGATTTGCATATGGCCATGTCTGAACTGGGGTGGTGTGGAGTGCAAAGAAACGATGGATTTAGGCCCAGATCTCTGTACTGGGGTGAATGTATGACATTGTTCTGCATTCTGTCCATCAACTGTGGTTTTTGCATTTGTCACCCCGAGTGGGATGGATATGCTGAGACATGAGTCCCATAATCTCCACACCACTGGATTCAAGCAAGCCGGGTTGAAGATATCTGGAATGCCAGAAACCGGTCCACGGAAGCTTGTTTCCGGTCCAGGGAAGGCATGGCTTGGCAGTTCGGGCTGGACTGTTCCTATGAGGCACAGGGTCAGACTGATTTGCATATGGCCATGTCTGAACTGGGGTGGTGTGGAGTGCAAAGAAACAATGGATTTAGGCCCAGATCTCTGTACTGGGGTGAATATATAACATTGTTCTGCATTCTGTCCATCAACTGTGGTTTTTGCATTCGTCACCCCGAGTGGGATGGGTATGCTCAGACGTGAGTCCCATGCTCTCCACACCACTGAATTCAAGCAAGCCGGGTTGAAGATATCTGGAATGCCAGAAACCGGTCCTCGGAAGCTTGTTTCCAGTCCAGGGAAGGCATGGCTTGGCAGTTCGGACTGGACTGTTCCCATGAGGCACAGGGTCAGACTGATTTGCATATGGCCATGTCTGAACTGGGGTGGTGTGGAGTACAAAAAAACGATGGATTGAGGCCCAGATCTCTGTAATGGGGTGAATGTATGACATTGTTCTGCATTCTGTCCATCAACTGAGGTTTTTGCATTTGTCACCCCGAGTGGGATGGGTATGCTCAGATGTGAGTCCCATGCTCTCCACACCACTGGATTCAAGCAAGCCGGGCTGAAGACGGCTGGAATGCCAGAAACCGGTCCTCGGAAGCTTGTTTCCGGTCCAGGGAAGGCATGGCTTGGCAGTTCGGGCTGGACTTTTCCCATGAGGCACATGGTCAGACTGATTTGCATATGGCCATGTCTGAACTGGGATGGTCTGGAGTGCAAAATAACGATGGATTTAGGCCCAGATCTCTGTACTGGGGTGAATGTATGACATTGTTCTGCATTCTGTCCATCAACTGTGGTTTTTGCATTTGTCACCCCGAGTTGGATGGGTATGCTCAGACGTGAGTCCCATGCTCTTCACACCACTGGATTCAAGCAAGCCGGGTTGAAGATGGCTGGAATGCCAGAAACCGGTCCTCGGAAGCTTGTTTCCGGTCCAGGGAAGGCATGGCTTGGCAGTTCGGGCTGGACTGTTCCCATGAGGCACATGGTCAGACTGATTTGCATATGGCCATGTCTGAACTGGGTTGGTGTGGAGTACAAAAAAACGATGGATTTAGGCCCAGATCTCTGTACTGGGGTGAATGTATGACATTGTTCTGCAATCTGTCCATCAACTGTGGTTTTTGCATTTGTCACCCCGAGTGGGATGGATATGCTCAGACATGAGTGCCATGCTCTCCACACCACTGGATTCAATCAATCCGAGCTGAAGACGGCTGGAATGCCAGAAATCGGTCCTTGGAAGCTTGTTTCCGGTCCAGGGAAGGCATGGCTTGGCAGTTCAGGCTGGACTGTTCCCATGAGGCACAGGGTCAGACTGATTTGCATATGGCCATGTCTGAACTGGGGTGTGTGGAGTACAAAGAAACGATGGATTTAGGCCCAGATCTCTGTACTGGGTTGAATGTATGACATTGTTCTGCATTCTGTCCATCAACTGTGGTTTTTGCATTTGTCACCCCGAGTGGGATGGATATGCTCAGACATGAGTCCCATGCTCTCCACACCACTGGATTCAAGCAAGTCGAGCTGAAGACGGCTGGAATGCCAGAAATCGGTCCTCGGAAGCTTGTTTCCGGTCCAGGGAAGACATGGCTTGGCAGTTCGGGCTGGAATGTTCCCATGAGGCACAGGGTCAGACTGATTTGCATATGGCCATGTCTGAACTGGGGTGGTGTGGAGTTCAAAGAAACGATGGATTTAGGCCCAGATCTCTGTACTGGGGTGAATGTATGACATTGTTCTGCATTCTGTCCATCAACTGTGGTTTTTGCATTCGTCACCCCGAGTGGGATGGGTATGCTCAGACATGAGTCCCATGCTCTTCACACCACTGGATTCAAGCAAGCCCGGTTGAAGATGGCTGGAATGCCAGAAACCGGTCCTCGGAAGCTTGTTTCCGGTCCAGGGAAGGCATGGCTTGGCAGTTCGGGCTGGACTGTTCCCATGAGGCACATGGTCAGACTGATTTGCATATGGCCATGTCTGAACTGGGTTGGTGTGGAGTACAAAAAAACGATGGATTTAGGCCCAGATCTCTGTACTGGGGTGAATGTATGACATTGTTCTGCAATCTGTCCATCAACTGTGGTTTTTGCATTTGTCACCCCGAGTGGGATGGATATGCTCAGACATGAGTCCCATGCTCTCCACACCACTGGATTCAATCAATCCGAGCTGAAGACGGCTGGAATGCCAGAAATCGGTCCTTGGAAGCTTGTTTCCGGTCCAGGGAAGGCATGGCTTGGCAGTTCAGGCTGGACTGTTCCCATGAGGCACAGGGTCAGACTGATTTGCATATGGCCATGTCTGAACTGGGGTGTGTGGAGTACAAAGAAACGATGGATTTAGGCCCAGATCTCTGTACTGGGTTGAATGTATGACATTGTTCTGCATTCTGTCCATCAACTGTGGTTTTTGCATTTGTCACCCCGAGTGGGATGGATATGCTCAGACATGAGTCCCATGCTCTCCACACCACTGGATTCAAGCAAGTCGAGCTGAAGACGGCTGGAATGCCAGAAATCGGTCCTCGGAAGCTTGTTTCCGGTCCAGGGAAGACATGGTGTAGGAGAGTAGGGTCTGCTATCCTATGGTCACCCCAAATTTTTGCTTTTTGCTTCACTGGTTTCTGACTTAATGTGGCTGTGGGCCTGCTAATCAGACCCACAGCCTGCTGTTCTCTCTCTAAATTACTGCCAATGCACTCTAGGTGCATTACGAATTGAAACTGGTTCACCTTATGAGCCCCTGTATAAGTGCACCCTAGGTGCCCAGGGCATAGGTGTATCCAAGGCCTACCCGGGGCTGCAGCACGTATTGTGCCACCCCTGGCCTGGCCTCCACATTTGACACAACTGGCTGATCACTCAGCTGGGGTAAGTCGGTGTAACCACCTCTTACTTAGGTACAGTATGTCTGTGCCTAACCCTAAACTGGACACATATGTTCCTATCAGCCACTCCTATGGAAGGCCTCATCAATCCTGGAGGCAGAGTGCTTGGAAATATGTGAGATGGTGCTCTAGCATGAGCTGAGCCTGTCTGCAGCTGTCGGGAACCACTCCCTAAGCTGTTCCGGGATATTGCCATACCATATACTCTTAAGTGCATTATAATCCTCGCGGTTAAATGCTATCTTTGGTTTGGCTTTATCAAAACATGTCGAGTAAGGTGTCATACGAATTGGAATACTATCCCCTCGCCAATTCTGGCGACGGGGATAGCATTCCACCCTTCTAGAGGGACACGACATGTGTGTAGCCTTAACCCCGGTTAAAGTTAAACAGAGCCTCAGCTTCACAAAATGGAAGCTGCCACCACAGACACAAGTCTGGCCTCCTGCTGCTGACCGAAACTCGGCAGATGGTGGCCTGGACAAAGGGTTTCCTGCCTTGGGAGGTGCGAGCACCACCCCAGACAGGATTTTGTGTATTGGGTAGGACAGGGCTGAATAGAATCAGACATGCCCGGGGCACACAAGGTGTCCCCGTGCATAGGCCAGCCCAAACCGGTTCTGGGGCCTTCCAGCCCCAGTCCTGGCGCGGAGCTGGACAAAGGAAAGGGGGTGTAACCGCCCCCCTTCCTGGTTCCTCCCAGAGGAGGGACCTAGTAGGTGATCCACCCCCTAGATTGGAATAAGAGGGGGAGCAGTGCCATTGCACAGCAGATCATCCCGAAATCAACTTAAAACTAAGAAGAAGACTGGACTTCGACATTCTGCTGCACAGAAGACTGAAGAAGAATCTCCCTTGTGGCCAAGGAGTGACCACCCTGTGAACACAGGCACCAACCAGCAACTCGACGTCTGCTTTGCCGCCGCCTCCCGCCGGAGACCGAGCCCAGAGCCCGACAAGAACCAGACTCCCAGACCTCTCAGAGCCCGATCCACAGTCCCTGCGAAGAAGGGACCCGTGGAGGCACCGAGTGACGTGGGACCGGACCTCTTGAAAGACACCCGAAAAGCTGACTGCGCAGCTTCTGAGGCATCCTCGACGTTGTGCTTTGGGGATTGAGAACCCCCACCACCGAGCAGCCCTTGCACCGAAGATCAGCCCTCCAGCATCTCCACGATCTGCGTGGGGCCCTTTTGCATTGTGCCACTCGACGCGCCATCCCGGCCACTAGCCACGCGGCCAGCGGCCATCTTGGCGACGAACCCGAAGATTTAAACAGCAGGTCTGGTTGCTCCAGACCTACCCAAGCTCCTGTGAAAAGGAGCACCCGCTCTGACCTTGCTGGTCCGAGTGAACAGCATCTTTCAACTTCTGCGTGGCTTGCATTTGCCAAGGCCTGTTTGCTCCGATCAGGTCGCCGACACCGCCAACAGCGAGAAGCCTACGTGGGACAGCTCGTGACCGACTCCTGGACGTCCTCGACCCCGGGTATCCACGTGGCTGCAGAAAGAAGCTACCCGACAACGCCTGTTTGCACCCGACATCACCTGGTTCCACTCTGGTTCCACGGCAGTCACTGGCTAGTGACTTTGAACACTGTCCCCTCTGCTTTCAGGTCTTCACATCTACAGATCCACCCTTGGATCCACCGGAACTCTTCTCATCGAGCCGCCTGCAGCATCTCCTGCTCCAAGCACCATCGACCAGCGTGACGAAACCCGACACATCTTCGACCCTGTGCACCCGCTTCCTGTGGGTGAGGTAACTCAGCTCCGCCGGTGCTCCTGCACTGGTACACATCCCAAGGGCCTGTGTTTTAAGTTTCAGCTCCGTAGGTCACTCGGAAGGTTCCTAACTTTCTAACTTTGTGCTTTTTACGCACCATAGACTTTGTATTGAGAAGTGCGTGCACTTTGAACACTGCACCCGAGTCCCGTGGGCCTTTCCCGACTTAGTTAACTCCAGTCTCGAATAGCTCCAGCGATTCCCAAGGCCCTAGGCCTCTTCACTTTCCTCCTGGTATCCCTTATACCACTTATTTAGTATATGGTTTAGGTGGCCCCTAGGGCTCATCCATATTGTGCAACTTTTGTGTATTTTAAACTGTCTTGTGATTTAACGCTTGTGCTTCTGTGCTCATAAAGAGTCCAGGGGATTTTATAGTTAATAAATCAATATATATTTTCAATATATACCTGTGTGGTGTCCCTTTCATTTGGTATTCAAGGGGGTTGTGTATGGTATAACAGCTGGCTTCACATGCCTTTCAGAGTTTAGCCTAAGACTGCTTTGTCCACGTTACCACTAGGATAACTGGTCTACAAGGTTGAATTACAACCATCATCATAAGGGTTGCTTGGCATGGTACAAAGTGATCACTAGAACTAGTGAGCATTATATACCAGGCCAACTTCTCACATTGGTGAGCAGCGGATTGGGATCTGAGCTTGCTGTTGTTTTACCATTACAATCTTTGAGATTATCATCTGAAAGATCACACAGGTACCTGCTAGGTACATATAAAACAAGACTAGTATACTTAAGTTCTACTGAACTTAGTTGTTGTAGAGCAAAGGGAGTAGCACACCCTAGCTACAACTACTAGATAGGTTTAGTAGGTAAACACCAGTGTAGGTAGATTGCAACACATCCACCCACACTAGAGCAATGTCTGGAACAGAGGGGTCCAGTGGACTTACTCCTGTTGAGAGTGACCCTCCAAGGGCACCATCCCAGTTTGCTATTTTTCCTTTTAAGGAATTAAGACAGCTTTGTGTCTTAAGGGGTCTGAAGACAGGGCCTTCCCCTACTACAGACCACCTAAGAGAGCTCTTGGATCAGTCTGAGGCTCTAAAGACCTCTAAAGCAAACCCCACAGGGAATGCTGAAGGAGGCCATCCTTCAGAGGATGACACTGTAGACACCCCTGCCCCTATCATCCTAGTAGATGAGGAAGCCTCCACCACTGGAGCTCCTCAAGTAGATGTAGAGGAAGAGGAAGAAGAAGAGGAGGAGGAGGTGGAAAGCAGTGAGTCAGATGATGACAGAGATAGTCAGGTGCTGGTCAGTAGACTGAACCAGGCTAACTTAAGTCAACTTGGGAATGAATCAGGTAACAACCCATTCAGACCCTCAGGTGGACTTAACCAGAGCCATAGGAGGAGGAGGCATCACTCAGGTGAATCCAATACCTCCCATGTCTCTAGAGGCTCTCATGGTCACTCCAGAAAGGAGATGACTAGCCCTCAGAGAAGGGAACATGAGGCCAAGATGAGAGAGGCTGAGCTTAGGATCCAGAGGCAAGAATTAGAGGTTGCCCTGGCTAAGGAGAAACTTGCTAGAGCAAGACAGCCTAGAGAGAGTGGGGTAATAGAACCCACTGGTGGCAGCAATATCCACAAGGATAAAGACAGGTCTTTTGATAATAGAAACCTGAGTAAGATTGTGCCCCCCTACAAAGCTGGGGATGACATCCATAAATGGATTACTGCAATGGAGAGAGCCTGCAGAGTACAGCAGATCCCTCAGGAGCAGTGGGCAGCAATCTTGTGGCTCTCCTTTGAAGGTAGAGGCCGAGACAGACTCCTCACAGTTAGTGATGGGGATTCTAGAAACTACCTGGTCCTGAAGAGTGCTCTGATTGATGGGTTGGGCTTAACCACTGAACAGTACAGGTTAATGTTCAGAGATACCCAGAAGACACAGACTCAGGACTGGTCTGAATTTGTTGAGTGTGCCACTAAGGCTCTGGAGGGATGGTTGCTGGGCAGCAAGGTTACAGACTATGAAGGATTGTACAATTTGCTGATGAGAGAACACATTTTAAATAATTGTCAGAACCAGCAGTTGCATCAACATTTGGTTGACTCAGATTTGACCTCTCCCCAAGAATTGGGAAAGAGGGCAGATAAATGGGTAAGAACCAGAGTTAAGCAAAAGAACCAGAACCAGAACCAGGGTGGTGACCAGAAGAAAACAGACCAGAAGGGTGGGGAGCAGAAAGCTAAAGACCAGAAGTCTTCAACAGGGCCCCAAACTGAGACAGAGGGTGGGTCCCAAACTTCCAAGAAGAAGAAGAAAGAAGGTCAGAAGAAACCCTGGTGTAAAACTTGTAAGAACACCTCTCACTGGACAAGTGAGTGTAAAAAGGGTGGAGCCCCCAGCACTGCAGCCCCTAAGGCACCTGCACCCACTAGTACAGTTAGCAGTGCTGGTCCTCAAGCCAAGGGTTTAGTGGGAATCACTTTGGGAACTGGAGGAGATTCTGACCTAGTCAGAACTCTTACACAGGCTGTTTTGGTTTGTGAAGGGGACCTGGATTTGGTCCCTGACATAAGTCCCAGTAATCTGGGCAAATACAGACAGACGCCTTTGATTAACAACAAAGTGGCTCAAGCTTACAGGGACACATGTGCCAGTGTCACTATGGTGACACCTAACTTTGTGGACCCTGGACAATACATGCCAGGCGATGATTACCTGGTGACCAATGCCAGCAATGTCACTACTACACATAGTGTGGCACTTGTTAACTTTTCCTGGGGAGGGGTAACTGGCCTAAAGAAAGTTGTGGTTAGTGCTGATCTCCCAGTAGAATGTTTGTTGGGCAATGACCTGGAGAACTCTCTATGGTCAGAAGTTGAGTACAGGACTCATGCAGAGATGTTAGGGATATCATCACATGTCCTTGCTGTGACCCGGTCACAGGCCAAAAAGTGCCTCTCTGAACCTCAGGTCTTGGATCCTGGAACAATGGACCAAGTACCTCCCAAGAAGAAGAACAGGAGGGTTAAGGCTGTGCCTTCCCAACTGCCTACAAGTGAGGATCAGACTTCACAGGAAACTGATCTTGAGACCCCTGAAGGAACTGTCCCTGAAGAACTTGAACCTGATCAGGTTGAGTTTCTGGGGACAGGGGGACCTTCTAGGGCAGACTTGGGGCAGGCTCAGTTAACCTGTCCTTCTCTTGAACCCCTCAGACAGCAGGCTGCTGCTGAGGCTGCTGGGAATGCTCAAGGTGCCCATAAAGTATATTGGGACGATGGACTCCTTTATTCAGAGGCTAGAGACCCCAAGCCTGGTGCTACCAGGAGGTTGGTTATACCTCTGCAATTTAGGGGCTTCCTACTCACCTTGGCCCATGATATTCCTTTAGCAGGACACCTAGGCCAGAACAAGACTTGGGACAGGCTTGTCCCTCACTTTCACTGGCCTCACATGTCTGAAGACACCAAGGAGTTTTGTCGCTCCTGTGAAACCTGCCAAGCCAGTGGTAAAGCAGGTGGAACAACAAAGGCCCCCCTGATACCACTACCTGTGGTGGGGGTTCCCTTTGAGAGAGTGGGGATTGATATTGTTGGTCCAATGGATCTCCCTACAGCATCTGGGCACAGATTCATACTGGTGGTAGTGGATCATGCCACCAGGTACCCAGAGGCAATTCCCCTTAGGACCACAACAGCTCCTGTTGTGGCCAGGGCCCTACTTGGAGTTTTCTCCAGAGTGGGGTTTCCTAAGGAGGTAATATCAGATAGAGATACCAACTTCATGTCTGGATATTTGACAGCTATGTGGAAGGAATGTGGTGTAAACTACAAGTTCACCACTCCTTATCACCCACAATGCAATGGGCTTGTTGAGAGATTTAACAAGACCCTAAAGGGCATGATTAAAGGATTACCTGAAAAGCTCAGGCGAAGATGGGACATCCTTCTGCCCTGCCTTTTGTTCGCTTACAGAGAGGTCCCTCAAAAGGGGGTTGGCTTCAGCCCCTTTGAATTGTTGTTTGGGCACCCTGTAAGAGGACCCCTGTGTCTTGTAAAGGAAGGATGGGAGTTACCTCTCAAAAAGCCTAAACAGGACATAGTGGACTATGTACTTGGTCTCCGCTCCAGGATGGCAGAGTACATGGAAAAGGCATCTAAAAACCTTGAGGCTAGCCAAGAATTACAAAAAGCTTGGCATGACCAAAAGGCTGTCCTTGTTGAATTTCAGCCTGGACAGAAGGTATGGGTGTTGGAGCCAGTGGCCCCAGCAGCACTCCAAGACAAATGGTCTGGACCCCATACAATTCTGGAAAAGAAGGGAGAGGTTACCTACTTGGTGGACCTAGGAACTCCCAGGAGCCCCCACAGGGTGCTCCATGTGAACAGATTGAAGGCATATGTCAGCAGGGCAGACATGGGCTTGCTCATGGCTACAGATGAGGGACAGGAGGAAGAGAGTGACCCTCTCCCAGACCTGCTCACTCAGAACCCTGAGGATGGCTCAGTTGAAGGTGTGGCCTTAGGTGGCAGCCTCACTGAACATCAGCAACATGACTGCAGACAAGTTCTACAGGCATACGGGCATATGTTCTCATTGACACCCAGTCAGACTAACTGGTGTACACATGTGGTGGACACTGGTGACAGTCTTCCTGTAAAGAGCAAAATTTACAGGCAACCTGACCACGTCAGGGACTGTATAAAGACTGAGGTGCAAAAGATGCTGGAATTAGGTGTCATTGAGCCTTCAGAGAGCCCCTGGGCTAGCCCAGTGGTTCTGGTCCCCAAACCTCACACCAAAGATGGCAAGAGAGAGATGAGGTTCTGTGTGGATTACAGAGGACTCAATGCTGTCACCAGGACAGATGCACACCCTATTCCAAGGGCAGATGAGCTCATTGACAAGTTGGCTTCTGCCAAATATTTGAGCACATTTGACTTGACAGCTGGCTACTGGCAAATCAGGTTAGCTGAGGAGTCTAAAGCCAAAACAGCATTTTCTACCCCTAGTGGGCATTATCAGTTTGTGGTGATGCCCTTTGGTTTGAAAAATGCACCTGCCACCTTCCAAAGGTTGGTGAACCAAGTCCTCACTGGGTTGGATGACTTTTGTCCAGCTTATCTGGACGATATTGCTGTCTTTAGCTCCACCTGGGAGGATCACCTGATCCACCTGAAGGAAGTGCTTGAGGCTCTGCAGAAGGCAGGCCTCACTATCAAGGCAACCAAGTGCCAGATAGGGCAGAGCAAGGTTGTATACCTGGGCCACCTTGTAGGTGGAGGCCAAGTTCAACCACTGGAGAGTAAGATCCAGACCATCAAGGACTGGTCCCCTCCAACTACCCAGACTCAGGTCAGAGCTTTCTTGGGCCTGACTGGGTACTACAGGAAGTTTGTTAAGAACTATGGGTCCATTGTGACTCCTCTTAATGATCTGACATCCAAGAAGATGCCCAAAAAGGTTCAGTGGACAGAAATCTGTCAAAAGGCATTTGATGACCTGAAGAAGGCCATGTGCTCTGCACCTATCCTGAAGAGTCCTGACTACTCAAGAGAGTTCATTGTCCAAACAGATGCTTCTGAGTTGGGAGTGGGAGCAGTGCTTTCACAGCTTAATGTAGATGGCCAGGACCAGCCCATTGCTTTCATTAGCAGAAGGCTGACCCCCAGAGAGAAACGTTGGTCAGCTATAGAGAGGGAGGCCTTTGCTGTGGTGTGGGCCCTGAAGAAGTTGAGGCCATACTTATTTGGTACTCACTTCAAGATTCAGACCGACCATAAGCCCCTCCTATGGCTTAATCAGATGAAGGGTGAAAACCCCAAACTACTCAGGTGGTCCATTTCCCTACAGGGGATGGACTTTACAGTGGAGCACCGCCCCGGGACTGACCATGGCAACGCAGATGGTCTCTCCAGGTACTTCCACTTAGAACATGAAGACACAACTGGTCAAGGTTAGTCTAATGTCCCTGCGTTTGGGGGGGGGGTTATGTAGGAGAGTAGGGTCTGCTATCCTATGGTCACCCCAAATTTTTGCTTTTTGCTTCACTGGTTTCTGACTTAATGTGGCTGTGGGCCTGCTAATCAGACCCACAGCCTGCTGTTCTCTCTCTAAATTACTGCCAATGCACTCTAGGTGCATTACGAATTGAAACTGGTTCACCTTATGAGCCCCTGTATAAGTGCACCCTAGGTGCCCAGGGCATAGGTGTATCCAAGGCCTACCCGGGGCTGCAGCACGTATTGTGCCACCCCTGGCCTGGCCTCCACATTTGACACAACTGGCTGATCACTCAGCTGGGGTAAGTCGGTGTAACCACCTCTTACTTAGGTACAGTATGTCTGTGCCTAACCCTAAACTGGACACATATGTTCCTATCAGCCACTCCTATGGAAGGCCTCATCAATCCTGGAGGCAGAGTGCTTGGAAATATGTGAGATGGTGCTCTAGCATGAGCTGAGCCTGTCTGCAGCTGTCGGGAACCACTCCCTAAGCTGTTCCGGGATATTGCCATACCATATACTCTTAAGTGCATTATAATCCTCGCGGTTAAATGCTATCTTTGGTTTGGCTTTATCAAAACATGTCGAGTAAGGTGTCATACGAATTGGAATACTATCCCCTCGCCAATTCTGGCGACGGGGATAGCATTCCACCCTTCTAGAGGGACACGACATGTGTGTAGCCTTAACCCCGGTTAAAGTTAAACAGAGCCTCAGCTTCACAAAATGGAAGCTGCCACCACAGACACAAGTCTGGCCTCCTGCTGCTGACCGAAACTCGGCAGATGGTGGCCTGGACAAAGGGTTTCCTGCCTTGGGAGGTGCGAGCACCACCCCAGACAGGATTTTGTGTATTGGGTAGGACAGGGCTGAATAGAATCAGACATGCCCGGGGCACACAAGGTGTCCCCGTGCATAGGCCAGCCCAAACCGGTTCTGGGGCCTTCCAGCCCCAGTCCTGGCGCGGAGCTGGACAAAGGAAAGGGGGTGTAACCGCCCCCCTTCCTGGTTCCTCCCAGAGGAGGGACCTAGTAGGTGATCCACCCCCTAGATTGGAATAAGAGGGGGAGCAGTGCCATTGCACAGCAGATCATCCCGAAATCAACTTAAAACTAAGAAGAAGACTGGACTTCGACATTCTGCTGCACAGAAGACTGAAGAAGAATCTCCCTTGTGGCCAAGGAGTGACCACCCTGTGAACACAGGCACCAACCAGCAACTCGACGTCTGCTTTGCCGCCGCCTCCCGCCGGAGACCGAGCCCAGAGCCCGACAAGAACCAGACTCCCAGACCTCTCAGAGCCCGATCCACAGTCCCTGCGAAGAAGGGACCCGTGGAGGCACCGAGTGACGTGGGACCGGACCTCTTGAAAGACACCCGAAAAGCTGACTGCGCAGCTTCTGAGGCATCCTCGACGTTGTGCTTTGGGGATTGAGAACCCCCACCACCGAGCAGCCCTTGCACCGAAGATCAGCCCTCCAGCATCTCCACGATCTGCGTGGGGCCCTTTTGCATTGTGCCACTCGACGCGCCATCCCGGCCACTAGCCACGCGGCCAGCGGCCATCTTGGCGACGAACCCGAAGATTTAAACAGCAGGTCTGGTTGCTCCAGACCTACCCAAGCTCCTGTGAAAAGGAGCACCCGCTCTGACCTTGCTGGTCCGAGTGAACAGCATCTTTCAACTTCTGCGTGGCTTGCATTTGCCAAGGCCTGTTTGCTCCGATCAGGTCGCCGACACCGCCAACAGCGAGAAGCCTACGTGGGACAGCTCGTGACCGACTCCTGGACGTCCTCGACCCCGGGTATCCACGTGGCTGCAGAAAGAAGCTACCCGACAACGCCTGTTTGCACCCGACATCACCTGGTTCCACTCTGGTTCCACGGCAGTCACTGGCTAGTGACTTTGAACACTGTCCCCTCTGCTTTCAGGTCTTCACATCTACAGATCCACCCTTGGATCCACCGGAACTCTTCTCATCGAGCCGCCTGCAGCATCTCCTGCTCCAAGCACCATCGACCAGCGTGACGAAACCCGACACATCTTCGACCCTGTGCACCCGCTTCCTGTGGGTGAGGTAACTCAGCTCCGCCGGTGCTCCTGCACTGGTACACATCCCAAGGGCCTGTGTTTTAAGTTTCAGCTCCGTAGGTCACTCGGAAGGTTCCTAACTTTCTAACTTTGTGCTTTTTACGCACCATAGACTTTGTATTGAGAAGTGCGTGCACTTTGAACACTGCACCCGAGTCCCGTGGGCCTTTCCCGACTTAGTTAACTCCAGTCTCGAATAGCTCCAGCGATTCCCAAGGCCCTAGGCCTCTTCACTTTCCTCCTGGTATCCCTTATACCACTTATTTAGTATATGGTTTAGGTGGCCCCTAGGGCTCATCCATATTGTGCAACTTTTGTGTATTTTAAACTGTCTTGTGATTTAACGCTTGTGCTTCTGTGCTCATAAAGAGTCCAGGGGATTTTATAGTTAATAAATCAATATATATTTTCAATATATACCTGTGTGGTGTCCCTTTCATTTGGTATTCAAGGGGGTTGCGTATGGTATAACAGCTGGCTTCACATGCCTTTCAGAGTTTAGCCTAAGACTGCTTTGTCCACGTTACCACTAGGATAACTGGTCTACAAGGTTGAATTACAACCATCATCATAAGGGTTGCTTGGCATGGTACAAAGTGATCACTAGAACTAGTGAGCATTATATACCAGGCCAACTTCTCACACATGGCTTGGCAGTTCGGGCTGGAATGTTCCCATGAGGCACAGGGTCAGACTGATTTGCATATGGCCATGTCTGAACTGGGGTGGTGTGGAGTTCAAAGAAACGATGGATTTAGGCCCAGATCTCTGTACTGGGGTGAATGTATGACATTGTTCTGCATTCTGTCCATCAACTGTGGTTTTTGCATTCGTCACCCCGAGTGGGATGGGTATGCTCAGACATGAGTCCCATGCTCTCCACACCACTGGATTCAAGCAAGCCGGGTTGAAGATATCCGGAATGCCAGAAACCGGTCCACGGAAGCTTGTTTCCGGTCCAGTGAAGGCATGGCTTGGCAGTTCGGGCTGGACTGTGCCTATGAGGCACAGGGTCAGACTGATTTGCATATGGCCATGTCTGAACTGGGGTGGTGTGGAGTGCAAAAAAACAATGGATTTAGGCCCAGATCTCTTTACTGGGGTGAATGTATGACATTGTTCTGCATTCTGTCCATCAACTGTGGTTTTTGCATTTGTCAACCCGAGTGGGATGGGTATGCTAAGACGTGAGTCCCATGCTCTCCACACCACTGGATTCAAGCAAGCCGGGCTGAAGACGGCTGGAATGCCTGAAACCGGTCCTCGGAAGCTTGTTTCCGGTCCAGGGAAGGCATGGCTTGGCAGTTCGGGCTGGACTGTTCCCATGAGGCACAGGGTCAGACTGATTTGCATATGGCCATGTCTGAACTGGGGTGTTGTGGAGTACAAAAAAACGATGGATTTAGGCCCAGATCTCTGTAATGGGGTGAATGTATGACATTGTTCTGCATTCTGTCCATCAACTGTGGTTTTTGCATTCGTCACCCCGAGTGGGATGGGTAAGCTCAGACTTGTGTCCCATGCTCTCCACACCACTGGATTCAAGCAAGCCGGGCTGAAGACGGCTGGAATGCCAGAAACCGGTCCTCGGAAGCTTGTTTCCGGTCCAGGGAAGGCATGGCTTGGCAGTTCGGGCTGGACTGTTCCCATGAGGCACAGGGTCAGACTGATTTGCATATGGCCATGTCTGAACTGGGATGGTGTGGAGTCCAAAATAACGATGGATTTATGCCCAGATCTCTGTACTGGGGTGAATGTATGACATTGTTCTGCATTCTGTCCATCAACTGTGGTTTTTGCATTTGTCATCCCGAGTCGGATGGGTATGCTCAGACGTGAGTCCCATGCTCTTCACACCACTGGATTCAAGCAAGCCGGGTTGAAGATGGCTGGAATGCCAGAAATCGGTCCTTGGAAGCTTGTTTCCGGTCCAGGGAAGGCATGGCTTGGCAGTTCAGGCTGGACTGTTCCCATGAGGCACAGGGTCAGACTGATTTGCATATGGCCATATCTGAACTGGGGTGGTGTGGAGTTCAAAGAAACGATGGATTTAGGCCCAGATCTCTGTACTGGGGTGAATGTATGACATTGTTCTGCATTCTGTCCGTCAACTGTGGTTTTTGCATTTGTCACCCCGAGTGGGATGGATATGCTCAGACATGAGTCCCATGCTCTCCACACCACTGGATTCAAGCAAGTCGAGCTGAAGACGGCTGGAATGCCTGAAATCGGTCCACGGAAGCTTGTTTCCGGTCCAGGGAAGACATGGCTTGGCAGTTCGGGCTGGACTGTTCCCATGAGGCACAGGGTCAGACTGATTTGCATATGGCCATGTCTGAACTGGGGTGGTGTGGAGTGCAAAGAAACGATGGATTTAGGCCCAGATCTCTGTACTGGGGTGAATCTATGACATTGTTCTGCATTCTGTCCATCCACTGTGGTTTTTGCATTCGTCACCCCGAGTGGGATGGGTATGCTCAGACGTGAGTCCCATGCTCTCCACACCACTGGATTCAAGCAAGCCGGGCTGAAGACGGCTGGAATGCCAGAAACCGGTCCTCGGAAGCTTGTTTCCGGTCCAGGGAAGGCATGGCTTGGCAGTTCGGGCTGGACTGTTCCCATGAGGCACAGGGTCAGACTGATTTGCATATGGCCATGTCTGAACTGGGATGGTGTGGAGTGCAAAATAACGATGGATTTAGGCCCAGATCTCTGTACTGGGGTGAATGTATGACATTGTTCTGCATTCTGTCCATCAACTGTGGTTTTTGCATTTGTCACCCCGAGTTGGATGGGTATGCTCAGACGTGAGTCCCATGCTCTTCACACCACTGGATTCAAGCAAGCCGGGTTGAAGATGGCTGGAATGCCAGAAACCGGTCCTCGGAAGCTTGTTTCCGGTCCAGGGAAGGCATGGCTTGGCAGTTCGGGCTGGACTGTTCCCATGAGGCACATGGTCAGACTGATTTGCATATGGCCATGTCTGAACTGGGTTGGTGTGGAGTACAAAAAAATGATGGATTTAGGCCCAGATCTCTGTACTGGGGTGAATGTATGACATTGTTCTGCATTCTGTCCATCAACTGTGGTTTTTGCATTTGTCACCCCGTTTGGGATGGATATGCTCAGACATGAGTCCCATGCTCTCCACACCACTGGATTCAATCAATCCGAGCTGAAGACGGCTGGAATGCCAGAAATCGGTCCTTGGAAGCTTGTTTCCGGTCCAGGGAAGGCATAGCTTGGCAGTGCAGGCTGGACTGTTCCCATGAGGCACAGGGTCAGACTGATTTGCATATAGCCATGTCTGAACTGGGGTGGTGTGGAGTTCAAAGAAACGATGGATTTAGGCCCAGATCTCTGTACTGGGGTGAATGTATGACATTGTTCTGCATTCTGTCCATCAACTGTGGTTTTTGCATTTGTCACCCCGAGTGGGATGGATATGCTCAGACATGAGTCCCATAATCTCCACACCACTGGATTCAAGCAAGCCGGGTTGAAGATATCTGGAATGCCAGAAACCGGTCCACGGAAGCTTGTTTCCGGTCCAGGGAAGGCATGGCTTGGCAGTTCGGGCTGGACTGTTCCTATGAGGCACTGGGTCAGACTGATTTGCATATGGCCATGTCTGAACTGGGGTGGTGTGGAGTGCAAAAAAACAATGGATTTAGGCCCAGATCTCTGTACTGGGGTGAATGTATGACATTGTTCTGCATTCTGTCCATCAACTGTGGTTTTTGCATTTGTCAACCCGAGTGGGATGGGTATGCTAAGACGTGAGTCCCATGCTCTCCACACCACTGGATTCAAGCAAGCCGGGCTGAAGACGGCTGGAATGCCTGAAACTGGTCCTCGGAAGATTGTTTCTGGTCCAGGGAAGGCATGGCTTGACAGTTCGGGCTGGACTGTTCCCATGAGGTACAGGGTCAGACTGATTTGCATATGGCCATGTCTGAACTGGGGTGGTGTGGAGTACAAAGAAACGATGGATTTAGGCCCAGATCTCTGTACTGGGGTGAATGTATGACATTGTTCTGCATTCTGTCCATCAACTGTGGTTTTTGCATTTGTCAACCCGAGTGGGATGGGTATGCTTAGACGTGAGTCCCAGGCTCTCCACACCACTGGATTCAAGCAAGCCGGGCTGAAGACGGCTGGAATGCCTGAAACCGGTACTCGGAAGATTGTTTCTGGTCCAGGGAAGGCATGGCTTGACAGTTCGGGCTGGACTGTTCCCATGAGGCACAGGGTCAGACTGATTTGCATATGGCCATGTCTGAACTGGGGTGGTGTGGAGTGCAAGAAACGATGGATTTAGGCCCAGATCTCTGTACTGGGGTGAATGTATGACATTGTTCTGCATTCTGTCCATCAACTGTGGTTTTTGCATTCGTCACCCCGAGTGGGATGGGTATGCTCAGACAAGAGTCCCATGCTCTCCACACCACTGGATTCAAGCAAGCCGGGTTGAAGATATCTGGAATGCCAGAAACCAGTCCTCGGAAGCTTGTTTCCGGTCCAGGGAAGGCATGGCTTGGCAGTTCGGGCTGGACTGTTCCCATGAGGCACAGGGTCAGACTGATTTGCATATGGCCATGTCTGAACTGGGGTGGTGTGGAGTACAAAAAACGATGGATTTAGGCCCAGATCTCTGTACTGGGGTGAATGTATGACATTGTTCTGCATTCTGTCCATCAACTGTGGTTTTTGCATTTGTCACCCCGAGTGGGATGGGTATGCTCAGACGTTAGTCCCATGCTCTCCACACCACTGGATTCAAGCAAGCCGAGCTGAAGACGGCTGGAATGCCAGAAATCGGTCCTCGGAAGCTTGTTTCCGGTCCAGGGAAGACATGGCTTGGCAGTTCGGGCTGGACTGTTCCCATGAGGCACAGGGTCAGACTGATTTGCATATGGCCATGTCTGAACTGGGGTGGTGTGGAGTGCAAAGAAACGATGGATTTAGGCCCAGATCTCTGTACTGGGGTGAATCTATGACATTGTTCTGCATTCTGTCCATCAACTGTGGTTTTTGCATTTGTCACCCCGAGTGGGATGGGTATGCTAAGACGTGAGTCCCATGCTCTCCACACCACTGAATTCAAGCAAGCCGGGTTGAAGATATCTGGAATGCCAGAAACCGGTCCTCGGAAGCTTGTTTCCAGTCCAGGGAAGGCATGGCTTGGCAGTTCGGGCTGGACTGTTCCCATGAGGCACAGGGTCAGACTGATTTGCATATGGCCATGTCTGAACTGGGGTGGTGTGGAGTACAAAAAAACGATGGATTTAGGCCCAGATCTCTGTAATGGGGTGAATGTATGACATTGTTCTGCATTCTGTCCATCAACTGTGGTTTTTGCATTTGTCACCCCGAGTGGGATGGGTATGCTCAGATGTGAGTCCCATGCTCTCCACACCACTGGATTCAAGCAAGCCGGGCTGAAGACGGCTGGAATGCCAGAAACCGGTCCTCGGAAGCTTGTTTCCCGTCCAGGGAAGGCATGGCTTGGCAGTTCGGGCTGGACTGTTCCCATGAGGCACAGGGTCAGACTGATTTGCATATGGCCATGTCTGAACTGGGATGGTGTGGAGTGCAAAATAACGATGGATTTAGGCCCAGATCTCTGTACTGGGGTGAATGTATGACATTGTTCTGCATTCTGTCCATCAACTGTGGTTTTTGCATTTGTCACCCCGAGTTGGATGGGTATGCTCAGACGTGAATCCCATGCTCTTCACACCACTGGATTCAAGCAAGCCGGGTTGAAGATGGCTGGAATGCCAGAAACCGGTCCTCGGAAGCTTGTTTCCGGTCCAGGGAAGGCATGGCTTGGCAGTTCGGGCTGGACTGTTCCCATGAGGCACATGGTCAGACTGATTTGCATATGGCCATGTCTGAACTGGGTTGGTGTGGAGTACAAAAAAACGATGGATTTAGGCCCAGATCTCTGTACTGGGGTGAATGTATGACATTGTTCTGCATTCTGTCCATCAACTGTGGTTTTTGCATTTGTCACCCCGTTTGGGATGGATATGCTCAGACATGAGTCCCATGCTCTCCACACCACTGGATTCAATCAATCCGAGCTGAAGACGGCTGGAATGCCAGAAATCGGTCCTTGGAAGCTTGTTTCCGGTCCAGGGAAGGCATAGCTTGGCAGTTCAGGCTGGACTGTTCCCATGAGGCACAGGGTCAGACTGATTTGCATATAGCCATGTCTGAACTGGGGTGGTGTGGAGTTCAAAGAAACGATGGATTTAGGCCCAGATCTCTGTACTGGGGTGAATGTATGACATTGTTCTGCATTCTGTCCATCAACTGTGGTTTTTGCATTTGTCACCCCGAGTGGGATGGATATGCTCAGACATGAGTCCCATAATCTCCACACCACTGGATTCAAGCAAGCCGGGTTGAAGATATCTGGAATGCCAGAAACCGGTCCACGGAAGCTTGTTTCCGGTCCAGGGAAGGCATGGCTTGGCAGTTCGGGCTGGACTGTTCCTATGAGGCACAGGGTCAGACTGATTTGCATATTGCCATGTCTGAACTGGGGTGGTGTGGAGTGCAAAAAAACAATGGATTTAGGCCCAGATCTCTGTATGGGGTGAATGTATGACATTGTTCTGCATTCTGTCCATCAACTGTGGTTTTTGCATTTGTCAACCCGAGTGGGATGGGTATGCTAAGACGTGAGTCCCATGCTCTCCACACCACTGGATTCAAGCAAGCCGGGCTGAAGACGGCTGGAATGCCTGAAACCGGTCCTCGGAAGCTTGTTTCTGGTCCAGGGAAGGCATGGCTTGACCGTTCGGGCTGGACTGTTCCCATGAGGCACAGGGTCAGACTGATTTGCATATGGCCATGTCTGAACTGGGGTGGTGTGGAGTACAAAGAAGCGATGGATTTAGGCCCAGATCTCTGTACTGGGGTGAATGTATGACATTGTTCTGCATTCTGTCCATCAACTGTGGTTTTTGCATTCGTCACCCCGAGTGGGATGGGTATCCTCAGACGTGAGTCCCATGCTCTCCACACCACTGGATTCAAGCAAGCCGGGTTGAAGATATCTGGAATGCCAGAAACCAGTCCTCGGAAGCTTGTTTCCGGTCCAGGGAAGGCAAGGCTTGGCAGTTCGGGCTGGACTGTTCCCATGAGGCACAGGGTAAGACTGATTTGCATATGGGCATGTCTGAACTGGGGTGGTGTGGAGTACACAAAACGATGGATTTAGGCCCAGATCTCTGTACTGGGGTGAATGTATGACATTGTTCTGCATTCTGTCCATCAATTGTGGTTTTTGCATTTGTCACCCCGAGTGGGATGGGTATACTCAGACGTTAGTCCCATGCTCTCCACACCACTGGATTCAAGCAAGCCGAGCTGAAGACGGCTGGAATGCCAGAAATCGGTCCTCGGAAGCTTGTTTCCGGTCCAGGGAAGGCATAGCTTGGCAGTGCAGGCTGGACTGTTCCCATGAGGCACAGGGTCAGACTGATTTGCATATAGCCATGTCTGAACTGGGGTGGTGTGGAGTTCAAAGAAACGATGGATTTAGGCCCAGATCTCTGTACTGGGGTGAATGTATGACATTGTTCTGCATTCTGTCCATCAACTGTGGTTTTTGCATTTGTCACCCCGAGTGGGATGGATATGCTCAGACATGAGTCCCATAATCTCCACACCACTGGATTCAAGCAAGCCGGGTTGAAGATATCTGGAATGCCAGAAACCGGTCCACGGAAGCTTGTTTCCGGTCCAGGGAAGGCATGGCTTGGCAGTTCGGGCTGGACTGTTCCTATGAGGCACAGGGTCAGACTGATTTGCATATGGCCATGTCTGAACTGGGGTGGTGTGGAGTGCAAAAAAACAATGGATTTAGGCCCAGATCTCTGTACTGGGGTGAATGTATGACATTGTTCTGCATTCTGTCCATCAACTGTGGTTTTTGCATTTGTCAACCCGAGTGGGATGGGTATGCTAAGACGTGAGTCCCATGCTCTCCACACCACTGGATTCAAGCAAGCCGGGCTGAAGACGGCTGGAATGCCTGAAACCGGTCCTCGGAAGATTGTTTCTGGTCCAGGGAAGGCATGGCTTGACAGTTCAGGCTGGACTGTTCCCATGAGGCACAGGGTCAGACTGATTTGCATATGGCCATGTCTGAACTGGGGTGGTGTGGAGTACAAAGAAACGATGGATTTAGGCCCAGATCTCTGTACTGGGGTGAATGTATGACATTGTTCTGCATTCTGTCCATCAACTGTGGTTTTTGCATTTGTCAACCCGAGTGGGATGGGTATGCTTAGACGTGAGTCCCATGCTCTCCACACCACTGGATTCAAGCAAGCCGGGCTGAAGACGGCTGGAATGCCTGAAACCGGTACTCGGAAGATTGTTTCTGGTCCAGGGAAGGCATGGCTTGTCAGTTCGGGCTGGACGTTCCCATGAGGCACAGGGTCAGACTGATTTGCATATGGCCATGTCTGAACTGGGGTGGTGTGGAGTGCAAAGAAACGATGGATTTAGGCCCAGATCTCTGTACTGGGGTGAATGTATGACATTGTTCTGCATTCTGTCCATCAACTGTGGTTTTTGCATTCGTCACCCCGAGTGGGATGGGTATGCTCAGACAAGAGTCCCATGCTCTCCACACCACTGGATTCAAGCAAGCCGGGTTGAAGATATCTGGAATGCCAGAAACCAGTCCTCGGAAGCTTGTTTCCGGTCCAGGGAAGGCATGGCTTGGCAGTTCGGGCTGGACTGTTCCCATGAGGCACAGGGTCAGACTGATTTGCATATGGCCATGTCTGAACTGGGGTGGTGTGGAGTACAAAAAACGATGGATTTAGGCCCAGATCTCTGTACTGGGGTGAATGTATGACATTGTTCTGCATTCTGTCCATCAACTGTAGTTTTTGCATTTGTCACCCCGAGTGGGATGGGTATACTCAGACGTTAGTCCCATGCTCTCCACACCACTGGATTCAAGCAAGCCGAGCTGAAGACGGCTGGAATGCCAGAAATCGGTCCTCGGAAGCTTGTTTCCGGTCCAGGGAAGGCATAGCTTGGCAGTGCAGGCTGGACTGTGAGGTTCCGTGACGGTTCCGTGACGACTTGAACCCGTGTTTTCAAGTTTGTCGGAAATACATAAAATTAGTATCAGCGAACCGCAAATGATCCATTTAGTATATCCTAGTGTTTTCGCTACGCTACGAGCAAGAGCACTCCTTCCACTGACACATTTCTGATATACACACGGCATCCATCTTAGATCGTGGCCGCCATTTTGTGGTTCCTTGCCCTCACATATGCAATAGCCTCTGATCATTTCATTCACTTCACTTTGATTAAGGACACGTAGCCTTAGCCGGAGATTCACCTCTTACATGACACGTGCACCTTAAACCAGATCACGCTGAAGCTGCATGACTCGACAAAGGCTGCCTCCTCTGCCCGAGGCCAGCCCACCTGAACTGGTTTTCCTGTCCATTGTACCTGATCATGATTAGGCGGCCGAAGCCGGTAGCCTTGCCCATTTACAACCCACAAACATCTCTTATCCCGCTTTTCTATCTTCTGCACCTGGCTCTGCTCCTTTCCTTCTGGGCCTTTATTAGGGGGAGGTAACGAACTTTACGATGAGGCGGTCCGGGTCTTGAATGCAATATTGACAAGGGATTGTGATGGACTGGTGGGAACCCCTCTTCGTGATGTTTGGTATCAGATATTATCGACAGTTCCTGTGTAACGCCAAATATTTATTGTTTAGAGACACAAAGGTTTGGGAATGTACCAACATGTGAAATATTTGCCTAGAGCACAATTTTTAGTATATAAGGAGCAACCCACTTTGTACAAATCGAACAGTCTCCTAGATTCTGCCCGTGTGTAGATTCTGTGACTTCTGTGTCCCTGCAGTAATAAACCTTTGGTCTTTGACGCCACCATCGAGAAGCCCGTGTTTCTGTTCATTTGTGCACCAAGGCAGGTGGAACTCCGGGGTCTTCGGGTGTTGTACCCTGACACCTCTGGACGGAACCAAAAAGTCCAGAACTCCAATTGGCGCCCAACGTGGGGCGACGTCATTCGGTACCGGTCCAAAAGCCTGAAGAGTTCGAGAAGCTTCGTGTGAAGATTCCTGAGGGAGGCGCCCCACTTCATCGATCCCGGCATATCGCAAAAGTGGCCCTGAAGTTCTCTTCCACGAGGGTTCCCGTTCAGGACGGCTGCAGTGGGCCGTTGCCTTGACCGTCGCCCTGTCTTGGACCCGAAGTGGTGCAGTCCTTAGTACGGCGAAACGTGACGGGTTTCTCCTTGGTGACGTCTTCAGTGCCTCAGTTAAGTATTTAGTGATAGCTAGCTGGTTATTTTTGTGAGGATTGTTAAAAATCCTTGATCGGTTCTTGGTTTGGTTTGGTTTTGTAAGATTATCACTAGTTGTTCTGGTTACGATAATCTATTTGGTTCAGTTTTGGGTATCGATACATCAGTTCGTTTTGGTAGGCCTAAGTTCTTGGTTCAAGTGCACAATTTGTTTCGTGTTTTGTTTGTTTTGTGTTCCGGACTGAGAATGGTAAGTCGGAAAATGTTGTCTTGTTTTAGTTGCAACAGTGACTCACAATTAGAGGATTCCTGTCTGGTTCCTCCGATTGGGACTCCCCTATATGACCTATATTGTAAGTATGGTGTGGGTCCTATAACTTATAATGAGATATGGGTCCGTTATTGTAAGAAGGATGGTGTCCTTAGTTGGCCACTGCATGGTAGTTTTGAACAAGAGATTCTCGACAATTTAGAAGCGAAATTGTTTAGGAAGAAAGCCCGGCCGGCAATGTTTGACTCTTTTCGTTATTGGCGGAAAGAATCCAAACAGAGAGAAATGAAAAGGTTGAAGAAAGAGCAAAAAGAACTAGAAGAGTTAACTCTAGAGCAAGCGACTAAGCAGTTGCAGGCTAACGAGTGTGAGAAAGCCATAGATGTAGCCATTAGAGAGCGTAACTTAGCGATTGACAAGTGCTATCCTGCCTTGCCATCGAAAATGGCTAAGATACTGGAGGATTCCGAAAACGATCCTCTGCTATCTTATCTGTTACGGTCGCCTCCACCGTATGCACAAGGTGCTGCGGCTCCACTTATCCCGAATGTTCAATTGCCGGTTGCTGGACAACCTGGTGTTCTTGTTCCTCAGAATCAAGTTCCTATACCTCCTGTGGTGAATGTAAATGTTCCTACAGCTCCTCCTCTTCCTGCACTGCCCGCTCCTATACCTACCACTGTACCTATTGGTCCTCAAACTATTTTCCTCGATACTCCTACTGTTTCGTCATCTATTCCTACCTCTACTGCGTTCTCTATGTCTGCGAGTGTACTAACTCCACTTTCTGTTCGTCGAAGAATTACTGATTCTGTTACTAATATGCTGTCGCCTATATATAAAACCTTGATTAAGACTCCTACTCCTGACTCTGTTCAGAGACGGAGTCAGCTTCCAAGTACTGAGGAACGGGGAGTTTTAGACTCCACAGCTCTCAGATGGATTACAAAAGTTAGAAGATATAGTACGAAAGATGTGTTAGAGACATTTATGCAATGGGGAGAGCCAACACAGCGATACGTCTTCGACGAGATGTGCTCGTTGTTGCGTGAGGAAATAGAAGAAGACGATGTCGAATCAGATTTGGAAGATTTAATTAAGATTCAAAAAGAGTTTGCTGCTGGAATGATAGTGGGCGATAATATAAAGGAAGCGATGGAACTCATTTTGAGTTTTAGGAATGATCCATCTCTTCGTTCACCGAGAGATTTAGAGAAAGGTAAAATGAAGCTAAGTCGCCAATATCCTATGAGGGAAGTTCCTCCAATTTGGCGCGAAGCAGTACAACGTGATGATAATGCGGGTATTGCAGCTGCTCCAGCACAGTTCCAAAGAGTATGGATACATATTCCGTGGAAGCGAGCAGAAGTGTTAGCAGTGAAACAGGCCTTGCCAGATCCACGTAAGAATCCAGCCGGATATTACAAGGAATTGACACAGACAGTTGAGGCTTGTATAATGAACTTAGCCGACATTGATATGTTGTTTGGTAATGTAGTTCCACAACCAGTGTGGGCTAAAATTCGTAGAGAGGATCATCAGGCTGCTTTAGGTGGTGATTGGGCAGCTATCACTGCAGCAGATGCTCAACAAATAGGTGGTGCGAAACCCGAACCCCTAATTGCTAATCTTCCTGGCAGAATAATAGATTTAATGAAGACTCTGATGCCAGCATTGCGTGTTAATTGGGATAAATTATCCGCATGCAAGCAGAAGAAAGACGAAAGTGTCTCCGACTTCTTCACGAGGTTCGAAGAGACTTTTGTAGACCATAGTGGTCAGGATATGAGCACTGAAGGAGGACAGAGATTGTTTGTCGATAAATTTGTGCATAATTTGTTACCTGAATTATGCAATAAATTGAAAGACTCAGAAAGTGCGTGGGCTGTATCTACGACAGCGCAAATACTTGCGACTGCACAGTACTATGAAAATAGGGATAAAGAGGAAAAGGAGAAATCAGAGAAGAAAACGAAAGATTTAAAGACTAAAGTTCTTTTACAGCAGGCGTATCCGCCTCGCACGAATCAGACTAATATGCAACAGAATTCGTATCAAAAGACAGATTATAATTCGACCAGGCCTCAATATCAGTGGAATCAGTGTGCGTACTGTAAGAAAGAGGGTCACTATAAAAATGATTGTCAGATTTTAGCGCAAAATAATGCGGCAGCAGCTCAGAGAGGTCGTGGTGGTTTTGCACAGAATTCTAGAGGTCGGGGACGAGGTGCTATGCCTCCACAAACTAATGATCGTCCTTCTAATCACTTTGATCAGCGAAATGTACAGTCAGCTCAACAGAATAGATCTCAGCAATATCTTGTTGAGGATTATTGTGAAGTTGAAGAGGGATTTCAACAAAATGGGTACTAGGACAGCCATAGACAGAGAGAGGGAGTAGTATCAGTTCCAGTGGATCAGAGTGGGCCTTATGTCGCAGTAGCAACATCAGGTGTAGTCGAACCGTTTCTGTTGGATACTGGTGCCGCAAAAAGTTCTATCATGCATGCGAAACTCCCTGGCGCACCTTTGTCTGGCTCAACAAATGTTTCCGTAGGTTTTTCAGGCGCCCCTGTGTACAACCCGATATCTGGTCCTTTGTCTATTTCTGTTGGACCGTGTCAATTGAAAGCACCCTTAATTTTGACGACAGGTTGTAATGAAAATCTGCTTGGTTTAGATTTGTTAAAACGACTATATGCGACATTGTACTGTTCTCCGGAAGGAGTACAGCTTACTTTGGGTAAAAGACTCACCTCTCCGATGTACTTGTCAATGGACAAACTCCCGCCGGAGCTACGTTCACTCCCTGATTCTCTTTGGGCGACTGGTCCCAATGATGTAGGTCTACTAGAGATTCCACCGTATGTAGTAACTTTGAAAGCGAATGTGAAATTTCCAAGAATTCCTCAATATAAAATATCGAATGAAGGTGAGCGTGCACTCTTATTGATTGTGCAAGATTTGATTAAAAAAGGTGTGGTTGAAGAAACGCGAGGAAATGTTTGTAATAGTCCTGTATTGCCGATTTTGAAACGAACAGATCCTACAAAGCCTCCAGTTTATAGGTTTGTCATAGACCTTAGAGAAGTTAATAAGATTGTAATTCCGCAGTTTCCTGTAGTGCCAGACATTACTGCTTTGTTAACATTGATTCCTGCTACAGCTACATGGTTCTCAGTCATCGACTTGAAGAATGCATTTTTCAGCATTCCGATAGCTGAAGAAAGTAGGGATATTTTCGGCTTCTGTTTAGGAGGTCGGAGTTTCAGATTTAAACGCGCTCCACAAGGCTACTGTGAAAGTCCATCCATTTACAGTCAAGCTTTAAAAAGCCAGTTAGATTCTTTTGTCCTTCCTCCAGGTTCTGCCCTAGTACAGTACGTAGACGATCTTTTGGTGGCTGCCGATGACAAGGAAACTTGCAAAGCAGCTACAATTTCACTATTGCATCATTTGTCTAATTTGAATCATAAGGTGTCACCTTCCAAAATGCAATATTGCTGCCAAGAAGTAACCTATTTAGGTCATCTCTTGTCAAAGGAGGGAAGGAAGTTGACCCCAGAAAGAATAAAAGCAATTACGCAGATGAGTGTTCCACGCACACAGAGGGAAGTACGTGCCTTTCTAGGTATTACCTCTTACTGTAGGCAATGGATCCCAAATTTTTCACTTTTAGCAAAACCGTTGGTAGCTTTGACTGGGAAAAATGTTCCGAGTCCGGTGCCATGGTCTGATGAATGTCAAGAGAGTTTTGCTGAATTACGAAAAGCTTTGTGTTCAGCTCCTGTATTGGGCACACCTGATTACAGTAAGCCATTCACGCTCTACGTTCACGAAAGAGAAGGTTGCGCGTTGAGTGTCTTGACACAGAAGTTTGGTGATAAACAACGCCCTTGTGCGTATTTCTCATCAACATTAGATCCGGTAGCTAGAGCATTGCCTAGTTGTTTGAGGGCTACAGCGGCAGCTGCAGCTTCCATTCGACAATCTGCTGGTTTGGTGATGAACAATATGCTAGTGGTCATGGTTCCTCATGCAGTGGACACACTCATGAACCGAACGAAGACACAACACCTTACTAGTGCGAGATTATCTGGTTACGAGCTGACGTTATTAGCGAGTCATATTCAGATCAAAAGATGCAATGTATTGAACCCAGCAACATTGTTGCCGACTGATCAAGAGTCGAGTGATTCTGAGCCACATGACTGTTATTTCAAAACGGAAGAAGAGACAAAAGGTCGTATCGACTTGAGAGATACTCCTCTATCCGACCCAGATGGTACGCTGTATGTGGACGGGTCATGTTTTAAATTGGAGAATGGTGATGTGACTGCTGCCTACGCGGTAACGACTTTGAAGACGATTGTGGAGACTGCAAGAGTGAGTCAGAATTCTGCCCAAGCTGCAGAGTTAATAGCTCTTACGAGAGCGTGTGTTTTAGCTGAGGGAAAGAGAGTGAATGTGTTTACAGATAGTCAGTACGCATTTGGCGTGGCCCATAGTTTTGGCCGGTTGTGGAGAGAAAGGGGTTTCATTACGTCCCATGGGACTAAGATTCAACATGGTCAGCTAGTTAACGACTTGTTAGAATCTCTAACCTTACCGACTGAAGTTGCGATTGTGAAGTGCAGTGCTCATAAAGCAATCACGGATGATGTTGGTCGGGGAAATGCCTTTGCTGATGAAACCGCTAAACAGACAGCTAGAGACATGATGAGTAGAATGTATGTTGCTACGTCTGCAAGATGGATTGCTGAGTCTGGAATGTGTGAGGACACAATGGAAAGTGTGAAAGAGATTCAGAAAGAAGCGACTGAGGAAGAGAAACGCGTATGGAGAGAAAGTACGGGCAAATTGGACTCGAATGGATGTTGGATCGATTTGACAGAACAGCAGCGTTGGATGTTGCCTGATGCGTATGTGCTTGCAGTAGTGACGATGGCGCATGGAGTGGCGCACATAAGTTCTAAAGGGATATGTAAGATGTTAGCTCCGGTTTGGAAGAATGAGGGAATCAGTAAGTGTGCAGAGAGAGTGGTGAAAAATTGTATGGTGTGCTTGATGCATAATCCTGGCAAGGGAACTCCAACTCCAGCTGGTCATTTTGCTCCTCCTTCCTGTCCCTTTGAAGTAATACAGTTAGACTTCATTCACATGGAACGCTGCAACAATTTAAAATACGTCCTGGTGGTGGTTTGTGCTTTTTCCAGGTGGATAGAAGCATACCCACTAAAGGACAACACTGCTTTATCAACTGCCAAAATTCTTCTCAAAGAATTTTTCCCTAGGTTTGGAATGCCACGGATTGTATGGTCAGATAACGGAAGTGAGTTTATAGGGAAAGTTATGCAGAGTGTGTGTGCTGGTCTAGGATTGAAACAAAAATTTCATAGTGCGAACCATCCCCAGTCTGCTGGTTTAGTTGAGGGTTACAATGGCACCCTCAAGCTTAAAATAGCCAAAATTCAAGCATCCACAGGTTTGGCTTGGCCAGACGCACTTCCTTTGGCCTTGTTATCAACGAGAGCAACAGTGCATTCTAGAATAGGGCTTTCTCCATATGAGATTGTATTTGGCCGCCCGGCAAATGTCTGGGGTGTGCCAAGGCCTAAACAATTCTGCTCCATTGAATATCCTATGTTGATAGACTATCTTTACGACTTGACTGCTAAATTAAGTCTTATTCATCAACAGGTCTTTGATGCTTTGCCAAAACCTCCGGAGAGTCCAGGGCATCAGCTGAAACCCGGCGACCACGTGGTGGTCAGAAATTTTGCGAGGACAAAGAATCTTCAGCCTCGCTACATCGGCCCCTTCCAAATCCTGCTGGCGACGAGGACAGCTGTACGTGTTGCTGGTCGCAAGCACTGGATCCACGCTTCTCACGTAAAGCGTGTTCCACTGCCGCTGCCCTACGACGACTGGGTGAAGAAGGGAATTGGTGCCTCCGAAGCTGAAACAACTCCGAAATTTGTCCCTTTCAGCGATGCCGATTTGATTTCTGACACTTTGAAACGTGACTCTCCTCTTGAAAAGACTGCTTTGAACATTGAAAATTTGTCTCCAGCATCAGAAGAAACTTTGCCATCTGCGAACGTAAACTCTGCAACAGCTGCTAGTGATACACTATTTTCCGATCAAACAGTACCAGCGAAGACAAGATACAACCTTAGAAGCCATAAAAAGGACTAATAAAGCAGGCAACTGCATACTGTGATTTTGATATATATATATATATTTTGAACTTTTGCCTTCAGCCAGGAAGTTTGTTATTGTTTATTGTTTTTAAAATTGCCTTGCCGTCTGGGTAGCCGTAGGGTCGTGGCTGTGTGCCTAGTTTGAATTTGCAGGGGTCTGACACAAGGTCGATCTTTCTGTTAGTACTGGGAACTCCCAGGGCTGACAGAGGCATTTTCATCTACGTACACATCATCAGTGGTCGCGAGCGGATTGTAGAAGATGGAACTTCCTGCGCTGCAACGAGAAAATGTGATTTACGTTCGCAGAAACAGACTAAATAGAATTCTTCATAGCAAATGTTTCTTGATGCAATGTGCCATTACATTTTTGATTGTTTTAGCAACACTGGTGGGTGGAATTGTCTTTAGCATAAATTTGATTTTTGTGCCAGTATCTACAGTACCTCCCCTTGATCCTGCTATTTCTACTGTTTCTTCTATACACTCTTTTCACTCGTTTCCGGAACATGAGCAAGCTCGACGCTCGGAATTCATTAATAATACTTTTGTACAGCTCTTGCATCAACACCAACTGGTAGTTAACACGACAGACTGTTGGGTGTGTGGCTTGATACCCCACACTATGGATAAAGGTATTCCCTATCTGGTTTTGCCTTTCAGCTACAATGGATCATTTCAGGCCCTTCAAACCATCTTTGCTTATGCTCTTGAGACCTATCCTCCACGTCCACCACGTTCCACTAAATATAACTCTGCCAACAAAGCTTTAGTCCAGGGAATTATTGACATGGTCAAAGACGTCAATAATACTCCATCATACCCTAGAGACGAATTGCGAGTATATTTAAGTTGGAATACTTCAGAGTATCGCCTTAGTTTAGGAGAAAGCAAGCGTAAAAGCTCAACTCCAATCTGGGTCGTACCTCACCGAGGTCAGGTCTGTTTGCAAGGTAATGGGAGAAATCCGAGAGCTCAGCTAGGGAGGAGTGAGTGCGTAGAGACTTATGTGTTTCCGGCTAACTCTTCCCCTGCCTTTCTTACTGCTAGGGGTACCTATTTCATTTGTCGAGACAGAGCTTATACATGGTTGCCTACCGACTTCTCAGGATCATGTTATATTGCTCGATTATTGCCTCCGACATACACTGCTTCACCTGATTACCACAGAACAAGAGTAGCGAGAGGTGTTTTCAGCAAGGAAGATACAGCTGGTCAGGAAGCTGGAGACTTCTTCAAAGGCTTCCTTCCGTTCTGGGGGCCTATGGCCAATAGTAGAAACATACGTCAGCTAACACGGGTAGTTGAATCTACTATTACCGAAACTGCTGGTGCCCTTAGCAATCTGACAGCTGAGCTTCAGGCGGATAGGCTCATGACATTGCAGAACCGTATGGTTCTAGATGTTATACTTGCAGATCGAGGTGGGGTATGCAGAATGATCCAATCGAGCTGCTGTGTCTTTATTCCTAATAATGCTCCAACAGTTTACGAGGCGATCTCTAAGTTGCACAAGATTTCGGACTCCATACATGTAGATGAGGGAAACTGGTCCTTTATGGAGTGGGTTTGGACTCTGATCTCAGCGTGGGGATGGAAGGTTCTAATGGTCATTGGTGTCATCTTAGTATTCCTATTCTCATGTTGTCTGATTATCCAGTGTGGTCCTGCTCTGTGTAGTCTTTGTGCTACAACCTGTTTTAGAAAACCACCTGCGTTTGGAGAAAAGACACGAGAAAGGATGATGATACAACAGCATGTCACTGACCTGATGAGCATAGAACTAGATTCAGACATAGATTGAGTAATTGCCTATGTAAGGGCAAAAGGAGGGTCTGAGGTTCCGTGACGGTTCCGTGACGACTTGAACCCGTGTTTTCAAGTTTGTCGGAAATACATAAAATTAGTATCAGCGAACCGCAAATGATCCATTTAGTATATCCTAGTGTTTTCGCTACGCTACGAGCAAGAGCACTCCTTCCACTGACACATTTCTGATATACACACGGCATCCATCTTAGATCGTGGCCGCCATTTTGTGGTTCCTTGCCCTCACATATGCAATAGCCTCTGATCATTTCATTCACTTCACTTTGATTAAGGACACGTAGCCTTAGCCGGAGATTCACCTCTTACATGACACGTGCACCTTAAACCAGATCACGCTGAAGCTGCATGACTCGACAAAGGCTGCCTCCTCTGCCCGAGGCCAGCCCACCTGAACTGGTTTTCCTGTCCATTGTACCTGATCATGATTAGGCGGCCGAAGCCGGTAGCCTTGCCCATTTACAACCCACAAACATCTCTTATCCCGCTTTTCTATCTTCTGCACCTGGCTCTGCTCCTTTCCTTCTGGGCCTTTATTAGGGGGAGGTAACGAACTTTACGATGAGGCGGTCCGGGTCTTGAATGCAATATTGACAAGGGATTGTGATGGACTGGTGGGAACCCCTCTTCGTGATGTTTGGTATCAGATATTATCGACAGTTCCTGTGTAACGCCAAATATTTATTGTTTAGAGACACAAAGGTTTGGGAATGTACCAACATGTGAAATATTTGCCTAGAGCACAATTTTTAGTATATAAGGAGCAACCCACTTTGTACAAATCGAACAGTCTCCTAGATTCTGCCCGTGTGTAGATTCTGTGACTTCTGTGTCCCTGCAGTAATAAACCTTTGGTCTTTGACGCCACCATCGAGAAGCCCGTGTTTCTGTTCATTTGTGCACCAAGGCAGGTGGAACTCCGGGGTCTTCGGGTGTTGTACCCTGACACCTCTGGACGGAACCAAAAAGTCCAGAACTCCAACTGTTCCCATGAGGCACAGGGTCAGACTGATTTGCATATAGCCATGTCTGAACTGGGGTGGTGTGGAGTTCAAAGAAACGATGGGTTTAGGCCCAGATCTCTGTACTGGGGTGAATGTATGACATTGTTCTGCATTCTGTCCATCAACTGTGGTTTTTGCATTTGTCACCCCGAGTGGGATGGATATGCTCAGACATGAGTCCCATAATCTCCACACCACTGGATTCAAGCAAGCCGGGTTGAAGATATCTGGAATGCCAGAAACCGGTCCACAGAAGCTTGTTTCCGGTCCAGGGAAGGCATGGCTTGGCAGTTCGGGCTGGACTGTTCCTATGAGGCACAGGGTCAGACTGATTTGCATATGGCCATGTCTGAACTGGGGTGGTGTGGAGTGCAAAAAAACAATGGATTTAGGCCCAGATCTCTGTACTGGGGTGAATGTATGACATTGTTCTGCATTCTGTCCATCAACTGTGGTTTTTGCATTTGTCAACCCGAGTGGGATGGGTATGCTAAGACGTGAGTCCCATGCTCTCCACACCACTGGATTCAAGCAAGCCGGGCTGAAGACGGCTGGAATGCCTGAAACCGGTCCTCGGAAGATTGTTTCTGGTCCAGGGAAGGCATGGCTTGACAGTTCGGGCTGGACTGTTCCCATGAGGCACAGGGTCAGACTGATTTGCATATGGCCATGTCTGAACTGGGGTGGTGTGGAGTACAAAGAAACTATGGATTTAGGCCCAGATCTCTGTACTGGGGTGAATGTATGACATTGTTCTGCATTCTGTCCATCAACTGTGGTTTTTGCATTTGTCAACCCGAGTGGGATGGGTATGCTTAGACGTGAGTCCCATGCTCTCCACACCACTGGATTCAAGCAAGCCGGGCTGAAGACGGCTGGAATGCCTGAAACCGGTACTCGGAAGATTGTTTCTGGTCCAGGGAAGGCATGGCTTGACAGTTCGGGCTGGACTGTTCCCATGAGGCACAGGGTCAGACTGATTTGCATATGGCCATGTCTGAACTGGGGTGGTGTGGAGTGCAAAGAAACGATGGATTTAGGCCCAGATCTCTGTACTGGGGTGAATGTATGACAGTGTTCTGCATTCTGTCCATCAACTGTGGTTTTTGCATTCGTCACCCCGAGTGGGATGGGTATGCTCAGACAAGAGTCCCATGCTCTCCACACCACTGGATTCAAGCAAGCCGGGTTGAAGATATCTGGAATGCCAGAAACCAGTCCTCGGAAGCTTGTTTCCGGTCCAGGGAAGGCATGGCTTGGCAGTTCGGGCTGGACTGTTCCCATGAGGCACAGGGTCAGACTGATTTGCATATGGCCATGTCTGAACTGGGGTGGTGTGGAGTACAAAAAACGATGGATTTAGGCCCAGATCTCTGTACTGGGGTGAATGTATGACATTGTTCTGCATTCTGTCCATCAACTGTGGTTTTTGCATTTGTCACCCCGAGTGGGATGGGTATGCTCAGACGTTAGTCCCATGCTCTCCACACCACTGGATTCAAGCAAGCCGAGCTGAAGACGGCTGGAATGCCAGAAATCGGTCCTCGGAAGCTTGTTTCCGGTCCAGGGAAGACATGGCTTGGCAGTTCGGGCTGGACTGTTCCCATGAGGCACAGGGTCAGACTGATTTGCATATGGCCATGTCTGAACTGGGGTGGTGTGGAGTGCAAAGAAACGATGGATTTAGGCCCAGATCTCTGTACTGGGGTGAATCTATGACATTGTTCTGCATTCTGTCCATCAACTGTGGTTTTTGCATTCGTCACCCCGAGTGGGATGGGTATGCTCAGACGTGAGTCCCATGCTCTCCACACCACTGAATTCAAGCAAGCCGGGTTGAAGATATCTGGAATGCCAGAAACCGGTCCTCGGAAGCTTGTTTCCAGTCCAGGGAAGGCATGGCTTGGCAGTTCGGGCTGGACTGTTCCCATGAGGCACAGGGTCAGACTGATTTGCATATGGCCATGTCTGAACTGGGGTGGTGTGGAGTACAAAAAAACGATGGATTTAGGCCCAGATCTCTGTAATGGGGTGAATGTATGACATTGTTCTGCATTCTGTCCATCAACTGTGGTTTTTGCATTTGTCACCCCGAGTGGGATGGGTATGCTCAGATGTGAGTCCCATGCTCTCCACACCACTGGATTCAAGCAAACCGGGCTAAAGACGGCTGGAATGCCAGAAACCGGTCCTCGGAAGCTTGTTTCCGGTCCAGGGAACGCATGGCTTGGCAGTTCGGGCTGGACTGTTCCCATGAGGCACAGGGTCAGACTGATTTGCATATGGCCATGTCTGAACTGGGATGGTGTGGAGTGCAAAATAACGATGGATTTAGGCCCAGATCTCTGTACTGGGGTGAATGTATGACATTGTTCTGCATTCTGTCCATCAACTGTGGTTTTTGCATTTGTCACCCCGAGTTGGATGGGTATGCTCAGACGTGAGTCCCATGCTCTTCACACCACTGGATTCAAGCAAGCCGGGTTGAAGATGGCTGGAATGCCAGAAACCGGTCCTCGGAAGCTTGTTTCCGGTCCAGGGAAGGCATGGCTTGGCAGTTCGGGCTGGACTGTTCCCATGAGGCACATGGTCAGACTGATTTGCATATGGCCATGTCTGAACTGGGTTGGTGTGGAGTACAAAAAAACGATGGATTTAGGCCCAGATCTCTGTACTGGGGTGAATGTATGACATTGTTCTGCATTCTGTCCATCAACTGTGGTTTTTGCATTTGTCACCCCGTTTGGGATGGATATGCTCAGACATGAGTCCCATGCTCTCCACACCACTGGATTCAATCAATCCGAGCTGAAGACGGCTGGAATGCCAGAAATCGGTCCTTGGAAGCTTGTTTCCGGTCCAGGGAAGGCATAGCTTGGCAGTTCAGGCTGGACTGTTCCCATGAGGCACAGGGTCAGACTGATTTACATATAGCCATGTCTGAACTGGGGTGGTGTGGAGTTCAAAGAAACGATGGATTTAGGCCCAGATCTCTGTACTGGGGTGAATGTATGACATTGTTCTGCATTCTGTCCATCAACTGTGGTTTTTGCATTTGTCACCCCGAGTGGGATGGATATGCTCAGACATGAGTCCCATAATCTCCACACCACTGGATTAAAGCAAGCCGGGTTGAAGATATCTGGAATGCCAGAAACCGGTCCACGGAAGCTTGTTTCCGGTCCAGGGAAGGCATGGCTTGGCAGTTCGGGCTGGACTGTTCCTATGAGGCACAGGGTCAGACTGATTTGCATATGGCCATGTCTGAACTGGGGTGGTGTGGAGTGCAAAAAAACAATGGATTTAGGCCCAGATCTCTGTATGGGGTGAATGTATGACATTGTTCTGCATTCTGTCCATCAAATGTGGTTTTTGCATTTTTCAACCCGAGTGAGATGGGTATGCTAAGACGTGAGTCCCATGCTCTCCACACCACTGGATTCAAGCAAGCCGGGCTGAAGACGGCTGGAATGCCTGAAACCGGTCCTCGGAAGCTTGTTTCTGGTCCAGGGAAGGCATGGCTTGACCATTCGGGCTGGACTGTTCCCATGAGGCACAGGGTCAGACTGATTTGCATATGGCCATGTCTGAACTGGGGTGGTGTGGAGTACAAAGAAGCGATGGATTTAGGCCCAGATCTCTGTACTGGGGTGAATGTATGACATTGTTCTGAATTCTGTCCATCAACTGTGGTTTTTGCATTCGTCACCCCGAGTGGGATGGGTATGCTCAGACAAGAGTCCCATGCTCTCCACACCACTGGATTCAAGCAAGCCGGGTTGAAGATATCTGGAATGCCAGAAACCAGTCCTCGGAAGCTTGTTTCCGGTCCAGGGAAGGCATGGCTTGGCAGTTCGGGCTGGACTGTTCCCATGAGGCACAGGGTCAGACTGATTTGCATATGGCCATGTCTGAACTGGGGTGGTGTGGAGTACAAAAAACGATGGATTTAGGCCCAGATCTCTGTACTGGGGTGAATGTATGACATTGTTCTGCATTCTGTCCATCAACTGTGGTTTTTGCATTTGTCACCCCGAGTGGGATGGGTATGCTCAGACGTTAGTCTCATGCTCTCCACACCACTGGATTCAAGCAAGCCGAGCTGAAGACGGCTGGAATGCCAGAAATCGGTCCTCGGAAGCTTGTTTCCGGTCCAGGGAAGACATGGCTTGGCAGTTCGGGCTGGACTGTTCCCATGAGGCACAGGGTCAGACTGATTTGCATATGGCCATGTCTGAACTGGGGTGGTGTGGAGTTCAAAGAAACGATGGATTTAGGCCCAGATCTCTGTACTGGGGTGAATCTATGACATTGTTCTGCATTCTGTCCATCAACTGTGGTTTTTGCATTTTTCACCCCGAGTGGGATGGGTATGCTCAGACGTGAGTCCCATGCTCTCCACACCACTGAATTCAAGCAAGCCGGGTTGAAGATATCTGGAATGCCAGAAACCGGTCCTCGGAATCTTGTTTCCAGTCCAGGGAAGGCATGGCTTGGCAGTTCGGGCTGGACTGTTCCCATGAGGCACAGGGTCAGACTGATTTGCATATGGCCATGTCTGAACTGGGGTGGTGTGGAGTACAAAAAAACGATGGATTTAGGCCCAGATCTCTGTAATGGGGTGAATGTATGACATTGTTCTGCATTCTGTCCATCAACTGTGGTTTTTGCATTTGTCACCCGAGTGGGATGGGTATGCTCAGATGTGAGTCCCATGCTCTCCACACCACTGGATTCAAGCAAGCCGGGCTGAAGACGGCTGGAATGCCAGAAACCGGTCCTCGGAAGCTTGTTTCCGGTCCAGGGAAGGCATGGCTTGGCAGTTCGGGCTGGACTGTTCCCATGAGGCACAGGGTCAGACTGATTTGCATATGGCCATGTCTGAACTGGGATGGTGTGGAGTGCAAAATAACGATGGATTTAGGCCCAGATCTCTGTACTGGGGTGAATGTATGACATTGTTCTGCATTCTGTCCATCAACTGTGGTTTTTGCATTTGTCACCCCGAGTTGGATGGGTATGCTCAGACGTGAGTCCCATGCTCTTCACACCACTGGATTCAAGCAAGCCGGGTTGAAGATGGCTGGAATGCCAGAAACCGGTCCTCGGAAGCTTGTTTCCGGTCCAGGGAAGGCATGGCTTGGCAGTTCGGGCTGGACTGTTCCCATGAGGCACATGGTCAGACTGATTTGCATATGGCCATGTCTGAACTGGGTTGGTGTGGAGTACAAAAAAACGATGGATTTAGGCCCAGATCTCTGTACTGGGGTGAATGTATGACATTGTTCTGCATTCTGTCCATCAACTGTGGTTTTTGCATTTGTCACCCCGTTTGGGATGGATATGCTCAGACATGAGTCCCATGCTCTCCACACCACTGGATTCAATCAATCCGAGCTGAAGACGGCTGGAATGCCAGAAATCGGTCCTTGGAAGCTTGTTTCCGGTCCAGGGAAGGCATAGCTTGGCAGTTCAAGCTGGACTGTTCCCATGAGGCACAGGGTCAGACTGATTTGCATATAGCCATGTCTGAACTGGGGTGGTGTGGAGTTCAAAGAAACGATGGATTTAGGCCCAGATCTCTGTACTGGGGTGAATGTATGACATTGTTCTGCATTCTGTCCATCAACTGTGGTTTTTGCATTTGTCACCCCGAGTGGGATGGATATGCTCAGACATGAGTCCCATAATCTCCACACCACTGGATTCAAGCAAGCCGGGTTGAAGATATCTGGAATGCCAGAAACCGGTCCACGGAAGCTTGTTTCCGGTCCAGGGAAGGCATGGCTTGGCAGTTCGGGCTGGACTGTTCCTATGAGGCACAGGGTCAGACTGATTTGCATATGGCCATGTCTGAACTGGGGTGGTGTGGAGTGCAAAAAAACAATGGATTTAGGCCCAGATCTCTGTATGGGGTGAATGTATGACATTGTTCTGCATTCTGTCCATCAACTGTGGTTTTTGCATTTGTCAACCCGAGTGGGATGGGTATGCTAAGACGTGAGTCCCATGCTCTCCACACCACTGGATTCAAGCAAGCCGCGCTGAAGACGGCTGGAATGCCTGAAACCGGTCCTCGGAAGCTTGTTTCTGGTCCAGGGAAGGCATGGCTTGACCGTTCGGGCTGGACTGTTCCCATGAGGCACAGGGTCAGACTGATTTGCATATGGCCATGTCTGAACTGGGGTGGTGTGGAGTACAAAGAAGCGATGGATTTAGGCCCAGATCTCTGTACTGGGGTGAATGTATGACATTGTTCTGCATTCTGTCCATCAACTGTGGTTTTTGCATTCGTCACCCCGAGTGGGATGGGTATGCTCAGACGTGAGTCCCATGCTCTCCACACCACTGGATTCAAGCAAGCCGGGTTGAAGATATCTGGAATGCCAGAAACCAGTCCTCGGAAGCTTGTTTCCGGTCCAGGGAAGGCAAGGCTTGGCAGTTCGGGCTGGACTGTTCCCATGAGGCACAGGTTAAGACTGATTTGCATATGGCCATGTCTGAACTGGGGTGGTGTGGAGTACACAAAACGATGGAGTTAGGCCCAGATCTCTGTACTGGGGTGAATGTATGACATTGTTCTGCATTCTGTCCATCAACTGTGGTTTTTGCATTTGTCACCCCGAGTGGGATGGGTATACTCAGACGTTAGTCCCATGCTCTCCACACCACTGGATTCAAGCAAGCCGAGCTGAAGACGGCTGGAATGCCAGAAATCGGTCCTCGGAAGCTTGTTTCCGGTCCAGGGAAGGCATAGCTTGGCAGTGCAGGCTGGACTGTTCCCATGAGGCACAGGGTCAGACTGATTTGCATATAGCCATGTCTGAACTGGGGTGGTGTGGAGTTCAAAGAAACGATGGATTTAGGCCCAGATCTCTGTACTGGGGTGAATGTATGACATTGTTCTGCATTCTGTCCATCAACTGTGGTTTTTGCATTTGTCACCCCGAGTGGGATGGATATGCTCAGACATGAGTCCCATAATCTCCACACCACTGGATTCAAGCAAGCCGGGTTGAAGATATCTGGAATGCCAGAAACCGGTCCACGGAAGCTTGTTTCCGGTCAAGGGAAGGCATGGCTTGGCAGTTCGGGCTGGACTGTTCCTATGAGGCACAGGGTCAGACTGATTTGCATTTGGCCATGTCTGAACTGGGGTGGTGTGGAGTGCAAAAAAACAATGGATTTAGGCCCAGATCTCTGTACTGGGGTGAATGTATGACATTGTTCTGCATTCTGTCCATCCACTGTGGTTTTTGCATTTGTCAACCCGAGTGGGATGGGTATGCTAAGACGTGAGTCCCATGCTCTCCACACCACTGGATTCAAGCAAGCCGGGCTGAAGACGGCTGGAATGCCTGAAACCGGTCCTCGGAAGATTGTTTCTGGTCCAGGGAAGGCATGGCTTGACAGTTCGGGCTGGACTGTTCCCATGAGGCACAGGGTCAGACTGATTTGCATATGGCCATGTCTGAACTGGGGTGGTGTGGAGTACAAAGAAACGATGGATTTAGGCCCAGATCTCTGTACTGGGGTGAATGTATGACATTGTTCTGCATTCTGTCCATCAACTGTGGTTTTTGCATTTGTCAACCCGAGTGGGATGGGTATGCTTAGACGTGAGTCCCATGCTCTCCACACCACTGGATTCAAGCAAGCCGGGCTGAAGACGGCTGGAATGCCTGAAACCGGTACTCGGAAGATTGTTTCTGGTCCAGGGAAGGCATGGCTTGACAGTTCGGGCTGGACGTTCCCATGAGGCACAGGGTCAGACTGATTTGCATATGGCCATGTCTGAACTGGGGTGGTGTGGAGTGCAAAGAAACGATGGATTTAGGCCCAGATCTCTGTACTGGGGTGAATGTATGACATTGTTCTGCATTCTGTCCATCAACTGTGGTTTTTGCATTCGTCACCCCGAGTGGGATGGGTATGCTCAGACAAGAGTCCCATGCTCTCCACACCTCTGGATTCAAGCAAGCCGGGTTGAAGATATCTGGAATGCCAGAAACCAGTCCTCGGAAGCTTGTTTCCGGTCCAGGGAAGGCATGGCTTGGCAGTTTGGGCTGGACTGTTCCCATGGGGCACAGGGTCAGACTGATTTGCATATGGCCATGTCTGAACTGGGGTGGTGTGGAGTACAAAAAACGATGGATTTAGGCCCAGATCTCTGTACTGGGGTGAATGTATGACATTGTTCTGCATTCTGTCCATCAACTGTGGTTTTTGCATTTGTCACCCCGAGTGGGATGGGTATACTCAGACGTTAGTCCCATGCTCTCCACACCACTGGATTCAAGCAAGCCGAGCTGAAGACGGCTGGAATGCCAGAAATCGGTCCTCGGAAGCTTGTTTCCGGTCCAGGGAAGGCATAGCTTGGCAGTGCAGGCTGGACTGTTCCCATGAGGCACAGGGTCAGACTGATTTGCATATAGCCATGTCTGAACTGGGGTGGTGTGGAGTTCAAAGAAACGATGGGTTTAGGCCCAGATCTCTGTACTGGGGTGAATGTATGACATTGTTCTGCATTCTGTCCATCAACTGTGGTTTTTGCATTTGTCACCCCGAGTGGGATGGATATGCTCAGACATGAGTCCCATAATCTCCACACCACTGGATTCAAGCAAGCCGGGTTGAAGATATCTGGAATGCCAGAAACCGGTCCACGGAAGCTTGTTTCCGGTCCAGGGAAGGCATGGCTTGGCAGTTCGGGCTGGACTGTTCCTATGAGGCACAGGGTCAGACTGATTTGCATATGGCCATGTCTGAACTGGGGTGGTGTGGAGTGCAAAAAAACAATGGATTTAGGCCCAGATCTCTGTACTGGGGTGAATGTATGACATTGTTCTGCATTCTGTCCATCAACTGTGGTTTTTGCATTTGTCAACCCGAGTGGGATGGGTATGCTAAGACGTGAGTCCCATGCTCTCCACACCACTGGATTCAAGCAAGCCGGGCTGAAGACGGCTGGAATGCCTGAAACCGGTCCTCGGATGATTGTTTCTGGTCCAGGGAAGGCATGGCTTGACAGTTCGGGCTGGACTGTTCCCATGAGGCACAGGGTCAGACTGATTTGCATATGGCCATGTCTGAACTGGGGTGGTGTGGAGTACAAAGAAACGATGGATTTAGGCCCAGATCTCTGTACTGGGGTGAATGTATGACATTGTTCTGCATTCTGTCCATCAACTGTGGTTTTTGCATTTGTCAACCCGAGTGGTATGGGTATGCTTAGACGTGAGTCCCATGCTCTCCACACCACTGGATTCAAGCAAGCCGGGCTGAAGACGGCTGGAATGCCTGAAACCGGTACTCGGAAGATTGTTTCTGGTCCAGGGAAGGCATGGCTTGACAGTTCGGGCTGGACTGTTCCCATGAGGCACAGGGTCAGACTGATTTGCATATGGCCATGTCTGAACTGGGGTGGTGTGGAGTGCAAAGAAACGATGGATTTAGGCCCAGATCTCTGTACTGGGGTGAATGTATGACATTGTTCTGCATTCTGTCCATCAACTGTGGTTTTTGCATTCGTCACCCCGAGTGGGATGGGAATGCTCAGACAAGAGTCCCATGCTCTCCACACCACTGGATTCAAGCAAGCCGGGTTGAAGATATCTGGAATGCCAGAAACCAGTCCTCGGAAGCTTGTTTCCGGTCCAGGGAAGGCATGGCTTGGCAGTTCGGGCTGGACTGTTCCCATGAGGCACAGGGTCAGACTGATTTGCATATGGCCATGTGTGAGAAGTTGGCCTGGTATATAATGCTCACTAGTTCTAGTGATCACTTTGTACCATGCCAAGCAACCCTTATGATGATGGTTGTAATTCAACCTTGTAGACCAGTTATCCTAGTGGTAACGTGGACAAAGCAGTCTTAGGCTAAACTCTGAAAGGCATGTGAAGCCAGCTGTTATACCATACACAACCCCCTTGAATACCAAATGAAAGGGACACCACACAGATATATATTGAAAATATATATTGATTTATTAACTATAAAATCCCCTGGACTCTTTATGAGCACAGAAGCACAAGCGTAAAATCACAAGACAGTTTAAAATACACAAAAGTTGCACAATATGGATGAGCCCTAGGGGCCACCTAAACCTTATACTAAGAAAGTGGTATAAGAGATACCAATAGGAAAGTGAAGAGGCCTAGGGCCTTGGGAATCGCTGGAGCTATTCGAGACTGGAGTTAACTAAGTCGGGAAAGGCCCACGGGACTCGGGTGCAGTGTTCAAAGTGCACGCACTTCTCGATACAAAGTCTATGGTGCGTAAAAAGCACAAAGTTAGAAAGTTAGGAACCTTCCGAGTGACCTACGGAGCTGAAACTTAAAACACAGGCCCTTGGGATGTGTACCAGTGCAGGGGCACCGGCGGAGCTGAGTTACCTCACCCACAGGAAGCGGGTGCACAGGGTCGAAGATGTGTCGGGTTTCGTCACGCTGGTCGATGGTGCTTGGAGCTGAAGATGCTGCAGGCGGCTCGATGAGAAGAGTTCCGGTGGATCCAAGGGTGGATCTGAAGAGTTGAAGACCTGAAAGCAGAGGGGACAGTGTTCAAAGTCACTAGCCAGTGACTACCGTGGAACCAGATTGAAACCAGGCGATGTCGGGTGCAAACAGGCGTTGTCGGGTAGCTTCTTTCTGCAGCCACGTGGATACCCGGGGTCGAGGACGTCCAGGAGTCGGTCACAAGCTGTCCCACGTAAGCTTCTCGCTGTTGGCGGTGTCGGCGACCTGATCGGAGCAAACAGGCCTTGGCAAATGCAAGCCACGCAGAAGTTGAAAGATGCTGTTCACTCGGACCAGCAAGGTCAGAGCGGGTGCTCCTTTTCACAGGAGCTTGGGTAGGTCTGGAGCAACCAGACCTGCTGTTTAAATCTTCGGGTTCGTCGCCAAGATGGCCGCTGGCCGCGTGGCTAGTGGCCGGGATGGCGCGTCGAGTGGCACAATGCAAAAGGGCCCCACGCAGATCGTGGAGATGCTGGAGGGCTGATCTTCGGTGCAAGGGCTGCTCGGTGGTGGGGGTTCTCAATCCCCAAAGCACAACGTCGAGGATGCCTCAGAAGCTGCGCAGTCAGCTTTTCGGGTGTCTTTCAAGAGGTCCGGTCCCACGTCACTCGGTGCCTCCACGGGTCCCTTCTTCGCAGGGACTGTGGATCGGGCTCTGAGAGGTCTGAGAGTCTGGTTCTTGTCGGGCTCTGGGCTCGGTCTCCGGCGGGAGGCGGCGGCAAAGCAGACGTCGAGTTGCTGGTTGGTACCTGTGTTCACAGGGTGGTCACTCCTTGGCCACAAGGGAGATTCTTCTTCAGTCTTCTGTGCAGCAGAATGTCGAAGTCCAGTCTTCTTCTTAGTTTTAAGTTGATTTTGGGATGATCTGCTGTGCAATGGCACTGCTCCCCCTCTTATTCCCAATCTAGGGGGGTGGATCACCTACTAGGTCCCTCCTCTGGGAGGAACCAGGAAGGGGGGCGGTTACACCCCCTTTCCTTTGTCCAGCTCCGCGCCAGGACTGGGGCTGGAAGGCCCCAGAACCGGTTTGGACTGGCCTATGCACGGGGACACCTTGTGTGCCCCGGGCATGTCTGATTCCATTCAGCCCTGTCCTACCCAATACACAAAATCCTGTCTGGGGTGGTGCTCGCACCTCCCAAGGCAGGAAACCCTTTGTCCAGGCCACCATCTGCCGAGTTTCGGTCAGCAGCAGGAGGCCAGACTTGTGTCTGTGGTGGCAGCGTCCATTTTGTGAAGCTGAGGCTCTGTTTAACTTTAACCGGGGTTAAGGCTACACACATGTCGTGTCCCTCTAGAAGGGTGGAATGCTATCCCCGTCGCCAGAATTGGCGAGGGGATAGTATTCCAATTCGTATGACACCTTACTCGACATGTTTTGATAAAGCCAAACCAAAGATAGCATTTAACCGCGAGGATTATAATGCACTTAAGAGTATATGGTATGGCAATATCCCGGAACAGCTTAGGGAGTTGTTCCCGACAGCTGCAGACAGGCTCAGCTCATGCTAGAGCACCATCTCACATATTTCCAAGCACTCTGCCTCCAGGATTGATGAGGCCTTCCATAGGAGTGGCTGATAGGAACATATGTGTCCAGTTTAGGGTTAGGCACAGACATACTGCGCCTAAGTAAGAGGTGGTTACACCGACTTACCCCAGCTGAGTGATCAGCCAGTTGTGTCAAATATGGAGGCCAGGCCAGGGGTGGCACAATACGTGCTGCAGCCCCTGGTAGGCCTTGGATGCACCTATGCCCTGGGCACCTAGGGTGCACTATACAGGGGCTCATAAGGTGAACCAGTTCCAATTCGTAATGCACCTAAAGTGCATTGGCATTAATTTAGAGAGAGAACAGCAGGCTGTGGGTCTGATTAGCAGGCCCACAGCCACATTAAGTCAGAAACCAGTGAAGCAAAAAGCAAAAATTTGGGGTGACCATAGGATAGCAGACCCTACTCTCCTACATAACCCCCCCCCAAACGCAGGGACATTAGACTAACCTTGACCAGTTGTGTCTTCATGTTCTAAGTGGAAGTACCTGGAGAGACCATCTGCGTTGCCATGGTCAGTCCCTGGGCGGTGCTCCACTGTAAAGTCCATCCCCTGTAGGGAAATGGACCACCTGAGTAGTTTGGGGTTTTCACCCTTCATCTGATTAAGCCATAGGAGGGGCTTATGGTCGGTCTGAATCTTGAAGTGAGTGCCAAATAAGTATGGTCTCAACTTCTTCAGGGCCCACACCACAGCAAAGGCCTCCCTCTCTATAGCTGACCAACGTTTCTCTCTGGGGGTCAGCCTTCTGCTAATGAAAGCAATGGGCTGGTCCTGGCCATCTACATTAAGCTGTGAAAGCACTGCCCCCACTCCCAACTCAGAAGCATCTGTTTGGACAATGAACTCTCTTGAGTAGTCAGGACTCTTCAGGATAGGTGCAGAGCACATGGCCTTCTTCAGGTCATCAAATGCCTTTTGACAGATTTCTGTCCACTGAACCTTTTTGGGCATCTTCTTGGATGTCAGATCATTAAGAGGAGTCACAATGGACCCATAGTTCTTAACAAACTTCCTGTAGTACCCAGTCAGGCCCAAGAAAGCTCTGACCTGAGTCTGGGTAGTTGGAGGGGACCAGTCCTTGATGGTCTGGATCTTACTCTCCAGTGGTTGAACTTGGCCTCCACCTACAAGGTGGCCCAGGTATACAACCTTGCTCTGCCCTATCTGGCACTTTGTTGCCTTGATAGTGAGGCCTGCCTTCTGCAGAGCCTCAAGCACTTCCTTCAGGTGGATCAGGTGATCCTCCCAGGTGGAGCTAAAGACAGCAATATCGTCCAGATAAGCTGCACAAAAGTCATCCAACCCAGTGAGGACTTGGTTCACCAACCTTTGGAAGGTGGCAGGTGCATTTTTCAAACCAAAGGGCATCACCACAAACTGATAATGCCCACTAGGGGTAGAAAATGCTGTCTTGGCTTTAGACTCCTCAGCTAACCTGATTTGCCAGTAGCCAGCTGTCAAGTCAAATGTGCTCAAATATTTGGCAGAAGCCAACTTGTCAATGAGCTCATCTGCCCTTGGAATAGGGTGTGCATCTGTCCTGGTGACAGCATTGAGTCCTCTGTAATCCACACAGAACCTCATCTCTCTCTTGCCATCTTTGGTGTGAGGTTTGGGGACCAGAACCACTGGGCTAGCCCAGGGGCTCTCTGAAGGCTCAATGACACCTAATTCCAGCATCTTTTGCACCTCAGTCTTTATACAGTCCCTGACGTGGTCAGGTTGCCTGTAAATTTTGCTCTTTACAGGAAGACTGTCACCAGTGTCCACCACATGTGTACACCAGTTAGTCTGACTGGGTGTCAAGGAGAACATATGCCTGTATGCCTGTAGAACTTGTCTGCAGTCATGTTGCTGATGTTCAGTGAGGCTGCCACCTAAGGCTACACCATCAACTGAGCCATCCTCAGGGTTCTGAGTGAGCAGGTCTGGGAGAGGGTCACTCTCTTCCTCCTGTCCCTCATCTGTAGCCATGAGCAAGCCCATGTCTGCCCTGCTGACATATGCCTTCAATCTGTTCACATGGAGCACCCTGTGGGGGCTCCTGGGAGTTCCTAGGTCCACCAAGTAGGTAACCTCTCCCTTCTTTTCCAGAATTGTATGGGGTCCAGACCATTTGTCTTGGAGTGCTGCTGGGGCCACTGGCTCCAACACCCATACCTTCTGTCCAGGCTGAAATTCAACAAGGACAGCCTTTTGGTCATGCCAAGCTTTTTGTAATTCTTGGCTAGCCTCAAGGTTTTTGGATGCCTTTTCCATGTACTCTGCCATCCTGGAGCGGAGACCAAGTACATAGTCCACTATGTCCTGCTTAGGCTTTTTGAGAGGTAACTCCCATCCTTCCTTCACAAGACACAGGGGTCCTCTTACAGGGTGCCCAAACAACAATTCAAAGGGGCTGAAACCAACCCCCTTTTGAGGGACCTCTCTGTAAGCGAACAAAAGGCAGGGCAGAAGGATGTCCCTTCTTCGCCTGAGCTTTTCAGGTAATCCTTTAATCATGCCCTTTAGGGTCTTGTTAAATCTCTCAACAAGCCCATTGCATTGTGGGTGATAAGGAGTGGTGAATTTGTAGTTGACACCACATTCCTTCCACATAGCTGTCAAATATCCAGACATGAAGTTGGTACCTCTATCTGATATTACCTCCTTAGGAAACCCCACTCTGGAGAAAACTCCAAGTAAGGCCCTGGCCACAACAGGAGCTGTTGTGGTCCTAAGGGGAATTGCCTCTGGGTACCTGGTGGCATGATCCACTACCACCAGTATGAATCTGTGCCCAGATGCTGTAGGGGGATCCATTGGACCAACAATATCAATCCCCACTCTCTCAAAGGGAACCCCCACCACAGGTAGTGGTATCAGGGGGGCCTTTGTTGTTCCACCTGCTTTACCACTGGCTTGGCAGGTTTCACAGGAGCGACAAAACTCCTTGGTGTCTTCAGACATGTGAGGCCAGTGAAAGTGAGGGACAAGCCTGTCCCAAGTCTTGTTCTGGCCTAGGTGTCCTGCTAAAGGAATATCATGGGCCAAGGTGAGTAGGAAGCCCCTAAATTGCAGAGGTATAACCAACCTCCTGGTAGCACCAGGCTTGGGGTCTCTAGCCTCTGAATAAAGGAGTCCATCGTCCCAATATACTTTATGGGCACCTTGAGCATTCCCAGCAGCCTCAGCAGCAGCCTGCTGTCTGAGGGGTTCAAGAGAAGGACAGGTTAACTGAGCCTGCCCCAAGTCTGCCCTAGAAGGTCCCCCTGTCCCCAGAAACTCAACCTGATCAGGTTCAAGTTCTTCAGGGACAGTTCCTTCAGGGGTCTCAAGATCAGTTTCCTGTGAAGCCTGATCCTCACTTGTAGGCAGTTGGGAAGGCACAGCCTTAACCCTCCTGTTCTTCTTCTTGGGAGGTACTTGGTCCATTGTTCCAGGATCCAAGACCTGAGGTTCAGAGAGGCACTTTTTGGCCTGTGACCTGGTCACAGCAAGGACATGTGATGATATCCCTAACATCTCTGCATGAGTCCTGTACTCAACTTCTGACCATAGAGAGTTCTCCAGGTCATTGCCCAACAAACATTCTACTGGGAGATCAGCACTAACCACAACTTTCTTTAGGCCAGTTACCCCTCCCCAGGAAAAGTTAACAAGTGCCACACTATGTGTAGTAGTGACATTGCTGGCATTGGTCACCAGGTAATCATCGCCTGGCATGTATTGTCCAGGGTCCACAAAGTTAGGTGTCACCATAGTGACACTGGCACATGTGTCCCTGTAAGCTTGAGCCACTTTGTTGTTAATCAAAGGCGTCTGTCTGTATTTGCCCAGATTACTGGGACTTATGTCAGGGACCAAATCTAGGTCCCCTTCACAAACCAGAACAGCCTGTGTAAGAGTTCTGACTAGGTCAGAATCTCCTCCAGTTCCCAAAGTGATTCCCACTAAACCCTTGGCTTGAGGACCAGCACTGCTAACTGTACTAGTGGGTGCAGGTGCCTTAGGGGCTGCAGTGCTGGGGGCTCCACCCTTTTTACACTTACTTGTCCAGTGAGAGGTGTTCTTACAAGTTTTACACCAGGGTTTCTTCTGACCTTCTTTCTTCTTCTTCTTGGAAGTTTGGGACCCACCCTCTGTCTCAGTTTGGGGCCCTGTTGAAGACTTCTGGTCTTTAGCTTTCTGCTCCCCACCCTTCTGGTCTGTTTTCTTCTGGTCACCACCCTGGTTCTGGTTCTGGTTCTTTTGCTTAACTCTGGTTCTTACCCATTTATCTGCCCTCTTTCCCAATTCTTGGGGAGAGGTCAAATCTGAGTCAACCAAATGTTGATGCAACTGCTGGTTCTGACAATTATTTAAAATTTGTTCTCTCATCAGCAAATTATACAATCCTTCATAGTCTGTAACCTTGCTTCCCAGCAACCATCCCTCCAGAGCCTTAGTGGCACACTCAACAAATTCAGACCAGTCCTGAGTCTGTGTCTTCTGGGTATCTCTGAACATTAACCTGTACTGTTCAGTGGTTAAGCCTAACCCATCAATCAGAGCACTCTTCAGGACCAGGTAGTTTCTAGAATCCCCATCACTAACTGTGAGGAGTCTGTCTCGGCCTCTACCTTCAAAGGAGAGCCACAAGATTGCTGCCCACTGCTCCTGAGGGATCTGCTGTACTCTGCAGGCTCTCTCCATTGCAGTAATCCATTTATGGATATCATCCCCAGCTTTGTAGGGGGGCACAATCTTACTCAGGTTTCTATTATCAAAAGACCTGTCTTTATCCTTGTGGATATTGCTGCCACGAGTGGGTTCTATTACCCCACTCTCTCTAGGCTGTCTTGCTCTAGCAAGTTTCTCCTTAGCCAGGGCAACCTCTAACTCTTGCCTCTGGATCCTAAGCTCAGCCTCTCTCATCTTGGCCTCATGTTCCCTTCTCTGAGGGCTAGTCATCTCCTTTCTGGAATGACCATGAGAGCCTCTAGAGACATGGGAGGTATTGGATTCACCTGAGTGATGCCTCCTCCTCCTATGGCCCTGGTTAAGTCCACCTGAGGGTCTGAATGGGTTGTTACCTGATTCATTCCCAAGTTGACTTAAGTTAGCCTGGTTCAGCCTACTGACCAGCACCTGACTATTTCTGTCATCATCTGACTCACTGCTTTCCACCTCTTCCTCCTCTTCTTCTTCCTCTTCCTCTTCATCTACCTGAGGAGCTCCAGTGGTGGAGGCTTCCTCATCTACTAGGATGATAGGGGTAGGGGTGTCTACAGTGTCATCCTCTGAAGGATGGCCTCCTTCAGCATTCCCTGTGGGGTTTGCTTTAGAGGTCTTTAGAGCCTCAGACTGATCCAAGAGCTCTCTTAGGTGGTCTGTAGTAGGGGAAGGCCCTGTCTTCAGACCCCTTAAGACACAAAGCTGTCTTAATTCCTTAAAAGGAAAAATAGCAAACTGGGATGGTGCCCTTGGAGGGTCACTCTCAACAGGAGTAAGTCCACTGGACCCCTCTGTTCCAGACATTGCTCTAGTGTGGGTGGATGTGTTGCAATCTACCTACACTGGTGTTTACCTACTAAACCTATCTAGTAGTTGTAGCTAGGGTGTGCTACTCCCTTTGCTCTACAACAACTAAGTTCAGTAGAACTTAAGTATACTAGTCTTGTTTTATATGTACCTAGCAGGTACCTGTATGATCTTTCAAATGATAATCTCAAAGATTGTAATGGTAAAACAACAGCAAGCTCAGATCCCAATCCGCTGCTCACCAATGTGAGAAGTTGGCCTGGTATATAATGCTCACTAGTTCTAGTGATCACTTTGTACCATGCCAAGCAACCCTTATGATGATGGTTGTAATTCAACCTTGTAGACCAGTTATCCTAGTGGTAACGTGGACAAAGCAGTCTTAGGCTAAACTCTGAAAGGCATGTGAAGCCAGCTGTTATACCATACACAACCCCCTTGAATACCAAATGAAAGGGACACCACACAGATATATATTGAAAATATATATTGATTTATTAACTATAAAATCCCCTGGACTCTTTATGAGCACAGAAGCACAAGCGTAAAATCACAAGACAGTTTAAAATACACAAAAGTTGCGCAATATGGATGAGCCCTAGGGGCCACCTAAACCATATACTAAGAAAGTGGTATAAGAGATACCAATAGGAAAGTGAAGAGGCCTAGGGCCTTGGGAATCGCTGGAGCTATTCGAGACTGGAGTTAACTAAGTCGGGAAAGGCCCACGGGACTCGGGTGCAGTGTTCAAAGTGCACGCACTTCTCGATACAAAGTCTATGGTGCGTAAAAAGCACAAAGTTAGAAAGTTAGGAACCTTCCGAGTGACCTACGGAGCTGAAACTTAAAACACAGGCCCTTGGGATGTGTACCAGTGCAGGGGCACCGGCGGAGCTGAGTTACCTCACCCACAGGAAGCGGGTGCACAGGGTCGAAGATGTGTCTGGTTTCGTCACGCTGGTCGATGGTGCTTGGAGCTGAAGATGCTGCAGGCGGCTCGATGAGAAGAGTTCCGGTGGATCCAAGGGTGGATCTGAAGAGTTGAAGACCTGAAAGCAGAGGGGACAGTGTTCAAAGTCACTAGCCAGTGACTACCGTGGAACCAGATTGGAACCAGGCGATGTCGGGTGCAAACAGGCGTTGTCGGGTAGCTTCTTTCTGCAGCCACGTGGATACCCGGGGTCGAGGACGTCCAGGAGTCGGTCACGAGCTGTCCCACGTAGGCTTCTCGCTGTTGGCGGTGTCGGCGACCTGATCGGAGCAAACAGGCCTTGGCAAATGCAAGCCACGCAGAAGTTGAAAGATGCTGTTCACTCGGACCAGCAAGGTCAGAGCGGGTGCTCCTTTTCACAGGAGCTTGGGTAGGTCTGGAGCAACCAGACCTGCTGTTTAAATCTTCGGGTTCGTCGCCAAGATGGCCGCTGGCCGCGTGGCTAGTGGCCGGGATGGCGCGTCGAGTGGCACAATGCAAAAGGGCCCCACGCAGATCGTGGAGATGCTGGAGGGCTGATCTTCGGTGCAAGGGCTGCTCGGTGGTGGGGGTTCTCAATCCCCAAAGCACAACGTCGAGGATGCCTCAGAAGCTGCGCAGTCAGCTTTTCGGGTGTCTTTCAAGAGGTCCGGTCCCACGTCACTCGGTGCCTCCACGGGTCCCTTCTTCGCAGGGACTGTGGATCGGGCTCTGAGAGGTCTGAGAGTCTGGTTCTTGTCGGGCTCTGGGCTCGGTCTCCGGCGGGAGGCGGCGGCAAAGCAGACGTCGAGTTGCTGGTTGGTACCTGTGTTCACAGGGTGGTCACTCCTTGGCCACAAGGGAGATTCTTCTTCAGTCTTCTGTGCAGCAGAATGTCGAAGTCCAGTCTTCTTCTTAGTTTTAAGTTGATTTCGGGATGATCTGCTGTGCAATGGCACTGCTCCCCCTCTTATTCCCAATCTAGGGGGGTGGATCACCTACTAGGTCCCTCCTCTGGGAGGAACCAGGAAGGGGGGCGGTTACACCCCCTTTCCTTTGTCCAGCTCCGCGCCAGGACTGGGGCTGGAAGGCCCCAGAACCGGTTTGGACTGGCCTATGCACGGGGACACCTTGTGTGCCCCGGGCATGTCTGATTCCATTCAGCCCTGTCCTACCCAATACACAAAATCCTGTCTGGGGTGGTGCTCGCACCTCCCAAGGCAGGAAACCCTTTGTCCAGGCCACCATCTGCCGAGTTTCGGTCAGCAGCAGGAGGCCAGACTTGTGTCTGTGGTGGCAGCGTCCATTTTGTGAAGCTGAGGCTCTGTTTAACTTTAACCGGGGTTAAGGCTACACACATGTCGTGTCCCTCTAGAAGGGTGGAATGCTATCCCCGTCGCCAGAATTGGCGAGGGGATAGTATTCCAATTCGTATGACACCTTACTCGACATGTTTTGATAAAGCCAAACCAAAGATAGCATTTAACCGCGAGGATTATAATGCACTTAAGAGTATATGGTATGGCAATATCCCGGAACAGCTTAGGGAGTTGTTCCCGACAGCTGCAGACAGGCTCAGCTCATGCTAGAGCACCATCTCACATATTTCCAAGCACTCTGCCTCCAGGATTGATGAGGCCTTCCATAGGAGTGGCTGATAGGAACATATGTGTCCAGTTTAGGGTTAGGCACAGACATACTGCGCCTAAGTAAGAGGTGGTTACACCGACTTACCCCAGCTGAGTGATCAGCCAGTTGTGTCAAATATGGAGGCCAGGCCAGGGGTGGCACAATACGTGCTGCAGCCCCTGGTAGGCCTTGGATGCACCTATGCCCTGGGCACCTAGGGTGCACTATACAGGGGCTCATAAGGTGAACCAGTTCCAATTCGTAATGCACCTAAAGTGCATTGGCATTAATTTAGAGAGAGAACAGCAGGCTGTGGGTCTGATTAGCAGGCCCACAGCCACATTAAGTCAGAAACCAGTGAAGCAAAAAGCAAAAATTTGGGGTGACCATAGGATAGCAGACCCTACTCTCCTACACCATGTCTGAACTGGGGTGGTGTGGAGTACAAAAAACGATGGATTTAGGCCCAGATCTCTGTACTGGGGTGAATGTATGACATTGTTCTGCATTCTGTCCATCAACTGTGGTTTTTGCATTTGTCACCCCGAGTGGGATGGGTATGCTCAGACGTTAGTCCCATGCTCTCCACACCACTGGATTCAAGCAAGCCGAGCTGAAGACGGCTGGAATGCCAGAAATCGGTCCTCGGAAGCTTGTTTCCGGTCCAGGGAAGACATGGCTTGGCAGTTCGGGCTGGACTGTTCCCATGAGGCACAGGGTCAGACTGATTTGCATATGGCCATGTCTGAACTGGGGTGGTGTGGAGTGCAAAGAAACGATGGATTTAGGCCCAGATCTCTGTACTGGGGTGAATCTATGACATTGTTCTGCATTCTGTCCATCAACTGTGGTTTTTGCATTCGTCACCCCGAGTGGGATGGGTATGCTCAGACGTGAGTCCCATGCTCTCCACACCACTGAATTCAAGCAAGCCGGGTTGAAGATATCTGGAATGCCAGAAACCGGTCCTCGGAAGCTTGTTTCCAGTCCAGGGAAGGCATGGCTTGGCAGTTCGGGCTGGACTGTTCCCATGAGGCACAGGGTCAGACTGATTTGCATATGGCCATGTCTGAACTGGGGTGGTGTGGAGTACAAAAAAACGATGGATTTAGGCCCAGATCTCTGTAATGGGGTGAATGTATGACATTGTTCTGCATTCTGTCCATCAACTATGGTTTTTGCATTTGTCACCCCGAGTGGGATGGGTATGCTCAGATGTGAGTCCCATGCTCTCCACACCACTGGATTCAAGCAAGCCGGGCTGAAGACGGCTGGAATGCCAGAAACCGGTCCTCGGAAGCTTGTTTCCGGTCCAGGGAAGGCATGGCTTGGCAGTTCGGGCTGGACTGTTCCCATGAGGCACAGGGTCAGACTGATTTGCATATGGCCATGTCTGAACTGGGATGGTGTGGAGTGCAAAATAACGATGGATTTAGGCCCAGATCTCTGTACTGGGGTGAATGTATGACATTGTTCTGCATTCTGTCCATCAACTGTGGTTTTTGCATTTGTCACCCCGAGTTGGATGGGTATGCTCAGACGTGAGTCCCATGCTCTTCACACCACTGGATTCAAGCAAGCCGGGTTGAAGATGGCTGGAATGCCAGAAACCGGTCCTCGGAAGCTTGTTTCCGGTCCAGGGAAGGCATGGCTTGGCAGTTCGGGCTGGACTGTTCCTATGAGGCACAGGGTCAGACTGATTTGCATATGGCCATGTCTGAACTGGGGTGGTGTGGAGTGCAAAAAAACAATGGATTTAGGCCCAGATCTCTGTATGGGGTGAATGTATGACATTGTTCTGCATTCTGTCCATCAACTGTGGTTTTTGCATTTGTCAACCCGAGTGGGATGGGTATGCTAAGACGTGAGTCCCATGCTCTCCACACCACTGGATTCAAGCAAGCCGGGCTGAAGACGGCTGGAATGCCTGAAACCGGTCCTCGGAAGCTTGTTTCTGGTCCAGGGAAGGCATGGCTTGACCGTTCGGGCTGGACTGTTCCCATGAGGCACAGGGTCAGACTGATTTGCATATGGCCATGTCTGAACTGGGGTGGTGTGGAGTACAAAGAAGCGATGGATTTAGGCCCAGATCTCTGTACTGGGGTGAATGTATGACATTGTTCTGCATTCTGTCCATCAACTGTGGTTTTTGCATTCGTCACCCCGAGTGGGATGGGTATGCTCAGACAAGAGTCCCATGCTCTCCACACCACTGGATTCAAGCAAGCCGGTTTGAAGATATCTGGAATGCCAGAAACCAGTCCACGGAAGCTTGTTTCCGGTCCAGGGAAGGCATGGCTTGGCAGTTCGGGCTGGACTGTTCCCATGAGGCACAGGTTCAGACTGATTTGCATATGGCCATGTCTGAACTGGGGTGGTGTGGAGTACAAAAAACGATGGATTTAGGCCCAGATCTCTGTACTGGGGTGAATGTATGACATTGTTCTGCATTCTGTCCATCAACTGTGGTTTTTGCATTTGTCACCCCGAGTGGGATGGGTATGCTCAGACGTTAGTCCCATGCTCTCCACACCACTGGATTCAAGCAAGCCGAGCTGAAGACGGCTGGAATGCCAGAAATCGGTCCTCGGAAGCTTGTTTCCGGTCCAGGGAAGACATGGCTTGGCAGTTCGGGCTGGACTGTTCCCATGAGGCACAGGGTCAGACTGATTTGCATATGGCCATGTCTGAACTGGGATGGTGTGGAGTGCAAAATAACGATGGATTTAGGCCCAGATCTCTGTACTGGGGTGAATGTATGACATTGTTCTGCATTCTGTCCATCAACTGTGGTTTTTGCATTTGTCACCCCGAGTTGGATGGGTATGCTCAGACGTGAGTCCCATGCTCTTCACACCACTGGATTCAAGCAAGCCAGGTTGAAGATGGCTGGAATGCCAGAAACCGGTCCTCGGAAGCTTGTTTCCGGTCCAGGGAAGGCATGGCTTGGCAGTTCGGGCTGGACTGTTCCCATGAGGCACATGGTCAGACTGATTTGCATATGGCCATGTCTGAACTGGGTTGGTGTGGAGTACAAAAAAACGATGGATTTAGGCCCAGATCTCTGTACTGGGGTGAATGTATGACATTGTTCTGCATTCTGTCCATCAACTGTGGTTTTTGCATTTGTCACCCCGTTTGGGATGGATATGCTCAGACATGAGTCCCATGCTCTCCACACCACTGGATTCAATCAATCCGAGCTGAAGACGGCTGGAATGCCAGAAATCGGTCCTTGGAAGCTTGTTTCCGGTCCAGGGAAGGCATAGCTTGGCAGTTCAGGCTGGACTGTTCCCATGAGGCACAGGGTCAGACTGATTTGCATATAGCCATGTCTGAACTGGGGTGGTGTGGAGTTCAAAGAAACGATGGATTTAGGCCCAGATCTCTGTACTGGGGTGAATGTATGACATTGTTCTGCATTCTGTCCATCAACCGTGGTTTTTGCATTTGTCACCCCGAGTGGGATGGATATGCTCAGACATGAGTCCCATAATCTCCTCACCACTGGATTCAAGCAAGCCGGGTTGAAGATATCTGGAATGCCAGAAACCGGTCAACGGAAGCTTGTTTCCGGTCCAGGGAAGGCATGGCTTGGCAGTTCGGGCTGGACTGTTCCTATGAGGCACAGGGTCAGACTGATTTGCATATGGCCATGTCTGAACTGGGGTGGTGTGGAGTGCAAAAAAACAATGGATTTAGGCCCAGATCTCTGTATGGGGTGAATGTATGACATTGTTCTGCATTCTGTCCATCAACTGTGGTTTTTGCATTTGTCACCCCGAGTGGGATGGGTATGCTCAGACGTGAGTCCCATGCTCTCCACACCACTGGATTCAAGCAAGCCGGGCTGAAGACGGCTGGAATGCCTGAAACCGGTCCTCGGAAGCTTGTTTCTGGTCCAGGGAAGGCATGGCTTGACCGTACGGGCTGGACTGTTCCCATGAGGCACAGGGTCAGACTGATTTGCATATGGCCATGTCTGAACTGGGGTGGTGTGGAGTACAAAGAAGCGATGGATTTAGGCCCAGATCTCTGTACTGGGGTGAATGTATGACATTGTTCTGCATTCTGTCCATCAACTGTGGTTTTTGCATTCGTCACCCCGAGTGGGATGGGTATGCTCAGACGTGAGTCCCATGCTCTCCACACCACTGGATTCAAGCAAGCCGGGTTGAAGATATCTGGAATGCCAGAAACCAGTCCTCGGAAGCTTGTTTCCGGTCCAGGGAAGGCAAGGCTTGGCAGTTCGGGCTGGACTGTTCCCATGAGGCACAGGGTAAGACTGATTTGCATATGGCCATGTCTGAACTGGGGTGGTGTGGAGTACACAAAACGATGGATTTAGGCCCAGATCTCTGTACTGGGGTGAATGTATGACATTGTTCTGCATTCTGTCCATCAACTGTGGTTTTTGCATTTGTCACCCCGAGTGGGATGGGTATACTCAGACGTGAGTCCCATGCTCTCCACACCACTGGATTCAAGCAAGCCGGGCTGAAGACGGCTGGAATGCCTGAAACCGGACCTCGGAAGATTGTTTCTGGTCCAGGGAAGGCATGGCTTGACAGTTCGGGCGGGACTGTTCCCATGAGGCACAGGGTCAGACTGATTTGCATATGGCCATGTCTGAACTGGGGTGGTGTGGAGTACAAAGAAACGATGGATTTAGGCCCAGATCTCTGTACTGGGGTGAATGTATGACATTGTTCTGCATTCTGTCCATCAACTGTGGTTTTTGCATTTGTCAACCCGAGTGGGATGGGTATGCTTAGAGGTGAGTCCCATGCTCTCCACACCACTGGATTCAAGCAAGCCGGGCTGAAGACGGCTGGAATGCCTGAAACCGGTACTCAGAAGATTGTTTCTGGTCCAGGGAAGGCATGGCTTGATAGTTCGGGCTGGACTGTTCCCATGAGGCACAGGGTCAGACTGATTTGCATATGGCCATGTCTGAACTGGGGTGGTGTGGAGTGCAAAGAAACGATGGATTTAGGCCCAGATCTCTGTACTGGGGTGAATGTATGACATTGTTCTTTATTCTGTCCATCAACTGTGGTTTTTGCATTCGTCACCCCGAGTGGGATGGGTATGCTCAGACAAGAGTCCCATGCTCTCCACACCACTGGATTCAAGCAAGCCGGGTTGAAGATATCTGGAATGCCAGAAACCAGTCCTCGGAAGCTTGTTTCCGGTCCAGGGAAGGCATGGCTTGGTAGTTCGGGCTGGACTGTTCCCATGAGGCACAGGGTCAGACTGATTTGCATATGGCCATGTCTGAACTGAGGTGGTGTGGAGTACAAAAAACGATGGATTTAGGCCCAGATCTCTGTACTGGGGTGAATGTATGACATTGTTCTGCATTCTGTCCATCAACTGTGGTTTTTGCATTTGTCACCCCGAGTGGGATGGGTATACTCAGACGTTAGTCCCATGCTCTCCACACCACTGGATTCAAGCAAGCCGAGCTGAAGACGGCTGGAATGCCAGAAATCGGTCCTCGGAAGCTTGTTTCCGGTCCAGGGAAGGCATAGCTTGGCAGTGCAGGCTGGACTGTTCCCATGAGGCACAGGGTCAGACTGATTTGCATATAGCCATGTCTGAACTGGGGTGGTGTGGAGTTCAAAGAAACGATGGATTTAGGCCCAGATCTCTGTACTGGGGTGAATGTATGACATTGTTCTGCATTCTGTCCATCAACTGTGGTTTTTGCATTTGTCACCCCGAGTGGGATGGATATGCTCAGACATGAGTCCCATAATCTCCACACCACTGGATTCAAGCAAGCCGGGTTGAAGATATCTGGAATGCCAGAAACCGGTCCACGGAAGCTTGTTTCCGGTCCAGGGAAGGCATGGCTTGGCAGTTCGGGCTGGACTGTTCCTATGAGGCACAGGGTCAGACTGATTTGCATATGGCCATGTCTGAACTGGGGTGGTGTGGAGTGCAAAAAAACAATGGATTTAGGCCCAGATCTCTGTACTGGGGTGAATGTATGACATTGTTCTGCATTCTGTCCATCAACTGTGGTTTTTGCATTTGTCAACCCGAGTGGGATGGGTATGCTAAGACGTGAGTCCCATGCTCTCCACACCACTGGATTCAAGCAAGCCGGTCTGAAGACGGCTGGAATGCCTGAAACCGGTCCTCGGAAGATTGTTTCTGGTCCAGGGAAGGCATGGCTTGACAGTTCGGGCTGGACTGTTCCCATGAGGCACAGGGTCAGACTGATTTGCATATGGCCATGTCTGAACTGGGGTGGTGTGGAGTACAAAGAAACGATGGATTTAGGCCCAGATCTCTGTACTGGGGTGAATGTATGACATTGTTCTGCATTCTGTCCATCAACTGTGGTTTTTGCATTTGTCAACCCGAGTGGGATGGGTATGCTTAGACGTGAGTCCCATGCTCTCCACACCACTGGATTCAAGCAAGCCGGGCTGAAGACGGCTGGAATGCCTGAAACCGGTACTCGGAAGATTGTTTCTGGTCCAGGGAAGGCATGGCTTGACAGTTCGGGCTGGACTGTTCCCATGAGGCACAGGGTCAGACTGATTTGCATATGGCCATGTCTGAACTGGGGTGGTGTGGAGTGCAAAGAAACGATGGATTTAGGCCCAGATCTCTGTACTGGGGTGAATCTATGACATTGTTCTGCATTCTGTCCATCAACTGTGGTTTTTGCATTCGTCACCCCGAGTGGGATGGGTATGCTCAGACGTGAGTCCCATGCTCTCCACACCACTGAATTCAAGCAAGCCGGGTTGAAGATATCTGGAATGCCAGAAACCGGTCCTCGGAAGCTTGTTTCCAGTCCAGGGAAGGCATGGCTTGGCAGTTCGGGCTGGACTGTTCCCATGAGGCACAGGGTCAGACTGATTTGCATATGGCCATGTCTGAACTGGGGTGGTGTGGAGTACAAAAAAACGATGGATTTAGGCCCAGATCTCTGTAATGGGGTGAATGTATGACATTGTTCTGCATTCTGTCCATCAACTGTGGTTTTTGCATTTGTCACCCTGAGTGGGATGGGTATGCTCAGATGTGAGTCCCATGCTCTCCACACCACTGGATTCAAGCAAGCCGGGCTGAAGACGGCTGGAATGCCAGAAACCGGTCCTCGGAAGCTTGTTTCCGGTCCAGGGAAGGCATGGCTTGGCAGTTCGGGCTGGACTGTTCCCATGAGGCACAGGGTCAGACTGATTTGCATATGGCCATGTCTGAACTGGGATGGTGTGGAGTGCAAAATAACGATGGATTTAGGCCCAGATCTCTGTACTGGGGTGAATGTATGACATTGTTCTGCATTCTGTCCATCAACTGTGGTTTTTGCATTTGTCACCCCGAGTTGGATGGGTATGCTCAGACGTGAGTCCCATGCTCTTCACACCACTGGATTCAAGCAAGCCGGGTTGAAGATGGCTGGAATGCCAGAAACCGGTCCTCGGAAGCTTGTTTCCGGTCCAGGGAAGGCATGGCTTGGCAGTTCGGGCTGGACTGTTCCCATGAGGCACATGGTCAGACTGATTTGCATATGGCCATGTCTGAACTGGGTTGGTGTGGAGTACAAAAAAACGATGGATTTAGGCCCAGATCTCTGTACTGGGGTGAATGTATGACATTGTTCTGCATTCTGTCCATCAACTGTGGTTTTTGCATTTGTCACCCCGTTTGGGATGGATATGCTCAGACATGAGTCCCATGCTCTCCACACCACTGGATTCAATCAATCCGAGCTGAAGACGGCTGGAATGCCAGAAATCGGTCCTTGGAAGCTTGTTTCCGGTCCAGGGAAGGCATAGCTTGGCAGTTCAGGCTGGACTGTTCCCATGAGGCACAGGGTCAGACTGATTTGCATATAGCCATGTCTGAACTGGGGTGGTGTGGAGTTCAAAGAAACGATGGTTTTAGGCACAGATCTCTGTACTGGGGTGAATGTATGACATTGTTCTGCATTCTGTCCATCAACTGTGGTTTTTGCATTTGTCACCCCGAGTGGGATGGATATGCTCAGACATGAGTCCCATAATCTCCACACCACTGGATTCAAGCAAGCCGGGTTGAAGATATCTGGAATGCCAGAAACCGGTCCACGGAAGCTTGTTTCCGGTCCAGGGAAGGCATGGCTTGGCAGTTCGGGCTGGACTGTTCCTATGAGGCACAGGGTCAGACTGATTTGCATATGGCCATGTCTGAACTGGGGTGGTGTGGAGTGCAAAAAAACAATGGATTTAGGCCCAGATCTCTGTATGGGGTGAATGTATGACATTGTTCTGCATTCTGTCCATCAACTGTGGTTTTTGCATTTGTCAACCCGAGTGGGATGGGTATGCTAAGACGTGAGTCCCATGCTCTCCACACCACTGGATTCAAGCAAGCCGGGCTGAAGACGGCTGGAATGCCTGAAACTGGTCCTCGGAAGCTTGTTTCTGGTCCAGGGAAGGCATGGCTTGACCGTTCGGGCTGGACTGTTCCCATGAGGCACAGGGTCAGACTGATTTGCATATGGCCATGTCTGAACTGGGGTGGTGTGGAGTACAAAGAAGCGATGGATTTAGGCCCAGATCTCTGTACTGGGGTGAATGTATGACATTGTTCTGCATTCTGTCCATCAACTGTGGTTTTTGCATTTGTCACCCCGAGTGGGATGGGTATACTCAGACGTTAGTCCCATGCTCTCCACACCACTGGATTCAAGGAAGCCGAGCTGAAGACGGCTGGAATGCCAGAAATCGGTCCTCGGAAGCTTGTTTCCGGTCCAGGGAAGACATGGCTTGGCAGTTCGGGCTGGACTGTTCCCATGAGGCACAGGGTCAGACTGATTTGCATATGGCCATGTCTGAACTGGGGTGGTGTGGAGTGCAAAGAAACGATGGATTTAGGCCCAGATCTCTGTACTGGGGTGAATATATGACATTGTTCTGCATTCTGTCCATCAACTGTGGTTTTTGCATTCGTCACCCCGAGTGGGATGGGTATGCTCAGACGTGAGTCCCATGCTCTCCACACCACTGAATTCAAGCAAGCCGGGTTGAAGATATCTGGAATGCCAGAAACCGGTCCTCGGAAGCTTGTATCCAGTCCAGGGAAGGCATGGCTTGGCAGTTCGGGCTGGACTGTTCCCATGAGGCACAGGGTCAGACTGATTTGCATATGGCCATGTCTGAACTGGGGTGGTGTGGAGTACAAAAAAACGATGGATTTAGGCCCAGATCTCTGTAATGGGGTGAATGTATGACATTGTTCTGCATTCTGTCCATCAACTGCGGTTTTTGCATTTGTCACCCCGAGTGGGATGGGTATGCTCAGATGTGAGTCCCATGCTCTCCACACCACTGGATTCAAGCAAGCCGGGCTGAAGACGGCTGGAATGCCTGAAACCGGTCCTCGGAAGATTGTTTCTGGTCCAGGGAAGGCATGGCTTGGCAGTTCGGGCTGGACTGTTCCCATGAGGCACAGGGTCAGACTGATTTGCATATGGCCATGTCTGAACTGGAATGGTGTGGAGTGCAAAATAACGATGGATTTAGGCCCAGATCTCTGTACTGGGGTGAATGTATGACATTGTTCTGCATTCTGTCCATCAACTGTGGTTTTTGCATTTGTCACCCCGAGTTGGATGGGTATGCTCAGTCGTGAGTCCCATGCTCTCCACACCACTGGATTCAATCAATCCGAGCTGAAGACGGCTGGAATGCCAGAAATCGGTCCGTGGAAGCTTGTTTCCGGTCCAGGGAAGCCATGGCTTGGCAGTTCAGGCTGGACTGTTCCCATGAGGCACAGGGTCAGACTGATTTGCATATGGCCATGTCTGAACTGGGGTGGTGTGGAGTACAAAGAAACGATGGATTTAGGCCCAGATCTCTGTACTGTGTTGAATGTATGACATTATTCTGCATTCTGTCCATCAACTGTGGTTTTTGCATTCGTCACCCGAGTGGGATGGATATGCTCAGACATGAGTCCCATGCTCTCCACACCACTGGATTCAAGCAAGTCGAGCTGAAGACGGCTGGAATGCCAGAAATCTGTCCTCGGAAGCTTGTTTCCGGTCCAGGGAAGACATGGCTTGGCAGTTCGGGCTGGAATGTTCCCATGAGGCACAGGGTCAGACTGATTTGCATATGGCCATGTCTGAACTGGGGTGGTGTGGAGTTCAAAGAAACGATGGATTTAGGCCCAGATCTCTGTACTGGGGTGAATGTATGACATTGTTCTGCATTCTGTCCATCAACTGCGGTTTTTGCATTCGTCACCCCGAGTGGGATGGGTATGCTCAGACATGAGTCCCATGCTCTCCACACCACTGGATTCAAGCAAGCCGGGTTGAAGATATCTGGAATGCCAGAAACCGGTCCACGGAAGCTTGTTTCCGGTCCAGGGAAGGCATGGCTTGGCAGTTCGGGCTGGACTGTTCCTATGAGGCACAGGGTCAGACTGATTTGCATATGGCCATGTCTGAACTGGGGTGGTGTGGAGTGCAAAAAAACAATGGATTTAGGCCCAGATCTCTTTACTGGGGTGAATGTATGACATTGTTCTGCATTCTGTCCATCAACTGTGGTTTTTGCATTTGTCAACCCGAGTGGGATGGGTATGCTAAGACGTGAGTCCCATGCTCTCCACACCACTGGATTCAAGCAAGCCGGGCTGAAGACGGCTGGAATGCCTGAAACCGGTCCTCGGAAGATTGTTTCTGGTCCAGGGAAGGCATGGCTTGACAGTTCGGGCTGGACTGTTCCCATGAGGCACAGGGTCAGACTGATTTGCATATGGCCATGTCTGAACTGGGGTGGTGTGGAGTTCAAAGAAACGATGGATTTAGGCCCAGATCTCTGTACTGGGGTGAATGTATGACATTGTTCTGCATTCTGTCCATCAACTGCGGTTTTTGCATTCGTCACCCCGAGTGGGATGGGTATGCTCAGACATGAGTCCCATGCTCTCCACACCACTGGATTCAAGCAAGCCGGGTTGAAGATATATAGAATGCCAGAAACCGGTCCACGGAAGCTTGTTTCCGGTCCAGGGAAGGCATGGCTTGGCAGTTCGGGCTGGACTGTTCCTATGAGGCACAGGGTCAGACTGATTTGCATATGGCCATGTCTGAACTGGGGTGGTGTGGAGTGCAAAAAAACAATGGATTTAGGCCCAGATCTCTTTACTGGGGTGAATGTATGACATTGTTCTGCATTCTGTCCATCAACTGTGGTTTTTGCATTTGTCAATCCGAGTGGGATGGGTATGCTAAGACGTGAGTCCCATGCTCTCCACACCACTGGATTCAAGCAAGCCGGGCTGAAGACGGCTGGAATGCCTGAAACCGGTCCTCGGAAGATTGTTTCTGGTCCGAGAAGGCATGGCTTGACAGTTCGGGCTGGACAGTTCCCATGAGGCACAGGGTCAGACTGATTTGCATATGGCCATGTCTGAACTGGGGTGGTGTGGAGTGCAAAGAAACGATGGATTTAGGCCCAGATCTCTGTACTGGGGTGAATTGTTGACATTGTTCTGCATTCTGTCCATCAACTGTGGTTTTTGCATTCGTCACCCCGAGTGGGATGGGTATGCTCAGACTTGAGTCCCATGCTCTCCACACCACTGGATTCAAGCAAGCCGGGTTGAAGATATCTGGAATGCCAGAAACCAGTCCTCGGAAGCTTGTTTCCGGTCCAGGGAAGGCATGGCTTGGCAGTTCGGGCTGGACTGTTCCCATGAGGCACAGGGTCAGACTGATTTGCATATGGCCATGTCTGAACTGGGGTGGTGTGGAGTGCAAAGAAACGATGGATTTAGGCCCAGATCTCTGTACTGGGGTGAATGTATGACATTGTTCTGCATTCTGTCCATCAACTGTGGTTTTTGCATTCGTCACCCCGAGTGGGATGGGTATGCTCAGACGTTAGTCCCATGCTCTCCACACCACTGGATTCAAGCAAGCCGAGCTGAAGACGGCTTGAATGCCAGAAATCGGTCCTCGGAAGCTTGTTTCCGGTCCAGGGAAAACATGGCTTGGCAGTTCGGGCTGGACTGTTCCCATGAGGCACAGGGTCAGACTGATTTGCATATGGCCATGTCTGAACTGGGGTGGTGTGGAGTGCAAAGAAACGATGGATTTAGGCCCAGATCTCTGTACTGGGGTGAATCTATGACATTGTTCTGCATTCTGTCCATCAACTGTGGTTTTTGCATTTGTCACCCCGAGTTGGATGGGTATGCTCAGACGTGAGTCCCATGCTCTTCACACCACTGGATTCAAGCAAGCCGGGTTGAAGATGGCTGGAATGCCAGAAATCGGTCCTTGGAAGCTTGTTTCCGGTCCAGGGAAGGCATGGCTTGGCAGTTCAGGCTGGACTGTTCCCATGAGGCACAGGGTCAGACTGATTTGCATATGGCCATATCTGAACTGGGGTGGTGTGGAGTTCAAAGAAACGATGGATTTAGGCCCAGATCTCTGTACTGGGGTGAATGTATGACATTGTTCTGCATTCTGTCCATCAACTGTGGTTTTTGCATTTGTCACCCCGAGTGGGATGGATATGCTCAGACATGAGTCCCATGCTCTCCACACCACTGGATTCAAGCAAGTCGAGCTGAAGACGGCTGGAATGCCTGAAATCGTTCCTCGGAAGCTTGTTTCCGGTCCAGGGAAGACATGGCTTGGCAGTTCGGGCTGGATTGTGCCCATGAGGCACAGGGTCAGACTGATTTGCATATGGCCATGTCTGAACTGGGGTGGTGTGGAGTTCAAAGAAATGATGGATTTAGCCCCAGATCTCTGTACTGGGGTGAATGTATGACATTGTTCTGCATTCTGTCCATCAACTGTGGTTTTTGCATTCGTTACCCCGAGTGGGATGGGTATGCTCAGATAGGAGTCCCATGCTCTCCACACCACTGGATTCAAGCAAGCCGGGTTGAAGATATCTGGAATGCCCGAAACCGGTCCACGGAAGCTTGTTTCCGGTCCAGGGAAGGCATGGCTTGGCAGTTAGGGCTGGACTGTTCCTATGACGCACAGGGTCAGACTGATTTGCATATGGCCATGTCTGAACTGGGGTGGTGTGGAGTGCAAAAAAAACGATGGATTTAGGCCCAGATCTCTGTACTGGGGTGAATGTATGATATTGTTCTGCATTCTGTCCATCAACTGTGGTTTTTGCATTTGTCAACCCGAGTGGGATGGGTATGCTAAGACGTGAGTCCCATGCTCTCCACACCACTGGATTCAAGCAAGCCGGGCTGAAGACGGCTGGAATGCCTGAAACCGGTCCTCGGAAGATTGTTTCTGGTCCAGGGAAGGCATGGCTTGGCAGTTCGGGCTGGACTGTTCCCATGAGGCACAGGGTCAGACTGATTTGCATATGGCCATGTCTGAACTGGGGTGGTGTGGAGTGCAAAGAAACGATGGATTTAGGCCCAGATCTCTGTACTGGGGTAAATGTATGACATTGTTCTGCATTCTGTCCATCAACTGTGGTTTTTGCATTCTTCACCCCGAGTGGGATGGGTATGCTCAGACGTGAGTCCCATGCTCTCCACACCACTGGATTAAAGCAAGCCGGGTTGAAGATATCTGGAATGCCAGAAACCAGTCCTCGGAAGCTTGTTTCCGGTCCAGGGAAGTCATGGCTTGGCAGTTCGGGCTGGACTGTTCCCATGAGGCACAGGGTCAGACTGATTTGCATATGGCCATGTCTGAACTGGGATGGTGTGGAGTACAAAAAACGATGGATTTAGGCCCAGATCTCTGTAATGGGGTGAATGTATGACATTGTTTTGCATTCTGTCTATGTAGGAGAGTAGGGTCTGCTATCCTATGGTCACCCCAAATTTTTGCTTTTTGCTTCACTGGTTTCTGACTTAATGTGGCTGTGGGCCTGCTAATCAGACCCACAGCCTGCTGTTCTCTCTCTAAATTACTGCCAATGCACTCTAGGTGCATTACGAATTGGAACTGGTTCACCTTATGAGCCCCTGTATAAGTGCACCCTAGGTGCCCAGGGCATAGGTGTATCCAAGGCCTACCAGGGGCTGCAGCATGTATTATGCCACCCCTGGCCTGGCCTCCATAATTGACACAACTGGCTGATCACTCAGCTGGGGTAAGTCGGTGTAACCACCTCTTACTTAGGTACAGTATGTCTGTGCCTAACCCTAAACTGGACACATATGTTCCTATCAGCCACTCCTATGGAAGGCCTCATCAATCCTGGAGGCAGAGTGCTTGGAAATATGTGAGATGGTGCTCTAGCATGAGCTGAGCCTGTCTGCAGCTGTCGGGAACAACTCCCTAAGCTGTTCCGGGATATTGCCATACCATATACTCTTAAGTGCATTATAATCCTCGCGGTTAAATGCTATCTTTGGTTTGGCTTTATCAAAACATGTCGAGTAAGGTGTCATACGAATTGGAATACTATCCCCTCGCCAATTCTGGCGACGGGGATAGCATTCCACCCTTCTAGAGGGACACGACATGTGTGTAGCCTTAACCCCGGTTAAAGTTAAACAGAGCCTCAGCTTCACAAAATGGACGCTGCCACCACAGACACAAGTCTGGCCTCCTGCTGCTGACCGAAACTCGGCAGATGGTGGCCTGGACAAAGGGTTTCCTGCCTTGGGAGGTGCGAGCACCACCCCAGACAGGATTTTGTGTATTGGGTAGGACAGGGCTGAATAGAATCAGACATGCCCGGGGCACACAAGGTGTCCCCGTGCATAGGCCAGCCCAAACCGGTTCTGGGGCCTTCCAGCCCCAGTCCTGGCGCGGAGCTGGACAAAGGAAAGGGGGTGTAACCGCCCCCCTTCCTGGTTCCTCCCAGAGGAGGGACCTAGTAGGTGATCCACCCCCTAGATTGGAATAAGAGGGGGAGCAGTGCCATTGCACAGCAGATCATCCTGAAATCAACTTAAAACTAAGAAGAAGACTGGACTTCGACATTCTGCTGCACAGAAGACTGAAGAAGAATCTCCCTTGTGGCCAAGGAGTGACCACCCTGTGAACACAGGCACCAACCAGCAACTCGACGTCTGCTTTGCCGCCACCTCCCGCCGGAGACCGAGCCCAGAGCCCGACAAGAACCAGACTCCCAGACCTCTCAGAGCCCGATCCACAGTCCCTGCGAAGAAGGGACCCGTGGAGGCACCGAGTGACGTGGGACCGGACCTCTTGAAAGACACCCGAAAAGCTGACTGCGCAGCTTCTGAGGCATCCTCGACGTTGTGCTTTGGGGATTGAGAGCCCCCACCACCGAGCAGCCCTTGCACCGAAGATCAGCCCTCCAGCATCTCCACGATCTGCGTGGGGCCCTTTTGCATTGTGCCACTCGACGCGCCATCCCGGCCACTAGCCACGCGGCCAGCGGCCATCTTGGCGACGAACCCGAAGATTTAAACAGCAGGTCTGGTTGCTCCAGACCTACCCAAGCTCCTGTGAAAAGGAGCACCCGCTCTGACCTTGCTGGTCCGAGTGAACAGCATCTTTCAACTTCTGCGTGGCTTGCATTTGCCAAGGCCTGTTTGCTCCGATCAGGTCGCCGACACCGCCAACAGCGAGAAGCCTACGTGGGACAGCTCGTGACCGACTCCTGGACGTCCTCGACCCCGGGTATCCACGTGGCTGCAGAAAGAAGCTACCCGACAACGCCTGTTTGCACCCGACATCACCTGGTTCCACTCTGGTTCCACGGCAGTCACTGGCTAGTGACTTTGAACACTGTCCCCTCTGCTTTCAGGTCTTCACATCTACAGATCCACCCTTGGATCCACCGGAACTCTTCTCATCGAGCCGCCTGCAGCATCTCCTGCTCCAAGCACCATCGACCAGCGTGACGAAACCCGACACATCTTCGACCCTGTGCACCCGCTTCCTGTGGGTGAGGTAACTCAGCTCCGCCGGTGCTCCTGCACTGGTACACATCCCAAGGGCCTGTGTTTTAAGTTTCAGCTCCGTAGGTCACTCGGAAGGTTCCTAACTTTCTAACTTTGTGCTTTTTACGCACCATAGACTTTGTATTGAGAAGTGCGTGCACTTTGGACACTGCACCCGAGTCCCGTGGGCCTTTCCCGACTTAGTTAACACCAGTCTCGAATAGCTCCAGCGATTCCCAAGGCCCTAGGCCTCTCCACTTTCCTCCTGGTATCCCTTATACCACTTATTTAGTATATGGTTTAGGTGGCCCCTAGGGCTCATCCATATTGTGCAACTTTTGTATATTTTAAACTGTCTTGTGATTTAACGCTTGTGCTTCTGTGCTCATAAAGAGTCCAGGGGATTTTAATAGTTAATAAATCAATATATATTTTCAATATATATCTGTGTGGTGTCCCTTTCATTTGGTATTCAAGGGGGTTGTGTATGGTATAACAGCTGGCTTCACATGCCTTTCAGAGTTTAGCCTAAGACTGCTTTGTCCACGTTACCACTAGGATAACTGGTCTACAAGGTTGAATTACAACCATCATCATAAGGGTTGCTTGGCATGGTACAAAGTGATCACTAGAACTAGTGAGCATTATATACCAGGCCAACTTCTCACATTGGTGAGCAGCGGATTGGGATCTGAGCTTGCTGTTGTTTTACCATTGCAATCTTTGAGATTATCATTTGAAAGATCATACAGGTACCTGCTAGGTACATATAAAACAAGACTAGTATACTTAAGTTCTACTGAACTTAGTTGTTGTAGAGCAAAGGGAGTAGCACACCCTAGCTACAACTACTAGATAGGTTTAGTAGGTAAACACCAGTGTAGGTAGATTGCAACACATCCACCCACACTAGAGCAATGTCTGGAGCAGAGGGCTCCACTGGGAATGTCTCTGTTGAGAGTGACCCTCCAAGGGCACCATCCAAATTTGCTATTTTTTCCTTTAAGGAATTAAGACAGCTTTGTGTCTTAAGGGGTCTGAAGACAGGGCCTTCCCCTACTACAGACCACCTAAGAGAGCTCTTAGACCAGTCTGAGACTCTAAAGCCCTCTAAGGCAAACCCCACAGGGGATGCTGAAGGAGGCCATCCTTCAGAGGATGACACTGTAGACACCCCTGCCCCTATCATCCTAGTAGATGAGGAAGCCTCCACCACTGGAGCTCCTCAAGTAGATGTAGAGGAAGAGGAAGAAGAAGAGGAGGAGGAGGTGGAAAGCAGTGAGTCAGATGATGACAGAGATAGTCAGGTGCTGGTCAGTAGACTGAACCAGGCTAACTTAAGTCAACTTGGGAATGAATCAGGTAACAACCCATTCAGACCCTCAGGTGGACTTAACCAGGGCCATAGGAGGAGGAGGCATCACTCAGGTGAATCCAATACCTCCCATGTCTCTAGAGGCTCTCATGGTCACTCCAGAAAGGAGATGACTAGCCCTCAGAGAAGGGAACATGAGGCCAAGATGAGAGAGGCTGAGCTTAGGATCCAGAGGCAAGAGTTAGAGGTTGCCCTGGCTAAGGAGAAACTTGCTAGAGCAAGACAGCCTAGAGAGAGTGGGGTAATAGAACCCACTGGTGGCAGCAATATCCACAAGGATAAAGACAGGTCTTTTGATAATAGAAACCTGAGTAAGATTGTGCCCCCCTACAAAGCTGGGGATGACATCCATAAATGGATTACTGCAATGGAGAGAGCCTGCAGAGTACAGCAGATCCCTCAGGAGCAGTGGGCAGCAATCTTGTGGCTCTCCTTTGAAGGTAGAGGCCGAGACAGACTCCTCACAGTTAGTGATGGGGATTCTAGAAACTACCTGGTCCTGAAGAGTGCTCTGATTGATGGGTTAGGCTTAACCACTGAACAGTACAGGTTAATGTTCAGAGATACCCAGAAGACACAGACTCAGGACTGGTCTGAATTTGTTGAGTGTGCCACTAAGGCTCTGGAGGGATGGTTGCTGGGAAGCAAGGTTACAGACTATGAAGGATTGTATAATTTGCTGATGAGAGAACAAATTTTAAATAATTGTCAGAACCAGCAGTTGCATCAACATTTGGTTGACTCAGATTTGACCTCTCCCCAAGAATTGGGAAAGAGGGCAGATAAATGGGTAAGAACCAGAGTTAAGCAAAAGAACCAGAACCAGAACCAGGGTGGTGACCAGAAGAAAACAGACCAGAAGGGTGGGGAGCAGAAAACTAAAGACCAGAAGTCTTCAACAGGGCCCCAAACTGAGACAGAGGGTGGGTCCCAAACTTCCAAGAAGAAGAAGAAAGAAGGTCAGAAGAAACCCTGGTGTAAAACTTGTAAGAACACCTCTCACTGGACAAGTGAGTGTAAAAAGGGTGGAGCCCCCAGCACTGCAGCCCCTAAGGCACCTGCACCCACTAGTACAGTTAGCAGTGCTGGTCCTCAAGCCAAGGGTTTAGTGGGAATCACTTTGGGAACTGGAGGAGATTCTGACCTAGTCAGAACTCTTACACAGGCTGTTTTGGTTTGTGAAGGGGACCTGGATTTGGTCCCTGACATAAGTCCCAGTAATCTGGGCAAATACAGACAGACGCCTTTGATTAACAACAAAGTGGCTCAAGCTTACAGGGACACATGTGCCAGTGTCACTATGGTGACACCTAACTTTGTGGACCCTGGACAATACATGCCAGGCGATGATTACCTGGTGACCAATGCCAGCAATGTCACTACTACTCATAGTGTGGCACTTGTTAACTTTTCCTGGGGAGGGGTAACTGGCCTAAAGAAAGTTGTGGTTAGTGCTGATCTCCCAGTAGAATGTTTGTTGGGCAATGACCTGGAGAACTCTCTATGGTCAGAAGTTGAGTACAGGACTCATGCAGAGATGTTAGGGATATCATCACATGTCCTTGCTGTGACCAGGTCACAGGCCAAAAAGTGCCTCTCTGAACCTCAGGTCTTGGATCCTGGAACAATGGACCAAGTACCTCCCAAGAAGAAGAACAGGAGGGTTAAGGCTACGCCTTCCCAACTGCCTACAAGTGAGGATCAGGCTTCACAGGAAACTGATCTTGAGACCCCTGAAGGAACTGTCCCTGAAGAACTTGAACCTGATCAGGTTGAGTTTCTGGGGACAGGGGGACCTTCTAGGGCAGACTTGGGGCAGGCTCAGTTAACCTGTCCTTCTCTTGAACCCCTCAGACAGCAGGCTGCTGCTGAGGCTGCTGGGAATGCTCAAGGTGCCCATAAAGTATATTGGGACGATGGACTCCTTTATTCAGAGGCTAGAGACCCCAAGCCTGGTGCTACCAGGAGGTTGGTTATACCTCTGCAATTTAGGGGCTTCCTACTCACCTTGGCCCATGATATTCCTCTAGCAGGACACCTAGGCCAGAACAAGACTTGGGACAGGCTTGTCCCTCACTTTCACTGGCCTCACATGTCTGAAGACACCAAGGAGTTTTGTCGCTCCTGTGAAACCTGCCAAGCCAGTGGTAAAGCAGGTGGAACAACAAAGGCCCCCCTGATACCACTACCTGTGGTGGGGGTTCCCTTTGAGAGAGTGGGGATTGATATTGTTGGTCCAATGGATCCCCCTACAGCATCTGGGCACAGATTCATACTGGTGGTAGTGGATCATGCCACCAGGTACCCAGAGGCAATTCCCCTTAGGACCACAACAGCTCCTGTTGTGGCCAGGGCCCTACTTGGAGTTTTCTCCAGAGTGGGGTTTCCTAAGGAGGTAATATCAGATAGAGGTACCAACTTCATGTCTGGATATTTGACAGCTATGTGGAAGGAATGTGGTGTAAACTACAAGTTCACCACCCCTTATCACCCACAATGCAATGGGCTTGTTGAGAGATTTAACAAGACCCTAAAGGGCATGATTAAAGGATTACCTGAAAAGCTCAGGCGAAGATGGGACATCCTTCTGCCCTGCCTTTTGTTCGCTTACAGAGAGGTCCCACAAAAGGGGGTTGGCTTCAGCCCCTTTGAATTGTTGTTTGGGCACCCTGTAAGAGGACCCCTGTGTCTTGTGAAGGAAGGATGGGAGTTACCTCTCAAAAAGCCTAAACAGGACATAGTGGACTATGTACTTGGTCTCCGCTCCAGGATGGCAGAGTACATGGAAAAGGCATCTAAAAACCTTGAGGCTAGCCAAGAATTACAAAAAGCTTGGCATGACCAAAAGGCTGTCCTTGTTGAATTTCAGCCTGGACAGAAGGTATGGGTGTTGGAGCCAGTGGCCCCAGCAGCACTCCAAGACAAATGGTCTGGACCCCATACAATTCTGGAAAAGAAGGGAGAGGTTACCTACTTGGTGGACCTAGGAACTCCCAGGAGCCCCCACAGGGTGCTCCATGTGAACAGATTGAAGGCATATGTCAGCAGGGCAGACATGGGCTTGCTCATGGCTACAGATGAGGGACAGGAGGAAGAGAGTGACCCTCTCCCAGACCTGCTCACTCAGAACCCTGAGGATGGCTCAGTTGATGGTGTGGCCTTAGGTGGCAGCCTCACTGAACATCAGCAACATGACTGCAGACAAGTTCTACAGGCATACAGGCATATGTTCTCCTTGACACCCAGTCAGACTAACTGGTGTACACATGTGGTGGACACTGGTGACAGTCTTCCTGTAAAGAGCAAGATTTACAGGCAACCTGACCACGTCAGGGACTGTATAAAGACTGAGGTGCAAAAGATGCTGGAATTAGGTGTCATTGAGCCTTCAGAGAGCCCCTGGGCTAGCCCAGTGGTTCTGGTCCCCAAACCTCACACCAAAGATGGCAAGAGAGAGATGAGGTTCTGTGTGGATTACAGAGGACTCAATGCTGTCACCAGGACAGATGCACACCCTATTCCAAGGGCAGATGAGCTCATTGACAAGTTGGCTTCTGCCAAATATTTGAGCACATTTGACTTGACAGCTGGCTACTGGCAAATCAGGTTAGCTGAGGAGTCTAAAGCCAAAACAGCATTTTCTACCCCTAGTGGGCATTATCAGTTTGTGGTGATGCCCTTTGGTTTGAAAAATGCACCTGCCACCTTCCAAAGGTTGGTGAACCAAGTCCTCACTGGGTTGGATGACTTTTGTGCAGCTTATCTGGACGATATTGCTGTCTTTAGCTCCACCTGGGAGGATCACCTGATCCACCTGAAGGAAGTGCTTGAGGCTCTGCAGAAGGCAGGCCTCACTATCAAGGCAACAAAGTGCCAGATAGGGCAGAGCAAGGTTGTATACCTGGGCCACCTTGTAGGTGGAGGCCAAGTTCAACCACTGGAGAGTAAGATCCAGACCATCAAGGACTGGTCCCCTCCAACTACCCAGACTCAGGTCAGAGCTTTCTTGGGCCTGACTGGGTACTACAGGAAGTTTGTTAAGAACTATGGGTCCATTGTGACTCCTCTTAATGATCTGACATCCAAGAAGATGCCCAAAAAGGTTCAGTGGACAGAAATCTGTCAAAAGGCATTTGATGACCTGAAGAAGGCCATGTGCTCTGCACCTATCCTGAAGAGTCCTGACTACTCAAGAGAGTTCATTGTCCAAACAGATGCTTCTGAGTTGGGAGTGGGAGCAGTGCTTTCACAGCTTAATGTAGATGGCCAGGACCAGCCCATTGCTTTCATTAGCAGAAGGCTGACCCCCAGAGAGAAACGTTGGTCAGCTATAGAGAGGGAGGCCTTTGCTGTGGTGTGGGCCCTGAAGAAGTTGAGGCCATACTTATTTGGTACTCACTTCAAGATTCAGACCGACCATAAGCCCCTCCTATGGCTTAATCAGATGAAGGGTGAAAACCCCAAACTACTCAGGTGGTCCATTTCCCTACAGGGGATGGACTTTACAGTGGAGCACCGCCCAGGGACTGACCATGGCAACGCAGATGGTCTCTCCAGGTACTTCCACTTAGAACATGAAGACACAACTGGTCAAGGTTAGTCTAATGTCCCTGCGTTTGGGGGGGGTTATGTAGGAGAGTAGGGTCTGCTATCCTATGGTCACCCCAAATTTTTGCTTTTTGCTTCACTGGTTTCTGACTTAATGTGGCTGTGGGCCTGCTAATCAGACCCACAGCCTGCTGTTCTCTCTCTAAATTACTGCCAATGCACTCTAGGTGCATTACGAATTGGAACTGGTTCACCTTATGAGCCCCTGTATAAGTGCACCCTAGGTGCCCAGGGCATAGGTGTATCCAAGGCCTACCAGGGGCTGCAGCATGTATTATGCCACCCCTGGCCTGGCTTCCATAATTGACACAACTGGCTGATCACTCAGCTGGGGTAAGTCGTTGTAACCACCTCTTACTTAGGTACAGTATGTCTGTGCCTAACCCTAAACTGGACACATATGTTCCTATCAGCCACTCCTATGGAAGGCCTCATCAATCCTGGAGGCAGAGTGCTTGGAAATATGTGAGATGGTGCTCTAGCATGAGCTGAGCCTGTCTGCAGCTGTCGGGAACAACTCCCTAAGCTGTTCCGGGATATTGCCATACCATATACTCTTAAGTGCATTATAATCCTCGCGGTTAAATGCTATCTTTGGTTTGGCTTTATCAAAACATGTCGAGTAAGGTGTCATACGAATTGGAATACTATCCCCTCGCCAATTCTGGCGACGGGGATAGCATTCCACCCTTCTAGAGGGACACGACATGTGTGTAGCCTTAACCCCGGTTAAAGTTAAACAGAGCCTCAGCTTCACAAAATGGACGCTGCCACCACAGACACAAGTCTGGCCTCCTGCTGCTGACCGAAACTCGGCAGATGGTGGCCTGGACAAAGGGTTTCCTGCCTTGGGAGGTGCGAGCACCACCCCAGACAGGATTTTGTGTATTGGGTAGGACAGGGCTGAATAGAATCAGACATGCCCGGGGCACACAAGGTGTCCCCGTGCATAGGCCAGCCCAAACCGGTTCTGGGGCCTTCCAGCCCCAGTCCTGGCGCGGAGCTGGACAAAGGAAAGGGGGTGTAACCGCCCCCCTTCCTGGTTCCTCCCAGAGGAGGGACCTAGTAGGTGATCCACCCCCTAGATTGGAATTAGAGGGGGAGCAGTGCCATTGCACAGCAGATCATCCCGAAATCAACTTAAAACTAAGAAGAAGACTGGACTTCGACATTCTGCTGCACAGAAGACTGAAGAAGAATCTCCCTTGTGGCCAAGGAGTGACCTCCCTGTGAACACAGGCACCAACCAGCAACTCGACGTCTGCTTTGCCGCCGCCTCCCGCCGGAGACCGAGCCCAGAGCCCGACAAGAACCAGACTCCCAGACCTCTCAGAGCCCGATCCACAGTCCCTGCGAAGAAGGGACCCGTGGAGGCACCGAGTGACGTGGGACCGGACCTCTTGAAAGACACCCGAAAAGCTGACTGCGCAGCTTCTGAGGCATCCTCGACGTTGTGCTTTGGGGATTGAGAACCCCCACCACCGAGCAGCCCTTGCACCGAAGATCAGCCCTCCAGCATCTCCACGATCTGCGTGGGGCCCTTTTGCATTGTGCCACTCGACGCGCCATCCCGGCCACTAGCCACGCGGCCAGCGGCCATCTTGGCGACGAACCCGAAGATTTAAACAGCAGGTCTGGTTGCTCCAGACCTACCCAAGCTCCTGTGAAAAGGAGCACCCGCTCTGACCTTGCTGGTCCGAGTGAACAGCATCTTTCAACTTCTGCGTGGCTTGCATTTGCCAAGGCCTGTTTGCTCCGATCAGGTCGCCGACACCGCCAACAGCGAGAAGCTTACGTGGGACAGCTCGTGACCGACTCCTGGACGTCCTCGACCCCGGGTATCCACGTGGCTGCAGAAAGAAGCTACCCGACAACGCCTGTTTGCACCCGACATCACCTGGTTCCACTCTGGTTCCACGGCAGTCACTGGCTAGTGACTTTGAACACTGTCCCCTCTGCTTTCAGGTCTTCACATCTACAGATCCACCCTTGGATCCACCGGAACTCTTCTCATCGAGCCGCCTGCAGCATCTCCTGCTCCAAGCACCATCGACCAGCGTGACGAAACCCGACACATCTTCGACCCTGTGCACCCGCTTCCTGTGGGTGAGGTAACTCAGCTCCGCCGGTGCTCCTGCACTGGTACACATCCCAAGGGCCTGTGTTTTAAGTTTCAGCTCCGTAGGTCACTCGGAAGGTTCCTAACTTTCTAACTTTGTGCTTTTTACGCACCATAGACTTTGTATTGAGAAGTGCGTGCACTTTGGACACTGCACCCGAGTCCCGTGGGCCTTTCCCGACTTAGTTAACACCAGTCTCGAATAGCTCCAGCGATTCCCAAGGCCCTAGGCCTCTCCACTTTCCTCCTGGTATCCCTTATACCACTTATTTAGTATATGGTTTAGGTGGCCCCTAGGGCTCATCCATATTGTGCAACTTTTGTATATTTTAAACTGTCTTGTGATTTAACGCTTGTGCTTCTGTGCTCATAAAGAGTCCAGGGGATTTTAATAGTTAATAAATCAATATATATTTTCAATATATATCTGTGTGGTGTCCCTTTCATTTGGTATTCAAGGGGGTTGTGTATGGTATAACAGCTGGCTTCACATGCCTTTCAGAGTTTAGCCTAAGACTGCTTTGTCCACGTTACCACTAGGATAACTGGTCTACAAGGTTGAATTACAACCATCATCATAAGGGTTGCTTGGCATGGTACAAAGTGATCACTAGAACTAGTGAGCATTATATACCAGGCCAACTTCTCACAGTCTATCAAATGTGGATTTTGCATTTGTCACCCCGAGTGGGATGGGTATGCTCAGATGTGAGTCCCATGCTCTCCACACCACTGGATTCAAGCAAGCCGGGCTGAAGACTGCTGGAATGCCAGAAACCAGTCCTCGGAAGCTTGTTTCCGGTCCAGGGAAGGCATGGCTTGGCATTTCGGGCTGGACTGTTCCCATGAGGCACAGGGTCAGACTGATTTGCATAGGGACATGTCTGAACTGGGGTGGTGTGGAGTGCAAAAAAACGATGGATTTAGGCCCAGATCTCTGTACTGGGGTGAATGTATGACATTGTTCTGCATTCTGTCCATCAACTGTGGTTTTCGCATTTGTCATCCCGAGTGGGAGGGGTATGCTCATACGTGAGTCCCATGCTCTCCACACCACTGGATTCAAGCAAGCCGGGCTGAAGACGGCTGGAATGCCAGAAACCGGTCCCCGGAAGCTTGTTTCCGGTCCAGGGAAGGCATGGCTTTGCAGGTCGGGCTGGACTGTTCCCATGAGGCACAGGGTCAGACTGATTTGCATAGGGACATGTCTGAACTGGGGTGGTGTGGAGTGCAAAAAAACGATGGATTTAGGCCCAGATCTCTGTACTGGGGTGAATGTATGACATTGTTCTGCATTCTGTCCATCAACTGTGGTTTTTGCATTTGTCACCCCGAGTTGGATGGGTATGCTCAGACGTGAGTCCCATGCTCTTCACACCACTGGATTCAAGCAAGCCGGGCTGAAGACGGCTGGAATGCCTGAAACCGGTCCTCGGAAGATTGTTTCTGGTCCAGGGAAGGCATGGCTTGGCAGTTCGGGCTGGACTGTTCCCATGAGGCACAGGGTCAGACTGATTTGCATATGGCCATGTCTGAACTGGGGTGGTGTGGAGTGCAAAGAAACGATGGATTTAGGCTCATATCTCTGTACTGGGGTGAATGTATGACATTGTTCTGCATTCTGTCCATCAACTGTGGTTTTTGCATTCGTCACCCCGAGTGGGATGGGTATGCTCAGAAGTGAGTCCCATGCTCTCCACACCACTGGATTCAAGCAAGCCGGGTTGAAGATATCTGGAATGCCAGAAACCGGTCCTCGGAAGCTTGTTTCCTGTCCAGGGAAGGCATGGCTTGGCAGTTCGGGCTGGACTGTTCCCATGAGGCACAGGGTCAGACTAATTTGCATATGGCTATGTCTGAACTGGGGTGGTGTGGAGTACAAAAAAAGATGGATTTAGGCCCAGATCTCTGTACTGGGGTGAATGTATGACATTGTTCTGCATTCTGTCCATCAACTGTGGTTTTTGCATTTGTCACCCCAAGTGGGATGGATATGCTCAGACATGAGTCCCATGCTCTCCACACCACTGGAGTCAAGCAATCTGAGCTGAAGACGGCTGGAATGCTAAAAACCGGTCCTCGGAAGCTTGTTTCCGGTCCAGGGAAGGCATGGCTTGGCAGTTCAGGCTGGACTGTTCCCATGAGGCACAGGGTCAGACTGATTTGCATATGGCCATGTCTGAACTGGGGTGGTGTGGAGTGCAAAGAAACGATGGATTTAGGCCCAGATCTCTGTACTGGGGTGAATGTATGAGATTGTTCTGCATTCTGTCCATCAACTGTGGTTTTTGCATTCTTCACCCCGAGTGGGATGGGTATGCTCAGACGTGAGTCCCATGCTCTCCACACCACTGGATTAAAGCAAGCCGGGTTGAAGATATCTGGAATGCCAGAAACCAGTCCTCGGAAGCTTGTTTCCGGTCCAGGGAAGGCATGGCTTGGCAGTTCGGGCTGGACTGTTCCCATGAGGCACAGGGTCAGACTGATTTGCATATGGCCATGTCTGAACTGGGGTGGTGTGGAGTACAAAAAACGATGGATTTAGGCCCAGATCTCTGTAATGGGGTGAATGTATGACATTGTTTTGCATTCTGTCTATCAAATGTGGATTTTGCATTTGTCACCCCGAGTGGGATGGGTATGCTCAGATGTGAGTCCCATGCTCTCCACACCACTGGATTCAAGCAAGCCGGGCTGAAGACTGCTGGAATGCCAGAAACCAGTCCTCAGAAGCTTGTTTCCGGTCCAGGGAAGGCATGGCTTGGCAGTTCGGGCTGGACTGTTCCCATGAGGCACAGGGTCAGACTGATTTGCATATGGACATGTCTGAACTGGGGTGGTGTGGAGTGCAAAAAAACGATAGATTTAGGCCCAGATCTCTGTACTGGGGTGAATGTATGACATTGTTCTGCATTCTGTCCATCAACTGTGGTTTTCGCATTTGTCACCCCGAGGTGGATGGGTATGCTCATACGTGAGTCCCATGCTCTCCACACCACTGGATTCAAGCAAGCCGGGCTGAAGACGGCTGGAATGCCAGAAACCGGTCCCCGGAAGCTTGTTTCCAGTCCAGGGAAGGCATGGCTTTGCAGGTCGGGCTGGACTGTTCCCATGAGGCACAGGGTCAGACTGATTTGCATATGGCCATGTCTGAACTGCGATGGTGTGGAGTGCAAAACAACGATGGATTTAGGCCCAGATCTCTGTACTGGGGTGAATGTATGACATTGTTCTGCATTCTGTCCATCAACTGTGGTTTTTGCATTTGTCACCCCGAGTTGGATGGGTATGCTCAGACGTGAGTCCCATGCTCTTCACACCACTGGATTCAAGCAAGCTGGGCTGAAGACGGCTGGAATGCCTGAAACCGGTCCTCGGAAGATTGTTTCTGGTCCAGGGAAGGCATGGCTTGGCAGTTCGGGCTGGACTGTTCCCATGAGGCACAGGGTCAGACTGATTTGCATATGGCCATGTCTGAACTGGGGTGGTGTGGAGTACAAAAAAAGATGGATTTAGGCCCAGATCTCTGTACTGGGGTGAATGTATGACATTGTTCTGCATTCTGTCCATCAACTGTGGTTTTTGCATTTGTCACCCCGAGTTGGATGGGTATGCTCAGACGTGAGTCCCATGCTCTTCACACCACTGGATTCAAGCAAGCAGGGTTGAAGATGGCTGGAATGCCAGAAACCGGTCCTCGGAAGATTGTTTCCGGTCCAGGGAAGGCATGGCTTGGCAGTTCGGGCTGGACTGATCCCATGAGGCACATGGTCAGACTGATTTGCATATGGCCATGTCTGAACTGGGGTGGTGTGGAGTACAAAAAAACGATGGATTTAGGCCAGATCTCTGTACTGGGGTGAATGTATGACATTGTTCTGCATTCTGTCCATCAACTGTGGTTTTTGCATTTGTCACCCCGAGTGGGATGGATATGATCAGACATGAGTCCCATGATCTCCACACCACTGGAGTCAAGCAATCCGAGCTGAAGACGGCTGGAATGCTAGAAACCGGTCCTCGGAAGCTTGTTTCCGGTCCAGGGAAGGCATGGCTTGGCAGTTCAGGCTGGACTGTTCCCATGAGGCACAGGGTCAGACTGATTTGCATATGGCCATGTCTGAACTGCGGAGGTGTGGAGTGCAAAATAATGATGGATTTAGGCCTAGATCTCTGTACTGGGATGAATGTATGACATTGTTCTGTATTCTGTCAATCAACTGAGGTTTTTGCATTTGTCACCCCGAGTGGGATGGGTATGCTCAGACGTGAGTCCCATGCACTCCACACCACTGGATTCAAGCAAGCCGAGCTGAAGACGGCTGGAATGCCAGAAATCGGTCCTTGGAAGCTTGTTTCCGGTCCAGGGAAGACATGGCTTGGCAGTTCGGGCTGGACTGTTCCCATGAGGCACAGGGTCAGACTGATTTGCATATGGCCATGTCTGAACTGGGGTGGTGTGGAGTTCAAAGAAACTATGGATTTAGGCCCATATCTCTGTACTGGGGTGAATGTATGACATTGTTCTGCATTCTGTCCATCAACTGTGGTTTTTGCATTCGTCACCCCGAGTGGGATGGGTATGCTCAGACGTGAGTCCCATGCTCTCCACACCACTGGATTCAAGCAAGCCGGGTTGAAGATATCTGGAATGCCACAAACCGGTCCACGGAAGCTTGTTTACGGTCCAGGGAAGGCATGGCTTGGCAGTTCGGGCTGAACTGTTCCCATGAGGCACAGGGTCAGACTGATTTGCATATGGCCATGTCTGAACTGGGGTGGTGTGGAGTGCAAAAATACGATGGATTTAGGCCCAGATCTCTGTACTGGGGTGAATGTATGACATTGTTCTGCATTCTGTCTATCAACTGTGGTTTTTGCATTTGTCACCCCGAGTGGGATGGGTATGCTCAGACGTGAGTCCCATGCTCTCCACACCACTGGATTCAAGCAAGCCGGGCTGAAGTTGGCTGGAATGCCTGAAACCGGTCCTCGGAAGATTGTTTCTGGTCCAGGGAAGGCATGGCTTGGCAGTTCGGGCTGGACTGTTCCCATGAGGCAAGGGGTCAGACTGATTTGCATATGGCCGTGTCTGAACTGGGGTGGTGTGGAGTGCAAATAAACGATGGATTTAGGCCCAGATCTCTGTACTGGGGTGAATGTATGACATTGTTCTGCATTCTGTCCATCAACTGTGGTTTTTGCATTCGTCACCCCGAGTGGGATGGGTATGCTCAGACGTGAGTCCCATGCTCTCCACACCACTGGATTCAAGCAAGCCGGGTTGAAGATATCTGGAATGCCAGAAACCGGTCCTCGTAAGCTTGTTTCCGGTCCAGGGAAGGCATGGCTTGGCAGTTCGGGCTGGACTGTTCCCATGAGGCACAGGGTCAAACTGATTTGCATATGGCCATGTCTGAACTGGGGTGGTGTGGAGTGCAAACAAACGATGGATTTAGGCCCAGATCTCTGTACTGGGGTGAATGTATGACATTGTTCTGCATTCTGTCCATCAACTGTGGATTTTGCATTTGTCACCCCGAGTGGGATGGGTATGCTCAGACGTGGGTCCGATGCTCACGTGTAGAGTAGAGTGCAAAAAAACGATGGATTTAGGCCCAGATCTCTGTACTGGGGTGAATGTATGACATTGTTCTGCATTCTGTCCATCAACTGTGGTTTTTGCAACCACCATGAAGTCCAGCCACTCATCCTCTCATCAGCAGCAGATTGGACTAGAGCAATGTTCTTTACTCAGAATCAACAAGAAACTCCTTCTCATACTCCAGACCGTCCAGAATGCTGCATCCAGTCTGCTCATCAACATCCCCCTTCGCAGTCACATCACCCAACACCTCCGAGATCTCCACTGGCACCCAGTCGAAATAAGAATAACCTTCCAACTCCTCACTCATGCATAAAAGGCCCTTCACAACTCTGGACCGATATACCTGAACTACCGCCTCTCCTTCCACGCATCCCAAAGACACCTCCATTTAGCCAACCTCTCTCTTGCCACCATCCTATGCATATACAAGACCAGGGTGGGAGGAAAGGCCCTCTCCTACCCAGCTGCCAAGGCCCCCTCCATCTCTGGCAAGCTCCCACACTGCCCCAGTTCGGGAAGGACTTTAAGACCTGGCTCTTCAGATGACCCCAGCACTCAATGGAGCCACCCCCATCCCATCCAGTGCCTTCAGACGCTCACGGATGTGTAGTTGCTCTTTACCAACCCTAATTATTGATTGACTGAAGGGCCCCTGCAAAAAGAACAATTGATGGACAGAATGCAGAAAAATTTCATACATTCACCCCAGTACAGAGATCTGGGCCTTAATCCATTGTTTTTTTGCTCAACATGCCTTTCCAGCCATACGCAAATCAGTCTTGACCCTGTGCCCAGTGGGAACAGTCCAGCCCGAACTGCCAGGCCAGATCCTCCCTGGACTGGAAACAAGCATCCTAGGACTGTTTTCAGGGTTTCACCCCTCATCAGCCAGGATAGCGTGACTCCAGTGGCCTATTTACGAAAGTTAAATCGGGATCCCCTCGCGATCCAGCCCCAGCACACCTGCTCCATAAGGTTAAGGAAGCCATACTCCCCACAATTTTGGAAGTCCTCAACCTGTCCCTCACTACCGCTACAGTAACATCAAGCTGGAAACTAGCTATGGTGAAAGCACTCCTCAAAAACCCCAACCTAAATCCAGAAATCTGGAGTAACTACCGGCCAGTATCTCTGCTCCTCCTGGTCAGTAGGATTCTGGAGAAACATGGTAATACCTCTCTCTCAAACCACCTTGAAACACAAAATATTTTGGATTTATCCCAGACTGGGTTCCATCCCAAACACTATACTGAGACTGCCCTGATAGCAGTAACCAAGGAATCTAGGAAAATCCTCGACCTGGGGGGATCAGTGGCACTCATCCTGTTGGATAAGAGTGCCGCATTTGATACGGTATATCATGGCACCCTACTATATAGACATAAGGAGGTGGGAGTAACAGGGAAGTCCTTCCTAACAGACAGAGCATTCCAAGTATTTGAAGGCGAACATATCTCTAGGAAGATCCCACTCACCTGTGGGGTGCTGAAGGGGTCATCACTGAGTCCCACCTTATTCAATGTTTATGTAAGACCCCTTGCCGATCTAGTCACCCCTTTCGGAGTTTGTATAGTAACATGCGCCAATGACACGCAACTCATGGTAGCCCTTAACCACCCTAATGGCAACACAATTGACTTGGAAGAATGTCTGACGAAGGTGGCCATCTGGATGGATCAGTCCTACCTGAAGCTCAACGGGGAAAAGACTGAGCTTATGATTCTCGTTAAGACAACCAGTGGCCCCACAGATCAAAGATGGCCAGCATGCCTCGGAACATTTCCCGAACCCAAGGAAAAAATAAAAAGCCTTGGAATATGGCTGGACAAATTACTTAATCTAGACCACCAAGCGGTACAAGTCGCAGCAACATGTTTTAGCATCTTAAGACAGCTTAGAAAAATTCTACCACTTCTCCCATTTACCACACCCAGAACAATGGTGGAGAAGTGTGGCTCACTGGTTAGAGCAGGCAGACCCTGAAGCAGAGGTCAGACCCGGGACCAGGGTTCAATTCCCGACGCGGCAGGGTCTTGAGCTCAAATGTTCACGGACTCGACAATTCTCGCTTCGGTGCCTGACCTAATCATGGGTTCTCACTCTGCAACTCTGGGCATTAAGCTTGCTTAATCTCCACAACGGCCCCCCGTGGCGGGATGCCTGGCTTTCACCTTGGGGATGCCCTGTAGGGGCTATCTCACAGGGAAAAGCCAGGACGGGTTCTCAAGGCAAGCGCCGAGATGCCCCCCGGTGATTCGAGCGCTATATAAGAACATACAAAAAAAAAATGGTACAAGCCCTCATAATCCCCCGGTTAGACTACTGCAACGCACTATACCTAGGCACCCCCAATGCCGTAATAAGGAAACTTCAAGTGATACAGAACTGCGCAGCAAGACTACTATACAACATCCCCAAGAAACAGTCAGCCAAACAAGCACCGAGAACACTGCACTGGCTCCCCATATCCGAACGGGTTAGGTTCAAATTACTCTGTATTGCACATAAGACCCTCAGGGACACAGGCCCAAAAAACCTCTCAAACCTGGTCTCATTTCATCCCCCCAGCCACAATCTGGGATCGGCCAATCTGTTCCTAGCCAAGGTACCTAATATTAGGAGGGCAGAGCAGGGAGACGTATGTTTTCATACAACGTAGCAGCTCTGTGGAACTCACTTCCCCTCCAACTTAGATCCACAACACAGCACATCCCATTCAGGAAACAACTAAAAACTTGGTTCTTCCAGAAGCTGAAGTAGAATAGGAATGTGGTGATGCCAGGAACCAGCGCTGGGAGGCCTAAGGGTAGCCATGCGCTTTAGCAAAAATCGATTTAATAATAATAATAATAGAGAGCACGGGACTCACATCTGGGCATACCCGACCATCTCGGGGTGACAAATGCAAAAAGAACAATTGATGGCCATATGCAGACCCCATTGGACCTCTGCCCTACTCCTTCCCCAGAGGACTTCAACCAATCAGCACTATGATCACACCCATTCTGAATGCCTCTACCTCTTCTACGACCTTTCCAGATATTTGGAAAAATGCAACTGTCCTCCCATTACTGAAGAAACCTCCTGCTGACTCTTCAACGCTCACAAACTACAGACTGTTCTCCATCCTACCATTCCCGGAAAAGGTCTAAGAGAACATCATCAACAGACCCCTCACTGAATACGTAAACGACCATAAACTACTTGACACCACTTAGTCTGGTTTCAGATCTAACCACAGCACAGAAATTGCCCAAATTTCTTCATGGATGACATCTGCATCACTCCGGGCAGAGGAGACATGGCGGCCCTCATCCTCCTGGACCTCTCTCCAATATTTGACACAGTCTCCCACCCCATACTCATTCAATGCCGATATCGAAATCCAAAGACATGCACTCCGATGGCTCTACAGCTTTCTGAGTGGAAGGACCAAGTCCATCAGCTGGCAGCATATACTTAGGATGCATGGAGTTCCACAAGCAGTGGCAGCTGCTGCCAAACTGGAGTGGCAGAGCAGGGCGGGGGTAAAGGAATAAAAAAAAATGGCACTTACTTGGGCACTGCTTCAACCGCTCCTCCATCTTTCTTATTCCAAAACAGGAAGCAGACAGGCTACCAGACTCCCCTAGGCAATCAGGATGCTGCTGTCATCAGCATGAGAGCAGCACCATAGTTTGGCACTCAGACAGATACTGGGGAGCTGTGCATGTTCACCCCCCAGGCTGTGCAATACAGCCGCGTGGAGAACATACTAAGTGTGCATGACTAGCCGGCCCAAGATGGCCTGCAAAACTATCATGCGCACTTAGAGAGTGCCCACCACTCCTCCCTCTGCTCTGGACAGCCCAGTGCTGCCTGCTCCTAAGCCACTATGGAAAAATAAATTGATTCATTTTATTTTTCCTTCTTTGAACTGCTCTGAGAGCAGTGGGGCGACACCCCTCGACCTTAGCGGAGGAGACGCCGCTCTCCACAAGGATCCTCCCTGAGCCCTAACCTCTTCAATGTATACATGATCCCTCTAGCCAGTATCATCCGCTTTTACAATATCAACATCTTCTCCTACGCAGATGACTGCAACTCATTTTCCTTCCTCACAGACAAGACCCTCAGTACCTGTATCAAATGTAATACCTGCATGACTGAAATCACCTAGTGGATGATGACAAATTTTCTAAAGAAGACCACTGACATGACAGAAATTGTGATCTTTGGGAACAGCACATCACCACAGGACTCCACCTGGTGGCCAACAGCACTAGGACGGATAAACCCCACCCACCACACATGCCAAGAACCTTGAGATCATCATTGATAGCAAACTCATTATGTCTCAAGCCAATGCTGTCACCGCTTATGCATGCTTCTAAGCCCTGAAGATACTGAGGAAGATTTTCAAACGGTTTCCAATCAGCATCTGAACAAACGTCATGCAGACCTAGTCCCAAGCTGGACTATGGGACACCCTCTATGGTGTGATCAACAAAAATCTCAATAGAAGGCTGCAGGCCACTAATGTAATGTAATGTTTATTGTCTGATTAATCAAAATCATTACAAATAACACAAGATACAGATTTTGCCAGTGAGTAATTCACTACAGGCAAATATAAATTAATTGAAAACATGTCATTATAATCATGTGAAATTAATGACTTAAAAAAATGAGTATAATTACAAAAAAAAAGCTTTTTTTTTGTCCTCATACGCCACTTCCCACCTCTTCTTTTCTTGTACCGCCCTTAGATGGTTTTCAACTCAACTATGAGAGGTTATTACCTACTGCTTGAGCTGCAGGCTTGGAGCTTTAGGCAAATGAGAAGTACCGCAGCCTTGCCTTGCCCAATGCAGCAAAGCATATAGACTACATTAACCTCCAAGAGCTTCAAAAGTGACTTAATCATTGGACCGTTCTTTTTCTCACATCGTATCTATCATATATTATTGTTATTATTATTAGAGCTTCCCTTACCCTTACCCAAAGTGGTTTAGAAATAAGGTCCAAAACTGGTGCTTCCTTTTATATTGGCCGGCCATGTCCAGCTTAGCTATGCCTCTCATAGCTCTGATCCACATTAAATCTGTCGGAGAGTCTGGCGATACCCATAATTTGCAAATTTCTCTCCGGGCAATCAAAATGGCATAAAAAAACAACTTAGATTTGTCATCAAGGCCCTTACCTTGTATGTCCAATCTGCCCAAGATGATCTGTTCAGGGCTTACCTTAATATCTAGCTCCATCATTTTTGATAGCTATATACTTACAGCTACCCAAAACTCTTGGATCTCCGGGCATGTCACAAACATGTGAATATCGTCTTCATTTGGGCTTTTGCATTTAGGACATAGCACCGTACCCCCATCCTTAAACTTAGCGAGCCTCTTTGGGGTCCAATATGCCCTGTGGAAAGTGAACAAGTGATTCCTCCTTAAATTCGCAGGTTTAACCACTTTATAAAGAATCAACATATCTACTTGCCATTGTTATTCTGTGGCGATCCTCGGCAAGCACTCTCCCCACAGGACCTCTGGTAGTAGAAAAGGGCCATCCTCCATTTCAACTATTGCCCAATACCATGTCGCCACTTCTTTCTTTATCCGTGTGTTTAAAGCCAGCTTCTCTTCAAACTCATTGTAATGTCCAATTAACTTTTCTTTTCCTAACGCCCAGCTTTGTATCTGAAGATATTTGAATTTTGCAAAATTACGACCCCAAAGTTCCTCGCAGACCGCCCATGGTAACAAGTCTCCTTCGCAGAACAATTCGCCCCAAACCTGTGGTCCTTCTGTTTTTAATACCCTTGCCAAAGCATCCTCCGTCCAACTTGGAGCCCCCGGAGCGTCCCAGATTGGCGCAGCCACACTGAAGTATGGGATTTTTGTAACTCGCCTAATACGGTACCACACCGTAGATAAGTCTCTTAAGACCTTCAGTCTTACCTTTTTAAAGTACTTTGGGTCTGCAAACTTATACAAAAAACCCCGCGAGTGGGACTTTTCTACTTTCAACATGGCAGAAAAGAGGTCCCCCATCGCTGTATTATTGAGAATTCCGAGGAGCATTCTACAATTTTTAAGCAAGAAAGCCCAGGAGTAAATTTGAAAATCTGGGGCCGCTAGACCACCTTTGGCATATCTTCTCCGAATTTTTTTCCAAGATATCCTTGACCCCTTGGAGCCCCAGATAAATGAACCGATTTCACTCTGTAACTTAACTAATCCCTCTTTTTCAAACATAAGAGGAATAGAGTCAAATAAAAAGGTCAACTTAGGAAGCACCATCATTTTGACTAAATTTACCCGGCCAATCATAGTTAATTGTATCGAACTCCAATGTTTCAAAATAGTGGAAATATCTTTCCTTATTTTAGCTAGATTTACCTTTGCTAATTGTTATATATCCTGGGTGACTTGTATTCCCAAGTATCTAATCTGTTTCTTTGAGATTCCAGGCTCCACAACCATATTCCAAGCCATAATTTCAGTTTTGTCAGAGTTTAGACGATATCCTGAAACTTCTCCAAACTTCTTTGTAATATTTTCTATTTCAACCAGTGATTTTGTCAAATTTGATGTTAAAATTACAATGTCATCCGCATATAGGCCTATCTTTCTTGACCAGCCCTGAAACATAAAAGCGGGGATGTTCTCTGTCTCTCTTATTTTACAAGCCAATGGTTCGATATAGAGATCGAATAAAAGCGGAGAAAGAGGGCATCCCTGCCTAGTTCCCAGCATGATCCTGATAGATTTTGTAAGGACTCCATTAACCAACACCTTGGAATTCGGTTGTTTGATATAATTGTGACACAATTTGCGAAAAGTTTCCTCCTAGCTGAAGATGTTCTATTAAAATTTTCAAAAACTCCCAATTTACGCGGTTAAAAGCCTTAGCAGCGTCCAAAGCCACCACTGCCAGAGGGAGCTTCTGATCGATAGCAACATCTATACTGCCTATCAGGGAAAACGTTAATTCATTTAAGTGTCTACCTTTTATAAACCCTTTTTGGTCTTCGTGAATAAAATACGGAATCACTTTACCTAACCTATCAGCCAAAATCTTAGCAAACAACTTATAGTCACAGTTTAACAGTGAAATAGGTCTATATGAATCCATACATTTTGGAGACTTCCCAGGTTTAGGTATCACTATTATATTTGCCTGGTCCCATGATGTAGGAATCTCCATTCTTTCGGAAAACACCTGATTAAACACCTTAGTTAGTAATGGTGCCAGCCGCAGCATTAAACTCATATACTTCTACAGGAAGACCGTCAGGGCCAGGAGCTTTACCTTTTTTTGCCTGCCTGATACCTTCTTCTACCTCTTCCTGCCTGATCTCTCTATTCAAAGCTCTTCGGTGTTCTTCCATAGAGGGCTTTAGAACTTTAACCCACTCCTCTATCCTCTGCCTATCCGGATGTAGGTCCTCACTATAGACTTCCTCAAAATAATTGTGAAATGCTGCCATTTGTATTTAAGGCTACTTTTTCTTCTGCACCAACCTTGATTTCTTTTATCATATTTCTAACCCGATCTTTCCTAACCTTCCAAGCTATCAGTTTACCTGCATTTTCCCCGTATTCAAAGTGATCCTGTCTGGAGGCCTCCCATCTCTCCTTAACCCTTTTATTAATCACGGTAGTGAGTTGTTCCTTTAATTCTTCCAACTCTTTAATAAACTCCTCCTTAAGGGTTGCCCCTGAATTTACAATTATGGTTTCATACTTTCGAATTTCCTGCTCCAATCCCAGTACTTCCTGGTAATATATTCTCCTTCTGTTGGCCCCCAGAGTTCCCAGTCGCCCCCGGAGAAAAGCCTTAGTAGCCTCCCATACAATGTCTAGTCTAGTTGATCCTATATTTTGTTCAATAAAGACCTCAAGCTCTTGTTGAAGGAGCTGCATTGCTTCCTGATACAGAACTGTACGATCCAATCTCCAGACCGAATCCAAATCACATCCCCCAACTTCCAGTTCTAGAAAGACCGCTGAGTGATCAGACAAGTGAACCCCTACATGTACAACCTTTTTCACTTTATCCGTTATTCTTGCATCTAATAGAAAAAAAATCTATTCTGGATCTATGACTATATTTTTTATTGTAATATGTATATCCAAGCCCAGTCCCAGCCAATTTCCTCCAAATGTCACATAATCCAAACTGTTCTATTACATTTTTTACACTAGATGCCATTTTGCAATTTCCCAATGCTCTACTATTCGCAGATCTATCAAGCTTGGCATCTAGTACTGTATTAAAGTCCCCTGCAAGAACAACGTAACCTGACAGCCCTGTCATCTCTTTTGTTAGTTCTAGTAGCAACGAGGTGTTATCATCCTGATTAGGGCCATAATATTCAATAATATTATATATTGATCTCGCTAACTTTAGGGTCACAATCAGCCATCTGCCTTTCTTGTCCGCTACACTACTCTCTACCTGGCAGTCCAGCCCATTTCTTATTATCACCAGTATTCCTCTAGTAACCCTTGTTTGTGGTGAACTATAAAAGTGTCTTATCCACCGAAGTCTACCCATATATTGTTTACACTCATCCTCTGTTAAATGAGTCTCTTGAAGAATAATTACATTCGCTGAAGTATCTCTCAAATACTTCAAAATCCTGTCCCTTCTCGCTTTTACCCTTAAACCATTAACATTCCATGACATCCATTTCACCATCTGTGTTTTTCCCCTCGTACTCTTAGCCTCCATCATCATGTGTTACTTTCGAACTTTTTAACCTCAAGGAGGTCAATGGCATATGAGAACATTTTTGTTTTTCACCCCCCCTCTACCCAACCCACCCAACCCACACCTGTGCCCTAACTGTCACCCCCTCCCCTTCATGCCCCTCCCCCCCCCCCGGGAGAACCCTACCAGATTCCTAAGGCCAAAAGTCTAGGCCCTGTGAGTGCCGGTCCCCAGCGTGCGTGCTACCCAAACTTTTGAAAATAACCCATTTTTTAAATTTTTTTTAATTTGTTTTATACTAATTATGCAGATTACATGCAAGTTACGTTACCCGTGATTTCATCCTAGATCAATTAGCTATACCCCACCACCCTGACAGTACTCCAGGAAGCTATCCATGTCTTCAACAAATCTAAAAGAGTACATTTTATTATTATTCCACATGACTTTTAAGAAAGCTGGGAATTTTAGCTGCACCGTCGCTCCCAACTTCCTTAAAGGCTCGATTCGCTTCCCCAGCTCCCACTGCCTGTTTGCGGTGACTACCGACAAATCTGATCTGATCTCAAATTTAGCTTCCCCCACCATTAGGGAACCTTTCTTCAATGCCAGGGCAAGGATCTTTTCTCTTAAACTATAGGTAAGGAAGTTAATCAAGATCCTTCTAGGTTTAGACCGATTTGGATTCAATCTGAAGGGGTCCCTATGTACCCTCTGTATATCAGCAGCAATCTCCTCTTCCGACTCTTCTATCTGCAATTCAGATTTTAATAGATGGACCACAAAACCCTTTAGATCTTCTCCCTCTTTTCCCTCAGGAAGCTTCAACACTTTCAGGTTATTCCTTCGCTGCATATTCTCCCGTGAAAAGTCTGCGATATAGAAATATAGCGGTACAGCGGAGAACTACCGCTTGATTGGAAACCCGACAGGCTCTGCAGGCATACAGACAGCAGAGTAGCAGAGGAGGCGGCTTAAGGCGGCGGCGGCTTATGGATAACACAGACACAGACGAGGGCATCGTAAGCTGCGCTGCACTAGTGGCAGTGAAGGCAGCTGAGAAGGGAGAAACAAAAAGTTTGACAGAGGTGTCCTCGCCGGGAGGTTTTGAACGCTGGAGTCGTGCTGCTTTAGAAAGAGGCAGAGGTAGGCTGGCGGTGGCGAGGTTCCAGTTTTCTGCAGGTGAGGCCGTGGGGAGAGGGTTAGCACAGGAGGGAAGTTTTCAAGTGGCTGTTTTCTCCCCTCTTAAAAGTAGGGACCACCCAGGCTCTGAAATTCTCTTTCAGGACTCAGCAGGGCGAGAGTCATTACCTGGGGGGAGTCTTGTGAAATTAAATGACTGCAAGGATCTGGCTACCCGTTTAAAGGAGAAAGGAAAAAGCCAGCAAAAATTTAACTCAGGCTATGCTCTGAGGAGTACAGGGAAGCCGGTAGAGGGGGGTGGAGTCCTCATAACCCACATCAGAAACAGCAGAAGAGTAAAGCTTCAAGCAAACCAAATATAAATTCTAAAAAAACAACAATAAAGCAAACAACAAAGCAAACAAGCAGGTTAGGAATTCTAGGGAAGAAAATCTCCACCAACCCATCTTTAAACTCTTTTTTTAAACCTGTTCCTAAGACATTGGTTCTTACTAGAGGGTGTAAGCAAGGAGAATCAACAACTGAGCTGAATAATAGCTGGGCAGACTGGGTGGAACACTTGAGTCCGAACCGATATAAAATTCTGGAGGTGGAGGGGGAGGAGGAGCTAAAGGCAGAAGGGGGAGAGATGGAGGCTAAGGAGGACAGTTTGTCAGTAACCCCAACAGAAAGTGACACATTTAAAAAACTGATAGAGTCAGAGAAAATTCCAGGAGGCGGAGAGGTTGAGAATGCGGATAAGACGGGAGGGGCTGAAGAGGAGGGAGCCATTTTAGGAGATGGAGTGATCCATTCAGACACTGTGGTGATAGACATTCTAAGAAAATTAGATTCAGATGTACACAGGGGGTTTGAGGAATCTAAAGTTAAGCAGGATGGTATTAGAGAGGCAGTGGGGTTACTGGAGGCTAAGTTTGATGAGCTAAACACAAGGACAGGAAAACTTGAGCAGGAGGTTAAGGAGATACAGGCGGCTGTGGAAGATAACTGTAAGGAGTTAGAAGAGGCTAAATCTAGAGAGAGAGCATACGAGGATCGGTTAGAAAAGTTGGAGAATATGCAGCGAAGGAATAACCTGAAAAAAAAAGCTTTGTGTAATTGCAGTGATTGAAAAAAAAACTATACAACTTATTGCCAGAGAGGTTACACATAACTATATTTTCAGAGCGATACTCAGGTTCCTTTCAAACATGAAAGGAAATATTAAAACAAACTGTGCATATTGATAGTATAGTGCTTAAGGGCAAATAATTTACCAGTACAGTGCCAATCCATTAGATATTGGCATAAGGTATCCTATCAGGCCTTCATTAAAAAACATTAAAAACAGGTAACAGAGAAGAGATATAACAGTGCTAACAGATTGGAATAGAGATGTAAACATTCTTTCCGCCAAACCCAGAAATTTAACAAACTGGCAAATCATCAGGATTGATTTGCCCAATAAGCAAATCTTAATAGTTTGACCACATGTTCTCACTCCTGGTTTTAAAGACACTGACTTTAAAAGAATATGACATGCCTCAAGGAGATAAGGAGAGACACTAACACCATGCAGTAAAGTTTTTTTGAGTATATCCACAAAATCTGCAACAATTGGATGTCCATTGTTATGTCCATTTGGGATACCATCCTTCGTTAGATAACTTCCAAGACCAAATTTTAGAAAGAAAGAAATCCCTAATGCATGATGGAAAATATGCAGACATATAGGTACTTTTATGACCGGTTCAGAAAAGGTATAAGAGAAGATCTAGTCATTTCCTTAAACCCAGAATACAGCTCAAAACTCTGGAGACAGATGTATACATTTGATACCCAGGCTCTGGCAAGGATTGAGTGTTTTTTTTGCTCCAAACACATGTTTGCTAAAGAGCCGAAGTCAGATAGGGATAGGGAATGCATACAATTAAGAAAGGCCTCCTGCCTTACTAAAACTTGACTTTGGAGACCTAACTGCAGACTAACTTCAGCTTGACCAATGTCATTTGTGATCATAAAAACTGATTTACATGCCTTGATCTGAAGTAAGTCCAGTAATTTGACTTCCTTCCATTTAAATATAACTGAACCTTAAGCTAAGGCTTGAATTAAATTCACTCCCATAATTTTCACCAGATGATCATAAGATTGGCATCTAAGTTTATCTCATAGTAATTTAAACGTAAAGGTACAAGACAATGTCTTTGCTCTTAAACCATTAAAATTACCTTAAAACAAGACCTTACTGTCGATTAGGATTCCTAGGTACTTATAGCCCCTAACCACTTCCATTGTCTTCCCTCTAGCATACCATGCTTGGGTTTTAGAGAATGATCACCATATCAACATTATCTTGGTTTTCTTAGTATTGAGTTCAAGACAATTCATGGCTGTATTTCCTCCAATAGAATTGATTTGTCACTGTAGATCTGACTAAGTAGGATTGTATCATCTGTGTATTGCAAATATTTTATTTGACAATTCGCAAATTTGGGTGGATGGGATTGATTTTATGCAAATGCTGATACAAATCTGCTGTGAAGAAATTAGATAAACATGGAGCAAGTACACATCCTTGTTTTAGCTCATTAAAAGTTTTGATTTGCCAAATCAGACTGAGACCATCCCTTAGTTTGACCTGGACACAGTGCTTTTATGTAGGAAAATAATTGCGCCCAGTAGTGTTCGAGGAACACTGCATCCTAGTAATTGTTTCCATAGCATGGCTTGTGGGACAAATGCTGCTTTTAAATCAAAAAAGCAGACATAAACATTTCGTTTTTTGAGAAATGCACTCTTGCACAGCAAAGTTAGGATCAGCAGGCTACTGACGGTGGATTGGCCCTTACGGACTCCTGATTGATTGATTGAAATGAAATGCTTGGCAGCTGACCAATCTTCCAGATTCTCCAATAATTGAGTGGCAAATACATTTGCCTCAACATCTGTTAGGGTTATTGGTCGAATATTGATCGGATTTTCAGGTAGACCACTTTTGTAATTAGGCTGTAGGGTACTTCCTTGCCATGACTCAGGAACTGCTGTCGTTAGTAGAACCTCATTGTAGAGGGTAGTCTAGACCTTGGCCCAGAGATCTGGATTTTTTCTGAAAATTGCATTTTGAAGACCATTTGGTCCGTGGGCCCGATTTGCTATAATCCTCCGTAGTAAGGTGGATACTACTTCTTCCTTTAGAGGAGCCGAACATAGTAATGCTGATGAATCAGTTTGGCTATTTAGCTTCGTTTGAAATTGTACGCTTTCATCAACTCCATTACCCCATGATTCCTTACATAAGTAGGTGTGCTGTTTTTCCCAGAAGGACATTGATCTGTTGAGGTCATAACAGTAGTACAAAGACCATAGAAGGCAGCAATATAATCTGCCTAGTCATTTTCCTTAATATTTGTGCTGCTGGCCCTATCTAACCATTTTCAAGATCATTAATTATCCCCCAAAGAGCTTTGGAGTTGTTAGCCTTACTAGCACTTAGCAATCTGTTCCATCAATTCTGCTGGTAAGACATATTTTCCTTCCATACTTCTTGCTTATAAGCCCTCCTTAGCCTCCATAGTTTTCCTTTGAGAGAGGAGTATGTTGACAGTTGTTTCTGGCTAAAAGCTGCCCTTTTTGCTCTATTGAGAGCCTTCTTTTGCTGAAAGAGTGCAGGCATGTACCACTTTTTGTTATTAGATCTAGGTGGATTCGTTTTTGACACATTTTTTGTTGTGAATTTGTAAACTAAGGATTTATAGATGACCTTCTGTTAGAATTGGGCGTCTCTGGTTGGCGCAGGTATGTACTTGCGACAAGCAGGGACCCTCTCCTCTAAGTCAGGGCAAAGGATTACTCTCAGAAAATAACCCCTGATCACCCTCTAGGTAGTGTGGCGCAAGCAGTCAAGGCTAATCTCTAGAGTACAGGTAGCTAAGCATTTGCAATATACCACACAGTAATCACCAACCCACCACACAGAGAAACAAGACTGGTAATCTGTAAAAATATATATCTTTTATATATAAAACTTTTAAGCAGCCTTAGATACAGTCTTTAGGATTTCAAGAATGGTTCCAGGAATGTCTTAGCAATGCCACAGTTCTTAATATAATGGACAGTCCTTGAAATAATTTCAATCACTTCTCAAAAACGACTTCCCAGTACTTCAGAATGGTGCAAGTTGCTTAAAAAGATGATGCCACAATGTTCAGGCTTTAAAAGGGTTAAATACTTCCAACAACCCCTTCTCTGATGTTTAGATACTCTCTTTAGGGGTCAGGTACTGTACTTTCAAAAACCTGGGCCATCGGGAATGCTCCTGTATGCTCCGTACGATTACGAGGAAAGGCCCTACCGAATCTCATGCATCTCGTGTGAGACGCGTACACCGAAGGCCCTACCAACTCTCACGCATCTCGCATGAGACGCGTACACCTAGGGCAATGCAAAACAATGTTCCGAGCCGTACCAAGCTTGTGCGGCTCATACTGCGGGGTGATTTCAGCGTACTGGGCACTTTTTAGAGGCATGAGGCGTACCAGCAGCTGGGCCACAAGCGCACTGTTTGCAGTGCACAGTTCTCTGTTTACGACGAAGCGCACCAAGATACCTTTACTTTGGAGTCTGGACTCGAGGCGGACGGTGCCAGGCCGGGTTGACTCGTTTGGTTCTCCGTCGGGAGCGGTACGCGACGTACCAGCTGCTTCTTCTTCTGCGGGGTACGGTTCAGGCAGACAGGGGTGTACACAAGCAGTTGCGGAGCGCACAGGGCTACGGGGAAAGAAGAATGTTGCGGGCCTGAGCCGGTGACGAGTCCTGTGCGTAGAGGTGGGTGGTAAGCTTCTGGTGCACTCCGAACCACGCGGCGTCCTTAGTAGGGCGAGGCGTACTCAGCGAGTATGTACCGGTGGTGGAGAGTGCTTTGGGATCTTTCTACTTGGTGGAGGATCTCCAGCAGGCGGGGCGCGACACGGGAGCCTCCAGTACGGTCCGTCCTGGGGGAGGATCCCTTCAGGGTGCGGTGCGGCCTCTTCCGTGAACCAAGGCAAAGCGGGGCGGCCGAGTGCGATACCACGCACGGGCGACCGTCCAGGCTATGGGATGCTTCAGGTCCTGGATTCCGGCAGGAGGGGCGAGGAAGTGCTCCAGGCCCTCCAAATAGCGGGCGGGGTAGCAGAGGATCACGCGGCCTTACCTGGGGGCAGAGAGCGACTCCTGACAGAGCGAGGCTCTCACGGGCAGGAAGGCAGGTGAGTTCCCGGGTGCCACGGCCCTAGGAGGGGCGAGGGGGCGCAGACTTCTCCTCCGGCGGAGGAAACACTCGGCTTCAAGATTTAGACGAGCCAAAGCACAATGAACCCACTGGTCCTGGGGTTCAATTCAGGGGGCAAGCTCAATCAAGCCCTTGGTGATAGTTTCGAGCACAAGTCAGCAAAGTCCTTCTCTGGTCTTTTCCTCTCCTTCCTCAGCAAGGTAAACTGCAGGCCGGTCCTTCCAGCTTCTTCTTAGTCCTTCTAGTTGGGCAGAGGTTCGTTGTGGGAAACAGGATCTAGTTTGTTAGGAGTGGTGCTCCTACTTTTATACAGCTTTTCTTTTTGTTCTGGCAGGCCAGGGGGGCCTCTGCATTACTTATTTCAGTCTCTAAGCACTGTGTTGGGTAAACTTGGGTCTCTCTTTTCAGGGAGCAGAGATGGCACATCAGACGCTCCACAGAAGGTGGAGCCAGCATTGTGAGGACAGGGGCAGCCAGGAGTACTTTGTTGACTGACTTCCCTCTTCCTGGGCCAGGTGTCGGGCTGAGTCATCAGTCGCTCACCAGGAGGTGGAGCCAGCATTGTGGTAGCAGAGCACAGCCCTATTCAGAGTCCAGGGGCACTCCCACCACCCACCTAGGTGTCATCCTTGCATTCACCACCTGTAATCCCCCAGCCCTGTCACTCACACAACCCAGACAGCAGATACACATCCTAGCAGAGGCGGGCTGAAATAGTTAGGCAAGCAAATGCTAACTTTCTAAAAGTAGCGTTTGCAAACACAGGATATTAAAATAAACTATACTAAAAGAAGTATTTTATTATTCTGAGTTCAGGAATACTAAACTTGACCCTCTACCATGTGCCCTGAGCCTGCTGGGATTATAGGGTGTAATAATTCCAACAGCCAATCTTGGCGTATGAGAACAGGTAGCCTTACAATAGTGAAAAACGAAATTTGCTGTGATTCACTATTAGGACATGCCACACACATCAGGGCTTGTCCTACCTTACACTTACAATGCACCCTGCCCTAGGGCCTACCATAGGGGTGACTAATATGAAGTACAGGGAAGGTTTAGAGGCTGGCAACTGGCAAGTGTGTGCACTTGCCCAGCCAGCATGACAGTACCAGACTGCATGCAGATTCTGCAATGGCAGACCTTAGACATAGTTTACAAGGCTGCTTCTGTGGGTGGCGCAACCAGCGCTGCAGGCCCACTAGCAGGAGTGGCATTTACAAGCCCTGTCACTCCTGGTGCACTTTACTGGGGACGGACAGTAAATCTACTGAACCAATCATGGAAATCAATCAATGTACACATTTTCATAGGGAGAGCATATGCACTTTAGCACTGGTCAGCAGTAGTAAAGTGCCCAGAGTCATTAAACCAACAAAAACAGGTCAGAGAGAACATTGGAGGAAGGCAAAAAGTTCAGGGATGACCCTGCAGAAAGGGCCAAGTCCAACACCTTCCATTTATCTACCACTGAGTCTTCAGTTGCCTGAATCACTGCCACATGAGTCAATTGAAGATTCTGTGAATTCCAAACCAGTCTTTTCAGATTGTAGCCAGATGGTACTTGTTGTAGAACCCTGGATTTTTGCATACAAAAGATAGACAAGTCTAAGGTTAGTTCCTGAGGGTTGTGATTGCTTTCTACTCTTGGTATGATGGAGTAGCCAACAATATTGGAGGCCAAATCTTCTCTGATGAAAGTATAATCGATTATGGAACTGTATTTCATATTTGTAAAAGTCTGAACTGTAGATGCCTTCACTGAAGAGGTTTCAATCAGTATTATTAAGCCTGGCTGACACATATTGTCGAGATGAAATTGGGCCATACTTCTACTTGGCTTATCAAATGAGCTAATTGTGTTTAAATGAAGATTTAAATCCCCAGAGATGATCACACTTGTATTTGGATGTTGATGCTCAAGAGTATTAATTATTTCCCACAACGAGACAGCTGAGTCTTTTTAATATTTGAGCTTGTACTCAGGTGAGCAGTATTAGAGGGGAATGGAAATGTAATTTTATGCATTGCAACCGTGTCAACTGGAAATCAGTTGCCTGGATCTTGATAGCCAAACTAATATTAAGTGACAGACCTCCATTAGCTCAACCTTGTTGTGATGACCAGGTGGCTGGGATGATGAATTCTTGATAGCCAATGATTGTTATTGTTTGTTATTTCCATGTTTTCTGGAACATCAAAATATCAAAAGTTTGTAAAAAAAAAGATAAAGTATCTGAGTCATTCAATAACCTTGTCAACCGATGAATTTTCAAGGAACATGGTTTCAAAGTAATTTCCGACTTCCTAAGATCATTCAGGCATCAATTCATGCCACCAGTTTTGTTTTAGATAAAGTGCCCATAAGCATTGCCCAGTCCTCAGTGGGAACCTTGTTTCTCGAAATTTGTTCAGAGGTACGTACTCCTGAAATCTGAATTTGGAGACCTGAAAATTTACCTGGGTCGTACAGTGGACCATTAAGAACTCAGTGGCCAGAATTACTCTCACCCTCCCATGATGCACTCACATCAAACTACACCTGAAGGAGCTCCAATATTTCCCCATTCACAAACAAGAACAATTCAAACTCCTCATCCACTCTTTGAAGGCACTACATAATACTGACCCAGAATACCTCAACAATCATATGTGCTTGCACAAAACTTCCAGACACCTCCACTGGTCTGAACGCCTACTTGCACGAATACCAAACATATGGAAAAACAGATTTACCATGCGATCCTTCTCCTCCATTGCTTCTACAGCATGTAACGACCTACCACCACACATTACAGCCTCGTCCTTACTGCTTCAATTCCATTAGAAGCTAAAGACCTGACATTTTGAGTAGTCCCACTTGGCCCTAGGTGGGTGTAGACTCACACCTGCTCAGCACAAGGATACCCTTCCGGGTGAGAGTGCGCTCTAAAAATCTGCATACCATTACTTAACAACAATACCAGGTCATTTTCTGAAGATCTTGTCAAGCTTCTGGATACAAATCTGGTGACAATTCCCACTTGCTCATATTTGTGGAAGGGACAGTGAGGGTCGAGGGGTGGTGGTCTGAGGCTCAGTGGGGGGGTTCAGACCAGGGCAGGCTAGGGTCAAGTCCAGGTGAAGTAGTGTGGCTCACTGGTTAGAGGCGGCAGACCCGAGAGCAGAGGATGGCCCGGGACCAGGGTTCGATTCCCGGCGCGGCAGGTTTGTGGACCAGGGTCAGCGGACTCGATAATTCTCTCGCCTCGGTGCCCACTCTGATCAGCGATCACACTCGGCAACTCTGGGCATTAGCTTGCCTCATCTTCACTAACGGCCCCACCAGACCGCCGGGGATGCCTGGTCTCACCCTGGAGATACCCATTATGGGACCATCTCTCAGGGAAGCCAGGAAGGGTTTCGCAGCGGTCGAAGCGCCTTGGGACCCTACGGGTAAGTAGTGCGCTATATAAATGCCAATACATTTACATTTACATCCCCCATGTTGCACTCTGAATGAATGGTGGTCCAGTCATCTCCGACCTCTGGCTATGGCCCAGGGCTGTTCCTGCTCACGCGAGGAATGGTGAAGCCATCAGTCTTTGCAGGTGATCTGGGGCATTCTCCTTTGCCAGGTGGGGCCTCTTTTGGAGGGGAGTCTGTTGGCGGGAAGTCTGGCAGATGAGGGTCTGGCCTGATTTAGAGAAGTTTTGTATACTCCCCTTTTGTGATTATGCCTGCAGCACCTGCCCCTGCAGCGATTCAGTAGGTACGCATTCACACTTGAGGAAGCAGGGCCTGTGCCACTCTGTCTCAAATTAACAGGCTGTTCAGAATGGCCAGGAGTGGAATCACAAAGGGGATACTGCTACAGAACAATTATCATGCAGGCTAATGTGAAACCTACAAATGCAGCATAGTGTATTCTGCACGGAGCGAGCTCATTATTAAGATCTCAAATCTTGATTAATGCACATTGCAGGCCTCTTACGCAGTAGTAAATTCCAAAAGCTTGCACAAAATGGCCCTCTGTCATCTTAGCAGTACTGTACTTGCTGTGCGTGTCTTTTTAAAATAGCAACTCAAAAAAATCAAAATTTCCGGGAGAGGATAAATACATAAAAATCTTGTTTAATGTTAACACAGATTGCATGTGCATTTGTTTTAGTCATGGGACCGAAGCGCAAAAATTGTGTAGTATGTGTTTTGTACATCTGTCATGGCACTTTACAAGTAGTTCATGTCCTGGTGCAATTTGCAGTTTTGCTTCACTATAAGCATTTTAAATTAAGCAAAATGCCAGAAAAGTAGTGTTCGGAATATAGGCCAAAATAGCACATTTATGCACATTAGCACAAACTTAGCTTTGCAATACACTAGGTCAACTAATACAGGAAGTAGTAATCCAAAACTTCTGCTTTCTGATGTAAAGTAGCCTTTCATTTTCAAAGACAAATGCTATCCTAAATGAATGTTCCTAAATGGTGTGCAAGTCACACAAATGATTAGGCAATGCATTGAGCAATGCTTTTACGTACTGGCTCAATCTTCCTCTAGACCACAAAGGGTGCAGTCGTTATTGACCAACACTTGTTTGGCAATCTTTCCTCCAGGTTACTGTACATTTCCTGTAATCATCAAAGCCAGTAGGTCTTTATACTCATTACTGTGGTGACCGCGCACACACTTAGTCAAGACTCAAGATCAATGTTAGAGCATTTCCGGAGAAGGGCGCATTCCTGAAATTCTGATCTATTCCTTTGGATTCAAAACAAAGCAGACCAGCCTCGCGCCTACTTTAAGTGTGAATGATTAATGCGCCTCTAGTGCAGAGCCTTGCGCCCTCACCCACTCTGAATGCCCCATGGCCCAATCCAGGTGTGCTGCTGTTCACACCTCATACAATGTCTGAGCGCTGGAGTGTGAAGCAAACACTCTGCCAAGAATGCCGATTCAGTTTGTGTGCTCCATCCCCACAAAGGCCTCAGTGACTGAAAACATGACGGCGCCTCTCTGCTTTTCGTAGCACTTAACCCCTTCTCGCTACAATGATTATTTTCTCACTTCTTAACAATTTGCTTTCTCTACTTATGTAGACCCAGTACTCTGAGCTAGACGACCATTTTAGACACTTCAAAAAGAAACATGATCTATTCTATGGCTCAGGAGCCTATAAGAAACATATCACTTGATAACTAAGATACGAAAGTAATTGTAAACACAGTTACTGCACCACGCCCGAGAGAGCAATCTCCTAAGAAGAGGGCGTCCATATTAATATTGTGCTCACAAAAAATGAACCTTTCAGAGTTAGTTTTGCTCGGTAAGTAGGGTTTAATTCACATGTGCCGCAAATGTAACACAAAAAGAATTACAATGGAAAAAAATGCTTTGCACCCTTGCATAGAAAGCCTGGTAATGAAAATGTATTCGTCACCATAGAAGAAGGATCAAGGAATAACCTCTCAATGCCTCTGACTACACAGTGTGATTACACCTCCCCATCACTTATACCCCTAAAGTATCTGACATTTTTGAGAAAAAAAAATCAGTTTACTGAGTGTCCTATAGGGTTTATTTTATTGTAGCATACCTTGGTACTTTATTTACAAAAGGAGAAAGACCATTACTCACCAACATGATACCTTCCTCAACACAATCCATACCATTCCATATCATGAAAATTCTATATTTAGGCCAGGAAAAGTCGTTGTAAGCATGACTCCTGGAGTAATACCAACTCAAGATCATTTGGCTGAATCTGGTGTGAGTGGAATTCCTCGTCTACAGGGAGGCAATTAAAAAAGTTGAAAGAGAGCTGAAGGTGATACATTGGAACAGAAAATACATCCACAGTCAGAAACTAGGTTATAAATTTGGCAGAGGTGATTTCTATCAAACAATTTAGCAAGGTCAAAACACAATTCTGAGAAAATCGCTTCCTACTGCACAAACAGGTGTTAATCCCCAGTGAAACACATGTTACATTCAAGTAGCACCAATAATTTTAAAGCCAAGAAAACAAAATATTAAAATTCACAAAGCATTTTAAGGATATGAGATACATTTTAAATGAGAAAAAAAACACCATGAGCATCAAAATCGAAAATGTTTATGATAAAACATCATTGAAAACTACAGTTTGCGATATACTGGAACCTTGTAATATTTTAAAGTCATAAGTAAAAAAATGGGAGAGGGGGTCCTAGGGGATGTTTACCGACCATGCATTGCTATTACCCCTAACAACTATATCTACCATCAACAGAAATAGCAATGGGTCAAAAAGAAAGAATTGACTGTATGTCTGTAAGGTACAGCCGCGAAATCAATCCTCGGGTATTTTATGGTGAGAAAAATGTTCCCATCAGATTACCGACCTGTACCACCCTGACCACAGGTATGGCAGGGTTGCACTGGGGGACTGGCATGGTGGCCAAGCTCATAATCAGGCCTTTAGTCTCCGGAATGGAAGTTAAACTCCTTCACTGGGACAAAACTCAAGGCTGAGGATCAAGGTGGTCCTTCGAAGCTGGATAAGCAGTCATCGAGCACCAGCAGACGTCAATGGTTCTGGCTCCATATTCTTCAAGTGAAACAATCCTGGATTCCATAGCCACAAGGTTGCTTCACATGTTTCATAGATTTGCAACCTTACCCCTGTTTAAGGTTTTAACCTTTGGTCTTAGTCACTTTTATGGTTTTTCAAAATCGTCCAGTGGGACAAGGCTGGAAACTATCACAGGGCTCTCTGAAGCCAGGCACATTTCCTGCATCCCACTTAGCCCTTTCTCAGTGTGACCAAAAAATATAGCACAACAAAACTGTTTTTCTTGCCCGCCATATACGTGATGTCTCTGGGCAAGCTGTAGCACATTATCTCAGTCCTCTGGTGGTCATAAAATGTCACCAAATATCAATTTTCTCTGGATGCAAAATTCTTTCTGGTGACTTGTACATCCCCCAGCTCTTTAGGACAGGCTTCTAGGCACTGTCTCCAGTCTTTCTCCTGCAGGTCTGGTCAGATGTGCCTTCTTAGAATCAGACGTCCTTCAGCTTTTGGGTCCCAGGAGCAGCCAAAGAGGAGGCCAACCACTGGATACTTGCAGAGCAGTTCCATGCTCTGCGTGCAAGCAGGAGTTAGTTCTCATTTTTTTAGCAGGCATCAGGAGAAAGAAGACAGGAGTCTTCAGTGTTCTTTTTAGGCCTCCTTTTTCAGATGTAGTCTTCCCAGAGTTAGGGATAATCTGAAAAGGTTGTAGTGAGGTGCCAGTCTCAGTCAAGATTGGATACATTTCCCTACCCAATAATGATTACTTTCTCCCTCTCTGTCCACCTTCTTTTCCTGCACTTCATATTACTCAGGAACTCCAGTTTCTAAATGTTACCAATGGGACGGTGTTTTGCATTTGTGTATACAATTGTGTAATGAGTTTACAAGGAGACGGGGATTTTAACAAGTTCTCCAATGCGGCCAGGGGTGGCAGAGCCAGCAGGAACCCTTCCCAAAGGGCGAGACATGCCGCGCGCAATTTGTGATACAAAAAGAGCTGAGCAAATGGCACCTCTTGTCCCACATCTGCTGCAGGCGGGGGCCTGAAGGTGTCTCCCGGGTATAAATCAGCAAAGGTCTGTAGCTTCATCTTTCGTGCACGTGTCCTACTGACACCGTCCTGAATACAAGGCAACATTGGATTATGCGGTAGACGGATGGAGGGGGCATATAACACCGGGCTACCTGCTGTCTTACGCAACTCGTCCCACGCCCAACATAGAGTCCCAGATGGGTCCACATATCCATGTGGGCAGTGTGCTTTTTGGTTAAGCGCCACCTTGAGCGGGATGGAAGCCATCATGTCAGTTTTTACTGCTACATGGGTCTGGAAAGCGTCAGGTGGTCCCAATAGTGCATTTGGGCTTGGGCACATAATGCATATAGGTGCATGTCTGGGGCACCCAATCCGTCCTGTTTCAGCCGGAGCATCAGCAGGTCCCAGGAGGTTCTGGCCTGTCCGACTGCCCATGCCAAGGAGACCAGCTGCGACTTCAGGGTGTTAAATAAATCCAGGGTAAGAGGATTGGTATATTAACAAATAAGTACAAAAACTTCAGTAAAATAACCATTTTGCCAGTGCTATCTTTCCGGCAAGGGACAATATCTTAACCTTCTCCTCCAACCATTTGATGGCCCGTCCGTAATTCAAGCTCCATACCTCATGTGTATCTCGACTGATGCAAACCCCCAAATACTTAACCGTCTCAGTCTCCCATCTGAGGGGGAACTCAGACAACACTGGGGGCATACCATCAGTCAGTGCAAATATCACAGACTTGGCACAGTTGATGAAAATACCAGTCAGACCTCTGAATTGGATAAACTCCCTCAAGATGGGGTCTAAGTTCTCCTCTGGATTGATAATATATAAAGTCACATCATCTGCATACAGGGAAATAAGTTGGCTCCGGGAGCTGAACACTATACCTCGGGCTGTGTGATGTTGTCAGATGCGGGCCGCCAAGGGCTCCATCGCAATCGCGAAGAGCAAAGGAGACAGGGGGCATCCCTGCCTTGTACCTCGCAAAATAAATAAGAAAGGGGTCGGAAAGTAATCCATTCACCTTAACACGAGCACTCGGTAGAGTATTCAACAGACTAATTTGGTTAATAAAGAGCGGACTAAACCCCATGTGACCTAACATTTTAAACAGATATGACCATTCGAGTGAATCGAACGCCTTGGTGGCATCCAAGAACACATCCGCAGCTTGTACGTTGGGACGTAAATAATACAGTACATAGAAAATTGTTCTCAATTTATGAGAAGTCGACCTCCCGGGAATGATCCCTGACTGGTCAGGAAGTGCAATGATGGGAAGAAGGGTCTGCAGCCTATTAGCAATCAGCTTGGCTAGGATCTCGACATCCACATTAAACAGAGTGGCCGACAAGAATCCAGCTCTGCTTCCGGCTTCCCCGGTTTTAGGAGCGTGATGAATATTGCTTCCCTCATGGTCTGAAGTAGCACTCCAATCTCCAACACTTCTTCATATACTGCCAACAGCTGAGGTGCTCATTCCTTCACATATGTTTTATAAAAGGACGTAGTCAGGCCATCATGCCCAGGGGCCTTATCTAATGGTAAACTTTTTATAACCTGGGCTACATCTTCCACTGTGAACGGGAGGTCCAGATACTCTCTATGCTAATGAATCAAGAAAATCTTGCATCCCCTCAGGGCACGTCTCCTGGGTATTGGTGTATAAGTGAGAATAAAAGTTAGAGGACTCATCTAAAATGCCTACTTGGCCTCTGCTAGTGGCACCATGTTGAGTCATTATTTTGTGAATGAATGCAGTCGACCGAGGGGGTCGGATCATACCAGCCATTGTGCGGCCTGGTCTATCGCCTTCCCCATACTTCCACGCCTCAGCATGTTTCCCCAAGAACTTAACTTTATGTTGAATAGCCTTTAACACTCCCGCCTGCCTGGCAAAACATTGACCCTGAATAACTACCTTGAATGCCTCCCACAGTGAAGCTTCAGTGGCCACTGAGCCCGTATTGTGAAAAACAGTAATCAGTAATGTCTGTCTGTATTTCCTCCTTAAAGGCTTCGTCAAGTAGGGCATGCAGTGGGGGGCACCAGGAAAAAGTGAGGGGAAGCGAACCCGGGAGCGACAGCTTTAATAGACAGCTTTAATAAACAGGGGGCATGATCCGATAGAGAGCGCAGCAAATGCAAAATGTCTGTGGTCCAAGCAGCAATATCACGGGAGACTAACCAGAAGTCAAGATGGGACCAAGCACAGTGATAGACAGAAATACATGTGCCTTCTTTCACTAAGGGGTGTCTACTACGCCATATGTCCTGGAAATAGCGATCTGAGACTATGGCATTTAAAGCGGCGCTGGCAGCTGGGTGTAAGGACGAACCGCACCCTTCCTGTCCATGTCATCATCCAGGAAAGCATTAAAATCCCCACCCCATAATATTGCACTGCAACCTGTCACTCTGAATTTAATCCAAATATCCTGTAAAAAATTGGGGGATTCTACATTTGGGCCATAAACTGCAACAACAACCAGGGCAGCCCTCCCAGCACTACATTTAGGAGGATATACCTCCCCTCGGGATCTCTATGTATCTCACCCTCCCGCCAGTCAATTCCTTTTCTGACCAGCACGGCCACTCCCGCAGGCATAGTTATAGTAAATAGAAGAGTATACATTTCCCCACCTAATATGTCTCAACCTCTGCAACTGTGTTACATTTAAGTGCGTCTCCTGCAATAAACAAACATCTATATTATGTCTGGATAAATGAGCAAGGCCGAGTCTAGATTTCCTGCTATCATTCAGTCCTCTAATGTTACACGTGAGACAACTTAGTGTTGTAGCATGGTTGCGTATATAGTACCCTGACTGAAGTAGTGAGAGCACTTGAGGTGCATCAGCTCCCAATTGCAGACTGTGTATACTGACCAACAAAATACAAACATACTGACAGAAAACAAAGAGACATTCCCTGCCCACAACCCACCTCCCGCTCCAACCTCCCAATCAGGTTGTAGAATACCCCCCCAGAACAAACTAGAACTCAAATAGCCATATAGTGGCATAGGAAACTTTCCCATGGGGCGCAGCGATACCGGCAATCTTCCCTGTTCGCACAGGGTGGCCGGGAGTACTCCAGAGAGTATTTAAGTCCACACCAAGAATGTTAAAGCATACAGTACGATACATTGCATAATGCAAAACCCACAGCAGCAATACGGACAGCCCCTCCCCAGACCAACATCACAGCAGTGCAGTCAGTCAGGCTGATGAGATATACGATACCCATGTCAGTCATTGTCACCAAGTGGGCCAGTTGCGGACGACTCGACTCGTTTCTTTGTTGCGCTTTCCACCAATGTGGCAAACTTCAAAGCAGACTTCGCATCTGTGAAGAAATGGGCTGTGCCATCAAACGAAACTTTCAGTTTGGCAGGATATAACAGGGAATAGGGGCCCTGCGTCTGAAGAAGGATTCGCTTGGCTGGAAAAAATTCTTGTTGTGCCGCCTGTACAGCAGGGGTAAAGTCCGGGTAGAATGAAATAGTATTTCCTTTGTGTGATACTTGACCATTTTCCCTAGCCAGCCGTAGGTTGGTATCTCTGTCTTGATAGTTCAAGAGCTTTGCCAGGATTGGCCGAGGAGTTGGCCCAAACTGGGGCTTCGGTCTTAAGGATCTATGTGCTCTCTCTACCACGAAGAACGGGGATCGAAAAGTTTGTGAAGTAGGTGTGTTACAAAGGTCTCCATTTTGGATATGGCAGTAGTTTCCGGAATACCTGTAATGAGAAGTTTGTTTCTATGCGACCTCGCCTCCAAACCGTTGTTCTTAGCACGGATAATGCCTAATAACTTGTCCATATGTAATACCTGTTCCTCGGTTTGAACCTGGTATTCGTGAAATTCAGTGTGATGGTTTTCCTGGGCATCAAGGCGGATTTCGTGTGTGGCCACCTGTGTCTTGATCGAATCCAGTTGTATAATCAGGGTATCCAGCTTCGAGTCTATGTTTCTCAGGCTGAAGGGCATCTCCAACATGAGGGTGCGTAGGTCTTCTGGTAAACGCCCAAAATATTGAATTCGAAATATCGACAGGGCAGAATATCGAATCCAAAATATAGAGAGGACAGAATATCGAATTACAAAAATATAGTTGGTCAGAATATTGAAATTGGGGTAGGAAATATCGAATTCATAACATCGAATTTAAAATATAGTTTTCCATATTATCATTTTTTTGTGTTATGTATGGTAGTATATGTGTTAAAATTATATAATATTTTTGTAACGTATGTTTAATTTTTTTAAAGTAATGAATGTTATGTAATTATATTTTTGTATAATTTAATTCCGTAGCGGGTTGTGGGTTTATAGGGGAATAGGGTGGGAAGTAATTTATTTATAGTAAATTAAATATAAATTTTAATGAATTAATACATATTTTTAATGTAATTTTGCATTTTAGTTCTGTAGCAGGTTGTGGGTTTATAGGGGAAAAGGGTGGGAAGTAATTTAATTGTAATACAGTAAAAAAGAAAATATTTATATGTATTGATAAATAATTGATTGATCATTAATTATTAATTGGTAATTAATTTTCATTAATTGATAGTTAATTTGTATTATTTTATTAATTTATAATGATGTTAATTGTATTAATGTATTATTTGGAGTGATTTGTGGGTTTATAGGGGAATAGGATTGGGAAGTAATTTAATTGTAATTAAGTAAATATGTATTTTTATTTCTATTTATTGATAATTAATTTATTGTTATTTAAATATTAATAGGTAACTAATTTGTATTAATTGGTAAATAATTTTAATACATTTTTCAATGGTTTTGATAATAATGTATTCTTATTTTAATATTAAATTATTACTTTCCCTTCTGTTGCACTCTCTGGAGAGGGAATAGTAATTTGTACCCTCCCGCTATCCAACACATTCACTACTGTCTGGAGTGGGAATAGTGATTTTTACCCCTACGCTATCCAACGCTTTCCCTACTGTTGCACTCTCTGGAGTGGGAATAGTAATTTGTATCCGTATGCTATCCAACGCTTTTCCTACTTTTGCACTCACTGGAGTGGGAATAGTAAGTTTTTACCCACCCGCTATCCAACGCTTTCCCTACTGTTGCACACACTGGAGTGGGAATAGTAATTTTAACCCTCTCACTATCCAACAAATTCTCTAATTTTGCATTTGTTGGACTGTGAATACTAAGTTTATTTCCTTAGCTATGTAATGTTTTTAATTTTGTTATATTAGATGTAGTGTAAATTATTAATTAATATGAAAAGTATTACTTTAAATATTTTAATTATTACATATTTTTTATTTTTATATAGTAGGTTTATTTATAGATAGATATATATATATATATATATGTAAATATATTTTAATAATGTTTTAATAATGTATAATTAAGATTACTAATTATGTGAATTTTTACATTACATTTATTATTTTTACATGTTAAGTTGTTTACATTATTTTAAGTATGTTTTATTTATTTGTGTTTAATATTTTATTACTTTTATATTATTTTTAATACATTTATATTTCAGTTAACTGTATTTTAACTATCGATATTTTGTACTCGATATTTTAGTACTTACCTGTTTGTAGATAGAGATTCTATATTCTGTACTTCGATATTTTGGAGTCGGTATTTTGGGCATTCTATATTATGTCCCTCAATATTTAGTCACTGATGCAGGTCTTCCCCCTAGTATTCCACAAGCAGGTCCTGTTTTCCGTCCATCTGCACATCAGGGCTTGATTCAGTGTAGCGCGTGGCACCCTTGTTAACAAAAGTAAGCTTTGGTTGTTTAGCATCCTGTTTACCCATGGTGCAGAGGCATTTAGGAGATGTAGAGTCCAAGGAGATTCAGCCCGCGTCCAGCACGTCCAGTTGTCACTCAGCACCAGCACAAGCGTCTTCCGCTGTGTCCGTGTCTCACTCTACCTCAATCACCACTCAATGCACTGAGCACCACGCAACACACATCCCACTCTCGTGCTTCCCCCAGAGTCCGTACCAGGGCAACTCCTCTGGTTGTTGATTGTCCCCAAGGATTTCACCACCAGCCCACAATGCCACAGGGCTAGGACTCCATGCCCAGCTAGACGTGCGATGTAGGAACTCACAGCCCCAAGGGTCCGCAGGAGCGAAGACAGGAGGCCGTGAGCAGGTAACTGCGGCACCTGAGGAGGGCAACAGTGCGACGACTTACACCCAGCCCAAGGATCTCCGCAACCCGTAGCACCAGTTGAACTGCGCACGGTCACATATCCACTGGCCTCACATGCAGGGTATGGCAAAGACCTACCACACACCTCCACAGATTAAAAGTGCCTCCTCTTGGGTGGTCCTCCACTATGCGATCTGGTCCAGTCCAAAATACAGCACCAACTCAAGCGCTATCTTCCAATACTGGCACTCACATGTAATGCACAGCTCCTCACAGCGCATGCCCGGTAGCGGAAGCAGGCCCACACCGGCCCGCAGATTCAGGCAGTGCCACCGACAGCCTCCTCCACCCCTGACCTCAGTTTCAGTGCTGCACATCTGCAAAATGGCACTGTGGGGTTCCCAGGAGGTCGCCACTCCCGGCCGCACACACAGCCTTAGGCAGCAATCAGCAGGGGTGGCTGCAGCGAAGCTCTCCCCCGTTCTTCGACACCTCAGGCAGTGCACATACCTCAAGGCACAGAGACGCCACAGACAGGGGAGTTCCGCCTTCACCTCTGATTCACGGCCTGTAGTCCACCAGCAGCCGCAGGCTCAATTTCCAGGCCGCCCGCTCACAGCACACTCAGTTTGCCGCAGGCCTCCAGCCGCCCACCGAATCCCTGTGCTGCAGAGCCTCAAGGTGCCCGTGGGTCCCAGAAGTTGCAGTATCAGGATCGCCGAGTGTTCCGCAGCCTGTGGGCGCTGGTCACAGTCTTAACACTACGCCATATGTTCGGAGAATAAAAGGATTATTTTCCCGGTCGGCGGGGCTCACTCAAAGAACGGCCATTCCGCTGCACGGCATACCACGCCCCCCAGATGTTGAACTTTAACTGTTAAATAACTTTGAATAATTTCCCTAGCATTTTATTAGATCAAGATGGAGAATAAATATCTGAATAATAAATGAAGAACCTACAACAAAATTATGTTATTCCTTGAATAGCTCTCCTCCACCTGAAAGCAAGGAGAACTAAAGATCCCCTTGGAATTACTCATCGCTAGGGTACAATATGGAAAGACCATCAGCATTGGCCTAGTCATCTCCAAGTCTGTGTTTCTTTAAAAAAAAAAACATTTTATTCGAGAGTGAGACATAGAAAACAGACAATTTTCTCAACCCACCCTCATTTTATCACAAATTCCCCTGCTCTCCATCCACCCCCCCCAGCCCACATTAAACCCTGTTCTGGTCCCACAAAGGTGCATTAACTCCAACCTTCTTCCAATACAAACTTTAACAATTTTAAAGTGCCATGTGCTACCTTGCGCCAAGCAATGTATTGGTGCTTTAATTACCATCTTTCAACATATATCAACATACTTAATGGCAGTTTGAGGCCATCCTACATGTACTTGATTCAAATATAATTTGCAAAAACAAAGAAAGTGTCAAGTGCCTAATTAATAATGTCCTACACACTTCCCAATTCTATTGTAATTAAGATACTTCCTCCCAACCAATTTAATACTTTTAAACAAATACCTGAATGCACCACATTCATTATACAATTCAACAGATTTCAGGTGCCAAATAATAATATCCGTTAAACACTATATAGGTGTTTTCAGCTACTGGTCACCTTACATTAGCACTATATATAATACCATTGAACCTATCTCCCTGACTACTTATTTCAAAGTGCAAGGTGCAATACTGTTAAAGTGTCGAGTGCCCAGTAATAAGCAGCAGTCTATCCTCACATTTCAGTTCAACCTTGAATACTTCTTCATGAATTGCTTGATATATATGGCTTTGAGAAATTACACAATGCCTCATTAAAGTGCTTAATATCTATATCCCTTCAGGTATCCAGAAAAGTACTCATCATTCAATCCAATCTGAAACAGGCTTCCATATTTCCAGATGCAAAAACAACAGTTGATACACAGAATACAGAACAATGTCATACATTCACCCCAGGACAGTGATCTGGGCCTAAATCCATCATTTTGTTGCTCACCATTGCAATCCAGTTTGAACCCAGCCATATGCAAATCAGTCTTGACCCTGTGCCGCATGGGAACAGTCCAGCTCGAACTACCAATCCAGATCCTCCCTGGACGGGAAACAAGCATCCCAGGACCGGTTTCTGGGTTTCACCCCTCTTCAGCCAGGATAGCTTGATTACAGTGGTATGGAGAGCACAGGATCCACCTCTGGGCATACCCGTCCCACTCGGGGTGGCAAATGCAAAAACAACAGTTGATGGACAGAATGCAGAACAATGTCATACATTCACCCCAGTACATTGATCTGGGCCTAAATCCATCGTTTGTTTGCTCACCCAGCCATCTGCAAATCAGTCTTGACCCTGTGCCTCATGGGAACATTCCAGCCCGAACTGCCCAGCCAGGTCCTCCCTGGACTGGAAACAAGCATCCTAGAACCGGTTTCGGGGCTGGGTCCACACTGGGGTGGCGTAGTGAGCAAACGAACGATGGATTTAACCCAGATCTTTTGACTGGGGGAGAATGTTTGCATTGTCAGCATTCCGTCCATCATTTGTTTGCTGTTCCATATTTCCAGACTCTTCTTTTTTGCCCTACATCCCTTGCATCTATAGATAGCCTTTTCTCATTTATATGTAGCCATCAGCCACGCCAGCCACTGCTGGATAGGGGGAGTGGACGGGTTCATCCATGATGAAGCAATACAAAACCTATACACCACCATTGCTATTATCACAATTGCACCTCCATCTTTTTCCGTTAGGCTGTTATTCCAAGCAGAATTGCTGGCGTGTTCATCTCTATCTGTAGCAATAGTTTGTCCTTTAGAAACCTCTCTATGTCTTTGTTCAGAGGGATCATCTTGTCACATGTTGCAAACATATGGATACTATCCGCCTTATAATGAGAACATCGCAGACAATAGGCTTCCTTTCCATTGCTCTATTTTGCTATTCTATTTGGAGTATAATAGAGCCCAAAACATGTCTTATAAAATTGGACTTGGAGTTTGGCCAGTATTAAAATTGTCTGGGTATTTTGAAATATCTTTTGAAACATGACCACTGAAACCTCTAATCTTTCTTGCATTTAGAAGAACATACATTCAGAAGCTTATAGATGGTTCTAATTCTAGGAGGGGTGGGCACAATAAATCTGTTGCTTCTCTCAGGTAGATGCGTTTTATCAATTTTTTTGTAGAAAATCCCTAATCTGTAAGAATTTAAAAAAATCCCTAGATTTGAGGCCGAAATCAGTTGCTAATTCCGAATATGATATAATACCTTCCTGAGAATAAAAATAGCCTAAATATTTAGTACCCAGTTCAACCCAGTTCTTGAAAGTTATATAATTAATAAATTCTCATTTTGCTCTAATTGGGTATGAAAGTTAAGCTTTCGCACGCCAGTAAGACATCGTATTGCACCCCAGAATTTTAAGCCGTAAGTAATGTCTTGAACCGGACCCTTTTATAATACCCATAACTTAATTGGTGCCATAGGCATCACCGGGCCTCTTGACCTATCACCAGTTCCTATATAGTGGGGAATTTAGAATCTCTTACACTATGATCCATACTTAAAAGAGTAGAAAAGTGTGTTAGTGATGTTGCCCACCAATATACCTTTAGATTGGGAAGGGCTAAGCCTCCACGCTCCCTAGGTAGTGATACAAATGTATATGCTCTTCTTGGGTGGAAATGGGACCAGATAGATTGCGAAAAAATATTTTCACATTTTTTAAACCAAAAATGTGTAAAGGCAAGTGGTATTGTTCTAAAAAAATATAACAGTTTTGGAAAATAAATCATTTTTATTACGTTAGTTTTGCCGATGAGAGTCAGATGTAAGTGATCTAATTTTGTAACGCTTTCTTATTATCTTCTGCACAATTCCCCAGATTTTTTGTTGACTACCTGATCCAGATCCGAGTTAATTTTGAACCCCAGTCAGTACGCTTTTTGAACCCCCCCTTTATCATTAAACGTGCTAAATGTGTTTATTACTATTTGGGTTTCCTCTCAATTCAAGGCATAACCTGAGAGTGAGCCATATACCTGTGCCTCCTCTTCAATTACCCCCATAGCCTGTTCTGGGTAGGGGGTTACAATGGCTACATCATCTGCATAGGCTAGAACTTTTCTCTATATTTTCTTACTCAGTATTGGGGGAATATATTGAGCTACTGCAAGGTGGTTAAGCAAAGGATCTATATATAAAGCAAATAAAATCTGCGAGCAGGGACACCCCTGTCTCATCCCCCTTGTAATTTTCAGTGGTTGGGTCAACTCACTGTTTACATGTACCCTAGCTTCCTGATCTTTACACAGGGCTTGGACTGCTTTTATAAACCTATTACCAACCCCGTTTTTTTGCTTTGTGATCCATAAAAAAGGCCAGAAGACCCTCTCAAAAGCCTTCTCAGCCTCTAAAAAATGGCTGCCATAGGGTCTCCTGCCACTTGACTTAGATCAAATAGGGTGATAACTCTTCGAACGTGTTCAATATTTCCCTCTCCAGGAATAAAGCCATGCTGTCCCTCAAATACCATTTTACCGAAAACCTTCGAAAGTTGTGTTGCCATTACTTTAGAATAAATCTTAACATACCCATTGATTAACCTTAAAGGATGATAGGAGGCCAGCTCCTGAACCTGCTTGTCTTTTTTGGGGAAGACTAGAATTTTGGCTAATGCCCAGGTTTTTGGTGGGGTAGCCCCTTCTGATATCTGAGCAAACATAGCTATCAGGATCTCTTTGAGGTTCTTCCATGAAGGTTTTATAAAATTCAGTAGGGATTAGGGACGGTCCTGCCGCCTTCCCCCTGGGAAGGTTTACCATTCTATCCTCTATTTCTCTTAAGACGACCAGGGATTATAGTACCTCCCTCTCATCTTGTGCCAATACCTCCATCTCACAAGTGTCCAAGTATGTACCTGTTCGGTCTTCCATATCTCCACCCACTCTTCCCGTATCCTCAGTATAAAGTGATTGGTAGAATCTAAAAAAGGGTGCCTGTATATCCTTAGACTCCGTTACTTGCCCCATTACTGGATCATTTATTGCCAAGATCTCACTACGTGTCACCTCTGTTCTTGTCTTGATAACCAACAGGTTTCATAGACTTCCTCCCTATGAGCTGTTGCTTTGTCTAGAGCTTTCCTTAATAGTTCTCCTTGAAGTTCTGCCTTTGCAAGTGCCACCTCGTCTTATACTTTATCTATTTCCAGGTTTTTACTTAAGGCTTCAACTACTCTTTCGTCTGCTTGGACTAGTTTTTGCAGTCTAATATTCCTAAGATTTTTTTCCTCTTTCCATTTCCTACTTGAGTACTCTGCTGTCTCTCTTCTCACCCCTGCCTTTAGAGTGTCCCAAACTTATCCTAATGATGCCGACCCGAAATTTCTCTGTAAAAAATCCAGTATCCATTCCTTCACATGCCCTATATTCCCTTTGTCTAATGATAAGGCCCTCTCAAAAGTCCATGTAGAGGCTCTCTCATTTTGCCCTCTCTGCTCTAGCTGCAGTACCAGCGGGCTGTGATCGGATAATACTCTAGGGTGCCGATTAATATTACTTCTTCCCACCAGTGTAGGGGATGTGAAAAAATTAGACAACCGAACATGCTTCTGGTGTGGGGGCGACTAGTAAGTGAACCCATTCTTCTCCCGCCTCTGTACGGACCATACATCCACCAAGCCGTGTATCTGGCATAGATTACAAAGTGCTTCAAACACCTTTGGATTCCTACCCCTATACTTTTGATCCTGTTCCAATTTGGAGTTCAAATTAATATTAAAATCTCTGCACATAGTTATTGGCAGTTTCAAGTGTACTAGTTCATTATTTAGCCATTCCAACAGGGATGGATTATCCACATTACTACCATAAACTGAGAATAGGGTGAAGTCTAATTGTTCTGGGGTCTTCCCATTTGTAATGACCTGTCTACGTGTGTTTTCGTGAACTGAATTGAGCTCTTGAATAAAATCGCGAACCCTCTTGTGTGAGTCCCTTGCGTAGTAGCCCCAAGCACAGTGTACCCAAGATATTTCAGTAAATCTTTCTGGGACCCATCAAGGTGGGTCGCTTGCAAGCAAACAATGTTTGCCTGCCACATTTGAAGACCTTGTACATACTTGTCCTTATTTGTATGATTTAGACCACAAATATTCAATGTTGCTATGCTTATTCTCCCCATTCGTTCAGTTGCATTTGATTGCCCCCTTTTTCAACCTTTCTACATATCGAGGATAACACTTTTGCTACCACATGTTTCAATGCTATCACCCAACCAGTGCCCTTTTCCTGTGCAGTTAATCCACCCTTTGTGTGTGTCGCCCCCACCCTCCCATTCTCCCCTCCCCACCCTCCCCTAACAAAAAAGCAGCTGCCTCCCATCTCCCTCGAGCCCTGAATTCTTCCCTTAAAGTACAAGATAGCTGTTTTTCACAATCTTATCCATAATGTTGTTTCTACACCATCATTTTCTTCCCCCTGATTTCATCTAAGTATTCTTGTGCTTGCACTTCAGAGGTAAAGCTGTACATCGTGCCTCTAAAATATTATCTTTAGTCTGGCTGGATTTCGCAGGAAGACCTCTGCTCCAAGCTTCTGAAAGTGAGAGAAGAGTTGCCTTAAGCGCCAGCGTCTATCAACTGTTGCATGTGCAAAGTCTGGGCGCACAAAAATTGAAATCCCTTTGATCATTCTTTGGAGCATTGGGACAAGCTTTATCAAAAATAATTTGTCGCAGCAGAAAGTTTCCAATGTATACCAGCATTGCTCTGGGTTTCTCATCATGATTCTGGATTTGTCTTCTCCTGAAAACGAAAAGCGGTGGGCCCTTTGTATTTGGATATCCCAATTCCAGCTTGTTTGTTCAGGAAATGCGTCCTTTTAAAGTTTTACCATGTAGCCTCAGGGCTCACTCCCTTCAATGTCCTCCGGAATCCCCAGAAATCGCAGATTATTATACCTCTGTCGGTTTTCAAAATCTTCCAGCTTAGTCATGACATCTACCATGGCCGCACCTTGTTCCTTACCTTGCATCTTAATCAATTGCATGTCCGCTTCCAGTGTCTCTGTCCGCGTCTCAACCGAGGTTATACAGTCCACGATTTCCCCACATGTTTCATTTAGCTTGCAGATTCCAGTTTGAACTTGTTTCACGGCAATCCTGGCTCTGCGTCCCTCTTTTCTATTCTTTTCCTGCATCCGCTGGATTGATTGTAAGATGTCTGATAGAGAGGGTTCTTCCGTTTCTCCTGGTCTGTCTCCTTTCTCTGTTTGAGGCATAATCTTTATATCCGAGTAATCCCATTTAAGTTGCATCTTTGTGCTTTTTTAAAGGCTTCCTTTTGTTGTTTTCATTTTATCCCTTTTTTTTTGCTGAGTTGTTTGCATTGTTAGGGAGGAGGTGCTGAGATAATCCTCAGAAATGGAATCTGCACTTGATGTTCTATCCTCCAGCTCTGATTCCTTGGACTCTTCCGGTAATTAATAAAATGTTTCCACACTGTGGCTCTATGGTGTCTCTCTGGTACCTTGCATTAGCTGAAGTGAGAATCTTCCCAGTTTGATTCTCCCCTTTGTCAATCCAGGGGCCCCTCGCTTCCTTCTCCATGCTGACAGCTTCTTTCTCCTGCTCCATCGGAGTGCTGTCACCCCCCTCCTCCTGCAAATTGCCTTTCTCTACTGCAGTCAATTGGCAAACACTGATGCTACAGTTGGTTGGGCCGGCCCCCCCTCTGGTGTGCTGTTACACCCAGACTCAGAGCGCTTTTCTTTAAGTCGATATCACGCTGCTTCTTACCGACTCTGCTGCACTGTTTTGACTCCAGCGAGGTATTACCATTGTCGTCTGACCCTCCGCCTCTTCCCTGCATTCCGTTGTTGCCGGTGGGGACCGAGCCTCGTCCTTGCGCCATTCTCCCTTCTCTCATAGCCATCTGCATTTTCCTCCCCCGCCGCCGAATCCTCTGCTTAATCCGGAGGAGATGCGCCCCCAGCGCTGCTGTAGTAATTCTTATCACAGATTCTAGCACGTCCCGCCACCAACCCCGTTCTGCACTGCTCGCCAGGTCTTGCAGTCGGTTGTTGAGTGTCTGATCCATCGAGGGAGATGGAGATGGCAACCACTACAGCTAGCCTCTTGCCATCTTCGCCTCACCTCCAAGTCTGTGTTTCATCGTAACATCTAAATATTGTATGGAGATAGACTGACTCGGCAGTTTAAGGTTTTCTCACTTCTAAAGTCTTTCACATAGGGGGGCGTGGCTTGGACGCCGGCATGATGGCGGCGTAGACCGAGCGCTCCACTGCCAACCGGATCCCGTTTCCTTATAACGGGCACTTCCTCGATGAATTTCGGCAGTATGCGCATCGTCCCGCAGACCGGAACATGAGCGCATTCTAATGCCCTCGCTGTTCTTGAGTTTCGCGGCCATACGACGCAGCTACGGAGCAGCTCTCCTCTCGCGGCTCCTGCTGCCATTTTGCGCACCGGCCGCGAAACAAAGCGGCGGCCGGCTCCTCATCACTTCTCCTCACGCGAGTGCTGCTCTGAGCAATAGGCAGCTTCTCCAACGTCATTTTCCTGGGTAAGCCTTTCAACAATTTCCCATGGCTTTCCGGAAACATCCTTCTCCTTCATCTGCGACTGTGCTACTCCCCTGAGGTATTTACAACCCACTAAGACGATATGAACTGTTGCAGCAGCGCTTTATAGCACATTTATGCGCCTCTACTGTGCTGTCTTTTTCCTATGCTTCCTCAAGGAACCTTTTATCTTTGATATATGCTGGGTTAAGGTCACTAATTTCTAACACGCTATTTGAGACCTCTTCTACATGCTTCAGCCGCCATTTTGTGCATCAGTGACTATTCAACCTGCGTGTTTTTTCTCTCATTTCCTGCTCAGCTGTATTCCCTTGTGGCATTTCCTTGTCATGGTATTTTTCTGCTGACTTCCTCAACGGCGCCTCCTCCCTCACGCTCTGCCAGTGACTCATTTCGGACTTTTCTCAAGTTTATCGTGCCTTCTTTCAACCTCAATGGTTCCTGCTACATAGACTTTGCTATACGCAACTTTTCTCCTACGTTGTTTTCCATTGACTGGCGCCTCTGTTCTTTCTTGCATTGAACCACCTTGTCAGGATTCTTTACTGTGGATTATTCTACATACGCAGGGTCGCTGCTATCTATCACAGGATTGATATTACGGAATTCTCCTGTCTCCCACATCCTTGGGAGACAGGAGATTACCTTTTATGGGGAAACTCCGTACTTTGAAACTCACTCCTCTGCCGAAGTTACCGCCTGGTTCTGATTCTGACTCTCCTACTCAGGAAATGGAGGAGGCCAAACCCTCAAAGTCGGATACAGCTCATGGCGCTATTCCTAAAGCTCATCCAAGCGTTTAAAGAAAGATCCTCCATCTCCTGGGAGTAACTCTTCCTCCTCCTCCATGGATCTCATTCTGGAGGAACTACGTGCCTTCAAGCCTTTTATGGAAGCCACCACAAAGAACATGCAGGCAATGCAAGAGAAGTGGACATCTTTGGACTCACGTGTTGCAACTTTGGAGCAATCCTCAGATTCTTTACACTCTTCCGGCTCCCGCATTCCTGCAATCAAAGCTGAAATTCTTCTCCTTAGGCGTCAAGCTGAGGATTTGCAAAATAGAAATCGCAGAAACAACCTTCGCTTATACGGCCTTCTGGAACTTACAGAGGGGTCCAACCCTACCATCTTCTTCCAATCCTTCCTTGCGAAGCTACTCGACACCCCGGCCTTGTCCTCCATCAATATTCAGCAAGCACATCGTCTTGGACCCAGGGTTGCTACCAAACCTAGAGGTGTTATTATGCTGTTCTTGCAATGCACTGACCTCCTGCAGGTCCTCTCAGCCGCCAAGCTCAAGAAGCAAATCTTCTGGGAAGGTCATCATATCTATATCTCGCAAGATGTCTCCAAGGCCACCGCGGACCGATGGAATACGTTTTTGGACTTGAGACCTCAGTTAAGGGCTATTAATGCAAGATACGGTCTCCTTCATCCCTGCCTCTTCAAGGTTACATATAAAGACAAGACTACCACGTATGAAGATCCTGCGGCTCTGCAAGCCTTTCTTCGTCAACTGCATCCGGATGTCATGAGCACCTCCAAACCTGGCTGATTAGCCTTATTTGTCCGTTGTCTGGTGTTTCTTTCTGACCTTGTCTAATTATGGTTATACTTGCCTTGTCGCTGTTTTGTTCTGTTTTTCATTACCATTTCTCGTTATCTTAGCTGTTTTGTTAAATTACATTCACTGTTTCATATACTTTCTCCTTAGACTAGTCGTGTTTTCGCTATGTCTTCCTACACTATTCCCTAATGTTTCTCTCCTTCCTTTAGATCCTTCCCTCGTCGAATCATCTTGATACTTCCTATTGTTCTCTATCGTGCCCATTGGATTCCTATATACTACTGGTTGGTTGCTCGCTCTGGTTGTTTTCGTCGTCATCTCCTGCGACCATCACCCCTATTCCTGTCTGTTTTTTTCCGTTTTCGTAAGTATGTCTTTCAGTCGTTCGTTCGAACTTGTACTATTTTTATGTACATTTCCGTCTCTATTCTCTTCTCTTCTCTCCTCCTCTTCTTATTCTTGCATTTTTCTTTCCCTTTTTTCTGGATTCTTCTTCTCTTTTCTCTCTCTTCTTTTGGTATCCATTTCTGGAACCGTCACTGTTCTCATCCTTAATTCCGCTTTCTTTTCACCTTTCTCCTCTACTTTTCTCAGTTTTTCTCAATTGTACTTTTATGCATTATTAAGCATGTTGCTTCTAGCTGATTTCTAAATTGTTTAATTCCGTGTAACGACATGGAACGCTAAGGGATTAAATAATCCCATCAAACGGCAGAGGATTCTCTCCCATTTAGCAAGATTTAAAACTGATTTTGCCCTCCTTCAAGAAACTCATCTCACTGAACCGGAGGCTTTAAAGCTTAAACGTTGCTGGGTGGGTCATGTTCTTTGCTCCCCTACGACTTCTAGGAAAAATGGAGTTGTTCTTTTGTTACACAAAAAGTTAAATGTTTCCTCGATTACTCATGAATGTGATGTTGATGGCCGTTGGCTTATTGTTAATTTACTCATTGATAATATCCCACTTACCCTTTTTAATGTGTACGCCCCTACTGCAATTGATAAATCTTTCTGGCCTGCTATTTCTACCAAATTGTCTTCCCTTACTGGAGAGTATGTACTCCTTGCTGGAGATTGCAATCATATTGTAGATCCCTTCCTGGATTGCCACTCAAAAGTTAAATTTACCCCCTCTAAAATGCACACGCAATTTCTGAATTCCTTTAAAAATAATGCCCTTGTAGACATTTGGAGACTATGCAATCCTGAACTTCGTGATTATAGTGTCTTCTCCCCTCCTCATCAATCCCAATCCCGCATCTACCATATCTTTCTCAGTAAACCCTTATCCCAACACGCTATTCGGTCAGAGATTGGCTCCATTTTACTCTCAGATCATGCCCCTGTTTTTGTAGACCTAGATTTACTCCCATTCTCCCCGCATTCTGGCAGATGGCGATTTAATAATGCGTTACTTTCTGACCCCACTTTTGGTGTTGAGTTTACTGCTTTTGCCAAGGAATTTTTTCTTTTAAACCAAACCCCAGATTCTCCCTTTGTTATGGTTTGGGACTCATTTAAAGCAGCCTCTAGGGGTTTTATTATTAATTTTGTCTCACGGCGGAAAAAATTACATGCGGCCAAGTCTGAGAAAATTTTAACTGACATCAAAGCTTTAGAACGCGCTTACTTCGCCTCTAAATCTGATTCATCCCTTAAAGCCCTTATTGATGCAAAAATCTCTTTTAATAAATTTACAACGGATGCCGCTTCTAATATCCTCCTCAAATGTAATTCTAGATATTATGGTGGTAAAAATAAAATGGGGAAGCTCTTGGCCAACTACTTGAAGATTCGTAAAGAACGCACAAAAATCCAATCTATCAAAACCTCTTCTGGTGAATCCACATTTAAAGATAAAGACATTCTTTCAGAATTTGCTAAATTCTATGATACGCTTTATACTCCAGAGCAGACCCCTACTCCAGGTGATCTTCTTGCTTATTTTCAGTCTCTCCCTTCTCCCCCAACCTCACATGTTGATTTTCAGACTCTGGAACGCGATATTTCTCTTTCTGAAATCTCCCATGCTGTTTCTAAGCTTCATCATGGTAAATCTCCAGGCCCTGATGGCTTCACAATTGAATTTTATAGTCACTTTGCTTCTCTTCTTCTTCCCAAACTCCTACTTTTATTCCAATCCTTTTCTGACGCTGGCTCCTCTAGCAGCTCCTTCCAACAAGCCTTAATTTGTTTAATTCCAAAGGAAGATAAGGATCACTCCTTATGCAAAAACTATAGACCAATCTCTTTAGTTAACACTGATTATAAAATTCTAGCGAAAATATTAGCCTTACGTATGGATCCTCTTCTACCAGATATCATTGGACCAGAACAATCTGGTTTTGTCAAAGGGCGTCTTTCCTCAGACAATTCCCGAGTTTTTCTCAACAGACTTGGTAAATCTTCTTCACTCACTCTTCCTTTTGCAGCAATTTCTTTAGATGCGGAGAAGGCTTTTGATTGCATTGGCTGGGATTTCATGTTTCAGGCTATACGTTGGATTGGTATTCCCCCTAAATTTATTTCTATTATCTCTTTACTTTATTCTAATCCCCAAGCTTCTATTTTTGTTAATGGGATGTCTTCAGATTACTTTTCTTTACATAGAGGAGTCAGACAAGGCTGCCCACTATCCACCCTACATTTTATTTTAGCCTTGGAACCCTTCCTTACTAAAATTCGCCTACATGATACTATTTCTGGTTTTCCTTTTGGTTCCCAACAAATCAAGCTCTCGGTTTATGACAACGATATTCTTTTCTATTGCTATGATCCTGCTACATCCATTCCCTCTTTTCTTCAACAGGTTTCTTCTTTTTCTGCAGTCTCCGGATATCGTTTGAACGCTGATAAGTGTGAGATTCTACCCTTGAATCCTCTTTGTCAGAAACATCTTTTTTCTTGTACAGGTTTTTCATGGCAACCATCCAAAATTAAATATCTAGGAGTTTGGTTTGCTCCTTCGATTTCTGATACTCTCAAGCTCAATTTCGACTATGTATATAAGAAAATGGATACAGCTATCACTTGTTGGCATCCGCGCTTTTTGTCCTGGTGGGGCCGTCTCAACTCTATAAAGATGATGCTTTCTCCCCTCCTTCTTTACACTATTTCCATGCTTCCTCTACACATTCCCCTATCTTTCTTTAAGAAGATTGATTCTTTATTATTGAAATTCCTTTGGAATGGTAAAAGATCCCGAATAGCCCTTTCTTCCTTACGTAAAGACAAAGCTCAATCCGGAGTGCGCTTTCCTGATTTCAAACAATATCATCGTGCTTTTTCCCTGAAACAATCGATTCGCTGGTTATCATCTGACTTGCCACACCATCCCCCTGTTTGGCTCAATATAGAATCTTCTTTCATTTCCCCTTTCACTTTCCGGGAATTCTTGTCTTTTACATCTTCCTTAACTCGTCTCCGTTCACCTATTCTTTCACATTCTCGTAATCTCATTTCCCCCTACATATTTTCCTCTTATTCATCTTTTCTCTCTCTTCACGAACAACCGATTTGGAATAACGTTGTTCTCAAAATTCGTAACCGTACCATATATTGAAAAACTTGGCATTCTCGAGGACTTTCCTGGATTTCTCAATTACTTTCTCAAGGTAAACCTCTCTCATTTCAGCATCTTCAATCTCTTTTCTCTTTGCCCGCTTCTGCCCGAGCGCAATATAACACCCTTTATCCAGTCTTGCTTTCATATCTTCAATCTCTCCCATCCTCTAACGAGATTCTGGTAGATCGCAGACCCACTTCCCTTCTATTGGAAACGTCTCCTTCTGCTTCCGCTTTATATAATTCCTTTCGTCTTATCAACGATAGATTAAAATCTCGCACCGAGCTTGCATGGGAGCTGGACTTTTCTCAGACTTGGCCGATCCTTTTTTGGGATAAAATTTGGACTAAACTCCATAGGACCTCTAGGGCTGCTAATACTACCCAGACTTTATTTTTTATTTATCACAGAATTTTATTTACCCCACTCGCTCTATCCCATTTTTCAGCAGACACTCCCTCTACCTGTTGGTCCTGTCCATTCCCCTCCGCTGATCTCAAACATATGTTGTTCGATTGCCCTCCTGTCTCCCAGTTCTGGCAGGTGGTCTGGAACCAAATTCAAAGGATTTTTCAGTTCCAGGTCCCCTTTTCACCATCACTAGTTTTCCTTGGTTCCCTCTCGTCGGAACTTCCCCACTCCTCCAGTCATTACCCTTTACTTGACCTTTTCCTGGCTATAGCTTTTCATGTTATTACCTCTAACTGGAAACAAGCTACGAATGTTACCTATCAATCCTGGTGGAATGCAATTTGTTTTAACCATCGTTTAGACACCAATTATGTATCCCCCATCTTCCTGGCTGTTAAACGTGACTTACTTTGGCTTTCTTTGGTGACATATCTCTCTCCCTCTGCTCCTGTTCCTCCTTCTCCTGCTCCGGACACGTTTGAAATTCGCAAACCCCATGATTTCCTTATTACCTATCTATTTACATATACATTTGATTGCTACTTTTATTGTTTTCATACATATTGTATTTTGCTTATTTTATTTCTATTTATATGATCTGTTCATGCTCTCTCATGCTTGTAATGCTTACTTTTATGATGTTTTTATTTTAATGCTTATTTCTGCCATTTGCTTATTGTAACTCTTCTCCTTTCCTTTCCTTTACCCTTCCTCCCCCCTTTTTCTATCCATTAATAAATCAAACTTTAAAAAAAAAAGTCTTTCACATAAATATTGACCTAAAAATATTAAAGAACAATATTATTGGTGTACAAATATCATAACTACAAAAATATCAGTGCCAAAAATATCAAAATTAACTACTGTTTTTCAACACTATGAAAATGTGAAATATAGTTTAGTATATTATCATTGTAATATGTTGTTTTATTGTATTATATTATGTTTTGCATAAATGGTAATAAAGCAGCGTATCATCTTTTGGAGATGTTGGTTTTGTTGGTGGTTGTGTTGTGTTTGCTCTGTGTACAATTGACCCATTGATTGCAAGGAGCCAAGTGTCAGGAGTAACCAGGTCCATCAGATTTATGAGCTGTGGTATTTTGCACACAGATGTCTGCTGCTGAAACTAGCCAAAGGGCCTGATGTAGGGTTTGGTGGATGGGTTACCCCGCCAAAAATGTGATGGGTATCCCGCCTGCCTTATCACACATGTCATAGGATATAATGCACTTGAAATAGAGTGGACGGAATAGCAGTCATGTTTGTGATGGAGCAAGCCCTCCGCATACTCTAAATCATGCCTAAAACCTACATAGGGAACAAATGGACCACAACAGTGGGAATCAAGACGGAATCACTTATTCCCACATGTATAATATTCTCCAAAATCTTTCAAACCTAATTATTTCAGCAGCCCCAGAAATATCAGGAAACTCAGGAATGCTAATTTAGGGATTGGGGAACAACTAGGATAAATCTGGGGCAGTTGCAATCGAGGTGCTATAATGATCGGATAACAGCCTAAACGATATGGGTGCATTGGTGGAGAGCAGAGCTGTGTGCATTTACACTGTCTAAGGTGCACGGAGGACCTTTTTAAAGATATTTCAAGAGCTGCAGAAGGCACAACATGGAAATATTGAGCAGTCGTTGACGCTCCTTGTTTCTAAGCTGTACCCTGTACCTCATGCATTAACTCAGCTAATTCCTGAGATTATTACATTCACTTTACACAGTGCGATGTCATTTATAAAAGGCTTATAGCTCAGTCCCAGCATACATGCTCGTGATATGGCCTATACGATTCTTGACTACGATAGAGCTGGAGTTTTCTTTATTGCATAGCTTGAATTTTTGACTTATCCCACACCAAATTTACTGTATTTTATATGTATGAAGAGAAGCTTTTACTTTAATTGCCAATATTTAAAGATGGATACCTGCGCTAGAGCACCAGAGATAATGCCTAATTTGGCATCCTATACTTAACTAATTGACAAACGTACTGATTTCCAGTGGTTTGTAACAGACAGCGCTGTACAAAAATCATGTTCACAATGTGACAAGTCTTCACGCTAGACGCTAGTTTGTAGCAGAATGTTTTTTCCCAAATAGTTTAAAAACCTTAATCGAGTGCACTTTTAATTCTTTGTACCTTCATTGTACAAAGAGTGACTCATATTACCTTCTAACATATCTGGTCCCTTGTAAAAAATAGGATTAGCTTAAACTGTTTGCACACTTAAACAGGTGCGTCAGGCGCAATCACAGAAAGTACGCAATATTCTCATGAAAGCTGTGCCCTCAGGCCAGCCCAGAACTTGAAGGTCCCTAGGACAGAGCATGCAAGTGAACCAGGGAACAGCTGCTTCAAGTCGCTCTGTGATTCTCGCTGCCAGCAGCAAACTGCCAGCCCTTTCAAGAGGGATTAGAGATTCCCTTGCAGGCGGAGCAGTGAGTAACTGCACCCACCTGCATGGTGGTGTCTGGGGGGTCCTCAGGACCCTTCGAGAAAGTTGCCCTCAGGGGCCACACTGACAGTGTGCAACCATTTTGTGGTGCACTTTCAATGCACCCCCCAAGGACATGTTAGCCTCTGCAGAAGCAACATGATTCTCCCATTTGCACGGGGCCATGCACCCAATACAAATAAGGGAACACCCTCTCACAATAATGCTAGGGCCACATGTGTGCCAGCGCAATCAGTGTTACAGAAGGGGTCGCACACATGTCTGCAGCCATTTTTGTAATCATAAAGTGCCGCACAAGTAAACAAAGCGGGCGCACATGCCCGTTTTGCCCCAGGGCACTTTCCGTAATACAGCCCAAGGTGTTGATGGTGTTTCCAGGGCGCGGATGTTCTACCTTGGTGAAAGAGCGGTTCAAAAAGTCAATATGAGAAAGATAACATCCAGTTTCTTCTAGATCTTCAGCCATGAGATGGCCTCAAGTGTGAGAACTGTATGCAACTTAAACTAGCAAAACATATATGCAGGGTGTCTGGCAGATTTTTGTGGCTTCAAATCACAATGTCGTCTGTATTGTTTTAGAACAATACATTGTGGTTGCAATAGTTATTTGAAAAATACAGCATAAAGCTGAAATGCATTATCTAGGACACCAAAATAGATTCAAAGATGCTACTTTAAAAGCATAGCCCTTGAAAAGGCTTTTGTTCTCTGATAATTCCTGTTTCCCTTCATCTGTCCTAATTTGAAACATGAAACAATGTAACCATTATGTGGGATAATGGTAATACAAACACAGAGTCAATTAATGTGATTAACTGAATGAGTGTAAATCATTTAGTGTCAGCAGCTGCTTTTGTTATAACTACATTTCTGTATCTGAAGAAAGCCCTGACTCATATAATTGCACTGGGTGTACACTTTAGGAGAGCTGTTGTCCTTAGGTGCAAAACTGTGGTAAATATCAGAACTGGCTATACCACACGTTTCCTGGCCATGACATGTTAAAACAAACTGAACATTTGGTGGCTTACATACCTGGCTAACAATTCAGGGATTGTGTACTTGTATTTCTAAAGTTTAAGGAACGTTTATAAATTGTACAGTAGTAGTAGCGCTTGAGAATGTAATGTCCCTGATGAAATAATAATAATAATAATCCACATTTGTACAGCGCACAATCACCCGTAAGGGTCTCTAGGCGCCGTCGGGAAGATTAAGCAAGCTATTGCCCAGAGTCACATGGTGCTGGGCTAACTTGTCGCCGGTGATCGAACCGTGATCCCCAGATTCCGGAGTCAGTCGCCCTAGCCGCGGCGCCACACCTCTTCCGATGAAACACTAAGCACATTTGTGGATGGGTAGCACGCCGGAGGTGTAGCTATGAATAGTGTGACAGGTTCAATAGCAGTGCGACCCAGGTCAGAGGAGCTCACTACAATCCCAAATATATCCGTTTTTTGGCTGCCATACCAGGTGATATGGGGTTAATTTTCCTTCCCTGCATTAGGGCCTGTGGCACACGAGTGACTGCGTTGTAGCAGGCTGCTTAGTTTAATTGCTCTGGATGGGAGAAAGTGTACCTGCCACATGCCTATATGGATATTCTTTTGATGATTGTGCGGACCAGCAATGTGCACTTTTTAGGTTGAAGCATACCAGACAGTTCAACTATCTGGTTAGCTAAAAAAATCTTGGACACATTCAGAAAGCTGACCTAGGAATGCATTCCTCCCGTTGCTTACCATTGGCTTTGTGGTTTGTAGCTCACATTGTCTCACTTTCTATTTGCTGGCTTTATTTGCTTTAGGTTGTCCGCTTGAGTTTGTCCCTCCTGTGGCCCACACCTTGTTTACTATATTCTTCTACAAACTCTCTTTCTGTAAACAGGACTTTAAATCTTTCTCTTAACTTGTCACATTTGCTGTGCATTCAAAGACAGAGGCTTAGTGTTTACTCTTCTTTCTCTGACTTTAAAGTGAAAGAATGTATGTGACAATCCTGCTGAGTATCCATGTAACATGGACCTTACCAATCTGCCAAGTTGACGCTGCCATGTGCGGTACCTCAAGGCTCATCCCTGAGTCCGACACTATTTAATATCTATGTGTCGGACCTTGCTAATGTCATCAAAGCACACAGGATGAGCCTAACCTCATATGCGGACGACACGCAATTGGTTTTGGCCATTAAGGGTGACGGAGGGGAAGTCGCCCAACGCTTCCAAAATGGTATGACAGAGATAGGAGAGTGGATGGCAACAAATTGCCTGAAACTCAACTCAGAAAAAACTGAGGTAGTGATCTTTGGACCTCTCTCACCGGACTGGTCAGCTCAGTGGTGGCCTTCCACATTTGGAGCTCTCCCTAAGCCAGTAACCAAAGTGAGAAATTTGGGAGTCACCTTCGATGAAGGCCTAAATTTTATGGATCACGCCAATAAAGTGGCCTCTACAGCCAACTATAAATTACGCATGAGCCGAAAAATCAGCCCGTATCTTCCAGTGGCCGCCATCAAAACCTTGGTTAGTTCCCTGGTTTTAACATCACTGGATTATTGCAACGGCCTATTTTTAAACACGCAAACCAGAGTTATGAGAAAATTGAAGTCAATACTAAATGCGGCGGCACGCCTGCTTTTTGGAATCCCAAAGTTTGCGGCCATCTCGGACGCTATTACACGACTTCACTGGCTGACGATCCACAATAGGATCAAATTTAAGTCATTATGTATAGTCTGTAAAGCGCTAAACAGGCAAGGTCCAAATTTTTTAACAGAGCAACTGATGCCATATCAACCTCCCCGTCAGCTTCAGTCTTCCAATCGCAATCACCTAGTGGTTCCTAGCGCTAAAACAGTGTCATGGGGCGATCGTCGTTTTATGGTCGCTGCCCCAAAACTGTGGAACACTCTCCCCCAGGACCTTAGAACCTGTTCTACTCTCCTCCAGTTTAGTAAGAGACTTAAGACGTGGTTGTTCACCCAATAACTTTAACAAATATAGGTAACTTGTGGGAGCACTTTAACATTGATCTGAAGTTTGCAAACTAACTAGCGCCAAGACGCCTGCGGGTATTTGTTGCGCTTTATAAATGGCAATAAATAAATAAATAAAATAAATAAACATGACAGGGTGTAGGATGTTTTTTTTGTAGCACACAACAAAATCAAAGTGAGCTGTGCTGATGTTTTAGAATATATCAGAATTAGTACAAATGAAGCACTTGTTTTGTAATTCTGACTTGTGGTGAAAACAAATATTTGAAAACGATTCAAACATATCAATACACTAGGTGAAGACATTCACACACATTCTTTGCATGCAGAAAAAATGCATTTTGGTGCAAATGTAATGATGATTTCAATTGAGCTGTCTATATGCGCTGGGGAGTCTACCTAGGAGTTTCAGAGGAGCAACCTATAAGAACAGGCATATGCACACAACCATTGTATGTGCTCTGGAATGAGAGTCGACCCAGAAGTGACCATAATAGTTATCTGAGGTAAATGCACTCTGATTTATTTAAATAGAGACAGCAATGGGCATGGTTCAGCTATTTATCTCTTCTAAAGGTTAAAGCAGATATCTTGTAAAACAGTCCAATTTTGAAGTTTACAATTTCAGAAGCTAACAAATCTTTTACAAGGTTCCTCTCAGGAGGAACATTTCATTTGACGTGACAAGAAAGGCTGCAAGGGAAAGCAATGGGATTTAAAAGGGAGTCCCAAAGCCCGAGATATACTCTGACATTAACAATATGGTAAATAAATAGTCCGTAGACAGGGAGTTGTTAGTGCTCAGATGCTGAAGGTGAAACCAGAGCTCAGAAGAGCTGCTGGAATGAAATGGGACAGCGTTTATTGTCAATAAAGAGCTCTGATTTAGGAGGTACAAAATTAACACTAATTGGTACACATGTTTCTCTGTGTGGAATTTCACATTCCTGAATACTGTCTATTACTTTGACGGGTTGCATTACATTTATACAGTTGTTATAACACAAGCACTGTTGCTTTTAATTAGGTGAGCGTATGTTTTCTATTTCAGGGCTGTAAAAATAATAGTTTCTACCATATTCCCACTTAGCTTAAAAAACTACCTGTCTTATTTATGGGCAAGTTCCTCCATGGCATGCAATGTTCCTGTAAAGCTTCCATCCTCTGCATCTTTTCTCTCACAAAGGGTCTCCTTTTCCTTAGAAGGCAAATAACGAGCAGGCCCAAGGTTGGATCATTTGCATATTTTCCACCGACACTTAACAGAACTTCGGAAATAAACGGGCCAATGATTTCAGTAAGCTTGATCCATATATGGTGCTTCATTTCATTTCTTAAAAAAATATATTATCTTGGCCATTTGTCACTTTTATTCACTTTTCTAAGCTGAAACACAAAGAAGTACGGGCAAAATTGGAGACATAATTTATGATCTTTTTGGAAACGAAGTATACCGTAGAAATAGACCCCCCCCCCCCCGCCAGTTTACTTGGGATGACCCCATCACAGCATCTAAGCACTTATTGTGTCTCCTGAGTTATAGAATTCTGGATCTTTAGGTCATTTGTGTGGGGCGAGGTTAGAGAATTAATCAGAACTGTAATGCAAGTGAAGCAGACAGCAAACAGAGGATAGTGGGAAACAAAATAAATAGCATGACAGTGCCATTGAGGGCTTAAGTTATAGATATGTAAACATCAGAGAAGGAAAGTAAATGACTTGAAACAACTTTTGGCATTGAAATTAGGTTCTGTGAGAGTAGTATGTGCTGTCACCAGAAGCAAGAACAAATGAACACCTTACACACTCAGTATCACTTCCTGTGGTAAATGGGACATGTTGTGGAAAGCTGGAAGGTTTACTTCCAGGTCTAGCAGGGTAGGGACAGCATGGCTGGAAATAATTTCCCCAGGAGGAGAACAAGTATGGGGAGGAATTAATGGGTGCAAAGTAGAACATATGAGCGTGCAATCAATAGGGCTATGGCAGTGCTTCATTTGTCGGCGAGAGGGTCTCCAACATGAGGCCTAGAGCTTGCTAGATAACCACGGCATGCACATGTGTGCTATTTGTGTAGGGCAAACCTAGCATGAAGGCAGGGGGTGCTTTGTAGTGTGCAAGGCAAAGATACAATCAGCGAATGATTGGAGGTGTAGAAAAGGGAGAAAGCATGAACCTGCAAGAGTGAGATAAAAGGACAGGGCGTTTCTGGTGATGGATTATAGACTCATGAGGTGGATTTAATGCTACCAGCCTTGGTATTCAGCGCATTGATGTTTAATCTTAAAAGCCACGGGCTTCTGAGCAGAGCTTCTGGCACCAGCACTCTTTTTTCTACAAATTAAGCACTGATGGTACAAGCCACTTTGGAGACACTTGTCGTCGTATTGCTGTATGCTATAGTAAATTATCTAAGGTTAATTAGTTATTGGGCAACAAAATATGTGTAGGCCTATTCATAATGGCGAACGTACTGGCAAAGTTATGCACAAAGGCATTTTGGAATATGTAAAGTAGTAATCCTGTAGGACTCTTACATGCATTTATGAATTGATTACAACACCTCTACAATGTGCTCTCTTTGCACTTTTACTAATAGGGAACAATATAGTCACAAAGGGTTTTAAAGATATGTAAATGTACTCCTGCAGTATTATTACTTATAGGAGATTTTACCTAATTGGTGGAGCTGCCAACTTTGGTACATGGGGCACCAGTGAATCACTCAAATGCCCTCAGGGCCATAATCACACTAGAAAAAACAGCAAAACATAACAAAAGAGTTGCTTCCCTTACTCATAAATACTTTTTTCAATTGCCTTCTTAGGTGTTGGGAAGTTTGATATGGGAACATGGATCGATCTTCCAACTCCAAATTTTACCAGTCACACGCAGTGTAGGAGATTATCAAAGATAACAGAAAATTAAGGGTGTAAAAAATGGTTGCAAATTGGTGAACAGACAGGGACAACAACTGATGGGATAATGTCTTAACAGAAGCTACATTAAAGCGATAGATAGCATATACACATTAACTTGGAGAGTGTTCACATCATATTTTCTCTGCAGAATCATTTTCAAAAATATAGATATTTAGTGCAGATTTGAAATGATTTTTTATTGAGAGACTGCGATCCAACCCAGAACATGAGCACTCCACAGATGAGGTCAAGGCAGATGACAAAAGTAGAGATTTGGAACTTGGGGCCCAATGTACAACGTTTTTAGAGTACACAAATCCTCTGAACCGGTGTCGACAAAAGTAATAAAAAATAGATAGCATCTTTTTATTTGGAAGGGGCGTGTTGGAGGCCTCCTTTCCAAATATTGAATCATGTGTCAATGTTTTTAGACCTAAATCTGTTGATATTTTACAGACACCTCGGAGGAGATGGTACCCCATTCGCAAAAGGCAAGGGGACCCTTTGGGCCCCCCTACACTTTGAGAATGCAAAAAAGTTGTTTTATTTTTTTAAACACATTCCCTTTTTCATTAAGGAAAACAGGTTGAATTAAAAAAAAATCTTTAATTAAAAGAAATCAGAGACATGGTCCTCTACTCATCTCAGCAGGTCAGCATCTTGTGCTAGCAAATTGCAGTGGGTCACAATTTGCAACCTACCTCATATATTAATGAGGTATGTCGAATTGCAACTCACTACAATTTTCTATTTTGCAAACTGACCTATTAGTACATAGGTTGGTTCACAAAATACCACACTGGTCACATAAATACTGGCCACAATTTGAGACTACCATTTTGTAACCAGTGCATAGTACAGATGGCCCTTGATGTTTTGGATGTCAGAAGAGGGTAGAGATGTATATATCAAAAGCCTCACATGGAATGTGTGACTGGATAACGCCTTAATCAAGTAGAGTACAAGTAGATGTCCTTGTAAAACACAAAGTATAAGCTGTGCTTGGCACTAGGCAGATAGTCATCCTGATTTTAGTGGTAAAGTGAGATGATGGGGTGATGGCTGGAGAGAAAGAATATTGTACAAGTGGCAAAGGTGATTATTTTGTCAACGGGCAAGAACACAAGATGCATAACTGTCTTAGTGGGATATTGCATTAGTCCAACCTTTATAAAGTAGGGAGTTAATCACAGGATTAGCAGTGTTAAATGGGATGCAGGAAAAGATTGTTCTAATGTTTAATAATTGATATTTGTCTGCCATGCATGTGTTGGCTTTAAAGGAATCAAACCACATGCATAATTTAAGCACCACATCAAATGTCCATGTATTTGAGTAAGGAAATTATCAGAGGAGAGAAGATGGCTGGATTTGATAGAAGACTTAGACGTTGCAGAAATGTAGATTATCTCAGTTCTGGAATAATTGAGACTTGAAGAAGGAAAGACCAACCGGAACTTTATGGACAACATATGTTAAATAAGTGATATAGGAAACCTTGTTAGGAGGTATTACGCGAGTAGTAGTGGATCCCGGACTGAGCCCTGGGTGAAATCTCTTTTAACTGGATATTTTAGGCTAGGCATAAACATCAGAATAAAGGGGTATGTGGAGGGAGTGTTAGCAGTGTGTAAGGAGGGACAAGAGCCATTTGTGGGTTGTACTACCAATTCAGAGAGCGAGTAAATTATTATTTGAAAGGTGTATGGTGAGGCAACTGAGGACCAGCCATTCAGGAATTGCACAGAAGAAGAGTAGCTGACTGACAGGTAGGTAGTTGGCAGGATCAGATCATGTATTTTTTTATGAGTTAATAATAGCACCACTCATGACTTGAAGGAAAGGAGATTTTCAAAAGAGGAATGTTGACGTTAAAACAGAAAGCATGCTTGAGAACCGTGAATAGCACTTCTAGATATTGGGTAATAACAGATCAAAGGGGTATAAGAGGGATTTTGCATATGCATAATCTAATTTAGAAATGTGTTGAAGAAAAGAGTGAAGAATAATGAGCATGCCTTCGGGAAAGGAGCATAATTGAAAGGAGGGGTGAGCCTTGAGATACTTGATTTGAAGTTAAGAGATTTATATTGAAAGTGCTGAAAAACGTATTTGGCTGAGAGGTTAGACGACTTATTGACAGGATAAGAAGGAGGAAGTAATGACCTGAGAGTTCAAAATAACAGTTTAGGCTGGAGCTGGAGTGAAACATTTAGCTTCAGGGTGCATTGGTCAGTGAAGGGCACTTTGTATTGTTCCAGATGCTCAACTGAGTGTTCATTCTGCCATTTGAAAGGCTCTCTTGGTTGTTAGACAGCAATTCTGAGAGAATATCAAGGGAAGGGAGGGAGACCGAAAGGGCTGGAGGCCGAAGTAGAACAGAGCGAGATAGGTAGGTGCACAAGATCAGGGTGGATATGATGAAAGTACAGCAGCTATGCTATGCCATGTAGATTATTTTCAGGGTATCCAGGCACTTGCGGGTGGGGAGGCGGGGTTTTTCCTGGAGTTAATTGGAGGAGCCAGGGCTTCAGCTTCTTGCAGAAGTCGACGATCTGATGTGGAGGGGGAGGGCATTCCAAGCCATAGTGATGATGTGTGATAAGGTGCAACCTCCTGGTCTGTTCTTGTGTATGTGGGGGATGTGTGCAAATAAGAGACCTGCTGAGCAGAGGAGCCTGGAGGGTTCGTTGAAGTGGATGTGTATGTTGAGGTAAGCAGGGCATATGTTGTATAGAGCCTGTAGATGTATGTGAGGAGTTTGCAGTGAGTGTGTTTGTGTATGGGGATCCAGTGCAGTTCTTTGTAGTGTGGAGTGGTTTAGGTGTATCAAGGGAAGTTGCAGATACATTTTGCTGAGGTGTTCTGGATGGTTTGGAGTCTGATCAGGAGCTGTTTGTTGATTCCAACATAGACTGCCTTGCCGTAGTCCAGTCTGCTTATGAGTGCTTGTGTGACTGTTTTCCGGTACCAATTTGAAAGGTTTTGCAGCATCCTCAGGAGGTGGAAGCAGGTAGAGGTAACTGCAATGACTTGTGCTTTCATGTCTAATTTTTCATCTATGATGATTCACAGGTTTCAGGCATCGGTGGTAGGGGTTGGGGCAGGTCCGAGGTCCACTGGCCACCAGGAGGAGTCCCACAGGGAGGTTTTGCTTATGACGATCACAACTTTGTTTGTCTATGTTGAGCTTGAGGCAGTTGGACCTCATGCACTTGGCTACTGTGGTCATGCAGGTGTTAAAGTGGGTCTTGGTCATGGGAATCTTGTCTGAAAGGGAAGGTACGAATGGTGTATCATCTGTGTAGGAGAGGATGTTGATGTTGCAGTATCTGATGTCAGTGATGTCAATGAGATTTTGAACCGGGTTGGAGTAAGAGATTAGTCTTGGGGTACTCCACAGCTGAGATGCGAAGTGTCCAGAAGTGGGTGTTGATCGAGAACATTAGTGAATTGCCTGTTTATGGCCTTCTCCATGATCTTTTGCACTAAAGGTGGAAGGGAGATTGGAAGGTAGTTTTCTAGTTGAGTGGAGTCTTGCAAAGGTTTCTAAAGTAAAGTGTTTACCGCGTTGTGTTTTCAGGCATTTAGGAAAGTGGCGGTGAAGGTGGAGGTGTTCAGGATGTAGGTGAATGTTCTGCTGATACTGTGGGGGACAATGATTTAGATATGGTTAGGGCATGGATCCATAGGTTATCCTGAGTGGATGGTTCTCATGATGCTTGTTGTTTCTTCTGTGGTGATTATCTTTCAGGTGGACAAAGTGCTTTGGGCAAGTGGTGAGTAGATGGTTTGTATTGTGTCGCTGAAATAGTTTGATAGACTGTCACACAGGTCCTACAAGGTGGTTATGTTGTTTGAAGAGGTGGAGGGAGAGGTGAAGTTGTAAATCACGAAGATCCCATTGTTGCTGTTTGAGCTGTTCTCTATGAATTCAGCTAGGGCCTTCTTTTTAGTTTTCCTGATCTGGAAGTGGTATCATCTTTGGGTGGCACTGAAGGTGTCCTTGTCGATCGCTTTTCTTATGGCTCTCAATTTAATCTCTAATTGTTTGCAGTGTCGTTTGGTTGCTCAGAGTTCTTCCGAGTACCAGTTGGCCTACTTTCTGGCTTTTTTGTGGTGGCTGTGTTTGAGGGGTGCCAGAGCCTAGTGCAATTGGATAACTTATTGTTGAGTTGGCCTTTGTCAATATTTAGGTCTTCGGTGGAGGTGTCTCTTGTGTAAGGCGTGGGCCCAGTCTGCTTCTGTGCTGCTGTTCCAGGTGCAGCTATTCTGGCTAGTTCTGGTGGGTGTCATGAGGTGGGGGTGGTCATCTGGAAGTAAACAATGGAGTAGTCAATCCACGTGAGGAGTGAAGTGGCAGTGAACTTCACTTTGTTGAAGTTAGCGTATATGGGATCGAGGGTGTATCCACAGCTTTGCTGGGTTTGCTGACATGTTGTGTGAGTTCGAGAATGCAGAGGTTCTTGATGAATGCTATGGAGTTGGGGTTGGTCTGGTCTTCCAGGTGGAAGTTGAGGTCTCCTAGGAGGATGTGGGCCTTGGAGTCTAGGGTGAGGAAGGCAATGCAGGATGTGATGTCTCGAGTGAAGATCGTTCATGGTCCGGGTGGGCAGTGGGGAAGGGTTCTGTTCAGGGTGAAGTTGGCTGTAATTTGAAACTCGAAGTCAAGGTGCTCCATAGAGGGTAGCATTTTTTTGATGGCTGTGATGCAATTGATAGATTCCTTAAAAAATATTGTGACTCCCCCAGTTTTGTGTTGTTGGTCCTGTCTTGCAATCTTGCATCTTGTCCGGATTGCTGTGGCAATGTCCGGGGCTGACAAGGGGATCAGTCAGGTATAGGAGGTCCAAGGCATCATTGCTGAGCAGGTCTCTGATCTCAGTGGCGGTTTGCAGAGTGAGCAAGTGTTGAGTAGCATGCATGAGAGTGATTCTCCAGGTGCTAGTTTTCTGGTGAGACAGTTTGGCTTGCTGTGGGCTGAGTGATTGTAGGTTGTGCTTGCGTTGTGGTTCTGATTTTGCATATAAAATGGCAATTCATGCATGAAAAGGGGGAGATGGTGGTGGAAGGTTGAAAAGGGAGCAAAAGGGTGGAAAAGAAGATGCACCAAGAGAGGCACAAATGGTGAAAGAGTGACCACAAGAGTTATGAGAAGGTCAAGAAAAAGAGCCTCAAAAGAGTGGGAGAGAGAGAGAGAGAGAGAGAGAGAGAGAGAGAGAGAGAGAGAGAGTCAAGAGGTTCACAAGGGTGCAAAGCGAGCAAAAAGAAACACGAAAGGATGCAACGAGAGAGAGAGTCAAGAGGCTTAAAAGGGAAAAAAAGTGAGCACAAAGAGGCACAAAAGGGTGCAAGAAGAAAGAGAGTCAAGAGAGAGGGTCAGAAGAGAGTGAGGAGTGGGAGGACTAGGCGGGAGTTTTGAGGCACAGGAGCCGGTCTGTAAGGGCCTTGACCAGTTGGAGGACTGGTCACGGTAAGACAGGGCACGGCATTAAGGGTTTTAAGGCATATTTTTATCTTGAAATGGTAATGGGGTTGATAGGAAGAGCCTGCAAGGTAAAATGTTTGAGGCCAAGATCAGATGGAGAAGTACTGAAGTGTAGAGTTGCATGGGAAACAGAGTGTTTAAGCACAGCAAATTATCAATATGATTACCCTAAACTTTTTGCCTTCTGCCTCCTTATTTTTATAATCTGGTTTTGTTGGCGTTTTGGCTCTGTGCCCTTTACCACTGCTAACCAGTGCTAAAATGTGTAAACTCCCTGGTTTAAAACATGGTAGCATTGGCTTGCCCCAACTGGCACATTTAATTTACTAATCAGTCCCTACTACAGTGGTACTACATGAGCCCAGGGCCAGTAAATGTAATGCGACTGGTGGGCCTGCAGCAATGAGTGTGCCATCACTTAAGTAGTTTAAATTTGTCTCAGGCCTGCCATTGCAGCCTGTGTGTGCAGTTTTTAACTGCCTATTTGACCTGGCCAAATAAACATTTTGGCAGGCTCAATCCTGCCTTTTTAATGCATGTAAGTCACCTCTAGGGTAGGACCTGTACAGCCCATAGGGCAGGTTGCAATATATTTAAAAAGTAGGAGATTTACTTGAAATTTGTATACATCCTGATAGTGAAAAAACTTTTACATTTGTTTTTCACTCCTGCAAGCCAACCTCTCACATTGGATAACATTAGAGATAGCTCATTACATCTAATAAACTTTAATTCCAAATGGGAACAGATCAACAATCCATTTTTGGTATCTTTAGAATTGTAATAAAATATCTTATTTTATAGTGAAGTTAGATTTTTGATCATCGTTTAGAAAATTACTCTTTCAGAAAGTTGCCATTTGCCTGCCTTAACCATTTAGTGCCTGCAACCTGTCTCTGGGTCACAAGGGTGTAGTTGGCAGTTGAACCTTGTTTATTCCTCCTAGACAGCCACACTCAGTAGAGAGCTTAGGTCTGCCTGGATTGACTACCACTGGTAGGATGTGAGTTCAGACTTAGGCACTGTCCCACTTACACCTGAAGAGGTTATGTCTGGCCTTCACACAAAGGATTGCATACCCCCTGTAGTAACTATGGAGCCAGGTTAGGGAAGGCAGGAAACCTGCACACTTCATTGGGAGCCCTTTTACAACTTTTCCCACTTCAAAGTAGTCACCAGCTATAAATATTGGACCTCAGACACCAACCGTTCAGTACACTCCTGGGCCTGTGGATACTACAGAAGCAGGACTGCTCTGCTGCTTCCTGCCAGAAGGACAGCCAGCTGACCTGTTTGAGCTACTGGGACATGACAAGCTCTAGAGGCTCCCTGCAATTATCCAGCTGGCCTGCTGCCATGCCAGCTGGACCTGAAACTGAATGTGCCTGACCCCTGATGGCCTCTGCTGGAATGAGTTCCTGACACCCAAGTGACACCCCTCAAGTCCTAGGCCCTTGGTGTGACCTCAGTTGAGCTCTCCTGAGGTTTTTGGGCTTTTCGCGAATGCACACGCATCTGCTGGTGCCAAAACCTTGCCGCACATGCCCATCACCAATGCAAAGTTCCAGAAAACGAACTATTTTTGCTAAACATTGACTGCAATGGTGACCGCCAATGTGACGCTCCAGCCATGACCATCTGCGACACCGACAGGAGCTTTGTGTTACAGCAACAACCGTTCGCAAGGCCCAGATGGCACTTTGCACTACTTCACCGACCATCCGCGATGCTCTCCCTGCTCCCTGCTCCTCGCTATCCCTTCCACAGCGAACGGTAATCTTGACGCTTGACTATGTAGGTAACCCTTTCAGCTGGACTAACCTTGTCCCTGTATACGACCTGGACATCATCGCGGTCAACCTGAACTTGTGACTTTCTCCCAGTGTGTGATAGAGGTGAGTGGTGCTTCATGTTTTGTGCTATTTTCAGCTAAATCTTTAGAATTGCATGTCTCCAGTTCTACTAAATGGATTTAGGTTGTTTTGTTTTTGTTTTATTTATTACATTTTACTCAATTTTTCTAGATTGATGTGGGATTATTTTTCTTGTGCTGTATTTTTCACTTTACTACTGTTTGAAGGGCTGCATACATACTTAACAAATTCCCTCTAAATTAAGCCTGACTTTTCTGAGCCAAGCTACCAGAGGGTCGAGCAGAGGATAATTTGGGGTATGCTTGTAATTTCACCCTAGCAAGGACTGTGGTTGCTGCTTGAGTAGGGTTTCACTCTCCTCAACCATTAAAACAATTTCTTACTCATGGCAAGCCTTTTTCGTTGAAAACAAAGCAAGACAAAGAAAAAGGAATAGTAGAGAATTTAAATATAGAGAAAGTGGAATGGAGTGAGGGATAATAATGAAGAAAGCTCTTACCATTGGCTTTTTCTGGCCCAATCATATGTTTGGAGGTTAATTCTAAACCCTGTGCAAACCAGAACCTGCAAAGCATAAGAAGTCTGGGCTTTGGGGTGCATACTTCCAGACTAGCTCAATCTTAGCAAACTTCATCAGCAGAAAATTTGTGGGAAAAATCCGATATATCTAGAATTTAGTGCAGTGGGCAATGATTCTGCAAGTAAATTCCCAGCTCTCCCATCAAAAGCTCAGAATAAGGTGTATTTGTTTCCAGCAGTAAATATTTCCCCCAGTGTATCAGTATTTAGCAGGGGGGCTAAATGCTCACCTTACTTTGCCATGATGATATTGAGGTTCTTAGAAGACTTTTATGATGTTGATTTAGGAACTGAAAAAAACATTCACATCTTATACAGAAAAGATGCAGTGTGTTTAATATACTCTTCCATGAGAAATTTGCCTGCAAAAATCCCTTGCTGAGATGTTTGCAAATCATTTTCATGTATTTTATAAATGTATATGCAAACTGAATAGAATGTGACAAAATAATAAATGGTGCTGAGCAAACCAGAAAACAAAATATGGGGTATTAGTGACACCCATATGCACAAAAAAGCTTTTTAAAATAAGAGTGAGTACTCACTGTAAGAGGGAAGAGAATAATTGATGGAGTGGGATGGTGAGGAATAAGGATGGAGAATGGACTGAGCACAGAAGTACAGAAAAAGAAACCCATGTACAAATCAGTCTTTACCCCCAAAATAGAGCTGTCAAGTCCAAACTAAGGAGCACGCCCAAGCTGAAATTGAAACCATGAAAACAAAAACATATTTTGGCTTTGTCACTGCTGTACCTTTTCAGAGGAATGCAGCGTCCACTCTTATGGCTCCTTTAGCTTGGAAATCTGGTGTAACATACCACCCGCTCTATGGAAAGCTCACTGAGAAAGCAGACTACTCCCACAGTGTGAGACTTACAGTGCGTGGACTGTCCGAAAGTGGTGAATGAAAATACTGGCAAGAATGTTGATGATCAGTAGCTTTCCATGCCATTGATTTTAGCTCATCTGTGTCATTAGAGAAGGATAACAATCACATTTGGACCTGTCTTGGTTCCACAGAAAAAGTAGCAATCCCCCTTGAACTGTTCCCTGTCCCCTCTGAACAGGATCACAGCCATCCACATAGATGATTTAGCCTTTCTGAACCTCAGTAACTACATGCAGATTTAATAAATATGTAGCCTGTTAGAACTATAGGTCTCTAAAGGTATTTAATCTAAACTACACAAGACCAAAACGACAAAAATCCAACATACACAGTTCAAGAATATGGTTTCAAAAGAGTTCTTAAAGATGCGTTAGAATTGTTCACAGCTGCGTCACGTTTTAGCCAACAGTACCTTTAAATGCGACAAATTTCCAAGTGAAAAGCTGTAGCGGTGAAAAGCAAGCGATATGTCACTCCTGAGGCCCTAGGGAGGCAAAGCGACAACCCCACTCGATGTAGCGGGCGTGTTGCGGTGACTCCGGTCTGTACGGGGAGGGATGCGATACCTTGCATGGATTCCAGTGCATAGGTTTCGGTGGAAGGGGCTCGCAAAAGGTATGATGCAACGATCTTTGGGAGGCAACAATCTCCGGTATAGCGTTGATGCGCGGCTCAATGTCGATCTTCTACTCTTGCGGCCCCTCGATGCGATGGCTCTGCAACGACTCTCGCAGGGAGGTGATGCGGTCCGCAAGCAAGCGGTGCGACAATCTCACCGAGTGACGGCAAGCTCTGCGACGATACTCGTAGCAAAGGTAATCTTCCCGCACCGGACTGGTGCGTCCTGCAAACGAAGGGTGCAACATCTCTGGCAGCGGCAACAGGGGCTGTGATGATCTCGGCCTTTGTAGCAATGGGAATTTACTCTCACTGACGGGGATGCACTGCGCAAGTGAGCGATGAGATAAACTTTGCAGGAAGTTCTTTAAATCTTGGTTTCAAGCTTCCAAACACACGTACAACTTCCTGAGGAACCACACATGGGCCAAGAACTCCAGGAAGGACAGAACTCTCTTAGCAGAGTTCAGGGAAGCTGTGGGTGAAGTCCTTTTGTTCCTGGGACTTCTTAATAGGGAGCCAGCTCTTCTTCAGGCCCTTGGAGATTCCTTCAAGCAAGGGGACACATCACAAAGCAAAGTCCTTCCCCTCTCCTTGGCAGCAACGCAACTGCAGGTCAGTCCAGCAAAGCAACAACAGGACAGTATTCCTTCTTCAGTCTTCCAGCTTTCTCCTTGGCAGAGGTTCCTTCTTGATTCCAGGATGATCTAATTTTCTGTAGTCAGGAGTCCTGTACTTATACCCCTAAAAGTGTTTGTTACCTTTGTGCAGGAGGGCTCTGAGCCCGATCTGAACCAGTTATTGGTGTTCCTTGCTTCCTGGCTTCTCCTTTCCTTTCAGAGAGAGGGGCAGGGTCGTCAGTTGCTCAGCAGGAGGTGGAGCCAGCATTGTGGAAGACAGGTACAGCCCTATTCAGGCCAAGGTGCTATTCCCTCCCACCACTCAAGATGCAGATTCAGTCATTCAGCCTAGGGCTGACTCAGCCAGCCTCCTGGGGGCTCCCCAGCCCCTGTCACTCTCAAACCAGACAGTCAATTCACAAACAGGCCAAGGCACACAGAAAGGTCAGACAAGAGAACAGCAACTTTCTAAAAGTGCTGTTCTCAAACACAGTATTTAAAAACCACCTTTCCTAAAAGATGTGTTATTAAATTCTGAGTTCAGGGATACCAGATTTGTATGTCCTACCTTGCTCCTATGGGAAGATATGCTGATAACCACTGTAGCCAGCATCCCCCATGATAGTCTATGGGCAAGGTAGCCTTACAAAAGTGAAAAACGAAAACGGCTGCCATTCAGTACTAGAACATGTGACCTGCAATAGTACATGCTCTACCTTTCACATACACTGCACCCTGCCCAAGGGGGTACCTTGGGCCTTTCGTAGGGGTGACTAATGTGCATGGAAAGGGACGGGTTAGGCCTGGTCAGTGGGGACATTGACCAGGAGGACATGGCAGTTCACAGACTGCACACAGGTACTGCGGTGGCAGGCCTGAGACACCATTTTAGGGATACTCATGTGGGTGGCACAATCAGTGCTGCAGGCCCACTAGTAGCATTTTTATCACCAGCCCTGGCACACTCAGTGCACTTTACTAGGGACTTCTTGGTGATAGAAATATGCCAATCGTTATTGGATAACCAATTACAATAACAAATTACACAGGGAGAACTAACAATTTGCTCAGGACTTGATTTTGTATGTGCCAAAATAAGCAAAAGAGACCAACAGCCAGTCATTTTTGTATGTTTTTTTATTTGTATGTTCCATGTAAATGAAAAGACAATAAAATATCAAAAAAGAAAAAAAGAAACATGATAAAATGGGACCAAGACCCTCGTACATTCTGTTTTGTTTCTTGCTCATTTCATGGACTACACCTATGACATGACATAGTATTGCAGATGTGTTTATATTCCATTTGACATACATGGCCTCACGGTGCCGCTCGCAGTCGCACTTGTAAGCTTGTGAGCTTGCCTTGTTACCAGGATCGATTTCCATTCAGAAGTGCCCCTGCTGCCCACAGGTATCTGCGCTTACCACATCACGCGCACCTGTTGCCTCTTCCCGGACTCCTCCCAGCTGATCCAGGCTCCTACTTCGCTCCTACTTCAGCGACTCGCGGCCCCCGCTCCGCGGGAGCCGCTCGCAGTCACACTTGTGAGCTTGTGAGCTTGCCTTGTTACCAGGATCGATTTCCATTCAGAAGTGCCCCTGCTGCCCTCACTCCGTGTGATGTGCTTGTGACTCTTGGGGTGATTAGACTACCACCGTTGGAATTCAGAGTCCGGGACTGTGAGGCCCACAGGTCCCTGCACTCACCACATCACGCGCACCTGTTGCCTCTTCCTGGACTCCTCCTCCACTTTATATTAATCCTGCGCATACCGCAACCGCGGGACGCGCCCGGGACCAAGCCTGGGGCTAAGCCCGGGCAAAGGGCGGGCCCTCTGAGGCCCTCCGAGGCCTGAGGAGGCCGGGCTGGGCCCTTCCCCCTGCTGTGTGTCCCTGTAGGCTACCCCAGTAATGAATGTGTTACCTTGGGGCCACCTTCCTATCTTGTGTATCTAATCACTATATTGTTTTTACCCACTTATAGTTGTTAATAGGGATTACACCTCACTTTAGTGCGAGCACGCCATTGTTTAATACTTATTCTTATCGCAGGATGACTTCACCAATCCCTAAATCTTTAGCAGAGGGGGGTGCTAAGCGGGGGACTTTGGATAGTTTTTTTATCAGGGCGGTTCCTACCGTAGACAGGGATTTAGCCCTTGCTGAGCGACGCGCTGAAAGACGCCGCTCTATTGAGCACATTAAGAGTAAAAGGTCTTCGTTGGGCCCTATTCTTCCAGGTATGCCTTTGTTAAACAGCAGTTTAGAGGGTCCAAAGAGCCCAGAACCTCAGCCTGATTCTAGTATCCCTTTATTTTTTCAGGACAGAGCTACTCTCCCAGAACTCTTGGTTGCTTCTAATCCTGTCATCAATCTTTCCGCCTCGCTGGGTAGTATTATTGATGAGGTGGAATCAATGACAGATACCCTGTTATTAGCGGCTGAGCCAGTTCCCAATCCCAATTCACAGGCTGCAGCTGTGGAAGTACATCAATATCACGGTCCGCCCCCTAGGAAAAGGAGAAGAAAGGGGTCTGGTGCATCCAGAAAAAAGGTTATGCCCTCCCCTCGTAACAAGAAGCTTGCCCATTTACCCACAGGATCAACCTCTCCGGTTGTTATTTCCACCCAACCCTCCCATCCCCTCGATCAGCAGGGATCAAATTTACTGGGGAGTATAGAAAAACTGATTAGATCATTCACCTTGCCACTGGTTGCGAGACTTAAGAGGATAACTGCCCAGTTGGGAGATTTAGAGAAGGCCTTTAAGGCTTCTAATGCGAGTCTTAAGGGCTTAGCCAGGTTACCCCCAGTTCCCACATCTACTACTGTACCTCTGGCTCCTGCATCTCGGATCCTGGATAAATCCAAAAAACAATCCAAAAGTACCACGTCACAGGCAACAGTAGATTTAAGGCAAGACATTAATAGGCCGGACAAGGTCGCTACGGGGTGTGTGACATCCAATTGCCCATTGCCTAAACCTATTGTTGCGGATGCTATTGTAAGACCTCATATTCCCAAAAGACAAATGGTTAATCTGCCCCCTGAAGCGGCCCCTTTTGTGGTAATCCTTACTGGAGTTCCAGCCTTGGAGGCGGGTAAGAGGGAAGACCAAGTTCAGCTTAAAAACAAGGCTTTTTACTGGCTAAGACAGAACCGACCTTTACCCCACTATGGGGAAATTCTAATGGTCCGGCGACTTGCGTGGCTGGGGCCTACCTCAAAAAGTATTTTTGGGGATATCGTTATAATTAGCTTCAAAGATAAAAGGCGGTTAGTCACATCTTAAAATGGTCCTCCCCAAAAAGCAGCAGTTCAATTACACCTCGAGAACTGCCTTAGTTTTACCCTAGAAGTACTCTATGTCCAGTGACAAATCCTGGGTTGTGGGCACCTGCCTTGGAAAGCTCAATCAGGCCACTGCTGCACTCGCAGGTCAATTGTTTGAGGACCCAGCGTAATCATCCTGAGGGCCGCTTTCCTGTCTTTAGACCTCCATTTGCTTCACAGTTGGAAAATTTTCCACATCCTGTCTATCCGGCCTATCCTGGTCCTTGGACTCAGCATTTAAATGATCCCCGTCCTCCAGCTGACATCAGGTCATCTAATTGGTTTCAAAACCCCCTTTATAATCGTTATGAAGGCTTAAGAGATCTAGAGGGCCTGGACTGACTGAATTGTAAACCTGTTGCACCAGTTCTTCCGATAGATTCTACTCCTACTGTATGCAATGTCAGTGACCCAGTTACCGATCCCAGGCCGCGCCATGTTTCTGGCCCAGTTACTATCTGTAGTCTAGCCTCTGATTCTCATGAAGTCCCTGTACCTAGTAGTGCAAGGCAGAACTGCGATCTTCCTGACGGATCCAGTAAATTTGTACCAGCTGTTAAACAAAGGACCCATAGGAAGATCGAGTTTTTATTTAGGAACATTTCAGGGATTAAGGACAGGGTTCTAGATTCTTCCTGGCTAGAGTTTATAAGTCCCTTTGGCTATTGTGTCTCCAAGAAACCTGGTCCGTTGACCCTGTTCACCTAAATGGGTACAGAACCTTTCATGCTGCAGCCTTACACTCTAAACGCGGGAGGAATATGCGTGGACTTTGTATCTATATTTCGAATCTGATGGGTGATGAGGATATCAAGGTAGTTAAGATGGGAATTTGCTATCAGATCCTATTAATTCGGATGACCTCCAAGGTTGACATCATTCTGATTAACATTTACAACAATCTGCATAAACGCCTTGTATCAGAACTGGTCTCTTCCATGATTAATGACATTCACTGGATTATAACAACGAAAGGGAGGGACTGCATCATTGTTTGTGGGGGGGATTTTAATCACAATCTGTGTGGACAATATCTGGGGGGTGTGGATCCATAGGGAAGGGTGCTGATGTCATGTCCCCACACGTTTCCCATCTGGATGGGGGTGAATCTTTGAATGACATGCTGGCATCTTTTAATTTAGATTTTGTTAACAGGTTGTGCTCCCCTTGTGTAGAGTTTAGCGCAACTTTTGTGGGGAGAGGGCTTGGCGCCATTATCGATTTTATTGTTGCTTCTGAAAGTCATGCCACCTGGTTTGCGGACTATAGCACTCATTCCGTAGGATTTACTGATCATCTTCCCCTCTCCTTTGCCATTATTTTACCACAGGCTAAATACAGTTCATTGATCGAAAGACTGTCTTGGTTAAAAATTTGTGATATGCCCAGACAAAATGGCTATACTATTAAATGGAGTCAGAATGACCCGGAGGTAACGCATGCCAAGATAGTTATGGGATCCCTTGCTTCAATTGAAAGGTGTCTTGACATAGAGACAGGGGGGCAATTATCTACCTGTGCAGAGGCTCACCAGCCGTGAGGGAAATGGCCGCACCGGGGAAGTCCACAACGCCGTGAGGGGAACGGCAGGCAGGACTACAGCCCCCAGGTGCCCCGGCGGCGCACACCTGACGCCACCAACACCGCGCCCGGAGGCGCTTGAAAACGAAGGAGCGCCGAGCGCTCAGGGGGGCAATTATCTACCTGTGCAGAGGCTCACCAGCCGTGAGGGAAACGGCCGCACCGGGGAAGTCCACAACGCCGTGAGGGGAACGGCAGGCAGGACTACAGCCCCCAGGTGCCCCGGCGGCGCACACCTGACGCCACCAACACCGCGCCCGGAGGCGCTTGAAAACGAAGGAACGCCTCCCGCAGCCGCGGGACGCGCGCGGGACGTGCCGGGCGGAGCCCGGGCAGAGGGCGGGCCATCTGTGGCCGTCCGGGGTCGCCCAGGGGCCGGGACGGGCCACCCCCCTTTATTTGTTCTCGTGAGTACAACTGGAAGTTAGAAAATTGGTTTTTAAAATATTTTGTTTTTGAAAGTCTCCTGACCTACCACCCACCATGTCTATACAATCTACCTTACCTGACAACTATCTACTGAAGGTTGTGACCAATATAAATTCAGACAGGAGGAGATCATTAGGGAAAAGTTCTTTGGACATCTCCCCTGTGGTTTTGCCCCGGAACTTAAGGATGTTGCTGTCAGTACACCCCCAAGTGATCATGTTTTAGTTAACGAGATGGACAATATTAGCATCGTTGTAGATTCAATTGAGGCTGCTGATAATGCAATTGTAACGGAATCTGATATGGGGGCCACCTATGAGGGTAGCCCCCAACAGTCCACGAGGGGCACAAGGCTGATGAGAGCATGCAGAAAAACTGTACCCAAAAGGGGAAATCATCACTCTGGGAGAAAACATAAAAAGGACATAACTCACAAGGACAAACCAGAATATATTGGTGCTCTAATTAAAGAAAGTTGTGCCTCTATTGACCCAGAACAATTGAATCTGTTGGTGAGCACTATTGACAATAGTTTTAAATTGATTGTAGAGCCCCTGCTTGCTAAAATTGAGGGTTTGTGTGGTGAAGTCCAGAGATTAAGGGACGCGGTTGATCAGCATTCTGTTACCCTAGATAAAACTGTGTTATCTATTAAAGATCTAACACCCCCTACTCTAGTTTCAACTCAGGAAAGGCCCAAATCTCTAAATATAAACAGCTCACCCGCCATTGCCACTAAGGGGAAACATCCAGCTAAAGAACGACCTGCATCGACATGTCCTGTAACTCAGGATAAGGGTCGACCTATGCAGCAACAGAGAGTAGGGTCAACTAGTGCGGGACAGGTTACCCCGGTTTTGGTCACCCCAAATCAGGATGTTAGACCTACCCTATCTTCAAATGGGGAGAATACTGGTCTGATACCAGCTGCAACAGCTCCTGTAGTAGGTACAGGGGGGACAGGGACAGGGGGGACCAATACGGGTTTTGTAAGAACTAGCAGGCATCCCACAGACCTTCCACCTGAATGTGTACCCTATGTCGTAGTATTAACTAATGTCCCACCCCCAACAGAGGCATCCAATACCCAAGAGACGGCAGCCACACTAAAAAATAAAACTATCTCTTGGCTAGATCAACATTGTGGTTATCCAGTTGGTTATTCTGATCAGATTATTTCTATCAGAAGAGTTAACTGGATAGGTAACACCAGAAAATCCTGTGGGGGTGACTGCGTGATAATTAACTTTAGACACCCGCAACATGTTGCGACGGTCCTTCTTAGAGCGGCCGCAATCACGCAGTCTGAGACAGAAGTCGTTGCTAGGCCTCTAGGATACTTCTACAACCATCTAAATAGGTTGAGCTCAAGAAATAGATGGGAAGGGCAAATGAATAATAACAATAATCAATTTATTGCAAATAGACTAGGACCACACACATTTAGTTCCAGCCCTTCGGGTGGTTCTATGCCGATGCATATGCCAAATTTGGTTTTTGGTGGGAATAGATTTTTAACTCATGCTCCCACCTTTCCATCTGTATGTGATGGTATTTTGTCACCTGTAAATGGGATGTGTTATCAAGTGCCAACCCAGAATAGATTCCAGTCATTGAGTTACATGGATCAAAATGATTGACATAAGAGTAGCTCAGTCCAGGTGAGAAATGATACTGGAGAACGAATAATGCCCGTAACTGATATGATCATTAACAACAATGATGTGTGTTTGTCTATAGGGGGAGAGAAGGAGCATTTAGAATTTAACATAAAGCATTTTAATGTAGATGATAATGTGTCCGTATGTGGAGATGGTATGCCCATTGTGAGCAATGTTGGGGATAAGGTAACTTGCCACATAGCAAGCTGGAATATTGCAGGTCTAATGACCAAAGATGAAATGCTTGGCTGGAAAGATTTTATTGGCTTATTCGACATCATTTGTTTACAGGAAACTTGGTGTAAAGAATTTAAGGGCAGCGAGGGCTTTGTTTCATATGAGCTTCCCGCCCTGGCCTCTTCTCATGGAAGACCAAAAGGAGGATTGTTAGTTTTGATTTCAGTGAAGCTACCTATCTCAGTAAAAAAGTATGTAAAAGTGGGGGTTCACTCCCAAATCCTGTGGCTTGCACAAGAAGCAGGTAGAAACATATTGCTGATTAATTTTTATAATAATATATTCATTTCATTCATTCATTTCAAAACTTTATTCGATTCAATGCAAGAATCATAAAAGTAAAAGTACATTTACAACACACAGTAAAAAATTCACTATAAAAAAGCAGTTTTACAGTTTATGGCACTATAAAAGTTCATTGGCAGGTAAAGTCACATAACCATATTATTACTTTAAATAAAACATCTCTGGATAATACATAATTTTATCAAGCAAGGGTGTTTTTTGGGAACAAGTAAAATAAATAGTAAAAAGAATCACGGTACAGGATTATAAAGTGCACATATCAAGTGGTCTAGTTCTCGGGGCAAAATTTTAGCCATACCGTTTCCTAATCTGGAGTGACACGCGTATAAAGTTCAACATTGCACAACAGACTGTAGGGGATGACAGAGATATTAAGAAATCATAACCCTCTTTGTAATGGCGTATTTGTTCTTCCTTGAGAATCGGTTTAATAAACCTGGTTCTCGGGTCTTTATATAAGGAACAAAACAGGACAAGATGCATTGTGTTTTGGCTATCTTTGTAATTACAGTTGCAAGGGGGGAGTTCCTTACACCAGCCCCTCTGTATAGGGAATGCAAAAAGAAAATGCAAAGTATGTAGCCTGAATCTTGTCAAGTAAAAACGCCATTGTACATGATTTGTAAAGGTCAGATAGAACTGGTGCTGTAAGACAGCCTTGGGGGCATAGGGGCTGTCCATACAATTTACAATCGATGATTTCCAGTAATTCGATTTAATTACATTTTTAATATCTCCCTGTATGTTTTCAGGGTTGTCAAAGGTGTCACCCAAACCTATTTTATGAAACATTTCATTTACGTAGGATAGCCAGGGGATTTGATTCATATTTGACAATTTCAAACAGTCCTGGATAATATCCTTAGTAAGCTGTAAATCCTCCGATAACCATATTTTGCCCCATAACAACAGAGGAGAAAGACGAATAATGTCGCTTACATATTTTAAACCTAGTTCATTGTGGGCAAATTCATTTGAGGAGCCTGATGGGATGGCCAAGACACGTTTTAAAAATTTGTTTTCCATAATCTGTATCGTGTCGGGGCTATCTGTCCCCCAGACCCCCGCCCCATAGGTAGCAATCGACAGACATTTTGCTTTATACAGAGTTTTTAAATGTGAAATGGGTTTTTGGCCTAATTTGCCACAAAAGCGGAACAATCCCTCTATTGAGCGACTAGCACTCTGGACTCGTGTTTTCATTAACGGTGCCCAACTTAATTTGTGATTAAAAAGGTTTCCCAAATAATTAAAATTTTCAACCTTGTCAATGACGGAGGTACTCACTGCAAACTTTCTGCTCTTGGTGCCCTTCGGGCCACAGACCATGATAAAAGACTTAGCAAAATTCACTTTAAGATCTAGGTCCAACATAAATTTGTGAAAGGCATCAAGGCAGTGCTGCATGCTAATTGCAGTGAGTGTCATGAGTACCGTATCATCGGCATAGGAAAGCATTGGAGTGCTTCTACCATTTACTTTTGGGAAATCATGGCAATGGTCCAACAAGTATTTTTCCAGGCCATTAGTATATACAAGGAATAAAAAAGGAGCTAATATGCATCCTTGTCGGACACCCTCGGTCGAGGGAATGGACTTGGTTTTCTCCCCCCCTGGTCCAAACCTTATGGCCACTGTGGTAGATTCATGGAGTCTACGAAGAAGAGTGACCAGGGGTTCCTCGAAACCCATTTCCTCCATCATTTGCCACAACTTACTGCGACACATAGTGTCAAATGCACTTGATAGGTCCATAAAAGCAAGATGGATTGAAGATTTTCTTGCCTTTGTGTATTTCCCAATAATTAGCGCCAAATTAAGGCACTGTTCAACAGTGCCTTTACCTTTTCTAAATCCATATTGGGAATTTACAATGAGGCCCACCGAATCCGCCCATGATTCTAATCGTGCTAAAATGACACTGCCCAAAATTTTGCATGATGCGTCAATTAGAGAGATTGGGCGATAGCATCGGGGATCAGATCTATCGCCCTTCTTAAAAATTGGCACCACCACTGCCTCCTTCCAGGATGCAGCAATATGGCTAGTGACAACTGCTTTAAAAACATTCAACAATACAGGTGCCCAGGCTTTGACATTGTGCTTAAAAAAGTCCAAAGGTACTCGGTCGGGGCCAGGTGCTTTTAGTGATGTACCTTTTGATAACGCGTCCTCCACTTCTTGCAGAGTCAACGATAAACTCAGGGAAAGGGAAGATTGGGGAACCACAGATACCCTTTCATCTCCTATCGGTATCACATTTGGTTGGATTTTATGAGGATTAAAAATATTCCCAAAGTGGGTTTCCCACGAATCACAATCAATCTCCATCACGATATTATCCATATCATTATTTACAAAAAGGGGGCGATTGATGACTTCCCAGAAAAGTCTGCTATCCTTTAATTCTGTTGACTTTTCTAAGTCTTCCCAGGCTTGATTTTTTAAACCCAACTTCCTTATTTTAATAGCTTCTTTATAAGCTAATCTAGCTGCTCTAACTGATTTTATATCCCTAGGTTTTTGTTTTAATGATGCTTTCAGCGATCTCTGAGTTGCTGAACATGCAGCATCAAACCATCTGGGGCCTGACTTTTTGTTTTTACCAATAGGTTTTGTTAGGCGCTCAGCTACATGCTCACATAGGGATTCAAAATTACCTATAACCTCTTCTGGACCGGTTGTAGGCATGAGGCAGGCCTCGTATTCAGCACTATATCCATTCAGGATCTCTGCCTCAAGACCCGCCGCGTCTATTTTGCCCCATTTAAGGGTGATACCTTGATTTTTACTATACTTTACCGGTTGCTCCCAAATAGAATGTTTGGGTTTAACCGGACAAAACAGGGTTAAAATTAAAGGATTGTGGTCACTGGCAGCATTAGGTATTACTTCCAACTTGTCGACATAGGAGAGGTGCCCACTAGAGACAATTACAAAGTCAATGAAACTCATAGTACCCCTAGTTCCCTGAAACGTCGGTATAGGCACAGAGTTTGGGCCAACCCAGGGCTCCAATATACATAAATCATTTAAAATAATGATATTATTTAGCGCATCCCCCTGAGGTGTGTGTTTAAAATGTGACAGCGGTTGATCATGTGAATCTGTCAAGCCACACACCTTCGAATCACCATGGGCACATAGTGAGCAATTGAAATCTCCCAACCAGATAACAAATAGTTGGGGTTGTTCTTGACGTACCCCAGCTATGGCCCTTTCTAATTCCAGGATTACAGTTGTCTCATTGTTGTCAAAAATATTGTAATACCAATTGATCAACAACAATGGTTCAGGGAACAAGTTAATCAACATCAACACTTGGAACCAAGGTGAATCAACTATTATAGAGGCCACAAGTTTACATAATTTTAACGAGGTTGCTGACATTAGACCACCTTTTGCCCTGCCCATTTGAGAGGGTATTGCTAAGGTGTTAAAAGCTTGGAAACCCTCCATACTCTGGGCAGTTCTACTCCATGTTTCCTGCAGGCACAGGATGTCACAATCCCCCACAAAGTCCAACCATGCCTCGTCCTCAAGTCTTGATGCAAGTCCAGCAATGTTCCAAGAGATTAGGCCCATCTTTTGATCATTTTTTTGTCTCATGTCTAGTTCTGTTACTGCTTCTTCTAGATTCTTCCCAGAAAGGGTTAAGCTTAAATCACATTCTCTGTCAGAAAATACCTCAAGTGCTTGAGCATCGGGAGTTTGGTCATCATCGGTGGGAACAATCTCCAGTGAGTTATTATTGCCACTTTCCCCCCTTCTCCCTCAGGCTGGGTTCTCCTAATACTGAATTATCCATAATCCTGAGAGGATCTTGTGATGATGGTCAATCGATCTCTTCCATGCCTACAAGTGGGTTAAAGCGGTTTCTCAGGGGGACATTATTTGGGGTCCATCCTACGTAATCCTCTCCCTGAAACCTTGGTCTTAAGTTGTTATGCCAAGCTTGCAGGGGGTAGTTGTTATTACTATGGATCAGTTCCCAGGAAAAGGCATCACTCTGTTGGGAGGGTCCCCAGTTGTTCTGGCTTGGCCATATAGCCCTATTTCTGTGGGTCCACATAGGATACATTTCGTTGTTAAATACCTGCCTAGCATTCTTATAGGGGAGAGATTGGGGTACAAAATTCAGGCTTGGGTAGAAATACTCCAGACCTATGCACTGGATATCCCCAACTCTAGCAAATCTCGGTTTGCTACAGATGATATCTTTTACCCAGGTGTTACTGAAGTTGATCAGGATACAATCCCCCTCAAGATCCTTCTCACTCGGGCCTACCCAGGGGACTCTACGTACACTAAGTATGTTTGTTTTAGAGTCAGAGGGGAGTGGTCTATTAATATTAAGCCAATATGTTATTTTATTTCTTAATTCCTGGGTAGATTCTGTTTTGTTGGGAGGAAGTGGGGGTACTCCGGTAAGTATTACCATAAAAGGGGCTGAATCTGGCGGCAAGTTCAAGGGTGGTGGTTTCTTTCGATATATTACCTCGCTATCAGTACTTTTTGTATTTTTTACGGAACCCTGTAAACCTGTTTGTTTTATTTGTTTTTGCCCTTGGGTACTTCCCTGTTTGGGGGTCGCGGCTTCCGTCGTTGATGCCACATTGCCCATTTTTTGACCAGATGTCCCTACAACATCCGCCAAAACAGGTTTAGAACGGGGTAGTGGTATCGGTTTTGTTCGAACTAGCGGGACCGGTGCCACCTTAGGATTAGTAGTTATAGGCATTTTAGCGTTTGTGTTTATGTTTTTATTCTCACTCCCCTTTTTTGGGTCACTATTGCTAACATTACAATTTTTGTTCTTGTTTCTTATACCCCCCTCTTCAGGCAATTTGTTCTTACTTGCTGAAGTTTCAGGAGGATTAGTATTGGAAGAAATAATATATTCCAGTTGATCTAACTTCAGGTTAACAATCTGGATTTTCTCTAAAACAGGTAACAGGAGTATTTGAACTAGTTTCTCAATTTCCCCCAGAAGGCGGTCATTGTTGTTGGTACTAAAAGAGAAGGTTTTCTGTCCCATGTCAACTAATTGGGGACCCTTTTGTTTAGTAGGGATTGTTAGGGTTTTAGATGATGCTGGCTTTGCTAACTTTGGTTTTGCCCCTTTCCTATGAGTGCCACCTCTCTTACGTTTATTTGGGTTATGAGGTTCCCGCTGAGATGCCACTATCTGATCTTGTGTAAGGGTAGGGACATTATTACTTAAATTGCTCGGGTTGTTATCTATTACATTTACTCCCATAATATCTGGTGAAATGGGTATGGGAGTAAGTGTAGATGCTTCAATTTGGGAATCCCCTGGGTCCGCTATCAGGACTGTCTGTGATTCAGGGATTATCTCTAGGTTTGGACTAGCCTCCAAATTACTATCCGAACAGAGTAAACTTTGCTCAGGAGTAGGTAATTTAGTAGGGGTAATTTTTAAAGCAATATTCCCCAGGGACGAGCGTTTTCCTGTAATCAGGTCAAGTGATAGACGCTTTTCTGTGAGGGCAATTTCCTTTTCTAAAATCCCGGTTGCCCGGCTTATAAAATCGTCCAAAGTTCCAGTGGCTTTACCATTATTTGTTTTAACGGTGATCTGTCTGCCCTTCCCTGAGCGTGTGGACATCATGAGAGTTAAGAAAAAGCACAATTTATAGTGCCAAATTTATAATAGAATGATTAATGAAATGATAATGGAAACGATTTGGGATCGATAGTGAAAAGGAAGGGAGGTAGCCCCGACCCGACCTTGTACGTCCTTGGACGGCCTTAGACGGCCCCGCCCTTGTCCCGGGCTTCTCCCGGTCGCTCCCGCTCGCTCCCGCGAAGCGGGGACACTAGGCTCCTTAAGACTCTACAACCACGTGATAGGCGGGGGGGCGTGGCCAGCGGGGAGAGCAGCCCAGGTGATGGTGATTGGGCGCGCAGGGGCTCCTGGACACTGGAGTCCCCTGCCTATGCTCGCAGCCCCGCTGGTTACTCGCCTGTCCCCGCGCTCCTCCTGATGACTTAGATGCTGCCTCCTGGCAGGCGACGCGCTGCGGGACCCGCGAAGCAGGTCCGGCGAGTCGTGGAGGCGGGCGGAATCCACAAGGGGGTCAGCTGCAAAGGGAACAGCTACACTGAAGGTCCGCCGTGCTCCTCTGGCGTCCTGGCGCTGCAAGTTCGTTTCCAAACAGGTCCCACAGGCAAAAGGTGAGGTTTGCTTTTACCTCCGTTGGCGGGGGGGCGTGGCCAGCGGGGAGAGCAGCCCAGGTGATGGTGATTGGGCGCGCAGGGGCTCCTGGACACTGGAGTCCCCTGCCTATGCTCGCAGCCCCGCTGGTTACTCGCCTGTCCCCGCGCTCCTCCTGATGACTTAGATGCTGCCTCCTGGCAGGCGACGCGCTGCGGGACCCGCGAAGCGGGTCCGGCGAGTCGTGGAGGCGGGCGGAATCCACAAGGGGGTCAGCTGCAAAGGGAACAGCTACACTGAAGGTCCGCCGTGCTCCTCTGGCGTCCTGGCGCTGCAAGTTCGTTTCCAAACAGGTCCCCAATATATTCGATGGGACTAGGCACAAAGTTATTAATGATTTACATATAGCAGTGTGTAATTTGGTAGAGAATTTTAATGGTGTTTACGAATTTATTTTCGTGGGGGATTTTAATGTATCTGTTTGTCCCTTATCATCCCATAATCTATGTGGAGTCTATAATCATTCAGGGAACGTTGAAGTTCACTTTCCTCATCATTTGTATGGTGAAACTCTGAATGATTTTTTAATAGACTATGACTTAGAAATTATGGAAAATGTAAAGAATGAACTTGGGGAATGTATCCCAACTTTTAAAGGAAGGGGGGCTAATACGGTAATAGATTTTATATGCTTGTCTTCCAACTTAATCCCCTTGTGCTCTGAGGTCAGGGTGGTCGATGTGATGCTGAGTGACCATAATTGTCTAACTACTGATGTTAAGATCTGGAACCCCGCCACCACTCTAGACACGGGTACAATCGTTAATATTGAACCATATAGGCTAAACGGTGTCAGGTTGAGGTGGAAGGGAGAAAAAGTGGATGAAATTTCCGATTCTATCATTAATAGCTGTTTGATGGAAATCTTAGCTATCCTAGAACAGGAGGGAACATTAGTTGCCAGTATTGACCACTTTGATAGAATCAACTCTATTATTAGCAAGAAGTTCACAATAGAGGCAGGGCACACGAATAGACAAAATAAGGGGTGGTTTGACCATGCGTGCTCCAATGCCCGTAGAGCTCTTAAAGATGCTTTAGCAGCTAAACCTAGAGACAAATGTTTAGTGACTCACCTTAGACAGGATTTTAAATCGGTCCTTAAACGCAGAAAAGCTGAGTTCCAGCAGGAAGCATGGGATAATTTAACTCAAGCAGCAGAACTAAGGAACTGTAACTTGTTCTGGTCCACGGTAAATAGCCCCTTCCTCAAGGATGATAAGGCTCCAGTGCTCACATCTAATGTGTTTACAACAAGGGGTGGTGAGGGACAGAGTCTCTGAATTAAGCAGAAAGCTCTCACCCAGTCAAGAGATCAGGGCTAGATCCAACACCATTTTTTAGCTCACTGCACCATCCCAGTTTCAGAACCTGGCTGTATGCAAATTAGTCTGTTCCTGTCCCAGTGCATGATGGGAACAGGGCAAACCAAACTACAAAAGCCAATTCTTACACTGGGAAGGAAACAAGCTCCCGGGGACCGGTTTCTGGCATTACAGCCGTCTTCGGCTAATTCAGAGACTCTGTCCCTCACCACCCCTTGTTGTAAATATTTTTGTCCACCCTAAGCGTGGAAGGGTATTCTCAGATGTGAGACCCTTGCTCATTGCACCATCAGGATTCAAGCAAACCGGGCCGAAGACGGCTGAAATGCCAGAAACCGGTCCCCGGTAGCTTGTCTCCTTTCTGGTAAAGAATTGGCTTGGTAGTTTAGTCTGCCCTGTTCCCATGATGCACTGGGCCAGGGACAGACTGATTTGCATATAGCCAGTTCTGAGCTGGGATGGGGCAGTGAGATAAATAACGGTGATGGATCAAGCCCTGATCTTCAGACTGGGTAAGAGTGGTCTGCTCAATTCAGACACTCTGTTCATCACCACCCCCTTTTGTAAATCGATTTTGGCCACTATAGGTGTGGCAGGGTATACTCAGACATGACTCCCTTTCTCACTGCTCCATCAGGATTCAAGCAAGCCGGGCCGAAGACGGCTGAAATGCCAGAAACCGGTCCCCGGTAGCTTGTCTCCTTTCTGGTAAAGAATTGGCTTGGTAGTTTAGTCTGCCCTGTTCCCATGATGCACTGGGCCAGGGACAGACTGATTTGCATATAGCCAGGTTCTGAGCTGGGATGGGGCAGTGAGATAAATAACGGTGATGGATCAAGCCCTGATCTTTGGACTGGGTAAGAGTGGTCTGCTCAATTCAGACACTCTGTTCATCACCACCCCCTTTTGTAAATCGATTTTGGCCACTATAGGTGTGGCAGGGTATACTCAGACATGAGTCCCTTTCTCACTGCTCCATCAGGATTCAAGCAAGCCGGGCCGAAGACGGCTGAAATGCCAGAAACCGGTCCCCGGTAGCTTGTCTCCTTTCTGGTAAAGAATTGGCTTGGTAGTTTAGTCTGCCCTGTTCCCATGATGCACTGGGCCAGGGACAGACTGATTTGCATATAGCCAGGTTCTGAGCTGGGATGGGGCAGTGAGATAAATAACGGTGATGGATCAAGCCCTGATCTTTGGACTGGGTAAGAGTGGTCTGCTCAATTCAGACACTCTGTTCATCACCACCCCCTTTTGTAAATCGATTTTGGCCACTATAGGTGTGGCAGGGTATACTCAGACATGAGTCCCTTTCTCACTGCTCCATCAGGATTCAAGCAAGCCGGGCCGAAGACGGCTGAAATGCCAGAAACCGGTCCCCGGTAGCTTGTCTCCTTTCTGGTAAAGAATTGGCTTGGTAGTTTAGTCTGCCCTGTTCCCATGATGCACTGGGCCAGGGACAGACTGATTTGCATATAGCCAGGTTCTGAGCTGGGATGGGGCAGTGAGATAAATAACGGTGATGGATCAAGCCCTGATCTTTGGACTGGTTAAGAGTGGTCTGCTCAATTCAGACACTCTGTTCATCACCACCCCCTTTTGTAAATCGATTTTGGCCACTATAGGTGTGGCAGGGTATACTCAGACATGAGTCCCTTTCTCACTGCTCCATCAGGATTCAAGCAAGCCGGGCCGAAGACGGCTGAAATGCCAGAAACCGGTCCCCGGTAGCTTGTCTCCTTTCTGGTAAAGAATTGGCTTGGTAGTTTAGTCTGCCCTGTTCCCATGATGCACTGGGCCAGGGACAGACTGATTTGCATATAGCCAGGTTCTGAGCTGGGATGGGGCAGTGAGATAAATAACGGTGATGGATCAAGCCCTGATCTTTGGACTGGGTAAGAGTGGTCTGCTCAATTCAGACACTCTGTTCATCACCACCCCCTTTTGTAAATCCACATCTAATGTGAGCGCAGATTCGTGGATTCAATATTTTTCCACCATATTTGACTCTGGTAATGAACTAGCTTCCAACGGAATGGAATGGCCTACAGCTGTTCTAAATATTTCTGTAGAGGAAGTCATGGTTAGCATTAGAGCCAGTAAGGGTGGGAAGGCCCAAGGCCCTGACGGGGTACCCATAGATGTTTATAAGACCGCCCCGGAGATATGGGGCCCCCTATTGGCCAGGATTTTTAATGCAGCTGTTAGCTCTAAGATACCTTCGACCTGGACAGAATCAATAATCATCCCTATTTATAAAAAGGGAGACCGGGGTGAAGCTAAAAATTATCGACCGATATCTTTATTGGATTCATCGGTCAAAGTTATGAGCCGGGTTTTATTAATTAGATTAGAGGAATGGGCAGAGATGAATGCGATTTTAACCAATAGTCAGTATGGGTTCAGAAAGTGACGATGCACTATCGAGCAGTGCTTGAATCTGGAACTTTTGGTCGGGAAATATACCCAGGCCAAAAAAGGGTCACTGTATTTATGTTTTGCGGACCTAAGTAGTGCTTTCGATATGGTAGACCACGCCCTTCTGTGGGCTAAACTGATAGAGATGGGAGCCCCGGATTGTATAGTATATTTCTTGGCACGCCTGTATGAAAAGCTTAGCACTAGTGTCCGGTATGGCCCGAAAGGGGAATGTACAAGTAAGTTTAGGATCGGGAGGGGTATCAGGCAGGGGTGTGTTTTAGCACCCCTGCTTTTTACTCTCTTCATTAATGAGGTAGATCCCGTCCTGCAGACAGTTGCGGCAGATGTCCCTAGAGTTAACAGCCTTAACATCCCGGTGTTACTCTATGCGGACGATGCCGTGCTGCTGTCCAGGACCCCCCTGGGTCTCCAACGATTGATGGATAGGTTTGCTGAGTTTATCAAAAACAGAAAACTGGTGATCAATAGGTCTAAAACCTATGTGATGGAGTGTGGTCCCGGTCGAGCAAAAACGAAAGTTAACTCTCAATATTTTATAGATGGTGAACAGGTTTTAAAAGTAGATAACTTCTGTTATCTGGGGATCAACTTTTCAAAAAATGGTACCTGGGATATGGAACGTAAAGCAGTTAAAACTAAGATGATTAGAAGTGCCAATGGGGTTTTTGTATTTGCCAAGAAGCTGGGAAATAGACGTATAGCTGATATGCTTAATATTTTTCAATCTAAAAGTCTTTCGACGGCCCTCTATGGGGCTGGAGTCTGGGGTGTGACACCTGCTGGGTGCCTACAGGTAGAGGAGAATAACTTCTTGAAAAGGCTCCTGTGCTTGCCCAAATCGACCTCCAACATCTTGGTTCATAGGGAAATGGGTATCCATTTTCTGAATGACTTAATTATGCTAAGACCCCTGTTGTTATGGCGCTCCGTTTGGTTAAATGAAGGCACCTCAATGAATAGAGTTATTATTGAGGATTGCCTCTCCTTGGACCAGCACTTGAAGATCCCCTGGATTAAATATAATATTGTTAATTTTCAAAAAGTCTTTGGATACAATGTGACTATTGATCGGTATTGTGCTTCTGATAATTCCAAATCTTTCTTGAAAAATACGTTTTTGAATTTCTGTACAGAGAAGCGTGTTTTGGAAGAATCAAAATTATCTACTTGTAAATTGTATAATGATCTGAATGAGTTTAGTGGACTTCATCCTTATTTAACTCAGGTGACTAGAGTTTCGCACCAGTTTGTACTCACAAGATTGAGGATGGGGATAGTACATCATCTGGTTGCATGCCCTAGTGCCAAATCACGCCCTATTGGCCCTTGTGCCTGTGATTGCAAGTCAGAACAGAGCACTATGCACTTTCTTTTTACTTGTCAACTGTACAGTGGATTACGGAAAACCTATTTAAAACCCATCCTGAAAAGATTTGGAGTAAGAACAATTTCTGAATCTATGAAACTGCTTTTTAATATGCATCATCCGGACATTTGCTTTTTTACAGCTACCTTCCTACTCAAGGCCATTGGTGCTAGGAAAAGTATGTGTTTTTAAAGACTGTTTTTTAACTATTTATTCCATCCCGCACTGGACTATTAAGCATTTATGTGTTCTTTTTTCTCGTTTTATCAATGAAATGTTTGCTTATGTAACTGTATGTGCTTTTATGGACATGTTTTTTATGTTCGAATAAAGCTTTATGACTTGACTTGACGTAGAGACCTCTTATGAGGATACTTTGTCAGCCTTTGAGGTTAATACCCGGACCATTCGAGATAGTCTGTCCCGTCCGGGGAGAGGTCATACTTCTAGGTCGTCTACTAACTCTTGGTTTGATGCTGCCTGTTCTAGGGCGCATTCTTGCCTCAAAGCAGCGTTACACAATAAGGTAAGGGACCCGGTAGAGGTGGCTACGTGCAGGAAAGCTTATCGCCCAGCACTGATTAACTGTAAGAATAATATCAAAGCCGCGGCTTGGAATGACCTGGCCAATGCCGCACAATCCAAGGACAGTGCCCTATTTTGGCACGCAGTCAATGCACCATTTTTTAATGAAGTCAATAATGCAAGGGTAGAGGTTGCTATCAGCGAAAACTCCTGGATTGACTTTTTCTCTGAAGTCTATAACCCGGAGGGGATTTCAAAGTTAGCTGATATAGAGGATATGGACAAGGAGGCATCCCGGACCTTTCACCAAGTTAATTTGGGTATCTCAATTGGTGAAATGTCCGCTGCTATTGAGCAGAGTAGGGGAGGCAAAGCTCCAGGTTTAGATGGGGTTCCTATTGATATCTTTAAACATTCGGTTGACCTATGGTCCCCCATCTTGAAGAGAGTCCTGGATGCAAGTTGTGAGCGGGGGTTTCCCAAGACCTGGTCTGATTCTATTATTATTCCCATTTTCAAGAAGGGAGATAGGGAGAGTCCCTCTTGTTATCGCCCTATCTCCCTCCTTGATTCCTTCATGAAGATTACAGGGAGGGTTGTCCTGAACCGGCTACTATCTTGGGTAGAGGAAGCAGGAGTGTTGTCCCCGGTTCAGTACGGCTTTCGTGAGGGGAAGGGCACCATCGAACAGGTCCTGAACTTCACACTTCTTCAAGGGAAATATGTTCAGGCTAAGGCGGGTAAACTTTATGCAGCATTCGTTGACCTGAGTGCTGCTTTCGACTGTGTCAAGCATGATCGTTTGTGGAAGGTGTTGGAAGAACTTAAAGTGGGGGAGGCCATTATTTCTTTCTTAAGGCAACTTTATGCTGGGGCAAGGGCCAGGGTGAGATTTGGAACCGGGGAGAGTGCACCAAGCCCTTCCACGTGAAGCGTGGAGTGAGGCAAGGGTGCGTTCTTGCGCCTCTTCGTTTCAACTTATACACTAATGAATTAGAGGATGTTTTGGTGTCCAAAGTTATTGACTCACCCAGAATTAATCTTAAACAAGTGGTGTCCCTATTATATGCGGATGACGCTGTCATCATGGCCAGGACAGAGAGAGGTCTGCAGACAGCCCTAGATGACTATATTAATTTCATGGACTCTAGGGGTTTGAAACTAAATGTGAAAAAAACCTTTGTGATGATGTGCACCGGGGAAAATCTAAAACTGGTAAGTTGTTTGCACGTAGGGAGAAAGTGCAGGCAACTAAATCCTTTTCATACTTAGGAGTTGTTCTTGAGGGTGGGGGGCATTGGGGTCCGGCCATTAGGAGTAGGACTTTGTCCTTTAAAAAAGCGACTGCAGCACTTATGACTTTTTCACGTAAGATGGGTAAAAGACCCCCCAAATTTTACCTAAAATTTATACCGCCAAATGCGTTAGTACGGCCATATACGGTGCTGGTGCTTGGGGCATCCAAGACACCAGGGAAATACAAACAGTAGAAAATGCTTTTCTTAGGTTTATGTTAGCTGTACCTTTCAGTTTTCTGTGTATAATTGTCACGCTGAGCTGGGTGTTCGTCATATCAGTGATTTGATAGTGATGCAACCACTGTTACTTTGGCACAGGGTTTGGACTGCAGTTGACCTGGAGTTGAATAGAGAGATTGTCCGCGATGTCATGGCACTGGACAAATCAAACAAAATAGCTTGGCTAACCTATATTTGAAAGTTTTGCCAAGATATGGGGAATCCTGAGTTCTTTACTGCACCAGAGGGGTTATGTAAGATCACGAGGAAAGACCTAAAGAACAACTGCTGGTTCCATCTGGAATCCCTGCGGCTCGGGGTTGAGCTCAACAAGGGCTCAGTCGTGCGGCATCAAATGTCGCTAGTATCTGTTAATATGCAACCCTACCTGAATTGGTGTACCAAGGGATTTGACAGGTTTTTACTTACAAGGTTTAGATTCGATATCTTCTTTCGCCTTGTTTCATTTCCCAAAACTAATGATTGGACCAAAATGCTCTGTAAGTGCCCATGTGACGGGGTGGCCGAACAATCAACTCTTCATTTGATTTGCTTTTGTAGATTTTACTGCAAAGAGAGAGCCCGATGGATTAAACCTTTTCTGAAAAATAGCGGAACATGGTAGCAGTGCCGCCCAGCTTTACTGTATCTCCAGTTGTTACATATGAACTGAGTGTGGCCACTATGGTCGGTTTTCTAAAGAGTGTTTTCAGAAAAAGGAAAAGTTTAATGTGTTCTTAAAATTACTGTACCTACAGTTGATTCTTAAATGTAATGACATATATGTGACAAGTTCTGTTTTTACATGCACAATATGTATTGATTTCTTCATGTTGCTGCTTTTATGATTTTAAATTTTGCTAAAATCGAATAAAGCTTTTCTACTACTACTACACTCAGTGCACTTTACTAGGGACTTCTTGGTGATACAAATATGCCAATCATGGATAACCAATTACAACAACAATTTACACAGGGAGCACTTGCCCTTTGACACTGATCAGCAGTGGCAAATTGCCCAAAGCATCCAAACCAGCAAAAACGAAATCCAGCACAGCGTCAAAAATACAGGAGGCAGAGGCAAAAAGACAGGGCAAACCACGCCAAAGATGCCAGGTCTAACATAGGCTATATTAGGATGACTCAATAGGCACACAAATGATGGATGTACATGCCTATTAAGTCTAGCATGAGAGAATAGGAAGACACATAGAAAACATGATTATAAATAGAAAGCATAATGAGCTCTAACAAGCTCATAGTATGATAGTGGCATTAAGTACCAGTTGCATTGACATATACATAACCTACAGGCCACCACTTTAAATAGGGACAAGAACTGAAGGACAACCCCTTCTATCCTGGGGTCGGCAAAATGACTGTTGTAAAGTTTGTTGATGTTAGTACCTACTATTAACCCTTCTAGTGCCTACAGAAGTACATATGCATCCCATTTTAATGCCACAAACTTGCTTTAGGACAACTTCTATGATAGGATCGCATTAACTTTTGTGACATCCCCTCCTCGAGTGGGCAACCTTAAGGTATTCAAAATATAATTTAGAGTCAGATGTGTATTAGTATTCTATGCACAACATGGCACAAGAGTATAGGCTCGATTTATATGTTTGTGATAAGCACACTCCATTGAAACGTCAGCAGAGTATGCATATTGGCAATATAATGGTCCCCCAGCCATTACATGCAAGTGCATCTGTGGTTTAATCACAGTGGAGACTTCTCCATCTCTGCCGCAATGTAATCCCTCTGACGGCCCTGTGGAGTAAAGGTTGTCACAGACAGACCTCTAATTCCACCCACCTAATTTAAATGGGTGGAATTAGTGGTCAGTTTTCACTGACCATCACTACCAGGAAAACCCTGGTGGTAAGGGGCAGTGAAAACTGCTATATAGTCCCCTCGCCATGGGAAAAGACTCCCGTGGTGAGGGAGTAGCATTTCATTTTGTATTTTCAAAAAGATAATCCCGCTTATTTCTAATTGAGAATAAAAAAGAAAACTGTTACAACATCGAATCTTACATAGGTTGAGAGCCTCAAGATCACTCCAACATCGATGGGGTCATTGCGACTCAGACCAGTGTGCCAGGGGGTGCGGGGAAGAGGGCTCCTTTTTTCACATACTATGGGCCCGTTCCAACATTCAAAGATACTGCGAGGGTGAGACCAACATTATGGCTGAGTCAATAGATCATATCACAACAGAATACACCTGGGGGTCACCAAAAAAGAGAGTGGATCACAAAACCAATGCAACACAAAAGACACCAGTGGGTAAGCTCCGATAGTGAAATGCAGGCCAGACTAAGGCTCAAGAGCAAATGGAGAAATAGTTCCCATCAGAAGCCACACTGTACCGCCCTTTTTCTCATCATCTGGGTTCTCCTTACCCAGGAGACTGATCGGCCGGTCAGATGTTACCGTAACCGAAATGTGTGAGATAAGGGTGGTATATAAAATACAAAGAATTGAAGTGGCTACTGTAAAGGCAGTGTTATGGTGGGAAGAGTGTTAAGTGAGGGAAAATATAAAATTAGGTGATCGGGTGGACGAACAACATTTATTAGTGTCTCCCAACCCCTAAAGTTTAAAAAGCAAGTGTAAGTGCGGGTTTCATATAATCACCGTACTACATGGTGGTCGACATGTTTCTGCATTGTGTTGAACATAGTTTCAAATGCATTCTTCAGGACCAAAAATATAAAAACACTGCTACTTAGATTAAGGAATTAAGAACAATATCACCTGATCTTCAGGTACATACTCAACCGAATACCAAATTTTATGGTTGAGAGGCTTCACCCCACCTGGCCACAGCGCAGGTTTGAGGAGCACCGCTCTGTCCGTCGATGTCTCCAGGCAGTCAGCTGTACTGCATGGGGGGGCCGCCCCATGCAGTACAGCTGACTGCCTGGAGACATCGACGGACAGAGCGGTGCTCCTCAAACCTGCGCTGTGGCCAGGTGGGGTGAAGCCTCTCAACCATAAAATTTGGTATTCGGTTGAGTATGTACCTGAAGATCAGGTGATATTGTTCTTAATTCCTTAATCTAAGTAGCAGTGTTTTTATATTTTTGGTCCTGAAGAATGCATTTGAAACTATGTTCAACACAATGCAGAAACATGTCGACCACCATGTAGTACGGTGATTATATGAAACCCGCACTTACACTTGCTTTTTAAACTTTAGGGGTTGGGAGACACTAATAAATGTTGTTCGTCCACCCGATCACCTAATTTTATATTTTCCCTCACTTAACACTCTTCCCACCATAACACTGCCTTTACAGTAGCCACTTCAATTCTTTGTATTTTATATACCACCCTTATCTCACACATTTCGGTTACGGTAACATCTGACCGGCCGATCAGTCTCCTGGGTAAGGAGAACCCAGATGATGAGAAAAAGGGCGGTACAGTGTGGCTTCTGATGGGAACTATTTCTCCATTTGCTCTTGAGCCTTAGTCTGGCCTGCATTTCACTATCGGAGCTTACCCACTGGTGTCTTTTGTGTTGCATTGGTTTTGTGATCCACTCTCTTTTTTGGTGACCCCCAGGTGTATTCTGTTGTGATAATATTGTATTTTGGGGCATGCACCTGGTTGGTCGGTAAACTCGCCCTTAGACCCTACTCTCATTGTTTGTTGTTATGAGTCAATAGATCTCCAGGTCCCACTTGAAGCAAAGTGGCACATACTGGGGTTAACTGGAGATGAGAGGTGGCCCAGGTACCTTTGGATCTGGTTTATGTTGGACTAAGGAGTGGTAAAATGAAACATAGCATGGGCATGGGCTGTGGCGGCCTCCCCATGGTGAGAGACTGGGAACATGATATGGACTGGTTGCCCCAAATAATGGGAAAATATATGGACCCATTGGGAGGAATATAGACACAGTTAGGTAGTACCTGGAATGAGTACTGCAGTGGGAATAGCACCTGGGTCGCCGGAGGCGCACAACAAGATGGAATTGTCCAAGAAGGGTATATCACCTTCCTCCCAATTCAGCTATTGTCTTGTACCTCTGTATATGCAACAACTGTCATGGTGTGCTAAGCGATTGTTCAATAAAACATTTTTTTTTTAAAAAGAAAACAGTTTGGTGCAGGCTCTGTCATTTTGACGGAGCCCTCACCATACTGCGAAAAGCATTCACAGGAACTGCCATGGCTGTGGTTAACTGGTAATGCTTTAAGAAAATGGCCGCAATGGTGGTCATTTTTAAATCTGGCAGACAATACCTACATAGTCCCGAGTTTAGAAACGGGCCATCGACCAGATTATAAATCAGGCCCTAGGTGTCATTTGTTTCCCATAAAGGTCAATATTTAAGGCTCATAGTTTAGAGAGCTGCTTGGCATGTTGTAAAATCAGCCTCTGATGGAGGAGCTCCCCTTCTCTTGAGAAATGCAATTTATTTTTAATTTTCAGCAACTAAATTCAAAATCAAAGACTTGGTCCAGGAGAAGAATAAAACATCCCTCTTATGCAGAAAGTTCATTTTCAAGTTTCTGTCCTGGTACCTCCTTTCCAAGCATGGTTGTCATAGAAAAGAAAAACCGGTGACAATTGTTCTGCCTTAAACAGGACAGGATGACTGTCACTATGACTTGGTGTCCTAATGATGGGACACCAAATCAAAAGACAGGCACCCTTGCGAGACAGAAAAGAGACTGGGTAGTACAAAATAAGGAAAATAAGGATTCCCTTTCCTCACTTATATTATTTAAAACTAAAAACGTGGGCACTTACTTTGAAGATAAACATTAAGAATTATAAATTAAATGAACATATCATGATATCGACAAAAGGGGAAAAACACATATAAAAACAAAAAAGTACATTTGAATTCAATTTAAAAAAAAGTCAACTTAACCAGAAATTATCCGACTCTGGTGCCCCGTATTGGAGTTGCAATACTATGGTGCCTCATACCGTAACATAACATGTCCATTTATTCTTTTAAATCGGTTTCTAACATCTTTATTTCACATTTTTCAAAAACTATAACTTCCTGATCCATTTCTATAATTGGAAGCATCCAATCTCTGCTGCATCTATTGGCAATAAGAGTCCAATTTTCTATACATTTTTCATTCTTTACAAAAAGACCAGTCTGATTTTTCACTTGAAGCTCTATAGGGATAATACCCTTTTTGAAGTAATCTACTAGAAAATCAGAATGCAACTTAGTACTATCACTGTATAAGAATGTCAGTTTATAACTTTGAGTATGTTTCAATCCATTGTACTATATATGGACGGAAAACGCACGGACCTACATATCCGGTTTTGCCTGGTCTGCACATGTGCGCTTTGCGGGACTTAATTGTAATGTATTGTAATTGCATTTATATAGCACTTACTACCCCTGACGAGGCATCAAAGCGCTTTTTCGGCGAGTAGCACGCTACTCGGGGACACATAGAGGATTAGTATTGAATTAGTATAGTGAAACATGCAAGAACATTTAAAGTGGTGGATAGGTTAGTCAGATATTTGATATTTGGATTTCGAATGATAGTTTTAGGATAGAGGAGGACAAAGGTTTGTATTTATATAGCACTTGTTGACTCACGCTATTCAGGAAGCCTACAAAGGATTAGTGGTGAATTAATATGGTGAAATATGAAGTAATTTCAGTGGTGGATATTAGTCAGTTACTTGGAGTGAGAAGGATAGCGGAGGGATAAAAGGGGAAGAAAGATTTGCATTCATATAGCACTTGTTACCCCTGATGGGTGTTGAAGCGCTTTTCTGGCGAGTAGCACGCCACTCCAGAACCCATAAAGGATTACAGTTGAAAATTAGTATAGTAAAAAAAAATTTGAGTAGTGGATGTGTTATTCAATTATTTGGGTAGTATATTAGAAAAGTTTAAAATGGAATTTGAGAAGTGAACATGTTAGTCTGTTAATTTCGATTGAAAAGGATAATGGAGGGATAAAGGTCTTAACAATAGGAGGAGGCTTTTGGATGAGTAAAAAGGAGTTTTGGAGGAGAGGACTCAGTGTATTGGGTATTACTAAATGAGAAAAAAGGCAGCATTTCTGGCCCTAGTCCCGACAAGTCTCAAACAGGCTCAGACAGGGAACTGCCCTTGTCATCTCCGCCATTCGCTGAGACGCCCGGGCTGAAACGCTCTAACCCTGGCCTTTTATAGCCCTTGTAATCAGGTGACCCCTGCAGCCAATGGGGTCCCTAGCCCTAACACTATCCAATCACAACTCTAACCCTAAAATTTAGAACCAATAGATCAGGACCTCACAGCCAATCTTAGCCCTAGTCCAAGCACCCAATCAGTTCAAAAACCCTGATCTCTACATCCAATAAAGGCCCTAGCCCTACCAGTAGTCCCAAAACAAGTCCATGCAACAAATGTCACAGGTAGCCCTAGTCCCTACTTCCAATAGAAAGCCTAACCGTACTATAAGTCCCACACCTAGTCTAGCAACCAATCACACCAGAAGCTCTAATCGCTACTTCCAATTAAAGGTCTAAACCTTGCCCTACCACACCTAATTTACATAGCTCTGAGGAGGTGGCGGTATAATTATATGATTGCTCCCAGGACCTGGCACTCCTCGGGGCTCACTTAAATAAAGTGGGGAAGCCCCGCTTAATTTTTTTTAAAAAATTCTACCGGATTCACACACACGCATTCACTCGTTGAAAAAATAAAAAATGGGGGGGGGGCTTTTTGAGTACCCCTGAGCAGACCTAGGGGTTCAGGATGTTTCTACCCTGCCCCCTTTTCTTCACGTTTAACTTTGTTTTACTGTTTTCTTGTAAGTCTCAAAATGGCTGCCAACACTTCCTGGTTTGGAGTGTTGGCAGCTAATCACAGTTAAGCTTGTGGTCGGGACGGTCCGCAAATCCACCACGTCCCTAGATCTCGACACTTTTATTTTTTTAATTTCTCAGCAACTACTGAACGGATTTACACCATTTAAAAAAGGTCACTTTCTGAACCAAGCACTACCTTTTTGCCAAATTTGGTGTAATCCGGTTCAGCAGTTCAGGCTGTAGCCTTGGCTAAAGTTTCCTATGGGAAATTGATTTTCCAACTTTTATTTTTTGAATTTCTCAGGAACTACTAAATGGATTTACACTATTTAACCAAAAGGACTCTTTCTGAATCAAGGGCTACCTTTTTGCCAAATTTGGTGTAATATCTTTTTTCTCTGCGCCCGCTTGGAGAATCACCCCTTTCAAGACAGGAGCTGACCTAAGCTGATCAAAAGTGTTGAAAATTTTGCAAAGATTCGTCAACCGGCGCTAAAGTTATTGGAAAAGCAAAAACGCTTTTCCTATGGAAACTAGCTCCTTACTATAGCTACCTACTGGCATTCGCCATTATAGTATATATATATATATATATATATATATATATATATATATAACCTACTGGCGGTCGCCAGTAGGTATATATAGTTAGGATTTTTTCTCTATGGGACTTTTGAAAATTCTATGTCTAATAACTTTGGCGTTTGTATACGGAATCGGCTGAAATTGTCAGGAAAATGGCACATTTTGTTTCTGAGCAGCCCCTGAAAATTTGGGGGTGTTTCGTCAAGGGGGGGCCGAGAAAAAAGGGGGGTCCCAAAATGCGTTTTTCCCATTCATTTTTCCATAGGGCGGTTGGCCTCACTTTTAGCTCGAACGGCTGAATGGATTTGCACGAAACTTGGCAAAATTGTAGGGACTGTTAGCCTGATGTGCCTTTGCTAGGTCTCAATATATGTGCTCCAGTGGATTTTGAGAAATTAACGTTTTAAAAAACAGATATATCTGTGACAGCGTGCCGGGTAGCGCTCCGGTTCGCGTACTTTTCGCGTAACGGAACTTTGCGAAGCGAAGCTGATTGGCTCTCCAGTGTCTGTCAACATTCGAAACAGTCCGGAATGGCCACCATCTTGACTCTCGGTAGGATCGAAAGACAAGAGGAGGAGAAAAACGAAGGGGGAATTTAAAGAAAGGGGGCAAGGTAGACCCCTCTTGACCCCCTAGGAATGATGTTGGGGTTATTAAAGGGTCCCGTGGGGCAAATAAAAAAAAATTGATTTTTCGCGGTAGAAGTGCTTCCCGGTTCGCGAACCGGGTCGCGAACCGGTAGCGAAACGGGAATTCGCCATTTTTTGTTTCGTTTCAATTAAATTACAAGATGGAGGAAAAACAATGTGGGAAATGGGTATAAGGGGGTACGGGAGACGTATCCTGACCCCCTATGTTTTCTGAGGGTGGCTGAGGATGCTCATATATGTTGATACATGTCTTCCAGCGGCTGCGCGTGAGCAGATTCTTCTTTTTTGCTGCGTGACGTCTGTTAACGTTCGATTCGAAAGAAATCAGGAAGTGTTGACCGCCATTTTGTCACTGCGAGTAAATATATTGTTAAAAATAATTGTTATAAATTAATCCGTATTGATAAACATTGTCTGCGCCATCTTGTCTTTTTTCCAATGCCACACTTTTGTCGTGCACGGCAGCCATTTTAGATGCCTTGACCAGACCCACTCTCTGCACGCCGCCGATCCTCAGCATGGCTCTCCACCCTCGCAAGCATCTCCCCCACGCACTTGTCACCCACGCTCTCTTTCTCATGCATGGGCCATAGACCTCCCACCATCTGCGCTGTTCTTCCCTGAGAATCACACCCTGTGCCTGCCCAACACTTCCCTTTCACCCTATTCACTACCGCACCCTCTGACACTCCTCTTCCTCTGTGTCCGATTGTCCAGGCCGGTCCCAGGCTATCACCTAGCCCTGCGGATGTAGTATATGGCCCCAACTGTAAAGAATCACCCCTCTTCAAAGGAGTTACAGTAGATCAAGGCCCCCACCCCATGAGATCCGTCACACCGGGGAACATCACTTACAACGCATTTTTTACAACGCACTACCATTACATCGCAACCATTACAACGCATACCATTACAACGCATTGCGCTGGGGGACGGTCTAGGATAGGGAATATATTTAATTTACTATCCAACACCTTCCCTGCTATCCACGGGGACTGGAGTTGGAATAGTAAATTAAATAATTCACTATCCAGCGCCTAAAAGCATTATGCGTTGTAATGGACTGCGTGGTAAAAAACGCGTTGTAAAGGCATGCGATGTAAAAGCATGCGTTGTAGTGACACCAATCCGTCACACCACACGCGTTCCTACTATCTGATAACGATCCTGTATTGTGATTGGGGAGGGGATTCTCACTGTTAGGGTGTGTGGGACCGAGCCTGAAGCGGAAGATTCCAGGGATGCCTTTTTGTACATCAAAGTCTTCACAATTATGTGTCACATTAAAAATATATAGCACTCCAACAAAGTAGTAGGATTATAACACTTTAATAACTTATAAATATATACAACGCTCCAACAAAGTAAACACGTTAAAAAAAAACATTTTAAACAACTATTTACATGGCAGCCTGCTGCAACATCCATCTCAAAGCAACAATGGGCTGCTTTGGTCTGTCTTTTAGTCGGCAAAATCCGTCGGCCTGTGAGGTGGCGTCAGTAGCGGACCTTGTGCGATAGGCCAAAGAAAGCACAACGCGCCGAGATCAGGATGGCACCGATGTGGTGTCCAGCAGGTTGCCGCACTGGTCTGGCCATCCTACAATGCTGCGCCGAAAAACGGCGGGCGCCCCGGGGGGGGGGGAGGCGGAGCGAACGGGCCTCCCCCGCCTCCCCAGGTGGAGGCTCCTCAGCTGCAGTGGGGTGCCTCTTGGCATCCAACTGAGTTGCGCCCGCTCTTGCGACACAGTGCCTCGCTCGGCTAGCTGAATTGCGCCTGCTCTTGCTATTACAGCGCCTCACCCACCATCCAGCTGAGTTGCACCCACTCTTGCGGTGCAGCGATAGGCGGCTGCCACAGGATTCTCAAAATGGCGGCCGGCTCTTCGGATTTGGGCCTGGTCCACTAAAATGGCCCTGGGACACATTTGAACTCGGACATTTGCCTGCTAGGGCATGGGCCCCATTCCCGAAAGCGTCCCCTCAGCCTTGAAGATTCAAGAAAAGTCATCGGGGCCCCCGACTCCCGCAGGCTTCCGGTGGGGAGCGGCTGCCATGATTGCTTGCGGAATGGCCATGACGGAGCCACGAGATGGTGGTGCTCTCATGCTGACGCCAGCTTCAGTCTGAAACATCCAGAAACACTGTAGACTACCAATTCGATGACTTCCGGTGGAGCCCTAACGTGACCCAGTAGGGAAGAACTTGCCCTCCCTTCTTTTGACTGATGGTTCTTGTTGCCTGTCCCCTCTGTTGTCATCTAACGGAACCTTTTTGGACTGCCAAGTGAGAAAAAAAAAGGTGGGGCTTTCATCATTTGGGAGAAAAAAAATGTTCCAATCCAATGAAAAGTGTTATTTTTAGGTCATATGATCAAGCCTTCCATCATTAGGAAACCAAAAGTAAAATGAACCAATGAAAAGTTTTATAAACAAGTCACATGACCTGTTATGCTGCTTTGGGCTATAAAAAGCCTACAAAATCCGTTGGCCTGTGAGGCGGCGTCAGTAGCGGACCGATGTGCGAATAGGCCGAAGGCAGCACAACGCACCGAGATCCGGATGGCACCGAGGTGGTGTCCAGCAAGTTGCTGAACTCGTGTGGCCATCCTACAATGCTGCGCCAAAAGACGGCGTGGGGTGCCCGGAGGGGGGGAGGCGGCGCGAATGGTCCTCTCCCGCCTCCCCAGGTGGAGGCACCTCAGCTGCAGTGGTGGGCCCCTTGGCGTTTCACTCGCTATCCAGCTGAGTTGCGCCCGCACTTGCGGCTACAGTAGGCCGAAGGCAGCACAACGCGCCGAGATCCGGATGGCACCGAGGTGGTGTCCAGCAAGTTTCTGCAATGGTCTGGCCATCCTACAATGCTGCGCCGAAAGACGGCGTGGGGTGCCCCGGGGGGGGGGGGGGGGGGGAGGGGGGGGGGGAGGCGGCGCGAACGGGCCTCTCCCGCCTCCCCAGGTGGAGGTTCCTCAGCTGCAGTGGGGCACCCCTTGGCGTTTCACTCGTTATCCAGCTGAGTTGCGCCTGTACTTGCAGCTACAGTGCCTCACCCGCCATCCAGCTGAGTTTCGCCCGCTCTTGCGGCACAGTGCCTCACCCGCCATCCAGCTGAGTTTTGCCCGCTCTTGCGGCACAGTGCCTGATCCTCCATCCAGCTGAGTTTAGCCCGCTCTTGCGGCACAGTGCCTCACCCACCATCCAGCTGAATTGCGCCCGCTCTTGCGGCACAGTGCCTCACCCGCCATCCAGCTGAGTTGCGCCCGCTCTTGCGGCTACAGCGTCTCGCCCACCATCCAGCTGAATTGCGGTTACTCTTGCGGTGCAGCGATAGGCGGCTGCAACAGGACTCTCAAAATGGCGGCCGGCTCTTTGGATTTGGGCCTGGTCCACTAAAATGGCCCTGGGACACCTTGGAACTCGGACGCTTGCCTGCTAGGGCATGGGCCCCATTCCCGAAAGCGTCCCCTCTTTTGACTGATGGTTCTTGTTGCCTATTTCTTCTGTTGTCATTTAACGGAACCTTTTTTGACTGCCGAAAGGGGTTCTGGTCCGACCGCTGGTTGGTGGAGACATTTTGACTATATCCTGGACCTGCCCGACCTCGCCCAAAATGGCGCCGGTATAAATGGGACTCGTTACTCCTTGTTGTGTACTGGTTGTCCAGCCTTGATATCACGAGATACGTATGTAGTTTTGAAGCACATGGCGGGCGGGGACGAGTACTGATTGAACATTTGGATATCCCTATTGATATTAAGTTTTGATGTGTTATTGATTACTGTACTATTGAAAGTTCGAATTAACGTCACCCATGGTACTTGCCCGCAAATGTATATCTAGATAATTTTATTGTAACTGGCCCTGTCGTACTTTAATTATAAAATGTACGTCCACCGATTCCGCAACTGTTAGACACCTTAGTTCTTGCAACCTAATGGCCCGCCCGTTACGTTCTTCTACAGTGTAAATGTCCCCTCATCATATACGATTACAGTTTGCTCCGTGGCCGGCCCACGTGGTTATAGGCCCGTATTTGTATACTGACATTTTCACAATAAAGGTTTTTAAAACAAAACATGGTAGTAGTACCTAGATTGGTAAAGTTTTGAATAATAGCCACTGTTTTCGAATCAGTAAAAGGCAAGTGAAATAAAGCAGCCCGATTACATGACTGTTAAAAGGTATAATACGCAGGAAAGCAGTAAAGATAAATGGTCAAGGGCTGTTGTGTTTTCCACTCCTGCAACATAAAGTGATCGATAAGAATCCGATATTCATGCCTATCAGCGACAAAGACAGCAGGTCGAGCCTCTTTTGTTCAACGGCTCCCTCATGGGACGAAGAAACGCCCTTTTTCTCGAAATAGGAATATTTTACTTGTAGGACAGTTGTAAATTTCCCGGGAAAATACATTAGCCTGGAACATTGTTAGTGATAAACTGTAAATGCATCTGGGTCCTTTGCTTTACAAGTCAGAGTGAGAAAAAAAAAGGTGGGGCTTTCATCATTTGGGAAAAAAAAATTTCTAAACCAATGAAAAGTGTTATTTTTAGGTCATATGACCAAGCCTTCCATCATTAGAAAAACAAAAGTAAAATGAACCAATGAAAAGTTTTATTAACAAGTCACATGACCTGTTATGCTTACGTTACGCGCTGCCATTTCCGTTGGATGGCGGGTGAGACGTTGTAATAGCAAGAGCAGGCGCAATTCAGCTGGCCGAGCGAGGCACTGTGTTGCAAGAGCGGGCGCAAGTCAGCTGGTCGAGTGAAACGCTGGGGTGTAGCTGAGAAACCTCCACCTGGGGAGGTGGGGGAGGCTCGTTCGCGCCGCCTCTCCCTTCTAGTGAACCCTTCGCCATCTCCTGGCGCAGGTATATGTGATGGTCGGACCAGGGCACCGCAGGACGTGTCTTCAGGTCAAACGGATTGTGGGACAAGGTGTGGAGCAGGCACAATTCAGCTGGCCGAGGGAGGCACTGTTCCGGAAGAGCGGGCGCAAGTCAGCTGGTTGCGTGAAGCGCTGGGGTGTAGCTGAGAAACCTCCACCTGGGGAGGTGGGGGAGGCTCGTTCGCGCCACCTCTCCCTTCTAGTGCACCCCACGCCGTCTCCTGGCGCAGGAATATGTGATGGTCGGACTAGGGCACCGCAGGACGTGTCTTCAGGTCAAACGGATTGTGGGACAAGGTCCAGAATGGAAGAGTCACTAAAAGTCAAAAAGTTCCGCCTGACCCCGGGAGCCGGCCGCCTTTGTCGGGGGCGATCTTAGGCCACATCAGGGCAACAAGACTTGAGGAGGGGGTAGGAGAAATCCCGGGAATGGCGGCATGCATTTGGATCGATGTTGCAGCAGGCTGCCACGTAAATAGTTATTTAATAAAACGTTTTACCCTGTTACTTTGCATGTGTGTTGTATATATTTATAATATTTGCATAGGGTTTGTCGTTATTTTGGGCAGGGTGGGCGGCAGAGCCGAGCTGTCTTGCAGCCATCATGGTGTCGAGCTCAGTTCCTCTCACTAGTTTCGTATTTCTCATGAGGGGTTGTTCCTAATGTTTCTATTTTAGCGAGGTCAAAAAGAGATCCCATTAGTGGCCTACTGATTTTGCTTGATTCCTTTTATTTTTTTAACGATTTTTCACTATCTGCAAAGACTAAACAGAGTATTGCGACTCTGTGCTTGTTTGTAAATAGAGAATGAACCAAAGAGAACCAATTCCAAAACAATAAATGCTAGGATAACAATCAATCAAATGGAGAGGGAAGCAGGCACGACGGATTACAACGGGGGCAAAGGCCTGCGTTACCTACCCTTCACTATCTGCAAAGAGAGAATACTCCTAAAAGAAAAGAGGAGGGGGGGAGGCAGCGTTCAAAGCACATCAGTGTGCATTAACATGTTTTTACCTACCACGTACTTGACATTTTAAAGCTCTTGATATTTGCTATTAAAAAACCATTGAAATTCACTGAAAAAACCATAGGATATAGGCCATATGTAGTTAGGAATTAGCATTTACAAAACCTTGAAAATTCACTGAAAAAACATGGGTTATAGACCATATATAGTTAGGGATTAGCATTTTCAAAACCTTATTTTACTCACACAAAACCATTGAAATTCGCATATATAGTTAGTTACACTAACTATATATCGCGCACCCGCAATCCACTGCTGATGATGTCACATATTACATCATTCATGACATGGTCAGTGACATCACTGATGACATCACTGATGACATCATTCATGTGATAATACGATGAACCTCTTCAGACTCTAATATAACCTTAGATACAGTCAGTGTAAACAGACACTCACAGATTGTCACTCATCCATGGAGTTACTCATACACCTAGTCAGTCATGCAAAGAATCAAACACACCTCCATTTCCTCAACTATACAGTTATACACACCTTACTAATTCAAACATATTCTAACACATATTTACTCTCTAATACAATCACTGATACAAGTTTTCAATGATCCATGCATCCACTCACACATTCACTAGCTCTTATACACAGTAATTTATATATGTCAACTCTCACAGGTACTGTATTTTACATATGTACTTACTTTGAAATGTAGCACTGAGATATCCATTCACTCACCAATACACTCATGCACACAGTCAACCACCCATACAGCTGTTTCCACATGCAGTTTTGAACCCATACATCTAGTGAATTAACTGTTCACACATCTATGCACAGAGTCACACACCTCCCAGACACCCACACACACACACACTCACTCTCCCATACAAATACTCGGGCAACCAATGAATAACCCATATAGTTACTCATATAGCTACAGATCAACATATGCAGCAGTTTACAGAACAACAGATATAAAGATGCACAAATTAAGACAGTTTAGTCACTAACCCATGCACTCAGTGAGACACATTTAATCACTCTCTCATACAGTCAGTCATGCACCTACTAAATCCTTCAACCAGACACTTATACATCCACTTATTCTTCAATATGTAAGACATATTTTAACTTTACAAAAACATACAGTCACTGGATGATGTCATCAGTGATGTCATCAGTGATGTCACTGACCATGTCATGAATGATGTAATATGTGACATCATCAGCAGTGGATTGCGGGTGCGCGATATATAGTTAGTGCAACTAACTATATATGTGAATTTCAATGGTTTTGTGTGAGTAAAATAAGGTTTTGAAAATGCTAATCCCTAACTATATATGGTCTATAACCCATGGTTTTTTCAGTGAATATATATATATATATATATATATATATATATATATATATATATATATATATATATATATATATATATATATATATATATATATATATATATATATATAATCCACCAATTGCCCTGAAGCTTTCTGAGATCACACAACAGACGATCCGCCATCCGGCTCTGAAGTTCAGCCTGCTCTCACACACCACAAATCTTGAGTTGTGCCGACGCGTTTCAGGGCTTCCATGCCCCTTCATCTTGGGCTGCACAAATGAAAAACGAATGCACGCATTATTTGTAAATCCGGTTCCTTTTATTTAATTCAAGCCCCTCAGCGGGCGTTTGCTTAGTGCGCAGTCCATCTGATGCTTATGGGACTTGAAGTCCTTAATGCACATACACTGCTAACTTTAAGTAAGCTCCATTCTTCATTTGTTAATTCATGCTTCAGTCATTAATACCTTAAGTAGGTCATTTTGCGCTTGAACAAGCTGTTTGAAAAAGGACCGCTGTGCCAAGGACTCTCACATCATTGTAGAATCAGGCCTCGCCCCGCTGGATATCGTGTTTTGCTCCCAGCAGGAGATGGTGCCTCTCAGCACGGCCAGGCTGCCGTGTACCAATAAAATCCACCAATTGCCCTGCAGCTTTCTGAGATCACACAACAGACTATCCGCAATCCGGCTCTGAAGTTCAGCCTGCTCTCACACACCACAAATCTTTAGTTGTGCCGACGCGTTTCAGGGCTTCCATGCCCGTTCATCTTGGGCTGCACAAATGAAAAACGAATGCACGCATTATTTGTATATCCGGTTCCTTTTATTTAATTCAAGCCCCTCAGCGGGCGTTTGCTTAGTGCGCAGTCCATCTGATGCTTATGGGACTTGAAATCCTTAATGCGCATACACTGCTAACTTTAAGTAGGCTCCATTCTTCATTTGTTAATTCCGGTTACTCACGACAATCCACGTGAGAAATGTGCAGAACTTGCTTCTTTTTTCAAAACTAAAATCGAAAACATCTTGGCATCTCTTCCTCGGCTAGTCCAGGAAACACCCTCTGGTGGCAGCCCAGGGCCTCAACCCGGGCTGCGGTCAGTGGAGCTGGACTCCTTTGGTCAAGTCACTGTGGAGGAAGCTCTCGGGGTCCTGGAGACTGTGAAGAGTGGGTCCCCGAGAGACCCTGTACCGATGAAATACCTGAATCAAGTCGCCTCCACCATCGGTGGCCCTGTGACTGACCTTATAACTCTTTCTTTTTCCAAAGGAGTGGTGCCCCCCAGTTGGAAGGGAGCGGTTGTCAAGGCCCTCTTGAAGAAGCCTAGCCTGGACCCCGCCGACCTTGCTAATTTTAGGCCCATCTCCCTGCTCCCTGGCATTAGCAAGGTGGCGGAGAAACTCGTGAATAGGCGCCTATCGGATTTTTTGGAATCCAATTCCCTTCTGGGTGATTCCCAAACGGGCTTTCGCCCTGTTCAGGGGACGGATACGGCCCTGCTGGCAGTCGTGGAGAATTCCAGGAGCATTTTGGATTCAGGGGGATCGGTGGCAGTAATCCTCCTGGACCTTAGTGCGGCATTTGACACCGTAGACCACCAGGTGTTACTCCAACGGCTGTCGGGGGTGGGGGTCTCTGGGATGGCCCTAAAATGGTTCGCGTCCTTTTTGGAAGACCGGACGTTTGAGGTTTGGGAAGGCCAGGAGAAGTCAATATCTGTCCCTCTCCAGTGTGGTGTGCCACAGGGCTATTCGTTGAGCCCTACACTGTTTAACATTTATATGGCCCCACTGGAGAGTGTGGTGCTGCCACTGGGTATCAAGATCATCAGCTATGCTGATGATACCCAGTTGGTGGTAGGGCTCCCCCAGTCGGCAAACCAACCCGACCGGCTGCACACTTGTTTATCTAAGATCTTCACTTGGATGTGCAGCTCAGCACTCAAACTTAACGGTTCAAAACCTGAACTGATGATGCTGGGGAACTCTCCTCCCTCCCTTTCTCCTAGCAGCTGGCCCAGCTGCCTGGGACCGGCACCCACCCCCAAACAGGAGATTAAGAGCTTGGGGGTGTGACTGGAGCAGGACCTTTCTTTTAAGACACACGCTAAAAAGACAGCAGGCGTGTGTTTCGGTCTGCTCCGGTCTGCCCGGAAGATCTTACCCCTCCTCCCGATGGCTTCCAGGAGGTTATTAATCCAGGGACTCATTATTTCACGGCTGGATTTCAGCAACGCGCTGTTTCTGGGGGCCCCAGAAACAACCCTAAATAAACTGCAGCAAGTACAAAATGCTGCTGCTAGGCTCTTGACAGACCTTCCCAGGCGCCAATCTGCCCGTCCTGCGCTTAAGGCGCTTCACTGGCTCCCTGTTAGAGAGAGGGTGAATTTTAAAGCACTCTGTATGGCCCACAAAATCTTGCAGGGGAAAGGGCCACCTATCCTACGGGAGATGGTTCAACCCTACAAGGCCTCTCGTGCCTTGCGCTCGGATCACCAACATCTGCTGCAAGTGGCGAGAGTAAGGAAGGCCAGGACTGGCGGCAGAAGATTTTCCATAAATGTGGCAACTTTGTGGAACTCCCTTCCGTTATACCTGTGCTCTGAAATGAGCACCTTACGCTTTCGCAAACTTTTAAAGACCCACTTGTTCCCTGCCTAATGCTTTTGTCTTTTGTTATGGTGCGTCTCTCTGGAAGAGCGCGGGGATGCCCAAGGGTAACCAGGCGCGATATAAAACTCATTAATAATAATAATAATAATAATAATGCTTCAGTCATTAATACCTTAAGTAGGTCGTTTTGCGCTCGAACAAGCTGTTTGAAAAAGGACCGCTGTGCCATTGACTCTCACATCGTTGTAGAATCAGGCCTCGCCCCGCTGGAAACCGTGTTTTGCTCCGAGCAGGAGATGGTGCCTCTCAGCACGGCCAGGCTGCCGTGTACCAATAAAATCCACCAATTGCCCTGAAGCTTTCTGAGATCACACAACAGACGATCCGCCATCCGGCTCTGAAGTTCAGCCTGCTCTCACACACCACAAATCTTTAGTTGTGCCGACACGGTTCAGGGCTTCCATGCCCCTTCATCTTGGGCTGCACTAATGAAAAACGAATGCAAGCATTATTTGTATATCCGGTTCCTTTTATTTAATTCAAGCCCCTCAGTGGGCGTTTGCTTAGTGCGCAGTCCATCTGATGCTTATGGGACTTGAAGTCCTTAATGCGCATACACTGCTAACTTTAAGTAAGCTCCATTCTTCATTTGTTAATTCATGCTTCAGTCATTAATACCTTAAGTAGGTCGTTTTGCGCTCGAACAAGCTGTTTGAAAAAGGACCGCTATTCCAAGGACTCTCACATCGTTGTAGAATCAGGCCTCGCCCCGCTGGAAATCGTGTTTTGCTCCCAGCAGGAGATGGTGCCTCTCAGCACGGCCAGGCTGCCGTGTACCAATAACATCCACCAATTGCCCTGAAGCTTTCTGAGATCACACAAATAAAAGGAACCACATATACAAATAATGCGTGCATTCGTTTTTCATTTGTGCAGCCCAAGATGAAGGGGCATGGAAGCCCTGAAACGCGTCCGCACAACTAAAGATTTGTGGTGTGTGAGAGCAGGCTGAACTTCAGAGCCGAATGGCGGATCGTCTGTTGTGTGATCTCAGAAAGCTTCTTGGCAATTGGTGGATTTTATATATATATATAAGAACTATGGGATGATGACTCATCGAGCACGCAAAGGGGCACATTGGACCCAAATGAAATAAGTGGATCCAACACCTTGGCAACTAACAACACGGGGGGTCCTCTGACACCATTTCGACCAAAATCAACCTTTAACCCAATTATGATAAAAGACTCAATGATCTATTTCACGATCAGGTCACTGAACAACTCAAAATTTTGAATGTGGACACCAATAAAAAGAGAAAAAGATACAATAAGGGAAGGATGGAATACTTTTCTCTTATGTCAAAACTGAAAAAGAACAATAAGATTGTAGTCAGAAATGTACACCAAGGAGGCTTTTAATCAAAGATGTATGAGACATTTGCTAAAAAACTTCTTCACTGGAAATATGTTGGACTTATCACAAATCAAGAGTTCAAATTCCTTAAAAACTCTTTCCCTGTGGTACCAACCATTTACTTTTTACCCAAACTCCACAAGGACCCAAATAACCCTCCAGGGCGTCCTATAATCTCTGCAAGAAGGAGTTGCCTTGAAAACGTCTCCGAGTATGTGGACTTCTTCTTACAGACACACGTCAAGGCACTACCATCGTACATTGGTGACACCAGTGATTTCTTAAAGAAACTCAATTTACCTGAAATGGGAACCAGGGTATCTACTAATGGCACTTGACGTCAGTTCCCTTTACACAAGTATAGTCCATACTGAGGTCTGAGAGCGTTGGACTATTATTTAGAACAATCAATGGGTAATATGAAGAAACACAAAAAAATGTTACTTGAAATGGTTGAGTTCTGTCTGAACAACAACATATTTATGTTTAATAATCTTCTGTTCAAGCAACTCAGGGGTGTCGCCATGGGAGCCAGCTTCTCCCCCAGTTACGCGTGTTTAGACATGGGCTGGTGGGAGGAGCTGGTTCTTAGGGTGGAACACCGTGAGATCATGCTAAACCATATCGTAGTATGGTATAGGTTTATTGATGATTTGTTTATTATTTGGAACGGTGATGTACAAAAAGCTAATGAATTTGTAGACTGCATTAACAAAAATGATCTTAATCTACACTTCACCGCAAATATCAGTGCTGAGTCTGTAACATTCCTTGATACTGAAGTCTTTATTCACCAGAACAGAGTAGAAACGAAACTCCACAGAAAAACCACAGCAGGGAATTCAACACTGCATGCCTCAAGCTCTCATGTACGCCACCTAATCACTAGCATCCCCTATGGGGAAATGCTGAGGTTGAGACGTATTCATAGCAGAGAAGAAGATCTACTCAAAGCACAAACTGAGAGCGCTAATAGATTTAGAGAACGAGGCTATAGTGATGAACTCATAAACACTGCCATCACTAAATCTATGATCAGAGAACGTTCATCCCTACTTCAGACAGGTAAAAACACCCAAGTCATTCCATTCAGACCCAATAGTTTTCCAGCTAATGTAGGTACAACCTCTAATAGGGATAATCCCTTTAGAATAATACTACAATATAGCCAACAACACAAAAAAATTGAGTCTATAATTAGGAAATACTGGCCCCTGGTACTATGTGATCCGGTCATCGGTGGTACCTTACCGATGCGACCATCCATCACTTACAGTAGAGGCCGTTCTATGAGGGATGAACTCATAAAGACCAGTCCAGAAGTGATAGAATCCACAGACTGGCTCAAAACTCACAGCGGATTCTATAACTGTAAAGTATCCAAGGCTTGCAAGCAAGGTGTAAATACGAAATCATATATTTCGCCCTTTGACCACAAAAAACACAAGATAAAACAGCTTTTAACTTGCAAAACAGAATTTGCAGTATATGTGCTATCTTGTCCCTGTAAACTTATGTACGTGGGGAGTACTAAACTCCAAGTACATAAACGTATTTTACAATACCTCAGGGCTATATCTAATCAAGCTAACACATATCCGGTGGCCAGGCATTTTAAATCTGTACATAATTCCAACAGCCGGGAACTTAGTTTCTTTGTAATTGACTCGGTACCAGCCAGTAGAAGGGGTGGTAACCGCGAAGAAAAACTGTGTCAGTTAGAAACAAGATATATTCTCGAGCTTAATAGTAAACAGCCCACAGGTTTAAATATGACTGAAGACTTGTCCACCTGTTTGTAAGCCCTCTCACATCGAATGCATCTGGTATATTGGCACAACTTTATGGTTGATTTGAGTTGTCAGTATCTCAACTACTGTTGATTTTTGTACAGTTTTCTCTTATATATAGAAACTCTTTAGGCTGACATCAGTGTTGCGGTTTGTCCACACATTGTGTATGCAGTTTTATCCTATTTTTACCCATATTTATATTGTTATTTATATTTATATGAAATGTAGGATGTATTTATGAATTTTAACAATTATTAGCATGCATATACACAACAGTATGAGATCATCCTATGAAGGCCTATACTTCCTATTACTGTGGGCATCCACTTACCCTGTGCAACCAAATCAGCCTCCACATGAGTGTAACAACAATGAGATTACTGTTATGATACAGAAATATGTATTATGAAATTTGTTTGATGAGTCAAATTTTTCCAAATCAACCTTTGATCATAAAACAATGAATGTTTATGTAACAGAACTTTCTAAATTTATTTTATTGGGGCTCCAAAATCCTTTAAATGAACCTTTTATATCTTTTTTAAAGTTTCCTAAAAATGTCCATGTGACAAATATGCTCATCGTTAAAAATGGGAAAGCTCGGGTATTTACACCGTCATTTGTAACATCTTTGCGCATTAGATGTAACCAATTTTGGGCTCAAAATTGTAGAAATTCTTGTGATCATTATAGCGCACCTACAACAATTAACCTGTTTTTGCACTTGCACGAGCACTTTATTGAATAAGGTAAAACAAGTTTTTAACTTTATTTACGTTTACTATTGCACTTTATCACGTTTGAAAAAATGTATTTTGACTAACTTGGGTTTCATGTACCATTTTAATTGACATATTGAATCAAATACCGATATGAACTGTGGTTTTGTTCCTTTGGAACTCTTTTATGTCTATGATTATGGTTACCTGCGGTATTGTGTTGATGTCATCACCGCTGACAGAGTATTTAAACCCATGTGATCCTTCACACTGTGTCATGTGATCAAGGTCCAAGGCGGGACCGAAACGCGTCGTGACACTTGAGCACCGAAAATAAAGAAAAAGCACTGAATTGAGGTCCGTGTCCGTATCTTCTTTACTACTGGGATTGTAGTTTTGTGTCTGCCGATACGGAAACTGCGAGATATATATATATATATATATATATATATATATATATATATATATATATATATATATATATATATATATATTCAAGCTCCAGGGTGTGTCCATCAGTTTGGCTTCGCACTCGACCAACAGCAGCAGAGAGTAGGACTCTCTTAACGGTACAGGCGGATGCCGCTTGAATCACTCCGTGCAGGTGTGCCTGACGCGTTTCGAAAGCTCCTCAGCTTTCTCTTCAGAGGCTTTCACGGAGATTCACGCTCCCAATTTCAACAATGCACGCCCTCCAATAGGATGATGGTTTTGGCTGAGCATTGTGGGAGCAGTAGTTCTTGTGGATACGGATATTGACTCAGGCAGGGGGTTCCGTCTTAAATCCCTGCTGTTACCCCACATGTTCGATGAGGTGTCTCCTCTTCGAGTGGTCCCCTTCTTTCGGGGAGGTCCAAACTGGGAGCGTACACATATTGCGGTCGTCCAGCCGCAGAAAATGCACCGCCTCGCTAAAGTGGGGGCCATGGGACTCCAGATGTTCCTGAGCCTCATATGGGAACTTTCACCAAAAAGGGATCGAGAACAGTACAACATGCCGCAACAAACCACATGTCCCAGAATTCCATCTGGGCTCAACCGAGCCGCTCATTGGACGTTTGGCATTGAAATGGATGGGCATGTGAAGACCACGCCTCTGAAGAAGTGCGGAGGCACTGAAACGCGTCAGGCGTCAAGAATTAAGCAGACAGGAAAATCTATAATGCCGCTGCAACCTGCGGTATGCTGTCACTGCTTTCACCCGCCATCGGTGAGAGTTGGAGTGCATTTTCTAAGTTTGGGACAAACTGGGAGCGTACACATATTGCGGTCGTCCAGCCGCAGAAAATGCACCGCCTCGCTAAAGTGGGGGCCATGGGACTCCAGATGTTACTGAGCCTCATATGGGAACTTTCACCAAAAAGGGATCGAGAACAGTACAACATGCCGCAACAAACCACATGTCCCAGAATTCCATCTGGGCTCAACCGAGCCGCTCATTGGACGTTTGGCATTGAAATGGATGGGCATGTGAAGACCACGCCTCTGAAGAAGTGCGGAGGCACTGAAACGCGTCAGGCGTCAAGAATTAAGCAGACAGGAAAATCTATAATGCCGCTGCAACCTGCGGTATGCTGTCACTGCTTTCACCCGCCATCGGTGAGAGTTGGAGTGCATTTTCTAAGTTTGGGACAAACTGGGAGCGTACACATATTGTGGTCGTCCAGCCGCAGAAAATGCACCGCCTCGCTAAAGTGGGGGCCATGGGACTCCAGATGTTACTGAGCCTCATATGGGAACTTTCACCAAAAAGGGATCGAGAACAGTACAACATGCCGCAACAAACCACATGTCCCAGAATTCCATCTGGGCTCAACCGAGCCGCTCATTGGACGTTTGGCATTGAAATGGATGGGCATGTGAAGACCACGCCTCTGAAGAAGTGCGGAGGCACTGAAACGCGTCAGGCGTCAAGAATTAAGCAGACAGGAAAATCTATAATGCCGCTGCAACCTGCGGTATGCTGTCACTGCTTTCACCCGCCATCGGTGAGAGTTGGAGTGCATTTTCTAAGTTTGGGACAAACTGGGAGCGTACACATATTGCGGTCGTCCAGCCGCAGAAAATGCACCGCCTCGCTAAAGTGGGGGCCATGGGACTCCAGATGTTACTGAGCCTCATATGGGAACTTTCACCAAAAAGGGATCGAGAACAGTACAACATGCCGCAACAAACCACATGTCCCAGAATTCCATCTGGGCTCAACCGAGCCGCTCATTGGACGTTTGGCATTGAAATGGATGGGCATGTGAAGACCACACCTCTGAAGAAGTGCGGAGGCACTGAAACGCGTCAGGCGTCAAGAATTAAGCAGACAGGAAAATCTATAATGCCGCTGCAACCTGCGGTATGCTGTCACTGCTTTCACCCGCCATCGGTGAGAGTTGGAGTGCATTTTCTAAGTTTGGGACAAACTGGGAGCGTACACATATTGCGGTCGTCCAGCCGCAGAAAATGCACCGCCTCGCTAAAGTGGGGGCCATGGGACTCCAGATGTTACTGAGCCTCATATGGGAACTTTCACCAAAAAGGGATCGAGAACAGTACAACATGCCGCAACAAACCACATGTCCCAGAATTCCATCTGGGCTCAACCGAGCCGCTCATTGGACGTTTGGCATTGAAATGGATGGGCATGTGAAGACCACGCCTCTGAAGAAGTGCGGAGGCACTGAAACGCGTCAGGCGTCAAGAATTAAGCAGACAGGAAAATCTATAATGCCGCTGCAACCTGCGGTATGCTGTCACTGCTTTCACCCGCCATCGGTGAGAGTTGGAGTGCATTTTCTAAGTTTGGGACAAACTGGGAGCGTACACATATTGCGGTCGTCCAGCCGCAGAAAATGCACCGCCTCGCTAAAGTGGGGGCCATGGGACTCCAGATGTTACTGAGCCTCATATGGGAACTTTCACCAAAAAGGGATCGAGAACAGTACAACATGCCGCAACAAACCACATGTCCCAGAATTCCATCTGGGCTCAACCGAGCCGCTCATTGGACGTTTGGCATTGAAATGGATGGGCATGTGAAGACCACGCCTCTGAAGAAGTGCGGAGGCACTGAAACGCCTCAGGCGTCAAGAATTAAGCAGACAGGAAAATCTATAATGCCGCTGCAACCTGCGGTATGCTGTCACTGCTTTCACCCGCCATCGGTGAGAGTTGGAGTGCATTTTCTAAGTTTGGGACAAACTGGGAGCGTACACATATTGCGGTCGTCCAGCCGCAGAAAATGCACCACCTCGCTAAAGTGGGGGCCATGGGACTCCAGATGTTACTGAGCCTCATATGGGAACTTTCACCAAAAAGGGATCGAGAACAGTACAACATGCCGCAACAAACCACATGTCCCAGAATTCCATCTGGGCTCAACCGAGCCGCTCATTGGACGTTTGGCATTGAAATGGATGGGCATGTGAAGACCACGCCTCTGAAGAAGTGCGGAGGCACTGAAACGCGTCAGGCGTCAAGAATTAAGCAGACAGGAAAATCTATAATGCCGCTGCAACCTGCGGTATGCTGTCACTGCTTTCACCCGCCATCGGTGAGAGTTGGAGTGCATTTTCTAAGTTTGGGACAAACTGGGAGCGTACACATATTGCGGTCGTCCAGCCGCAGAAAATGCACCGCCTCGCTACAGTGGGGGCCATGGGACTCCAGATGTTACTGAGCCTCATATGGGAACTTTCACCAAAAAGGGATCGAGAACAGTACAACATGCCGCAACAAACCACATGTCCCAGAATTCCATCTGGGCTCAACCGAGCCGCTCATTGGACGTTTGGCATTGAAATGGATGGGCATGTGAAGACCACGCCTCTGAAGAAGTGCGGAGGCACTGAAACGCGTCAGGCGTCAAGAATTAAGCAGACAGGAAAATCTATAATGCCGCTGCAACCTGCGGTATGCTGTCACTGCTTTCACCCGCCATCGGTGAGAGTTGGAGTGCATTTTCTAAGTTTGGGACAAACTGGGAGCGTACACATATTGCGGTCGTCCAGCCGCAGAAAATGCACCGCCTCGCTAAAGTGGGGGCCATGGGACTCCAGATGTTACTGAGCCTCATATGGGAACTTTCACCAAAAAGGGATCGAGAACAGTACAACATGCCGCAACAAACCACATGTCCCAGAATTCCATCTGGGCTCAACCGAGCCGCTCATTGGACGTTTGGCATTGAAATGGATGGGCATGTGAAGACCACGCCTCTGAAGAAGTGCGGAGGCACTGAAACACGTCAGGCGTCAAGAATTAAGCAGACAGGAAAATCTATAATGCCGCTGCAACCTGCGGTATGCTGTCACTGCTTTCACCCGCCATCGGTGAGAGTTGGAGTGCATTTTCTAAGTTTGGGACAAACTGGGAGCGTACACATATTGCGGTCGTCCAGCCGCAGAAAATGCACCGCCTCGCTAAAGTGGGGGCCATGGGACTCCAGATGTTACTGAGCCTCATATGGGAACTTTCACCAAAAAAGGGATCGAGAACAGTACAACATGCCGCAACAAACCACATGTCCCAGAATTCCATCTGGGCTCAACCGAGCCGCTCATTGGACGTTTGGCATTGAAATGGATGGGCATGTGAAGACCACGCCTCTGAAGAAGTGCGGAGGCACTGAAACGCGTCAGGCGTCAAGAATTAAGCAGACAGGAAAATCTATAATGCCGCTGCAACCTGCGGTATGCTGTCACTGCTTTCACCCGCCATCGGTGAGAGTTGGAGTGCATTTTCTAAGTTTGGGACAAACTGGGAGCGTACACATATTGCGGTCGTCCAGCCGCAGAAAATGCACCACCTCGCTAAAGTGGGGGCCATGGGACTCCAGATGTTACTGAGCCTCATATGGGAACTTTCACCAAAAAGGGATCGAGAACAGTACAACATGCCGCAACAAACCACATGTCTCAGAATTCCATCTGGGCTCAACCGAGCCGCTCATTGGACGTTTGGCATTGAAATGGATGGGCATGTGAAGACCACGCCTCTGAAGAAGTGCGGAGGCACTGAAACGCGTCAGGCGTCAAGAATTAAGCAGACAGGAAAATCTATAATGCCGCTGCAACCTGCGGTATGCTGTCACTGCTTTCACCCGCCATCGGTGAGAGTTGGAGTGCATTTTCTAAGTTTGGGACAAACTGGGAGCGTACACATATTGCGGTCGTCCAGCCGCAGAAAATGCACCGCCTCGCTACAGTGGGGGCCATGGGACTCCAGATGTTACTGAGCCTCATATGGGAACTTTCACCAAAAAGGGATCGAGAACAGTACAACATGCCGCAACAAACCACATGTCCCAGAATTCCATCTGGGCTCAACCGAGCCGCTCATTGGACGTTTGGCATTGAAATGGATGGGCATGTGAAGACCACGCCTCTGAAGAAGTGCGGAGGCACTGAAACACGTCAGGCGTCAAGAATTAAGCAGACAGGAAAATCTATAATGCCGCTGCAACCTGCGGTATGCTGTCACTGCTTTCACCCGCCATCGGTGAGAGTTGGAGTGCATTTTCTAAGTTTGGGACAAACTGGGAGCGTACACATATTGCGGTCGTCCAGCCGCAGAAAATGCACCGCCTCGCTAAAGTGGGGGCCATGGGACTCCAGATGTTACTGAGCCTCATATGGGAACTTTCACCAAAAAGGGATCGAGAACAGTACAACATGCCGCAACAAACCACATGTCCCAGAATTCCATCTGGGCTCAACCGAGCCGCTCATTGGATGTTTGGCATTGAAATGGATGGGCATGTGAAGACCACGCCTCTGAAGAAGTGCGGAGGCACTGAAACACGTCAGGCGTCAAGAATTAAGCAGACAGGAAAATCTATAATGCCGCTGCAACCTGCGGTATGCTGTCACTGCTTTCACCCGCCATCGGTGAGAGTTGGAGTGCATTTTCTAAGTTTGGGACAAACTGGGAGCGTACACATATTGCGGTCGTCCAGCCGCAGAAAATGCACCGCCTCGCTAAAGTGGGGGCCATGGGACTCCAGATGTTACTGAGCCTCATATGGGAACTTTCACCAAAAAAGGGATCGAGAACAGTACAACATGCCGCAACAAACCACATGTCCCAGAATTCCATCTGGGCTCAACCGAGCCGCTCATTGGACGTTTGGCATTGAAATGGATGGGCATGTGAAGACCACGCCTCTGAAGAAGTACGGAGGCACTGAAACGCGTCAGGCGTCAAGAATTAAGCAGACAGGAAAATCTATAATGCCGCTGCAACCTGCGGTATGCTGTCACTGCTTTCACCCGCCATCGGTGAGAGTTGGAGTGCATTTTCTAAGTTTGGGACAAACTGGGAGCGTACACATATTGCGGTCGTCCAGCCGCAGAAAATGCACCGCCTCGCTAAAGTGGGGGCCATGGGACTCCAGATGTTACTGAGCCTCATATGGGAACTTTCACCAAAAAGGGATCGAGAACAGTACAACATGCCGCAACAAACCACATGTCCCAGAATTCCATCTGGGCTCAACCGAGCCGCTCATTGGACGTTTGGCATTGAAATGGATGGGCATGTGAAGACCACGCCTCTGAAGAAGTGCGGAGGCACTGAAACGCGTCAGGCGTCAAGAATTAAGCAGACAGGAAAATCTATAATGCCGCTGCAACCTGCGGTATGCTGTCACTGCTTTCACCCGCCATCGGTGAGAGTTGGAGTGCATTTTCTAAGTTTGGGACAAACTGGGAGCGTACACATATTGCGGTCGTCCAGCCGCAGAAAATGCACCGCCTCGCTAAAGTGGGGGCCATGGGACTCCAGATGTTACTGAGCCTCATATGGGAACTTTCACCAAAAAGGGATCGAGAACAGTACAACATGCCGCAACAAACCACATGTCCCAGAATTCCATCTGGGCTCAACCGAGCCGCTCATTGGACGTTTGGCATTGAAATGGATGGGCATGTGAAGACCACGCCTCTGAAGAAGTGCGGAGGCACTGAAACGCGTCAGGCGTCAAGAATTAAGCAGACAGGAAAATCTATAATGCCGCTGCAACCTGCGGTATGCTGTCACTGCTTTCACCCGCCATCGGTGAGAGTTGGAGTGCATTTTCTAAGTTTGGGACAAACTGGGAGCGTACACATATTGCGGTCGTCCAGCCGCAGAAAATGCACCGCCTCGCTAAAGTGGGGGCCATGGGACTCCAGATGTTACTGAGCCTCATATGGGAACTTTCACCAAAAAGGGATCGAGAACAGTACAACATGCCGCAACAAACCACATGTCCCAGAATTCCATCTGGGCTCAACCGAGCCGCTCATTGGACGTTTGGCATTGAAATGGATGGGCATGTGAAGACCACGCCTCTGAAGAAGTGCGGAGGCACTGAAACGCGTCAGGCGTCAAGAATTAAGCAGACAGGAAAATCTATAATGCCGCTGCAACCTGCGGTATGCTGTCACTGCTTTCACCCGCCATCGGTGAGAGTTGGAGTGCATTTTCTAAGTTTGGGACAAACTGGGAGCGTACATATATATATATATATATATATATATATATATATATATATATATATATATATATATATATATATAAAAAAGAAGCCTTTAACCAACTAACTGATCGTACATGTTACAGTCGTAGCAGTGCATCAAGTCTGAAAGCCACATATAAAGAATTTTAATATTAAACTCTCAATGGGAAAAAGTGCAAATCTGATCAACATGGATGAATATAAATATCTAAAAAAGGAAAATCCAACAACTCCCTCTCTGTATTTAATCCCGAAAATCCATAAGGACGCTAAGAACCCTCCAGGGTGGCCCATCATCTCAGCCTGAGATAGATTACTGGAACATACCACAAAATACGTGGACTACTTTTTACAAGATTTTGTTAAGGACCTAACATCATATGTCAAGGACACCAGTGACATAAGTGACTTTTTAAGGAAATCACAAATTTTGTTTGGCAGGAGACCTTTCTACTCATTGCTCTAGACGTGGCTTCATTGTATACAAGTATTGAACACACCGTTGGCATCAGAGCAGTGGAACATTATTTGGCTCGTAGACCTCATCAGTACAGGGAACATAGCGAGATGCTTATTAAAATTATTACAATTTTTTTATACAACAATATCTTTATGTTCCACAGTCAGTTGTACCAACATGGATGAATATAAATATCTACAAAAGGAAAATCCGACAACTCCCTCTCTGTATTTAATCCCGAAAATCCATAAGGATGCTAAGACCCCTCCAGGGTGGCCCATCGTCTCAGCCCGAGATAGATTACTAGAACATACCACAAAATACGTGGACTACTTTTTACAAGATTTTGTTAAGGACCTAACATCATATGTCAAGGACACCAGTGACACCAGTGACTTTTTAAGGAAATCACAAATTTTGTTTGGCAGGAGAACTTTCTGCTCATTGCTCTAGACGTGGCTTCATTGTATACAAGAATTGAACACACCGATGGCATCAGAGCAGTGGAACATTATTTGGCTCGTAGACCTCATCAGTACAGGAAACTAAGCGAGATGCTTATTAAAATGATACAATTTTTTATACAATAATATCTTAATGTTCAACAGCCAATTGTACCAACAAACCAGAGAAGTGGCCATGGGGGCCAGCTTCTCACTGAGTTATGCCTGCCTGTACATGGGCAAGAGGGAGTTAACTGGTGCTCATGGAATTACACAGTCAATATATGAACAACAATGTTAAAATGTGGCTACGCTACATTGATGACTTGTTTGTAGATTGGCAAAGGACAACAGAATAAGCTATTGAATTTGAAATGTCATCAATTCCAACACTATCAATCTACACTTTACAGCGACTATCAGCCAAACATCTTTCAAGTTTTTGGATACCCAAGTACATATCAACAACAATAAAATCGAAACCCAGTTATTTATGAAAAAACTGCGGGAAATTCTACTCTCCATGCAAGTAGCTCACATCCAAAGCATCTCATCAACAGCATTCCCTATGGGGAGATGCTGCGTCTAAGACGTATATGTAGCAAAAATGAAGATCTTAAAATAGCGTAGAATGAGAGCCGAGTCAGATTTGAACAAAGAGGTTATTCTACACAGGTTATCAAAAAAGCAATAATTAAAACAATGTTGATCACTAAGAATGAGGCACTTAGGGAAAAACAACAATTGATATAAATTACAGCAACAATGAGAGAGACTAAGGCAGCAAAGAATTTAGATTGATAATGAGGTATAACAGACAACAGAAGTCCCTACACAAAATCATCCAACAAAATTGGCCATTGGTGTTAAATGATCCGGTGATTGGACCCCTGCTACCACAAAGTGTGTCCATCACCTACAGCAAAGCACCTTCTATGAGAGACAGATTAGTCAAGACCAGTCCAGAAGTCATTGAAAGTAGCAGCTGGCATCAAACTAACAAGGGGTTCTAAAATTGCAAAACTTGCAAGGCATGTTCCTATTGCATCAATAAAAGTACCTACAGTACACCTATCAGTGACAAGGAATTCAAGATCTCTAATCTGTTAACCTGCAAAACAGAATTTGCTGTCTATGTGCTGTTATGCCCATGTGGCCTACAATGCATAGGCAGCACTAAATTGCAGGCACACAAGCGGGTGTTGCAACACTTAAGCGCCATCACAAACCAGGATAACACATATCCAGTGGCGCGTCATTTCAGGGAGAGGCACAACTCTAACAATTCTAACCTGAAATATTACGTGATAGATGCGGTCCCCCAAGTAGGAGAGGAGGTGATAGGGAAAACAAGCTGAGGAAATTGGAAACAATACATCTTACAGCTAGATTCCAAACACCCCGGGGGACTCAACGCAACAGAAGATTTGCACACCTGCTTAACCCCTTCCATGCTGGGCCGTTTCCGCCGCTGTGCGGTAAACAAAAGAAGAGGGCGGGGCCGTGACGAACCCCAGCCGTCATCAGCACACGAGCGCCGCAGAGCGTGACGGCTGGGGTTCGTCACCAGCATGGAAGGGGTTAACATAATTGTTAGTACAAGAGAAAAAAAGATTATCAATTGATCGCTACTGAAGGTCGTACTGATGCTTGAGTAGTGATTTTAGCAATCTATTTATTTTATGGTAATTTTAGAGCATTTTAATTGTGCAAGGTATAATAGGTGTATGTATTTATGTATTTATTGTCAGATATTTATTGGTTTTACTAATATTTATTTGATATATTTAACTATTTATGCCTGCAAGCATTATGTTTGCACAAAAGTCCTATTACCGAATCGATTTATCGAATTATTATGATGTTGGATTCTTCAATCACACGAATGATATAACACTCCGAGGCCATAGATATTTATGATCCTTTTAACAATATAATTAATGTTATTCCTCATTATGACATCTAACTCAAGCTACTTCAAATAATGGTACAACAAAATTGTCAAAAAAGAACATTGTCATTACCGTACAAGTTTTTTTATGTTTTCATTTTCAATCACTATTTCACTTTTTCTGCACTTAGCACTTTTATTCTGCATCACACAATGAATTCAGACATGCATGACCAATGAGATTTTGTTTACTAGTAGGGATTGATCCTGATACTTTGCAGGATGTTTTGCACGTAGGCTAGAATTATAGGAAATTTTTCCTGTATTGCCAATAGATTTCAAGCTTAAGTGAATAAAAAAACTGTAGGATGACGTGCTTTAAATATAGGTAAACAATCATATCTCATGCGGTATGGTCAATTGAAAAAAGAAATTCCGTTACTAAACTGTAATGAAATGCGATTTTAGGTTTCAATGACAGCAGCTTACAAAGTATAAATTGTGATTTTTTTATGTTCATGCCTGATTGTCACATGATACAATTAATTAAGCACTGGCCACTATAAATTCTGCACATTTCGATTTTGCCACTGTCATGTGATCAAGACTCAAGACTCGGACAAGCAGAAAAAACACCTAATGGCGACAAAGGAGGAATAAAATAATTTAACATCACCGACCTGGGTCTGTGTCCATACTTGGATGTATCCTGTTTGCGGGGGAGAAGCAAGTATTGTGTATATATCAATCAATCAATCAATCAATCAATCACTGATTTGTATAGCGCGCTACTCACCCCGAAGGGTCTCAAGGCGCTGGGGGGAGGGGTCTGTTACTGCTTGAAAAGCCAGGTCTTGAGGTGCTTCCTGAAGGAGAGGTGGTCCTGGGTCAGCCATAGGTGGATGGGGAGGGAGTTCCATGTCTTGGCGGCCAGGTAGGAGAAGGATCTTCCTCCAGTGGTGGCTCTGCGAATGCGTGGTATGGCGGCGAGGGCAAGGCTGGCCGATCGTAGCTGGCGGGTGGGTGTGTAGAAAGTGAGGCGGCTGTTGAGGTACTTTGGGCCCATGTCATGGAGAGCCTTGTGTGCGTGGGTGAGTAGTCTGAACGTGATCCTCTTGTTGACGGGAAGCCAGTGCAGGTCTCTCTGGTGGGTCGAGATGTGGCTGTGGCGAGGGATGTCCAGGATGAGTCGTGCGGAGACGTTCTGTATGCACTGGAGTCTTTTCTGTAGTTTGGCAGTGGTTCCCGCGTAGAGGGTATTCCCGTAGTCCAGTCGGCTGGTGAAGAGTGCTTGGGTGACTTCCTGATTTCGGTGGGGATCCATCGGAAGATCTTGCGAAGCATGCGCAGGGTGTTGAAGCACGATGATGATACGGCGTTGACTTGTATGGTCATCGAGAGGGAGGAGTCCAGGATGAAGCCCAGATTTCGTGCGTGGTCCGTTGGCTTGGGGGTGGTGCCCAGGGCAGGGGGCCATCAGGATTCGTCCCAGGCGGCGGGTGATGATCCCAAGATGAGGACTTCCGTCTTGTCTGAGTTCAGTTTCAGGCCGCTGTTCTTTATCCACTCGGCGGCATCTTTCATCCCTTTGTGAAGGCTGGCTCTGGCGGTGGCGGGGTCGTTGATGAGGGAGAGGATCAGCTGGGTGTCGTCGGCGTAGGAGATGATGTTGAGGTTGTTTTGGCGTACGATGGCTTCGAGGGTACTCATGTAGACGTTGAAGAGTGTGGGGCTGAGTGAGGATCCTTGTGGTATGCCGCAGATGACTTCGGTGGCTTCGGATCTGATCGAGGGGAGGCGGACTCTCTGGGTTCTTCCGGCAAGGAACGAGATGATCCACTCCAGAGCCTTCCCTTGGATTCCGATGTTGCTGAGGCGCTGAACTAGGGTGCGGTGGCAGACAGTGTCGAACGCCGCAGATAGGTCCAGGAGGATGAGGGCCGCTGTTTCCCTGTTGTCGAGCAGGGATCTGATGTCGTCGGTGGCTGCGATGAGGGCGGTCTCGGTGCTGTGGTTGGCTCGGAAGTCGGACTGCGAAGGGTCAAGGGATCCGTTTGTCTCGAGGAAGGTGGCAAGCTGTCTGTTGATGATCTTCTCGATGACTTTGGCAGGAAAAGGGAGGAGCGAGATGGGGCGGAAGTTCTTGAGGTAGGTGGGGCTCGCTGTTGGTTTCTTCAGGAGGGCGCTGAGCTCGGCGTGCTTCCAGCTCTCCGGGAAGGTGGCGGTGTTGAAGGAGATGTTGATGGTGTCCTGGAGTTGGGGTGCGATGATGGAGTTAGCTTTGTTGAAGACGTGGTGGGGGCAGGGGTCAGTTGGTGATCCGGAGTGGATGGTGTTCATTGTGCGGGTGGTGTCTTCGGTGCTGACGGGGGGGTCCAGTTGCAGAAGGTGGTGTAGGGGGCATTGGTTCAGTGGTTGGGTGCGTGGTCCGTGCGCCGAAGCAGTTGTGTATATTGGCGATCTTGCCACATGTACACACACACACACACACACACACACACGAGAGACAGAGTATTATTTGCTACTTTTCGAATTTCGAATTTCATTTGTGCATTAATGTGGTATTTACATTGTCCTTAGCACGTCGTTTTGGAGTTTCTTTCATCCTCGTCGCCAGCTGTTGCAACGAACCCAAAGGCGGCAAAAATAGTGCAATATGAGTCACGTGTCGCTTTTATTTCCATATGCTCAGTTACGGTTGGTGTAGCAGCATGTGTAGGAGGAATATGTGATGAAATTCCGCAAACCAACATCCCGCATACCATCACTCCGCAGTTTTTATAAAGTGGGACTATTACTCCGCAAAGCCATCATTTCTAAAACTTACAACGCATATGACTTTATCACGTATGCCATAATAACGCAAATGCATGTGTGGTAAAGTAATATATATTGTAAAAGTACATTATTTAAATATATGTTTGTATATATGTGTGTATATATATATATAAACCGTCGGAGCCGCGTTGAGGGGAGGAACACCACCAGATTTGGCAGTAACCGTTGCTACATTGGGCAAGAAGAAAAAAGAACCCCCAATACCACGCCTTAGCTCATGGGGCCATTTAGTCTTTATCAAAAAGTTCTGTATTAACTACGCCAATTGGGCGCAACAGACTACATCCATAACACTATTAGGTACATTTCACCTATTCCAACCATTTTTTGTAGAGCACACTTTGACATCTACACACATGTGAGTAAGGTGGGGATATTAGTGCACATCCCGTCCTGAAGAAGGAGTCCTTGTGACTCCGAAACATGTCGACGCACTTGAGAGGTTGATGCACCCTAAATAGTACCAACAACCTCACTCTGCACTTTTTTAACGACACCAGCCGAGGGCTTAATAAAAACTTTTTATTATTTTTTCTCCTACGAGCCAGGTGTTTTTTAACAATCACTGTCTTTCACCTCACCACTCACATTGAATTCCTTCACACACATCAACACATAGTCCACTTTCAGTGCTCCTACGTAGCCGTGAGTCGCAGCATGCCGCATCCCGTAGAGGGGTATGAAGACCCCGATGATGAAGCATGACACCAAGGGGCCTGTTGGTGTGTGAGGGGTATTTAAGCAACACTGTGTGCTCCCCCCCCCCCCCACTACCACTACAAAGAGTGGATTCCTTTTGTTTAATAAAGATTACCAGGGGAGATAGAATCCACTTCCTCCTCTCCCTCCCTCTCCTTGTTATTTTCTTCTTCTTATATATATATATATATATATATATATATATATATATATATATATATATATATATTACCTACTGGCGGTCGCCAGTAGGTATATATAGTTAGGATTTTTTCCCTATGGGATTTCTGAAAATTCTATGCCTAATAACTTTTGCGTTCGTGGACGGAATTGGCTGAAATTTTCAGGAAAATGGCACATTTTGTTTCTGAGCAGACCTTGAAAATTTGGGGGGGTTTTGTGGAGGGGGGGCCGAGAAAAAAGGGGGGTCCCAAAACGCCTTTTTCCCATGTTAATTTCCATAGGGCGGTTGGACTCACTTTTAGCCCGAACGGCTGAATGGATTTTCACGAAACTTGGCAAAATTGTAGGGACTGTTAGCCCGATGTGCCTTTGCTAGGTCTCAATATATGTGCTTCAGTGGATTTTGAGAAATTAACGTTTAAATCAAGATATATATCTGTAACAGCGCTCCGGGCAGCGATCCGGTTCGCGAACCTTTCGCGTAACGGAACTTTGCGATGAGAAGCTGATTGGCCCTCCGGTGTCTGTCAACATTCTAAACAGTCCGGAGCGGCCGCCATCTTGTCTCTCGGTAGGATCGAGAGACAAGAGGAGGCCAAAACAAAGGGGGAAATTACCATAAGGGGGCATAGTAGATCCTCGTTGACCCCCTAGGTTTTATGTGGAGGTTTTAAAAGGGCCTAGGAGGGTCCAAAAAAAAAAATTTTTTTTTGCGTGGTAAGCGCCAAGTTCGCGAACCGGATAGCTTTCTGGGCAGCGAACTTTATGGATAAAAGAATGAAAGACTTTTCTAATACTGTATGTTAATTGTTTGTTGTTTTTCTTGTTTTTTTTTGTTTTCTTTATTTATTTATTTTTTTTATTATGATTGTGTTTCATACTTTATTAAATTTTCTAACATTTCATTGTCAGAAATGTCATAATTTATTATAGGGTGTAATTGTTTTTCATTTTGAAGCAAGTTGTCTACTGCTTCAACACATTGTAGAAGTTCGTGGTCTCTACTGTCATCCATAAAGTCATCAAGTTTGTCTTGGCTGCTCTCCTTCAGTTCAATCGAAAATGAAACTTGCTGCTCGCCTTCCATTTTGCCTGAAATTTGGATTAAAAAAATATATATTAGTAGAGATAGGGCACTGTTGGGATTAATTTTAGATAGGCAGTTTTTATCAGTGAATTTATCTTTTGGCAGTGTATAGTATGAGAGTGGAAATAGGACTAAAAAAAAGTGTATGTGATTTAACCAAGACACTACTACTACAGAGGGATAGTGTATATGTAGCAGAAAAAGTCTACTATATTAAGTCATAGTGCACAATATATTAAATTATAACTTACCTTCACAAAGAAGTTGAAGTTTTTTGAAGCTTTTGAAATAGGAGGTACAACAAGAAGTAGTAGTCAAAATGGCTGTGTTTCCTTCTCTCCCTTTATATATATACAGGTATATAACCAATCAAATGTCAGGTAATAAAAGTAGAAAATGAAAGTAACATTTTCATTGGTTGTCAATTCCAACAATTCAGATGTGTTTTGTGAAGTAATTTACCTCACGGTACTTGGAGAGGTCTACAGGCTAAATGGCTAAATGGAATTTCAATGAAATTTGTGAGAATGGAAGGGATTGTTATGTAGTATGAGCTAATCTATATTTGGTGAGAGTGTTTCTAGTCGTTATTCTGTAAATTACTTTCCCGCCTTTTTTTAGGACCGCTTTCCGGGAAGCTGCCCGGTTAGCGAACCTTAAGCGTCACGGGAGTCCACCATTTTGTGTTTCGTTCGCATTAAGATACAAGATGGAGGGCAAATAATGTTTAGAATGGGTAGAAGGGGTCATGGTAGACTTATCTTGACCCCCTAGGTTTTCTGAGCGTGGCTGAGGAGGCTTATATGTGCGGAAAAAAATTTTTTTTTAAAAAAATTCCGCGAGGTTAGCTTTCGGTTAGCGAACCGGGTAGCGCTCCGGGGAGCGAATTTTGTGGAAAATTAGTGAAAAAAGTTAGAGAAAAATAATAATTGTGAGTGATCAGATGTAGGGTAGCTCTGAGAAGAGCTTTTGGGTTTATGGTACATTTAGGTACTTATAAGTAGGTACCAATGCAGAGTCTTAAATTCAGAATGAAAATTCTGTTGCCCTCATCTGAGAAGTGAACTCCATCTCCTCTGTAGATATCTTGCATGTAGTAACGCAAGTTATTGTTGTACAGAGAGCCCATTCCATGGTCTCTCATGTAAGCTGAAACAGATTTGTTTACATGCTTCCTCGCTTTCTCAATTTGTGGACAAAATTGGTTGGACCACCTCCATTTCTGTCTTTGGCATATATTGGAATATACCAAGGCAGTTTGAGGAAAAAGTGCCATTAATTGCTCCAAGGTGTCCTTTAAAAGCATTTCCAGACCTACCCCTGTCAAAGTGCCCAAATCATTACCTCCACAGTGCACTATTAACAGGTCAGGTTTTGGCAAATGCATAAAGGTTTTCACCAATGGTATCAATTGGTGACATTTTAATCCTCTTTGGCCCAACCACTTAATTTCCACATCTTGTAAATTGAGGTTGTGTAAATTTCTGCTCTCAGCATACCTTTGAGCCCAGTGGATGTAACTATGTCCAACAATCCAGACGTTAAACATGGTGGAAGAAGGTTGTTCTGCAGTCAGATGAAGTGTGGTAATGAAAGGGCAGTTGAAACAGTAGGAGTTTCTAAAGAAAAAAAACTGTGGATTTACAATGCTAATGATTCATTAGCAGTGATTGGTGCATTTCCATTTCTGAAAACAGAAAGTTAGGGTGCATGGATGTGTTCTTTGAAAGATGTAATTTGAATGGTCAAGGAAGAAACATTTAATGAAAGATTGCACTGGATACGCAGGTGCACTGAGAGTTCAGAGTTCAATTGAAACATTGTTGTGTGAATTTGCAAACATGAGAGGTCTTCCAGGAGGTGGTTGCTATGGAAACAAGGCAGACAGGGCAGAGGGGGGAAGGGTTTTGATTTGAAAAAAGTGAGGGAAGAGGTATGATTGGCTAATATGAGAGATATGTGAAAAGAATATCTGTATTTCTGTGCTTTCAATAGCTGCAGCCTTTGGAGTGCATCCTTTTTCTTCTGCTGAAGACAATTTGGTGTATTTCTGAGACTGTTTTCAAAACTCAAAAAATATTTGCTAAGGTGAGAAAAGATTTATTTAATTTAGATAGAGAATAGTATGATTTAAGGAGAAAATGATGAAGAAAGCTGTGTTTTTAAAATGTGGTTTTGTCTCTAGTGATATACTAATAGAATTAGTTTCAAAGAGAAATTATAATTGCATATTTGGTGTAACATTCTGGCATGCAGTTACACAAGATATTGTAATACATGGAGGCCATTTCATGGTCTGTTATGTAAGCTGAAACAGATATGTTGCTTTTAAAAACGATTTAAGAAATCAATTACATTTCTAGATATGTACTGCTAGAGCTTCATAGGTTGTTTTGGGCCATATTTATAAGGTATTTGAGTGTCTAAGATGTTGTGTTCGCCTTTTAAAATGTAAAGTGTTCCTCATGGGACAAGTGTCTTGTAAATACGCTCCCACTTGTGCTTGGCAAATTTAGATTTTGATTATGGGAGTTACCTAGCCATGTTAATAGTGTCCCAAAAATGGTGCTAGGGCATTCCAGAAAACACTTTCATGTGTCTCAAGGACATTTTTAGTCATTTCTTCATGAATGCAGGTATACAATTGATTTATATGCTGTGTTTAAAAACGAATTTTGAAATGAATTAAATTTCAGGATATGTACTGTTAGAGCTTCATAGGTTGTTTGGGGTCATATTTAGAAGGCATTTTAGTGTCTTTGAAGTTATTTTTCCCTTTTTAAATGGAAAGCGTTCCTCATGGGGCCCTGAGCAGTTCTTAGCCATGTTATTTAATAGGAAGTGGATAACATGGCTAAGAGCATTTGCTGGGAAATGCATGAATATCGCTGATTTTTCTGCTATATTCATGCATTGTGGCCGTTTTTTTTCACATTGCTTCATAGGTTGTTTGGGTTCATATTTAGAAGGCATTTTAGTGTCTTTGATGTTATTTTTCCCTTTTTAAATGGAAAGCGTTCCTCATGGGGCCCTGAGCAGTTCTTAGCCATGTTATTTAATAGGAAGTGGATCACATGGCTAAGAGCATTTGCTGGAAAATGCATGAATATCGCTGATTTTTCTGCTATATTCATGCATTGTGGCCGTTTTTTTCACATTGCTTCATAGGTTGTTTGGGTTCATATTTAGAAGGTATTTTAGTGTCTTTGATGTTATTTTTCCCTTTTTAAATGGAAAGCGTTCCTCATGGGGCCCTGAGCAGTTCTTAGCCATGTTATTTAATTGGAAGTGGATAACATGGCTAAGAGCATTTGCTGGAAAATGCATGAATATCGCTGATTTTTCTGCTATATTCATGCATTGCGGCAGTTTTTTTTCACATTGCTTCATAGGTTGTTTGGGTTCATATTTAGAAGGCATTTTAGTGTCTTTGATGTTATTTTTCCCTTTTTAAATGGAAAGCGTTCCTCATGGTGCCCTGAGCAGTTCTTAGCCATGTTATTTAATAGGAAGTGGATAACATGGCTAAGAGCATTTGTTGGAAAATGCATGAATATCGCTGATTTTTCTGCGTTATTCATGCATTGCAGGCCTTTTTTTATCACATTTGCAAGCATTTCTTAGCCATGTTATCCAATGGGAGGTGGATAACATGGCTAAGAGCATTTGCTTCAAAGGTTGTTTGGGGTTATATACCATTTTTGGGAAATTATTAACATGCCTATCTAACTCCCATAATCAAAATCTAAATTTGCCAACCGCAGGTGGGAGCGTATTTACAATAAATTTGCACCATGAAGAATGTAAAATAGCATACTAGATACTCAAATAACTTATAAATATGATCCAAAACATCTTATGAAGCACTAGTAGTGCATATTTCCAGAAATGTATTGGTTTTCATTTAATGATTTACTTCATTGGTAGGCCTTCACATGTTTTTTTACCTTGGTTTTTTTTCAGTGAAAATCTTATCTGCAACCATGTGTTGGCCTCACCTCAAATAAACAAAACAGGTGATGGACTGAATGTGGATCAATGACACACATTCACCCCAGTCCAAAGATCTGGGCCTAAACAAACCTTTAGATAGGCTACATCTTATCGTCATCCTGAATTAATGATTTAAAATATTAGGGAGTGATTTATGAGTGTTGTATGCCTGTTTTGTACCATTGAGTGTCATTTTTGTGATGCAGTGCTGGTGGAAAATATTTGCTATGTTAAATAATTAGTACAGCATTAAGTTTTAGATGACTGTTATTTATTTACTGTTTGGTAATAGTGGTTAATAACATTTTATATTATATTTTTTCACAGATTCAACTGCAGATTCTTTCATAGTTTGGAAAATGCCTTCCAGAAGTCGAATACGAAAGGCTAGAAAACGTCAAAGACAGCAGGATGATGTTTTATTGCAGCAGTCCTCTTCCCCAAATACTTGTCAAAACACCAAGAAAGGTCCGGGTAAGAGCACGAAATCATTCTTAAGAAATATTTGTAGTAAAAAAAATTTTGCTCAAAAAAATGTGTCTCTTAACAAAAAGAGAAGTAATTTAAATGGAAAGGAGAGACCCATCACAAATGTTACTGGTAGAGGAAGAGATAACTCTGTGCATGATAGTAGAAGGAAACAACAGTTTAGGGACATTCGACAACGAATGTTCCGTAATAGGATATTAGTTAATTTATTGAAAAATATTAAAAAGAAAGGCCAACAGAAAGCGGCATTTTATAGGAAGAAGAAAAATGTAGAGAAAATTATTGATCATGCTTTTGAAATCAAGCGAAAGTTGTTTATTTTGGTAATCAATAGAATTAGGAAACTAAGCAAGGTAATTTCTGATTTCAAAACAAAAAGTAGATGGAAGAGAGTAGTAAATCGTACTAACTTTTGTGAAGTTTTTTCTGGAGAATGGATGCATAGTTCAAGTTCTGAGGCATTTTTTAATGAGGAGACTTATTTTCAGGATAATGATTTGGTGCATGCAGTTGACATCAGTGGTCGAGCTTATGAAGTGAAGGATGGTTGTCCAGTTGAAAAAGAACTACTTGTGACAACAGAGACAGAAGAGGCGCTAAGTGATGAGGTTTTAGGAAGACGTCCTAAGGGTCCTGTGTACATTTGGAAGTGTAGTTCTATTTGCAGTGTGCGACAGGTTTCCATCAATTTGCTATGTGATTTTATACGGACATTTAATAAGAAAAGTTTGAAGCAGAAAATGAAGTTGTTGCAAGATTTAGATCCTTGCAGAGTGAGACAAATGACAGGTTTGCGTGGTCATTCACTGGCTTGTCTTTCCAGGAGAGTATGCCAGAGTGTTTTTCATCATTTCAGGATGCTAGCAGTGCATCATAATAAAGTGAGAAAATTAGTGAGAATGTTGTATTATGCTAAGAGTCCAGCAATTATGCTTAAACAGTTATGTGCTGCTCTTTTGCATGGTTCTGAAATAGATGTGAAGAATCTTTGTGAAGAAATTGAGTTTTGTTACTTTGGTAGTAAAGATGAGAATGTTCAAATTGACCCTGAAGTAGAGGGTAATGTGGAAGATAATGTACAGGTTTCCAGTACAGATAATTTTCAGAAGGAAATTGCCACGTTTCAGATGAAATCAAGTGAGAGGCCTAATTTCACTTGTGTATGTTGTCGACGCACTTATTATAAGAATCAGACTAAGGTAGTGGATTTATATGCAAAAAGTGAAAGGGAAAATAATAGTGAATGGAAGGATTTAGCCACATACTTGATGGTAGAAAATTATTTTGATTTGGGATCGGATCAACGTGTGTGTACTTATTGTTGTAATAAATTAAACCAAAACCAGATGCCTGCTAGGGCAGTTCATAATAATCTGGAATTGGTTGAGATTCCTTCTGAATTGAAGGATTTAAATACTTATGAATCTATTTTGATTCAAAGTATCCATCCCTTTCAGGCTATTGTAAGAATGGAGCCAAAGACAGGGAAATTGCCTCCAGCAGATTTACAGAGAGGATTAAAGGGAAGAGTTGTTTATTTGCCTCTAGATTTGAACAAAAACATTAACACAATTGGAATAGAAAAAGTGGAAGAGGAACCTCTGGTTATCTTGGTTAATGGGGTTCCGACAAAGAATAAGAAAATATGGCAAGATTTAGTGGATGTTAGGAAAGTCAAAAAGGCAACAGTGTATTTGAAGAAAAATAATAAGTACTATAAGAATGTATATGTTGCAGAAGAGGAAGTAAGTGATGAAGAGGATAGCGATTTGTGTGCTGGCCAAATTGAGAAAGTAGAGGCCTCTAAAAGTGAAGAAATATATGAACATTATAGTGTTCATCCTTTGCATTCCAAGGAAGTGATGGGGAATGCTATTGAGTTGTTTCAAATGAAACAAGCCAAAGGGAGTCCCATTAGTGTTTGGGAGGAAAGTTTGGAAGCTCGGTGTTTCCCACAGCTATTTCCCACAGGTCAAGGAGGAAGATATGATGAGCGACCTCGTGAAATTCCTGCGTCTGAATACCGGACTTTACGATTGTATGCAGAAGATCCTAGGTTTCGGCAATGCATTCCCTATTTGTTTCATCTCCTGTTTGAAAGCGATCTGTCTGGACTGTCATATGCAGTGAACCACATCTTAAAAAGTGGTATACAGATGCGAAACATCTCGGCAAGTGACTTTATGCATAAAGTCAATGTCCAAGACAGTATTTTGGATTCTCACTTAATTAATCTCATGGCGTGTCAGCGTGGTACTAATGAGTACTGGTACCGTCGTCATGGTGACTTAAAATGTATGCTGAGGAACTTAGGAACTCCGACATGGTTCCTCACTCTGAGCTGTGCCGAGTATGGCTGGGATGACTTACTTGAATTTCTACGAGAGGCAAATGGAAATATTGAAAACATTGAATTCAAGACACCTGGAGAACTGTGTTCTTTGGATCCTGTGAATGTATGCAGGTACTTCAATCATAGATTTGAAGCTATGATGTCTTTCATCACAAATAAAAAGAATCCACCTCTTGGAGAGGTGTTGGATTTCTTCTGGAGAAAGGAGTACCAAGCAAGAGGTGCCCCTCATATACATATGTTGCTGTGGATCAAGGATGCACCTAAATTTGGAACAGATCCGGATGACTTAGTGATGAATTTCATCGAACAGTATTCTACGTGTGCTGTTCCAAACGCAACGGAGAAGAAAAGTCTAAGAGAACAAGTTCTACGTTTCCAAAGCCATCGTTGTGGAAAGTACTGTCGTCGTAAATTCAGAAACAAGGACAAGTTCTACACCAAATGTCGTTTCAACTTTCCACGACCGGTGATTTCTAAAGGAAGAGTGAACAGTTTGATGTCTTCGCTGCGACATAATGTGACGAGGAAATCACCCAAGAATACATACAATTTGAAAAGGAACGAAGAGTCCAAGTACATCAATGACTACAACCCAGTGATTTTGTCCATGTGGAATGCCAACATGGATATACAGTTTGTGGCTGACAACTGTATGGCTGTGGCTCGGTATGTGACATCTTACATCACCAAAAAAGAAAAGACCGAACTGAAGGATATGTGGGAGGACATTTCCCATGAAAAGAGCCTCAGCAAGAAGTTGTACAGTTTCAGTCTGAAGATGTTGTCGCATCGAGAAATCGGAGCTTACGAATGTTCTGATCGATTGTCTTCAGCAAGTCTCTATGCCAAATCCAGGAGTCTCGTTTGGGCGAGTCTTGGTCTTGCTGCAACGCGAAATCGAGTTCTTAAACCTGTTCGGGAAATTGAGTATTTGGCAGAAAAGGAACCAAACAGTACCGACATTTTGAAGACCAACATGTTGGATACATATTATCCAAATCGAAGCAGTCACCTTGAGAATATTTGTCTATATGAGGTTCTCCAAAATTATATATTCAAGAGGAACATCAAAGAAGATATTGAGAAAGGAGTGTATGCTGTAATTGGAAGTGAGGGATGCCTGGTCAAGCAAAGAAAATGCCAATTAGTAAACCATCGAAAATTAAGTGGCGAATCTCCAGAAAAAAAGGAGTTTTTCTATTTAGCACTTTTGCAACTTTTCAAGCCTTGGCGTGCAGAAGAGGAACTGCTTGGAGATTTCCTCTGTTACGAAGACTCTTTCAATGCAGCCAAGGAGTCCATAGAATGTCCTGCTTTTTCTAAATATCAAGAAATGCTAACTTTGGAAATTGAGCAGGAAGCAACGATTGCAGCCGAGATTGCCAGAGACAGTTCTCAGGACAGTCAGAGTTCTGTTTCATTGAGTCAAGATCCACTTGGAGGACCTATTATCGAAAATGAAGCTGCCACTGCTATGAATGAAGTAGAAAGAGCCATGGCACATGCTCAGGAGGATTCAGTTAACTTACAAGACTTGGAAAAACAACTCAACGTTGAGCAGAGGAAAATATATGATGAAGTTACCAAGGAAATTGAGCACGGATTAAGTCATGAGAAGAAAGAGTGCTCGTGTACGTCGTTGAAGCCTGTCCGACTGTACGTGAGTGGAGAAGCGGGAACTGGAAAAAGTTTCCTCATTAAAGCAATCTCTTGTTATTTGCAGGAAAGGACTGAGTCATCGCTGTCTTGTGTTGTCACCGCTCCTACTGGACTGGCAGCACATAATATTAAAGGTATTACTTTGCATCGTCTATTGATGCTGCCGGTGGAGCATGACAACAAATTACAATACAACAAGTTATCTGGAGATGCTTGCTGTGAAGTTTCAAGAGTTTTGAGGAAAATGAAACTACTTATCATTGACGAAGTAAGCATGGTTTCCAATGTCATGCTTGCCTTTGTGCATTTGAGAATGCAAGAAGTACTTAAAACTGAATATGATGTCTTATTTGGTGGGAAACACATTATTGTTTTCGGAGATCTTCTACAGCTGACACCAGTAAAAGGTCAACCTGTGTTCAAAATACTCACGCATGAAGATACCAGGAAGTGCCTAGGGAGCATTGGCAACGTCAATATATGGTTAAACTTCAATTATGCAGAACTGCATCAAAATATGCGTCAGGCAAAGGATGAAGATTACAAGAATATTCTACAAGATATTAGAATTGGAAAAGTGACCGAGCATGGGAAAGAAGCTTTAAATGCACGGTTACTGTCAAATTTGTATCCCAAACAAGATATTGTGCCTGAGAATATTTTTCAGAAAATTACTGAGAAGAAATCCGGGATATGTCTCATGCCAACTCTTGCAGAATGTGCCATCTTCAACAACAAAATGTTGAATTTAGAAAAGCAAGAGATTGTGAAACTTGAAGCTATCGACAAATTAGAGCATATGGGATCAACAATTATTTTGTCAGACAATTTGAAATCAAAATTGGATTCATTAGAGAAGACTATATCTAAAACAGCGGGTTTTGAAAAGACTTTGAATGTGTGTTTAAATTGCCGAATTATTTTGAGAAGGAATTTACATGTAGAAAGAGGTCTGGTAAATGGATCAATGGGTAATGTTGTTGATTTTGAGAAATACAGAAATAGAGATGGAATAGAATTTTTAAAAATTAAATTTGATGGCATTGAGGAAGTACAGCAAATTGGTCGTTGTTCTGCTAGGTTTTTGCTTGTTAAAGATTTATATGTTCGCCGTAAACAGTTTCCTGTTTGCTTGGCATATGCGGTGACAATCCATAAATCGCAAGGTTTAAGTGTAGACTGTGCATTGGTGAATATTGGCAGTTCTGTGTTCAAGGAGGGTATGGCATATGTGGCATTGTCACGAGTTAGAACTTTATCGGGATTGTACTTGATTGACTGTGATGTCACAAACATTTGTGCGGATCTAGATTGTGTTAAGGAATACAATAGGTTAAGAAGAGAGTATGCGCCACATTTGCCTCAATATCCTTTGTTTGAGAAACGTGTGGTAGGCCGCAAACGTAGAAATAGCAGTAATAGTAGGGAGGTTGTTGCAAAAAGACTAAAAGTCAATGAACCGAAAATTGTTAGCAGAAAGAAAGTGGATTCTGTTGAAGATGTTGTCGGTTTTCAATTTGAAAACAGTTCTGGTGTCAACTGCTATGCAAATGTAGTGGTTAATGTTCTCTTTTCACTAGAGAGTTTAAAAGAACAGATTCTGTTGAATTCTGAACAAATTTTATGCTGTTTGTTGAATTCTGTTTTCGAGAAATGTAGCAGTGATCGAACAAAAGTAGAAAGTGTGTCTGAAGTTCGTTATCTGTTAGATGAATGTTCAGGTCAAACAGACTTCTCTGAAAATAATCAGCAAGATTGTCAGGAGTTTTTAATGTATATGCTTGATATATTGCAAGTTGAGGGTGTAGATGTAGATCACCTGTTTGGGCTTTCTTATCAATGGCAGCATGACTGCGAGAACTGTATGGTATCAAGTACTACTAGTGTAGACTCAGAAAGATTTATATATTTAACTTTGCCAGACAGTAAATCAGTCTCCTTTAATAAGCTAGTAAATGCAGCGGATCACAACATGGAGTGTAGCCAATGTAAATGTGATATGATGTCAACATTATTTATACGTAGATATGGCCAGTATGTCATTTTAATGATGCAACGATGTAGGCCTGATGGAACAAAATTGTCAACTTTAATAAAAAATTTTGTGGCTTCTCAGCTGTCAATATCAGGGAGGACTTTTGTTACTGTAGCAATTATCTATCACGATGGTCCATCAACAACATCAGGACATTATACAGCTTACTTAAAGTCTGGAAACGGCTGGTCATTCTGTAATGATTCTGTTGTAACGTTCAAAAAAAAATTGCCGTTTGACCTTAAAAATTCTTACCTGGTGTTTTTAAAACCAAAATTTTAAGTAGAGGGAATGTAAGTCTGCAATGCTGTCTCGATTAAAAATTCAACTATATAAACCTAATGCAAGTAAGTCTGCTTCATAGTAAGCAGTATCAGTGTCATAGGAAAAGGAGAACATGACTGACAAAGAAGAGTAAGATATTAGTAGTCCAGGATTGTGAAAATAATCTCAAATATTTTATTTTTGAAAGTTGCGAAAATAGAAAATGTCGGGATTTGATTGGAAGAATTACAAGATTTGCGAATCGCGGCAACATGATTTGGCCTAGTGGAAACATGTGATATAATGAGAGAAGTTTTTTTTCTATGTAACATATTTCACGTATCGATGGAGGTTTTCTTTCAGAAAGTGGCGGGCTGAAAATATTTAAAGCACAACAGAGTGGATGCTGTTTATAGGAGATCCTTCGACGTCATTGAAAGTAAGTTAATTTTAAGAAGTTTTGAAATCAGATTTCTTAGGTTGTATGGGTTTTTTAAACACAGTCATTTTGATTGTGTTTTTTTTTCCCCGCTGTTACATGATGAATACCTTCAAGTCACTGATTTAAGTGAAATTTGATACATTCTGAGAACAGCAAAAATAAACCATTTAACATGTATAATTAATGTTATGCTTTTTGTCCTTATGATATACATTTAGAAATGTGTGGTACATATGGGTAAGGTGAGTTCTGTAAATATCAATTTTAATGCTTAGAGTGCTGTACTTCTGGGTAGTGTTTTTTTTTTATAAAAAAAAGAGGCCTCACCTCAAAGAAAGCTCTTGAAAGCACACATCTTATTTGCATCCTAAAACAATCATTTACAATGTTAGACACAATTTTATTATGACTTTACATCTTTTTTGCGCTGCTATTGCATCACTATTGTGAGACATTAGCAGTGCAAGAAAAACATCATGTTTCAAAATAGGCCTCAGTTCAGCAATATCAAGATACAGTTTCTTTCGAATATATATCTTTAGGATTGTGTAGGGAACGTAGAGAAGCAGAGACTTCTGTAAATGTCAAAGTTGTTGAAAAACTGTTTGTTTTTGAACCTTTTCCCTTGTCTTTTCTAATTTTTAAATACATGTTTTAATATTTTTTGAAATGTTTGTTCTTTGTTTTACAGATTGAAAGTATGAAAAAATATTTAAAAAAGGTAACAAGAATTATAAGGTAAATGTTTTCCACTCTTTTTACCCGCAATGCACTGCTGATGATGTCATTGACAGTATCTCTCATTTACTCTCTCTAGCTGTCTTTCTTTTTACATTATTCTCTGTTTACTTCCCTTATACTAACTCTTCTTTTTTTTTAAAAAAATATTTTTTTTAGTTCGCTTAAAGTTCGCGAACCGGTCAGCGAACTTGAAGCGAACCAAAAGAAATAGAGCTTGCCAGAGTGATAAACATTCTAGCAATTTTGTTTGAAAGGGGAGGTAGTTCTGAAAAGAACTGTTTTTTTTTGTTTTTGTTGTTTTATGTTTTTTTTGTAATTTTTTGAACATTTTTTGATTTTTTTGTATTTTTAGAACTGTTTTATGTTTTTTTTGTGTTTTTTAAGGAGGGGAGACAACAAAAAACAGGCTTTCAAAACGGCTCAACTGGAGCAAAAAAAAAGAAAATTACTTTTTGGGTGCATTAGGGCACTTATGATTTTCATATGCAATGTTCATGAGGTTGACACTCATGTTGCCATATGACAGCATAGCACCACAGTAAATACAAGACACCTTCATGTGCTGGAAGTTACGTTGGATGTTTGGCACAGTCTCTTGTGCCTCTCTTCCCGTCAAAGACAATGTGGATGTAGATCTTGCCACAGGAGTTGCCGTCGGATTGTCTACAAGATCCCTTAACTCAGCCCGGCTGTAGTTCAAGGGATGCCACCTGCTCATGTGACGGTGCATTGTATAGTTCCCCATACTGTACTTCTTTTCTGTGCCTCTCGACAATCTGTGGTCACAGATGAGGCAGGTGGCATATTTTGCATTCACTTTCTTGGTTCCAGGAGGGATGGTGAAAAACTGCCAGATGAAACTGGTTTTTCGTTTAGAAACCCGGGGCAACTCATCAACAAATTGTTGTCCCTCTCTCTCCTCTTCTTCTTCTTCCTCATCTTCCTCCTCTCTGTTAGTCATAATTTGACTGGGTGGTCCTCTCTTCTTATGGGGAGGTGGAGGTGGTGGTGGGGGTGCACCAGCTGCAGCAACAATGGAAGCCATTGTGGATCTTCAGATAAATGGTCTTTCTCTCACCAAGATGAAAGTCAGAGTGAGGAAATAAGGAGGGGTTTACTTGATTTGGGGAAAACAAAAGTTCTGAGCCAATGAAAAGTGTTATTTTTAGGTCACATGACCTAGTCATACATCATTTGGAAACCAAAAGTGAAATGAACCAATGAGAAGTTTGATAAACAAGTCACATGACCTGTTCCGCTTACGTTACGCGGCGCGCGCCGCGTCCCAGATCGCTTCCGGTTCGCGGTCCGGAGCACTTCCGGGAGCGCTAACGCGGCGCGTCATTAGACGCATTACGCGATAACGTGATACGTCGCGCTTCCGCGGCGCGTCACTGTTCCGCTAACGTAACGTTGACCGGTTCGCGGACTAGATCGCGGCATCAAGATGAGCTAACGGAAAGCTTCCCGGTTCGCGAACTAGAAGCGAAGAAAAAAAATATTAAAAAAAAAATTATCAATAAACATCTAAATATATTTTGGGATTTAAAGAATAATACATTTTACAGCTACAGATGTTAGCTTTTAAAAAACCAATGAAATTCACTGAAAAAACCATAGGTTATAGACCATATATAGTTAGAAATTTGCATTTAAAAAACCATTGAAATTCAATGAAAAAACCATAGGTTATAGACCATATATAGTTAGGAATTCGCATTTACAAAACCTTATTTTACTCGCATAAAACCATTGAAATTCCATATATAGTTAGTTGCGCTAACTATATATCGCGCACCCGCAATCCACTGCTGATGATGTCACATATTACATCATTCATGACATGGTCAGTGACATCACTGATGACATCACTGATGACATCTCAAATGACATCACTGATGACAACATCCAGTGACTGTATGTTTCTGTGAAGTTAAAATATGTCTTACATATTGAAGAATGAGTGGATGTATAAGTGTCTGGATGAAGGATTTAGTAGGTGCATGACTGACTGTATGAGTGAGTGATTAAATGTGTCTCACTGAGTGCATGGGTTAGTGACTAAACTGTCTTAATTTGTGCATCATTATGTCTGTTGTTCTGTAAACTGTTGCATGTGTTGATAAGTAGCTATATGAGTAACTATATGGGTTATTGATTGGTTACCTTAGTATTTGTATGGGAGACTGAGTGTGTGTGTGGGTGGCTGGGAGGTGTATGACTCTGTGCATAGATGTGTGAGCAGTTGATTCACTAGAGGTATGGTTTCAAAAGTGCATGTGGTAACAGCTGTATGGGCGGTTGACTGTGTGCATGAGTGTATTGGTGAGTGAATGGATATCTCAGTGCTACATGTCAAAGTAAGTACATATGTAAAACACAGTACATGTGAGAGTTGACATATATAAATAACTGTGCATAAGAGCCAGTGAATGTGTGAGTGGCTGTATGGATCATTGTGAACTTGTATCAGGGATTGTATAAGAGAGTAAATATGTGTTAGTATATGTTTGAATAAGTAAAGTTTGTATAACTGTATAGTTGAGGAAATGGAGGTGTGATTGATTCTTTGCATGACTGACTAGGTGTGTGAGTAACTCCATGGATGAGTGACAGTCTGTGAGTGTCTGTTTACACTGATTGTATCTAAGGTTATATTAGAGTCTGAAGAGGTTCATCGTATTATCACATGAATGATATCATCAGTGATGTGATCAGTAATGTCAAATGAGATGTCATCAGTGATGTCATCAGTGATGTCATTTGAGATGTCATCAGTGATGTCATCAGTGATGTCACTGACCATGTCATGAATGATGTAATATGTGACATCATCAGCAGTGGATTGCGGGTGCGCGATATATAGTTAGCGCAACTAACTATATATGGAATTTCAATGGTTTTATGCGAGTAAAATAAGGTTTTGTAAATGCGAATTCCTAACTATATATGGTCTATAACCTATGGTTTTTTCATTGAATATATATATATATATACATTTCTTTAATTTAATTAAAACATGTATTATTTTAAATTGCATTATTTATATTATTTTTATGTATTTGTTATTTTATTACCCTTTACACCCTAAAAACCAATCCCACCCTGGTCCCTTTAAATGCCCCTACACCCCATAATCATAACCCACCCTTACTCCTTAGAATACCCCAACACCCTTAAACACTAACCCATCTTAACCCTATAAATATACCCTGTATCCGAAAACCCAAACCTATCCCTAAACCCTAAATATACCCCTGTACCCCAAAATCCAAGCCTAGCCCTGAACCCTAAAAATACCCCTGTACCTCAAAACACAAACCTAACCCTGTACCCTAAAAATACCCCTGTACCCCAAAACCCAAACCTATCCCTGAACCCTAAAAATACCCCTGTACCCCAAAACTCAAACCTAGCCCTGAACACTAAAATACCCCTGTACCCCAAAACCCAAACCTACCTCTGAACCCTAAAAATACCCCTGTACCCCAAAACCCAAACCTAGCGCTGAACCCTAAAATACCCCTGACCCCAAAACCCAAACCTAGCCCTGAACCCTAAAAATACCCCTGTACCCCAAAACTCAAACCTATCCCTGAACCCTAAAAATACCCCTGTACCGAGAACCCAAGCCTACCCCTGAACCCAAAAAATAACCCTCTACCCCAAAACCCAAACCTAACCCTGAACCCTAAAAATACCCCTGTGCCCAATACCCAAACCTAGCCCTGAACCCTAAAAACACCCCTGTACCCCAAGAACCAAACCTACCTCTGAACCCTAAAAAAACCCTGTACCCCAAAACCCAAACCTATCCCTGAACCCTAAAATACCCCTGTACCCCAAAACCCAAACCAACCCCTGAACCCTAAAAATACCCCTGTACCCCAAAACCCAAACCTAGCCCTGAACCCTAAAAATACCCCTGAACCCCAAAACCCAAACCTAGCCCTGAAGCCTAAAAATACCCCTGTACCCCAACCCCCAAACCTAGGCCTGAACTCTAAAAATAACCCTGTACCCCAAACCCACACCTATCCCTAAACCCTAAAAATACCCCTGTACCCCATAACCCCAAACTACATCTGAACCCTTAAAACACCCCAAAACATATACCTCAGTACCCCAAAACATATACCCCTATACCCATACTTACCTTATCCAAACATTTTTTTTAAAACATGCTTTTACCATTCAATACATTTACAACGAATTTCGTTGTAAATGTATGCGTGGTAAAAGTATATAAAATGTAATGCCATGCGTTATAATGGCATTGCGGAGTCATGGTACTTTCTTAATGAAAGTATGCGGAGTGATGGTATGCGGAAAGAAAGTTGCGGAATAATGGGTGTTTACCGTGTAGGAGACGTTCAGACGCTGCCGCACTCCCGTGCTTCCCACCCGCTCAGTGGCCACTTCCTGATCTTGCTGTTCCTGCTTGTTCCAAACGTCTAGCAGTCTGATTGGGCATCCCGAACTTCAATTATGTAGGTCGGAATTTGGAAAGACTGCTGGTGACGCATGGGCTTTTTCAGACATCAGATTGCTTCGTTCTATGCAATGTTCTGTGGTGATTTATTGAAGGCCTTCACACAGCTTAACAAATACGTCTTACCTTTGTTTAAACTCTACTGTAAAACACAGCATTAAATTCTTAATTTCAATACATTTTTCTTTCAATTCTCCCCAGAATATGTCAGCTCTGTAAACCGCCTCCTTTTGATCAGTTTTCATACTTTGACAATCACATTAATCATATCACTGCATGTTTTTCCATGACCCATTTCTTTTGGTTAAAAGCACTTCTGTATGCTGTGGTTACAGCTCCTCTGAAGCACCCTTATCGGCTATTACTTTCAAATGCCTTCTTTTATAAACATGCCTGTTACCTGGCAGCCATAGGCTAAGAGCCTCCTGACAGCCGCGGCCACTTCGCCATCTTAGTGCAGCCCCTCTGAGCGTGTGTGTTTCAACTCCTGCTTGTACTGCACACATGGTGACGTGCATTCTACAAGATTATTGGCAGAGACTCCAAATGCTCAACTCCTCCAGGATATTTTCTTTTCTTTTCAAGCCTTTGTTTACCTAATCTGTCATTACTCTCTCTTGGCGTGGGTAACCTTTGCTCCCTAAAAGGTGATGTTGCAGGTAAATTGGAATATGGGCCTCTTGAGCCCTTTTGATCAGCTTCCTCTTGCGCATTCTTTCTTTTTTTTATTCTTTCTGAGTGTACAGAATGTGAAAGAGAACATTCTATGTAAGCCTTTTACCAGAGTGAAATGATTGTTTTAAATGAACATTAGGTAAAGAAGCATAAGGAGGACGGAAAAAATGACAATGTCCCTCTGCAATTAAATAACTTACCTCGAAGTATCTCGAGTTTGGAAGAGGATTTTTTTTTCATTTACAGATGGGCAGTGTCCTTTTTTCCCCGCAAAATAATGTAATATTCACGTTGTCCATCACTGGTCTACAAATACATGAATTTAATCCTTCGACTGTACACACCTAAGAGGCTCTCAGAGGAGGATTACTTCACTGGATGACATGACACTGAGGAAATTTAGAAAAACTATTTTACAGAGCAGATGTGGAAGGGTAAGGAAGGAAGATCTATCAGCCTGTCAAAAATTTCTAAGCGAATTGTCAATTACTCCTAAAGGAATGATGTCCAGGGTCAGACTGGGAACCCAAAGCAGCCCGGGCAATATTGCCAGACAATATGGGGGGAGGAGGTGCAAGTGTGCAGCACTGCTGCTTTTGGAACTTGGGCTGTTATTGCAGCACTGCTGGAAGACTGGTCCACAGCAGTGAGAGAGCGCCATGTTATTTTGAAATTTATCGGGGTGCACCATAATCTCGAGTAGTCAGCACCCGCATATTTAGAGGGCTTACTATTGTAGTTTTAACATACAACGTTAGGCTGAGAATCAGCATTGATATATATTGGTGTGTTTTTTAATAAGGGACTAATGTAAAGTTAATCGAAATGCAGTGTTACCTAATACAGAAATGTAACCACATGTGAAATGTCGTATTACTAATGAATGCTTTTAAATATAGAGGTTTATTAAGGAGTGAATTAACGCAGGCTTCTAATATGAAACCTATTGCTTGCATTGAACGTAGAATTAATGTGTTATGGTAATGAAATGTAATGTCATGTTGTATTAAAAATGTCTTTAAACGTGCAAAGGCCTGAGTCATGCTGAAGCCAGTAGAGGCCTAACAGTATTTTCTTTGTTAGCTTTAGTCGAGATGGAATAATTTTCTCTCTTTCGGAAAGAAGCTGTCTTCAGCAAATTATGGAATTGTAACTTCGAATGTCTGCAGAGATGTTTTTCGGCTTGCAGGTGCAAGGCCACAAGGCTCGTTAGGTAGAAGAGTTCATTGTTTAGGAGTTAGGATAGTAGGCGCGACTGGAGAAGAGCTGCCAAGGAATTTGGGAGTGTAACATTTAGCGAGAAGGTGCCTAGGACCAAAGGACACACCAACGGATGATGGATGGAAAGGTGCAATACTGGAAAAGTTTGGAGATCTTCACCTGCCAGAGGGGCGTACCTCTGGGCGTGTAGACGGTTTTTGGGATTTTGTATTAGGGACAGCATCCGAGGGTGGTGAGCAGATTTTAGTTAGGGAACAGACAGAGCAGGATGTAGTAAGCTGTAGAGAGAGGGCAGAGTGGGGTGTAATAAGGAGCATCTTAGAATGAGCTCGATAGTCAGACTATCTGCCTAAAGAAAAGTGAATGTACTTCTTTGGAAGTCCTCACTGCTGACACCTTTTCTCTGGGTTGATGGAAATGTTATGTAGGGATGTCACCTTAGTGTAGTGTAGGGACAGACTAACCATTTCCATTTATTTTTGTAAATGCAGTCCAAACTTCAAGCTGGGACCGCTCTTGGTTACCTAATGTTACTCGAATTGACTTTGCTTTTTATTCTGAGTCGCTTAAGAATCCTCCGTGGGATTATGTTTGTATTAGTGCCAGTTTACTTTTTGAACCTTTTGTTGAGATGTTTGTATGTTCAATTATTGTTGGCTTTGTAATAAATCTCTAAAAATGTTCAGTTGTAGTCAGTGGTCCTTTGAGTAAATTTGGAATTGATCGTAATGTTGTTTAATGTATCTTTGCGAAATCTTTCCTTATTCTTCTAAAACAGGGAAAAAGTCAGTCGACCTGGTTTGGGATACTAGAGAGGGTAAGAAAATCTAGATTAAAATCCCAGCTTCTCCAGTTGATAGCCAGAGGATGGTTCCCTTTCTAGAGTAGGGAAAGATCTGATCTAGATTAGGATAAGAGTTTCCCAAGGCCCATAGAAATTAGAGGATGATTGCCCAGTGGATTGTCGGTGGAAGACAGCGCTCCATGGAAACTGACGGAGAGTGACAGGGTGGTGAAAAGCAGCAGTTCGTAGGAGAGTGAGTATGAATAGGGTTATATGTTGTTAGATTGCGGTGTTTATATGTTGTGTTGTGGTGTAATGTCCTGCGGAGTTGGAATGCCTGTTGTATGAAAGGAGATCAGGCTGTGAGCGCGCGCAGCCGATGAAAATCTTAGGCTCAAGGAGTAGCTTAAGTGGTTCAGGTGTATCGCACACCTAAAGTAATTGCCGACCACTGTTAAGGAGATCTTGAGGTGCCATTGATCGCAGGCTTGACCGAGATAGGGGGAACGGATGTGTGAGTGCGTGAGTAACTAACGCAGGTTGTGAGTTGCTGAGCGATTGCAACCTATCAGCTGAGGTGATTGTCCAGTCGTTTTGTAGACAGTCAGTTACCAGTTGGGTGGCAATTACGTGACTGTGGACGTACAGTCAGCGAAGTGGTTGCTTAGTCGGAAGTGATCATTTCAGTGTATGTTTGGGACTTGCGTGTGAGGGAGAGACAAACTGTAAAGGAGGGAAACTGCTGCGATGCGGAGGCGAGTGACGTCAGAAGGTGCCGTGCTGGGATAGGGCGGTTGGTGTAAAGCTGCGCTGTGATTCGTGGAGCGTCATCAGGAAGTAAAGAGATGCTGGATTTCATCATGAAATGTTTTAAAGCTTTGCGAGAAATGTTCAGAAAGGAGAAGAGATTGGAGCCCGGGGGGGGGGGAGAGGCCCCACCCGAGGCTCATTACATGGCTACAAATGTTGGGTTGCACACCATATTGTGGCTTGAGAACGGGGCTAAGATGACAGACGGAAATGAGAAGTTGACTTTCCCTAGATACGGGACGTTCAGATTGGAAGTGTTGTATCAGTTGAAAGCGATTATAGCTTCTTTGCGACCTCTGCCTAGACTGACACAGTTTGAAGCATTGAATGCATGGATTAGGTCAGCGCATGAAAGAAACAGGGACAGGCGACAAGAAAGAGTGAAGAGATCAGTCAGGGCTGTCCAAGACGCGAGGTTTGATGCATTGGAAAAAAGATGGAGAATACAGACGATTGAAGGAGATAGGTTATTCCCATTGTTGGTTAAGGCAGAGGATGTGCAGAAAAGAAGTACGGAGGATGATGACAGTGATATGGAGCATAGCTTGATAGAAATGCTGTTATCAGAGTGACCACCCCCATACAATCTAGAGGTGGGGAGGAGAAGTCGGCCGCGATAGAGGAAGTGAGGGTACTACAAGTCCCTCCTAGAACTGAGGTAGTGGGAAAGCTCTCAACAGGAGAAGGACAGAATGTGGGAAGTGTCAGTTCTCAGAGGTTGCCGGAAGCTCTTACAGTGTTGGTCACTATTGGCCCTACAGTGTCAGTGTATAATCCAGAGCAAATGCGAAGTGGAGATCCATCACAGATAGGTATGGAAGGGAGTGTTATTAGTGAAAGTAACAGTGTGATAGAGGGAGTGGGTCAGATGCCAAGGCCTACAGGATGGACCCCATTGCCAGCGACAGCAGACTCTTCAAGAGTACCAATGGATTTAAGGGGCCCGAGACCAAAATCTATAGGGGAGTTGAGGCCGGACTTGAGAACTTGGAAGACAGTTGAAGGGACTCAGAGCGGCAGAGCAGGAGAGGATTGGGATCATGGAAGTACAGAAAATAGGGTGGTTCCTCCCAACTCCCCTGAAGTGTGTAGGCGCATGGGACAGGACAATGATTGCAGGGAGTCGAGTGGTGCATCTAGTCGGGGTACGTTGAGTGCAGCAATAAAGGCAAAAAGAATTGACGTGATGCAATTAAAAGCAGAAGTGGATGAGATTGTTGAAGGAAATTTACCTTTAGAGAGAATTGAGCTCTATGAACCAGATGAGTTGCTGTTTGTAGCGAAGGATGTGACTCGGAAAGCTAGATCGTCCCATGGGAAACTGACTGAATTAGCAGACAAATATGGTGTGGACTTGTCTAAGACAAAAATGCTGCAGGGTAATCACAGACAGCAATATACTGACCAAGATCTAGAAGAGAAAAGGGTGATCAGAACGGATTAAAGACTCACATTCAGGAACTGATTATAGGGATACGAGCTTGGAGTAGGCTTGACAAATGGGAAGAAAGATGGTCAAAGAAAAAGAGTGTTAGAAGGAGTACTATTAAGACACTCCCTGTGGGAGGAGGAATGGTGGAAATTGTGGCATACCCTTTGCGGGAGGTTGCCAATGGGGTATATGTGCATGTGCCCTGGAGTCGGGGAGATTTGGCTGCCTTTACAAATGATTTCCCAAAGCTGAGAGAGAGCCCAGTTGAGTGGTACAAGCAGGTAGAGAGGTTTGTTAAGATCTCGAAGGTGCTGTGGTTTGATTTGAACACCTTGTTTGACAATGTGGTTCCAGGAGACTTGTGGATAGCATGCAAGGTGGCTGTTGAATGGCCCATTGTGGAGCTAGAGAGGGATGCTGCCACGAATGGACCATCACCTCTTGTAATGAAAAAATATGAGCAAGTAATCATGTGGTTGAAATCTAAGGTACCACAGCAGGATATCGATTGGGTGAAGATAGATCGGACTGTTCAGGAGCCTAGAGAGACAGTGCATGAGTATTATTAATTACTATTACAGGTCTTTAAGCAGCACAGTGGGTTAGATGTGATGAATCCTAGGGACATGGGACAGTTTGTGTCAAAGTTTGTTCTAGGATTGAGGCCTGATATTTGTCTTATGATCCAGCAACATTTAATTTGTTGGCAGAACAAACCGCTGGACGAGATTTTGAGGTACACTAGATATTGTAGTGATAAAATCAACTCGAAGCACAAAAAGCTCCAGGACAAGTTGCTGTTGGTCCAGATGCAATCTACTGACAAGGGAGGTACCTTGGGGAGGAAACAGAATGGTCAGAAAAAGGGAAATGGGGACGACTCTAAGCCAAGGGTAGATATAGGGACGTTGAAAAAGACTACAGAATGCCATCAGTGTCACCAGATTGGACACTGGAGACGCGAGTGTCCCTATAACCCTGCAAATCAAGAGCAGCAAGAGGAGGAACTAGTTCAGGAACAGGTGCCTCAGTTGACAATGACAGCAGTAGCAAAGACCAAGTTGATAAAAGGGGCGACTTCGGCTCCTCGAGTACAGGTTCCCCAGCCAGCAAAGATATCGACAGGAACTCGGACTGTTCGACATATGCCTCTCCTTGAGGAGAGCGATGATTGCTACTTGGACCCATTAGCCTGACGGTGCCTGAGAGGGGAGGAGGACTGCACGCTTGGGGCATTCCTGGACGTAAACCAGAGGGGGCCATTTATAGAAGTTGATGTTGATGGTCACCCTACCACCTTTCTGGTTGACACTGGTGGTACCCGTTCTACTGTGAGATCTGCAGTAGTCCCAAACCTACCCCTCTCGGGACAGACAATCCAAGTTTTATGTGTTGCCAATAGGAAGATGACAAACCCTTTGACAGAACCAATTCATGTGAAAATAGGGACGTTCAGGGATAGACATCAATTTGTGGGGTGTGATTCAAGTCCTGTTTGTTTGCTAGGGAGGGATCTCCTGTGCAAGCTTAATTGCACTATCTATTGCACCCCCAAGGGAGTGGAGTTACAGACTCATGACGACTACGCTACCTTTAAGGTCGCGAATCATCCTGTGTGCATAGAAATGTACTCTGCCTTGACAGTGGAAGAGCTCCCTTTTGAGAGACTCAGTTTCCCAGGTGGAGACTTTACTGGAGAAGACATTGGTTTGATCAAGAGTGTTGAGCCAGTTAAGATTCAGGCTAAGGAGAACGTTGATTTCCCCCGAACACCCCAGTATAACTTGACCCCAGAAACAATTGCAGGGATGAAACCTGTGATTGAATCTATGATCAGACAGGGAATACTGAAGGAGATATTGGGGAGTCCCTGTAACTCGCCAATAATGGGATTTCCCAAGCCGAGCGGGAAGTTCAGGACTGTACAGGACCTTCGCTGAGTGAACAACATAGTTGTTCCATGTTGTCCAGTGGTACTGAATCCATCTGTTATCTTATTTCAGATCCTGTGCCAAGCTGAGTGGTTCACTGTGATAGACATTTGCCAGGCTTTCTTTTCAATACCTTTGCATTAAGAGAGACAATTTTTATTTGCTTTCCGGCTGGAAAATCGTATCTTAACGTGGTGTTGTATCCCTCAGGGGTACACAGAGAGTCCATTGATCTTTAATCAGATCTTGAAAAAAAAGAATCTTGAGAGTCTAGTACTGCCGCAGAACTCTGTTCTCGTCCAGTATATAGACAACCTCCTTGTTGCGTCAGAGACAGAAGATGTGTGCAGGATTGATACCATTCCCCTACTGAACCATTTGGCAGAGAACGGACACAAGGTGTCGCCAAACAAGTTACAGTATTGTATGAACAAAGTGCAGTATTTGGGGCACAGGATAGAGAAGGGCAAATGGAAAGTGTCACCAGATAGAATTGAGGCAATATTGAAAATGTTGGTGCCTTCAACTTAGAGAGAGGTCAGGAGGTTCTTAGGGATGGTTGGCTACTGTTGCCAGTGGATTGCCAATTTTTCACTGAAGGCGAAGCCTTTGCAGAGACTGACGCACAAGGATGGGAGTGATCCGGTACTATGGGACAACGACTGTATGAAGGCTTTCCTTGAGTTGCAAGAGGACCATTGTCATGCTCTGGCCCTGGGAATGCCTGATTACAATAAGTCTTTTTCATTGTCCTGCTGTGATTGAGAGGGTTGTGCATTAGCAGTCGTAGTTCAGGATCATTTTTTTTTTTTTAACATCATTTTTATTGCATCACCAATAGAAATGTACAGACAATATAAATATCAGCAATATTACAACATGTACAGGCTTAGTATGATCCAGTCGAGCTCCATCTGGGGGGTTCCCCTCGGCCTCGGTTTGGGCGATCTCATCCCTGCTCATTGCTCGTAGCCTCTTACAATGTCTGCTCGCTTCATTAAGCAAATAATCCTGGGATGCTTTTGCGATTTTCACCCCTCCCCCTCCCCAAATTTCGGGACCCCAACATCCCTCCAAAGCAGCTTCCTACCCACCCTCCCCCGTGGTCGCTCTGCGCTGGGCTAACCGTGTGAAAGTGTCCTGTGTGTTGCAGGAGGAAGTAATCTTTCGCTAAGGTGTGTTCTCCTGTGTAGTGTCAGGGCCTGCCCCGTCCAGTTCGCTCTCGTCATCCTGCCCCTCACCGTCCACATCCCGGAGCGCCTGCACCATCACTTCCCATGCCGTCGCCCTTTCCAGAGCCTTTTCGTCATTCAACCTCCAGGCCATCTGGTACCGTAGGGTACTTTCACACGCGGCCCATCTCAGACATTCTCCATACCATCTTTTATACGTGGGCCCCACTCTGGACTTCCAGTTTCTTGTGATCTCCCGCTTGGCCAGAATAAGCCCTAAATCTATAAATTTACTAGTCATCTTGTTCCTAGGCGTGTGCGGGAACCAATGAAGGATGCCAACCGCTTTAGTAAACTGGATATCCCTATCCGTTGCAACGTTAAGGGCCCGCCCAACGTCCTGCCAATAGTCTCCCAGGGAGGGGCAATCCCATAGCATATGGCATAAATCCGCCCCAATTGTATTACATCTGGGGCAAGCAGCGTCGGTCGCCCCAAAATACTGTTGGATTTTCCCGGGGGTAAGGTATGCTCTGTGAAGGACATAAAAATGAATCAATTGAAACCTTGCATTCCTCGAGCTCTTCCGTGCCCGTCTCAGCAGCTGGCCCCAGGTCGTATCTGGTATTTCCACTTGAAGGTCCAGCTCCCACTTGGTCTTCAGGGCTGCCAAAGGCTGCAAGGCCTCCCGCAGCATCCTAGAGTACAGGCACGTGACAGCCTTGAAGGTACCCGCCGCCATCATGGTGTACTGGCAGGCCATCGAGGTGCCCGGTTCCTGCAGCCCTTCCCCCCAGTGCGCTTGCATAGCGCCCGTGACCGCCGCGTGCAGCAAGTAGTCGCCCCTTGGGATGTCAAATCGCTCCTGCAGGTCCTGGAACGGCAGCAGCACCCCATCTTCGTAGAGGTCACCCAACATTTGTATTCCCGCCTCCTCCCAACCTAGCAAGCGCGACCAGTCTCCTCCATGTGAGAGGGCGGTGACCATCCCCAGCGGAATTTCTGGGGCATACATAAGGCGGACACCCGCCCGCTTACGGGCCCGGTCCCAGCAAAGCCGGAACGTCTGCTCCTCGATCGTCAGGTCTCCCACCCGGAGCTTCTGGTGCAGCGTAATATACGCCAGAACGTGTCGCGGGGTGCCTTCCATTCTCGCGTCCTCGGGGCCTCTATACACTTTCGCCACCTCTTGAGTAAAAGTCTGCAGCTGCGCGGCTAAGTAATACCCTTCAAAATCCGGCACCGCCATACCCCCTTCATCTTTGGGGCGCAACAGAGTGTCGAGCGCTATACGCCTCCTTCCCGTGCCCCACAAGAAAGCTATGACCAATGACCTCAGGCGTTTGAAGACCGAGCCCGGGACCCACACCGGGAGCGTCCTAAAATAGTACAAAAGCCTGGGCAGGGCTATCATTTTAAGCAAGGAGATTCTACCAGCCAGGGACAACGGCAGAGTTGCCCAGAAGTCCATGGACCCTCGCAGGGCGTTAATACAGCGAGTGATGTTGCCATCCAGTAGGTCGGATGGGGTGTGGTAAATATAAACCCCCAAATAATGTAGGCAACGCGGCTCCCACCGGAGCTCCTGGGCAGTGAGTGGGCATGGCTCTCCCGGCCTCAGGGGGAACAGACAGGATTTAGGCCAGTTGACCTTCAGGCCCGACAACCGACCGAACTGCCCCAATAGCTGCCGCGCCCCCTGGAGTTCGGGGCCCGCATCGGCCAGGAACATCAGCAGGTCATCTGCGTACAGGGAGATGAATTGCGGTCTCCCACGGAATGATAAGCCTGCGTAGTGGCGGCCCAGTCTGGCTTCCGCCGCGAAGGGTTCCATCGCCAACGCGAATAGTAGCGGGGATAGGGAGCAACCCTGTCTAGTGCCACGTCTGATCGGGTATTGTCCAGAGATCAGTGTGCCCACCCGGACCCTCGCTACCGCCTCGGTGTATAGGACCTTGGTCCATTTTATGTATCCTTCCCCCAGTCCGAAGCGACGCATCACCTCATACAAGTACCCCCATTCAAGGCTGTCAAACGCCTTTTCAATATCAATAGAGAGGACAAATGGGGAAACGCGATCAGGCCAGTCCACACCCATCAGTCTCGTGAGTCTACGAATGTTATGAGTGGTGTTGCGTGTCGGTATGAAACCGCACTGGTCACGGTGTACCAGGCTTGTCATGTGTATCAGCAGTCTGTTGGCCAGAATTTTGCTGAGAATCTTGTAGTCTGTCGTCAACATAGACAACGGACGATACGAGGACAGAGCCGCGCCCTCTCTGCCCGGTTTCAAGAGCGGGATCATGAGGGCCTCGCACATGGAGCCCGGGAGTCGGCCCCTCGCCTGTGCCTCGTTGTACACCTCGCGCAGCCGTGGGGCAAGGTGCTCTAGGTATTTACCATAAAATTCTATTGGTAGCCCGTTGAGTCCCGGGGTTTTATTTCTAGCCATTTGCTTTACAGCGCAACCTATTTCTCCAAGAGAAATGGGCCGACCCAGCTCTTCCGCCTCCGAGTCCTCCACTCGTGGTAACTGTAACCCGTCCAAGAACCCCTCAAGCTCCTCCGCCCCTCCCGTTTCACCACTCTCATAGAGCCCCTCATAATAAGCACGAAACTTATTCAGGATCCCGGGTTGAGTGTGGCAGGGCTCCTCCCCTGGCTCCTGGATCCCCATGATTGGCACACCCCTCCGGACTGGGTTAGCAAGCCAAGCCAGCATCGACCCCGCCTTATCACCTTCCGCATGCGCCCTTGTCATGTACGCCTTGTGGTCAAAGCTACGCAGCCGCTCCAGCTCTACCGCCAACCCCTCCCGTGCCCCGCTAAGCCCCTCCTGCAGCCCAGGGTGATTCGGGCGCCTCTTATCCATGTCCCTCAGCCGTGTCTCAGCCTTATCCAAGTCATCCAATAGAGTCTTCCGAGCCCCTGCCGTATGTCCAATACAGTGTCCCCGCACCACCACCTTAAACGCGTCCCATTCAACCGCTCTCGTAGAGGCCGAGCCACTGTTCACCTCAAAATACCTCTCAATGCGCTCACCCAGGGCCTCCCTGAACAACAAGTCATCTAGGGTGTCAGGTTGCAGGCGCCATGTTGGGACGCAGTTAACAGTCACCATCCATTCCAGAGATAACAACAAAGGGTTGTGGTCCGATATCGTCCTGGCCAAGTATTCTGCCCCTCCCACCGTGGGGAGCACACACGCCGAACAAAGAAATGCATCCAGCCTTACATGCAGATCATGCAGGTGTGAGTGAAAGGAATAGTCCCTAGTAGTGGGGTGCAACGCCCTCCATGCATCCGTGAGGGCCCAACTCTCCTGCCATTCCAACCTACGCTTGGCGACTCTATGCACTGGGGACGCGCGCAGCGGGGGATGGGACCTATCTAGTAACACATCCTCAACCGAGTTGAAGTCCCCCCCCAAGAGGACCGGCCCTGCCAAATAACCCGCCAATTTGCCCGAGATGGTAGATAAGAAGGCGGGCAGTTCTACATTGGGAGCATACACATTACAGAGAGATATCACCTTGCCTCTCAGCCTCCCCTCCACCGCCACATATCTGCCCTCCGGGTCCACCAACGACTTTGAAACCTGGAAGGGGACCCCCGCCCTTATCCAAATCAGTGCCCCCCGTGCAAAAGCTGAAAATGTCGTGTAAAATAACTGCCCCCTCCAGCGCCTTTGCAGAGCGGCCCCTTCCTGCTTATTAAGATGTGTCTCCTGTAGGAACGCTATATGAACCCCCCTGCGCTTGAGGTACGCCTGAACTTTATGTCTGCGCGACATGGACTGCATACCCCGCACATTCCAGGTCACACATTTCAACGCCCCGGTACTAGCCATCCCCCCCTACACAACAGGACCAAGGAGCCGAGAACAATGTCCGCATAAGTCCCGCGACCACGGGTCCACCCACCCACCCTCTCCAAACAGGAAGCCGAACCCCATCAACAACAACTACCCCCCGAGCAACCCCAACTGCTCGCAACTCCCACCCCCCCAGGATAGGCCCCCCCGCAACTGGAAGTACCCCCATCCAAACCAACACTCCCGACCACCCCTCAAGGAAAGGTGGTAATGATCGCAGTCCCCACTGCGGTGACCTTAGGGGCCAGTAAGACGCGGCTCAATGCGATATAACCTCAAAACAAATCAGCCCCGTACGCTCCACCCCACAATCCCCACATTACAGCTCCCCAAAACCTCAAGTAATTCCATTCCACTGCCGCGGGCCCAGTGCCCCGGTGTCCAACCAACGAGTTCACTCCACCAGTTCAGTTCAACACGCCTCCAGTATTTCCCCCGAAGTCTGCGGCGTCACAATAGGGCCCCGGGCTCCCCCAAATTCCGATTGTCCCGTCTCTGAGCCCGTGCCCGGGTCCTCCGATTCCGTGCCCTTCCCGGACTGACTCCTGGCGGTCCTAGATAAGTCCACTACCGCCTGTAGTGCCGCCTGCCTCTCCGCCTCTGTCTGCGACACCGACGGTTTTCCGGTCCTCTTGCGGTTCCTCCTGATCCGTTGGGATTGCCTGACCGGTTTCGCCACCTTAGCCTCCTCCTCCCTGGCCTTAGCACCGTCCGTTCCCGCTTTATAAGTGTCCCACCAGTCCCAAGCGTCCGCGGAGGTCGTGAAGAATAATGATTTCTCATCCACCACTACTCTTAGCTTGGCAGGGAACAACAGGGAGTATTTGATGCCTTCCTGGCGGAGCTCCCGCTTGAGGGATAGGAAGTTCGCCCGGAGTCGCTGTGTCTCAAAGGTATAGTCCGGGAACATGGTGACTCTGTTGTTATCCACTTGGAAGGGCCCTGCCTCCCTCGCCCTCTGTAAGAGCCAGTCTCTGTCCCGGTAATGGAGCAACTTGAACACCACTGGGCGAGGAGGAAGGCCCAGGGCTGGCGGGCGTGCTGGAACTCTATGTGCCCGCTCCAGGGAGAAGAAGGGGGACAATCCTTCCGGCGCCACCTCCGTCCGGAGCCAGTTATCGAGGTAGCCCACCATGTCGTCGCCTTCGATTTTTTCCGGCAGGCCCACTAGGTGTACGTTGTTGCGCCTGTTTCGGTTTTCCGCATCCTCGGCCCTCCTTTCCAGCACCTTCAGGCGGTCCATCACCTCCGCCATCTGGGCCTTCAACGTTGTTTGGCCCGGGGCTAATTCCTGAACCGTGATCTCCACGGATTTCACCCTGTCCTTAAGTTTGTCGTGGTCGGCCTTCAGGAGGCCCAAACCCGTCGCCACCTGAGCTATATCTTGCTGCAGGGCGTCCTTTGTGGTGGCGATGGCCTCCAGGATACGATCCTGCATCCGCTGCAATGTCGCTTGGTCACGCTCCGCTCCCTCTGCAGCCTCAGTATCGGTCGCGCCATCTCCCTTCCCCTTCGGCTTCCCCATCTGGGCTGGCTTGAGCGATGGCCTCCGAATAAGTTCCTGGTCGCCCCCTGAGTGCCACCAGGTTTCGCCCTCCGGCAGGGCTCTCGGGTCCGGAGTAATCTCCAAGAAGCAGGAAACACCGAATGATCACAGCCCGGCCGGCGCCAGTCGTGCCAGGGGCCCGGGGTGCTCGTCACCGGGTCACCACCGCACTGTCGTCGCCCCTGCCAGGGGGCGGTCTCCAGCCACCGTCCAAGGGCGCGCCCAAGGTCCACTCGGCGCCTGGGGAGAGGCGCGATGCATCCGCCAACACCCCTGATTTGTCAGGGAGCAGTCTTTAGTGGGTCTCCGGGCAGACGCCTCCGTCGCTTCCGAGTCTCATGCCCTCGCCGCCATTTTGTGGGTCCGCAACTTCATGCCAAGGTCCGACGTTCAAAGTCGAAATACTGCTGTGGAATGGCTCGGTGTCGTCCCCCGTGGGCCCCTGACCCTCCGCAGTACTTTCCAGTACCGGATGATATCGGTTACATCGGGGTCCGATCAGATTTTCAGGATATTTTCCGGGATCGGGCACGGAGCTCCGAGCTCACGCTGCCTACCTCCTCGGCATCCAAGCCACACCCCCGTAGTTCAGGATCATGGAGGTGTCCGTAGACCAGTTGCTTATTTCTCAGCTACTTTAGATCCAGTAGCTTCAGCGATGCCCGGATGTCTCAAATCCATTGCTGCAACGGGTGTCAGCATTGAAAGGTGTGAAAGCATTGTGACGGGCCATCCATTGACTGTTTTTGTACTACACTCAGTTGAGTTGTTAATGACAAGGACAAAGACACAGCACTTGACCAATAACCGGCTCACACGCTACGAGCAGGTTATACTTGCTGCAGAGAATGTGACCCTCAAGAGGTGCTCTGTGTTGAATCCTGCTACATTGATGCCATTGCCAAATACCCTTGATGAAGATTGTGAGGACCATGATTGTCTTGAAGTGACTGAACTTTGCACCAAACCGAGACCTGACATTGTTGATGAAACATTGCTTGACCCTGATGAAACTTTCTTTGTCGATGGTTCGAGTATAAGAGAAAGCGTTGGCCAGCTGAGAGTGTCAGGAACCTAATATAAAGGTTCACAGTTTTTTTGTCCCTCAGGAGCAGTACCCAAAAGCCTACCTTCCAGCAGCTCGGACTCTGCACTATGAGTTCCGCAGAGGATCGAAGTGGCTAGACGAGGGGAGGTAAGGGAGGGTACTGCGGGGAGGGAGATCTGGAACGGGATAAACACAAAAAACTGGAACACAGGAACGTAGATCTACTGTAGAGACTAAGTTGGATTCTTGACACTAAAACCCTGAATACCTGAAATAAAAGTTCCTGGTTACACATAGAAATAATAGGTTCTTCTCCTTAGTGATATTCTTCAATTCAGAATATAAGAGGAAAAGGCATTTAGAGTAGACTCTTACAATTCAGGTCTGCTACATAGATTCATGTAACTAAATGACATCAAGTAACAACATTCATTCATATATTCAATGAATCTAAATGCCTAAAGAACCCAAAAGAATGCTTATTCCTGGTTAGAACTGTTTGTCACAAAATGTACTTTTCATGTAATTAACATCTGCCTAACACACTGTCTGCAAAGATTGTGTCTAAAGGAAATAACAATAAACCAAAGATTTTTTTTTGCCAAAAGAAACCTCAAAATAAAAGCATTCACAAAATCGAGTTCTCAGTTGTATTACTCTGTAATTTCTCTAAAGGAAATAACAATAAATCAAAGATTCGTTTTTGCCAAAAGAAACCTCAAAAGAAAAGCATTCATGAAATCAAGTTCTCAGTTGTATTACTCTGTAATTTCTCACTAAAGAGCAATCTCTAATGATTCATCTGCTTGGTATTACTTTGACAGTTCAAACATGAATTATGACAAAACTCGGAGCTTTTAGCCGAAAGACATCCGTTCCAAACCAAGTGTTAGCAAGGAAATAATCAATTGCACCAAAACACGCCAAATGAACGTCTCGAATCAGGTCTGCACCAAGACACACAGGTCAAAAGGTTTCTTCCACGATGCAGGGGAAAGAAAACAGGATGGATCCTACCTGCGGCGTCTTCATGCGAAACTCTGTGGTAGGAAACCACCAATAATCAGGAAACTGGAAACCAAGTCCTCGAAGGATGACCGGAGCCTCGGGAAGCAGAGCATGAAAGACGACGTCTTCTGAAGAACTCTCCAGAATAATCTGCACGGTTCCAAGGGTGTGGTCCTTTTTATAGACCCAAGAGCAACTACGGTGGCTGCGAAGGAACAAAAGGTCTTTAGCAGCATCTAACAAAAAACAAGCATTGGCCCTAGCAAATAAACGAGCACGTAATGACACAGTAAAACAAGCATTGGCCCAACCAGAATCAGGAAAATATGGCATGCGTTTGTTACCAGAGAACAAAGGTGCAGTGATGAGGCAAAAATGGTATAAGCACTCAGTAGTATAGTCCAAAAAGACATAGATCTATTCAGCGAGGTACAGAAGGCCAGGGAAGGTACTAGGAAATGGTCATGGAGCTTCGTAGAGCTTAACAGATCCTGACAGTACCCCCCACAAAAATGGAAACACCTCTCTCAAGGAGCATTTAAGTCACGGCATCTGGGTGACGTGCATGAAATTGCTGTATCAAACGGGGAGCATGAACGTTTTCCTGAGAAACCAAAGAGTCTTCCTCAGGTCCATAACCTTTCCAGGACAAAAGGTACCATACTTCCCTCTAATTCGTTTGCTATCCTTAATACAGTGAACCTCGAACTCTTCCTGATTGTTCACGAGTAGTGCAGGTGGCCGAGGTCTCTTTTTGTTGGAAGCTGGTTTCAAGAGAGAGGTATGGAACACTGGATAGATTCTCATGGTTTTTGAAAGAAGCAACTTATAATTTACCGGATTTACACGTAGTTCTATTTTATAAGGTCCGATGAACTTTGGATGGAATTTATATCGTCTCCTAAACTGAAAGTTTTTAGTAGAAAGCCAGACCATGTCTCCTGGTTGATATTCTGGGGCTTTCTTTCTTTTTCTATCCTCAAACTTCTTATAAGAAGCTTTGGCTTTCATTAAATGTTTCTGCAATGATTTAGTGACCTTTCTCATTTCCTGGAAATGTGTATCCAAAGAAGGTATGTTTGTTTTTGATTGAGTCAGTAATAGAGGAGAGAAACGTGGGTGTTCACCATAAACAGCAAAGAACGGGGACATTCCTGTTGATGAGTTTTGCAAGTTGTTGTAAGCAAATTCTGCTTCCCATAAGAAACTTGTCCAGGAACCTTGTTTCTTGAATAGGTAGCACCTTAATTACTGTTTCAGAATCTGATTAACCCGTTCTGTTTGTCCATCTGTTTCAGGATGGAAACTTGTGGATGTATTGCTTTTGATATTCAAGGAAGCACACCAATTCTTCCAAACTTGTGCGATAAACTGTGGTCCACGATCTGTAGTAATAGATTGTGGTAAACCGTGTAATCGCACTACTTGATGTAAAAGTATTTGTACGAGATGGGAAGCAGTAGGAAGTTTTTTTCAAGCTACAAAGTGTGCCATCTTTGATAGACGATCCACTACAACTAAAACAGTTGTCATTCCCTGATCTTCTGGCAAGTCAGTGATAAAATCCATTGCAATGTCTTCCCAAACCTCAGTTGGAGTAGGAAGAGGAAGTAACAAACCCTTTTTACTTCCATGTTCTGTCTTGGCTTGAGCACATATGTCACACAGTTGAATAAAAGAAGTTACATACTTACTCCAGGTTGGCCACCAGAAATTTCTTCGTACTAATTCTTTGGTTTTTGCAATCCTTGGATGGCCCGCTAATTGTCTTGTATGACACTATTGCAAAACCTGTGTTTGTAGTTTCTTTGTTGGTACATATAATAAATCTGAATAAAAGGGTAAATGTTGATGAATGGATCTATTTGGTTCTTCTTAGACCCATGATAACAGTTTTGGTATTGGCATGGCTTGTCTTATTTGTTCAAAAAAATATCAGACATTGTGGCACCAACAACCTGGTTACTAGATAGCATGTTCGTAGGTCTGGAAATAGGAAGTGTTTCCTCAGGTTTTATGTCGTACCGCGATAATGAATCAGCTTTGTTGTTCTTGATCCCTGGTCTAAAGGTAATTACGAAATCGAATTCTGCAAAAAACAATGTCCAGCGAAGTTGTCTGGGAGTCAAAGCTTTTGCACATCGTAAGAATTGTAAGTTCCGATGGTCTGTATAAACAGTTATGGTATGTTTGGCCCCTAGTAAATAATGACGCCATTCTTTGAAAGAGTGTCGAATAGCTAGGAGTTCTTTTTCTGCTACAGTATAGTTGACTTCTGCAGGTAGAAACTTTTTTGAAAGAAAAGCAATCATATGTAATTCATTGCTTTCTACATCCTTCTGCGACAAAATTGCTCCAATGGCGTAGTCAGAAGCATCGGCTTAAACTATAAAGGGTTTTTCAGTGTCAGGGTGACGTAAAACCGGTGCTTGTGTAAAAGTTCTTTTGAGACCTTGAAATGATTGTTCTGCTTCCGGAGTCCAATTGAATTTCAAATTTTTTCTCAAAAGATGGATCAAAGGAGTAGCCAAGGCTGACATTTTTTTTAGGAATCGGCGGTAAAAATGAGCAAATCCTAGAAACCGTTGGATGTCTTTCACGGAAGATGGAGTGGGCCACTCCATTACTGCTTGGATTTTTCTAGGAGTCATAGTTATGCCAGATGGTGAAAGAATCAAACCCAAAAACTCAACCTTTTTGCTGTGAAACTCGCATTTTGACCGTTTACAAAACAAACCATGTGTTCTTAGAGTGGATAAAGTGGTTTTAACATGTTGTACATGTTCTTCAGTAGAAGATGAAAAAATTAAGAGGTCATCAATATAAGCAATGACAAATCTATCTAGATAATCCCTAAGGACATCATTAATGAAAAATTGAAATGCGGCTGGGGCATTGCATAAGCCAAAGGGCATTACACAATACTCGAACAAGCCAAAACGAGTTCGAAAGGCCGTCTTCCACTCGTCGCCAGGTCTTATGCGGACTAAGTGGTAGGCTCCTCGCAAGTCTAGCTTGGTATAGATAGTGGCTGATCTCACTTGGTCCAAGAGAAGTGATATTAATGGTAGTGGATACCGATTCTTAACGGTGATATTATTGAGCGCTCGGTAGTCTATGCAAGTGCGTAATTCTCCACTACTTTTCGGCACAAAAAAAGAGGCGAGGCAGCCGGAGACTTGGAGGGTCTAATAAAACCATTTTTTTAAAATGTATCGCAATATTCTCGGAGATGTTGGTTTTCCTGTAATGTTAGAGCGTAAATCCTGCTGCAAGGAATTTTAGCCCCAGGCACTAGATCAATAGCACAGTCATAGTCCTCATGAGGAGGTAAACTTTCAGCTTTCTGTTCGCTAAAAACGTCAGCAAAAGATTCATAAACAGATGGTAACTCAATATCCTTTTCAGCAGCAGTGGATACAAAAAGGGCTGAAGCACTTCGCAACAAGGCACATGGAGTATCTCTAGATAGTTTGTTAGAACAAAAACACTCCTTTTGGCACCACTGAGAAGAGAAATCAACAGCACGGTTTACCCAGTCTATTGCCGGGTTGTGTAAGGTCAACCAGGGTATACCCAATATTATTCCAAACTGCGGTGCGTCAATCACTTCAAATGAAATACTTTTTTGATGCTTTTTACCATTTGTGTCACAAGTCATAAGAAGAGCACTAGTGCAGTGAGATATCATTCCTGATGTTAATTGTGTCCCATCTACAGCGTATACCAGTTCAGGTTTGGATTTTTCTAAAATCGGTATGTCTCTTTCTTTGGCAAACAGGGTATCAATAAAGTTCCCGGTCGCCCCTGAGTATATCATGGCTGCTACTAGCAGTCTTTTCTGTTCTGTTATCTTGAGCTGAACATTAAGAATTAAATGTGGTACAGTCAACTGCAAAGTATTAGCAATCGCTGTGCAGGAGAGGATAATGAACTCGAAAAAAGCCTCCTAATCCAATCTCGAGTTTCCTAGTTTTCTGATTTATTCACAGCTTTATCACGGGGCCAGGAACCTTTTGGCTTAAGAAGACAGTCTCTGACAAAGTGTCCTTTTTCCCCACAGTAGAGGCAGAGACCGCTTTTTCTTCTATTGTCTTTTTCCTCTGTGGTTAATGGTTTTCTTAAACTACCAACTTCCATGGGTTCTCCACCGTCTTGGTGCAATTTGTCTTTTGCTCTAGTAAAAATCCTTACATCAGTTTTTCTTTTATCACCCTTGCGATCCAAAACTCGATGATCCAATCGTAATCTAAGGGCTATTAAATCGGCGCAAGTCCGGGGTTGAGGATCTATGGGGGCAATGAGATCTTTAAGTTCATCCCTAAGACCTTGATAATATAAGGCTGCCCTTTTTTCCTCTGGCCACTCAGTTTCTGCTACCAGACGGTTAAATTGTGTAAGGTAATGAACGAGATCCTTATTCCCCTGTTTCAGTTCAAGTAACTCTCTATCAGCTGATCCTGTAATAGTCCTTCTATCAAAAATCTTTTCAAATTCACGTTTAAAGTTGGTCCAATTATAAAGCAAAGGATCATCAGCTTGAACCAAAGCGACAGCCCACAATGCTGCATCCCCACTAAGATAGGAAATTAGGAAAGCGATGCGGGATTGATCATCAGGAAAAGAAGCTGGTTTGACCATAAAATGCAATTGCACTTGTGTCAAAAAGGGATGAAATTTATTTGGTTCCCCAGCAAATCTCTCAGGTGGCGCTAGAGGAACAGGTGTAGGTACTGACACAGAAATAGACGAAGAGGAACCTGTAACGTTTGTTTGGGAAGGGTTTGTGATATGACCAGAATCCAATCGAGTTTGTAATTGGATAACTTTACCTGCTAAGGCTGCAGTTTCTTGACGACTAGCCGTAAGCTCCTCTGGAGATTATTCATCAAGGCACAGAGGTCGTTCATGGTGGCCATCTTTTGTGTACTGCTCGGGAGGAACTAAATTCTTGGGCGGATTATTCTGTCAGGATCCTAATATAAAGGTTTGCAGTTTTTTTGTTCCTCAGGAGCAGTACCCAAAAGCCCACCTTCCAGCAGCTCCGACTCTGCACTATGAGTTCCACAGAGGATCGAAGTGGCTAGACGAGGGGAGGTAAGGGAGGTTACTGCTGGGAGGGAGATCTGGAACGAGATAAACACAAAAAACTGGAACACAGGAACGTAGATCTACTGTAGAGACTAAGTTGGATTCTTGACACTAAAACCCTGAATACCTGAAATAAAAGTTCCTGGTTACACATAGAAATAATAAGTTCTTCTCCTTGGTGATATTCTTCAATTCAGAATATAAGAGGAAAAGGCATTTAGAGTAGACTCTTACAATTCAGGTCTACTACATAGATTCATGTAACTCTGGCCCACATGCATCAAGCATTTTTGGAGTCGCAAACGGTGCGATTCCTTAAAATCGGCCGTTTACGATTCCAAAAATGCTTTTTGGAATGCATCAAGCATTTTTAGAAATCGCAACATTTTTGCGATTTCTAAAAATGTGATTGCTTTTAAGAAATCGCAAATGTGCGATTTCTTAAAAGCAATGCATGATTACTTTTATAATTGCGAATTCGCAATTAGGGTGTCAAATTTAGCGAGTGGTTGAACCACTCGGTAAATTTGCAAAAAGTGTTCAAAACGCTGCAAAAGCTTTTTTTACACATTCATGTTACAGACACACATGTCCCTAGGACATGTGTGTGTGCAACATGATGCGAAAACAACATTTCATGGGTGCAGGAGGGGGTCATTTGAACCCCCCTCTCCACCCTTGAAATGAAATCAGGATTTGCGATATTCTAAGTGCGAAATCGCAATTTCCATTCATTCCTATGGGCATTTTAGCCCATAGGAATGAATGGGAATTGCGAATTCGCACTTTGCTAATCGCAAAATATTTGAGAATCGGTAAAAATTGCGATTTTTACCGATTCTCAAATATTTTGAGAAAATGTAGATGCATCCCATTTTGCATTTCCTAATTTGCGATTCCCTAAAAATCGCAAATTAGGAATTGCAAAATGAAACAATGATGCATGTGGGCCTAAATGACATCAAGTAACAACATTCATTCATATATTCAATGAATCTAAATGCCTAAAGAACCCAAAAGATTGCTTATTCCTGGTTAGAACTGTTTGTCACAAAATGTACTTCTCATGTAATTAACCTCTGCCTAACACACTGTCTGCAAAGATTGTGTCTAAAGGAAATAACAATAAACCAAAGATTCGTTTTTGCCAAAAGAAACCTCAAAATAAAAGCATTTACAAAATCGAGTTCTCAGTTGTATTACTCTGTAATTTCTCACTAAAGAGCAATCTCTAATGATTCATCTGCTTGGTATTACTTTGACAGTTCAAACATGAATTATGACAAAACTCGGAGCTTTCAGAAAGACATCCATTCCAAACCAAGTGCTAGCAAGGAAATAATCAATTGCACCAAAACACGCCAAATGAAGGTCTCGAATCAGGTCTGCACCAAGACACGCAGGTCAAAAGGTTTCTTCCACGATGCAGGGGAAGGAAAATAGGATGGATCCTACCTGCGGTGTCTTCATGCGAAACTCTGTGGTAGGAAGCCACCAATAATCAGGAAACTGGAAACCAAGTCCTCGAAGGATGACCGGAGTCTCGGGAAGCAGAGCAGGAAAGACGACGTCTTCTGAAGAACTCTCCAGAATAATCCGCACGGTTCCAAGGGTGTGGTCCTTTTTATAGACCCAAGAGCAACTATGATGGCTGCGAAGGAACAAAAGGTATTTAGCAGCATCTAACAAAAAACAAGCATTGGCCCTAGCAAATAAACGAGCACGTAATGACACAGTAAAACAAGCATTGGCCCAACCAGAATCAGGAAAATATGGCATGCGTTTGTTACCAGTGAACAAAGGTGCAGTAATGAGGCAAAAATGGTATAAGCACTCAGTAGTATAGTCCAAAAAGACATAGATCTATTCAGCAAGGTACACAAGGCCAGGGAAGGTACTGGGAAAAGGTCTTAGAGCTTCGTAGAGCTTAACAGATCCTGACAGAGAGCAGCTTTTGCTGTTTGCACCATTTCAGGAGTTGTCGAAGCTGCATGCCTGGAAGGAGTATAGTCTGCTCAGGTGGTTGAACTCATAGCTTTGATGCGTGCCTGCCTGGCCGCAAAGGGAATTCAGATTACCATTTACACTAACAGCCAATACGGGTTTAGTGTGGTTCATGACTATGGACAGCTATGGTCACAGAGAGGTTACATGACTTCGTCAGTAACACCAATTTGGAATGGAGAATTTGTTAGGCTGCTTCTAGAAGCCTTGCAGTAACCCTTGGAGATTGCTGTTGTGAAGTGCACGGCTCATGGTAAAGGGATGGATTTTGTGTCACTTGGAAACCGCTATGCGGACGAAGTTGCACGATTCTGTGCCGGGCATGGGTATTTATTTACTGAACAAGAGATAGGAGGGTGCGAGGAAAGAACCGGATTAAACATGATGCTTGCCATAGCCGATACTTGGGATGAGCTCAAATACATGCAGGAACAAGTGTAAAAAATGTGTGGATTAATTCAGGCTGTGTAAATGGAGATGTGGATATCTGGGTCTCGACTGATGGGAGAGCGGTGTTGCCAGATGAGCTGTTGAGTCCGATGGCGAGACCAATTCATGGTGCAGTTCACTTGGGAGGAGATGCGATGATACGAGTGTTCAAACAGACATGGTACAATCCAAAGTTTTGTGCATAGGCAGAAGCTGTATGTCAACGGTGTGTTACGTGTCAACAAATGAATGTTGGTAAAGAGAACTGCAGTCACCATGAGTCACATTGGGAGTCCAGGGGACCATTCAACAGGATGCAATTGGATTTTATCGAGATGCCTAGATGCAATCACTTGAGGTACATTTTGGTGGTGGTGTGTGTGTTTTCACGGTGGGTGGAGGCTTACCCAACACGCAGGTACGACACACTTACAGTTGCTAAGTTACTGTTGAGGGAACTAGTGCCTTGATTCGGGGTCCCGACCTCTTTGGAATCGGACAGAGGAACTCACTTCCATAGTGAGATCATGAAGATGATTTGTACAGCACTGAACATTGATCAAAGACCCCATTGTAGTTATCGACCAGGGGATTCTGGGATAGTGGAGCAGATCAACAGAACTTTGAAAGCTCAGATGGCAAAAGTGTGCTCATTCACGTCTCTTAAGTGGCCAGATGCCTTGCCTTTGGTGTTAATGACGATGCGCAGTACCCCAGACAGGAGAACAGGTCTCTCGCTTCATGAAGTGCTGATGGGGAGGGCAATGAGGTTACCGCAGTACCATCGACAGCCTTGCTGAGTATCTCAGATGATCTGATCCTTGACTATTGCAAGGGACTCGCTGATGTCATCCGTTCTGTGTCCCATCAGGTGCAGGCTGCTGTGGGTCTGACCTGAGTCCGGGGGACTGGGTGATGGTTCGGAAGCATGTGAGAAAAAGCTGCTTGGATGCTCGTTGGAAGGGGTCCTATCAAGTCATCGTTATTACGAACACTGCTGTGAAGTGTGGAGGGCTGCCGAATTGGGTGCATGCTTCACACACCCGACGAGTTCCAGCACCTTTAGAAGAAACATCTCCTCTCCCTGATGAAAATCCAGCTGCAGTGGCAGGGCCACAGGAGGGGACGAGCCAAGCTGTGAGGGTGTCTGAAGAACCTGGTGACTCAAGGGATGAAGCTGAGGAGAACAGCGAAACTGAAAGAGGAAGTGACTGTGAAAGTGACCCAAAGCCGAACTCAGCGGAAGAAAACAGTGAGCAAAGTGAACAGGTCGAGAGCAGACGGACCAGCAGATCAGGGGAACAGTGGCCAGGAAGACAAAGGCGACTTTGGTCCGAGACTCTGGTGTCCGAGAGGGACCATGCTACTGTGTCCGAAGAGTCCGAATCAGCCAGAGACGGGGAAGAGCAAGCTCACGAAGGACTGAGAAGATCAAGGCAAAAGAGAGTGCCTTGTTGAAGGTACACGACTCCTGAGTGGACCTACCCTGTGACTGATGCCAGGCATACTGAGATCGGGAAGGGTGAGGGCAGTGACAGTGATCAGTAACAGTCCTAACATCAAGCTGGACGTGCTGTTGTTGGTACCAGGACTTGAGATCGAAGGTGTACTGACCATCACTGTTCCGGATCCACCGATTGTGAGCAGAATTTGTCTTTTAATATTGAGTAGATTGCTTTTTCCTACATTTGGCCTTGAGATATCAGCTCAAGAATCCATTGTATTCGTCTTGAACTTTTGGAATATGTGTTAGAAGTGTTTGGAACAAATCTTATTATTGAAGAATGAGACTTTTGTAAATACTTGCTGTAAATAACATAGGTCCGAGTGGAAGAAGAAGAAATTTAGGGACTTCCATAGAGGACGGAGAAGAGTTATGTTTGTCTATTGTTCGCTGTAAATAAGGAACTGAGATAACGATGGGACTTTTCAGCCTCTGCGGTGTTGTTTGAGTGTCTCTACAGAAAAATGAAGAAGAGACTTTTTAAACTCTGCTGCTGAACGATTATCCTGAAAGGCGAGACCTGAGACCATGGAGGCTGGAAACCTGAATCGAAGGGCTAGGTGCATTGTAGGCACACTTATAGGAGGAGTTGTACTCTTCATTATTCTAGTAGTTGTAGTCTCGTATTTAGTACCACATGAGCAGGCAGTGGAGGTCGAGGGTACACCTACACCTACTACTCCTAGCAAAGAAGAGGTAAAGGTAGGACGTGATAGAGCTTTGCTGCTAGAAGAAAGTCGTAGGTTACGTGTAGATCTGTCCAGGGTAATTTCAAGCTTAATGCGTATGCGAAATTGTTGTATGAATACATTGATGCGATGGATGCGAAAGACTGCTAAGTGTGTATGCAATTGCCTGCTTCTGTAGATGAAGGTATTAGATACCATCACCTTCCATTGACGCATGGAATTTCATGTAGTTTGCTGCTTAGCATATTTTATGGTCGTAATCATTTTATTTTGAATTATGATGCCGTGCTCCCAGAAGGGCCGGCTTACTAGCATTTGAACAAATATGATTATTATAAGTCAGAGGACAAGCTTGGAATGTATTTTATTCCGACTCAGGAGTTGGATACAGCTTATGCGCACTGTCATAATCTGACCTGCTTGTTGTCAGAGACAGAGAAGAAATTCATAGATCAGGTAGGAGACAGATACCGAAAACAAAAACAGTTACGAGATTCAGGACAGGGCAAAGTGGATGGGACAGATGAGGAGAAGCTGCACAAGTCGAAAGGAAGTTATGGTCCAATCGCTTTAGATGCAGTGCAGAAAGGGAAATTGTGCATTCACCGACCACAGACATATTATGAGAATGTCAATGTAGGTCAAACCACGCGTGAGCATACCTTTTCATCAGAGTATTATGCAAAGGATTTCTTGCAGATTGTGGTGCAGGTAATTCCGACGGTGTATTTTTTCTGTGGAAGGAATGCTTATGTGCGACTGCCTGAGAAAGGATCATTTTTCCTAAGATTTATCATACGGATGATTTCGAATTGATAGAAGGAGGACAACATGTGAGAGTGAAGTGGGGCAAAAGTACAGGAGCCATAGTTGCAGATGTTTTTGGAGCAATGATATCTATGTTGGGAATGATTCTGAATGACGTGAAGATCTGAAGATTGGCAAATGTTGTTGACAAAATATCCATGAGTACAGCTAGTCTTTAGTGTTGGTTGAGGGTGAGATGTTATCGATAAGAACTATGGTTTTACAAAACCGTCTTGCATTAGACGTCCTTCTATCGAAAGAGGGAGGAGTCTGTAAACTTTTAAAGGTTCAAGAATGTTGTACTTATATACCAGATAATAGCAAGGATATGGAGAAAAATAAAAGCAACATTACTGCGATTCATTGTGAGGTTGAGGACTTGACTGAAGAAACAGTGTGGGAAAAGATTGGAAAGGGCTTTGGAAAGGTTGTGAGTTGGTTTGCTAACCTTGGAAAGGGAATTCTTGGTTATATCTTGAAGCCCATATTAATAGTGGTGCGTTGTGTGATTGGATTGTGGGGATTGGTCAGAGCATACTGTGGCAGGGTTTCCGTTCTCCCACAGAACTGTGCACAGAGATCTAGAACCTGGGTGAATTAGGGTGACCCAAAACTCACCTTAGTATCAGAAATCCCCTTACCGAGCTAGCTACAGTGTCTCATTGGTCATAACAAATTCCCAATGACTTAGACAAACCAGAACATGAACTTTAGAGTACCTCAGGTATCGTGGAACACATGAACACTCTTTCGCTTTATAATCATTTCAAACCACAACGGGGAGTAAAAGAACACACGTGCAAGTTTGAAATATTTATTTTTCAATGCAAGGTTCTCAAATGCAGTATCTTATATAATACCAACATACATATTATAAAAATCAGAGTTATCAGCATAGTCACTAATCCATAGTATGGTAGCAAGTGTTTCTATTTGGACTACACTATCTGCAATTCATCCTTGCTCCATTGCCTGGGAAGCTTCCACATCCACCCACAAACCGAAAGCGACAACAGACCTCAGGTCATATCCTTTAATATAAAACCAGTATGTCATAAACCTGCCTCTTCAACTTGCTGTGGAATATACACAGAGAACCTAAAGCGCCTCAGGTGGAGTGAAGACCTCAGCCAGAACATCTTGCAAGAAAGCATGAACGTAATAAGAGGAGGAATCGACCAAGAAGCCTCGCCGACTGCGACATGGTCAATGCTCTGCTCACACCTGATTAACCTTTTTCCAGCCAAACAGCAGACCCCCAGGCCATCCCAACATCGCAAGTTCACAATGTCAACTCAGACCAAGTCACTTAAGAAAGCGAGAAACAACGCGTTGCGGTCACTCGCAAAATCTCCAGGGAACAGTGACTGTCTAATCTACTACCAAGTTGCTCAGAAGAATTTCAGGCTGGCGATGACCAAAGACAAACAGTTGCATGAAACCCAACTCTGGTGTAAACTGGTGTGGGAGAGTAAGAGTAAAAACTCAAGAGAATTTTGGGCCTTAATTAACAACATTAATCAGAGCACATTGAGCTTCGGTACAGCAAACATACAAGAATCGGACTGGGTAACATTTCTAACCGACCACTTTAGATCCTTTGAACATCCAAGACCAACAGGTCCCTACCCTCTAAGAGAGACTAATGGAGTACACTATGCTAATGAGGCCCTGGAGGTGACTCAAGAAAAGGTGGCTACAGCAGTGACAAAAGCAAGATCAGACGGAGCACCAGGTCCAAACGGCCTGCCACAGAGCCTGTTCAAATCTGACCCACCCTTTTGGTCAGGAATTTTAACAAACCTTTTCAACTATGCTTTGAACACTGCAACAATCCCCGACTCGTGGCGGGCGCCATAATCCACCCAATTTATAAATCGGGATCCCGCTCTTTGCCGAATAATTACAGACTGATCGCCCTACTGGACATTGAGGCCAAGCACTACGCAGGCCTCCTTTTGGAGGACCTGAGGATATGGGCAACGGAATGTAACTTGATCCCGTTGAACCAGACAGGGTTTGTGGCCAACTCAGGGACCATGACTAATTTATTAGCTGTATCAACCATAGTCGACAAGGCACTTCTAACATCTAGGCCAGTGTTTTGTTGCTTTGTCGACTTCAAAGCAGCATTCGACAGGGTCCCTAGGGCAGATCTATGGGAAAAACTGAGAAAATGGGGGATCCCAGACAAACTCTTGGAAGCCATTATCCAACTTCACTCCCGTACTTGGGTTCGAGTGAAGTTGGGGTCTGGCACGCACCTCTCGCGGAAAATTATGACAAATAGAGGCGTGAAGCAGGGATGTGTGCTGGCCCCTCTTCTTTTTAATCTGTTTATATCAGATCTGTCAAGTACCCTGGACGACACAAACAGTCACCCCCCAAAGGTGGGAGGCATGGCCATAAACAACCTATTGTATGCCGATGACCTGGTTCTTTTTAGCCTTACCAGGGTCGGGCTGCAAAGGCTACTCGATAAACTGCTGAGCTACACAATTACTAACCAATTAGAGGTCAACCTTAAGAAAACACAAGTTGTCCCCTTTGGCAAAAAACGATACGCCGGTGGTGGGTGGCTATTTGATAAAACAAGCCTCGCTATAGGTCAGTCATATAAATATTTAGGTGTCCACTTAGACTCCAGAGGTAACCTATCAAAACAGCGCAACGAGATCGCAGTTAAAGCCACGTCCCTGGCAGTGTCACTAAGCAAGCTTTCCAAAAATGTATCATGCCCAACACTGGCACCTCTCTTGGAAGTCATGAGAGCTAAAATTGGCCCCACTCTTTCTTACGGCATTGAGATACTCAGGGGGAAATTGAACACTGCCTTAAATCAGCACACAACCAGAATTTATAAAAGAGTTCTCCGACTCCCAAAGTCTGCATCTCCAGCGCAGATAAGACTAGAGATGGGGCTTCCTAATTATGAGGCTTTAAACGTGGGCACTTACCTAAAGTTTTGCCATAAATTAAGACAGGCGGACTCAGGTACCCTAGAAGCCTTAGTCTGGCTAGAAATCACTCAGAATAACCCATGTGGGACGTTTGGTCGCCTTTTCAAGGACGCCATTGATCTAATGTCAGCAAGTGATCTATGGGTCCTGAATCCCAGTCAGTCAGCATTTAAAATGGCTATTAAAAAATGTGTGAGAATGAGATCGCTAAACATGGATAAAGCACTTTTTGCAAAACGTAGCCACTCCTGGGCACTCATAAATTCATACAGACGGCCAGCTCCCGCAACTTATCTGTCTTGTACATACTCATTGTACCTTAAACGTAGCCTTATAGCAATCAGAATGGGTGACTGGCGTTTTTTGCAAGATCGGCCCTCCTGGTAACGTACGGTGGAAGACACAACCTGTAGAGGGTGTGGCAAAACGGGGGAAACTTTGCTTCACGTGGTTTGCCTTTGCCCTTTTTATAATTCTCAACGTAGGTGCAAACTAAAAGCCGAATGGAACAGGTTGGGTGCCCGGACCTGCAGGCAAGCCATCATCATGGCCCTGAACCCAGAAAACACAGTTTTAAATATAAGGCTAGCCAATTTTATTCAGCAAGCATATCGTAATTTTAACCAATTGAGTCCCCACTGAGCCTTGCCCAGATCCTTTTAACTACTAATACACCTTACAACATCTATTAATTTCTAAGGAAGCAAAAATGAAACAACTATAAAATGTATTGTAAGAGTATTGGGCTGTTTTTATACATAAGCTACCATTGGTCGCGTTCATCTCATAATGTCATTCAATAAGAAGGATCAAGTTGTGGATAACCTCTACTTTTTATACGACTGTTAAACAATTTATTGTGTCTTTGTACTTTTTTAATATTTGTATTATAATGTGTATTTAGCATTCTTTTAAAGATATTTGTGTTATATCTAAATAAAGACATTTGATTGATAATACCAACATACATATTATAAAAATCAGAGTTATCAGCATAGTCACTAATCCATAGTAAGCGAACGGTGATAGCATATTATAATGCAAATCTATAGAAATCTGTATCACCTATATTTCGCGCACCCTATTTAGCATACTATATTATATCTAAGAAGGTCTCATTTGGGGTTTAGCAGGGCGGGCCCATACCTCTAAATGTCAGCAGAAGAAGATCACATCATCAGCTACCAACTCTCTGCATGAGAAGCACCATCAAGAGTGTTTTTGCATTCTCAGTAACTCTATCTTAAACCCGCGTAGAGCCCAATGTTGGCAGCAACATTATTTGTGTTATGTCTAATGTGGTGCGAGGATCAGGCCTCCCAGCAACCTTGTGTTAGGTTATTCTTAGAGGCTATAGATCTCAGTGTGCAGACAGTGTACCAAGTGTACCAGGCACGACTGATATCAGAGCAATAACATATTATTCTCAATAAATCACATCTTTCGTCTAGGTTGAAAGCTACAATAATAATTATGTGCCGTGTGCAAACTGAAGCCGAAGGAAAATATGTTGTTTAAACATTTAATAAACTCATGCTAACTTAACACAATATATAGAAAAGCATTAACAATATGACAATACAAGTGGTACAAGTCAAACCGATTGGAGAGGTCAATGCGAATGCAAGAGAGACGAATGGAGAGACTGCAGGACAGTCAGTATCAAAGTCTGAAGAACATGGAAATGCTCAGGAGGGGGAAAATGGCAACAAGCTCTGTATAAGTCGGTTCTTCCACAAGAATGGTATAGGGTGTGATGACACAGGTCATCAAAGGGGGAACTGAGAGAGCACCATGCTATTCTAAAATTTGTAGGGATGCACCATAATCCCGAGTAGTCAGCACCCGCATATTTAGAGGGCTTACTAATGTAGTTTTGACATATAACGTTAGGCTGAGAATCAGCATTGATATATATTGGTGTGTTTTTTAATAAGGGACTAATGTAAAGTTAATCGAAATGCAGTGTTACCTAATACAGAAATGTAACCACATGTGATATGTCATATTACTAATGAAATGCTTTTGCATATAGAGGTTTATTAATGAGTGAATTAACGCAGGCTTCTAATATGAAACCTATTGCTTGCATTGAAGGTAGAATTGATGTGTTATAGTAATGAAATGTAATGTCATGTTGTATTAGAAATGTCTTTAAACGTGCAAAGGCCTGAGACATGCTGAAGCCAGTAGAGGCCTAACTGTATTTTCTTTGTTAGCTTCATGTCGAGAAGGAATGATTTTCTCTCTTTGGGAAAGAAGCTGTCTTCAGCAAATTATGGAATTGTAACTTTGATTGTCTGCAGAGATGTTCCCATGTATTTTGGATTGCAGGTGCAAGGCCACAAGGCTCGTTAGGTGGAAGAGTCCATACTTTAGGATAGTAGGCACGACTGGAGAAGAGCTGCCAAGGAATTTGGGAGTGCAACATTGTACGAGAAGGTGCCTGGGACCCAAGGACACACCAACGGACGATGGATGGAAAGGTGCCATACTGAAAAAGTTTGGAGATCTTCACCTGCCAGAGGGGCGTACCTCTGGGCGTATCAATGGTTTTCGGGATTTTGTATTAGGGACAGCACCCGAGGTTGGAGAGCAGATTTTAGTTAGGGAATGGAATGAGCAGGATGTAGTAAGCTGTAGAGAGAGAGAGTCTTGGGGAACTTAGGGCAGAGTGAGGTGTAAGAAGGAGCATCTTAAAACCAGCTCGATAGTCAGACTATCTGCCTAAAAAAAAGTGAATGTACTTCTTTGGAAGTCCTCACTGCTGACGCCTTTACTCTTAGTAGATGGAAATGTTATATAGGGATGTCACCTTAGTGTAGTGTAGGGACAGACTAACCATTTCCTTTTATTTTTGTAAATGCAAGTCCAAACTTCAAGCTGGGACTGTTCTTGGTTGCCTAATGTTACTCGAATTGACTTTGCTTTTTATTCTGAGTCGCTTAAGAATCCTGTGTAGGATCATGTTTGTATTAGTGCCAGTTTGCTTTTTGAACCTTTTGTTGAGATGTTTGTATGTTCAATTATTGTAGGCTTTGTAATAAATCTCTAAAAATTTCAGTTGTAGTAAGTGGTCCTTTGAGTAAATTTGGAATTGATCGTAATGTTGTTTAATGTATCTTTGCGAAGTCTTTCCTTATACTTCTAGAACAGGGAAAAAGATTCAGTCGATCTGGTTTGGGATTCTAGAAAGGGTAAGAAAATCTAGATTAAAATCCCAGCTTCTCCAGTAGCATAACCAGCCTCGACCAGTGCAAAATCCGCCCCAAAATCCGCCCCATCCTTCAAACCTCTCATGAAGTGCCTGATGCCCGCTACGGCCAGTACGGCCAGTACGGCCCTGAGGATGCTAAGAGGCTCTTGCACACTACTATCTTACTGTCTATCCAAACCTATGATGGCACTCTCCCATTAAAGCCACCAAGGTACTGCAGCTACCAAGATTTTTTAACAGAGAGGGGTTATGGATCTCTGAATTGAATGATTTAATAGGCAATACCTAACCCCCATATCACCTGTGTCAAAGCACCGAAAGAAGTGTACTACTTGAGAAAGTGATGCCAGACCAAACAGAAACTACATGGTCAATAGTAGCTATTGACTTTTGTTGCCCCCTACTGCTGGCAAAATAGTTCCTTGTCCTAACAGATGAATAGTCAAGATTTGTATTGTAAAGCAGATCTGATATAATTCAGCAGTTGCAATGCTACCTATTCTTGATGATGTGTTTGTGGCTTGGGGTTTTCCGTCCATTCTCTATTCAATGGCAGCAAATTCGGTTGATTCATGCAAAACTTAGACATGCTCAAACTTATGATGTGCTAGTTGTGCCAAGTTAGACTACCTCATATGATGAACTCACACCCAACAATACTTCAGATGTGACAGGTAGATACAAATGTGAAAGACTGAATGAAACAATGCACATAGGTAGACCTGACAACTCACACGGTGCCACTGAGTGTCAAACAATGTTGGTTCCTTTCACATGGTCGCCCGGCGAGAAGCCAATATCACACAGTGGTATACAATGTGAGTTAGAAACCTTTCAGAGAGCATTTTCAACTCGCATTGTATGAAGGATGAGCACAGCTGATGTCCATCAAGTTGGGAACAAGACGTTCCAACTTCCAAATACAAACCGTAGTTTTTATTTTTTAAGGGGTTAGAGTGGTGCATGGGCAGTGATAAAGCACCACCCTCTTCTCATTGGCCACACCCCTCCCAAAGTACTTTTACCTCTGGGTCCCCTCCACTCACATGCTGAGTTCTTTTGGAAGTTGTGCTACTGACACATGTTTACTTCAGTGCGATGACTTCAGTGAGCAGGGTATGCCCAGGCACCAGTCCTTTGCTCATCATGCAACTGGAATCAACTCCACCCAAATGGATATCCTAATAAGAGTGAATCTAGTTTTGGGTTGCATGTGTTCGAACTTAGTGAGGGTTGTTCCTATTGGAGCAGGATCAAGACTGATTTACATATGGTTTGGTCTAATCTGAAATGGCATGGTGGGCAAAAAATTAAAGACCGGAATGTGGCCCAAGTAATTACCAGTGTCATAGATTATTTCAAGCATTCCACCCATCACTTTTTGGTTTACTTCAGTGTTTCTGACTCCACATTACTTAAGGTGAATTAGTATGGGTATCTCAATGGCAAATACGATAGTCATATCCACATTCTCACTTCAAACCTCTCAATGTAACACAAGTTGAAGGGACCATGACCACTACTTAATCAGCACAGATTTCCGTCAAATGAAATGCCTCTCATTTCAGTGGATTAATCAGACTCTACACATCTATTAACATCTCAGTCCTTTGTCTCTGTAGAACTCCTTGTAGAAACAATCAAAGAGCAGCTTCAGAAAATGAAGATGAACTCATCAGTTCTAATTCAGTTTCACCATCACAGGCTAATACTGTCTCCCAATATTCAGCACATGTTATACTGCTGCCCCTGGGGCTTATTAGTAAACTAAAACTGTTAATTTAACATAGGGCAATGGTCATGCAGACAAGATATGTTATGTTGCTTCTTATTAGTTTGCATGTGTGCGTTTCCTTGCTCTTCTTATGCTTATCCATTACCTGGAGCATGTGCTCATTACTCTGTCCTTCCACTGCCAGCTTTTTTCGGGACTACTTTTTTATTTCCCTGTAAGCACTCTACAAGTGTGCTTGTGTGTTTTCAACAGTCTCCATCATGGGGTCACTGACAGAATACAGGAAAACAAATGATCATATTGACAGAATATTAAGTAAAAAATATCAAGGACTAAAATATATAGAAGGAAAGTGTAAGTAGGTGAGTATAGATTTACTATTCTTAACTACACGTCTGTATACCTTGACAATATACATGATCAAGGTACATATAGATGAAGCTATATAGAGTAAAACTTTACTTACCTATAGAAACTTACCTTAACAATATTTTTGTCCTTGGTATTCTTGACATGATATTTTGTCCCATGATATTTCTGTTTCCAATATTCTGTCTAGACACCCCATCATATGCTCTCCACGCCCCCTGTGTTGCTCCCTTCCTTAGTGTTGCCTTCCCACGATACGCTTTAAACAAAAAATGCTTTAACACATTTTTCTTTTTTTTAGTTACCTATCCAACTATTAAAATGGCTAAAGATATTCATATGTGAAGTTTTAAGGAAAAAAGTGCAAATAACATTCAAATAGACAACCAGAATGTCTGTTTGAGGTTTACTGGAAAGTAGTCATGATTTCAGGCCCACAGTGATGAAGCAGGCCAGCAGTGATAAAGCAGGTGTTGGGTAGCCAAGCAGGTCACACCAGGGAAAGTTTTTACTAGAGTTGTGAGAAATGTTCAGAATGTGCTTATGTGTAGTTATGTGAAATTTCAGCAACATTGTGTGTAGTCACACAAAATGCAAATCCGTCATTTCCCACTATATTTTAGCATGAAGTGCATCCTCCTGTCAATTTTTGAAGTGTATCTGGTAAGAGCTCTCCTGAGAGCTTCACTATGCCACTACCTTACACAAAAGCCTGATCTCTTCATACCAAAACTTCAAAGGCGAGCTCCTCCTGTGCTGGCTTCCGAGGTATATGATTCTTCATTTGTTCCAGTAGGCTTCGGGAGCCTCAGGTGCAGCAAAAAAAAGATAATTATCAGATGCAGATTTCCTTCCCACCCCTTTCTTTCCGAGGAATTAGGCCAAGCACTGTTAATTACTGCACTGTGCGAGAAGACCTATGACCACTCTGCTGGGCAGCAGAGTAATTTTCTTGGCCAGGGAGGTAGGACAAAGGGAAGGAATGTGATTATGAGCTGAGCCAGAGAAATACTACAAATCTTGAAATGCCATAAAATGTGGATGTGGGTAATTGGGGATTGTAAAAAAAAACTCAAGGATGCATTTCTATCCCCAAATTGCTACCTTGCTGGACCATGTAGGCTTAATTAGTGCAAAACTGTACTTTATAGCAGATTTAGCCAATAAGATGTAGCACAGTGAAACCCCCACAGATCTTCATTAAGCATCACAGGTCTACAGTACACATTATCAAAGAGAAACCTTCGATTTCCCAATCATATCTTACAGGATTTATTTGTATTTTTATACAATGTAACATTGTCAGGAAATTTCCCACGTTTTAAGAAATGGGAAATTTGAGAATTTTGACTGTTTAATTCAAACTTTACCCGGGCTTAATCTGGACCGAATGGACCAAATTAATTACTGCCACATTCCTGCAACATTTTTCATGATGGAGCAGTGAATTGATATTCAAGGATATATGTGAGAGGATATTGAAAATTATTTGTATCTTGGCTTCAGTGGTATCAGTGTTTCAGTGTGTGCAGTACCTCAAGGCTCCTGCCTTTTCCTCATGCTATTTAATAGCTATTTGAAAGGTTTCACAAGTTATTGCCTACAATGGGCAGAAAGTTCTACATGTATGCTGATGATACCCAGCTGGTGCTGCCCCTAACATGTGATGATATGACAGTCAATGACGATTCTCTCTCAAATACGGTTTCCAGTATTCAGTTATTGGTGCAAGACAATTGGTTAGGTCAAAGGCCATAGTCTGTAAACTTAGCTCTTCACTTAAATGATATAACAAGTGATCTCTCAAAAAATCATAACTCTTGGTTTTGTCCTGCACATGATTTTGGGTTTGGAAGCTAGGGTGGCCATCTCCCTCCAGGTCATCAAAGACAGTGTATGAAGCCATGGGATTTTCTGATGTATGGGGAAAGATGTCTTTCAGTTTGGTGAGATATTGATACCAGTTCAATAACAATTTATAGTGAGCTTCCCTGAACCCTATAGAATGATTAAAATTTGGGACATCTCACCGTAGTTTAAACCAGCCTAATTCAGCGATAGGTGTCCCAAGGATCTGTTCACAGCGCTCCATATGACGTGGTCTGCGTGCAATGAAGGTATCAAGCAGAAGTGCAGATAAAAAGGAGACATTGCTCTTTGTGCCACAAGCTCTCCAGGCAAATTGCTCAATTGGATAGTTCTCTAGTGGCAGGCTCTCTCACCTCCGGCATGAGTACTCAATGTTTCAGTTGGGTATAATGGAAACGTTTTGTAGCGTGATAATTTTTAAAGGTCCTAATATCCCAATTATGAAATAAGTCAGATATCACAAATCGACCTCCAAAATGCCATGCCTCAAAGTTATCTAATTTTACCGCTGGGGTAAAGACCGGATTAAAATGTATAGAAGTGAACAAAGAGGGAAAGGTAGTTAACTGGGACTGTCAATTGACCTCATCCCACACCTTCAGAGTAGTTTGGGTAGAGGTGCTCAACTAGGCATTAAAAAGGTGTTTAAGCTTTAGGTTCCTACAGTAGATCCCGAATATATTTCCCAACCACTGCCCTATCCATATGTAGCTCACTGCCCTATCCATATGTAGCTCACTGCCCTATCCATATGTAGCCAGTGTTTATCTGATTCTTTGGCCTATTACTTCGGGAGCCCCCTCAGCTGAGTTGTTTTGTGATATAGATTAAAGTCAGGTAAGACCAGACCTCCAGCTGATCTATGCAAATGTAATAATTTATACGAGAGTCAAGCTTGCTATTCTGTCAGATAAATTGAATGACTTGTGAATGCAGAGTAGGAAGGAATCCACGTTCCAATTCTTGGGGAGTCCTTGAAAGAAATAAAGCAGCTTAGGCAATACATGCATTTTGATAGCATGAATTTGCCCAAGCCAGGATAGATACATGGTTTAAAGTCCAATCTTAGTTGCTGCAGAAATGGAGGCTAGGTGGCCGGAAATAGGTTGAAAAGGTTAGGGGTGACCTTAATGCCCAAGTACATGATGGCCTTTCTAGCCCATCGAAAGCGTATAGACATCACCAGTAAGCCCATTTCAGTTGGTGAGAGTGTCAGGTTGAGTTAAAAGGATTTGATACAACATCCTTCCATATGTTTAAATTGGACCAATTTGTCTATGAGGGTCGCTCGAGGGGTCTAAGGAGATGTTAAAGATAACAATACATCATACGCAAACAGTGACATTTTATGTTTTACGGAACCAAAAGCGATGCCCTGAATTTGCAGTCTCACATAACTTGGGCACCAATGGTTCTAAACGTAAGAAAAATCCCAAGGGTGACTGCGCAACCCTGTCTTGTCCCCAGACCTAGCTGAAAGAGGTCAGAGCTTACTCTTGCTTTGGGTGTTGTGTAATTGACTTTAAATATTGTCATATACCGATCACAGAAGCCAAATATCCACAAGGTATGGAATAAAAATGGCCAATCCATGTGTTCAAAGGCATTTTCATCTTCAAGGGCCAACAGGACTGCTGCAACAGATTTCTTGGAAGCTTTTTCTATCAGGTGTATGACCCTGCAAATGTTGTTGTGCATTTGGCAACCTTTAATAAAACAGATTTTTCAGAAGGATCAAATCTGGAAGCAGATTTACTAACCTGGTGGCTAATATTTTGGAGTACAACTTAACGTCTAGGTTCAAGAGAGCTATGGTTCTGTAAGAAATACAATCCTCAAGATCCTTGCCCTGTTGTAAAGGGTTTCATAAAATTGCCACAAAAGTTGTGCTTTTTCAGGATCAGATGTTGTGGTGCCATCAGCAACATGCTAATGCTCCCTATATAGACCTTCTCCCTCTTAACCCTTAGTCGTTGCACTAGATGTGTTCCCACTTTGTTACCATGATCATAGGTTGCGCACTGAAGTTTTAAAAGGGTGCGCTCTGCCCAATTTGTGTATATAGCAAAACTAATGGGGATGATGGACGGAAGGTTGAACATTGCAAGCATTCACCCCAGTCAACTGATCTGTGTTCAATCCATCATCATTCTTTAGCTCACTCCGCCACCCCAGTTTAGAAATGGCCATATGCAAATCAGTCCGACTCTGTGCCTCATGGCAACAGTCCAGTCCGAACTGCCAAGCCATGTCTTCCCTGGAATGGAAAAAAGCATCCTGGGACCGGTTTCCAGCTAATCAGCCGTCATCAGCCAGGCTAGCTTGAATCTAGTGGCAAAGTGAGCAAGGGACCCATGTCTGGGCATACCCTGCCAACTTAGGGCGATCCAAGCAAAAGCAAAGGGGATGATAAACGGAGTGTTGAACATTACAAGCACTCACCCCCAGTCAACTGATATGGGTTTAATCCATCATCATTCTTTAGCTCACTCCACCACCCTAGATCAGACATGACCAAACACAATCAGTCTGACCCTGTGCCTCATGGGAACAGTCCACTCCAAACTGCTAGCCATTTCTTCCCTGGACCGGAAACAAGCATTCTGGGACCGGTTTCTGGCTAATCATCCGTCATCAGCCAGGATAGCTTGAATCCAGTGGTCAAATGAGCAAGGGACCGACGTCTGAGCATACCCTGCCAACTTACGGTGAACAAAGCAAAACCAATGGGGATGATGGACAAATTGTGTGGAACATCGCAAGCACTCACTGCCAGTCAACTGATTTGGGTTCAATCCATATATCATTCTTTAGCTCACTCCGCCACCTCAGTTCAGACATGGCCATATGCAAATCAGTCTGACCCTGTGCCTCATAGGAACAGTCCAGCCCGAACTGCCACACCATGTCTTCCCTCTACCGGAAGCAAGCATCCTGGGACCGGTTTCTGGCTAATCAGCCATCATCAGCCAGGCTAGCTTGAATCCAGTGGCAAAGTGAGCGAGGGACTCACGTCTGGGCATACCCTGTCAACTCAGGGTGAACAAAGCAAAACCAAAGGGGATGATGGACGGAGGGTTGAACATTGCAAGCACCCGAGTGGGATAGGTATGCTCAGACGTGAGTCTTTTGCTCTGCATGCCACAGGAGTCAAGTTATCCTTGCTGATGTGGGCTGAAAGTCCGAAACCGGTCCTAGGATGCTTGTCTCCAGTCCAGGGAGGACCTGGCCTGGCAGCTTGGGCTGGACTGTTCCCATTGGGCGCAGGGTCAACACTAATTTGCAAACGGCTGGGTCCAGACTGGAATGGCATGGTGAGCAAAGAAACAATGGATTTAGGCCCAGATCTCTGTACTGGGGTGAATGTATGACATTGTTCTGCATTCTGTCCATCAAATTTTCTTTCTGCATTTGTCACCCCGAGTGGGACGGGTATGCTCAGACATGAGCCCCGTGCTCTCCATCCCACTGGAGTCAAGCTATCCTGGCTGATGAGGGCTGAAAGCCCGAAACCGGTCCTAGGATGCTTGTCTCCAGTCCAGGGAGGACTTGGCCTGGCAGTTCGGGCTGGACTGTTCCCATTGGGCACAGGCTCAAGACTGATTTGCATATGGCTAGGTCCAAACCAGAATGGCATGGGGAGCAAAAAAAGAATGGATTTAGGCCCAGATCTCTGTACTGGGGTGAATGTATGACATTGTTCTGCATTCTGTCCCTCAATAGTTATTTTTGCAATTTGTGTGTATGGCATTAAGCCTCCCCCTGAGAGCGGTAACTTTTCTTTGTTGGGCCAGAGTAGGCCAACATAGCACCATCTACAAGAATTGGGTTTGATTGACATTGGGAACATAAATCGACGCACAGGCAAAGAGGCATCCCCATATATGACCCTTTAGCATAACCCTTCTCCCCTCTCTGTCAGTCTTACAGTCCTCGGGGGATAAACTGAAGTGACAAAGTTGAAAAAAAGCACTACTCATTGTACTTAGAGTTTGTGGGAGGATTTCAACATCATCAGGTAATCACTGTGTCTCAATTTGTGTTCCTCTGAGCATTTCAAATGCATTTCCTTAAGGCTTACCACATCATTTCCTTGATCCGTTATATATTTCCACTTTTTATGCCATTTAGCTGGACAATTAAGGCCCCTCACATTCTGTAGTTATTACCATGTTCCAATTTTAGTGAAAAGACTGCTCAGAAAAAAATTGGATCTCGTCCCCCCATCTCTTCCCAACCTTTTCTGGACTGGAACAATAAAGCATTTGCTACCTGCCACCCTCACCTTCCCCGGCTTCGCCGATAAAAAGCCCCCATGTACAAATTAGACTCCCCCAACTGAAACAAGTAAAACATAACTTTCCTGCATGTATAACATTTTAGTAGTACAATAACCCTCCTAAGTCATAATCGTCAAACTCCGCTTCGGCAATTAAATGTTAGCATGTGAAGTTGAAGTGTATAGAATCCTCAAAAAGGCAATTGGGATGCAAATAGATACTAGAGTCACGTTGAGGTGTTGAGGAGCTCATATCAGTGTTGGACCATTCCTAGATTGATTGATTGATTGAAAGCTTTATTTTGCCATGAGTTAATGGGAGAGAGGCCTACTGTCTAGGAATAGGACCATTCCTACACAGTAGGCCTCTCTCCAATTAACTCATGGCAAAGATGCTACAAAATCAGTCATATAGCGATCTCTTGGGGTCACCTTGGGAGCTCAATAGCTGTTGTCATCGGTGTTTCATCTGCGGTTTTAGTCGTTTTATGAACTGCTGTTGTCTTTTATCCTGTGTTGCTGGTGAGGGGTCAGAAAAGCCCCCTCGCTCCTTCGCCAACTCTCTGCTTCAAAGGGTCCGACAATCCTAAAAACCTGGTTGCTTCATGGAGATCTGAGACATGATGGCACTTGTTATGTGACTCAAAGGCAAGGCCAAAAGGATAGGTCCTGCGTTCATGAATGCATCCTACCGTAGCTTATCAGGGATATAGCAGAATTGCAGTAATGTGGCCTGGCCAATATCTTGCATTAGGAAGCATGTCACTTCCTGAAAGGATACCTCCTCCACTTTACGTGCAGCTTGAAGGACAGCCTCCCATACCTTGAAGTAGTGAAGTTTAACCAGCACATCTACAGGGCATTTTTTGCCAGTATCTTGCAATACACCAACCCTGTGTATCCTTTCAATTTTCACTGTGCAATGTGAGTTGCCCAGTAGTTCCAAAAAAGCCCCACCATGAAAGTTTCTAAGTCTGGTATCGCCGCCCCCTCTGAAAAGTTCCAAATGCGGATATTCTCTCTTCAGGATCTGTATTCCAAATCTTTGCATTTGAGTATGGGGGCTTGGAGTTGTCCTTCAAGGAGGCTTGTAGTATCTTCCATTTGGCCTGCAGGTTGCTCCAGCTCTTGTGTCTTGGACTCTACGTCCAAGACCCGGGTGACTGACATCCTGTTGAAGGGCTGTCAGGTGACTAAGAATGTCCGATTTAAGTGAGTGCAGCAACACACCAAATCTGCCTTCAGCTCTTACTTACGTTCATGCTTACAATCTTTTAGGGACGTAAGGAGATCTTTTTTTAGTGCCTTCATGTCTTCAGCGTGAAGACCTGAAAGGTTGTCATGCGGGTCAACTAGGACTAAATAGCTGGAAACCCTATTCTGTTGGCCATTCTTATGTGGTATGTGGGCTATAGGGATTCGATCATTCGATCTTCATGTGATGTTCGATTTAGTGGCCCGTGAAGAAGAGGGTAGTGGTTACTGGATCTTTTTCCCCAGCCTGTACTGCTGGGTATACTTTTCCTGGCCTTAGTTTCAAATTTCCCTTGTTATTCATTAGGCTCCTCTAGTGGTCCCACCTCAATTCCCTACCCTTTACATATGTACAAGTAGTCCCAAATTAAATTGCTTTTCAGGCTTGTTCCTTCCAGTATAATGATGTGCATGGAGGGCAGCTCGATCCATTTCAAGAATAAAATTGAGAACCTGAAATCCCTGCAGACCAAGGGGAACTGATCCCATCTGGGAGCCTCCACCACATCTGCGGTCATCCCCTTTACGGCCACAGGCCTCCCACATTCTGTTGTGTTGATGCCTCCACTTCTCCGCGGACTGGTACTCTGCCATCTGAGAGGCATCCCCCTTATGCTACTTGTGTCCCCGCTGTATAGTGGGTTGTAGGCTTTTCACTCACTGCAATAATGGGGCCACAGCTCCCGGGCCGGTAGAACAGCCCCCACCATTTCCGGCTTCCCGTCCCTCCTGCCGCAACTCTGCACCCTCAGCTCAGCAGTAGTTGAAGACAGACTCTGCCTGGTGATCTGCCACAGTTGCAATGGCCTTTAGAGCCCCCAACCATCCGCCACTATACACATGAGTTGGGGCTACCACCAGACACCCACCTAGCATCTCCTGGGCCGCTGCCTCCAACCCTCCAACTGCACGGCCTAAGGACAGCAGGGCGAGGCCTGTTCGTCACGGCAGCCAGTCCCCACTGCATGCAGAATAAGCCAGCATCTCCATCGATGGGGAGTCTCTCTGCCTCCTGGACAGGCGATTCATGTGAGTAAAGGTTACTGCATCTCTGTTATGCCTCCAATCGCGCTCACAGCCTGAATACTCTGACACATTGCTGTTGCTTCCGGGGAACCCGGTGAATCACATCCACAAGGCCATCTTGGTTGGTCACGCATCCCATCAGGCAACCATTTAAAAGAGATGAGGTAGATAGGGGCATATTTACAAGGAATTGGTGAAGCGCGGCATTAGCCTCCTTGGCTTAACGCCGTGCTCCACCACTTCTGAAACACAGGGCTGCACCGTATTTACAAAAATGTGGTGCACCTTGTGTTTCCCTCTGCGCTAGCGCAAATGTATCTGCCTAGCGCCAATGCAGGCACCCTTGCACCATAGTGCAAGGGTGCCAGCATTGAAGGGAATGATTGTTTATGTGCAGAAAGGAGTCCCTTCCTGCACATAAACAATCTGAAATTGCATTTTGAAACTTCTATAATTTTTTTTAATTTGCACTCACCTTTTAATTACTGCAGCGCAGCCTTACCCACCGCTCAGCCGAGATAGGAGCCGAACGGGGGTGCCTGGAGGCAAGCAAGCAAGCAAAGACTGCTGCCATTTTGAGGGTAGGGAGCAGGTAGCGGGGTAGTTGTTGCTCGCCAGGGGATAAATGACTGCCTCCAAACGGCCGCGCAGCGGGCGCACCGATGGCGTGCCAAAGGCGCGTTAAAGACTAGGCCGTCTGCGCCCGGCCGGGACAGGCCAGGACCAGGGGCCAGGACCTCTGTCAGTTTGGATTCTAGAAGGTGTTTTAGCTCACAGGAGCTACATGCATTGCGCCCCACCCTCAGGAAAAATTGTAAGCACAATATGAATGTAGAGAATCGAGAAAAACAATGTTCGTTCTGCCCCTTTGCCTTTAACCGTCAGCTGAAGAACAGGGGCCAGACACTTAATCTCGCCCTTATTAACTGTCGCTCATTAGGAAAGCATAGGGTGGAGATTCATGACCATCTGGCAGATGGACAAGTGGATGTGCTTTTTCTCACCGAGACATGGCTAAACAATACCTTGACACCAGAAATGCTTGAAGCTCTTCCTTCAGGATATGAAATAAATAGGATTGACAGGCGAGCTGGAAGGGGGGGAGGGATTGCTATAATCCATAAACACGAGTTTCAGTGTACTCTGGAGAACGTGGATATTATGGATAGTGAATCAGGACTCTTCTCCATCTCAGCAGCCCATAACCATATCCTTAAAGGATTTCTGGTATATAGACCACCTGGGCCTTGGACACGATTTGCTGTAAGCCTAATGGAAAGTCTAATGCAGCCAGCTCTAAGGTATGAGAGACTTCTACTCCTGGGAGACTTGAACCTTCACTTTGAGGAGCCCATTAGTGGGGTGGCGCAGGAACTACGTCAGGTATTAGAAGCCATTCAAATGACGCTGAAATCCAAAGCACCAACCCACTGCCAGGGTCACCTGCTAGATCCTATTTTTGCAAACTGGGACAGGCTGGCCGTTGAACCCCCGACACCGGTGATCTGGTCGGATCACTATATGATCTCATTTAAGGCGGCAGTACCTGATACTGCCACACAGAGCAGGACAAAAAGTTAAAACTAGATGCAGGAAATGGGAAAACTTCTCTACAGAAGTATTTAACAACGCCCTTGTCCACGACGGGCCTCTGGGGGGTATGGAAACAGAAATAGAATCAGCCTGTGAGGCATTAGACAGGCGAATCTCGGATGCTTTGGATAGCGCAGCACCTTGGTCTCAAATTGCACCCTTGCGACAGACTAAATCTGCCCCTTGGTTCAATGCTGAATTGCGGGACAAGAAAACTCAATGTAAACGGCTAGAGAGGTATTGGAGGAAAAGCTTCACTGAGAAAGAAAACATTTGTTATAAAGCTGGACTCAGGGACTACCATGCTCTAATTAGGAAATCCCGGAAATTATATTACTGTAGCAGGATTGAGGGAGCAGACAACTCAATGAAGGATTTGTTCTCAGTTTATAAAGAGATATCTGATCTCTCAAGTGCGGCGACCTCTATGAGTGGGTCAGAGGAATCCTGTAATCAGGTGGCATAGTTTTTGGCTCAAAAGGTAGGAAAGATCTACTCCTCCTTCCCGGATACAGCCAGGGAGGAGGGCCCCAGTGAGGCAATTCCTATCAACTCTGATGTAGAGCGCCTCAAAAGTGTCAGGGTTCCATCTAGGGAAGTCCTATGTGGTATTGCAAATAATATCAAATCAGGTTCCCTGAAGGACCCGGCCATGCCTAAACTACTGAGAGGCAGTATGGACATCCTTGAGCCCTCCATTAGACATCTATCGGAGCTCTCTTTTGACTCAGGGCAGGTACCAAAAACATGGAAGGAGGCAGTGGTCCTTCCTCTAAAGCCCAACCTGAGCATGGAACACCTTGATAACCTGCGACCCATTTCACTCCTGCCGTATTTCGCAAAGATTGCGGAAAAGGTTGTGAATTCTACATAATCAGCTGTCAGCCCATATTGAGGCAAACGGACTGCTCCACCCCACACAATCGGGTTTTCATGCTCTCCACTCAACCGAGTCAGCACTTCTGTTATCTACAGTGATCTTACGGAAATATGCTGACGAGGGTCAAACGGCGGCACTGATCTTGCTTGATCTCAGTGCCGCCTTCGACACTGTAGCCCACCACACATTGCTACAGTGTCTGAAGAGGGGAGGAGTGGTGGGCAAAGCATGGGACTGGATGAAATCCTTTTTGTCTGACCGGAGCTTTCAAGTGGCACAGGGGTCATTCCGTTCTAAGAGCATCAGCCTGAAACAGGGAGTGCCGTAAGGGTCTAGTCTGAGCCCGACCCTGTTTAATTTGTATGTGGCTCCCGTAGCAAAAATTACGGACTCCTTTGAAGTAAAGGCTGTGACCTATACTGATGACACGCAATTGATTGTGACCCTGACACGGATGTATGTTGTTACAACGCATGCTTTTACCACGCATGCTGTAACAACGCAAGTTTTAAAACGCATTCCATTACAATGCATTACACTGGGGGGTGCTGGATAGTGAATAGTTTAATTTACTATTCCAACACCAGTCCCCGTGGACACTAGGGAAGGTGTTGGATAGTAAATTAAAACTATTCCCTATCCTAGAGCGCCCCCAGGTGTAATGCGATGTAATGGTTTTCATTTTAAAGTCTGCGTTGTAATAGCACTGCGTGCTAAAAGTTGCGTTATAAAGGTTGTTCTCCCCTGACACAATCGAAAGAATTAGCCGCCACAAACTTCAGCTCCTGTCTACAGCAGCTTGCTGCTTGGATGGCAAGCAATTGCCTCAAGTTTAACGGTAATAAGATGGAGGTTTTGATTGTGGGGAAGGCCCCATCAATATGGACCTCGGCATGGTGGCCCTCTACGCTGGGTCCCCTGCCCACCCCTAGTAATCCTGTGAGAAATCTGGGGGTATGGCTCGACAATAAAATCTCATTCGAGCATCAGACTAAACAGCTGGCAGGGACTTGCTTTGGCATCTTGCGGGTCCTGAAGAAGACACTGGATATACATCCTCTGCCAGCCAGAAAAACCATGGTCCATGCCCTAATTGCGTCTAGATTGAACTATGGAAATGTCCTGTATTTGGGGGCCAGTGCTAAATGCATTCACAGGCTGCAGCATGTGCAGAATGCGGTGGCTCGCCTGATTCTCTTGTTGCCTAGGAGGGTCTCTTCTAAGAGAGCACTCAAATCTTTGCACTGGCTACCTATTAGGAAGCGAGTGACATTTAAATCCCTCTGTGTAGGACATCGTATTTTACAGGGTAAGGGACCCACTTAACTCTGTAATCTGCTAAACCTTTACCATCCAACCCGTCAGTTAAGATCTAGTGGGACGGGACAGGTTCTAGTCCCTAAGTTTAGCAGAGTGAGAATGGGTGGACATTCCTTTAGAGTCATGGCAGCTCCTCAATGGAACAAACTCCCACAGAAGCTTCACCTGGAAACGTCAGAGCTGGCATTCCGTAAAGAGTTAAAAACCTTCCTGTTCCCGAAAGACTAGGATGGGGATGCCACCGGACCAACCGATGAAGATATTAACGAAATGAGTTGATTAGGGCCAGACATAGCACGGGGACACACTAGTTAGTGTAACCAGGCGCTCTATACATTTAATAATAATAATAACAATAATATATGTGCCGCTTAACGCAGCACACATAGCAGTTGCAAAACTTTTTTTTTTCTATGATTGTTTATGTGCTGGAAGGGACATCTACCTGCACATAAACAATCAATGGTGTTTTCCTGTTTCTATGTGTGCTGCTCAATGCAGCACACATGGGAACAGCAAAAACTAGGAGAAAAAAAAATCTTTGTTGTGCCAGGGTAAGATCACGTTTTCCATGGTCTTAATTTTGGCGCTGCCCCACATGTACGCCACACTTGTAAATATGGGGCAGCGTCAAAAGCAATGGGTGTTCCGGTGGAACTCCCACCACTACACCCATTGCCTGCCCCTTTCACGCAAAGTATAGTGTGAAAGGGTGCCTTATTCATAAGGAGGCATTACACCGCCTTGTGAATAAAGCAAAGCCCCTATTGCCACCACAGTGTCGCGAAAGGTGACATTGTGGTGGCGATCGAGGCGTGTAAAAATGTCCCATAGTGTCCTAAAGCACTTATATATTTTTTGCTTCTAGAAAGATTAATTACAAAAATGGCAGAAGCATTTGAGTGAATTCAGCGACTCAAAGTGATCCAAAGATTTGTGTGGCTATTGAGCTGCGTGTCAGAATATACCTCTTAATTTTTTCACTTTACTGGTCACTCATCAGTGACAAAGATAAGTCTCAGACTGCATCTCTTCACATGGGTGTAGACCAAGGCCAGTCCCTGAACAGGTGTGGTGCTTATAGCTCGCTGTTTACTGTGTTTATGGTAATTTGTCTCTGTCCTTGGCAGATGGGCTAATGTATTAATTAGTGTTCCTACCAAGGTCAGAGATAGTCTTTATTAGCCACCAGGAGTTCTTCATGGGCCTAATTAATTATTTATAACAATTATTTTATGATTCGTGACGCACAGCCAGCAATGGACACTGTATTTCCCTGTTATGACTCCTATTTTTGACTTTAACTGGCCCCTATTTCTTACAGAATTTTTTCAAGCAACCTTCATGACTGTGATTTCGCTTTTCTAATACAGACCGATTTAGACCAGTCTGGAGATGCAGCACTTAGCACAGTATATTTCCATTCTTTTCCTTATTCCGAGGATGACCCTACAAATAATATGAGGGATGTAATCCTCAGTGAGCCAATTGGACACAGAAGTGGTCTTTTTGTGACTGACCAAATTGCCCATTAGTTTAATGTCACCTTTACTTCATGGACTCCTGTGTCACTTTAGAACATGTCAGTATGGCAAAATATATTACGATGTGATGCTTATTTCTTTATATACATCTGTATGGCATTGTTGTATATCTTTGGATTCTAGTGTTTCTATGAAATGAAAATGGTCGAGGTGGGACATTTAGTTGCAATTAAGGTAAAGAGACAACACTTATACTGACACTGATAAATGTTCAAGTAGGCAATTAAAAAAATATGGTAAATCAGTTTAGAAAAATGAATACAATTTGTAGATATAGGAATTAAAAAACTAGAGCTCGGCCAAAATATAAGACTTAAAATCCCACACTCGTGCACCCTTTGCATCAATATGGCTTATAGATCATTTGTACACATGCAGTTTACTTATCAATATGTTAATTCTGGCAGTTTAATCGGACAAAGGTTTTCAATTTTCTGATAAAAAACAATGATCATTTATTTCTTGCTCATGTACTGCAAAGTATGTTATCCTTTTTCTGAGTACAAGTGTGGAGAAATGTTCTTTAAGGTAAGTCTCACATTTGAACTTTAATCCCTTAACTGCTGAGGATGTTTCACCCCAGTGCTGAGCCTTTTTGTTGGCTATTTGGGGAACTTCAATCTTAAAACTCCATAACATTTTCTGCATAAGGTATTCATGCCAAATTTGTATCCTTTTTTCCTAGCATCATTGGGATTGAAATGGTACTGAAGATTTCTTTTCGATCTAGTACCACTCTCAGCTCGGAAAATGGTGGCGGTAGCACTAATAACATCTCGGCTAGATTGCTGCAACAGCCTATATGCAGGGACCAACAGGGCGGGTGTTCACAAGCTACAGATGTTCTAGCATGCAGCAGCCAGACTGGTGTTGAGATGGCATAGGAGGACATCGGCCACAGCAGCAATGGACGCCCTCCACTGGCTACCTATCCACAAGAGGGTGCTGTTCAAAGTCCTACTAACCACGTTTAGGATCTATCACTAACGAGGGCCCAGTTACCTTCAGAGGATGTTTGAACGATACCTACCCTCACGTAATTTGAGATCCTAAAACGCTTATCTGCTCACCATCCCCACCTTCAGGCTAAAAACTAGGGTAGGAAAGGCACTGGGGGTCTTGGGCTCAAAGGCCTGGAACAAACTACCCCTGCCTCTTTGCCAAATCACCTCCGAATCAGTCTTTAGGAAGTCACTAAAAATCTGGGTCTTTAGCCTACCAGACACATTATGCAAAAGTTTAATCTGAAATGTTAGGTCCGCCCAGATGAGGAGTTGATCGTTCTGCTGGATTTCTCGCAGTGCCAAGATGCTCCGTGGAGTGATAGTCGCGCTATACAAGAACCATTTTACATTACATTACAAGGTTTATGGATTCCCCTTGTGGGGTTTTAAAACAAATGGCAAAATATATCTACATTTTGGGTAGAGGGGGATAGGGAAAGCCTGTGCCAAAAAGTGCATCAACAAAAGATTTCCAGTGTTAAAATCATCATTTATCCAGCTTTTAAAGAAAGCAGGACAGAATAGAAAAAATGACAACAGTTTTGGCATTTTTCTAAGAGGTAGCTAATTTTTCCAAATGTTTGTGCTATTTCTTTCTAGTTTGTGGTAGAAACACGTGTGAAACCCATAGGTTATCTCAGAAAGCTATACATTTCTGAAAAATAAACAACGTTTTGAATTCAGCAAGGAGTCATTTCTGTACAACCCTCAAGGTTTTCCCAAGAAAAACTGTTTAAACATATTTAAATGAGTAGGAAAAATAATTTGTTAAAACGTTTTCACCTGAGACTTCTTGTCAGGATGGTTGATTTACAAATGCAATACACCTTACATCTAACAGAACTTTCTCATTGCAACAATACATAGGATTTGTAGGTTTTGTAAGAACACACAATACCCAGAGACAACAACTGAGCTACACCTTACAATGGCTTTTCATTGTGCACAAACTATTTAGCAATTCGTATGATAAAATGTACAGAAAAAAATGGGTATGTCGGAAACCTATATATTTCTGAAATGTACACAAGATACTGCGTTTAGGAACAATGGTTAATTGCATATCTCTGAATATGGGATTACCCATACTATCATGTGATTTTTCAGGGCATTTTGCAAAATACCTTCTTTGTTGCATACTGCCTTACATTTGGAAGCAATAAATCTGCAGAACTCCAATTGGTAATAACAAGTGTTCTACTATTCCCTGTTTCCACATGTCTCCCAATGAAAAGAGTTGCTCACTTGTATGACTGGGCATACCATCTGCATTACAAATTGTCCCAACAATCGACCTGGATTTTTCACCCAGCACAATTCCCGCTTTTTTATAATGTGGGGAGTCGCAGATTGTGTGCCCTACTTCAGCTGCCACCCAGGGAAACATGTCATACCCAGACGTTTCTGAAAACCTGACACCCACAGCAGTCCAGATTGGAGTGACTTGTGTAGCTCTCACCAGGATTTCTTATCTAGACGCCCTCACAAACCTCAAACTTTGGCTAAAAATGAAAATGTTCTCAAATTTCTGTGAGGGAAAGTTCAGGGATCTGAGAGGAGCCACAAATTGCCTCACACTAAGGGGTACATTATGATGGCGGACGGACCTGAGTCCGTCCGCCACCATAGAGTAGGAGGGAACCGCCGCATGGGCTGCGGAGTTCCCTCCTGTGCAATTAGGATGTGACCGCCACCCTGGCGGTCACATCCTCTATTTTTAACATTGCGGCGGGTGCAGCTTCGAGCTGCACCCGCAGCAATGTTAAAAATGCACGCATTGAATTTGTATGTAGAAAGTGGCAGGCACCGCGCGGTGCCTGCCGCTTTCTGCATACAAATGCAGGGGGGTACCATAGGTACCCCCCCATGTGAACCCCCACCCCCCCCCCCCTTCACCTAGGGGGCCTGCAACGGGCCCCCGCAGTGAAGTTACACATGCTTTTCCACGGCGGAAAAGCCGCCGCGGAAAAGCATGTTTCAGAGCCCATCCTAATCTGGCTGACGGTGTCTGAGAGACACCGTCACCATATTAGTGCTTTTCCGCCGCAGTTGTAAGCCAACCACGGCGGAAAAGCTGAGGACGGAAACCAGGACCCACCAGCCATCCTAATGTGGCGGTGGGTCCGCAGAAGATTTTCCGCATCCTCCGGGCCGGCGGTGGCTTCCGCCGGCCCGGAGGATGCGGAAAATCCTCCATCCTAATGAGGCCCTATGTGTTTTCCTAGTTCATGTGATAAAAACTGTACCTCACTTGTGTGGGTGGGCCTAGCATCCGCAACAGAAAAGGAACCAACATGGACTGAGTCAAATCAAACTCTTTTCTTGCAGTTTGAGTCGCTGTGGATTTTGGGCCATAGCTCATCCGGCACTCCCAGGAGAGTCCAGGTTGGAGTGACGTGTGTTGCTCTCACCAGGTTTTCTTATCTAGAAGCCATTATAAACCTACACTGTTGGCTGAAAACGCACATCTTCCTCACATTTCTGTGATGGGAAGTTCTGGAATCTACAGGGAGCCACACATTTCCTACCTTCCAGAATTCCCCCTCCCCTTCTCTTGATAAAAAAGGTACCTCCCTTGTGTAGGTGGGCCTAACGTCTGTGACAGGAAAAGGCTTAAAACACAACATGGAGACATCATTATTTCCTGATTTGGCAGTTAGGAATAGCTGTGTTGACCGAGCTGAGGCTCAGCCAACACCCAGGGAAACCTACAAAACCAGACATTTCTGAAAATTAGACACCCGGTGGAGTCGAGAGTGGTGTGCCTTGCATGGATTCCAGCCCCAACTCCTATGTTTTATCTTATACATACTCCCTGGTGACATTCTGTTCCCCCTGGGAAGGCAGATTGGGGGTAATCATCCAGATCCATCCCCAGTGCAGGCAACCAGACTAAACCTTTGGGGATTAGGGAGCACAAACACTTACCTAAGGGGCTGGTGCCCCTACCAACATTTCTGGTGCCTAGTCGGTGGATCTCAGCTTGAGAATCACCCTCCTGAATGAATGAATGAATGAATGAATGCATCAATTAATTTATAGTTTATAAAGTGCACACATGCCCAAGGGCAACTTGGTGCTAGTGACTGCAATTGAACTAAGTTGGTCCACTGAAACTATGAACATGTGAACAGACAGATTTTAATCAGTTTCCCAAATTGTATAAAATTAGATTTAGATGTGAGGTGTAAGGGTAAACTCTTTCAGATTTTACAAGTGGATGAAATTAAACTTCGGCCACCCCATATTACCCTATTGGCATTAGGGAGAACCACATTTTGGCAGATGTAGACCGTGATCCATACAAAGGGCCTTAAAGGCAACTTGTTTCCTGACTGATAGACAGTGTAGTTTGACTATGGCTTTAGAAAATGAGTTCAATTTAGGAATCTTCAGCAGAAGAAGTGCTTCCGCTTTTTGAAGGACATGAGGTTTATTCAGTAATTGTTATTGAATGCCAACATATAGAACATTAAAATAGTCTTTATTTGATAACACTATGGCGAGAATTAAAGTTTTCTGGACGTCAAGTGGAATAAAATGAAATATCTTGTTCAGAGTTCTTAAAAGAAAAAAGCAATGTGACGTGGCTTGATTAATGTGGTCAGCAAACATTAGCCTTCCATCAAGGTGTACACCCAGATTCTTAGCCTTTTTGACTAGAGAGGAAAGAGGGCCAAGGTCCTGGGGCCAACAAATCGGAGCCAAGAGGGAAGTATAATTCCCAAATAGGAGAACCGTGGTTTTACTCAAGTTTAGTTTAAGACAGTTAATATGTATCCAACCACCTACCTCAGCCATGCAGTTGTTGAAGCGTTTGCTACCTCACAAATGTCTCTTAATATTAACACTCCAATCTGTGTATTGTGAGCATAGGAAACCATAGAAAAGGCAAAAGAACAATTTAGTTTAGCCATATGTTGAATGATGTGGGGCTTAAAAAAAAACCTTGAGGAACTCCACATGGAAGAGAGAAAGGTTTAGATATAAAGTCTCCAAAAGAGACTGATTGTTGTCTATCGGCAAGAAAGGGGCAAAGGAGAGGCAAGGACTTAATACCAATGCTCTCAAGATGATAAATAAGCACCTTGTGATTATTGTGGTCAAAAGGTGCCAAAAAGTCCAGAATGATCAATTCAACTTTACCATCTTTGTCAACTATAGTCCTAACCTCCCCAGTTGCAACTATCAGGATAGATTTGATGCTATGTTACCTCTAAAAGTGAAAGAAGTAACAATATCTCAACTGGTTTCATTAGACACGTATGTACAATACATTACATGAAAGAACGAGAGACTCTCAGTCGGTTTTTTAGAATGTGCACATGGCATCATATATTTGAGTACAAATTATGATAAGAAGAAATACAGTTGTGACAGCACTGTAGACAAAAATGTGTGAAACAACCTGATTTGAACTTGGTGCTCGATTGTGTACTTGACACAAAGGGTGGAAATACAAGTGACAATGTGTTATCAGCAAGGAACGGCGCAAGTTGCAAATGTGAAAAGATATGTACAGTGAATATGGTGGTTTAAGTCAATAATTTACAATCTTATTTGACAATTTGATAGCAGTTTCTTTTGAACCACAACAGGGTTGCACCATCAGTTGTGATGACAGGTCAACGACGTTTCGATCCAATTACTTAGGATCATCTTCAGGACTTGGTTGAAAAGATTAGACGGTGCTGAAAGGAATTAGCTGGTGAGGAAGCCCTGTGTTGGAGGAGAACGGCAAGATGGATGGATGAAACACAATTAATGGTGTGCACTCCGAATCTGGTATGTGAAGAGACTGGTTTGTAGTAAGGCCGTGTCCAGGGGGACATCAGCAAAGCAGTGGGTATCCGGGTCACACAGAGAATTGTGTGCGCTCATGATCTTGCGATTCAGAAGTCTCCGGCATGGGACCGCGAGAAAATCGGCCATACTTTTCAGTTTCTTTGTTGGTCAAGGCCACAAGATGAAAATTAAAACCTCCAATAATCGTGTAATTGGAAAGCTGAATGCATGACTCAGAGTATGCATTTAAGGATGGCAGGAAATTAATTGTAGGACCAGGAGGCCGATAAATTAACAATCTGCTAACTGCAGAGTTTTTGGTAGGCTTAAATGTAAAAGTAAGGTCCTCACAATTCAAATGGGAGACTGGTGCAAAACTGGCTTATAGAGGGTCATAATAGATTACTTATAAACCTCCTCCTGTAGTGATCCCCAGGTCGGAATCCACTATTTAGAGTTACCACTAGAAAGAGGAGATTCTCCCCTTTCTGAAAATACCTCCCCCAACTCAATCAGTTCTCTGGGGCTGAGATATACTTCAGAGCACTGATGCAGGGAAATGTAAAGTAGCCAATCTGCTGGTTTTATTTTGGTTTTTGTAGTGTTGACTGCCTTGGGGCGCTCTGGAAGCCATTCCCCAGCAACCCGAGCAGAAAATTAAACAAATAAACAAACAAAGGTAGGTCTTGCCTATGGGCGAGTTGTTGGCTTTGACAGTGTGTTTTAGCCATGTTGTACACCAATGGACTGTTCAAGAGAGCGAAAGGTTAGTGGGATGGGGTGGGGTGGGGTACATTGGGGTAGACTGGAGTGGGGTAGATTGAAGTAGGTTGTTTGGGGTAGAGTGCAGTGGGGTAGACTGGGGTACAGAGGCGTGAGGTAGATTGGGGTAGAGCAGGGTAGGGTAGAAAATACCATCTCTCCTTACTAGAGACTGCTCAAACTCACACTCTTATCAGATTTAAATCTATAATGACCAACAACTTTCATAAATAGGCCTTTTGAAATCAGTGGTTGGTTCATGTACAGAACTACTATTGCAAGTTCTTTTTAACAACTATATGTAATTTTTTTCTATGCTTAAAAGCTTTTGCCCTATGTAATTAATGTTTTTTGATATGCGTGTCTACACTGGCTGAGCTCAAACATAATTCAAGCTTCTATTACACAAGCTGAGAAGTGCTCACATTCGAAAATCCATCAGTGTGATTTTGAGACCTCTCCAAACTCCACTGAATTTTGAGCACATCTGTAAGAGAAGAATGCACAAATATGAACTGTGTACACTCAGTTTAAGCTGAAATGCACCTCTATCCTACAATTTAGGCCTGGCATTAACTGTTTTGCCAACCTATGTTCAAAACGTATGTAATACATTTATATATATAGTGACTTTTAGACAGCAGTCTTCATAATTGCCTTTATAAATGTCAATGGCACACTGCTTCCTACCAACAAAGCATAAGACAATGGGCGAGCACTCTTCAGACAATGGCCACTAGCTATGCCTATGTGAATGATAGCATTTTGTGTTTGTGTAATGCAGTCACCCACTAAGAAAATGGGGACCTTCAATGCTAGTGCCCTTGGACAATGTTTCCTTTAATTTTAGCATTACTGGCAAGACACTTCAACTATACCTTCTTGCAGTAAGTTTGTGTTTTAAGTTCCAGCACTGCTAAAATGCTAGCAGTATGAAACACTACAGAGCATGCAGAATACTAAAAAAGAGAAGCTGCAACCTCACAATCTGCCCAGCTTACCTGGACAGCACAGGCAATGGCAGCTTGCCCTACAAGAGTAGAGAGCAGACTTCCAGTAGCTCTTCTACACAATGTCAGCAGAGATATTGAGCGAACCTCCTTGTAAGAAGTAACAGACTCTCACTTCTTTGCCTGCTCATCTTTAGTACAACAAGAAAAGAAACATGCTATGCTGAACTGCCTCACACTAGTTTCTCAGACAACAGATTCCTCTTTGACACCCCTCTATTGTCAGATGTTGTTACAGGAAAAATGTCTTCTCAGTGTGAGATTTGAACAACAGGTGCAGAGATTGTTGACTGTATTCATAGGTAGACATACAGGCCCATACTTAGTATTTTTCATGCAGCACAATGCAGTAAGTCACTTTGCTGTGCTGCACTCTGTGAAAGGAAAAAAGCAGGAATGTGCTGTTGATAACATTATTGTTAGAACTGGGGGTCTCTAGTTGGCAGAGATAGGTACCTTTGTCCAAATAGGGACCCTTGCTTCTAGTTAGGATAAGGGGGATACACTCTTTAGATAACCCCTGCTCACTCCCTTGGTAGCTTGACACGAGCAGACAGGCCTATCCAAAAGGCAATGTGGAAAGTATTTGTACCAACACTCACAGTAACACAGTGGAAACACCACAAATGGACACCACACGGGTTTAGAAAAATAAAGTATATTTATCTAAACTACACAATACCAAAACGACAAAATCCAACATACACAGTTTAAAAGTATGACTTTAAAAAGGTTTCAAGAACTTGTACCATAGAAATCTATGGATGCGTGACTTAGCACCAAAGTACCTGGAGATGCGACAAAAGGTGCGAAGCCAAACAGCTGCAGCATCGAAAAACAAAGAGATGCAACACTCCTGAGACCCTGAGGAGGAGATGTGACGCCCCGCTGCAAGCAGCGGACGGGTTGCATTGAGTCCGGTCTGTAGGGGAAGCGATGCGTCGAGTCTTCGTGCCAGTTACGGTTCGCAGGTGATGCGTTGGGATAACGTCTCGCACAGGTACGATGCGTAGATCTTCCGGATGCGACAGCAATCGATGCAGCAGTGTTGCACAGAGCGACGTTGGTCCTCTTTAGCCGCGATCCCTCGATACGTCAGTTCTTGCAGCGCGACAGGTGCTGCAATTTCCCATTCATTCCTTTCGGAATGAATGGTAAGCCATTCCTTAATTGTGACTCGCCATTTGCGAGTCGCACTTAAGGAATGTGTAGGAATCGCTGTATGCTTTTGCGAGTCCTTAATTGCGATTCTTTAATATTCGCAATTAAGGACTAGCAAAATCCTACCTTGATGCATGTGCCCCATTGTTCTCTAGGTGTAAGTGGTCCTGGACTCAGTCCAAACCAGTTCTGGGTGCACTCTGCCAGTGCACAACTTCTTCCTTTGTGAATGTGGGCCAGGGTCTTCAGACACACCGCAGGAGGTGGAGCCAGCATTGTGGAAGGTAGGCACAGCTCTATTCAGTCCCAGGAGCTACTCCTCCCACCACTCCACATGCAGATCGGTCAATTCAGCCTAGTGCTGCCTCACCCAGACTCCTGGAGCCACCCCAGCTCCTGTCACTCTCAAACCAGACAGTCAATCCACAAACTGGCAGAGGCACACAGAAAGGATGAATGTAAATACCCACTTTCTAGTGATATTTTCAAACACAGAATTTAAAAACCATCCTTACTAAAAGATTGAGTTCAGCGATACCAGATTTTCTATCTCACTCTTATAGGAAGATATGCAGGTAACATGTTACACAGCATTCCCCATTCTGTCCTACGGGAAAGATATCCATTCAATAGTGAAAAATGAAATTGCCAGTATTTCACTATCAGGACATGTTACACATATTAGTACGTGTCCTACCTTTCACATACACTGCACCCTGCCCAGGGGGTACCTTGGGCCTACCATAGTCGTGTCCTGTGTGTAATAAAAGGGAAGGGTATGACCTGGCAAGTGGGTACACAGGCCAGGTCGACATGGTAGATAAAAAACTGCGCACAGCCTCTGCGGTGGCAGGCCTGAGATATCTTTTCATGGCTATTATGTGGGAGGCACAATCAGTGCTTCAAGTCAGTAGCAGCATTTGAGTTACCAGTCCTGGCACACTCAGTGCACTTTACTAGGGACCTACTGGTAAGACAAACATGACAATCATGGATAACCAATCACAATAACAATTTACCCAGGGAGCATTTGCACTTTGACACTGATCAGCAGTGGTAAAGTGCCCAAAGCATCTAAACCAGTAAATACAAAATCCAGCATAGCATAAAAACACAGGAGGTAGAGGCAAAAAGTCAGGGAAAACCACACCAAGGATGTCAGGTCTCACAATTATATAGCAAATTCCTGTCTCTTCCTAGCGCTGGTGCACTTTTCGCTGCTGAGTGCCAAGCCAGGCACCCTTGTGTCATGGTGCAAGGGTGCCGGCCCTGTAGGCAGGATTGTTTTTATAACAATCCTCAGAGGCATTTTACTCTGAGAAATAATTATATTTTCCTTGTTACGCCTCACCTGGGGAGGCATAACTCTTTGATCCATGCCCAGGCCTACCACTAATGGTAAATCTGGGAATGTGCCAAAATCCACCGGTGGATACTTGGGGAGACCCACTCTCCACCGATCGAATGTCTCCCTTGGGCAGAGTAATGCAAGGCAGTGATTTATCTAGCCATGCAGAGCCATGAAAGCCTTGTGTGGCTTTATAAATCTTGCTTAGGATTTGCGTAGCCCTCGCGCCTCCGTGAGGGGCAAAGCAAAACCTTGATAAATCTGGCCCATAGTTCTGTGAGTCTGCATTAATGTTTGTCCTTCCTCACCACACATTGTTAACAGCATGACTTTATTAAGTGATTTAATCTGAACATTTGTAAGATGCTACATCTCAAGTTGCCCACATTTTGCATTGTACACAGGTTCATGGGAAAAGAGAATGGGACAAATCAACCATGAATAATATCCTCTAATACTTGTGTGGTGTGAGAAAATGGGTTTCTGGTTGGCAGAGGTATGCACCCTGTCAAGCAGGAACCACAATCATATTTAGGGTAATTTGGATATACTCCAAATATTAACCTGTGCTCACCCTCTAGTACCTTGGCACAGAGCAGGCTGGCTTGATTTAAGAGGCAATGTGTAGGGTAATTGTGAAACACATCATGCAATAACAGTTAAAACACCAGTTTAAAAAAAAAGATTATGATGTTATAAATAAAACAAGAATAAAATGACAAAAATCAAATAGGTAGAAGTCAAAATATGAATTTTTAAAGAATAAAAGTGAAAATAGTGCTTCTCAAGTGAACGCCCAAGGGGTAATCGGGTGTGACAAAGTGAAGAGTTCAGGCCAACCACGATGGATCACAGGCAGGATACAGGAGCCACGCAAGGCCCACTGAACAAAGTTCCTTGATTGTTGTCACAACAGCGAGATTTGCTGTGAAGCCAAATAATGCTTTTGTGTTGATATATATCCACTCATTCTTCAATGCAAATTGGTATATATATAATGCATATTTAAATAACGAAGCAAACCACATTCACTGGATGATGTCATCAGTGATGTCATTTGATATGTCATCAGTGATGTCACTGACCATGTCATGAATGATCTAATATGTGACATCATCAGCAGTGCATTGCGGGTGCGTGAAATATAGTTAGTACAACTAACTATATAGGAGCAATATCAATGGTTTTGTATGAGTGAAATGTCCAGCTAACTATAACACCCCTAAAACATTTTTTTGAGTGAATTTTAAAGGTTTTTTAAAAGCTAATTCCTAACTACATAAGGCCTGAAACCTATGGTTTTTTTCAGTGAATTTGCAAGTTTTTTTTAATGCTAATTCCTAACTATATAAGGCCTGAAACCTATGGTTTTTGCAGTGCATTCGCAAGGTTTTTTAAATGCTAATTCTATTAGCAGATAACGTTTAAATATGTAAATATTAACCCTGGGCGAAGCACTACGCTACGCTCGTGGAGTTTGCGAAGTTTGCTCAACTTCGCACTACGCGAGCTGCACGTAGCACAGTGCGAACACGCGTAGTGCAGCGTAGCGTAGTGCAGCGCTCATTTTTTGCTTGTTCGCAGTCCTGAACGTCATGTTCGCGACAGCAAGCAAGCAAAATGACATCCCGGCGAGATTCTCAATGCGGGGAGGTAAGGTTTCTCATTGTGAGTGGTTGCGCATGCTCGCGACCGCTCTCAATGAGAAACTACCAGTTCGCGTTGAGAAAGCTGCAGCTCGAGTATTAATCTACTCGAGCAGCAGAAAACTACAGCTCGCACTGTGCAAGATGCCGTTTTCAATGATTGCACAGTGCCGGATGCTTGTCCGCACTGTGCAATCATCGAAAACGCACCTTGCACAGTGCGAACATGCTACTACGCAGATCGCGTAGTGCTACGTGAAGTTCGCGTAGTGCGAAGTGCACTTCGCGTAGCTTCGCATAGCTTCGCGTAGTGCTACTTCGCGAACTACGCCCACCCTTAGTTAATATCCTTGTGGGACCACCTGAGCAGCCGTAGGGGGTCGGGTTGTTTCTACCCTGCCCCCATTTTGCATTCTACAAAACAAAATTCTTCTTCTTTTGTGCCTCGGTCTACCTAGCACAAGATGAATGCCAACACTTCCTGGTTAGAAGTGTTGACAGCCAATGAGGATGCTGCTTTCATGCGGAAGGCATGCTGATTGACTGCCACTGTCTGTCAACACTCCAAACCAGGAAGTGTTGTCAGCCATCTTGTGCCTCGGAAGAACCAAGGCACAAGAAAGCAGTGAAACAAAGGTGCAAAAGGGCTGGGTAGAAGCACCCTGACCCCCTAGGCCTGCACAGGGGGTCCCACATGGACCCCCCAGGCCCAAAAAGAACTTTTTTTTATTTTCCCCATGGTACGCTCAGGGTACACGTACATGGCATCGCACCCAGCGCGTACTCCGTGAAATTTAAAAAAAAATATTCGTTTTTTTGACCTTTGAGGGTCCTCTTAGGCCCCCCTGATAAAACCTAGGGGGTCAGGGGGTCTCTACCCTGCCCCCTTTTATAATTTTCCCCTTTTGATTTTCACCTCTTGTGTCTCGGTTCTACCGAGACACAAGATGGCGGACTATCCGACCATTTGGAATATTCACAGGCACCCGAGAGCGAATCAGCTTTCTGCTTGCGCACTTCCGTGTCGTGCCGGGTGCGCTCCCCGGTACGTGTACCTGTAAGCTCTTGAAGCGCGCATATAGATATGTATGTTTTTTTTAAGTACATTTTCGTAAAAACTACTGGAGCAATTGTCACCAAATATAGAAAAGGCACTTCTGCGTACCAGTCCCTACAATTTTGCCAAGTTTGATGTAATTGCGTTCAGCCGTTCAGGCTGTAGCCGTGTCTAATCGTCCTATGGAAATTAAGATTGGGAAAACACGTTTTAGGACCCCCCTTTTTTCACACAAATTCCTCAACCAGCAAAGTTATTCCCAATAGAATGTTGCGGATTTCCTATGGTAGCTAGGTCCTAACTATATATACTTACTGGCTATCGCCAGTAGGTAATATATGCAGATACAATGGTAAACAGATCTGACTCTCTACAGGATGAGACAACTGCATCAAATACAGACTTTAAAATGCCATCTACACCTATTATATATCCCTTAACCAAATTCAAACCTGAATCTACCTTTAACCCAGTCATGCTAAAGGACTCGATCGATCTTTTTCATGATCAAGTGACGGATCAACTATAGGAATTTAACACTAAAATTCAGGAGAAGGCAGACTACAACACCTTAATATCTAAACCAAAGAAAAACAACAAGGTTATAATCTGGGCCTCTGACAAAGGTGGAAACATTGTTTTAATGAACAAGGAGATGTATACCAAAGATGCCCATAACCAACTAAATGACAGAATGTGCTACACAAGATGTAATGGAGCTGATTTAAAAATAATGTACACACATTTTCAGAAAAAAACTGTCAAATTGGAAATCAGAGGGCCTAATTACTGGACAGGAATTCAAATTTCTTAAAAACAATTTTCCTGTGGTACCAACTATTTATTTCTTACCAAAGATACATAAGGACTTGAAAAATCTGTCAGGTAGGTCTTTATCTCAGCAAGGAATGGATGCCTTGAGCACACATCCCATTATGTGGATTTGTTCTCCAAAATCATGTGAAAGCCCTCCCATCATATGTGAGTGACACAAGTGACTTTCTATGCAAAATTAAGGACATTGATTGGGAACCTAGTTTCCTAATGATAGCCCTTGATGTCTGCTCGGTCTACACTAGCATCCAGCACCCAAAGATCCTTGAGTAATATGGTAAAGCACAAAGAGATGCTTTTGGAAATGGTTGAGTTTTTGTTTAAATATCAACATGTTTATGTTTAAGAATCTTCTTTGCAGGCAGTTGTGAGGTGTTGCCATGGGGGCCATCTACTTCCCCAGCTACGCATGTCTTCACATGGGTTGGTGGGAGGAGCTGGTCCTCATGACGGAAAACAAAAAGGCTTTTACTTCTAATGTCAAAACATGGTTACTTTTCATAAATGATTTGTTTGTTATATGGGACGGGAGTATGGAGACAGCTCAGGAGTTTGTACAGGCAATTAATGTCAGTACTCTTAACCCCTTCGATGCTGATGACGGAACGATTCCGTCATCAGCGTCTGTTGAGCTGTGCTGATGACGGAACCGTTCCGTCATGACTCCGCCCGCGCATGGCGGAGTCAGCATGGGCGGGGAATTTGCGCCGCGTGGATGCGGTTAACCTGCAATTCACTGCCAGCAAAAGCGCAATATCAGTGAGCTTCTTAGACACCGAGGTTTTTATTGAGAACAACAGAATAGAAACCAAACTCCATCGAAAGTCAACTGCCGTAAACTCAACACTCTACGCAAGCAGTTCCCATGTGAAATACCTGGTTAGCAGAATCCCCTATGGGGAAATGTTGAGGCTAAGATGTATCCACAGTAAAGAGTGTGATCTTCTAGTAGCCCAACAAGAGAGTAAAAAGAGATTTCAGGAAAGGGTGTACTATGATAACATCATAAATACTGATATCATTAAATCCATGCAAAAAAACAGGTTGGAACTGTTGGCACTGGAGATATTACAACCAACATAGACATTGAAATTAGTACCAATGAAACAAAGAAGGAATTTAGGATGATTGTCCAGTACAGTTAGCAACATAAAAAAATGTAATCTATCATCATGAAAAACTGTCCCCTGGTCTTAAGTGATCCCATAATAGGTCCAAGATTACCTAAAAGACCTTCAATAACTTATAGCAGAGGACGATCCATGAGAGACGAGCTCGTCAGAACTAGTCCAGAAGTTATTGAATCAACAAACTGGTTGCAAACACATACAGGCAACTTTAATTGTAAGTCATGTAAAGCTTGCCAGCAGGGTGTAATCAAAACAACGTATTCTTCCCCATTCGATCAAAAGGAACACAAGATCGGTAGATTGCTTACATGCAAAACAGAATATGCTGTTTATGACTTGTCTTGCCCTTAAATCTACTTTACATAGGGAGCACCAAGCTCCAAGTCCACAAAAGAATATTACAACTTCTTAGGGCAATAAACAACCAAGACAATACTTACCCCGTAGTGAGGCATTTTAAATACAAACATGAGTCTAGAAGCCGAGATTTGAGATATTTTGTTATTGATTCTGTGCCCGCGAGTAGAAGAGGCGGGAACAGAGAAGAAAAATTACGTTGACTTGAGACCAGATATATTCTGTAATTGAATACCAAACAACCATCAGGTCTCAACATTGCAGAAGATTTGTTTACATGCCTCTAATAAGTACATTTTAGTGGGATCCCTTGACAGTTTTAACACATGAATTTAAACCAGCAACAGGTTTTTAATTAAAATGACTTTTTTTGTAACTAGGGGTTTAATATTATTTTTATTGATTATTTATGAGAATTCAAGTTACCTTTTGTATACAAATTTGACACAATTATTTATGCAATATCATATGTTAAGCTCATGTTTTATCGAACTCAGGATTTTAATTTCTTTGCTTATTTAATATTTATTGTGTAATGATTAGGTTGTATAGTTGTTCAGACATACAGGTTTATTATGATATACTCATGGTAAGTAGGGGAATGTTTCAAACCAGCTTACAATGTTCAGAATTAATTCAATAATAATAATTCCCCCTTCCATAAAATCAAGGTATTTTTACCAATATTCCAATTAAAGTCCCAGAGGCTGCAAGAATTTACAATTACAGTTTATGATCTATTCGGTAGATCTGTCAAGCACTTGCACTTTGATAACAATATTAGACAAATTTGCCAACTTGAAGAAAACAACATTGGGGCTCCAATGTTGTTATAAACTTGCATATATCATCTGTCCATTGAAAATGTCTAAAAATATTCATACAGTTCCAATGGTTAAATTGCTTTATAATGGATGATTGTGTTGCAATACTTGTTACCAAAAATATTCAAAAAAATATTCTATGAATTATTTTTATTATTCTTCTAACACTTATATTTACACATTTGTTCAATTTATTGAGACATTGGTTTTAAACCGCGTCGTTTTCAAATATCGATCATAATTGAAGTGTTTATGCAAATTCAAATAATCCGATGCAAATGTATTTTATTCTTTATGCATTAACTGATTTTCAGTGCGACTACTTATTTTATATATCGCAAATGAATTTTGTATATGTGGCAACATTGAAGACAGACTTGTCTATCATTTTTGTATGCCATTCAATATTAAACATCAGCAAATTGTACACTATTTAAACCAATGCCGAACCTTTCACTTTGTCATGTGATCAAGGCCCGTGGGAAGGGCCGAATTGGGTCATGGCGACTTGTGGCACTGAACACTGAATAAATAAACCAGCACTTATCTGTTGTCTGTATCTGCTTCTGTGCCTGCGAGAAACTGCGCTAGGAAATTGGAGCTTCTTGGATATATATATATATATATATATTACCTACTGGCGGTCGCCAGTAGGTATATATAGTTAGGATTTTTTCCCTATGGGATTTCTGAAAATTCTATGTCTAATAACTTTGGCGTTTGTGGACGGAATTGGCTGACATTTTCAGGAAAATGGCACATTTTGTTTCTGAGCAGCCCCTGAAAATTTGGCGGGTGTTCGGCAAGGGGGGGCTGAGATAAAAGGGGGGTCCCAAAACGCGTTTTCCCATGTTAATTTCCATAGGGCGGTTGGCCTCACTTTTAGCTCGAACGGCTGAATGGATTTGCACGAAACTTGGCAAAATTGTAGGGACTGTTAGCCCGATGTGCCTTTGCTAGGTCTCAATATATGTGCTCCAGTGGATTTTGAGAAATTAACGTTCAAAACAAGATATATATCTGTAACAGCGCTCCCGGCTGCGCTCCGGTCCGCTTACTTTTCGCGTAACGGAACTTTGCGATGCGAAGCTGATTGGCTCTCCGGTGTCTGTCAACATTCTAAACAGTCCGGAGCGGCCGCCATCTTGTCTCTCGGTAGGATCGAGAGACAAGAGGAGGCCAAAACAAAGGGGGAAATTACCATAAGGGGGCATAGTAGATCCTCCTTGACCCCCTAGGTTTTATGTGGAGGTTTTAAAAGGGCCCAGCAGGGCAAAAAATAAAGAATTTTTTTTTTTTTTTTGCGTGGTGAGCGCCTAGTACGCGAACCGGGAAGCGTTCTGGGCAGCGTACTATAAGGATAAAAGAATGATAGACTTTTCTAATACTGTATGTTAATTGTTTGTTGTTTTTGGTGATTTTTTTGTTTTCTTTATTTTTAAAGTATTTTTTTTTATTTTGATTGTGTTTCATAATTCATTAAACTTTCTGACATTCAATAAACATATAAAAATAAATAATGTGTCAAACAATTTTTGAATTAAGAAATTAAAATTTATTTTTCATTTTGTTTTTCAAAATTTAAAAGAAAATCTAAAAAATCGTGATCATTTTTTTCTTCATTTTTTAGTAGAAAATCTACTGCATCTACGCATTGCACAAGTTCATTATTTATTGTGTCGTCGTAGAAATCCATGTCATCTTGTGTCTCAATTTTTTTTTCTGTTTCAGTTTTCATGTTGTTTTGTTGTTCTTCCATTTTCAATTCTGAAAAATGAATTTTTAAAAAATATATCAGTACAGAAAGGGCATTGTTGGGTTTCAGTACAGATTGGCAGTTTGGTTATTTATATAGTGTTTTTTTCACAAAGAAAGGTGTCGCCTGCAATTAAGGTCTATTGCAGGGGGCCCCCTCCTTGGGCCTCCCATGGATGGTGTCAGGAGGTATAGGGGAGGGAGAAGGAGACGCTCCCTCAATTGCAAGGAGACCATTCACAGGCACTGAGGGGGCCCATTGTCCAGCATTTTTGCCCACCCACAGTTTTAACTTTAGCTTTCAGTACAGAACATACTTACGTTTTATAAATAATATCTTACCTTTTAAATATAAGTTGAAGTTATCAGTTGATTTTTTGTTATGCACTTCACGAAGTAGTAGTCAAAATGGGTGTGTTTCTCTCTCTTTGTATATATATATTCAGGTACATAACCAATCAAATGTCAGGTAATATAAGTAGAAAATGAAAGTAACATTTTCATTGGTTGTCAATTCCAACACTTCAGATGTGTTTTGTGAAGTAATTTACCTCACGGTATTTAAAGAGGTCTACAGGCTTAATGACTAAATGGAATTTCAATCAAATTTGTGAAAATGAAAGGGATTGTTATGTAGTATGAGCTAATCTATATTTGGTGACAGTGTCTCCAGTCGTTTTTCTGTGAATTACTTTCCCACCTTTTTTTTGGACCGCTTTCCGGGAAGCGGTCCGGTCCGCGAACTAGGAGCGTAACGGGAGTCTACCATTTTGTGTTTCGGTCGAATTAAGATATAAAATGGAGGGCAAATAATGTTCAGAATGGGTAGAAGGGGGCAAGGTACAAGTATTTTGACCCCCTAGGTTTTCTGAGGGTGGCTGAGGAGGACCATATGTGCGGGGAAAAAACATTTTTTTTAAACTTTTTGCGCGGTTAGCTTCCAGTTCGCGTACCGGGTAGCGCTCTTTGAGCGTAGTTTGTTGAAAATTACAGAAAAAAGTTAGAGAAAAATAATAATTGTGAGTGATCAGATGTAGGGTAGCTCTGAGAAGAGCTTTTGGGTTTATGGTACATTTTGGTACTTATAAGTAGGTACCAATGCACAGTCTTAAATTCAAAATGAAAATTCTGTTGCCCTCATCTGAGAAGTGAACTCCATCTCCTCTGTAGATATCTTGCATGTAGTAACGCAAGTTATTGTTGTACAAGGAGCCCATTCCATGGTCTCTCATGTAAGCTGACACAGATTTGTTTACATGCTTCCCCGCTTTCTCAATTTGTGAACAAAATTGGTTGGACCACCTCCATTTCTGTCTTTGGCATATATTGGAATATACCAAGGCGGTTTGAGGAAAAAGTGCCATTAATTGCTCAAAGGTGTCCTTTAAAAGCATTTCCAGACCTACCCCAGTCAAAGTGCCCAAATCATTACCTCCACAGTGCACTATTAACAGGTCAGGTTTTGGAAAATGCATAAAGGTTTTCACCAATGGTATCAATTGGTGACATTTTAATCCTCTTTGGCCCAACCACTTAATTTCCACATCTTGTAAATTGAGGTTAGGTAAATTTCTGTTCTCAGCATACCTTTGAGCCCAGTAGATGTAACTATGTCCAACAATCCAGACATTAAACATGGTGAGAGAAGGTTGGGCTGCAGTCAGATGAAGTGTGGTAATGAAAGGGCAGTTGAAACAGTAGGAGTTTGTAAAGAAAAAAAACTGTGGATTTCCAGTCCTAATGATTCATTAGCAGTGATTGGTGCATTTCCATTTCTGAAAACAGAAAGTTAGGGTGCATGGATGTGTTCTTTGAAAGATGTAATTTGAATGGTCAAGGAAAAAACATTTAATGAAAGATTGCACTGGATACGCAGGTGCACTGAGAGTTCAGAGTTCAATTGAAACATTGTTGTGTGAACTTGCAAACATGAGAGGTCTTTCAGGAGGTGGTTGCCAAGCAAAAAAGGCAGAGAGGGCAGAGGGGGGAAGGGTTTTGATTTGAAAAAAGTGAGGGAAGAGTTATGATTGGCTAATATGAGAGATATGTGTAATGAATATCTGTATTTCTGTGCTTTCAATAGCTGCAGCCTCTGGAGTGCATCCTCTTTGTTCTGCTGAAGACAATTTGGTGTGTTTTTGAGACTGTTTTGAAACTCAAAAAGTATTTGCTAAGGTGAGAAAAGATTTATTTAATTTAGATAGAGAATAGTATGATTTAAGGAGAAAATGATGAAGAAAGCTGTGTTTTTAAAATGTGGCTTTGTCTCAAGTGATATACAAATAGATTTTGTTTCTTTGAGAAATTGTAATTGCATATTCGGTTTAGCATTCTGGCATGCAGTAACACAAGTTATTGTTGTACATGGAGCCCATTCCATGGTCTTTCATGTAAGCTGAAACAGATATGTTGTTTTTAAAAACGATTTTTGAAAACAATTACATTTCTGGATATGTACTGCTAGAGCTTCATAGGTTGTTTGGGTCATATTTATAAGGCATTTGAGTGTCTATGATGTTATTTTTCCCTTTTTAAATGGAAAGCGTTCTTCATGGGGCAAGTTTCTTGTAAATACGCTCCCACCTGTGCTTCGCAAATTTAAATTTTGATTATGGGAGTTACATAGCCATGTTAATAATGTCCCAAAAATGATGTCAGGGCATTCAAAAAAACGCTTTCATGTGTCTCAAGGAAATTTTCAGTCATTTCCTCTTGAATGTAGGTATACAATTGATTTATATGCTGTGTTTAAAAACGATTTTTTTAAATCAATTACATTTCTGGATATGTACTGCTATAGCTTCCTAGGTTGTTTTGGGTCATATTTATAAGGCATTTGAGTGTCTATGATGTTATTTTTCCCTTTTTAAATGGAAAGCGTTCCTCATGGGGCAAGTTTCTTGTAAATACGCTCCCACCTGTGGTTGGCAAATTTAGATTTTGATTATGGGAGTTAAATAGCCATGTTAATAATGTCCCAAAAATGGTGCCAGGGCATTCAAAAAAACCCTGTCATGTGTTTCAAGGACATTTTTAATCATTTCCTCTTGAATGTAGGTATACAATTGATTTATTTGCTGTGTTTAAAATCGATTTTTTGAAATCAATTACATTTCTGGATATGTACTGCTAGAGCTTCATAGGTTTTTTGGGTCATATTTATAAAGCATTTGAGTGTCTATGATGTTATTTTTCCCTTTTTAAATGGAAAGCGTTCCTCATGGGGCAAGTTTCTTGTAAATACGCTCCCACCTGTGGTTGGCAAATTTAGATTTTGATTATGGGAGTTACATAGTCATGTTAAAAATGTCCCAAAAATGGTGCCAGGGCATTCAAAAAAACGCTTTCATGTGTCTCAAGGACATTTTCAGTCATTTCCTCTTGAATGTAGGTATACAATTGATTTATATGCTGTGTTTAAAAACGATTTTTGAAATCAATTACATTTCTGGATATGTACTGCTAGAGCTTTATAGGTTGTTTGGGCCATATTTAGAAGGCATTTGAGTGTCTATGATGTTATTTTTCCCTTTTTAAATGGAAAGCGTTCTTCATGGGGCAAGTTTCTTGTAAATACGCTCCCACCTGTGCTTGGCAAATTTAGATTTTGATTATGGGAGTAACATAGCCATGTTCAAAATGACCCAAAAATGGTGCAAGGGCAATCTAAAAAACGGTTTCATGTGCATTAAGGACATTTTAAGTCAATGAGGAAACACAGGTGATGTAATTCTGAAATGAGGAAAAGAAACTTCACATTTTTCAATTACATCACTAGTGTTTCCTAAGTTTATGAATGACATTGTGCAGACGAAGTTTAGGTGTGACCACAGATTCAAAAGATGTCTGCCCTTTGTTCAAGAGTGAAGTGGACATGACTTACTTCATTGCTAGGCCTTCACATGTATTATCTCCTTTGTTTTCTTTAACAAGTGAAAATCTCATCTGCAACCATGTGTTGGCCTCACCTCAAACAAACAAAACAGGTGATGGACCGAATGTGGATCAATGACACCCATTTACCCCAGTCCAAAGATCTGGGCCTAAACAAACCTCTAGATAGGCCACACCTTATCATCAACCTGAATAAATCATTTAAAATGTTAGGGAGAGATTTATGATTGTTGTATGCCTGTTTTGTACCACTGTGTGTCATTTTTGTGACGCAGTGGTGGTGCAAAAGATTTGCTATGTTAAATAATAAGTAGGGTGTTAAGTTTTTGATGACTGTTATTCATTTACTGTTTGGTAATAGTGGTTAATAACATTTTTTATTATATTTTTCCACAGATTCAACTGCACATCATTTCTAAATTTAAAAAATGCCAACTAAGTATCGAATTAGAAAGGCGAGAAAACGTCAAAGACAGCAAGATCATCTATTATTGCAGCAGTCCTCTACCCAAAATACTCGTGAAATCACCAAGAAAGCTCCGGGTAAGAGCACGAAATCATTCATAAGAAATATTTGTAGTAAAAAAAGTATTTCTCCAAAAAATGTTTCAGTCCAGAAAAAGAAAAGCAATTTAAATGGAAAGGAAAGACCCATCAAAAATGTTACTGGTAGAGCAAGAGATAACTCTGTGCATGATAGTAGAAGGAAACAACAGTTTAGGGACATTCGAAAACGAATGTTCCGCAACAGGATAATAGTTAATTTATTAAAAAATATTAAGAAAGGCCAACAGAAAGTGGCATTTTATAAGAAGAAGAAAAATGTAGAGAAAATTATTGATCATGCTTTTGAAATTAAGCGAAAGTTGTTTATTTTGGTAATCAATAGAATTAGGAAACTAAACAAGGTAATTTCTGATTTCAAATCAAATAGTAGATGGAAGAGAGTAGTAAATCGTAGTAACTTTTGTGAAGTTTTTTCCGGAGAATGGATGCATAGTTCAAGTTGTGAGGCATTTTTTAATGAGGAGAGTTATTTTCAGGATAATGATTTGGTGTTTGCAGTTGACACCAGTGGTCGAGCTTATGAAGTGAAGGATGGTTGTCCAGTTGAAAAAGAAAAACTTGTGACAACAGAGGCAGACGAGGTGTTAGGTAATTAGGTTTTAGGAAGACGTCCTAAGGGTCCTGTGTACATTTGGAAGTGTAGTTCTATTTGCAGTGTGCGACAGGTTTCCATCAATTTGCTTTGTGATTTTATACGGACATTTAATAAGAAAAGTTTGAAGCAGAAAATGAAGTTGTTGCAAGATTTAGATCCTTGCAGAGTGAGACAAATGACAGGTTTGTGTGGTCATTCACTGGCTTGTCTTTCCAGGAGAGTATGCCAGAGTGTTTTTCATCATTTCAGGATGCTAGCAGTGCATCATAATAAAGTGAGAAAATTAGTGAGAATGTTGTATTATGCTAAGAGTCCAGCAATTATGCTTAAACAATTATGTGCTGCTCTTTTGCATGGTTCTGAAATAGATGTCAAGAATATTTGTGAAGAAATTGAGTTTTGTTACTTTGGTAGTAAAGATGAGAATGTTCAAATTGACCCAGAAGTAGAGGGTAATGTTGAAGATAATGTACAGGTTTCTAGTACAGATAAATTTCAGAAGGAAATTGCCACGTTTCAGATGAAATCAAGTGAGAGGCCTAATTTCACTTGTATGTGTTGTCGACGCACTTATTATAAGAATCAGACTAAGTTAGTGGATTTATATGCAAAAAGTGAAAGGGAAAATAATAGTGAATGGAAGGATTTTGCCACATACTTGATAGTAGAAAATTATTTTGATTTGGGATCAAATCAACGTGTATGTACTTATTGTTGTAACAAATTAAACCAAAACCAGATGCCTACTAGGGCGGTTCATAATAATCTGGAATTGGTTGAGGTTCCTTCTGAATTGAAGGATTTAAATACTTATGAATCTATTTTGATTCAAAGTATCCATCCCTTTCAGGCTATTGTAAGAATGGAGCCAAAGACAGGGAAGTTGCCTCCATCAGATTTACAGAGAGGATTAAAGGGAAGAGTTGTTTATTTGCCTCTAGATTTGAACAAAAACATTAACACAATTGGAGTAGAAAAAGTGGAAGAGGAACCTCTGGTTATCTTGGTTAATGGGGTTCCGACAAAGAATAAGAGAATATTGCAAGATTAAGTGGATGTTAGGAAAGTCAAAAAGGCAACATTGTATTTGAAGAAAAATAATAAGTACTATATAAATGTATATGTTGCAGAAGAGGAAGTAAGTGATGAAGAGGATAGCGATTTGTGTGCTGGCCAAATTGAGCAAGTAGAGGCCTCTAAAAGTGAAGAAATATATGAACATTATAGTGTTCATCCTTTGCATTCCAAGGAAGTCATGGGGAATGCAATTGAGTTGTTTCAAATGAAACAAGCCAAAGGGAGTCCCATTAGTGTTTGGGAGGAAAGTTTAGAAGCTCGGTGTTTCCCACAGCTATTTCCAACAGGTCAAGGAGGAAGATATTATGAGCGACCTCATCAAATTCCTGCGTCTGAATACCGGACTTTACGATTGTATGCAGAAGATCCTAGGTTTCGTCAATGCATTCCCTATTTGTTTCATCTCCTGTTTGAAAGCGATCTGTCTGGACTGTCATATGCAGTGAACCACATCTTAAAAAGTGGTATACAGATGCGAAACATCTCGGCAAGTGACTTTATGCATAAAGTCAATGTCCAAGACAGTATTTTGGATTCTCACCTAATTAATCTCATGGCGTGTCAGCGTGGTACTAATGAGTACTGGTACCGTCGTCATGGTGATTTAAAATGTATGCTGAGGAACTTAGGAACTCCAACATGGTTCCTTACTCTGAGCTGTGCCGAGTATGGCTGGGAAGACTTACTTGAATTTCTACGAGAGGCAAATGGAAATATTGAAAACATTGAATTCAAGACACCTGGAGAACTGTGTTCTTTGGATCCAGTGAATGTATGCAGGTACTTCAATCATAGATTTGAAGCTATGATGTCTTTCATCACAAATAAGAAGAATCCACCTCTTGGAGAGGTGTTGGATTTCTTCTGGAGAAAGGAGTACCAAGCAAGAGGTGCTCCTCATATACATATGTTGCTGTGGATCAAGGATGCACCTAAATTTGGAACAGATCCGGATGACTTAGTGATGAACTTCATAGAACAGTATTCTACGTGTGCTGTTCCAAATGCAACGGAGAAGAAAAGCCTAAGAGAACAAGTTCTATGTTTCCAAAGCCATCGTTGTGGAAAGTACTGTCGTCGTAATTTCAGAAACAAGGACAAGTTCTACACCAAATGTCGTTTCAACTTTCCACGACCGGTGATTTCTAAAGGAAGAGTGAACAGTTTGATGTCTTCGCTGCGACATAATGTGACGAGGAAATCACCCAAAAATACATACAATTTGAAAAGGAACGAAGAGTCCAAGTACATCAACGACTACAACCCAGTGATTTTGTCCATGTGGAATGCTAACATGGATATACAGTTTGTGGCTGACAACTGTATGGCTGTGGCTCGGTATGTGACATCTTACATCACCAAAAAAGAAAAGACAGAATTGAAGGATATGTGGGAGGATATTTCCCATGAAAAGAGCCTCAGTAAGAAGTTGTACAGTTTCAGTCTGAAGATGTTGTCGTATCGAGAAATCGGAGCTTACGAATGTTCTGACCGGTTGTCTTCAGCAAGTCTCTATGCCAAATCCAGGAGTATCGTTTGGGCGAGTCTTGGTCTTGCTGCAATGCGAAATCGAGTTCTAAAACCTGTCCAGGAAATTGAGTATTTGGCAGAAAAGGAACCAAACAGTACCGACATTTTGAAGACCAACATGTTGGATACATATTATCCAAATCGAAGCAGTCACCTTGAGAATGTTTGTCTATATGAGGTTCTCCAAAATTATATTTTCAAGAGGAACATCAAAGAAGATATTGAGAAAGGAGTGTATGCTGTAATTGGAAGTGAGGGATGTCTGGTCAAGCAAAGAAAATGCCAATTAGTAAACCATCGAAAATTGAGTGGCGAATCTCCAGAAAAAAAGGAGTTTTTCTATTTAGCACTTTTGCAACTTTTCAAGCCTTGGCATGCAGAAGAGGAACTGCTTGGAGATTTCCTCTGGTGCGAAGACTCTTTCACTGCTGCTAAGGAGACCATAGAATGTCCTGCTTTTCCCAAATATCAAGAAATGTTGACTTTGGAAATTGATCAGGAAGCAACGATTGCAGCCGAAATTGCCAGAGACAGTTCTCAGGATAGTCAGAGTTCTGTTTCATTGAGTCAGGTTCCACTAGGAGGACCTATTATCGAAAATGAAGCTGCCACTGCCATGAATGAAGTGGAAAGAGCCATGGCACATGCTCAGGAGGATTCAGTTAACTTAGAAGACTTGGAAAAACAACTCAACGTTGAGCAGAGGAAAATATATGATGAAGTTACCAAGCAAATTGAGCATGGATTAAGTCATGAGAAGAAAGAGTGCTCATGTACATCGTTGAAGCCTGTCCGACTGTACGTGAGTGGAGAAGCGGGAACTGGAAAAAGTTTCCTTATTAAAGCAATTTCTTGTTATTTGCAGGAAAGGACTGAGACATCGTTGTCTTGTGTTGTTACCGCTCCTACTGGACTGGCAGCACATAACATTAAAGGTAATACTTTGCATCGTCTACTGATGCTGCCAGTGGAGCATGACAACAAATTACAATACCACAAGTTATCTGGGGATGCTTGTTGTGAAGTTTCAAGAGTCTTGAGGAAAATGAAACTTCTTATCATTGATGAAGTAAGCATGGTTTCCAATGTCATGCTTGCCTTTGTGCATTTGAGAATACAAGAAGTTCTTAAAACTGAGTATGATGTGTTATTTGGTGGCAAACACATCATTGTTTTCGGAGATCTTCTGCAGCTGACACCAGTAAAAGGTCAACCTGTGTTCAAAATACTCACGCATGAAGATACCAGGAAGTGCCTAGGGAGCATTGGCAACGTCAATATATGGTTAAACTTCAATTATGCTGAACTGCATGAAAATATGCGTCAGGCGAAGGATGAAGATTACAAGAATATTCTACAAGATATTAGAATTGGAAAAGTGACCGAGCATGGGAAAGAAGCTTTAAATGCACGATTACTTTCAAATTTATATCCCGAACAAGACATTGTGCCTGAGAATATTTTTCAGAAAATTACTGAGAAGAAATCCGGAATATGTTTGATGCCAACTCTTGCAGAATGTGCCATCTTCAACAACAAAATGTTGAATTTAGAAAAGCAAGAGATTGTGAAACTTGAAGCTATTGACAGAATAGAGCATATGGGATCAACAATTATTTTGTCTGAGAATTTGAAATCAAAATTGGATTCATTAGAGAAGACTATATCTAAAACAGCGGGTTTTGAAAAGACTTTGAATGTGTGTTTAAATTGCCGAATCATTTTGAGAAGGAATTTACATGTTGAAAGAGGTCTGGTAAATGGATCAATGGGTAATGTTGTGGATTTTGAAAAATACCGAAATAGAGATGGAATTGAATTTTTAAAAATTAAATTTGATGGTATTGAGGAAGTACAGCTAATTGGTCGTTGTTCTGCTAGGTTTTTGCTTGTTAAAGACTTATATGTTCGCCGTAAACAGTTTCCTGTTTGCTTGGCATATGCGGTGACAATCCATAAATCGCAAGGTTTAAGTGTAGATAGTGCATTGGTGAATATTGGCAGTTCTGTGTTCAAGGAGGGTATGGCATATGTGGCATTGTCACGAGTTAGAACTTTATCGGGATTGTACTTGATTGACTGTGATGTCACAAACATTTGTGCGGATCTAGATTGTGTTAAGGAATACAATAGGTTAAGAAAAGAGTATGCGCCACATTTGCCTCAATATCCTTTGTTTGAGAAACGTGTGGTAGGCCGGAAACGAAGAAATATCAGTAATAGTAGGGAGGTTGTAGCAAAAAGACCAAAAGTCGATGAACCCAAAATTGTAAGCAGAAAGAAAGTGGATTCTGTTGAAGATGTTGTCGGTTTTCAATTTGAAAACAGTTCTGGTGTCAACTGCTATGCAAATGTAGTGGTTAATGTTCTCTTTTCACTAGAGAGTTTAAAAGAACAGATTGTGTTGAATTCAGAACAAAGTTTATGCTGTTTGTTGAATTCTGTTTTCGAGAAATGTAGCACTGATCGAACAAAAGTAGAAAGTGTGTCTGAAGTTCGTTATCTGTTAGATGAATGTTCAGGTCAAACAGACTTCTCTGAAAATAATCAGCAGGATTGTCAGGAGTTTTTAATGTATATGCTTGATGTATTGCAAGATGAGGGTGTAGATGTAGATCACCTGTTTGGGCTTTCTTATCAATGGCAGCATGACTGCGAGAACTGTATGGTATCAAGTACTACTAGTGTAGACTCAGAAAGATTTATATATTTAACTTTGCCAGACAGTAAATCAGTCTCCTTTAATAAGCTAGTAAATGCAGCTGATCACAACATGGAGTGTAGCCAATGTAAATCTGAAATGATGTCAACATTATGTATACAAAGATATGGCCAGTATGTCATTTTAATGATCCAACGATGTAGGCCTGATGGATCAAAATTGTCAACTTTAATAAAAAAATGTGTTGCTTCTCAGCTGTCAATATCAGGAAGGACTTTTGTAACTGTAGCAATTATCTATCACGATGGTCCTTCTGTTGAAAGTGAGCCCATACTAGTATCGATGCCCGGACGGCTGGCGCAAGTCGCCTCTTAGTTTCCATTCTGAATAGTACCAAAAAAAGAGACGGGCGCTGGAAGCAGGAGTCACAAGAACAGGATTTATTACTCATGAGGAGAGCCTGTCATTTCGGACACGAAACACAGTGTCTTTCGGGATGTGCTCTAACAAGTGAGCTGAGACATCGTCTTTTATACCTTACAAAACACTTAGCATTACAATCACGACATTGTGAAACACGGGAAAGACATCCCCATAATCCTCGTGTCAATCCTACCCCACATATGTTCACAATAGGGACCCTTGACCTGCTGATAAGAGGGGAGGGTAATCACGCAGCTGAGTGTTCCGCCGATTTTTAGGATGTGTGCGCCTGATCGTAGCCCAGGGGGTGGGGTGGCCAGGATCAATAGTGGGCCCTTTGAAGAGGAGTGACTCCATACAATAAGGGGCAGTAAACAGTATCTCCTGGCTTAGGCGATGACCTCAGACATGTGTGGACAGTCAATCGCGGAGGGAGGGTTTACTAACAGAGGGGTTATTCATGAAAGGAAAGGAGGTGCTGGTCAGGCGCGGCCATGACTCCCAAGGATAGGGTCTTGCAGAAGAAGAAGGTTTATGACTTGCCCGTGTGAGGGAGAAGGGGAGGGGGGGGAAGAGCCAGGGTGTGCACAGGGACTGAGTCGCACAGAGAGAGAGGTCTTATGACCCGTACATGAGAGAGCGGGGGTAGTCAGGTGCAGCTGGGGAGGGCTATGTCAGCCGAGGCGAAGGATGCTTCTTCAAGAGGAAATGGGGGGTTTGCGTGGGTCAAGCAGGAGGGTTGCCTTTCAGGGCAGGGTCACGCAGAGGGAGAGGGTTTCATGGTCTATGCATGTGAGAGGGGGGGGGGTTCAAATACGTGCAGAAGAGAAACCGGTGATTCTAATGAGCGGGCAAAAGTCCAGGGTGCCTAAAAATGGCTGTCTTATACACATGGGCGCGGGCTTTTGCTGGCGGAGTGATGCGGTCAACATTTTACGGTATTCATGGTGCTTACAGGGAGAGGAGTGGGAAAAGGGAAATGAACGCTGTTTATGTACATCAATTTCTCTAATTTTCCACAGTCGCCCCTTTTTACATAACAGAGTTCATTTTTGTAATTGATGGGGGTACAAATAGACAGGCGCGGTTGAAGAATTAGCATTTGTCAATACTAACATTTGACATATAATCATGGACAGTTGATGTGATGGGCAGAATGCAGCACATAGGAAATTGCATTTGTCGAGTTCCTAACATTCAAACGCACTACATAGCATAAATGTCTCTGACTTAAAAATGTGACCAATGAACATTTTGACCAAGTAGTTGAGGGCGGAATTCAGTTCAATACACAAGATCTCTTCGTCACAGTGTCTTTTTAGCAGTGAGCCATCACTGGTAGGCTCTAGTCCGTGTCCTTTAGTTGGCGCTGTTGAGCACCGGCGGTGGAGCTATAGGTCCAGCTCAGATCTATCCTTACGCGTTGCAGGGTGCGGTCAGTCCTCTGCTGTTAGACCACAGTCCTGTTCCCTAACCAATCCTTTTAGTGGCGCCTTATGTTCGGCACCTATATTTCCGTGGCAACACCCTATTCCCACCTGAAGGCTGCTCTTCCTTTTGGCAAGAAGTCACATGGAAAAGAGGGTGTGTAGTTCAAATAGTCGATAGGAGAGAGGGCGGAGTGGGGTCATATTTCCTGGGACACACCAATGGGACCAAGGGAGCAAAGGATAACGAACAAGCATGCCCATCAATCGGGCCCAAAGAAGGGGGACGGAGACTCCAGGCACACGTGGGTTAGCAGACGGAGGACTTCAGGGCAACCCGCCATTTGTCATTTTCCACATTTGAAATTGCTGTCTCGTCCCGTATCTTGTTGTTCTGCAGCTCCACCTTTGGTCGAGGTCACTTGTGTCTCAAGATCTGCAGCCAGGCTGTACGTCACGTCCGACCCTTTTTCTCCGGTGATCGTAAATCTTTGAATAGGTACAAAACAAGCTTTAGAGAACTGGCAGGAGAAGACATTTATGCACGTGAATTCCTCCCTCAACCCTACGCACTTAGGAGCTATGCTCATTGGTCACAGTCAGAGGTTGGTTACCAAGCAGTGCATATGTCGGCATTCCTACTGAGTTCATGCCAAGTTTATTCATCGTCTATTTATAACACAAATGGGCAGAAATAAGACTCCTATTCAACTGCGCATTTCATCAAATTCAACATTTCGGAACCTCCAGTGGAGACTTGCCTTTCAAACCCGAGCCTTTAACAGTCTAACATTTCCCTTCAAGGCTGGCTAACCTTTTTCAACCAGGGCGGGGGCGCTATCATCGAGAGTCAGGGAAAAACAGGTTTTTCTCGAGGGACGACAGTTACTCATGGTTATCATGTTTATATCCGGGACAACAGCTGGGGTCTATCAAATGGGGCGGGGATGCTTCGGGCGCTCGCGCTTGGGTGCAAAAAGGGGGTGGGGCAATCTGGGCATTGGGGGTCAATCTAGACGTTGGCGTTCGTCTCTGATGAACAAAAAAATAAGGTGCCATTGACATACCGTTCCCCTATAAAAGGCCAGATTGGGGGACCTTAGTCGTCTTACCTGTCCTTTCCTTCTCAGCCAATTCGAGTTCATTCATTTTGCAGAAAGGAGAGGTAGTAAAAGTAAAGTAAAGTAAAGTATAGTATGAAGTCTTATATAGCGCACGACTTACCCTGGGGCATCTCGGCGCTTGCTTAGGGAACCCGTCCTGGTATTCCCCTGTGAGATAGCCCTGGCAGGGTATCCACAAGGTGAAAGCCAGGCATCCCACCGCGAGGGGCCGTTGTGGAGATTAAGCAAGCTATTGCCCAGAGTCGCAGAGTGTGAACCCGTGAGCTGAGAAGGCACCGGAGCGAGAATTAACGAGTCCGCGGAATTTTTGAGCCCAAGACCCGCCGAGGCGGGGAATTGAACCCTGGTCCCGGACCGAACTCAAGCTCCAGGTCTGCCGCCTCTAACCCCTGAGCCACACTTCTCCACCTGGCGAGATACTATCATTTTGGTTTCGGTCAATTTGGCTGAACACCTTCGCGTTCAATAAGTATCCAATCAGACTGGTGCCGGCGGGGCACAATTTTACCACAAAAAGGAAGAGGAAATAGGGAGACTCTCATAGAGAGTGAGAGTCGTCCGTAATCTAAACGAGCCGTTCGGTACACGTATGACATGTAGAGAGAGAGAGAGAGAGAGAGAGAGAGAGATATAGAGATAGAGACAGATAGATAAAAAGGGGGGGGGGGAGAGAGAGACGTGTACGAAAATAGGTCATTTAGTGCGCTCACAACACAGAACGAGATATATGGAGGGGTCCCTGACCAAACACACAACAAATACTAGGAGTTTCGCTAAGTTATTTAAATAGAAACAACACAAGAAAGATGATGGACAGTGTTTTTATTATCACTGCTCCAAAATCATATATTAATTATGCAATTGCTAGTATAGTATATAAAATTCAAGTGCGCCCACAAAGGAGGGGGAAGGAGTGCAAGGGAAGGGGTATGTTTCAATTAGTTAACATCACTAATCAAAAAAATCATTAGAGCACAAATCCACAACTGAAAACATCATTATCGTTGATCTATATGATGAAGATCAAGGAAAAACACATGTTAAACATAACATATCACATGAAAAACAGAGACTCCCGTGATGATTGTTATTATCAGTCTTGGGGTAAGGAGTTCGTGTAAGTAGATGGTGGTCTACGTTTCGACCCAAAGGTGTAGGATAATGGATCCTTACTCGCGGGTCTTCATCAGGACGATGAGGGGGTGAGGGAAGGGTGGGGCTATGTCCTGGTCATGTCCTCAAGGCAGGATATGTGGTTGTTATCGTATTTCTCAAACACGGGCGTTCATCTGGATAATAACTGATGAAAAAAACCAGGGGGGGGTTGTGAAACAATCACACAGAAGGAGCAGACACTGCACGTCTCCTTCGCCATAAATTAAGTGCTTCGTAACTGGTGCGTCTCGAAAAAAGATCGAATACAGCAGGCCGCCATCCGTGGTCGGTAAGAAACAGATCCAAAAGCAGCGCGTGCCAGCCTGGAACCAGGAAGTTCCTGGTTCCAGGCTGACACGCGCTGCTTTTGGATCTGTTTCTTACCGACCACGGATGGCGGCCTGCTGTATTCGATCTTTTTTCGAGACGCACCAGTTACGAAGCACTTAATTTATGGCGAAGGAGACGTGCAGTGTCTGCTCCTTCTGTGTGATTGTTTCACAACCCCCCCCTGGTTTTTTTCATCAGTTATTATCCAGATGAACGCCCGTGTTTGAGAAATACGATAACAACCACATATCCTGCCTTGAGGACATGACCAGGACATAGCCCCACCCTTCCCTCACCCCCTCATCGTCCTGATGAAGACCCGCGAGTAAGGATCCATTATCCTACACCTTTGGGTCGAAACGTAGACCACCATCTACTTACACGAACTCCTTACCCCAAGACTGATAATAACAATCATCACGGGAGTCTCTGTTTTTCATGTGATATGTTATGTTTAACATGTGTTTTTCCTTGATCTTCATCATATAGATCAACGATAATGATGTTTTCAGTTGTGGATTTGTGCTCTAATGATTTTTTTGATTAGTGATGTTAACTAATTGAAACATACCCCTTCCCTTGCACTCCTTCCCCCTATTACCCAGGTCCCACTGATCAGATGGGTCGAACCCCTCTATTCATAATACACAACACAGAACAGCAGGGGTCAGGTAACGGAGAGACGCAATCAGAGGGAAGACATAAACCCCTACAGTACACACACACAAACTCAGACGAAGGAAGACAGTACATGTATTACATATATAAGACATTCACGACAAACAGGAAACAATTATTGGCCAACAAGATCTATTTTTTACATCCTGCGTATCTTTACTATCCTATTTACCTTCGTGCTTAGCTCTTTTTACCTTTCCCTCCTTTTCCCTCTCGCTTGTTATTTCTGCGAGCGTTCTCAATTGCCAATATTTATACCTCGGTCAGCCGATCAGAAATTAACCTGGCCGGGCTATTTACCCATGGTTGGATCTTAAACCATTTTTCAGTTTCTTCCTTTGGTGGGAAGTTCTCCAGGCTGAGGCAACGGCAGGTATTGATCGGGAGAACAGTCGGACAGCTTGGCTATATCTATAAGAGTGTGAGAAGGAGGTGGTACGTTTTGAACATCAGCAATATTTCTAACTTCCCAGACGGGTGGTGCCTTGGTAACCCTTACCCTAGCACTCTTCTTTGTCCTTTCCCTATCTAGTCAAACGTCTAGTTACATTATCTACGTGCTATTTCGAGTCAATTTTCGTCATACAGTACCCGTCAATTTTCTATGTCAGTCCATCCTCCCAGTCGCTACGTTCTAAGGAGGAACAGTCATGTCTAAGTCTACGTCTTTAAAAACTCATCAACATAAGGACTATGCTCATATTCTCTCCTTCCCTTCTCGTTTGTTGTTCGATCATCGCTCTTCCATACTTCAGCCGATGTTCCGACGCAACCTGCAGAAGGGAGGAGAAAGAAGGGGGTGGGGGCAGCATTCAAACCACATCAGCATGCAGTAGTCCAAAAATGTTTTTACCTACCACATACTCGACCTATCTCCACGTAGTGCATTTCTCTACCATCCCGGCGTTTAAGCCCAGAGGGACCAGTAGTGCCAGATAGATAATCATTGACGATCTGCGTATCTACATGAGTTACTTGGTCGCGACCCCTTTAGGTTGCGTGCAAGGGTGGCGGTCAGGTGGCATTTCTGTGGTGTCGTTTAAGGGCGTCTAAAACACTTTTCCGGCTGCCTGTGACACATTAACGTAGCTGCTAAATATCGGCCCCTTTTAATCTTCAGCCTTAATCATACTTATTCTTCGCCCACAGTAGTAATACATTCAAAACTCATTAATGCAACCGCTACAATTATACTTTCTTTTTCAAAAATACCTTTAATAAAAAGTGTTTGCGTACAAATACGGCCCTACAACCCAGTGGACCGGCCACGGAGCAGACTGGAACTGTACATAAGAGGAACGAAGTTGGTGGCCGTTCATTGCATAAAGTGCAGCAGTGCAATAAAATCGTATCGAACCTTCCTACAGGGCAAGCATGATGCATGTCAAGAATTCAGTTTTTCAATTAATTCATTAATTCATTATCCAAATGCTCACTCAGTGCCTACATTACACCAATTCATTGCTCCCAATCATAATTAGTACCCACCCCAAATCAGTTCATTGTCCAAACACATGATCAATATCTGTCTTACATTGCCTTCTTCTCGAAGCACATAATCACTATCCATCTTATCGACTTTCATTGTCCAAAAAATGCATACATATCTCAGAGCATCAAGATTTGAGCAATCCGGGTGAACAGGGAGTTTGAAAGTTTCATTTTGTATCGGCGCCATTTTGGGCGAGGTCAGGCAGGTTCCAATATAGTCAGAATGTCTCCAATGACTCGTGGTTGGACCAGAACCTCTTTTGGCAGTTCAAAAAGTTTTCGTAATGGGGTGGCAGATCATCAGTCAAAAAGTGGGGAGGGAGGCAACAATCTTTTCCTACCGGGTCATTCTGGTGTTCCACCGGAACTGAACAAATCTGTATCTTTGCAGGATTTTAGTCATTTCCAAACTGAGGCTGGCGCCGGCAGGAGTGCGCCGACGTCTCGTGGCTCCATCGGAGGACGGGGCGGGGGGCGCCTCGTGGAGAGGTCGGCCCCCCGGGCTCTTTTAGAATCTTCAAGGTCGTGGAGTACAGGGCGTGTGCCCATCCCGGGCAAGGAAACCCGCTTTTTGATATGGACCCCTTCTTCAAGCAGGAGTGTTGGGGTGTCGCTGGAAGCCTCCACCTGGAGGGAGGTGGGGGAGGCTCGTTCGCGCCGCCTCCCCCTTCCAGCGACCCCGCGCCGTTCCTCGGCTCCACCGCTTTGGTACAGCCATGCCAGGCAATGAAGATGGGGGGGGTCGGTGGCTGAGGCAAGACATCCCCCCCTTGACATGTGGCGGGACTACCTGCAACTGTCCAGGCGTTGCCGTGTGGCTGGACTACCTGTCACTCTCAGGCGTTGACATGTGGCGGGGCTACCTGCAATTATCCCGGGCCGAGTGCAGTTGCAGCCATTGTTGCGCAAAGAAGTGCCGCCGTCCTCGCCTTGGCTTCGGCCTTCGATGAGAGCCGGATCAGGCGAGAGAGAGAGAGAGGGGGGGTCGGTGGCTGAGGCAAGACAGCCCCCCCCCTGGCCTGCAGGGCAGCAGAAGAGGGGAAAAGGAGAGGTCATTACGATTTTTGGGCCGTCCGCCCCACAGCCTCCCCTTGCGACTGCGGCCAGGCGAGCCCTGCATGCATCGAGGCCTCGCCTTCCGGATGGGCGTAACCGCGGACCTGTTGCACTTCGGGAGCTTCCGGAATGGGGGTAGGTACCCATTGATTTGTAACTATTTCATGTGACCGTTATTTGGGCGTGGTGGGCAATGAGGCAGACATGTTTGGAGCGGGAGTAGGCAGCGGAACCTAGCTACCTCGTGGCTGTCTTGCTGTCAAATTTTTCGCCATTTTATATTTCTTATTACGAACTGCTTCTAATGTTTCTTATTTTTAGTGAAGTCGAAAGCTCATCAGGGGTTTACTGACTTAGCCCGATTTCTTTTTATTTTTCTTCCTTCTTTTCCTTAGCGTGTTTCGAGCTAAAGTTTCTGTTAACAGGGTACGGTGATCACTTCATTTTTTTTATGTGTCCTTTTCATTAGGGGTACTTCTGGACGGACCAGATGAGTTACCTCCAATAAATGGTCCGGGGTGGAACTAGATTATCGATCAAAGGGGAACATATATTCCTTCATTAGGGTATCATCCTGGACGGACCAAATGATGTACCTCCAATTACCAGGGTAGCCTCCTGGACAGACCAGATGGCCTACCTCCAATAAATGGCCAAAGAGTGGGGAGCATATGTCCCTCCATAAGGGTAGCCTCCTGGGCGGACCAGGTGAGCTACCCCCCAAATAAATAGTCAATCAGTGGGGAGTGGGTAGGACTGACGAATCATAAAGGGGCATAACCTACCCTTTAAAACTTGCAAAGACTAGACAGAATATTTCTATTCCACGTTGTTTGCAAATAGAAAATACCTCAAACAAACAATTCCTGGAACAACAATGTCCAGTCAATCAATCAATCAGTGGGGAGAAAAACAGGCATGACGGATTACAACGGGGACAAACGTCTGCATTACCTGCCCTTCGCTATCTGTAAAGGAAGACAGAATATTTCTATTCGTCTCTGTTTGTAGACAGGGAAGATCTCAAAGAGCAACAATCGATTATTAATCGATTTCAAACAATCAGTGGGGAGAAAGGTAGGCCTGACGAAATCATAAAGGGGCATAACCTACCCTTCTCTATCTGCAAAGAGGGACGAACGTTCCTATTCACCGCTGTTTGCAAACAGAGAATGTCTCGTTCTCGAGAAGAGAACCAATATTTCAAGTAGCATCCAAAGCTAAATGAACCAATAACAACAATATCAGTATTCAAATACCGATTCCAATACAATCAATCAATCAATCAGGTGGATAAAACCACCCTACCAATCAGGCGTAAAAACACCCTACTTAATCTTACCCGGACCGGACCATGCGGACAGTTCTTCGTCTTCCCCTTCCAGCGCCCGGTCGTTCTCTTACTCTATGCAGCATTCCTGTGGGATTCCAGTCAGGACAGTAGGTCACTCGAGAGAGGTCCGTTCAGAATCGGTGAAGTTCATTCAATCAGCAGCCGGACGAGGGCCCTCTCAAGGCAGGTATACTCCGATCATTTAGATATTCACCTCATCGTCTGGATCTCTCTTACTGGACCTTATGTCACTGATGGACCCCGCGTTGGGACGCCAATTGTTGAAAGTGAGCCCATACTAGTATCGATGCCCGGACGGCTGGCGCAAGTCGCCTCTTAGTTTCCATTCTGAATAGTACCAAAAAAAGAGACGGGCGCTGGAAGCAGGAGTCACAAGAACAGGATTTATTACTCATGAGGAGAGCCTGTCATTTCGGACACGAAACACAGTGTCTTTCGGGAGGTGCTCTAACAAGTGAGCTGAGACATCGTCTTTTATACCTTACAAAACACTTAGCATTACAATCACGACATTGTGAAACACGGGAAAGACATCCCCATAATCCTCGTGTCAATCCTACCCCACATATGTTCACAATAGGGACCCTTGACCTGCTGATAAGAGGGGAGGGTAATCACGCAGCTGAGTGTTCCGCCGATTTTTAGGATGTGTGCGCCTGATCGTAGCCCAGGGGGTGGGGTGGCCAGGATCAATAGTGGGCCCTTTGAAGAGGAGTGACTCCATACAATAAGGGGCAGTAAACAGTATCTCCTGGCTTAGGCGATGACCTCAGACATGTGTGGACAGTCAATCGCGGAGGGAGGGTTTACTAACAGAGGGGTTATTCATGAAAGGAAAGGAGGTGCTGGTCAGGCGCGGCCATGACTCCCAAGGACAGGGTCTTGCAGAAGAAGAAGGTTTATGACTTGCCCGTGTGAGGGAGAAGGGGAGGGGGGGAAGAGCCAGGGTGTGCACAGGGACTGAGTCGCACAGAGAGAGAGGTCTTATGACCCGTACATGAGAGAGCGGGGGTAGTCAGGTGCAGCTGGGGAGGGCTATGTCAGCCGAGGCGAAGGATGCTTCTTCAAGAGGAAATGGGGGGTTTGCGTGGGTCAAGCAGGAGGGTTGCCTTTCAGGGCAGGGTCGCGCAGAGGGAGAGGGTTTCATGGTCTATGCATGTGAGAGGGGGGGGGGTTCAAATACGTGCAGAAGAGAAACCGGTGATTCTAATGAGCGGGCAAAAGGCCAGGGTGCCTAAAAATGGCTGTCTTATACACATGGGCGGGGGCTTTTGCTGGCGGAGTGATGCGGTCAACATTTTACGGTATTCATGGTGCTTACAGGGAGAGGAGTGGGAAAAGGGAAATGAACGCTGTTTATGTACATCAATTTCTCTAATTTTCCACACTTCAACAACATCAGGACATTACACAGCTTATTTAAAGTCTAGAAACGGCTGGTCATTCTGCAACGATTCTGTTGTAACTTTTAAAAAAAAATTGCCGTTTGACCTTAAAAATTCTTACCTGGTGCTTTTAAAACCAAAATTTTAAGGAAAGAATCTCGGGATTTCCTCTGAGGAATTGCAAAAGGTTCATGAAGTAGAGGGAATGTAAGTCTGCAATGCTGTCTAGATTATTGGTCCAAAACTTTTAATTATAATGTCAATTTAAAAATCCAACTATATAAATTTGATGCAAGTAAGTCTGCTTCATAGTAAGCTGAATCAGTGTCATAGGAAAAGGAGAACATGAGTGAGAAAGAAGGGTAAGATATTAGTAGTCCAGGATTGTGAAAGTAATCTTAAATGTTTTCTTTTTGAAAGTTGCGAAAATAGAAAATGACGGGATTTCATTATAAGAATTACAAGAGTTGAAAAACGCTGCAACATGATTTGGCCAAGGGGAAACATGTGGCAAAAAGTGAGAAGTCTTTTATTGTATGTAACATATTTTTCAAAACGATGGAGGTTTTCTTTCAGAAAGTGGCGGGCTGAAAATATTTATAGCACAACAGAGTGTACGCTGTTCATAGGACATCCTTCGACGTTATGGAAAGTAAGTTAATTTTAAGGAGTTTTGAATTCAGATTTCTTAGGTTGTATGGGTTTTTTAAACACAATCATTTTGATTGTGTTTTTTTTCCCCGCTGTTACATGATGAATACCTTCAAGTCACTGATTTAAGTGAAATTTGATACATTCTGAGAACAGCAAAAATAAACCATTTAACATGTATAATTAATGTTCTACTTTTTGTACTTATGATATACATTTAGAAATGTGAGGTAGATATGGAGAAACTGAGGCTTCTGTAAGTGTCAAAGTTAATGCTTACAGTGCTGCACTTCTGGGTACTGTTTTTTTTTAAAAACTGAATAGGCCTCACCTTAAAGAAACCTCTTGAAAGGACACATCTTATTTGCATCCTGAAACAATCATTTAAAATGTTAGACACAATTTTATGATGGCTTTACATTTTTTTTGCACTGCTATTGCATCACTATTGTGAGACATCAGCAGTGCAAAAGATGCACCATGTTCCAAAATAGGCCTCACTTCATCAGCATCAAGATACTGTTTGTTTAAAATATATATATTTAGGATTGTGTAGGGGACGTAGAGCAGCAGAGGCTTCTGTAAATTTCAAAGTTGTTGAAAAACTGTTTCTTCTTCAACCTTTTCCCTTGTCTTTTCAAATTTTCAAATACATGTTTTCATATTTTTGAAATGTTTGTTCTCTCTTTTACAGATTGAAAGTATGAAAAAATATTTGAAAAAGTTAAGAAGAATTATAAGGTAAATGTTTTCTACTCTTTTTACCCGCAATCCACTGCTGATGAGGTCACTGACCATATCATGAATGATGTAATAAGTGGACATGACTTACTTCATTGGTAGGCCTTCACATGTATTAATGCATACACTGCTGCACTTCTGCGTTCTGTTTCATATGCTGGACTACATCTGCACTATGAGATACCTAAGCAAAGGCAACACAGGTGATGTGATTGTGAAATGAGCAAAAGAAACTCCACGATTTTCAATTACATTACTTATTATGGGTTTTGATCACAACATTTTTTTAAAAAAAAGAACAGTAAGTATAAGGGATGGAAACAGACAGTTATGTTACAAAAAAGACAGCTATAGGAAGTAAACAAAAGATACTGTTACTCGCAATCCACTGCTGATGATGTCACTGACCATGTCAAAAATGATGTAATATGTGATATGATCAGAAGTGGATTGCGGGTAACAGTATCTTTTCTTTACTCCCTATAGCTGTCTTTTTTGTAACATAACTGTCTGTTTCCATCCCTTATACTTACTGTTCTTTTTTTTTAAAAAAAATTTTGGGTCGCTCCCGGTTCGCGTACCGGAGTGCGAACTGGGAGCGAACTAAAAGAAATAGAGGTTGGCAGAGTTTCAAAAATTCTACCAATTTTTTTTATAATGGGGAGGTAGTTCTGAAAAGAACTTTTTTTTTGGTTTTTGTTGTTTAAAATTTTTTTTATTATTTTTCTGAACATTTTTTATATTTTTTTTGTATTTTTTGAACTTTTTGTAATTTTTTTGTTTTTTGGGGGGGAGGGGGGAAACAAAAATTATTCATTGAAAAGGGCTCAACAGGAGCAACGAAAAAAAGAAGAATTTATTTTTTGGGGCGTTTCGGGCAAACATGATTTTGGATAGCTTTCACTATAAGAGTAATGCTACTTTCTCTATAGCATATTAATTGGCTGCACCGCACGCACACTTGTTTTACTTCCCCAAAGTCCATTTGAATGTTCGGGATCACCTCCCTCGCCTCTGGTCCCGATACTTCTTGCACAACAGATCTTCTCGCCATTGCCGGGGGATTTTGCTGTTCATCGCGAAGCTGGGCAGCACTATAATTGTTTGGGTGCCACCTACTCATATGCCTGTGCATTGTGTAATTTCCGAAGGAGTATTTCTTGTCAGTGCCCCTTGAAAGTCGTTCGCCGCAAATACGGCAATACACATATCTGGCATTGACTTTTTTTTGTCCTTCTGGAAATTAAAAAAATTGCCAGATATAGTTTTCTTTTCTATTGTACCGCCTGGGCTCCTCTGGCAAATATTCAGGCTCTTCCTGCTCTTCCTCCTCTTCTTGATCTTCCTCTTCTTCTATGGAGACTTGAGCAGGTGGTCCTCTCTTCCCATTAGGAGGTGGAGGTGGTGGTGGGGGTACACTAGCTGAAGCAACTACTGAAGCCATTTGTGAACAATGAAAAAGGGTCTTTCTCTCACCAAGATGAAAGTCAGAGTGAGGAAAGAAGAAGGGGTTTTCATCATTTGGGAAAAGCAAAAGTTCTAAACCAATGAAAAGTGTTAATTTTAGATCACATGACCTAGTATTACATCATTAGGAAACCAAAAGTGAAATGAACCAATGAAAAGTGTTATTCTCGAGTCACATGACCTGCTGAGTTTACGTTTCGCGCTTTGCTCCGCTTTCCGGTCCGCTAACTTGGCGCGTCCAATGACGTATTACGCGACAACGCAAAACGTCATGCTAACGTAACAGTTACGCTAAAGGAACGTTTACCGGTTCGCGGACCGAGCCGCGGCTTTAAATTGAGCTAACGGGAAGCTGACCGGTTCGTGGACTGGGAGCGAAACATACATTTTTTTTTTTAAAAATGGATAAAAAACATGTAAAATATATTTTAAGATTTAACCACATGGCTGCTAGGCGTTTTCCCGTCCTGCGCTAAAAAAACATAAAGTCCATACTTCATGACGAGCTGGCCTTGTCATCCGCGCACGGCAGGTAAGCGCCATGACGAGCCCAGCTCGTCATTAGCTTCGAAGGGGTTAAAGAAGAATACATTTTACAGCTACAGATATTAGCATTTAAAAAACCATTGAAATTCAATGAAAAAACCATAGGTTATAGACCATATATATTTAGGAATTAGCATTTACAAAACCTTGAAAATTCACTGAAAAAACCATAGGTTATAGACCATATATAGTTAGGAATTTGCATTTACAAAACCTTATTTTACTCACACAAAACCATTGAAATTCCATATATAGTTAGTTGCACTAACTATATATCGCGCACCCGCAATCCACTGCTGATGATGTCACATATTACATCATTCATGACATGGTCAGTGACATCACTGATGACATCACTGATGACAACATCCAGTGACTGTATGTTTCTGTAAAGTTAAAATATGTCTTACATATTGAAGAATGAGTGGATGTATAAGTGTCTGGATGAAGGATTTAGTAGGTGCATGACTGACTGTATGAGTGAGTGATTAAATGTGTCTCACTGAGTGCATGGGTTAGTGACTAAACTGTCTGAATTTGTGCATTATTATGTCTGTTGTTCTGTAAACTGCTGAATGTGTTAATCAGTAGCTATATGAGTAACTATATGGGATATTCATTGGTTGCCCAAGTATTTGTATGGGAGAATGAGTGTGTGTGTGGGTGGCTGGGAGGTGTATGACTCTGTGCATAGATGTGTGAGCAGTTGATTCACTACATGTATGGGTTCAAAAGTGCATGTGGAAACAGCTGTATGGGCGGTTGACTGTGTGCATGAGTGTATTGGTGAGTGAATGGATATCTCAGTGCAACATGTCAAAGTAAGTACATATGTAAAACACAGTACATGTGAGAGTTGACATATATAACCGTGCATAAGAGCCAGTGAATGTGTGAGTGGCTGTATGGATCATTGTGAACTCGTATCAGGGATCGTATGGGAGAGTAAATATGTGTTAGAATATGTTTGAATTAGTAAGGTGTGTATAACTGTATAGTTGAGGAAATGGAGGTGTGATTGATTCTTTGCATGACTGACTAGATGTATGAGTAACTCCATGGATGAGTGACAATCTGTGAGTGTCTGTTTACACTGATTGTATCTAAGGTTATATTAGAGTCTGAAGAGGTTCATCGTATTATCACATGAATGATATTATCAGTGATGTTGTCAGTGATGTCATTTGAGTTGTCATCAGTGATGTCATCAGTGATGTCACTGACCATGTCATAAATGATGTAATATGTGACATCATCAGCAGTGGATTGCGGGTGCGCGATATATAGTTAGAGCAACTAACTATATATGGAATTTCAATGGTTTTGTGTGAGTAAAATAAGGTTTTGTAAATGCTAATTCCTAACTATATATGGTCTATAACCCATGGTTTTTTCAGTGAATTTTCAAAGTTTTGTAAATGCTAATTCCTAACTATATATGGTCTATAACCTATGGTTTTTTCAGTGAATTTCAATGGTTTTTTAATAGCAAATATCAAAAGCTTTAAAATGTCAAGTATGTGGTAGGTAAAAACATTTTCGTGTCTATGCACGCTGATGTGCTTTGAACGCTGCACCCTCCCCCCCTCTTTTCTTTTAGGAGTATTCTTTCTTTGCAGATAGTGAAGGGTAGGTAACGCAGGCCTTTGCCCCCGTTGTAATCCGTCGTGCCTGCTTCCCTCTCCGTTTGATTGATTGTTATCCAAGCATTTACTGTTTTAGAATTGGTTCTCTTTGGTTCGTTCTCTATTTACAAACAAGCACAGAGTCGCAATACTCTGTTTAGTCTTTGCAGATAGTGAAAAATCATTAGAAACAACAAAAGGAATCAAGCAAAATCAGTAGGCCACTAATGGGATCTCTTTTTGACCTCGCTAAAATAGAAACATTAGGAACAACCCCTCATGAGAAATATGAAACTAGTGAGAGGAACTGAGCTCGACGCCATGATGGCTGCAAGACAGCTCGGCTCCACCGCCCACCCCGCCCGAAACAACAACAAACCCTATGCAAATATTATAAATATATACAACACACCAGCAAAGTAACAGGGTAAAACGTTTTATTAAATATCTATTTACATGGCAGCCTACTGCAACATCGATCCAAATGCATGCCGCCGTTCCCGGGATTTCTCCCCGACTACTCTGCGGCCTACGAGATGGAGAGGCCGGGGCGTTGACTAGCGGGGCCTCAGGCCGCAACCACAGCGCCAACGATCGCTGCTGACAGCCACTGATCTGAAGAACCGCTGCCTGCGGTGCCTCCCTGAGCCGCTTGACGGAGGCCCCCGAGGGGTGGTGTGGTGGCGCGGACTCGGAGGGGGAGCTTGACTCCTACCCCCTACCCAAGTCTTGTTGCCCTGGTGTGGCCTGAGATCGCCCCCGACATAGGCGGTCGGCTCCCGGGGTCAGGTGGAACTTGTTGCCTTTTGGTGACTCTTCCATTCTGGACCTTGTCCCACAATCCGTTTGACCTGAAGACACGTCCTGCGGTGCCCTAGTCCAACCATCACATATACCTGCTCCAGGAGACGGCGTGGGGTGCACTGGGAGGGAGAGGCGGCGCGAACGAGCCTCCCCCACCTCCCCAGGTGGAGGTTTCTCAGCTACACCCCAGCGCTGCACTCGGCCACCTGAGTTGCGCCCACTCCTGCGGCACAGGGCCTCGCTCGGCCAGCTGAATTGCGCCTGCTCTTGTTATTACAGCGTCTCACCCGCCATCCGGATGAATTGCACCCACTCATGCAGTACAGCGACAGGCGGCTGCCACGGAGCTCAGGAAATGGCAGTCGGCTCCACAGACTTGGGCCTGGCCTGCAAGGATGGCTCTGGGCAACCCTGGAACTCGGACGCTTGACGGCGTGGGGTGCACTGGAAGGGAGAGGCGGCGCGAACGAGCCTCCCCCACCTCCCCAGGTGGAGGTTTCTCTGCTACACTCCAGCGCTTCACTCAGCCACCTGAGTTGCGCCCGCTCCTGCGGCACAGGGCCTCGCTCGGCCAGCTGAATTGCGCCTGCTCTTGTTATTACAGCGTCTCACCCGCCATCTGGATGAATTTCACCCACTCTTGCAGTACAGCGAGAGGCGACTGCCACGGAGCTCAGGAAATGGCGGTCGGCTCCACAGACTTGGGCCTGGCCATCAAGGATGGCTCTGGGCAACCCTGGAACTTGGACGCTTGACTGCTAGGGCATGGGTCCCATTCCCAAAAGCGTCCCCTCAGCCTTGAAGATTCTACAAGAGTCACCAGGGCCCCCGACTCCTGCAGACTTCCGGTGGGGAGCGACTGCCTGATTGTTCGCGGAATGGCCACGACGTAGCCACGGAATGCTCTCATTCTGATGCCAGCTTCAGTCTGAAACATCCAAAAACACTGTAGACTACCAATTCGATCAGTTCCGGTGGAGCCCCAACGTGACCCGGTAGAGAAGAACTTGCCCTCCTCTCTTTGACTGATGGTTCTTGTTGCCTGTCCCTTCTGTCATATGACGCGCCGCGTTAGTGCACCCGGAAGTGCTCCGGTGCGCGAGGCGCGAAAAGCAGCTACCCGGAAGCGATCCGGGGCGCGTCACGGAGCGCGTAACGTAAGAATAACAGGTTATGTGACTTGTTAATAAAACTTTTCATTGGTTCATTCACTTTTGGGTTTCCTATGATGTAAGGCTAGGTCATGTGACCTAAAAATAACACTTTTCATTGGTTCGGACTGGGAGGGGGCGCTTAGCTCCTGCCCCCTCCCCAAGTCTCTCGCGGCCAGCTGAGTTGCGCCTGCTCTTGCTATTACAGCGTCTCACCCGCCATCCGGCTAAATTTCACCCACTCTTGCGATACAGCGACTCTTCCATTCTGGACCTTGTCTCCCCAGAGGTTCATCACCTTACACAGACATGCACTCTGATCTCCTTGGCCTCAGTCAAGCATCAATAGTAAGATTTTCATAGGTGAGTGTAGGTTCATGGTTTTCCATCCACAGACTAAAAGCCTGGAGTGGGAGTGAAAGAACCATAACTAGGTAAGAAGGAAGGCACAGGCTGTAGGAAGGACTCTGGATATGGTATGTTGCTTGGTCCCTGAAATGCTTCAATGTCACTGCCTTGCACAAATGGCATAAGTCCTGGATGTTGGGTGCCATAGTTGAGGGTTCCGAGCAGTGCTTGTAACACTGTCTGAAGCTCATTTGCACCTGCTGCAGCTTCACTATTCTCAAAGTAAGTGGGGGCTGTTTGAGGACCTGACTGCATTGGAAAGCAATGTGATGCAGTGCCTCCCTGAACCGCTTGACGGAGGCCCCCGAGAGGCGGTGTGGTGGCGCGGACTGGGAGGGGGCGCTTGGCTCCTGCCCCCTCCCCAAGTCTTGTTGCCCTGGTGTGGCCTAAGATCGCCCCCGACTTAGGCGGCCGGCTCCCGGTGTCCGGCGGAACTTTTTGCCTTTTGGTGACTCTTCCATTCTGGACCTTGTCCCACAATCCGTTTGACCTGAAGACACGTCCTGCGGCCTGGTCCCTGAATGTGTACAAGGGGATGGTATTGATTGGATCAAGATGGCGGCTTCACACAAAGCTGACTCAAGTGTTGCTGCTGATGCTATGCAAGCAAAAACTGGTTTTCAGTTTGTACATTCTTCAGGATTTTTCCATCCAAGGCTGGTTGAGAGTTTGTAGAACGATGGCTTCAGATTTTCAACATACTACTCTTCAACATTCTTCATAAATGTAACAATGTGAGACTCACTAGGAGAACGGCTGTTTATCTTTCCTTTCAAAATGCTGCCAACAATATTTTCTGAATGGAAGACACCATCTTGTAGCATAAAGAGCTGCGTCAAGGGTGGTATTGCCCAGAATGTCTTGTTTTCTAGTGCTCGTAATGACGAAGCCAGAACTGCCGAAAGGGATTCTGGTCCTGCCGCTACTTATTGGAGACATTGAACTATACTCTGGACCTGCCTGGCCTCGACCAAAATGGCGCCAGTATGGGAGCGACTTGCAACTCCTTATGACGTTCTAGTTACTTAGCCTTGACGTTATGGGGGATGTATGCGGTCTTTGTGCACATGGCGGGCGGGGAAGGGTACTGACTGGGAATATGGACAACCCTATTGATGTCGATTTTTCATTATTGTTTATTGTATTAATAAAGCTTCGAAGTAATGTTACCCATGATACTCGCCCATGGTGTGCGTATGAACGATTTTATTGCAACTGATCCTGTTATACTTTCAATTAAAAAATCAACCTTCACTGATCCTGCAACCGTTTGTCACGTTTAGTTTTTTCAATTAAATGGCTCGCTTGTTACATACTCCTATACCCCTGGCTTTTGAAAGACACCATCTTGTAGAATAAAGGGCTAGGTCAAGGGTGGTATTGCCCAGAATGTCTTGTTTTCTAGTGCTCGTAATGACGAAGCCAGAACTGCCGAAAAGGATTCTGGTCCTGCCGCTACTTACTGGAGACATTGAACTATACTCTGAACCTGCCTGGCCTCGACCAAAATGGCGCCAGTATGGGAGCGACTTGCAACTTCTTATGACGTACTGGTTACTTAGCCTTGACGTTATGGGGGATGTATGCGGTCTTTGTGCACATGGCGGGCGGGGAAGGGTACTGACTGGGAATACGGACAACCCTATTGATGTCAATTTTTCATTATTGATTATTTTATTAATAAAGCTTCGAAATATTGTTACCCATGATACTCGCCAAAGTTATTAGACATAGAATTTTCAAAATACTACCGCCCTCGGGCGATCTATTGTAATGAACAGACTACCATTGCCGAAACACAAGGGAATGCATCTCAGAGAGATAAGTCAAGTACGTGGTAGATAAAAACATTTTCGTGTTTATGCACGCTGATGTGCTTTGAACGCTGCCCCACCCTCCTCATCATTTAGATTACCACCGCCCATTGCACAAAAGCGTACCGGGGGCTTCCCACGCAAAAAAACGATTTTTTTTTTTTTGTTGCTCCGTGGGCCCTTTTAAAGCCTCCACATCAAACCTAGGGGGTCAAGGAGGATCTACTATGCCCCCTTATGGTCATTTCCCCCTTCGTTTTGGCCTCCACTTGTCTCTCGATCCTACCAAGAGACAAGATGGCGGCCGCTCCGGACTGTTTAGAATGTTGACAGACACCGGAGAGCCAATCAGCTTCGCTTCGCAAAGTTCCGTTACGCGAAAAGTACGCGAACCGGAGCGCTAACCGGGACGCTGTCACAGATATATATATTTTTTTGAACGTTAATTTATCAAAATCCACTGGAGCACACATATTGAGACCTAGCAAAGGCACATCGGGCTAACAGTCCCTACAATTTTGCCAAGTTTCATGCAAATCCATTCAGCCGTTTGAGCTAAAAGTGAGGCCAACCGCCCTATGGAAATTAACATGGGAAAAATGCGTTTTGGGAACCCCCTTTTTTCTCGGCCCCCCCTTAACGAACACCCCCCAGATTTTCAGGGGCTGCTCAGAAACAAAATGTGCCATTTTCCTGAGAATTTCAGCCAATTCCGTCCACAAACGCCAAAGTTATTAGACATAGAATTTTCGAAAATCCCATAGAGAAAAAATCCTAACTATATATATATATATATATATATTTTCACTGAAAAAAACACAGGTTTCAGGGACATTATAGTTAGTTAGACATTACACTCGTACAAAACCAGAGAAATGTGGTCGCTATAGTTGAGCTAACTATAACTAGCTCACGAGTTCAGGGCACCCCAGACGATACCCCAACATGGAGGATGTCCCTGGCCTCAGCTTTGACGAAGATACAATAGCCGAAGCATTAAGGAACACACCCTCCCTACTTAGTAATCCACCGACAGTGGCATCAGGTACATCTGGAGCGACATCTAATGAGTGGTCTACCTTGAGCGACATGAAAAAAGAACTAATCAGGATAACAATCCACGGATTGATGATGACTGAGTATCTAAGGAGCAATATTGCCCCACAAGGCCTTATTGTGAACATCGTCCCGAGATTGTTCCTGGAGGATAATCGCTTTAAGGTAGACTGGTGCCAGGTTTCCTGGAAGTGCACCAAGGACCTGCTATTCCTGATTAGTCAGACAGCCAAACGACTAGCTGAGGCACTCCAAGAAAGAATCTCTGCCCTAGAAACGACCATGAAAAATGCCACTTCAAAAAACAACAAATCAGCATACACGACTAAACTCACTGAGATCAATCAGGAGATGACTGATCATTATGATTTTCTGCTTAAACAGAAAACATCCAAATTGGAGAAGGATATAGCGAAGTTCTCTAAGGAAAAAGTATACCCCTACCTTAAGGATGGTTTCAAGGGGAGCAAGAATAACTACTCCTCGGACGACAATTCAAACACCGACACCAGGCGTGGCTCGTCGAGCAGTGACTCCAGTGGAGGATACCAAGCAAGAAATGCCAGAGCGACCCGCCCATGGCAACAAGGATACCATCAAGGACCAATGTTCCATGGCCCACCGAATATACCTCCACCATGGCAATACCCTTTTTACCCCCAGGGCCCCCCGCAATTCTACCCCCTCAATCCGCCTCCTTTTCAGGGCAGAGGTTGGGGCAGAGGAAGAGGGCGAAAGCGAGGCGGGAACAAAGGTATTCAGTGGCAAGATCAGGTGCCAGAACCAACGGGGATGGAAACCAGGAGCACGACGTCCAGGGGGAGAAGAGCTTGATTGTTAATCTCTCCAATAGAACCCTCACCGACGCAGAGAAGACAGTCCTGGAGAAAGGACTGGGGTTTGTCCCTACTCCGACCCCCGACACCTTCCATGAAATGATAGAACTGAAGCAATTTTTCAGGAAGGTACGCCTCCGAGCGTTCTTTGACAACAAACCGGACATCCCCTGTGAAGACACTGGCCTCAGGAAACCCTCCACTTTCACTCCAACTGATGGGATGGTCCCCCCTGAGGTATTGACCTTCGAAAGAGCTGTGCTGAGAACCCTAAAGAACAGACCACCCACCAAATCGTTCAACAATCTCTCTAATGATGAGAGACGGGCAGCTTCCTCACTTGGCAATGACACCTCCATTGTGATAAAGCAGGCCGACAAAGGGGGAGCCACTGTCATTCTCGATTATGACGACTACGACCAAGAGTGCAGACGTCAACTGTCTAATACCAATCATTATAGACCATTGACTGAAGATCCCACTAACCGTCTCATGACCACCGTGATGTCCCTGGTCATTGAAGCAGAGACCAATGGATGGGTTAGCAAAAAAGAGGCAGAATTCCTGGTGACCACAGACCCTGTAACACCGTACTTTTATATCTTACCAAAGATACATAAGGGCATCACCCCTGTTCCAGGACGACCTATTGTGTCGGGCATCGGTTCTATCTTAGAACCCCTCTCCCAGTTCTGCGATGCTTTCCTGCAACCCCTGGTCAAACGCATTCCATCCTACCTTCAGGACACGAGAGATGTTCTTCGCCTCATTAACGACATGGATGCGAGAGAAGACATCGATCTTCTCTTGACACTTGACGTGGAAGCACTTTACACGAACATCCCCCAACAAGCGACACTGGAGTCCGTTGAAGCAGTCCTCCGACAAGAGGATTGGATGTCACCTACACCTATCTCCCTCATCATGGAGTTGGCACATTTGGCATTAACTGAAAACTTTTTCAAATATGAATCGTCCCTATACCATCAGATACGCGGTACATCTATGGGCTCGACCTTTGCGCCGAGCCTAGCCTGCATCTACATGGCATCGTTCGAGGAAAGGTGTATTTACCCCCCTGATTGCAATCCTTTCCGTGAAAACATCACCTGCTGGCGTCGTTACATCGACGACATCCTGGTATTCTGGAAGGGGGACCAGATTACCTGTGAGAAGTTTTGTCTGTGGATTAACCAACAGGACCCGTTCCTCAAATTTACTGGCACCATGTCTAGTGAAAATATTCCTTATCTCGACCTCACCATTGTGCTGGAGCCCACGACAATAAGCACCACCCTCTACAAGAAAGAGACGGACAGGAACAGCCTACTACCATACAACAGCCACCATACTAAGTCCCTCAGGGACAACTTACCATTTGGGCAGTTTCTCCGCCTTCGGAGAAACTGTAGTTCAACCGATGACTACAAACGACAGGCTCGCTCCCTCCAAACTAAACTCTTGGACCGGGGTTACCCCACCCGCCTCCTGAAAGATTCCACAAAAAGAGCTCTTAATAACAACAGAGAGGCCCTTCTCGAGGTGCACCCAAAGATACCAGACGATAAGATCACTTGTGTGACCTCATTCACCAGGAACTCAGTATTCATTAAGAAAACTGTCAATGCCCACTGGGGTATCCTGAACTCGGCAGGACTGGAGATACCCCGTCCACGTTTCGCCTTCAAGAGGACGGCAAACCTCAAGGATACTCTTGTACATACTCGCCCCAAGAAGACCACTGCTCACACTACCAAGACTTTGTGGGATCTCCCGCCTGTGACTGGACACTATCGGTGTGGCACATGCGTTGTTTGTCCACAGACCATCCAGGGCAAATCCATTACCCTGAATCACACTTTTACATGGACTTACAGCAAGCATACGAACTGCAACAGCTCCAAGTGCATATATGCCCTGATTTGCCCTTGTAACTGCCTCTATATAGGGATGACCATGCGCCCTGTCAAGCAAAGGATAATGGAACATAACAGTAACATTCGTTGTCATAAATCCCACACCAAACTGTATGACCACTGTAAGGAGAAGGAACACCTCCCCGAGAACATTCGATGGGCTGTGATTGAATCCCTACCACACCTCAATCAACAAGCACTCTTCATGCATGAACAAAGATGGATACATCGCTTGCAGTGTGACACGCTGGGTTTAAATGACGGGGTGCCCTGGACGACTCTCGCCAGATAGTCATGATTCTGGACACATTGTCCACTGTTATTTCCATAGCTGTGCACCCTTGATTGTTACACACGTAACCCCAGTCCAAGATGGCGCTCATACTAACGCGCCCGAGCTGTATAGTCCTTCTTCTTTACTGGCTGCCTTGCCAACTAGGCTTTCCGTTGCCTAGTAACGTGACGGACACACCCCTAATGTGCGCGCGCTACCTCCCTCTCTTAAACCCGGAAGCGGTCTGCTCAACCACTCCGGCTGTCCAGACTCTGTTTTCTTGTGGGAGGGGTAGGTGCATAGCAGCTTGCCTGCAGCGACGCTAGAGGTAAGGAGCTGGGCGGGCTGGTTATCGGCTTGTTTCCTTGACTTTGTGCCGACCGCTTAGCATTTCCGCAATAACCTGTGATCGGCTTTCAATTCCTTCCCCGCTGGGCACTTGCCTTGTTGTCTTCTTCCCCTTTAGGACTCCCTCATCTCGCTGCTGGCCCCACTCGGATGGCCCGTGAGGTTTCTAGGAGAAATATTAGGGGTGAGTGCGCTGATTGGCGCACAAATCAACTTTCCTTTACAGAGTGTCAAACCACGTTCTTCCCCGGTCTTCACTGTATGGCCCGCTCATTTAGAGCATAAAAATTCGAACCTCCTACGGGTGGATGACCACTGTTACTCACCACCGCGTCGCCTCGGGGGTCTAATTGTACATGCGCTTGGTCAGCTGATGTAGGCGTTATCATTCATTTTATGACATGGTTCACTGCAAAATTAGCATGCGACCACTATTGAGTGCGAGCACCTTCCACGCACTGATCAGAATTAAGTGAATTCTGATCTTCTCTTCTCTCTCTCCATCGCACGAAAATACCTGCTGCTTCTATTATCTAGACATAGCCATTCACTGGGCACGCATGCTTTGGATAGCATGCACACTAATAAACACAGAAAATAAGTCACTAGCAATTGACTGCCAAGGAGCCATTACCTGTGTTTATACTGTTGTTTCTCTTTTCTTTTTCAGTTCCAGAAAGTCCCCTCTATGGAACCATTACGATGCGACACTAATTCAGGTCGTATACTGGTGTCCTTATAAAACTTTTAAGGAACCGAGTAATTTATGAGCACCCAGGTCCTGATGAATCGCCCTTAGGGCGTGAAACATGTTGACCACTTCTTGCACATAAAGGGTTGAATACGGGTTGGTTCCATTACTTGCCACCCCTTAGTACCCCTTTCCTTTTTACTGAAGCAGGAAGCCTGACCAATAAATTGTTCATCAACAGGACTTCCCTGACTTCTTTTAACTTCACCACCACGCTCACTATTACACTCCCTTTTGCCCCTCACACGCACACACCCGCTGGCCCAGAATTAAAGATCTCCACTAAAAGTGCAGCTTTCATCGCTGCCCGACGGGCATTGCACCGCCAGCCCGCCGAAGGAGCAAGGCACCGATGATGAGGCTGGACAACTATCGACTGGGGCTACAGTTGTGGTCCTGTTGATAGCCTGTGTGAGGTACCTTTTCATTCTGGAATATGGGTCTACACTGCACACTTGAGACCCTTTCTTCACCCCTTGTCTAGATATCTTGAGAGAGAATTACAGGTTGAGCCAGATTTCTTAAGCTCTCCCGGGGGAACTCTGTACACCATTTTGTTGTTCATTCTAACTATAACTAGCGCCACTGCAATGCACTGCTGATGACATCACATATTACATCATTCATGACATGGTCAGTGACATCACTGATGGCATCTCAAATGACATCACTGATGACATCATCCAGTGAATGTTGTTTTGCTTCGTTATTTAAATATGCATTATATATATAGCAATTTGCATTGAAGAATGAGTGGATATATATAAATAAAAATTTGGATGGAGGATTTAGTAGCAGTGTAATTGACTGTTTACTTGACCAATTTATAGTGTCTCACTAAACATAGTGGATAGGGACTAAACTGTGTGAATATCTGTATCACTTTGTCAGTTGTTGTGTAAACTGGTTCTACAGTTGGTTACTAGCTATGTGAATGTCTATATTAGTTATTGATTAGATAACTGAGTATTTGTATGAGAGAGTGAAAGTGTGTGTGGTTCAGTGGGGGGTGTATGACTGTCCAAAGATGTGTGATAAGTTGATTCAGTAGATATATGAAGTTAAAATTACTTGTTCTAACAGTTTGGGTGACAGAATCTCTTTATGGGTGTGGTGATGAGCAAATAGATTTCTCAATGGTACATGTCCAACAAAGTTGAAAAATAAAAGGCAGTGTATGTGTCAGTTGTTGTATATAAATAAGTATACATAAGACTCAATGATTGTGGGAGTGACTGTATGGATAACTATATACTTGTAATAATGATTTTATAATTCACTAAGTATGACTTACTATCTAAATGAATAGATGAAGTGGTGTTTGTATAAGTGTGTAGTTAAGTAAATATATAAGTATGATCCATTGTTTGCATAAGTGAGTAGGATGACTTCATATGTGAATAGGATGTGTGCTGTTGTTTAATGTCGATATAGGTGTATAAGTATTTTTGATAGTGTTCTATTGTTCATTGACAGCATGTATGAGTGAATCTACAGGTAAGTGATTAGATGTGTGTATACATCTATGAATCACTAAGTGGATTTTTAGATACTTGTATTGCTGTGACAATGGATTCAAATATGATACTCTGTATTTTACAAAGAGTGATGAAAGATTGTACTTGTGTATGCGAAAGGTGTATGTGATTGTCACGTGGATGATGTCATCAGTGATGTCATCAGTGATGTCATTTGAGATGTCATCAGTGATGTCACTGACCATGTCATGAATGATCTAATATGTGACATCATCAGCAGTGCATTGCGGGTGTGCAAAATATAGTTAGTACAACTAACTATATAGGAGCAATTTCAATGGTTTTGTATGAGTGTAATGTCCAGCTAACTATAACAACCGTAAAACTTTTTTGGTGTGAATTTCAAAGGTTTTTTAAAAGCTAATTCTTAACTATATAAGACTTGAAACCTATGGTTTTTTCAGTGAATTTCAATGGTTTTTTATATGCTAATTCCTAACTATATAAGGCCTGAAACCTATGGTTTTTTCAGTGATTTTGCAAGGTTTTTTTAATGCTAATTCCTAACTATATAAGGCCTGAAACCTATGTTTTTTTCAGTGAATTCGCAAGGTTTTTTAAATGCTAATTCTATTAGCGATAACGTTTAAATATGTTAATATCCTTGTGGGACGACCTGAGCAGCCCTAGGGGGTCAGGTTGTTTCTACCCTGCCCCCTTTTTTGCATTCTACACGTTTGTTTTTCTGCTTTTTTCGTGTCTCGGTCTACTAGCACAAGATGAATGCCAACACTTCCTGGTTAGAAGTGTTGAAAGCCAATGAGCATGCTGCTGTCCTGCGAAAGGCATGCTGATTGGCTGCCACTGTCTGTCAACACTCCAAACCAGGAAGAGTTGGCAGCCGTCTTGTGCCTCGGTAGAACCAAGGCACAAGAAAACAGTGAAACAAAGGTGCAAAAGGGCAGGGTAGAAGCACCCTGACCAACTAGGCCTGCTCAGGGGGTCCCACAAGAACCACCCAGGCCCAAAAATATATATATATATTTTTGGTTTTCCCTGTGGTACGCTCAGGCTCATGGCATCGCACCCAGCGTGTACTCCACTAATTTTTTTTTAAATTTGTTTTTTTGACCTTCGGGGTCCTCCTAGCCCCCTCTGATAAAATCTAGGGGATCAGGGGGTCTCTACCCTGACCCCTTTTATAGTTTTCCCCTTTTGTTTTTCACCTCTTGTGTATCGGTTCTACCGAGACACAAGATGGCGGACTCTCGGACCATTTGGAATGTTCACAGACACTTCACAATGAGCTTTCCACTTGCGCACTTCCGTGTCGCGCCGGGTGCGCTCCCCGGTACGCGTACCTGTAAGTGCTCGAAGCGCGCATATAGATATATATGTGTTTTTTAAGTGAATTTTCGTAAAAACCACTGGAGCAATTTTCACCAAATATAGAAAAGGCACTGCTGCGTACCAGTCCCTGCAATTTTGCCATGTTTGGTGTAATTCCGTTCAGCCGTTCGGGCTGTAGCCGTGTCTAATCGTCCTATGGAAATTAACATGGAGAAAACATGTTTTAGGAGCCCCCTTTTTTCTCGGCCCCCGCATGACGAATCCCCCCAAAACATCCAGGGAAGGAGCGGAGCTGCCCTAAATTTTGGAAAATGACACGCAAATTCCTCAACGGGCGCCAAAGGTGATTTATTCAGGTAAAGCCAACGCTGCCACCATAATATATATATATATATATATATATATATATATATATATATATATATATATATATATATATATATATATATATATATATATATATATATATATTACCTACTGGCGGTCGCCAGTAGGTAGTTATAGTTAGGATTTTTTTCAATGTTAAATCTCAAAATTCTATTTGGAATAACTTTGGCACCAGTTGACGAATCTGCCTGAAAATTTCCTCAAAATCGCCTCGTCGAGTTCCGGTCTTTCCCTGAAAGTTTGGGGGGGATTTGTCAAGCGGGGGCCGAGATAAAAGGGGGGTCCCAAAACACGTTTTCCCCATGTTAATTTCCATAGGGCGGTCGATTTCACTTTTAGCTCGAACGGCTGAATGGATTTACACCAAACTTGGCAAAATTGTAGGGACTAGTAGCCCGATGTGCCTTTGCTATGTCTCAAGATATGTGCTCCAGTGGATTTTGAGTAATTTAGGTTAAAAAAAATATATATATCTATAGGCGCGCCCCGGTACGCGCACCGGGAGCGCACCGGGCGCGCCACGCGACTTGCGCGCAGAAAGCTGATTGGCTCTTGGGTGTCTGTAAAGATTCTAAACAGTCTGGAGCAGCCGCCATCTTGTGTCTCGGTAAAATCGAGACACAAGAGGTGGCACAAACAAAGGGGGGAATTGACCATAAGGGGGCAGGGTAGACCCCCTCCTGACCCCCTAGGTTTAATGGGGGGGCTAAAATAGGGTCCTGCGGGGCATTTAAAAAAAAAATAAATTCGATTTGCGCGGGGGGAGCGCCCGGTACGCGCACCGGGAAGCGCACCGGGGAGCGAAGCACGGGGAAAATCCAGGACCATATTTATGAAGGCTTTGCGCTGCCAGTTTTGCGCCGCCTGTGCGTCACTTTTTGTGATGCACCAGCGGTGTAAAAAAATGTGCCTTGTTACGCTATATTTAAAAAGTGAAGCATCTACCTAGATGCGTCACTTTTTAAATATAGCGCAACGAGGCGCATTTTTTTACACCGCTGGTGCGATGCGTCACTTTTCTGTGCGCACTCCTTACGACATTCCAGATGTGTCATATTTAATGTATGACGAATCATGTCGCAAGGAGTTACAGATACGTCAGTATTTCTGACATATCTGTAAACATAAAAGTGACGCATTGCTGGAGTGCGTCACAAAAGTGACGCAACTCCAGTAATGCGTCCTTTCACATGGGGAAAGCACCATGTGAAAGATCTTGCGTCAGTCTTACACCTGCTGTGAGGCAGGCGCAAGATTTTGACGCAACAGCATCCTAAAAGTGACGCAGTGAAATCTCATAGATTTCACTGCGTCATTATTACCAAGCTTTTCGCGGGGGAACGCCCACTTTGCATACATTATACCTGACGCAGATATAATGTGGCGCAGGGTTTTAAAAAGTGACCCATGTACCTAGATGCGTCACTTTTTAAATATAGCACAACGAGGCACATTTTTTTACACCGCTGGTGCGATGCGTCACTTTTCTGTGCGCACTCCGCACACCAGTTATAGTTACCTGGAAATTTTACTGACATAAAACCATTGAAATTCCCACGTTATAGTTAGTTGGACACACTATAACTTGCACGTGTAATGCACTGCTGATGACATCACATATTACATCACTCATGACATGGTCAGTGACATCACTCATGACATCATTGATGACACCATCCTTGTGACAGAGAGACTGACCTACTTTCACTGTAAAGTAACCCTTGAAACACATTTTGAAAAATAAAAAATAACATTTTAAAAAAAAGTGGACATACCTACACCAGATACAACAACCAATTCAGTAATTCCACCATTTATATACATATCCACTCACTCACCAACACTTCTATATAGTCACTCATACATATACTCACTCATCATATGTAGTGAGACACCTATACATCCGTTAACACACCGACAGTCTTCCAAAAGTTGCTCACACACATACTCACACATGCAAATAAACTATTGAACATCCATTTATTTGCATATACAGCTATACACACACTACCACCTTACTTCTAAGGAAACTTACACATACATACTCTCTTAAGCAAACACTTATAGAAACACATACTTATTTGAACAAGAACTCTTTCAATCTCTCACTCTCACATATACTCAATTATATACACCAATACTCACATATACTAGATTAAAACATATGTAGTTACTGATAAAGACAATAGTGAGACAGTCATTCACTTACTAACACATACATATACACACTCATTCACCCATACAATCCTACACATATGTTGTCTTCAAAACACATACAAACAGTGAGTCAGTCATTGATGCATCTATGTGCTAAGTAACACCCCCACCAAATCAAACAGACAATTATAAAGATACTAAAAAAAACATCTAATAACCCATATACACACACATGTAGCTACTCACCAACCCATGCAGCCACTTATACACAAAGTGAAACACTGATACATATATTTAAATATTTAAACATTACTCGCTAATATATGTATTCATTAAGATACACTTAATAAGCTAGTTAACCAATCATTTTTTTTTTAAAAAACATCCATTTAGACACTTCTTCCATTGACCTTTACATATACATATATCAAAAATATTTATTTATTTTTCAGAAAGGCACACATTCACTGGATGGTGTCATCAGTGATGTCATGAGTGATGTCACTGACCATGTCATGAGTGATGTAATATGTGATGTCATCAGCAGTGCATTACACGCGCAAGTTATAGTGAGTCCAACTAACTATAACGTGGGAATTTCAATGGTTTTATGTCAGTAAAATTTCCAGGTAGCTATAACTGGTGTGAAACCTATGTTTTTTTCAGTGAATTTGATAGGTTTTTTAAATGTTAATTCCTAACTATAACTGGTGTGAAACCTATGTTTTTTTCAGTGAATATATATATATATATATATATATATATACATATATATATATATATCTCGAGAGACGCTTGAGGAAATCAGATGCAGCGTGTAATCTCCAGCAAGCACCGAAAAGCAGACACGAGCCCAGATTGAGTGCAAGCAGTAGCGTTTATTTTCTCATAAGTCAGCCATAACGCGTTTCACCACCGGAGTGGCTTGATCACATGACAACGTTCAAAAATTGAATGGACCATTAAGACAGCTAGCACCCTATGCACGTGACTGTGAAGGTGATAGACATAAAGAAAAGGTGAAATGCAACATATTTTCCTTCTTTTGAAAAAAGACTTGCTTTATACAAAGTGAAGCTATTAAAAGCAAATATTTACACCAACCGATTTGAAGGAGTCTTGGGGAAAGAAAATGCATGTAATGACCTAGGTTGTTGACCAGCATGATTTGCGAAAAAACGAAACTCGTAGCTTAAATGCATAAATAACAGTATAAATACATAGACCATTGCACCACATAGGATTTCGAAGGAAAAATTAATTAAGTGCATTTAGAAATATATGAATACATCTTATAAAAATTATTGTTTTCATACAAAAATACATTTGATAAAAAATTCATTTCATATATTTACACAGGTTTTTTAGCTCGGTGGTTAAAGCTTGTAGGTCATAGCATAAGTTTAGCATGAATGCTTGATTTTAGTATACTTAAGTACACCATATTGTAAGGAACCCTCATGGATGTAAAATGACCCATGGTCTGAAACAGTTGGTGGTTTATGGAAAATATAGGTTAAAGTGCCGATGGGTGCCAAAAGTGAATAAAGTGCAAATGAATAAAAAACAACCCCAATATAAGGGTTGTAGTTTGTGAGAAGCAAATGGCAGCCACATGGGGCAAGTCGTCAAGAAATATAATTTTAGAAGTATTTGCATGCCATCTGACAAGATGATCTGACTAAAAAGTTAGATTTGTGAAACATGGATCACAAAGAAAACGGAGAGGAAAAGGACACAGGGGGTAGGTTATCAAAATGTCAGGGGAGAGAAAAGAAAAGGTCACTTCCAGGGGGGCTCAATGAAATAAAAGTGGTCATAAACAAGTATGTAAATCTTCAGTGTTATTTAGACCTCCAGGGCTTTTGCTGTTGAAATTCAGGATATACCTTGTCTCCAACTTGCGCATTTTATGCTCACGGTCACCTCCCTGTTTGGTTTTTGGAATCGTGTCGATGACATAGTATTTGAGATCCGTTAAGTTGTTGTTGTGGACCTCCCGAAAGTGTCTCGCCACTGGGTAGGTGGGGTCAGAGTTTGTAATGGCCCTGATGTGTTGCAATATCCTTACATTAGCTGGTAATTTGGTACTTCCCACGTACCGTAAGGGACATGTACATTCCAAGATGTAAATGGCGTACTCAGTTTTGCAGTGGAGGGATTTGGAAATTTTGATTTCCTTACTGCTGAAGGCTGTACGGTAACTGGTTTTGTTAATACCGTAAGTACAAGCTTTACAGGAATGACATTTAGTGAACCCCCGTGAGGTTTTCAGCCAGTCTTGGACGGAGTGACTTCAGGACAGTTGGATACCAGGCTGTTGTGGAGAGAAATAGCTCTCTTTTAGGTGATACTGGGCTTGGCTGGCATGGTGTGGCCTATTACTGGATCAGAGCGAATGAGGGCCCAGTTTTGGTTAATGATTTTATTTATCGCACCTTTTTGGGTACTATAGGGCACAATGAGTCTGACCGTACTGGACTCTGGTGATTCGATGGATTCAGGTATGGGTGGATTTCTGATTATTTTGGGAACAAGGAGAAGAGTTCTGTCCAGTTCCGCAGTTTTGTTAATGGCTGTTTGAATGATATGGATAGGGTATCCTCTAGCAAGGAATCTCTCCTTACATTCATTTTGTGCCATCATCAAATCAGTTGGATTGCTGCAGATCCTTTTTATTCGCAACATTTCCCCATAGGGGATGCTGCGAATAAGGTGTTTGGGATGGAAACTGGTGTAATGTAAGATAGAATTACCAGCAGTTTCCTTTCTGTAGAGCTTAGTTTCCAATGCATTGTTAGAAATGTATAGTTCTATGTCTAGAAAATGAATGCTGGTATGGCTCATGGTGCAGGTGAAATTCAAATTGATGTTATTGATGTTCAAGAGGTTAACCCACTCCTGGGCCTCTTCCCTGGTGCCATTCCAGACAAAGATAAGGTCATCAATGTACCTATAATACATTTTAACATGTTTGTAATACCATTCACCTAGTGTGCCCTTTAGGACCAGCTCCTCCCTCCAGCCCATAAAGATACAGGCATAACTGGGGGAGAAGCTGGCCCCCATTGCCACCCCCCTCACTTGTTGATAGAAAGTTTGATTAAAGGTGAACATATTATGATGTAAACAAAAAGTCACCATATCTAACAACATGTTGCTGTGCTCAGGGGAAGTGGGTCTGTTCTTGGTGAGAAAGTAATCCAAAGCTCTTATACCATCCTTATGATCTATACAGGTATAAAGGGATGATACATCCAAAGTAAGTAAAAGAAACCCGGGATCCCAAACAAAGTCCTTGATTTTATCAAGAAAATCACTAGTGTCTCTTAGGTAGGAGGCCAATCCAGTTACACCGTCCTGTAAAAAAAAAGTCAATGTAGTTTGAAGTGTGTTCCAACAAACTATTCCTACCGGAAATGATGGGCCTTCCGGGAGGGTGCAAAGGGTCTTTGTGAACTTTGGGAATAAAGTAAATGTTGGGGATGGTAGGATAATCATTTTTCATGTACAGGTATTCGTCCTTTGTAATCAGGCCAGCACTTTTCCAAACTAGAAGCTTCAAATAAAATGAATTAGAAGTTTCTTTGACTGCCAAAGCACTGCTGATTTAATAACATTTGCGATCGTTCAGTTGGAGCATGGCTTCAGTCATATATTGATTTCTGTCCCACAATACCACATTGCCTCCTTTATCCGAATTTCGGATGACAATCTGATTGTTTTGTTGTATTTTAGCCACCAGGTTGTCATACGCTCTATTGCGTCTGGATATTTTGTTTTTCATGGCGCAGGTTTTGTAATTCAATTTTTTCAGTTCATTAATCACATTTTCATTATAAATGTCGATTCCATCTTGTGGCATGATTGGATTGATCTTGGAATTGTTTTTGAAAGGAGTTACAATGGTTGTTTTGATGGGTTGGCTAGAGATTTGACTGTCTGAAGATAGTTGCGAAAATTCAGTGCGGTTTTCAGCATGAAGATCTGTTAGAACAGTGAGCAAAGTTGAAGGTAACCCTGTACAGGGTGGAGTCCCAATAGATCTTTGGCTTCCCATTTGAACGGTAGTGTCCTTGTCTGGTTTTTTCGATTGATTGATGGTGTGAAATTTACGCAATTTGAGTTTGCGGATGAATTGATACACATCCATGCGAGTGGTGGCATAATCAAAGTTGGATTCTTTGCAGAAAGAGAGTCCTAAAGATAAGATTTGAGTTTCTGCTTTTGTTAGGACTGTCTCAGTTAGATTGATGACCGTTTTTTCTGAAGAGTTGTTGACATTTATGAAATTTTCTTCCATATTGCGGTCAGTGGGAGCTGTCGAATTGCCATTGTTTGTATGTGCCATTACTGGCGATTCCAGCGACCTTTCCCCTTGCCCCTGTAGTTGTTGTTTGCTGGCGCGTTTCCTTGCTTTCCGCCTTTGGCCGCGTTTGTAGGTTCTCCGTTTGCGGCTTGTGTCTGCCGGTTCCTGGACCGCAGAGTTGACAGTCGATCCATGGATAAAAAAATAATTTCATCGCCTGGAGACGGAATTGCCTTGGGGTCGGCGGGTGCTGTTCTGGTGGTGTTGCCTTCATTGTCACTTTCAGCGGCAGAGCTGAAGTCGGAGAGTGTAGATTCGTTTGAGGCATAAGATGTACCTGCTTGCGCTTTGCTTTTATTTCTCCCCATGGGTTTGCCACTTTTAATGGAGTCGAATTTGTGGGCAAAGGTGAAAATACGTCCGCATTCATAATCCGCAAGATCGCGCTGAAATTTAAAAGCTTTGCGCGCCTTAATTTTCTCTTCTTCTTTTCTGAGGCGTGTGGTCATTTCTGCATTAAGCTTATTTATTTCTTCAGGTGTCCCCATTTGCGCAATTTCATCTGTTGAGGCTACCACCTTTTTTTGCAATTCGATGCGGTCAATTTCTGCATATTTAACAAGTAAGATTACCAGTTCTCTAGATGAGTCGAGGTATATATATATATATATATATATACATATATATACATATTTATATTTAGAGTTTCATATATATATATATATATATATATATATATATATATTTAGAGTTTCATATAGCACGAACTAGACCAGCGACATAGGGTATCAGAGCGTTTTACATGAGCACCAGTTTCATTACAGAAAGACACATTCATTTTTGTTATGCACAGGGAGATTAGGTGATTTGTCCAGAATCACAGGATGCTGAGGATTGTTGCAGAGACTCGAACCCGGTTGCCCAGAATTAAGGTCTACCGCTCTAGCCATAAGGCTATGTTTATTTATTTAGAAAAGTATAAAGCGCACCGCTACCCCCAATGGGGGTGTCCCGGTGCTGTCCTCTACCCATTGCTTTAATTCTATGCATCACTTGGAACCATGTACGGCGGGTGTGTGATGGAACCAGGCATGCGTTTGCCTTGTATACCTTGATCCCTGACCCCAACCTGACACCTAAAACTAACCCCCTCCTAAAAGCAAATCCTTCTTCCAGCCCTAAAAACATCCTTGCCACCAAGCCCTAAAAACTACCCAGCCCTCCCCTAAGTCCTAAAACTACCCTGGCCTTCCTGAACCCTAAAATCTTCCCTAATTCCACCCCAGCCCTGTTAACTACCCCGACTCTCAGCCCTAAAATATACCCAGACCCTTCCAGCCCTGAAGGCTGCCCTAACCCCCAGGCCTGAAAGCTACTCAGACCCCCAGCCCAGAAAATGACTGCAACCTCAAAGCTCCCCACAACCCATACAAACTGCCCCACCTTCCTAAACCTTAGCTCCAAAACTGCTTACCTCACCACATCCCCTGGCTCTCCCGAATCCTTCCTGCTTCCGCTCAGCGGCAGTTGGACCGTACACTGCCTCAACCATGCATGTTTGTAGTTAAGGCATATGCGTGGTTAAGGCAAGCGGGGGTAGTGCGCGTATTGTCGGAACACGTGTGGCTGAGCCTGCATTGTCCCAAGTGTTTTCCATGTACTACAGCACACAAATAAATATTAGCGTCGAAGGCAAAAACACTCAGCAATGAAACTGTTGAAATGCACCTCACTAGGACAACATAGTTTCTTTCAGAGCATTAAGCTTGACCTGGACATGGGCTTCACTTCCGCCCTATAAAACAGAAGTCTTGGAGATAATTTTAAGGAAAAGAAAGACGTCACACGCTATCGAGTCCACGTCATGTACCAGGTAAGGAATCCACCAGTAAATATGGTCATAATGGCTACTGCAGTAAATTAATGGCGGCCAATGGATATTTTTACTATCGTCCGCATTACAATCTAATACTAAATGGCCCCTTTTGTCTGTGGAATAAAACATTTCTTTCATGTTCAGTATTTCTGTTCATTACATGTTATCTGTCAAATATAAGTCTATCTACATATTATTGTGGAAGACGTTTAAATACCCCTGTGGCAGCAGATAGCCTGGTGCACAGGAGTGAGGAATGGCTGAAGGAATGCTTATGAATCACTGTGATGAAGATGACAAGGCATCACACAGACCCTTCCCTGGCCCAGTGCATTCAGAGTGACACTGTGTAAGGGCGGAAGGGTGCGGTATACTTACTGTACGTTGTTTCCCAGAGAGGGAGGACAAAGTGAAGACAGGTTTATAAATAATCTGAAGAGGCTCCGGTAACTGGCAGCCAGGGGTTGCTGCAGGTGAGACTTCCCACAAGGAATGAGGTCACTCGGAGGATATGTATCATATTGCAAAAGCCAAAAAGCTAAGCTGAACTAGGGATATTCTGCGTGTATATGCAGATGGATCACCTGTACAGTAGGAAGTATATGACCACTTTTTGCATTTTGTTTATGTATTAATTTGTTTTGTATTGTGACATTTTGTCATCCAGCTATAGTATCAGTTTTTCCACATCGATGTGTTGTCGTATAGAGCCCTAGCTCTAATTCTGGATGCAAAGTTGAAGGTTGAATAAAGAAGCGCTAGTAGGGTAGGGTCCCCAAGTGATACTTGTATGGCAAGGAGCGGAGGAAGTGACTCAGATGAAGGCTAAACAGGTTTGTGCATCCAGAGGTGGCATAAGTACACCAAACAGAGCACACATTTATTTTGCAGAATGTAAATCAACGTAGGAGGCACGATGCACCCAGACAACTCCATGAGTTAGCACTCACCACTGACATCTTCTGTGATCCACATTCCACAGGGGTGAATATCTGCAAAGCTCACATACACGTTTGCATTTCCATTGCAAATTGAGTAGAATTACAACGCAGTAGCAGTAATACCAGTCATTCAATTTGGAAATGGCTGAAATGCAGCATGAAGGACTGTGTAAAAACAAGCCATCATTATGTAGGAAGCGACACAAGGGTAATGAGCAGACCAGCACATGGGGTGAAGCCAAACATAACAATGAACTTTGAAAAGTTTGAGAGGGATTGTACAGAGTAATCTGCGGTAAAGATGGAAACAACGCAAGTTCTGCTGTGTGAAGGATATGTCATAAAATGGGGAGGGGCGATAAGTGTGATAGTCCTAACCTGCCATCACTCTTTATGTTACAAGATGTCCCTAATTTTTACTCTCACTATTGTTACTGGTCAGAAAATAAAAGAGACTCAATTCATAAAGGTTTTGCTGTTATCATAGTTGGAGTAATTCAAAATTACAATAAGAGTAATTCACATTTAGTTTGAGCAACATTTTCGTGAAACTTGGCCAAGCAACCTGAAATTCATCCCCTGTTTTACTCTTTTAAACAGCTCTAAATAAAGCAAATGTAGGATTATATCATAAATAATAAAATTATATTTTCATTCTTTAAAATCAAAATAACAAATGAGAATGACATACCTCTGCCTAGACAATTTTTTCTCTTGATATCAGAGCTAAACCTACACTTTTCAGGTGTAGGACACACCCCAAACTCATCTCTCCCTCCTTGAATTCATCTAATTACAGTCTCCCCTCTTCAAAAATCCCTTTTAAGATATCAACTCTTAACCCACATATGCCACAGGTAAAGAGATGAATGCTCCAAAAATGCTTAATTGCTTTTCTATTATCGTCTTTTTTGCTTGATATAAACATACATAAATAAACACATTGTAACGGAGAGCTTAGGTCGACTGCCTTACCCCTTATTACTGCCAGCTTGTGGGAGGAGTGAACCCCAATAATAATCTGAATCCCAATATTTGATAACCCCAAAATTTACCAGCAGTTAGCAACTACACTCTACATCAGGAAAACACAAGCAGAGTTAAACAAAATAGTTTGTTTAGCAAAGTTAAACAAACTAACTATTGGAAGTTTAAAAGACTGAGGGGCATATTATCAAGACAGGCGATAAAATTATCGCTGTTTTAGCGTCAGAAAACTGCTGCTAAAACGGCGATAATGGCCTTGATAATATGCTCTATGGAATTCCAATTGAAGCCCATGTTAGATGTCCTTCACATCTAACATGGGCTTTAATTGGAATTCCATAGAGCATATTATCAAGCCCATTATCGGCCTTTTTAGGGTCAGTTTTCTACTGATAATACGGCGATATTTGTATCGCTTGTCTTGATAATATGCCCCTGAGTTCTAAATCAAAAATAGGACATAAAGTGAATTTATTGCAGGATTGTCAAAATGTGGTACAGAGAAAAATGCATGACTTGCTATGAATGCTCAAATAAAGAGATGCCACCAAATTCAAAATAAGAAACTTATTAAAATTCATGGAGAGCACTGACACATCCCACAGAAAATCGAAGGCAAATGGACAAAGAAAATAAAGTCTCCCAGAGACAGCAGGCTGTAAAATACAAAAAGGAAAAGCCCAAAAGAACCCAGCCCATAAAGCCTAAGAGTTTGTATACACAAACCACACTGTATATTAATACATACTGCAAATTCAGCATGACATGATCATAGTTGGAGTTGAATTGGCAAACAACCACATCATTTTCTAAGGATTTAGCACTAACCCACTTCTTAAGGCAAGAAAAATCTTTACAGCAACTGCCATCTAGAGATAATCAACACAAAATGAAACATTTCTCAAACAATGGCTCATAGAATTAGCACTATTACTCTAACACTTCCAGCACAAGTCCTTGAAATTCACACTTTGGATGCACAGTGGAAGCTTCATTCATAATACATGTTTTCTAACAACATTGCATTAAATTAAATTAATTCACTTGATGCAGAAAGGCACTGATTTGGAGGGGGAAAAGAGCAGGAGAAAGTTGAACAGACCACCAGAAGCTACATCCATATTTGGGATAATGCCGCCCTGCATGAAAAACTGGTATAAGTATTTATCTAATTATCTACTCTTCTAAGTGACCTAGGTAACTTGATTCAAGTGAAACATCATAAAATCATCTGTTTTAACTGTATACATCATTAAAACACTAATTATGAAACATATTTTTCACACGAGATTTGCAAATTTTGTATACTGTCAAAAACGCTACAACCAGCACTACACAGCTGAGCAAGTGACACAACAGAAAACTTATTGGAATCGCCCAAACTTCAGAAAAAATGTAATGTAGGATAATTTCATGTCAAGTAACAAACAGAAGGGAGGGAAGGCTTCTGTAGAACACAAAACAGCAGCACTAAAATCGAACAGCAATATCTAACTATCTACTTCTCTTTCCAGAATCCTGACAAAATCCAAAGGAAACTTACATGCCCTATTTATAGAATCATCTCATGTTCTGGCTCTGCCGGAACATCTGAAATGTTGCCAGAAGTTCAGGGATGATGGCTCCACTGACAGACTCCAGCCGCCCCATTACATTTACAGTGACCCAATGTGAAAGCTCTTTGGTCGGAAATGATTGAGCATCTTTAAAAAAATGAATCCATGAAATTAAAGTAGCATCTGCCTCTTAATGTTGCTGATGATCACTTGCAGCCTGATTCATGTAGCTAAATTGCACTCGCAAAGGGCCAGATTCTCAGAATCTGGCCCTTTGCGAGCGCAATTTTTGCATTTGGTATTCATGATACCAAATGCAAAAATCGCTATTTAAGAATTCGCATATTTGCGTGGAATGGCATTTAAGGAATCTCTAATAGAGATTCCTTAAATGCTATTCATGACACACAACAAAATAGCGATATTGGACATTTGGGGCCGCTATTTACCGACAGGTCAGACCTGTCGGTAAATAGCAAAAACTCCGAAAAATGCTTTTAAAAGCATTTTTCAAAGTTGCATGTAGCACACACACATGTCCTTTGGACATGTGTGTGCGCAACACCTGTCCAAAAGTGCATTTTAGGGGTGCTACAGGGCGTCCTTTGGACACCCCTGTCACCCTTAAAATCGCTATCTCAGTTGCGAGTAGCAAATTGCTACTCGCAAATCCCCATTCATTCCAATGGGCCTCTTGGCCCATAGGAATGAATGGGGAGTATTTGCGAGTAGCAAACTGCTACTCGCAAATAAAGAACATGTAGGAATCGCTATTTAAGTAGCAATTCCTACATGAATGCCGTTTTGCGTGTCCTCAATAGCGAATCGCTATGATTCGCTATTAGGGACACGCAAAACGGCCCGTACATGAATCAGGCTGTTAGTAAATACTATAAATCAGGAAATCCTTGCGAGAAGGGAAGAGGCGGTTGTTGATCTGGAGGTGTGTGAGTACATTTTAGAGTAGTCTGAACATTTTTGGAAGAGTAGGCGAAGAGAAGTGAAGGCGGGAAGCCTTGTGTTCGAAGTGGGCTGCCCTAGAGGTGCAGTAGACGTAGGGTGCCGGAAGAGGTACATCCGTGACACAACAAGAGGGGAGGGGTGGGTACCACTTATGCCGCATATTTCCTACTGCAGTATTGTTCCGCTCAATGAGCGGTAACGTGATCATGCAGTAAGGACTCATGCACACTCAAATTAAAATGTTGAAGGAAGTGTTGTGTTCCAGCCTATGCACGCCTGTGACGTAACAGGCATGCAGCGTAAGTAACACGTGACAGAGTTTAATAAAGAGGGGCCCGCATGCACGTCGGCACTTGGTGACGGTGCGCAGAGCCATAAAGATCACCCAGAGTGTCCGTGTCTTATTTAGTAATAGGCCAAGTGAAGGCCATGTTTAAACCCCCAGGTGCCCCCTGAGAGTAGGCCCAGTAGCAATGCCCCCTAGCGATCACTGGCCCCGGCGACACAACAACTGGCGACAAGGGTGGTCGTGCCCTCGCTGTGCGTGCCTCGTGTGCATCCTGGTGTGGGGCGGCTGCAAGGTCATAGCCTCTACTTGCAGTGCTCGTGCCCCGCTCGCCACACACGCTGTGCATGGGGGAGTGAAGATCTCGGCTCCCGCCCGTGCCACAGGTGAGCTGCTGCTGAATCCTGCGCTCCGCTCCTCTGCGCGGCGGCATCCAACTGCCCCCGCTGGCGGTGGGTGTCGCTGCGCCTGCCCAGTGCCACGCCGTCCCTGCGCCCACCTCTAAGCCCCGTGCAGTGCCGCATCCGAGCGGATCGCTGGTGCGTGAACCGCGCTGCCCGGGTGAAGCGGCGCCGTGGTGCACACAGGCCTGGCCACGCCCCTCGCTACTGCGTGGGTGGGGCGTGGCCTGCGATACTGCATGCATCCCACGGGCATGTCGGCAAGTGGCGGAACTCCAGGCGGACCTCACCCTGAGCAGTGCAAGGGGGCTGTCGCGACCCTGGGGGGGCAAGAAGAGAGAAGCGCACGCTGGTGGACACTGTTGGAAGGACACAATACCGGCCGGCCCCAGAATAAACATAAAAGAAACGTCCTTAAATCGTGCAGTCACTCATCAGCGCCCAACAAACACGGGTCACCGTGCCATCCACCACCTCATCATAAGGGGCACCTAATAGTGTACCCAACTCATCAAGTGACACCTCGGAGTCATGGCCACAATACCCACCGTAGAACCATTTGTGGTAGAAGGCTCTCCATCATCACTAGCCCCCAAGTGGAAAGACTGGGTAGACCGCCTACTCATATTCTTTGAGGCCACAAAAGTTCACAAAGAACAGAAGAGGGCCATGGTACTCCACTTAGGAGGCAAGGACGTCCACAACATCGCCAAAACATTGGTTGAGGCCACGCCGAAGACCCACCATTCACTCATAAACGCCCTGAACGCATACTTCGAGCCAATGGCCAATCAGGACTATGAGAGGTTCATCTTCAGGCAAGCCAGACAACTGCCGGAGGAGTCATTAGACACATATCACGCCAGGCTGAAATGATTAGCAATGTCATGCGGGTTTGTGGACGTTACCGAGGAAATACGGGGTCAAATAATTCAGGGCTGTGCCTCAGCCAAGCTCAGGGAGCGAATCCTGGAGGAATCTGGGAAGCCTTTAGCTGACATCCTGACCTTGGGCCGCACAAAAGAACTGTCTAAAGCCTGAGCAGCTCATATGGAGGCGGCCCTTCAAGCGCCGGTAAAAGCTGAACCGGTCAACAAGATCCAGGTCAAGTCCCCAGTAAAATGGAACAAGAAGACCCCTGGAAATCCGGCCGGAGCAGCAGGGAAGTCCTGTGGATACTGCGGAGGCCCATCCCATCAGGCATCGGAATGCCCAGCTCGAGGGAAGAGGTGCTCAGGATGTGGTCGATTCAATCACTTTGAAAAAGTATGTCGATCAAAGAAGTTCCGCAAGCCACGACAAGTGGTGAACGCCATACCAGAAGGTGACCCCAGCCAGAGTGACATGGACGATGATGAGGAAGAAGAAAGGATGGTGCACAAAGTGCACATGATTGGCACGGCCACTCGACGAGCCAGGAAGCTTCCACAGTGCTGCATCAGAGTGGCAGACCAAGAGGGTATGGCTGTGTCCACCAACACTGAGTCCCTCTCCCATCACCGTATTTGCATACGCTCAGGACACTCCATTAAGAATTAGAGGAAAGTTCAAGACGGCAATCAATCATGGTGACAAGACCATCACCACTAACGTATTCATGTCGGAGGATGGAAAAGGCATGTTACTTGGATGCCGAGCCGCGGAAGATCTTGGAGTAGTCACGTTTGCATTCGGAGTTCACCAAGAATCGGTACAGCAGCTCATAGCGGACTTCTCGGATATCTTCAAAGGAATTGGGAAATTCACAGGTCGCCAAAAACACCTACATATCGACCAGGCGGTTCAACCAGTGGCATTGAGGCATCATCGTATCGCGCTCCACCTCCGACCCCTGGTAGAAGAAGAACTCAAGAAGCTAGAGGCAGCGGGCATCATAGAAAAAGTGACGGGCCCCACCCCATGGGTATCGCCCATAGTAGTCACCCGAAAGCCAAAACAACCAGGAGCTGTCCGGATATGTGTAGATATGCGTCTCCCCAACATGGCCATCAAGAGGGAACGCCACATCACGCCCACTATCGATGACCTCATAGGAGAAATGGCGGGGGCGTGCTGGTTTTCGAAACTGGACCTCCGGTCCGGATACCACCAATTGGTACTTGACGAAGAGTCACGGAACATAACAACGTTCTCGACACACGTGGGACTCAGGAGGTACACCAGACTTAGCTTTGGCGTGTCCAGTGCAGCATAAGTATTCCAAAATGTGATCCAAGAACTGATTGCCGACATACCAGGTGTAAAAAACGTCAGTGATGACATCATGGTGCACGCCTGCACCATACCTGAACACAACCAGCGGTTAGCACAGGTGTTCCGAAAATTGAGGGAAGCTGGCCTCACCCTACACAGAGAGAAATGCGAATTCCTGAGGCAGAAACTAGGATTCTTTGGGTACACCTTCTCAGCCGATGGAGTCAACCCTGATCCAGAGAAGGTGAAGGATGTTAAAGAAGCTGCTCCCCCCACCTCCATCACCGAAGTCCGCAGTTTCCTGGGAATGTTCAACTACTGCAGGCGATTCATTCGGGATCTTGCTAATCTGACACTCCCACTGAGAGAACTCACGAAAGAGTCCATGCCCTGGACATGGGGACCGGAGCAAGAAAAGGCTTTCAAGGACATTAAAGCAGCTCTCTCAGATAACACCACACTGGCATTCTTTGACCCCCGGAAGCAGACCCTAGTGGCGGTGGATGCTGGCCCAGCAGGATTAGGGGCGGTGCTCATGCAAAAGCAGCGAAATGAGATGGACTGGACCCCCGTCGCATTTGCCAGCCGGTCACTCGCTGACACTGAACAACGGTACTCCCAGATTGAAAAGGAAGCCATAGCCATACACTGGGGGTGCAGACACTTCCACCTATACCTGTACGGGAAACCATTCACAGTAGTCACGGATCACAAACCACTGGTCGCCCTCTTCTCGGGGACCTCAACGAAGCCCCCACCGCGCATAGAAAAGTGGATGCTACAGCTTCAAGACTACAACTGCCAGATAGAATACCAACCAGGGTCACGAAACCCGGCGGATTACCTCTCACGACACCCAAGAGCAGCCACCCCGGCGGAAATGGAGGAGGCCGAGGATACAGAAGCGTACGTCCGGTGTGTCACTGTGCGCTCATGCTCGCGGCCCCTATCTATCAGCAACGTTGCGGAGGCTACTCTGAAGGATGACTGCCTGCAAAGAGCGAGGAGAGCCCTTTAAAGTGAGAATTGGAGTCGGGCCAAGGAGGAATGGAAAATACTGACCCCAAACGCCCAACGCATCATGGAAAGCCTATACCATGTGAGAGGAGAACTGAATGAAGACAACTCAGGATGCCTGCTCACCGGCTGGTGATACCCTCGGCCCTGACCGATCAGGTGGTGCAACTGGCCCATGTCCGCCACCAAGGAATGGTGAAAACTAAAGCAAGGTTGCGGACCAAGGTGTGGTTTCCGCTCATGGATGATCTAGTGGAAGCTACCGTAAGAGCTTGTGCGGCCTGCCAAGTCACGGGAGATGCCCCTCGTGAAGCACCAGTCATAGCCGAGCCTCGACCTCAACAACCTTGGGAATGCGTTAGCATGGACTTCGGAAGTCTTCCTGATGGACGGCACACCATGGTGGTAATAGATGATCACTCCAAATATCCTAAGGTAGAAATAATAACCACTACTAGCGCCACCGAAGTGATACCCAAACTGGAGAAAATTATAGCGGCTCATGGTGTAATGCGAGAACTTAGAACGGACAATGGCCCTCCCTTTCAAGGCCAGGAACTAGCCAACTACTTGCACGCCCTAGGAACCCGGCATCGCCGCATCACTCCTCGGTGGCCACAAGCCAATGGCGAAGCCGAGCGTTTCATGCGGACCCTCAATAAGGTCATTCGTATCGCACATGACAAGGGACAATCACTGGAGATGGCAATATTCACATTCCTGCGAAGCTACTGACAAACACCCCACACCACCACGGGGCAGCCCCGGCACATGTTCTCATGGGACGGGTAGTGGCGGACTCCATTCCCCATCATCCCCAGTGGACACCCGCGAGGACCAATGAAAGCAGGATCGAGGCGAAGCGACAAAAGTCATATGCCCAGGCTAGCCGACGGAGGAGAGCTGTCTACACTCGAATTGAACGAGGTGATCTTGTATTGTTGAAGAACAGAGTAACCAGTGGGTAATTTAGATTAACGTATGAAAAGAGACCGTGGAGAGTCATTAGCGTAAAGGGCACGAGCATCATTGCCACCCGAGGTCGCAAAGTAGTGACCCGGAATGTGTCCCACTTCAAGCCATTTCATCCGGAGACGGAGACAGTCACCAGCTCAGAGGGTCCGGCGTCTCGCGGGACTGCAAGTCCAGTGGCTGAGAACACCCAGGAACCTTGCAACGATCCTCTGAGAAGCACCTCTCCCGCCGAGGCAAGCGAGGGCCCAGATGATGCGGAAGGCTCCGGTGTGGCAACAGATGGTCCGGAAGGTGATCCTGCCAGCTGCAGCCCCGCTCCCCCGGCCGGGGGTGATGTCCACGAGACCCGGGGGCCTTCCACCTATAAGCTGAGGAGCAACCCAGCACCTTCCTGCCGCCTTCGGGACTACCTCATGTAAGACTGTTCCAGTGTGTTTAGATGTGTGTTTATATTGACTTACTTTATATGCTGATCATGAACATGAACATTGCCGCACCACCTCAAAGAACCGTATAGTTTGTTCAGAGACTGCACTGATGGTTTCCAACACATGCCTGTTTGTTCTTTTTATATTTTAGGAGGAATGTTGTGTTCCAGCCTATGCACGCCTGTGACGTAACAGGCATGCAGCGAAGTAACACGTGACGGGGTTTAATAAAGAGGGGCCCCGCACGCACGTCGGCACTTGGCGACTGTGCGCAGAGCCAAAAGATCACCCAGAGTGTCCGTGTCTTATTTAGTAATAGGCCAAGTGAAGGCCCAGGTTTAAACCCCCAGGTGCCCCCTGAGAGTAGGCCCAGTAGCATTGCCCACTAGCGATCACTGGCCCCGGCGACACAACAGGAGGGACCCACGCTACATGATTTCCCTCAGGACAGGAACTTCATCACCTTAGGTTCTGAAGTACAGGCTGCGATTCTCTTGCAGCACAGGCAGTGCAAGGGATAAGCCACGCAAGCAGAAGCAAATGATGGCAATTAAAAAATTTGATTTTAATTTGTGTAATTTGCATTCTTCACGATGTAAGCGAACTTTATCATATCTCCTAGCGATGCCCAACCCGGGAGCCTAAATAGAATAGGCTCTGAGAAGAGAAGTGACTGAGGAAAGGTTACAATTGCTGTATGTATATGTAGAGACCTATTCAAATGTTGGATTTGTCATATTTCATTATTTAGGCCCTTGTTTTTAAAGGTACAGGGTGGTACCACAGGGATCATTATTTCAAAGGTAAGGGATTTTAGGAGGACTGCAAATAATCCCTTGAGAAATGGGACCTCACAAATCAAGGCTTCTGTGTTGATGCCTGCAAACTTCTTCTCCTTTCCGGGTCCTATTTGTACCCCGCAAACATTTTGGCAGCGTATTTTAAATTCGCAACATGTGAGTCGTATAAAATTGGCATGCAGACAGAAACACCTTTATTGGCAGTTTCGGAATTACAAAGACGACATAATTAGGACATCAAATGTGTTAGGAACTAAATGACAATATTAAGCAAACAAATGTGCGTAGTTTGCTGCTCATTTGTTATTCACATACAATTCCTGGGACACATGCATTTCATTTATACATATATCGTTATATATAGAGAGAGCGATATATATATATGTTGTGTTTTTCAGAAGCCTTCCCTCACTTCTGTGTGTATTTGTAACTTGACCTTAAATTATCCTACATGACATTTTTTCTGACGTTAGGGGGATTCCAATAAGATTTTTCTTATGTCACTTTCTCAGCTGTGAAGAATTAGTTGTATTGTGTTTGACAGTACGCAAAATGGGCAAATCTCGTATGAAAATTATTTCATAAGTAGTGTTTTTAATACTACATGAATTCATAACAGATGAACTTATGATGTTGTACCAGAATAGAAAATATATATACATATATTCACTGAAAAAAACATAGGTTTCTGGGACGTTATAGTTAGAAATTAGCATTTAACAAAATTCACTGAAAAAAACATAGATTTCAGGGACGTTATAGGTAGTTGGACATTTCACTCGTACAAAACCAGAGAAATTCGGCCTTTATAGTTAGTTCAGCTAAGTATAACTCGCGCCCCCACACTGCACTGCTGATGACATCACATATTACGTTATTCATGACATCTCTGATGACATATCAAATGACATCGCTGATGACATCACTGATGACATCATCCAGTGACTGTGTGTTTCTGTAACGTGTAAATATGTTATATATATATATATATATATATATATATATATATATATATATATATATATATATATATATATATATATATATATATATATATATATATATATTCAATGAAAAAACCATAGGTTATAGTCCATATATAGTTAGGAATTTGCATTTACAAAACCTTGAAAATTCAATGAAAAAACCATTGGTTTTAGGCCATATATAGTTAGGGATTTGCATTTACAAAACCTTATTTTACTCGCATAAAACCATTGAAATTCCATATATAGTTAGATGCGCTAACTATATATCGCGCACCCGCAATCCACTGCTGATGATGTCACATATTACATCATTCATGACATGGTCAGTGACATCACTGATGACATCACTGATGACAACATCCAGTGACTATGTTTCTGTAAAGTTTAAATATGTTTTACATATTGAAGAATGAGTGGATGTATAAGTGTCTGGATGAAGAATTTAGTAGGTGCATGACTGACTGTATGAAAGAGTGATTAAATGTGTCTCACTGAGTGCATGGGTTAGTGACTAAACTGTCTTAATTTGTGCATCAGTATGTCTGTTGTTGTGTAAGCTGCTGCATGTGTTGATCAGTAGCTATAAGAGTGGCTATATGGGTTATTGATTGGTTGCCCAAGTATTTGAATGGGAGGCTGAGTGTGTGTGTGGGTGGCTGGGAGGTGTGTGACTCTCTGCATAGATGTGGAAGCAGTTGATTCACTAGGTGTATGAGTTCAAGAGTGCATGTGGAAACAGCTATATGGGCGGTTGACTGTGCATGGGTGTGTTGGTGAGTGAATGGATATCTCAGTGCTACATGTGCAAGTAAATACGTATGTAAAACACAATACATGTGAGAGTTGACATATATAAATAACTGTGGATAAGAGCCAGTGAATGTGTGAGTGGCTGTATGGATCACTGTGAGCTTGTATCAGGGATTGTATAAGAGAGTAAATATGTGTTAGAATATGTTTGAATAAGTAAGGTGTGTATAACTGTATAGTTGAGGAAATGGAGGTGTGATTGATTCTTTGCATGACTGACTAGGTGTGTGAGTAACTCCATGGATGAGTGACAGTCTGTGAGTGTCTGTTTATACTGAGTGTATGTAAGGTTATATTAGAGTCTGAAGAGGTTCATTGTATTATCACATGAGTGATGTCATCAGTGATGTCATCAGTGATGTCACTGACCATGTCATGAATGATGTAATATGTGACATCATCAGCAGTGGATTGCGGGTGCGCGATATATAGTTAGCGCATCTAACTATATATGGAATTTCAATGGTTTTATGCGAGTAAAATAAGGTTTTGTAAATGCAAATCCCTAACTATATATGGCCTAAAACCAATGGTTTTTTCATTGAATTTTCAAGGTTTTGTAAATGCAAATTCCTAACTATATATGGACTATAACCTATGGTTTTTTCATTGAATTTCAATGGTTTTTTAAAAGCTAATATCAAAAGCTGTCAAATGTCAAGTACGTGATCAGTAAAAACATTTCGTATTTATGCACGCTGATGTGCTTTGAACGCCCCCCCCCCCACTCCCCTCTTTTCTCTTAGTAGTACTCTCTCTTTGCAGATAGTGAACGGTAGTTAACGCAGACCTTTGCCCCCGTTGTAATCCGTCGTACTTGCTTGTCTCTCCATTTGATTGATTATTATCCAAGCATTTACTGTTTTACAATTGGTTCTCTTTGGATCATTCTCTATTTACAAACAAGCACAAAGTCACAATACTCTGTTTAATCTTTGCAGATAGTGAAAAATCGTGTAAAAAAATAAAAGTAATCGAGCAAAATCAGTAGACCACTAATTCGATCTCTTTTTGACCTCAGTAAAATACAAACATTAGGAACAACCCTTCATGAGAAATACGAAAATAGTGAAATGAACTGAGCTCCACACCATGAGGGCTTCAAGACAGCTCGACTCCGCCACCCACACCGCCCAAAATAACGACAAACCCTATGCAAATATTATAAATATACACAACACACCAGCAAAGAAACAGAGTAAAACATTTTATTAAATAACTATTTACATAACTATTTTATACTTTTTATTGCCCGATCCGGCTAGCTCAATCGATCGAGCATGAAACTCATGCACTGATAGCAAGCGTTGAGAGTTTGTAGAACGATGGCTTCAGATTTTCCACATACGGTGTAGTGGCGCGAACTGGCAGGGGGCGTTTGGATTCTACCCCTTCCCCAAATAAGATTTTCATACGTGAATGTTCGTTCATGCTTTTAGTCCCTAAGTTGCTTCCATGTCACTGCCTTACACAAATGGCATAAGTCCTGGTTGTTGAGTGCCATACTTCAGAGTTCGAAGCAGCTCTTGTAACACTGTTTAAACCTTATTTGCACCTGCTGCAGCTTCACTATTCAAAGTAAGTGGGGTCCATTTGTGGACCTGACTGCATTGGAAAACAATGTGATACGGTGCCTCCCTAAACCGCTTGACGGAGGCCCCCGAGAGGCGGTGAGATGGCGCGGACTGAGAGGAGGCGCTTGGCTCCTGCCCCCTCCCCAAGTCGTGTTGCCCTGGTGACGCCTGAGATCGCCCCCGGCATAGGCGGCCGGCTCCCGGGGTCCGGCGGAATTTTTTCCCTTTTGAAGAATCTTCCATTCTGGACCTTGTCCCACAATCCGTTTGACCTGAAGACACGCTGTCGTGGGGCGCCCCTTTACCGTTTTAGTTGCCATTCCGCCCGCTTTTGGTACTCTGTGCCTCTTCCGCCATTCAGCTGTTTACCGCCCGCTCTTGCGACTACAACGTCTCGCTCTCCATGTAGTTGAGTTGCTCCCGCTCTTAAGATTTAACCGAACTTTTTGGACTGCTGAAAGCGGTTGTATTCCGACCGCTGGTTGGTGGAGACATTTTGACTATATTCTGGACCTGCATTGTCGCGTAATGCGTCATATGACGCGACGCGTTAGCGCACCCGGAAGTGCTCCGGTGCGCAAGGCGCAGCTTCCCGGAAACGATCCAGAGCGCGCCGCGCAGCGCGTAACGTAAGCATAACAGGTCATGTGACTTGTTAATAAAACTTTTCATTGGTTCATTTTACTTTTCTTTTCCTAATGATGTAAGACTAGGTCATGTGACCTAAAAATAACACTTTTCATTGGATTAAAACATTTTTTTTCCCAAACGATGAAAGCCCCACCTTGTTTCTGGATGTTTCAGACTGAAGCTGGCGTCACCATGAGAGCACCACCATCTCGTAGCTCCGTCATGGCCATTTCGCAAGCAATCATGGCAGCCGCTCCCCACCGGAAGCCTGCGGGAGTCGACGGCCCCCAAGACTTTTGTACAATCTTCAAGGCTGAGGGGACGCTTTCGAGAATGGAACCCAAGCCATGGCAGACAAGCGTCCGAGTTCCAAGGTGTCCCAGGGCCATTGTACCGGACCAGGCCCAAATCCGAAGAGCCGGCCACCATTTTAAGAGTCCTGTGGAAGCCGCCTATCGCTGCACAGCAAGAGTGGGAGCAACTCAACTACATGGTGAGCGAGACGCTGTAGCCGTAAGAGCGGGCGGTAAACAGCTGAATGGCGGAAAATGCACAGTGTAGCAAAAGCGGGCGGAATGGCGACTGAAACGATAAAGGGGCGCCCCACTACAGTAGACGAGCCTCCGCCATGTGCTTCAAAACTGCATATGTATCTCGTGATATCAAGATTGGGCAACCAGTACACAACAAGCAGTTACGAGTCCCATTTACACCGGCGCCATTTTGGGCGCGGCCGGGCAGGTCCAGGATCTAGTCAAACATAACAAATGAGGCTGACGTCTCTGAAGCAGTTGACGAACAGCAGGACATAGCAAATAAACATGAAGTCTCTAAAGCTGTTAACTCACTGCAGGACAAAACAAGTAAACCTGAAACCTCTGGAATAATTGTCGCTCAGAAGAACAACACACAAAACTCTGTAGTGTCTGTGGAAAGTAAAACAGAAGGGCACTGGAGTTTCAGACACACTTAACACTAATGACTTAACAAAGATATCGTCTGTCTATGAAGCAGCTGTCACAAGGAAATCCCTAACGCATCAGCATTCTCGGAAGAGGTTGACACAAAAACATCTTAAGGAACAAAGAAAGACCTGTTCACTCTTGACACCCCAGGTGCTGTCTATGTTGCACTATAGTGCTGCATCGAGAAAACGGACAACCCTATTGATGTGGATTTTTCATTATTGATTATTGTAAAGAAATGGCGACTCCCCCCTTTAGCAGATTAGCTAAATGTTTGTGTAATTTAGGCATAAAAGTTATAATATTGTTCTTGTTGTTATCGTTATAGTTCTGGTTAATTTCAAAAAATGGTTAAATATATTTACAGTTTTTGTTGCGTTCGTTATAGTTAAATGTTAATAAAGTTTTAAAATCTAACTTTGTTGGAGTGCTATATATGTTTAAAAAATCGGATGAATGGGGCCTTGAATCGGGTTATTGTCATGTGTGGGCTTTGCAAGTGTACTGCTACAAGATCGGACATTTCAAACTCAAATGCACATTCTTTTTCTTACCTTTCCGAAGCATGGAGCGCAATAGCAGGCAGAGAAAGGGTGATGCACGTGTTGAACACTGCCTGGCCTGGCAAGTTGCTGGCAGTGCCCCCCGCCCGCTCCTGAAAGAGGGCACACACACACAGCCGCCCCGAGTACTTCACAAATCTTTAAAAGACCATGCGCTTGTTCATGAGGCTTAAATGGTTTATCACCCCTTCTATAACCCCTGCATCGACCCTCTGACGTTTCCTGGAAGAATTAGCACGTAACACAATACCAAGCCCTGTCAGCTAAAACCCCCGAGAAATCATGGGGCATATTATCAAGGGGGTTTATTTCCACTTTTTTGGCTTTAAAAGCCAAAAAAAAAGAGATAAAATTATCTCCCTATTACCAAGCTGTCGCTAACACCAGTTAGTGACAGCTAAAAGGAGATAGCGACCATCTTGAGCCCCGCTTTGCATATCAGTGATATTTATCACTAATGACATGCAAAGTGGGCGTGCCAAGATTTTAGCGACTGGAAACAGTCCCTAACCATCGCTATCTCCTATTACCAACTTTTGGAGATATTCGCGCTAAGAGCGAATATCTCCAAAACCTAACACCTGCCCTGAGCAGTTTTAGCCATGTTATCCAATGGGAAGTGGATAACATGGCTAAGAGCATTTGCTGGATAATGCATGAATATCGCTGACTTTTCAACGATATTCATGCATTGCGGCCGTTTTTTATCGCATTTGCGATAAACCTTGCTAATAGCAAGTTTATGTGCGATATAATTCGCCGATGTGCAACGATAATTTTTGTCTCTAAACAAGTTAGAGACAAAATTACCGCTAGTTGTTGGTAATATGCCCCCGGGTTTTTCCTTGCAGGAATCAGGAAGCGAAAGACTAGCACTAAAATCAGTAGTCTCACGCCTGAATCGGGAGGGTTGGCATGTCTGGATACTCTACAGCTGGGGTCATAAACTACATTCGCAGGGCTAGGTGATAGCCTAGGTCCGGCCTGGACAATCGGACACAGAGGAAGAGGAGTGTCAGAGGGTGCGGTAGTGAATAGGGTGAAAGGGAGGTGTCGGGCAGGCACAGGGTGTGATTCTCAGAGAAGAGCAGCGCAGATGGGGGGAAGTATATGGCCCATGCATGAGAGAGAGAGCGGGGGTGACCATTGCGTGGGGGAGATGCGTGCGAGGGTGGGGAGCCATGCTGAGAATCGGCGGCGTGCAGAGAGTGGCCCTGGTCAAGGCATCTAAAATGGCTGCCGTGCACGACAAAATTGTGGCATTGGACAAAACGCAAGATGGCGCAGACAATGTTTATCAATAAGGATTCATTTATAACAAAATATTTACTCGCAGTGACAAAATGGTGGTCACCACTTCCTGATTTCCATCGAATCGAACGTTAACAAACGTCACGCAGCAAAAAAAAAAAAAAAAAAAAAAAACACGCACAGACCAGTTTTTAGCCATGTTATCCAATGGAAGGTGGATAACACGGCTAAGAGCATTTGCTGGATAATGCATGAATATCGCTGACTTTTCAACGATATTCATGCATTGTGGCCGATGTGCGGCGATAATTTTTGTCTCTAAACAATTAAAACGAAGCACAAAATGGCGAATTCTCGTTTCGCTACCAGTTTGCGGCCCAGTTCGCGCCCCGGGAAACGCTTCTACCGTGAAAAATAATTTTTTTTTTATTTTCCCCACGGGACCCTTTAATAACCCCAACAACAATCCTAGGGGGTCAAGAGGGGGATACCTTGCCCCCTTTCATTAAATTCCCCCTTCGTTTTTCACCTCTTCTTCTCTCTCGATCCTACCGAGAGATAAGATGGCGGCCGCTCCGGACTGTCACGCAGCAAAAAAAAAAAAAGCTCACGCACAGCCGCTGGAAGAGATGTATCAACATATATGAGCCTCCTCAGCCACCCTCAGGAAATATAGGGGATTAGGATACGTCTCCCGCACCCCCTTATACCTAGTAATTTAATTAACGAAGCACAAAATGGCGAATTCCCGTTTCGCTACCAGTTTGCAGCCCAGTTCGCGGCCCGGGAAGCGCTTCTACCGTGAAAAATCATTTTTTTTTTAATTTTCCCCACGGGACCCTTTAATAACCCCAACAACATTCCTAGGGGGTCAAGAGGGGGATACCTTGCCCCCTTTCATTAAATTCCCCTTTCGTTTTTCACCTCTTCTTCTCTCTCGATCCTACCGAGAGACAAGATGGCGGCCGCTCCAGACTGTTTAGAATGTTGACAGACACCGGAGAGCCAATCAGCTTTCTGCGCGCAAAGTTCCGATAAGCGAAAAGTAAGCGGACCGGATCGCTGCCCGGAGCGCTGTTACAGATATATATCTTGATTTAAACGTTAATTTCTCAAAATCCACTGAAGCACATATATTGAGACCTAGCAAAGGCACATCGGGCTAACAGTCCCTACAATTTTGCCAAGTTTCGTGCAAATCCATTCAGCCGTTCGAGCTAAAAGTGAGGCCAAAGGCCCTATGGAAAAATGAATGGGAAAAACGCGTTTTGGGACCCCCCTTTTTTCTCGGCCCCCCCTTGACGAAACCCCACCAAATTTTCAGGGGCTGCTCAGAAACAAAATGTGCCATTTTCCTGAAAATGTCAGCCGATTCCGTCCACAAACGCCAAAGTTATTAGACATAGAATTTTCAGAAATCCCATAGGGAATTAATCCTAACTATATATACCTACTGGCGATAGCCAGTAGGTAATATATATATATATTATATATATATCGCCAGTAGGTATATATAGTTAGGATTAATGTCCTATGAGATTTCTGAAAATTCTATGTCTAATAACTTTGGCGTTTGTGGACGGAATCGGCTGAAATTTTCAGGAAAATGGCACATGTTTTTTCTGAGCAGCCCCTGAAAATTTGGTGGGGTTTCGTCAAGGGGGGGCCGAGAAAAAAGGGGGGTCCCAAAACGCGTTTTTCCCATTCATTTTTCCATAGGGCCTTTGGCCTCACTTTTAGCTTGAACGGCTGAATGGATTTGCACGAAACTTGGCAAAATTGTAGGGACTGTTAGCCCGATGTGCCTTTGCTAGGTCTCAATATATGTGCTTCAGTGGATTTTGAGAAATTAACGTTTAAATCAAGATATATATCTGTAACAGCGCTCCGGGCAGCGATCCGGTCCGCTTACTTTTCGCTTATCGGAACTTTGCGCGCAGAAAGCTGATTGGCTCTCCGGTGTCTGTCAACATTCTAAACAGTCTGGAGCGGCCGCCATCTTGTCTCTCGGTAGGATCGAGAGAGAAGAAGAGGTGAAAAACGAAAGGGGAATTTAATGAAAGGGGGCAAGGTATCCCCCTCTTGACCCCCTAGGAATGTTGTTGGGGTTATTAAAGGGTCCCGTGGGGAAAATTAAAAAAAAAATGATTTTTCACGGTAGAAGCGCTTCCCGGGCCGCGAACTGGGCTGCAAACTGGTAGCGAAACGGGAATTCGCCATTTTGTGCTTCGTTAATTAAATTACTAGGTATAAGGGGGTGCGGGAGACGTATCCTAATCCCCTATATTTCCTGAGGGTGGCTGAGGAGGCTCATATATGTTGATACATCTCTTCCAGTGGCTGTGCGTGAGCTTTTTTTTTTTTTGCTGCGTGACAGTCCGGAGCGGCCGCCATCTTATCTCTCGGTAGGATCGAGAGAGAAGAAGAGGTGAAAAACGAAGGGGGAATTTAATGAAAGGGGGCAAGGTATCCCCCTCTTGACCCCCTAGGATTGTTGTTGGGGTTATTAAAGGGTCCCGTGGGGAAAATAAAAAAAAAATTATTTTTCACGGTAGAAGCGTTTCCCGGGGCGCGAACTGGGCCGCAAACTGGTAGCGAAACGAGAATTCGCCATTTTGTGCTTCGTTTTAATTGTTTAGAGACAAAAATTATCGCCGCACATCGGCCACAATGCATGAATATCGTTGAAAAGTCAGCGATATTCATGCATTATCCAGTAAATGCTCTTAGCCGTGTTATCCACCTTCCATTGGATAACATGGCTAAAAACTGCTCTGTGCGTGTTTTTTTTTTTTTTTGCTGCGTGACGTTTGTTAACGTTCGATTCGATGGAAATCAGGAAGTGGTGACCACCATTTTGTCACTGCGAGTAAATATTTTGTTATAAATGAATCCTTATTGATAAACATTGTCTGCGCCATCTTGCGTTTTGTCCAATGCCACAATTTTGTCGTGCACGGCAGCCATTTTAGATGCCTTGACCAGGGCCACTCTCGGCACGCCACCGATTCTCAGCATGGCTCCCCACCCTCGCACGCATCTCCCCCACGCAATGGTCACCCCCGCTCTCTCTCTCATGCATGGGCCATATACTTCCCCCCATCTGCGCTGCTCTTCTCTGAGAATCACACCCTGTGCCTGCCCGACACCTCCCTTTCACCCTATTCACTACCGCACCCTCTGACACTCCTCTTCCTCTGTGTCCGATTGTCCAGGCCGGACCTAGGCTATCACCTAGCCCTGCGAATGTAGTTTATGACCCCAGCTGTAGAGTATCCAGACATGCCAACCCTCCCGATTCAGGCGTGAGACTACTGATTTTAGTGCTAGTCTTTCGCTTCCTGATTCCTGCAAGGAAAAACCCGGGGGCATATTACCAACAACTAGCGGTAATTTTGTCTCTAACTTGTTTAGAGACAAAAATTATCGTTGCACATCGGCGAATTATATCGCACATAAACTTGCTATTAGCAAGGTTTATCGCAAATGCGATAAAAAACGGCCGCAATGCATGAATATCGTTGAAAAGTCCGCGATATTCATGCATTATCCAGCAAATGCTCTTAGCCATGTTATCCACTTCCCATTGGATAACATGGCTAAAACTGCTCAGGGCAGGTGTTAGGTTTTGGAGATATTCGCTCTTAGCGCGAATATCTCCAAAAGTTGGTAATAGGAGATAGCGATGGTTAGGGACTGTTTCCAGTCGCTAAAATCTTGGCACGCCCACTTTGCATGTCATTAGTGATAAATATCACTGATATGCAAAGCGGGGCTCAAGATGGTCGCTATCTCCTTTTAGCTGTCACTAACTGGTGTTAGCGACAGCTTGGTAATAGGGAGATAATTTTATCTCTTTTTTTTTGGCTTTTAAAGCCAAAAAAGTGGAAATAAACCCCCTTGATAATATGCCCCATGATTTCTCGGGGGTTTTAGCTGACAGGGCTTGGTATTGTGTTACGTGCTAATTCTTCCAGGAAACGTCAGAGGGTCGATGCAGGGGTTATAGAAGGGGTGATAAACCATTTAAGCCTCATGAACAAGCGCATGGTCTTTTAAAGATTTGTGAAGTACTCGGGGCGGCTGTGTGTGTGTGCCCTCTTTCAGGAGCGGGCGGGGGGCACTGCCAGCAACTTGCCAGGCCAGGCAGTGTTCAACACGTGCATCACCCTTTCTCTGCCTGCTATTGCGCTCCATGCTTCGGAAAGGTAAGAAAAAGAATGTGCATTTGAGTTTGAAATGTCCGATCTTGTAGCAGTACACTTGCAAAGCCCACACATGACAATAACCCGATTCAAGGCCCCATTCATCCGATTTTTTAAACATATATAGCACTCCAACAAAGTTAGATTTTAAAACTTTATTAACATTTAACTATAACGAACGCAACAAAAACTGTAAATATATTTAACCATTTTTTGAAATTAACCAGAACTATAACGATAACAACAAGAACAATATTATAACTTTTATGCCTAAATTACACAAACATTTAGCTAATCTGCTAAAGGGGGGAGTCGCCATTTCTTTACAATAATCAATAATGAAAAATCCACATCAATAGGGTTGTCCGTTTTCTCGATGCAGCACTATAGTGCAACATAGACAGCACCTGGGGTGTCAAGAGTGAACAGGTCTTTCTTTGTTCCTTAAGATGTTTTTGTGTCAACCTCTTCCGAGAATGCTGATGCGTTAGGGATTTCCTTGTGACAGCTGCTTCATAGACAGACGATATCTTTGTTAAGTCATTAGTGTTAAGTGTGTCTGAAACTCCAGTGCCCTTCTGTTTTACTTTCCACAGACACTACAGAGTTTTGTGTGTTGTTCTTCTGAGCGACAATTATTCCAGAGGTTTCAGGTTTACTTGTTTTGTCCTGCAGTGAGTTAACAGCTTTAGAGACTTCATGTTTATTTGCTATGTCCTGCTGTTCGTCAACTGCTTCAGAGACGTCAGCCTCATTTGTTATGTTTGACTAGATCCTGGACCTGCCCGGCCGCGCCCAAAATGGCGCCGGTGTAAATGGGACTCGTAACTGCTTGTTGTGTACTGGTTGCCCAATCTTGATATCACGAGATACATATGCAGTTTTGAAGCACATGGCGGAGGCTCGTCTACTGTAGTGGGGCGCCCCTTTATCGTTTCAGTCGCCATTCCGCCCGCTTTTGCTACACTGTGCATTTTCCGCCATTCAGCTGTTTACCGCCCGCTCTTACGGCTACAGCGTCTCGCTCACCATGTAGTTGAGTTGCTCCCACTCTTGCTGTGCAGCGATAGGCGGCTTCCACAGGACTCTTAAAATGGTGGCCGGCTCTTCGGATTTGGGCCTGGTCCGGTACAATGGCCCTGGGACACCTTGGAACTCGGACGCTTGTCTGCCATGGCTTGGGTTCCATTCTCGAAAGCGTCCCCTCAGCCTTGAAGATTGTACAAAAGTCTTGGGGGCCGTCGACTCCCGCAGGCTTCCGGTGGGGAGCGGCTGCCATGATTGCTTGCGAAATGGCCATGACGGAGCTACGAGATGGTGGTGCTCTCATGGTGACGCCAGCTTCAGTCTGAAACATCCAGAAACAAGGTGGGGCTTTCATCGTTTGGGAAAAAAAATGTTTTAATCCAATGAAAAGTGTTATTTTTAGGTCACATGACCTAGTCTTACATCATTAGGAAAAGAAAAGTAAAATGAACCAATGAAAAGTTTTATTAACAAGTCACATGACCTGTTATGCTTACGTTACGCGCTGCGCGGCGCGCTCTGGATCGTTTCCGGGAAGCTGCGCCTTGCGCACCGGAGCACTTCCGGGTGCGCTAACGCGTCGCGTCATATGACGCATTACGCGACAATGCAGGTCCAGAATATAGTCAAAATGTCTCCACCAACCAGCGGTCGGAATACAACCGCTTTCAGCAGTCCAAAAAGTTCGGTTAAATCTTAAGAGCGGGAGCAACTCAACTACATGGTGAGCGAGACGTTGTAGTCGCAAGAGCGGGCGGTAAACAGCTGAATGGCGGAAGAGGCACAGAGTACCAAAAGCGGGCGGAATGGCAACTAAAACGGTAAAGGGGCGCCCCACGACAGCGTGTCTTCAGGTCAAACGGATTGTGGGACAAGGTCCAGAATGGAAGATTCTTCAAAAGGGAAAAAATTCCGCCGGACCCCGGGAGCCGGCCGCCTATGCCGGGGGCGATCTCAGGCGTCACCAGGGCAACACGACTTGGGGAGGGGGCAGGAGCCAAGCGCCCCCTCTCAGTCCGCGCCATCTCACCGCCTCTCGGGGGCCTCCGTCAAGCGGTTTAGGGAGGCACCGTATCACATTGTTTTCCAATGCAGTCAGGTCCACAAATGGACCCCACTTACTTTGAATAGTGAAGCTGCAGCAGGTGCAAATAAGGTTTAAACAGTGTTACAAGAGCTGCTTCGAACTCTGAAGTATGGCACTCAACAACCAGGACTTATGCCATTTGTGTAAGGCAGTGACATGGAAGCAACTTAGGGACTAAAAGCATGAACGAACATTCACGTATGAAAATCTTATTTGGGGAAGGGGTAGAATCCAAACGCCCCCTGCCAGTTCGCGCCACTACACCGTATGTGGAAAATCTGAAGCCATCGTTCTACAAACTCTCAACGCTTGCTATCAGTGCATGAGTTTCATGCTCGATCGATTGAGCTAGCCGGATCGGGCAATAAAAAGTATAAAATAGTTATGTAAATAGTTATTTAATAAAATGTTTTACTCTGTTTCTTTGCTGGTGTGTTGTGTATATTTATAATATTTGCATAGGGTTTGTCGTTATTTTGGGCGGTGTGGGTGGCGGAGTCGAGCTGTCTTGCAGCCCTCATGGTGTGGAGCTCAGTTCATTTCACTATTTTCGTATTTCTCATGAAGGGTTGTTCCTAATGTTTGTATTTTACTGAGGTCAAAAAGAGATCGAATTAGTGGTCTACTGATTTTGCTCGATTACTTTTATTTTTTTACACGATTTTTCACTATCTGCAAAGATTAAACAGAGTATTGTGACTTTGTGCTTGTTTGTAAATAGAGAATGATCCAAAGAGAACCAATTGTAAAACAGTAAATGCTTGGATAATAATCAATCAAATGGAGAGACAAGCAAGTACGACGGATTACAACGGGGGCAAAGGTCTGCGTTAACTACCGTTCACTATCTGCAAAGAGAGAGTACTACTAAGAGAAAAGAGGGGAGTGGGGGGGGGGCGTTCAAAGCACATCAGCGTGCATAAATACGAAATGTTTTTACTGATCACGTACTTGACATTTGACAGCTTTTGATATTAGCTTTTAAAAAACCATTGAAATTCAATGAAAAAACCATAGGTTATAGTCCATATATAGTTAGGAATTTGCATTTACAAAACCTTGAAAATTCAATGAAAAAACCATTGGTTTTAGGCCATATATAGTTAGGGATTTGCATTTACAAAACCTTATTTTACTCGCATAAAACCATTGAAATTCCATATATAGTTAGATGCGCTAACTATATATCGCGCACCCGCAATCCACTGCTGATGATGTCACATATTACATCATTCATGACATGGTCAGTGACATCACTGATGACATCACTGATGACATCACTCATGTGATAATACAATGAACCTCTTCAGACTCTAATATAACCTTACATACACTCAGTATAAACAGACACTCACAGACTGTCACTCATCCATGGAGTTACTCACACACCTAGTCAGTCATGCAAAGAATCAATCACACCTCCATTTCCTCAACTATACAGTTATACACACCTTACTTATTCAAACATATTCTAACACATATTTACTCTCTTATACAATCCCTGATACAAGCTCACAGTGATCCATACAGCCACTCACACATTCACTGGCTCTTATCCACAGTTATTTATATATGTCAACTCTCACATGTATTGTGTTTTACATACGTATTTACTTGCACATGTAGCACTGAGATATCCATTCACTCACCAACACACCCATGCACAGTCAACCGCCCATATAGCTGTTTCCACATGCACTCTTGAACTCATACACCTAGTGAATCAACTGCTTCCACATCTATGCAGAGAGTCACACACCTCCCAGCCACCCACACACACACTCAGCCTCCCATTCAAATACTTGGGCAACCAATCAATAACCCATATAGCCACTCTTATAGCTACTGATCAACACATGCAGCAGCTTACACAACAACAGACATACTGATGCACAAATTAAGACAGTTTAGTCACTAACCCATGCACTCAGTGAGACACATTTAATCACTCTTTCATACAGTCAGTCATGCACCTACTAAATTCTTCATCCAGACACTTATACATCCACTCATTCTTCAATATGTAAAACATATTTAAACTTTACAGAAACATAGTCACTGGATGTTGTCATCAGTGATGTCATCAGTGATGTCACTGACCATGTCATGAATGATGTAATATGTGACATCATCAGCAGTGGATTGCAGGTGCGCGATATATAGTTAGCGCATCTAACTATATATGGAATTTCAATGGTTTTATGCGAGTAAAATAAGGTTTTGTAAATGCAAATCCCTAACTATATATGGCCTAAAACCAATGGTTTTTTCATTGAATTTTCAAGGTTTTGTAAATGCAAATTCCTAACTATATATGGACTATAACCTATGGTTTTTTCATTGAATATATATATATATATATATATTACCTACTGGCGGTATATATAGTTAGGATTTTTTCCCTATGGGATTTCTGAAAATTCTATGTCTAATAACTTTGGCGTTTGTGGACGGAATTGGCTGAAATTTTCAGGAAAATGGCACATTTTGTTTCTGAGCAGCCCCTGAAGATTTGGGGGGGTTTCATCAAGGGGGGGCCGAGAAAAAAGGGGGGTCCCAAAACGCGTTTTTCCCATGTTAATTTCCATAGGGCGGTTGGCCTCACTTTTAGCCCGAACGGCTGAATAGATTTCCACCAAACTTGGCAAAATTGTAGGGACTGGTAGCCCGATGTGCCTTTGCTAGGTCTCAATATATGTGCTCCAGTGGATTTTGAGAAATTAACGTTTAAAATAAGATATATATCTGTAACAGCGCTCCGGGCAGCGCTCCGGTTCGCGTACTTTTCGCGTTACGGGACTTTGCGATGCGAAGCTGATTGGCTCTTCGGTGTCTGTCAACATTCTAAACAGTCCGGTGCGGCCGCCATCTTGTCTCTCGGTAGGATCGAGAGACAAGAGGAGTCCAAAACAAAGGGGGAAATTACCATAAGGGGGCATAGTAGATCCTCGTTGACCCCCTAGGTTTTATGTGGAGGTTGTAAAAGGTCCCATTATTAACATGGCTATGTAACTCCCATAATCAAAATCTAAATTTGCCAACCGCAAGTGGGAGCGTATTTACAAGAAACTTGCACCATGAAGAACGCTTTCCATTTAAAAAGGAAAAATAACATCATAGGCACTCATATGCCTTATAAATATGACCCAAAACAACCTATGAAGCTCTAGCAGTACATATCCAGAAATGTAATTGATTTCAAATAATGACTTACTTCATTGGTAGGCCTTCACATGTATTATCTCCTTTGTTTTCTTCAGTGAAAATCTTATCTGCAACCATGTGTTGGCCTCACCTCAAATAAACAAAACAGGCGATGGACCGAATGTGGATCAATGACACACATTCACCCCAGTCCAAAGATCTGGGCCTAAACAAACCTTTAGATAGGCCACACCTTATCGTCATCCTGAATTAATCATTTAAAATATTAGGGAGAGATTTGTGATTGTTGTATGCCTGTTTTGTACCACTGTGTGTCATTTTTGTGATGCAGTGCTGGTGCAAAAGATTTGCTATGTTAAATAATAAGTAGGGCATTAAGTTTTTGATGACTATTATTCATTTACTGTTTGGTAATAGTGGTTAATAACATTTTTTATTATATTTTTCCACAGATTCAACTGCAGATCTTTTCATATTTTGAAAAATGCCTACGAAAAATCGAATTAGAAAGGCTAGAAAACGTCAAAGACAGCAGGATGATCTTTTATTGCAGCAGTCCTCTTCCCCAAATACTTATCAAAACACCAAGAAAGCTCCGGGTAAGAGCACAAAATCATTCTTAAGAAATATTTTTAGTAAAAAAAGTATTTATCGCAAAAATCTTTCAGTTCAGAAAAAGAAAAGCAATTTAAATGGAAAGGAAAGACCCATCAAAAATGTTACTGGTAGAGGAAGAGATAACTCTGTGCATGATAGTAGAAGGAAACAACAGTTTAGGGACATTCGAAAACGAATGTTCCGTAACAGGATAATAGTTAATTTATTAAAAAATATTAAGAAAGACCAACAGAAAGTGGCATTTTATAAGAAGAAGAAAAATGTAGAGAAAATTATTGATCATGCTTTTGAAATTAAGCGAAAGTTGTTTATTTTGGTAATCAATAGAATTAGGAAACTAAGCAAGGTAATTTCTGATTTCAAAACAAAAAGTAGATGGAAGAGAGTAGTAAATCGTAGTAACTTTTGTGAAGTTTTTTCCGGAGAATGGATGCATAGTTCAAGTTGTGAGGCATTTTTTAATAAGGAGAGTTATTTTCAGGATTATGATTTGGTGTTTGCAGTTGACACCAGTGGTCGAGCTTATGAAGTGAAGGATGGTTGTCCAGTTGAAAAAGAAAAACTTGTGACAACAGAGACAGAAGAGGCGCTAAGTGATGAGGTTTTAGGAAGACGTCCTAAGGGTCCTGTGTACATTTGGAAGTGTAGTTCTATTTGCAGTGTGCGACAGGTTTCCATCAATTTGCTTTGTGATTTTATACGGACATTTAATAAGAAAAGTTTGAAGCAGAAAATTAAGTTGTTGCAAGATTTAGATCCTTGCAGAGTGAGACAAATGACAGGTTTGCGTGGTCATTCACTGGCTTGTCTTTCCAGGAGAGTATGCCAGAGTGTTTTTCATCATTTCAGGATGCTAACAGTGCATCATAATAAAGTGAGAAAATTAGTGAGAATGTTGTATTATGCTAAGAGTCCAGCAATTATGCTTAAACAATTATGTGCTGCTCTTTTGCATGGTTCTGAAATAGATGTGAAGAATATTTGTGAAGAAATTGAGTTTTGTTACTTTGGTAGTAAAGATGAGAATGTTCAAATTGACCCTGAAGTAGAGGGTAATGTTGAAGATAATGTACAGGTTTCCAGTACAGATAATTTTCAGAAGGAAATTGCCACGTTTCAGATGAAATCAAGTGAGAGGCCTAATTTCACTTGTGTATGTTGTCGACGCACTTATTATAAGAATCAGACTAAGGTAGTGGATTTATATGCAAAAAGTGAAAGGGAAAATAATAGTGAATGGAAGGATTTTGCCACATACTTGATGGTAGAAAATTATTTTGATTTGGGATCGGATCAACGTGTGTGTACTTATTGTTGTAATAAATTAAACCAAAACCAGATGCCTGCTAGGGCAGTTCATAATAATCTGGAATTGGTTGAGATTCCTTCTGAATTGAAGGATTTAAATACTTATTAATCTATTTTGATTCAAAGTATCCATCCCTTTCAGGCTATTGTAAGAATGGAGCCAAAGACAGGGAAGTTGCCTCCAGCAGATTTACAGAGAGGATTAAAGGGAAGAGTTGTTTATTTGCCTCTAGATTTGAACAAAAACATTAACACAATTGGAATAGAAAAAGTGGAAGAGGAACCTCTGGTTATCTTGGTTAATGGGGTTCCGACAAAGAATAAGAAAATATGGCAAGATTTAGTGGATGTTAGGAAAGTCAAAAAGGCAACAGTGTATTTGAAGAAAAATAATAAGTACTATAAGAATGTATATGTTGCAGAAGAGGAAGTAAGTGATGAAGAGGATAGCGATTTGTGTGCTGGCCAAATTGAGAAAGTAGAGGCCTCTAAAAGTGAAGAAATATATGAACATTATAGTGTTCATCCTTTGCATTCCAAGGAAGTCATGGGGAATGCTATTGAGTTGTTTCAAATGAAACAAGCCAAAGGGAGTCCCATTAGTGTTTGGGAGGAAAGTTTGGAAGCTCGGTGTTTCCCACAGCTATTTCCCACAGGTCGAGGAGGAAGATATGATGAGCGACCTCATCAAATTCCTGCGTCTGAATACCGAACTTTACGATTGTATGCAGAAGATCCTAGGTTTCGTCAATGCATTCCCTATTTGTTTCATCTCCTGTTTGAAAGCGATCTGTCTGGACTGTCATATGCAGTGAACCACATCTTAAAAAGTGGTATACAGATGCGAAACATCTCGGCAAGTGATTTTATTCATAAAGTCAATGTCCAAGACAGTATTTTGGATTCTCACTTAATTAATCTCATGGCGTGTCAGCGTGGTACTAATGAGTACTGGTACCGTCGTCATGGTGATTTAAAATGTATGCTGAGGAACTTAGGAACTCCGACATGGTTCCTCACTCTGAGCTGTGCCGAGTATGGCTGGGAAGACTTACTTGAATTTCTACGAGAGGCAAATGGAAATATTGAAAACATTGAATTCAAGACACCTGGAGAACTGTGTTCTTTGGATCCAGTGAATGTATGCAGGTACTTCAATCATAGATTTGAAGCTATGATGTCTTTTATCACAAATAAGAAGAATCCACCTCTTGGAGAGGTGTTGGATTTCTTCTGGAGAAAGGAGTACCAAGCAAGAGGTGCTCCTCATATACATATGTTGTTGTGGATCAGGGATGCACCTAAATTTGGAACAGATCCGGATGACTTAGTGATGAATTTCATAGAACAGTATTCTACGTGTGCTGTTCCAAACGCAACGGAGAAGAAAAGCCTAAGAGAACAAGTTCTACGTTTCCAAAGCCATCGTTGTGGAAAGTACTGTCGTCGTAAATTCAGAAACAAGGACAAGTTCTACACCAAATGTCGTTTCAACTTTCCACGACCGGTGATTTCTAAAGGAAGAGTGAACAGTTTGATGTCTTCACTGCGACATAATGTGACGAGGAAATCACCAAAAAATACATACAATTTGAAATGGAACGAAGAGTCCAAGTACATCAACGACTACAACCCAGTGATTTTGTCCATGTGGAATGCTAACATGGATATACAGTTTGTGGCTGACAACTGTATGGCTGTGGCTCGGTATGTGACATCTTACATCACCAAAGAAGAAAAGACAGAAATGAAGGATATGTGGGAGGACATTTCCCATGAAAAGAGCCTCAGCAAGAAGTTGTACAGTTTCAGTCTGAAGATGTTGTCGCATCGAGAAATCGGAGCTTACGAATGTTCTGATCGATTGTCTTCAGCAAGTCTCTATGCCAAATCCAGGAGTATTGTTTGGGCGAGTCTTGGTCTTGCTGCAACGCGAAATCGAGTTCTAAAACCTGTCCGGGAAATTGAGTATTTGGCAGAAAAGGAACCAAACAGTACCGACATTTTGAAGACCAACATGTTGGATACATATTATCCAAATCGAAGCAGTCACCTTGAGAATGTTTGTCTATATGAGGTTCTACAAAATTATATATTCAAGAGGAACATCAAAGAAGATATTGAGAAAGGAGTGTATGCTGTAATTGGAAGTGAGGGATGCTTGGTCAAGCAAAGAAAATGCCAATTAGTAAACCATCGAAAATTGAGTGGCGAATCTCCAGAAAAAAAGGAGTTTTTCTATTTAGCACTTTTGCAACTTTTCAAGCCTTGGCGTGCAGAAGAGGAACTGCTTGGAGATTTCCTCTGTTATGAAGACTCTTTCACTGCTGCTAAGGAGACCATAGAATGTCCTGCTTTTCCCAAATATCAAGAAATGCTAACTTTGGAAATTGAGCAGGAAGCAACGATTGCAGCCGAGATTGCTAGAGACAGTTCTCAGGACAGTCAGAGTTCTGTTTCATTGAGTCAAGATCCACTTGGAGGACCTATTATCGAAAATGAAGCTGCCACTGCTATGAATGAAGTGGAAAGAGCCATGGCACATGCTCAGGAGGATTCAGTTAACTTAGAAGACTTGGAAAAACAACTCAACGTTGAGCAGAGGAAAATATATGATGAAGTTACCAAGCAAATTGAGCATGGATTAAGTCATGAGAAGAAAGAGTGCTCATGTACATCGTTGAAGCCTGTCCGACTGTACGTGAGTGGAGAAGCGGGAACTGGAAAAAGTTTCCTCATTAAAGCAATTTCTTGTTATTTGCAGGAAAGGACTGAGTCATCGCTGTCTTGTGTTGTCACCGCTCCTACTGGACTTGCAGCACATAACATTAAAGGTATTACTTTGCATCGTCTACTGATGCTGCCGGTGGAGCATGACAACAAATTACAATACCACAAGTTATCTGGGGATGCTTGCTGTGAAGTTTCAAGAGTCTTGAGGAAAATGAAACTACTTATCATTGACGAAGTAAGCATGGTTTCCAATGTCATGCTTGCCTTTGTGCATTTGAGAATGCAAGAAGTACTTAAAACTGAATATGATGTGTTATTTGGTGGCAAACACATCATTGTTTTCTGAGATCTTCTGCAGCTGACACCAGTAAAAGGACAACCTGTGTTCAAAATACTCACGCATGAAGATACCAGGAAGTGCCTAGGGAGCATTGGCAACGTCAATATATGGTTAAACTTCAATTATGCTGAACTGCATGAAAATATGCGTCAGGCAAAGGATGAAGATTACAAGAATATTCTACAAGATATTAGAATTGGAAAAGTGACCGAGCATGGAAAAGAAGCTTTAAATGCACAATTACTTTCAAATTTATATCCCGAACAAGAGATTGTGGCTGAGAATATTTTTCAGAAAATTACTGAGAAGAAATCCGGAATATGTTTGATGCCAACTCTTGCAGAATGTGCCATCTTCAACAACAAAATGTTGAATTTAGAAAAGCAAGAGATTGTGAAACTTGAAGCTATTGACAAAATAGAGCATATGGGATCAACAATTATTTTGTCAGAGAATTTGAAATCAAAATTGGATTCATTAGAGAAGACTATATCTAAAACAGCGGGTTTTGAAAAGACTTTGAATGTGTGTTTAAATTGCCGAATTATTTTGAGAAGGAATTTACATGTTGAAAGAGGTCTGGTAAATGGATCAATGGGTAATGTTGTTGATTTTGAGAAATACGGAAATAGAGATGGAATAGAATTTTAAAAAATTAAATTTGATGGCATTGAGGAAGTACAGCTAATTGGTCGTTGTTCTGCTAGGTTTTTGCTTGTTAAAGACTTATATGTTCGCCGTAAACAGTTTCCTGTTTGCTTGGCATATGCGGTGACAATCCATAAATCGCAAGGTTTAAGTGTAGATAGTGCATTGGTGAATATTGGCAGTTCTGTGTTCAAGGAGGGTATGGCATATGTGGCATTGTCACGAGTTAGAACTTTATCGGGGTTGTACTTGATTGACTGTGATGTCACAAACATTTGTGCGGATCTAGATTGTGTTAAGGAATACAATAGGTTAAGAAGAGAGTATGCGCCACATTTGCCTCAATATCCTTTGTTTGAGAAACGTGTAGTAGGCCGGAAACGTAGAAATATCAGTAATAGTAGGGAGATTGTAGCAAAAAGACCAAAAGTCAATGAACCAAAAATTGTTAGCAGAAAGAAAGTGGATTCTGTTGAAGATGTTGTCGGTTTTCAATTTGAAAACAGTTCTGGTGTCAACTGCTATGCAAATGTAGTGGTTAATGTTCTCTCTTCACTAGAGAGTTTAAAAGAACAGATTCTGTTGAATTCAGAACAAATTTTATGCTGTTTGTTGAATTCTGTTTTTGAGAAATGTAGCACTGATCGAACAAAAGTAGAAAGTGTGTCTGAAGTTCGTTATCTGTTAGATGAATGTTCAGGTCAAACAGACTTCTCTGAAAATAATCAGCAAGATTGTCATTAGTTTTTAATGTATATGCTTGATGTATTGCAAGATGAGGGTGTAGATGTAGATCACCTGTTTGGGCTTTCTTATCAATGGCAGCATGACTGCGAGAACTGTATGGTATCAAGTACTTCTAGTGTAGACTCAGAAAGATTTATATATTTAACTTTGCCAGACAGTAAATCAGTCTCCTTTAATAAGCTAGTAAATGCAGCGGATCACAACATGGAGTGTAGCCAATGTAAATCTGAAATGATGTCAACATTATTTATACGTAGATATGGCCAGTATGTCATTTTAATGATCCAACGATGTAGGCCTGATGGATCAAAATTCTCAACTTTAATAAAAAATTTGGTGGCTTCTCAGCTGTCAATATCAGGAAGGACTTTTGTAACTGTAGCAATTATCTATCACGATGGTCCTTTAACAACATCAGGACATTATACAGGTTATTTAAAGTCCAGAAACGGCTGGTCATTCTGCAATGATTCCGTTGTAACTTTCAAAAAAAAATTGCCGTTTGACCTTAAAAATTCTTACCTGGTGTTTTTAAAACCAAAATTTTAAAGAAAGAATCTCGGGATTTCCTGTGAGGAATTGCAAAAGGTTCATCAAGTAGAGGGAATGTAAGTCTGCTATGCTGTCTAGATTATTGGTCCAAAACTTTTAATTATAATGTCAATTTAAAAATCCAACTATATAAACCTGATGCAAAGAAGTCTGCTTCATAGTAAGCAGAATCAGTGTCATAGGAAAAGGAGAACATGAGTGACAAAGAAGGGTAAGATATTAGTAATCCAGGATTGTGAAAACAATCTTAAATGTTTTCTTTTTGAAAGTTGCGAAAATAGAAAATGACGGGATTTGATTGGAAGAATTACAAGAGTTGCGAATCGCTGCAACATGATTTGGCCTAGTGGAAACATGTGGTAGAATGTGAGAAGTCTTTTCTTGTATGTAACATATTTTTCAAAACGATGGAGGTTTTCTTTCAGAAAGTGGCGGGCTGAAAATATTTATAGCACAACAGAGTGGACGCTGTTCATAGGAGATCCTTCGACGTCATTGAAAGTAAGTTAATTTTAAGGAGTTTTGAATTCAGATTTCTTAGGTTGTATGGGTTTTTTAAACACAATCATTTTGATTGTGGTTTTTTTTCCCCCCTGTTACATGATGAATACCTTCAAGTCACTGATTTAAGTGAAATTTGATACATTCTGATAACAGCAAAAATAAACGATTTAACATGTATAATTAATGTTCTGCTTTTTGTACTTATGATATACATTTAGAAATGTGAGGTAGATATGGAGAAACTGAGGCTTCTGTAAGTGTCAAAGTTAATGCTTACAGTGCTGCATTTCTGGGTACTCTTTTTTTTTTGAAAACTGAATAGACCTCACCTTAAAGAAACCTCTTGTAAAGACATATCTGTTTCTTCTTGAACCTTTTCCCTTGTCTTTTCAAATTTTTAAATACATGTTTTAATATTTTTGAAATGTTTCTTCTCTCTTTTACAGATTGAAAGTATGACAGTTAACAAGAATTATAAGGTAAATGTTTTCTACTCTTTTAACCCGCAATCCACTGCTGATGATGTCACTGACTATGTCATGAATGATGTAATAAGTGGACATGACTTACTTCATTGGTAGGCCTTCACATGTATTAATACATACACTGCTGCACTTCTGCGTACTGTTTCATATGCTGAACTACATCTGCACTATGAGATACCTAAGCTAAGGCAACACAGGTGATGTGATTGTGAAATGAGGAAAAGAAACTCCACGTTTTTCAATTACATTACTTGTGTTTTCTAAGTTTACGAATGACATTGTGCAGATGAATTTTAGGTGTGTCTATGGACACAGAAGAGGTCTGGCCGTTGTTCAAGAGTGAAGTGGATATGTTTTACTTCAATGATAGGCCTTCACATATATTATCTCCTCTATATTCTTCAACAAGTATAAATTTGATATGCAACCCTGAGTAGGCCTTACCTTAAACAAACTTTTGGAGAGAACACACCTTATCATCATCCTGAATCAATCATTTAATCTATCACATTTAACATCTATTACTTCTACTGCTTCATTTCTTTAATCCTTACTTTCCTGCGTTTGCTACTTCTCTCATTCCTTTCTCTATTACTTAATTATTCTACTCCTTGCACTATTTTTCTCAGTCCCTCTCTTCTCATACTTCTTCATTATTATTCACTCATTCTGTCTCTATTAATGTTACTGTTTCTGAATGATCTCAAAAAAATTTTAAAACAAGAACAGTAAGTATAAGGGTAGGAAACAGACAGTTATGTTACAAGAAAGACAGCTATAGGAAGTAAACAAAAGATACTGTTACTCGCAATCCACTGCTGATGATGTCACTGACCATGTCAAGAATGATGTAATATGTGACATGATCAGAAGTGAATTGCGGGTAACAGTATCTTTTCTTTACTCCCTATAGCTGTCTTTCTTGTAACATAACTGTCTGTTTCCTTCCCTTATACTTACTGTTCTTTTTTTTAAAAAAAATTTTTTAGTTCGCTCCTGGTTCGCGTACCGGAGTGCGAACTGGGAGCGACCTAAAGAAATAGAGGTTGGCAGAGTTTCAAAAATTCTACCAATTTTTTTTTATAATGGGGAGGTAGTTCTGAAAATAACTTTTTTTTTTTGGTTTTTGTTATTTTAATTTTTTTTTATTATTTTTCTGAACATTTTTTATATTTTTTTGTTTTTTCTGAACATTTTGTAATTTTTTTGTTTTTTTTGGGGGTGGGGGGAAACAAAAATGATTCATTGAAGAGGGCTCAACAGGAGCAACGAAAAAAAGAAGAATTTATTTTTTGGGGCGTTTCGGGCAAACATGATTTTGGATAGCTTTTATTATAAGAGTAATACTACTTTCTCGGTAGCATATTAATTGATTGCACCGCACGCACACTTGTTTTACTTCGCTCATGTCCATTTGAATGTTCGGGATCACCTCCCTCGCCTCTGGTCCCGATACTTCTGGAACGACAGATCTTCTTGCCATTGCCGGGGGATTTTGCTGTTCATCGCGAAGCTGGGCAGCACTATAATTATTTGGGTGCCACCTACTTATGTGCCTGTGCATTGTGTAATTTCCAAAACTATATTTTTTGTCCGTCCCCCTAGAAAGTCGATCGTCGCAAATACGGCAAAAGACATATCTGGCATTGACTTTCTTTTGCCCTGCTGGAAATTTAAAAAATTGCCAGATGAAGTTTTCCTTTCTGTTGTACCTCCTAGGCTCCTCTGGCAAATATTCAGGCTCTTCCTCCTCTTCTTCCTCTTCTTCAAAGATTGGTTGAGCAGGTGGTCCTTTCTTCCCATGAGGAGGTGGAGGTGGTGGTGGGGGAACACTACCTGAAGCAACAATTGAAGCCATTTCTGTAGAATGTAAAAGGGTCTTTCTCTCACCAAGATGAAAGTCAGAGTGAGGAAAGAAGGAGGGGTTTTCATCATTTGGGAAAAGCAAAAGTTCTAAACCAATGAAAAGTGTTAATTTTAGATCACATGACCTAGTATTACATCATTAGGAAACCAAAAGTGAAATGAACCAATGAAAAGTGTTATTACGAAGTCACATGACCTGCTGTGTTTACGTTTCGCGCTTTGCTCCGCTTTCCGGTCCGCTTCCGGGTCCGCTAACTTGGCGCGTCCAATGACGTATTACGCGACAACGCAAAACGTCATGCTAACGTAACAGTTACGCTAAAGGAACGTTTACCGGTTCGCGGACCGAGCCGCGGCTTTAAATTGAGCTAACGGGAAGCAGACCGGTTCGCGGACTGGGAGCGAAACATGAAAAAATTAAAAAAAAAAAAATTGTCTAAAAAACATGTCAAATATATTTTAAGATTTAAAGAAGAATACATTTTACAGCTACAGATATTAGCTTTTAAAAAACCATTGAAATTCAATGAAAAAACCATAGGTTATAGACCATATATAGTTAGGAATTAGCATTTACAAAACCTTGAAAATTCACTGAAAAAACCATAGGTTATAGACCATATATAGTTAGGGATTAGCATTTACAAAACCTTATTTTATTTGCACAAAACCATTGAAATTCCATATATAGTTAGTTGCACTAACTATATATCGCGCACCCGCAATCCACTGCTGATGATGTCACATATTACATCATTCATGACATGGTCAGTGACATCACTGATGACATCACTGATGACATCTCAAATGACATCACTGATGACATCACTGATGACAACATCCAGTGACTGTATGTTTCTGTAAAGTTAAAAGTTTAAAGTTTAAAGAACAACAGACATAATGATGCACAAATTAAGACAGTTTAGTCACTAACCCATGCACTCAGTGAGACACATTTAATCACTCACTCATACAGTCAGTCATGCACCTACTAAATCCTTCATCCAGACACTTATACATCCACTCATTCTTCAAGATGTAAGACATATTTTAACTTTACAGAAACATACAGTCCCTGGATGTTGTCATCAGTGATGTCATCAGTGATGTCATTTGAGATGTCATCAGTGATGTCATCAGTGATGTCACTGACCATGTCATGAATGATGTAATATGTGACATCATCAGCAGTGGATTGCGGGTGCGCGATATATAGTTAGTGCAACTAACTATATATGGAATTTCAATGGTTTTGTGCAAATAAAATAAGGTTTTGTAAATGCTAATCCCTAACTATATATGGTCTATAACCTATGGTTTTTTCAGTGAATTTTCAAGGTTTTGTAAATGCTAATTCCTAACTATATATGGTCTATAACCTATGTTTTTTTCATTGAATATATATATATATATATATATATATATATATATATATATATATATATATATATATATATATATATATATATATATATATATATATATATATATATATATATATATATATATTCAAAGCTCCGCAACTCTGCAACCGGCAACCGGCAGCAGAAAGCAACAAGACGGCACTCGCAGCAGAAGTTTAAACCACATACGGTTTATTAGTGCAAATAATCCAAACAGACGCGTTTCAGCACTTGCCTTCGTCAGTGTCAGCTGGCGCCGGCAAGGCGGAAGTTGATAAGGCTCAATTCATTGAAACAGAAGAAGGATCATAATGCAAATGAAAGCGCCATCTTAGAATGATGAAATAACGCTATTTACAATACAAAATTTAACTTTTTTGAGCAATGGATATAGGCTGTACAATTGATAATACTCAATCATTATATGTTTTAACGTATTGAGCCCTGGATGGGCTAACAATTAAACATGAAATCATAAATCAGCATAAGGGTCATTGCTCAACTGATCTTATACTTGCATTGGTATACATTGTAAGTAGCCCAATCCCCATAGTTTCTAGCACATTGGTAACAATTGAGGCCTGGATGGCCATAAACACAAGTACCTTTATTTACAGTACCACACTAAATTAACCCTAACAAAGGGAAAGGGGTGTGGGGGGGGGGGGGGGGTTTAACTTCTGTAGACCAAATAATATCAGCAGCATTTCAGTATAAAAATAAATGTACTACAGACAGTGACGTGGTTCCGGAATAGGGGATAGTGTTTATAGGTGTGATAGCAGCTCTTCCCCCGCGTTAAGTCCTCCTGGTGACTTCGTTTGGAGGTCGATAATGTATCGAGACTCCAAGCGTCTAAGTCGCCTTTTTAGATCTCCACCCCTGAGGTCTTGAGGGATGCAGTCTAAGCTGAAGAAGCTGAGTTGTGTCCTATCACTGTTATGGTGACTTGCAAAATGCCGGGCCATCGGATATATATATATATATATATATACTTTTTTTTAATTAAATCTCTGCGCAATGATGAGTCCATTGAGAAATAACCCTCTGATAAGGGTGGAAACATTGTGATTTTTACTAAAGAACACTACCAGCAGGAGGCCCTCAGGCAATTGAGAGATATTGACTGTTATACTATAACCAATAGGGCTGAATACACCAAGAATATTATGGACTTCCAAAAATTACTGGCAGTTTGGAAAGATCAAGGAGTGCTCAATATGGATGAATTCCTATACCTGCAATGTGAATCACCCATTCTTCCAATGTTCTATCACCTGCCAAAGGTCCATAAGAACCCAAAGAGACCTCCAGGACGACCAATCGTCTCAGCAATTGGCAGCTTATTGGAAAATGCATCCAGATTTATCGACAGATATATTGCACCAATTGTAAAAGAGCTTCCCTCTTATGTGAGGGACACTCAAGACTTTCTGCGATTAATTGACAGTATTGCTTGGAAACCTGGTTTCCTATTAATAACTCTTGACGTTGTAAACCTGTATACCTGCATTGCCCATGAGAACGGTCTTGCTGCAGCAAAGTGGTTCCTTGATAAAAAACATGACCAATTCCGGGATCACAATGAAATGTTAATACAAATGATGAGATTCTGTTTGTATAACAATATGTTTCTATTTGCAGGACAGTTATACAGGCAGGTTAGAGGAACATCTATGGGCTCGTGCTTCTCTCCCAGCTATGCGAACCTGTTCGTCGGCTGGTGGGAGAAGCATGAGGCCTGGGGGGAGGCAAACGACCATTGGACAGATAACATTCTACTATGGACAAGATACATAGATGATCTGTTTGTGGTTTGGCACGGTAGTAGAACCTCGGCTGAGGACTATATTGCCGCGTTGAACAACAATATGTGGAACCTCAAATTCACAAGTACAATCAGTGACACCAGTGTCTACTACCTAGATCTAGAGGTTTATGTCAATAAGGGGAAAATACAAACCCGACTGTATAGAAAACCCACGGCAGGGAATGCTGTTTTACATGCAGCAAGCCAGCACCCCAAATGCCTGATTGGTAGTATCCCATACGGCGAATTCCTACGCCTGAAAAGAAACTGCTCGGATGAGGAGGAGTACATTCAGGCAAAGGAAGAAGCTAAAAGAAGATTCCAGATCAGAGGATATTCTCACAATGCATTGAACATTGCTGAAGAAAAATACAATAAAATCCCGAGAGACGAACTTCTGGTAGTGAAACCGGTGCCAAAACAAAAGGAAATTCCCAGAATGATCACAACCTTTAATGTGAAGTCAGGAAGGATCATGCATACATTTCAAAAAAATTGGCATATCCTTGACACTGACCACATAATTAAAAAATTCCCCCCAGAGAGACCTGTAATTACATACAAGCGCAGTCAATCTCTGGCGGACCATCTTGTCCATAGTCACTTTACGTCCAGGAAAAAATCTGTGCAACTCTCGAAATCAAAAGGATTTTTTCCTTGTCGAGGCTGTAAGGCCTGTAAAACTAGCAAAATAACAAACACATACCCAGGAAGAACCGATGAGAATGAGCCTGAAAAAAGTATCAAAAAATTACTCAACTGTAACTCTGAGTACACTATCTACTGCCTCCTCTGTCCGTGTGGGAAACGCTATATAGGCAGCACGATCAAGCCTACAAAGATGCGAATCCTTGAACACATGCGGGCGATTGCGAAGAAAGACAAGTCGTACCCCGTGGCACGACATTTCGCAGAATTCCACAAAAGCGACAGGGACCTGCTCAGCTTTTATTGTATTGATCAAGTGGAACGTACCGAAAGGGGAGGAGACAGGGAAAGATTACTTCGTACTCTTGAGTCAAAATATATCATCGGTCTAAAGACAATGGTCCCCTGGGGATTAAATAATAATGAAGAAATGTGGGTACATTTGTAGACACAATTGGTTTTCAACTTAACAACTGTAGTGTAAACAACATCTTTGACTACCCCAATACTTCATGCAGGTATATGCCTCCAAATTATACATCTGAGTAATGCCCGACTGTTCTCTATGACTTAGATTGCCCATCCAGGGCTCAATCAAGCTGTCCAAACTAAAAGTTTGGCTAGGCCCATCCAGGGCAGTATTTCTATCAGATAGTCGAGGTTATGATGACCAAATAGATATATGTTTATTAAATATATACCTATTAATACCGTAGCCTTTTGAGAAATAGGCTCGATGAATATGTCTCAGTATGCACGCATTTTGGTATAAAATAGTAACTTGTTGCTAAATTGTTTTTAACATGCACTAGAGCACTTTATTATACATAACGCGGTTTTGAGGAAATGAATTGGTCTGCATATTTGCACACTAAAAGATGGCTGCTGTAAAAGTTGTCTTATTACAATTGAACTGTCATTTATGCTGTTGATGTAAATAAGAAATGTGGCTTTAAATGGCGCCGTGTAACATTGCACAGGTGAACACTGACGAAGCCTTCTGGCGAAACGCGTCTGTTGTGGGGGTAGGGGCTTGAATTAAAGAAAATCACAACCTATGGTATGGCTTGCTGGTCATCCTTCTAGCCGAATTGGAGTGGATCGTTTTGGAATATATATATATATATATATATATATATATATATATATATATGTATATTACCTACTGGCTATCGCCAGTAGGTATATATAGTTAGGATTAATTCCCTATGGGATTTCTGAAAATTCTATGTCTAATAACTTTGGCGTTTGTGGACGGAATCGGCTGAAATTTTCAGGAAAATGGCACATTTTGTTTCTGAGCAGCCCCTAAAAATTTGGTGGGGTTTCGTCAAGGGGGGGCTGAGAAAAAAGGGGGGTCCCAAAACGCGTTTTTTGCATTGAGTTTTCCATAGGGCGGTTGGACTCACTTTTAGCTCGAACGGCTGAATGGATTTGCACGAAACTTGGCAAAATTGTAGGGACTGTTAGCCCGATGTGCCTTTGCTAGGTCTCAATATATGTGCTTTAGTGGATTTTGAGAAATTAACGTTTAAATCAAGATATATATCTGTAACAGCGCTCCGGGCAGCGATCCGGTCCGCTTACTTTTCGCGTTTCGGAACTTTGCGTGCAGAAAGCTGATTGGCTCTCCGGTGTCTGTCAACATTCTAAACAGTCCGGAGCGGCCGCCATCTTGTCTCTCGGTAGGATCGAGAGAGAAGAAGAGGTGAAAAACGAAAGGGGAATTTAATGAAAGGGGGCAACGTATCCCCCTCTTGACCCCCTAGGAATGTTGTTGGGGTTATTAAAGGGTCCCGTGGGGAAAAGAAAAAAAAAATGATTTTTCACGGTAGAAGCGCTTCACGAGCCGCGAACTGGGCCGCAAACTGGTAGCGAAACGGGAATTCGCCATTTTGTGCTTCGTTTTAATTGTTTAGAGATAAAAATTATCGCCGCACATCGGCCACAATGCATGAGTATCGTTGAAAAGTCAGCGATATTCATGCATTATCCAGCAAATGCTCTTAGCCGTGTTATCCACCTTCCATTGGATAACATGGTTAAAAACTGCTCTGTGCGTGAGCTTTTTTTTTTTTTTTTTTTTTTTTTGCTGCGTGACGTTTGTTAACGTTCGATTCAATGGAAATCAGGAAGTGTTGACCACCATTTTGTCACTGCGAGTAAATATTTTGTTATAAATGAATCCTTATTGAAAAACATTGTCTGCGCCATCTTGCCTTTTTGTCCAATGCCACAATTTTGTCGTGCACGGCAGCCATTTTAGATGCCTTGACCAGGCCCACTCTCTGCACGCCGCCGATCCTCAGCATGGCTTCCCACCCTCGCAAGCATCTCCCCCACGCACTGGTCATCCCCGCTCTATCTCTCATGCATGGACCATATACTTCCCCCCATCTGCGCTGCTCTTCTCTGAGAATCACACCCTGTGCCCTCCCGACACCTCTCTTTCACCCTATTCACTACCGCACCCTCTGACACTCCTCTTCCTCTGTGTCCGATTGTCCAGGCCGGACCTAGGCTATCACCTACCCCTGCGGATGTAGTTTATGGCCCAAGCTGTAGAGAATTCAGACATGCCAACCCTCCCGATTCAGGCGTGTGACTACTGATTTCAGTGCTAGTCTCCCGCCTCCCGATTTCTGCAAGCAAAAACTCGGGGGCATATTACGAACAACTAGCGACAATTTTTGTCTCTTATTTGTTTAGAGACAAAAATTATCGCCGCACATCGGCGATTTTTATCGCAGATAAACCTTGCTATTATCGCAGAAAAGTCAGCGATATTCATGTATTATCGAGCAAATGCTCTTAGCCATGTTATCCACCTCCCATTGGATAACATGGCTAAGAACTGCTCAGGGCAGGTGTTAGATTTTGGAGATATTCGCGCTTAGCGCGAATATCTCCAAAAGTTGGTAATAGGAGATAGCGATGTTAGGGACTGTTTCCAGTCGCTAACATCTTGGCACGCCCGCTTTGCATGTCATTAGTGATAAGTATCACTGACATGCAAAGCGGGGCCCAAGATGGTCGCTATCTCCTTTTAGCTGTCACTAACTGGTGTTAGCGACAGCTTGGTAATAGGGAGATATTTTTATCTCCGCTTTCTTGGCTTTTAAAGCCAAAAAAGCGGAGATAAACCCCCTTGATAATATGCCCCACGATTCCTTGGGGGTTTCAGCTGACAGGGCTTGGTATTGTGTTACATGGTAATTTTTCCAGGAAACGTCAGAGGGTCGATGCAGGGGTTCTAGAAGAGGTGATAAACCATTTAAGCCTCATGAACAAGCGCATGGTCTTTTAAAGATTTGTGAAGTACTCGGGGCGGCGGTGTGTGTGTGCCCTCTTTCAGGAGCGGGCGGGGGGGCACTGCCAGCAACTTGCCAGGTCAGGTAGTGTTCAACACGTGCATCACCCTTTCTCTGCCTGCTATTGCGCTCCATGCTTCGGAAAGGTAAGAAAAAGAACGTGCATTTGAGTTTGAAATGTCCGATCCTGCAGCAGCACACTTCCAAAGCCCACACATGACAATAACCCGATTCAAGGCCCCATTCACCCGTTTTTAAAAAAATAGATAACACTCCAACAAAGTAAGATTATAAAACTTTATTAACTATTAACTATAACGAACGGAACAAAAACTAAAAACATTTAAACATTTTTCAACACAAAAAGCAACAATGGTTAGAAGCTGTCTTTTGTGCGAATAGTCCCAAGGCAGCACAACGTGCAGAGTTCTGGACGGCACCCAGGTGATGTCGCCTGGGTGCCGCACTGGTTTTGGGATCCTACAATGCAGCACAGAAAAACAGCGTGGGGCGTCCCGGGTGGTGCGGGGGGAGGCCTCGTCAGTAGCGGTCTGTTGTGCGAATAGTCCCAAGGCAGCAGAACGCGTTGAGATGTTGATGGGACTGTGTCCAGTGTCACATGGCTGACACAACATGTACGACAGGCACCCAGGTGATGTCCAGTAAACTGCCGCACTGGTTTTGGTATCCTACAATGCTGCTCCGAAAATTGGCGTGCGGCGGCCCGGGGGTGGGGGAGGCGGCGTGAACGGGCCTCCCCAGGTGGCGGCCATCTAGCTGAGTTGCGCTCGCTTTTGCGGCTACAGCGTCTCGCTCACCATGTTGTTGAGTTGCTTCCACTCTTGTAGTGCAGCGATAGGCGGCTGCCACATGGCTCTTAAAATGGCGGACGGCTCCTCGGTTTTGGGCCTGGTCCACTGAAATGGCCCTGGGACACCTTGGAACTCGGACGCTTGCCTGCTAGGGCTTGGGCTCCATTCTCGAAAAGCGTCCCCTCAGCCGTGAAGATTCTACAAAAGTTTTGGGGGCCCCCGACTCCCGCAGGCTTCCGGTGGGGAGCGGCTGCCATGATTGCTCGCGGAATGACCACGACGGAGCCACGAGATGGTGGTGCTCTCATGCTGACGCCAGCTTCAGTCTGAATGATCCAGAAACAAGGTGGGGCTTTCATCGTTTAGGAAAAAAAAATGTTCTAAACCAATGAAAAGTGTTATTTTTAGGTCATATGACCAAGCCTTCCATCTTTAGGAAACCAAAAGTAAAATGAACCAATGAAAAGTTTTATAAACAAGTCACATGACCTGTTATGCGGCATAGGGCTACAAAAAGCGTAGAAAATCCGTTGGCACGTGAGGCGGCGTCAGTAGCGGACCGATGTGCGAATAGGCCGAAGGCAGCACAACGCACCGAGATCCGGATGGCACCGAGGTGGTGTCCAGCAAATTGCCGCACTGGTGTGGCCATCCTACAATGCTGCGCCGAAAGACGGCGTGTCCAGCTGAGTTGCGGTCACTGTTGCGGTACAGTGACTCGAGCGCGCCGAGATCCGGATGGCACCGAGGTGGTGTCCAGCAAATTGCCGCACTGGTGTGGCCATCCTACAATGCTGCGCCGAAAGACGGCGTGTCCAGCTGAATTGCGGTCACTGTTGCGGTACAGTGACTCGAACGCGCCGAGATCCGGATGGCACCGAGGTGGTGTCCAGCAAATTGCCGCACTGGTGTGGCCATCCTACAATGCTGCGCCGAAAGACGACGTGTCCAGCTGAGTTGCGGTCACTGTTGCGGTACAGTGAGTCGAACGCGCCGAGATCTGGATGGCCCCGATGTTGTGTCCAGCAAGTTGCCGCACTGGTGTGGCCATCCTACAATGCTGCGCCGAAAGTCGGCGTGGGGTGCCCCGTTGGCTTATGAGGTGATGTCAGTAGTGGACCGATGTGTGAATAGGTCGGAACCAGCACAAGGCGCCAAGATCCGAACGGCAAGTCCTGGATGTTGAGTGCCTCAGTTGAGAGTTCTGAGCAGTGCTTGTAAGACTATCTGAAGTTTATTATAAGAATCAGAGTAAGTTGAAGACTGTCTGAAGCTTATTTGCACCTTTTGCAGCTTCACTATTGCCCAAGGTGGTGTTCAGCGGAACTTTTTTCCTTTTCCTTTCTGCTTCTTTTCCTACAATCCGTTTCATCTGAAGACACGACCAGGTCCCCGAATGTGTGTAGGGGGACGCTATTGAGTGAATGAAAATGGCGGCTTGTCCAGCTGAATTGCGGTCACTGTTGCGGTACAGTGAGTCGAACGCGCCGAGATCCAGGACTGATGTGTGAATAGGTCGGAACCAGCACAAGGCGCCAAGATTCGAATGGCAAGTCCTGGATGTTGAGTGCCTCAGTTGAGATTTCTGAGCAGTGCTTGTAAGATTGTCTGAAGCTTATTTGCATCTGCTGCAGCTTCACTATTGCCCTTGTGTGGCCAAAGGTCGCACATGACATAGGCGGCCGGCTCCCGAGGTCCGGCGGAACTTTTTGCCTTTTCCTTTCTGCTTCTTTTCCTACAATCCGTTTCATCTGAAGACACGACCAGGTCCCTGAATGTGTGCAGGGGGACGCTATTGATTGAATGAAAATGGCGGCTTGACACAAAGCTGACTCAAGCGTTACTGTTGATGCTATACAGACAAAAATTGGTTTTCAGTTTGTACATTCTTCATGTTTTTTTTTTCCATCCAAGTCTGATTAAGAGTTTGTAGAAAAATGGCTTCAGATTTTCCACATACTACTCTTCAACATTCTTCCTAAATGTAACAATGTGAAACTCACTAGGAGAACGGCTGTTTCTGTTTCCTTTCAAAATGCTGCCAACAATATTTTCTGAATGGAAGACACCATCTTGTAGCATAAAGGGCCGAAAGGGGTTCTGGTCTGGCCGATGGTTGGTGGAGACATTTTGACTATATTTTGGACCTGCCCGGCCTCGCCCAAAATGGCGCCGGTATAAATGGGACTCGTAACTCCTTGCCCGCAAATGTATATCTAGAAAATGTTATTGTAAGTGGCCCTGTCCTATTTTAATTACAAAATGTATGTCCACCGATTCCGCAACTGTTAGACACCTTAGTTCTTGCAACCTAATGGCCCGCTCGTTACGTTCCTCTACAGTGTAAATGTCTCCTCATCATATACGATTTCAGTTTGCTCCGTGGCCGGCCCACGTGGTTATAGGCCCGTATTTGTATACTGACATTTTCACAATAAAGGTTTTTAAAACAAAACACGGTAGTAGTATTTACATTGGTAAAGTTTTTACTTTTAGTCACTGTTTTCGAATCAGTAAAAGGCAAGTGAAATAAAGCAGTCCAATTACATGACGGATAAAAGGTATAATATGTAGGAACGCAGTAAAGATAAATGGTCAAGGGCAGTTGTGTTTTTCATGTCTGCAACATAAAGTGATCGATAAGAATCTGATAATCAGGCGTATCGGCGACTAAGACAGCAGGCCGAATCTCTTTTACTCAACGGTTCCGTCATGGAAGGAAGAAACGCCCTTTTTCTCGAAAAAGGAATATATTTTACTTGCAAGACAGTTGTAAATTTTCCGGGAAAGTACATTAGCCTGGAATATTATAACATATGTTTGAAAACAAAATATTCGAAAACAATAAAAAGCGTAATTTTTAGGTCATATGACCAAGCTTTTCATCATTAAATTAACAAAAGTAAAATGAACCAATGAAAAGTTTTATTAACAAGTCACATGACCTGTTATGCTTACGTTACGCGCTGCGCCTCGGATCACTTCCGGGTGCGCTAACGCGGCGTGTCATATAACGCATTACGCGACAACGTAGGTCAAGAATATAGTCAAAATGTCTCCACCAACCAGCGTTCAGAGCACAACCCCTTTCAGCAGTCCAAAAAGTTCTGTTAAATGACAACAGAGGGGACAGGCAACAAGAACCATCAGTCAAAGAGGGGAGGGCAAGTTCTTCTCTTCCGGGTCATGTTGGGGCGCTACCGGAACTGATCGAATTGGTAGTCTACAGTGTTCCTGGATGTTTCAGACTAAAGCTGGCGTCAGCATGAGACCACTACCATCTCGTAGCTCCGTCGTGGCCATTCCACGAGCAATCATGGCAGCCGCTCCCCACCAGAAGCCTGCGGGAGTCGGAGGTCCCCAAGACTTTTGTAGAATCTTCACGGCTGAGGGGACGCTTTTCGAGAATGGGACCCAAGCCCTATCAGGGAAGCGTCCGAGTTCCAATGTGTCCCAGGGCCATTTTAGTGGACCAGGCCCAAAACCGAAGAGCCGGCCGCCATTTTGAGAGCCATGTGGCAGCCGCCTATCGCTGCACCGCAAGAGCGGGAGCAACTCAACTACATGGTGAGCGAGACGCTGTAGTCGCAAGAGCGGGCGGTAAACAGCTGAATGGCGGAAGAGGCACAGTGTAGCAAAAGCGGGCGGAATGGCAACTAAAACGGTAAAGGGGCGCCCCACTACAGCTTGTCTTCAGGTGAAACGGATTGTGGGACAAGGTCCAGAATTGAAGAGTCATCAAAAGGCAAAAAGTTCCGCCGGACCCCGGGAGCCGGCCGCCTATGTCGGGGGCGATCTCAGGCTACACCAGTGCTATAAGACTTGGGGAGGGTGTCGGAGCCAAGCGTCTTATCCGAGTCCATGGCCATCACACCGCCCCTCAGGGGCCTCCGTCAAGCTGTTTAGGAAGGTAACATATCACATTGTTTTCTAATGCAGTCAGGTCCACAAACGACACTCACTTACTTTGAGAATAGTGAAGCTGCAGTAGGTGGAAATAAGCTTCAGACAGTGTTACAAGCACTGCTCAGAACTCTTAACTATGGCACCCAACATCCAGAACTTATGCTATTTGAGAATGGCAGTGACATCGAAGCAACTCAGGGACCAAAACCATTAACGTACTTTCACGTATGAAAATCTTACTTGGGGAGGGGGCAGGAGCGAAGCGCCCCCTCCCAGTCAGCGCCACCACACCGTATGTTGAAAATTTGAAGCCATCGTTCTACAAAGTCAACCAAACTTGGATTGAAAAATCTAGAAAAATGTACAAACTGAAAACCAGTTTTGGTCTGCTTAGCATCAGTAGCAACGCTTGAGTCAGCTTTGTGTCAAGCCGCCATTTTGATTCAACAAAGCACAGGCATTGAAAAAGGCTCAAACTCAGAACTCTGAACTATGGCACCCAACATCCAGGAGCTTGCCATCCGGATCTTGGAGCCTTGTGCTGCTTTCGATCTATTCACACATCGGTCCACTACTGACATCATCTTATAAACCAACGTTATGTAAATAGTTTTTTAATAAAATGTTTTACCCTGTTTCTTTGCTGGTGTGTTGTCTATATTTTTAATATTTGCATAGGGTTTGTCATTATTTTGTGCGGGATGGGTGATGGAGCCGAGCTGTCTTGCAGCCCTCATGGTGTGGAGCTCAGTTCATCTCACTATTTTCGTATTTCTCATGAAGGGTTGTTCCTAATATTTCTATTTTAGCGAGGTCAAAAAGAGATCCAATTAGTGGCCTACTGATTTTGCTCGATTACTTTTATTTTTTTACACGATTTTTCACTATCTGCAAAGACTAAACAGAGTATTGCGACTTTGTGCTTGTTTGTAAATAGAGAATGATCCAAAGAGAACCAATTCTAAAACAGTAAATGCTTGGACAACAATCAATCAAATGGAGAGACAAGCAGGCACGACGGATTACAACGGGGGCAAAGGCTTGCGTTAACTACCGTTCACTATCTGCAAAGAGAGAGTACTACTAAGACAAAAGAGGGGAGGGGGGTGCAGCGTTCAAAGCACATCAGCGTGCATAAATACGAAAATGTTTTTATCTATCACGTACTTGACATTTTAAAGCTTTTCATATTTGCTATTAAAAAACCAATGAAATTCACAGAAAAAACCATAGGTTATAGTGGATATATAGTTAGGAATTTGCATTTACAAAACCTTGAAAATTCAATGAAAAAACCATTGGTTTTAGGCCATATATAGTTAGGGATTTGCATTTACAAAACCTTATTTTACTCGCATAAAACCATTGAAATTCCATATATAGTTATAAGCGCTAACTATATATCGCGCACCCGCAATCCACTGCTGATGATGTCACATATTACATCATTCATGACATGGTTAGTGACATCACTGATGACATCACTGATGACATCTCAAATGACATCACTGATGACATCACTGAAAACATCTCATTTGACATGACTGATAACATCACTGATGATATCATTCATGTGATAATACGATGAACCTCTTCAGACTCTAATATAACCTTAGATACAATCAGTGTAAACAGACACTCACAGACTGTCACTCATCCATGGAGTTACTCACACACCTAGTCAGTCATGCAAAGAATCAATCACACCTCCATTTCCTCAACTATACAGTTATACAAAATTTACTTATTCAAACATATACTAACACATATTTACTCTATTATACAATCCCTGATACAAGTTCACAATGATCCATACAGCCACTCACACATTCACTGGCTCTTATGCACAGTTATTTATATATGTCAACTCTCACATGTACTGTGTTTTACATATGTACTTACTTTGACATGTAGCACTGAGATATCCATTCACTCTCCAATGCACTCATGCACACAGTCAACCGCCCATACAGCTGTTTCCACATGCACTTTTGAAACCATACATCTAGTGAATCAACTGCTCACACATCTATGCACAGAGTCATACACCTCCCAGCCACCTACACACACACTCAGTATCCCATACAAATACTTGGGCAACCAATCAATAACCCATATAGTTACTCATATAGCTACTTATCAACACATGCAACAGTTCACAGAACAACAGACATAATGGTGCACAAATTAAGACAGTTTAGTCACTAACCCATGCACTCAGTGAGACACATTTAATCACTCACTCATACAGTCAGTCATGCACCTACTAAATCCTTCATCCAGACACTTATATATCCACTCATTCTTCAATATGTAAGAGATATTTTAACTTTACAGAAACATACAGTCACTGCATGTTGTCATCAGTGATGTCATCAGTGATGTCATTTGAGATGTCATCAGTGATGTCATCAGTGATGTCACTAACCATGTCATGAATGATGTAATATGTGACATCATCAGCAGTGGATTGCGGGTGCGTGATATATAGTTAGCGCTTATAACTATATATGGAATTTCAATGGTTTTATGCGAGTAAAATAAGGTTTTGTAAATGCAAATCCCTAACTATATATGGCCTAAAACCAATGGTTTTTTCATTGATATATATATATATCATAGACCGTCTGTAAACAATGACCATAGTGCAATGCTAATTGAAATGCTTAATTTTTGTCTGAAAAAGAAAAAAATTATGTTCAATAACTTGCTTTTCCAGCAAACTAGAGGAGTAGCCATTGGGGCCAGTTTTTCTCCCAGTTATGCCTGTTTGCACATGGGCTACTGGGAGGAACTGGTCCTCATGGATACTTTTAGACACCAAATGACAAGCCATGTGACAAAATGGCTACTTTTTATAGATGATTTATTTGTTGTTTGGCGAGGTACACAACAAGAGGTGGTAGCATTTCTAGAAGCTCTCAATAACAATCAGCTTAACCTCCATTTTACAGAAACAATCAGTGTCAAATCTGTAAACTTTCTAGACACAGAGATTTATGTCCAACATGGCAAACTAAAAAGCAACTGTATCACAAGGCCACAGCTGTGTAAAAGGTAGGGCCGATTTCGACCGATAACCATTAAGTATTGCCCGGCGTTAGCCGCCTCTCATACCACTTGAGATTACCAAACAAAGAGGCAGGCGCTGGAGACTCGAAGGCAGGAAACAGAAGTTTATTCCGACGGAGCAGAACACGTCAAATCAGACAACAGGGTATCTTCTCGAGGTGCACTAACCGCATCTCTGAGGCCTGGCCTCTTATACACAGGCTTATGGTCTTTATTACAGTTTATTACATGTGGCACATTCCTGCAAATACTTTGAAGTACGGAAAGACATCCTCGGAATCCCCGCTTCAAGCCCGTTCCCACACACATTTACAGTAGAAGTCCCCACCCCAATCTCAGTAGGTGATGACTGTCACGCAGCTGGACATTCCGCTGGTTTCCGGAATGTGTGCGGTTGATCGGATCTCATGGGGTGGGGGCTTTGATCAGTTGTAGATCCTTTGAAGAGGGCAGCTTGCTACTGTAAGGGGGCAATAAACCGCATCTGCAGGGCCAGGTGGTGGCCTGGCACCGAGCCGGACAATCGGGCACAGAGGAAAGGGGGTTCATCAAAGGATGCGCTATCATGAAAGGGATGAAGGGAGGTGTTAGCTGGGTACGAGATGTGGCTCAGAGGCAAGGTTGCACTGAAGGGGGAGGTTTATGGCTCAAGCATGTGAGAGCGGGGTTGTCAGCGTGCGGGGGATGCTTGCGAGGCCAGAGGGAGAGAGAGAGAGATGCGCTGGCTATCGGCAGTGGGCAGAGAGGCCATGGCATTCAAAATGGCTGCTACTTACGCGCACATATGAGCCTGAAAAGGGACAAGATGGCGCCGATAATGTTGATGTCGCAAACTAGATTTTAACAGCTAGAAACACAACTCTTCATGTGACCAGCACTTGTAAAGGGGTGAGTTACCATGTGCTGGGTAATGAGTAAATAACTACGACACATACACACACTGTGGAGGGTTGGTCGGACCGGAAGTCCCGAGCGACCTCCCACCATTTATTTATACCCTTCTGGCCACGCCTGGCCAGAAGGCGATACATTTTGCAGCGTAGTTCCGGCCGAGGCCGGAGCTACCAAAACACTAGAGCACTACATTCCTTCCCAAGTTAGTCCTTGAAACAAATTAGCTTAGCATACAAAGTCTGCGAGTCTTTGACTGGCCTAGGGTTAGGCCTGAGACTGTACTGCCTTCTTCCTCTTACCGGAGTGTTCTCGGGATAGGTTCTCGGGGACCTCGTCGGCGATTCAGGGATCAAGGTGGGGTAGGTGGATACCGGACTGCCCAGCGTAGATCCCGGCGGCTCACTGACGGTGTCATGCCTCTCCGGTGTATCGATCTGATGTTCTGTGTTGGCAGGTGTTGATGGGATTCGCTTAAATCACAACACGTTTCTTGTCACCTCTTCACCTTCACGTCGGGCTGTCACTGCAGTGCCTCTGCTTGCTCTGACGGTCCACGGTTCAACCTCATACGGTGTTCTGAACTTTCCCCCAGGTCTTCGGGTCCGAATGAGCACACGATCCCCGGGGATCAGTGCTCGGTCTTTGGCGCCTCTTTTCTTGCTTGCCTTGTCATTGGTCCTTTTCCGCCGGGCTTGGGCGCTCTCCGGATGATATGGCTCGGGCCTCCAGCCTTCTGCCGTGGGAAGCAAATCATGTCTGGGTCCTGAGAACATGAGAGACCAAGGGGATCTCTGTGTAGAGCTGTGAGGAGTGCTTCTGTACTCCCGTAAGAAGCTTTGAAGAGCGTCTTCAGGGTTGGTTCCTTCTACTGCGGATATCCTCAGCACCTTGTTTATAGTTCTCATGAATCTTTCAACTTCGCCGTTGGCTTGAGGCCATTGTGGCATTATGCAGCGATGGTGAATTCCTAGTCTTTGCATGAACTCCTTGAACTCACTCCCCTGAAAGGGAGGCCCGCTGTCTGTTTTCAGTTGTTGAGGAATCCCAAACATGGCAAATGTTTTGCTCAAGATCGGTTGTATGTTCGTGAAGCTTATAGACTGGGCTACCTCTACTATTGGATACTTCGTGTAGCTGTCAACTAGAACAACTGTGATTCTCCCATCAGGAAAACTGCCAAAATCCAGACCAACCCATGACCACGGTGCTGGCGCGTGTTCCTCTGTGATGATCGGTGCAGGTGCTTCAGTCCTCCCTGTTAGCTGGCACGCTCGACAGTTTTGCACTAATGCGTCAACAGTGTTCTCCAGGTTCGGGAACCAAACTTTCTCCCGCATTCGGGCCTTCATTCTCCTGGTGCCTTGGTAGCCTTCATGGGCTAACACCGTCGCTTGTTTTTGCAGAGTTATTGGGATTATTACTCTTGAGCCTCTCAGGATGAGGCCATTTTCCACAATGCTGATCTTGTTGTGTATCTTCCAGAACTGATTTAACCGTATGCGGTCATCTTCACTCCATCCGTGTACATCTCACAGGAAACCTTCCCATGATCCTGTGTATACAGCATTCTCCACTCTCTTCAAGACTGCTCGTTGGTATTGTTCTATGATTTTTTCAGCTGACATGGCTTGGGGGCATGCTCCTTGTGACACCATGTTCACGAACTCTTCGGTTTGTCTTTCAGGCTCTTCCTCAGGTGCCTCCTCCTTGGCTGGGTGTCGCGACAAGAAGTCTGCCGGGTTTTTTAGCTCCTGGTCTGTACACAAGGTCCATTTGGCACTGTTGAATTTGGATCGCCCACCTCTCAATTCGTGGTGGCGGGTGAGGTGCTGTGCCTTTGAACAGTGGAATGAGTGGTTGGTGATCAGTCACCATTCTGAATGGGTGTGCAGTTATGTAGAGGTGAAAGTGGTTACACGCCCATTTTACAGCTAGAGCTTCTCTTTCAATCTGAGAGTATCTCGCTTCAGTGGCGGTGAGAGCTTTGCTCGCGAACCCTAATGGCGCCCATACCCCTGGTTCTGTTTCCTGAGTGAGGAGGGCTCCTAATCCGACCGGGCTGGCGTCTACTAGTATTTCGGTGTGCTTGGACGTGTTGATATAGGCCATGGTTGTTCCATCTAGTATTGCATTTTTGATCTTCTTGAACGCCTCTTCCTCGGTTTCTGTCCACTTCCACGGACTCTCCTTTTTGGTTAGGTTTCGCAGAGGTTCAGCAATGGTGGCCAGGTTCGGTATGAATCTTGTACAGTATTGTGCCATGCCCAGGAAGCTCCTCACTTCTGAGGCCGTGGTCGGCGCTGGGGCATGCTTTATGGCTTGTGACTTCCTGGGATCGACTTGAACTCCATCAGAATTAAACACGTAGCTGAAGAATTCTATTGATTTTTGAAAGAACTTGCATTTATCCTTGTGCAATGTTACTCCATGTTCGGCTAATCTCTTGAGCGTGGACCTCAAACGCTGATGATGTTACTCACAAGTCTTGGAGTGTATCAGGATGTCATCGCTTACGTTTAACACTCCTTGTAGGCCAGATAGTATTTCCCGGATGGCATTTTGAAATATGTACCTTCTAAGGCCGAGGTGGGTTAAGAATGTCGTTATATATCTGCTTTCTTCAGCTAGTCGTAGCTGGTGGTATCCAGCGTTTAGGTCTAACTTGGAGAACCACTGGGCTCCATTCAGGTCTGTGAGTATGTCATCTACAGTAGGTGTTAGATGTCTTTCTCGCTTTATTGCCTTGTTGAGCATCCACATGCCGATGCAAATCCTGATTTATCCTGGTTGCCGGGGTTTCTCCACTATCACCATGGGCGACACCCACGGCGTTGGTCCAGTGACTTTCTCTATTACTCCTTGTTTCTCAAGTTATGTCAGTTCTTGTTCAACTGCGGCTATTAGGTGAAACTGAACCCTCCGGTGTTTCAGAGCTATTGGCTGGATGGCTTTGTCAATATGTAGCTTGACATGCTGTCGTTTGATTGTGCCTAGGCCTTTGAGTAGTGACGGAAACAGTTGTAGTATACCTTCTGTTTGGAGTGTCTTGACGGGGTTGGCGAATGTGACCAGGTTGAGGTCTTCTACCGTGTGGCTCCCTACTAGAATCGTTTTTGGCCACTATAGGTGTGGCAGGGTATACTCAGACATGAGTCCCTTTCTCACTGCTCCATCAGGATTCAAGCAAGCCGGGCCGAAGACGGCTGAAATGCCAGAAACCGGTCCCCGGTAGCTTGTCTCCTTTCTGGTGAAGAATTGGCTTGGTAGTTTAGTCTGCCCTGTTCCCATGATGCACTGGGCCAGGGACAGACTGATTTGCATATAGCCAGGTTCTGAGCTGGGATGGGGCAGTGAGATAAATAACGGTGATGGATCAAGCCCTGATCTTTGGACTGGGTAAGAGTGGTCTGCCTAATTCAGACACTCTGTTCATCACCACCCCCTTTTCTGAATCGTTTTTGGCCACTATAGGTGTGGCAGGGTATACTCAGACATGAGTCCCTTTCTCACTGCTCCATCAGGATTCAAGCAAGCCGGGCCGAAGACGGCTGAAATGCCAGAAACCGGTCCCCGGTAGCTTGTCTCCTTTCTGGTGAAGAATTGGCTTGGTAGTTTAGTCTGCCCTGTTCCCATGATGCACTGGGCCAGGGACAGACTGATTTGCATATAGCCAGGTTCTGAGCTGGGATGGGGCAGTGAGATAAATAACGGAGATGGATCAAGCCCTGATCTTTGGACTGGGTAAGAGTGGTCTGCTTAATTCAGACACTCTGTTCATCACCACCCCCTTTTCTGAATCCCTACTAGAAGGTCAGCTTCCTTATCGATCTTCTGAAATGTTGTTGTTACTTCACGGTCTTCCGCCTTAACTTGTACTTGCATTTTTCCTCGTAGAGGAAGCGGAGTTTGGCTGCCATATGTCATTATCTTAATTTTAGATGGTGTTAACTGTGGTCTAGGGTTAAGGCTTTTGTAGTGCTGTATACCCATCACATTCACTTTTGCACCGGTATCTATGAACCCGGTGACTTCCGACCCGTCAATTTGGATTTGGCATTTCGGTTGTGGTCTTCGCCTTCTCTTCAGGTCTTTCGTGAAGGACACAAAGTAGCACTCGCCCTCATCATCTGTAGAGGAGTCATCCAGCCGTGCGTGGCGATGTTGTCTGGAGCTCCTGATCCTCGTGAGACGAGGTCGCTCCACCTCGCTCCCTGACCGCTCTCCGCAGCGCTTGCTCTGGCTGACTGGTATTTCCCTGCAACTGCCTCACCTGTGACTGATTGCTCTTCAACTATCATAGCGCTCGCATTTGCTGAATCTTCATAGCGCTTGGCATTGGTATTGTGCGCTCGCATTTGCCGAATTTTCATAGCGCTTGGAATTGGTATTGTGCGCTAGCATTTGCCTCTTTGAAGTGCAGAGTATTTGTAACGTAGTTTGAACGTGCGCATTTTTGCCCTTTTGATTGGCAGAATTGTTGGCCTTTGAGTGTGCGCTCGCATTTGCTTGTTGTCTTGTTTGCCTGCTGCGTGCATTGTTGATCGGACTGGCCGCCTGATTTGGGGTTTGTTTACATTATTCGGCCATTTTGTTTGTTGTGCCTCGTAGCGAGGCTCCCCAGCACGCACCCGCCTCCCGCTGCCCTTCCCTCCCTACGGACTGCCTTCAGGCTGCCCCGCTGCCCACTGCTCTGTGACCTCCTGATCCTCGTGAGAAGAGGTCGCTCCACCTCGCTCCCTGACCGCTCTCCGCAGCGCTCGCTCTGGCTGACTGGTATTTCCCTGCAACTGCCTCACCTGTGACTGATTGCTCTTCAACTATCAGAGCGCTTGCATTTGCCGAATCTTCATAGCGCTTGGCATTGGTATTGTGCGCTCGCATTTGCCGAATTTTCATAGCGCTTGGCATTGGTATTGTGCGCTAGCATTTGCCTCTTTGAAGTGCAGAGCATTTGTAACGTAGTTTGAACGTGCGCATTTTTGCCCTTTTGATTGGCAGAATTGTTGGCCTTTGAGTGTGCTCTCGCATTTGCTTGTTGTCTTGTTTGCCTGCTGCGTGCATTGTTGATCGGACTGGCCGCCTTATTTGGGGTTTGTTTACATTATTCGGCCATTTTGTTTGTTGTGCCTCGTAGCGAGGCTCCCCAGCACGCACCCGCCTCCCGCTGCCCCTCCCTCGCCCCTCCCCCACCATCCATTTATGACAGATGCATCTGCGTGCAGCGTTCACGCGCAGCGATCGCGCCCAATCCGCGCCGAAGGTGCGCCAAAGGTAAGCCCGTCTACGCCTGTCCGCGCCTGGACCGCGCCCAGCGCCAGACCCCCTGGCCCTCGTACCACCCACCCCACCCGCATTACTTACGACGCCTCCACCCTCCTAGCCCTTAACCCCGGCCGTCTCCCCAACTGCGTCCAAGCCGCTCCTGGACACACCCATGGACCCTTCTCCTGCAACTCCTGCAAGTTCGACGGCACCAAGAACAACTCCTCATCCACTAACACACAACAAATATCTGACTCCAACCACCTAAAATGCATCCTGCTCAACACCCGCTCAGTCCACAGACACGCCATTGACCTCTGGAACCTACTAGACACCATTTCTCCCGACGTCGCCTTCCTTACAGAAACATGGATGAACGCCTCATCAGCTCCAGACATCACCATTGCCATCCCAGAAGGATACAAGATCATCCGTAAGGACCGCACCGACCAAACAGGAGGAGGCATCGCTATCGTCCATAAGAACTCCATCCGCATCTCAACCAGCTCAGACGTCAACCTTACCAGCGCCGAACACCTTCACTTCCAGATCCACACCGATCCCAAGACCACTCTCAGAGGCACCCTCCTCTACCGACCTCCAGGATCCTGTGCACAATTCAGCGACAACATCACTGACTTTATCACCCCACACGCCCTCCCCTCCGAGGAATACATTCTACTGGGAGACCTCAACTTTCACCTGGAAAAGAGCAAGGACAACAATGCTACCACCCTTCTGGACAATCTCGCCAACCTAGGACTCAAACAACTCGTCACTACCCCCACCCACATCGCAGGTCACACACTCAACCCTATCTTCACCTCCAGCAAACATGTCTCCTTCAGTCACACCACAACTCTACATTGGAGGTACCACAGCTGCGTTCACTTTATCTACAATAAGACCAAAACCCACAACCATCCTCAACCTACTCTGCGAAGAAACTGGAACAAAATCACCATCGCCCAGATCTCCTCAGCGCTTCTTCAAAACCCCCCTGTCCACTCCTCAAACCCCGACCTAGCAGCCATCAACCTCACCCAATGGCTATCCAACAGCGCCGACATCCTAGCACCATTGAAAAAACGTCAAATCAAACTAGGCAGCAGAAACGCCTCCTGGTTCAACGATGATCTTAAGAAATCGAAGAAACTCTGTCGCTCCTTCGAGAAGGCCTGGAAAAAAGACCCAAACTCCAGCACCAGGGACGCCTTCAAAAACGACACCCGCATACACCACCAACTTATCCGATCTGCCAAGAAAGCCGCATTCAAAGACCGACTAGATAACAACGCCCACAACAGCAAGGAATTATTCAACATCGTCAATGAGTTTACCAACCCCTCAGCCAACTCCAATGACATCACCCCCTCTCAAGCCCTCTGCGACTCCCTAGCTTCGTTCTTCCACAACAAAATCGCGGACATCCACAACAGCTTCGACAACCAACCCGGAGACCAACCCACCCAACACCCCCCTTGAACAGCCTTAATGACTGGAACCCAATCTCCACTGAAGACACCATCCACCTGATGAACTCCATCCACTCAGGATCCCCCACAGACCCATGCCCTCACCACATCTTCAACAAAGCACACTCCATCATAGCACCACACCTCCGAGACGTCATCAACTGCTCCCTCAACTCCGCCACCTTCCCGGAAAGCTGGAAACACGCCGAACTTAGCGCCCTCCTGAAAAAACCCACAGCTGACCCCACCGAACTCAAAAACTACCGCCCCATCTCGCTCCTTCCATTCCCAGCCAAAGTCATCGAGAAAGCGGTCAACACCCAGCTCGCCGCCTTCCTCGAAACCAACAAATCCCTCGACCCCTCACAGTCCGGCTTCCGAGCCAAACATAGCACGGAGACCGCCCTCATCGCAGCAACAGACGACATTCGAACTCTACTGGACAATGGAGACACAGTCGCCCTCATCCTCCTTGACCTCTCCGCAGCCTTCGACACAGTCTGCCATAGCACCCTTCTACAGCGCCTCAGAAACATCGGAATCCAAGAAAAAGCACTGCATTGGATCACCTCGTTTTTCACCAGAAGAACCCAGAGAGTCCGCCTCCCACCATTCAAGTCAGAGGCCACTGAAGTTATCTGCGGCGTACCACAAGGATCCTCACTCAGCCCCACCCTCTTCAACGTATACATGAGCCCCCTCGCGGCCATCGCACGCCAACACAACCTCAACATCATCTCCTACGCTGACGACACTCAACTGATCCTCTCACTCACCAAAGACCCTAACACCGCCAAAACCAACCTACATGAAGGAATGAAAGAAGTAGCCGAGTGGATGAAGCACAGCCGTGTGAAACTGAACTCAGACAAAACTGAAGTCCTTATCTTAGGTACCTCCCCCTCCGCCTGGGATGACTCTTGGTGGCCAGAGGCCCTTGGAAAAGCACCCATCCCGACGGACCACGCACGGAACCTGGGCGTCATCCTGGACTCCTCACTCTCTATGAACCGACAGGTCAGCGCCGTCTCATCATCTTGCTTCAACATTCTTCGCATGCTCAAAAAAACATTTTGCTGGATCCCCACCGAAACTAGAAAAACGGTCACCCATGCACTGGTTACAAGCCGCCTGGACTACGGAAACACCCTATACGCCGGTACCACCGCTAAACTCCAGAAAAAACTCCAACGCATCCAGAACGCATCAGCCAGACTCATACTAGACATCCCGCTTAAAGACCATATCTCCAGTCACCTGAAAAACCTCCACTGGCTCCCCGTCAATAAGAGAATTACTTTCCGCCTCCTGACCCACGCTCACAAAGCACTTTACGACCTTGGACCCGAATGCCTCAACACACGACTCTCCTTCTACACCCCCCCCCGCCAGCTGCGATCTTCCAACCAAGCCCTTGCTATGGTACCTCGCATCAACAAAACCACCATGGGAGGTAGATCCTTCTCCTACCTGGCAGCTAAGACCTAGAACTCACTTCCCACTCACCTTCGTCTCACTCAGAACCACCTAGCATTCAGAAAGCAACTTAAAACTTGGATATTCGACAAGTAGTTCCCCACCCTTCTTCAAGCGCCTGAGACCCTCTGGGTATATAGTGCGCTATATAAATATTTTGACTTGACTTGACTTGACTTTGGTTGCTGAGTTTCTTCCAGACTAAGCTAAAATGACTGCCCCTGTTACGGTTCGTCTTCCTGCTGTGTTTCTTCCACGGAGTCCTCCTCTGCATACGCTGGCAAAATGGTTCAGTATTCCGCACTTAGAACATGTCTTTCCTCTCGCAGGACACCCATCTTGGCTATGTTCATCACGTCCGCAGTAGCCGCAGGGTGTTCGTCTCAGTGTTCTGGTCGGCCATCTTCCTCGTCCACCCCTACTTGAGGCGCGGACGGCATCCACCCTTTCTGTTTTTACGATGGCACCTGCTTCTGCTTGAGGGGTCATGGTGGCCTCCATTGCTGTAGCCGGACATTAGATAGTTCGTGTGACCGTGCGAGCATGAGTATTTCTTCGAGTGTGATGTTGGGTTGGTGCAGTATTAATGTTCTTAGAGTTTTATTCCGGCATCCTTGAATGATTTGCGCAGTGACTTCCTTTGTGTGATCATCTTCGGTACATGTGCTCACTAGTTCCCTTAGTCGGGCATGGAAAGCATCCATCGTCTCACCTTCTCTTTGTCTAGATTGTCTAAATTTGAACCGTTCATAGTGTGGGTTAAGCTGGGGGTAAAAGTGCGCATTGAGCGCTCGCACTGCCGCATCATAATCATTAGCATTGCCGGTGTCTGGAAGGTGAGAGAAGAGTTTGTAGATCTCAGTACCCCCGAAGTGCAGTAACAGGGAACGTTTGACTGTGTTATCGGTTTCACGGGTAGCTACAAAGTAGTTGTTCAGTTGTCCGATCCAAACTGCCCATCTCGGTGCCGCTGTGGATGGGTCGATCAGCTCACTGAATGGTGGGAGTGCTTGAATCTGTGATTGAGCTGACGGGTGTGTTAGCTGGACTGGGGGTACTGCTTGCTGTTGTGCTGCTGGTTGTTGTACCACCTACTGTGGCGCTGCTTGCTGTGGTGCTGGCTGTTGTGGCGCTGCTTGCTGGTTATGTTATGTTATGTTATTACGTTTTGTTGAGCGCGAACAGCTGCCCCAGCAACGAGGCGTCCCGGCGCTGAACCATAACAATAACCTGAGGGGGGGGAAGGAAAGGAAGGACTGGAAGAGATTAGGATGGGGAGAATAGAAGTGTTTTGATCGCTTTACGGAAGGCCAGCAGGTTAGTCATGGAGCGAATGTGAAGTGGCAGGGAGTTCCAGAGCCTTGCCCCCAAGACTCTGAAAGAGCGACCGCCCATTCTGCTTAGCCTTATACGAGGGGTAACAACCAAGTTTTGACCCGAGGAGCGTAGGGCCCGCTGAGGGGTGTAGGGCTCTAGGAGTGGACGCAAGAGACCAGGACAGTCAGTCTTGAGAATTTTAAAAACAGTAGTAAGGGCTTTGAACTGAACTCGGGCTTCCATGCGCAGCCAGTGTAATTTCTGGATGGTGTTTCTTGCAGAGCACCTACGAGGGAGGCCGGCAACTGCCCTGGCAGCAGAGTTTTGTATGCGTTGTAGCCGCGCCATCTCAGCTTTGTTAAGGCCAAGACAAAGGACATTGGCGTAGTCCAGTCGAGCCAAGATGGTAGACTGGACTATCAGTTGGCGCGTATGGTGGTCAAAAAAGCCAAGGATCGGATGAAGGATCCTCAACAGGCCCACACAGGTGGCAGCCAGTTTCTTAGTGTGGGTCTGGAAGTTAAGAGATGCGTCCACCCAGACACCAAGGTTTTTTACCACGGTTTTGGGGGGGGGGATAGGGCCCAGTGCGGACGGCCACCAGTGTTCAGTCCAGTAGTCGGGATTTTTACCCAGAAACAACACCTCTGTTTTGCCAGCGTTCAACTGGAGGCAGTTGTGTGACATCCAGCGTGCGACTGCCTCTAATCCGTTCTTGAATCTCGCCGCTGAGATCGAGGGGCCTTCAGTCAGGGAGATGACCAGCTGGGTGTCGTCGGCGTACGACACTAGCGTCAGGTCCCATTCTTTTGCTATTTCAGCGAGAGGTTGGACATAAAGATTGAATAGGGACGGGCTGAGCGCCGATCCCTGGGGGACGCCTTGCTCTATGGGGTGAGGCTGGGATATGAACGGGGGGGCAGAGACCCGGAAAGATCTGTCTGTCAGGAACGATCGGAACCACTCTAGGGCAAGGTCTTTGATACCTATGGCTTCGAGACGTTTTAGCAGGATAGAGTGGGAGACCGTATCAAAGGCTGCGCTAAGGTCGAGTAAAATCAGCGCAGCGCTTTGACCGGCGTCCAGGATGTCCCGTAGGTGTTCAATGGTGGTCAGCAGGGCAGATTCGGTGCTGAATCCTGGCCTGAAGCCGTTCTGTGATGGGTCTAGGGTTTGATGTTGCGTCATGTAGTTGACTAGAACCTTGTTCACATGGGCTTCTGCCAATTTTGAGGCCCATGGAAGCAATGAAATTGGTCTAAAATGTTCTGGTTTTGATGGGTCTAGGGTGGGTTTTTTTATGATTGGAGAGACCCAGGCCTGCTTCCAACATGTGGGAACCACCGCTGAGGAGAATGATAGGTTAAGCAGGGTAGTCAGAGGAGGAAGGAAGAACTCGAGAGATTCTAGAAATTTGGCGGGTCTCATGGCGTCTGTGGGAGAGTCAGATTTGACTTTAGTGCACAGTTTGGCAAGTTCGTCATGTGTTAAGCTGGGGATGAGGGACAGACTGGGACTGTCTGGCAAAGGCTCACGTGGTTTGGAGGTATCCGGGAGGTTCTGAGGAAAGGAGGTATAGATTTTCTTTACTTTTTCTGTAAAGAAGGTGGCAAGTTCATCGCATTGTTGTGCGGAGGTAATACCAGGGGCAGGATTAGAACTATCTTTAAGTTTTTGAACAAGTTCAAAAATAGTTTTTGAGGGGTTCTCACTAGAGCTGATTGCTTCCGCATAGAAGGAAGCACGGGTGGTGCGAACCGCCTTGTGGTACGACCTCAATTTTAGCAGGTAAGCAGCTTTGTCGGTGTCCTTATATTCTTTCCTCCACTGGCGTTCCGCTCTTTTGCAGTCTTTCCGCATGGTTAGAAGATTTTCATTGTACCATGGGTTGGATGGAGTGTTACGGGTTTTAGTCCATTTTGCTGGAATTAGGGAATCTAGTCCTGAGTTGATCCATTTTTGAAAGGCCGCGTAGGCGGAGTTAATGTCTCCGTCTGTGAGGTTGAGGTGGAGGTTGCCTAGTTTACTAGTAAGATCGCTAGGTCTCAGTTTATGCCACGGCCTCTTGTATCGGGAACTGGTGGTGTTTTTCACAATCGCGTCTCTGATCTTCAGGGAGAATTTGATAAGAGAGTGGTCAGTCCACCCCAGGGTTTAGGGGGGACAGCCGAGGCATCTAAGAGGTTGGAGAAAACAGGGTCCAATAAATGCCCGGCAGAGTGAGTGGGAGTTTGGATGAGTGGGTTTAGCTGAAGGGCTGTGAGGTCTGCCTGAAGGTTCTTAATGGTAGGATCGGTCAGGGAGTCGAAATGTAAGTTAAGGTCTCCCAGGATGGTAAAGTTGGGAGAGGATATCACTAGAGTGTGAGCGACATCTAGGAGTTCCTCAATGAACCTGGCAGTGGGGCCAGGGGGCCGGTAGATATAAAGTCCGGAGAGGGTGAACTGGGGACTAGTGGAGATTTTGAATCGTGCGCTTTCACAACCCCAGATGGCTTCCTTTTCAAAAGTGCAGTTGTATGACGATTTGTAGATAACAGCTATCCCCCCACCCCTGGACTCTCTATTGATGGTTTTTATAGAGAAGCCCTCAGGCAGCAAGAGATTTAGGATGCTGTTTTGGTCGTCGTGGAGCCAGGTTTCGCAGATAAACATAATGTCTGGACATTCCTCTGTTATAAGGGTGAACACATCGGCGTGGTGTTTCACAAGGGATCTAACATTCTGATTGCCTCCTACGTTGCCATTGTGCTTGCGTAAATGCACTACTTGCTGTGCGTCTGGGGTGTTGGTGAACTTCTGTGTGGTTGTTTCACTTGTTCCTAATTTATTGCACAGTATTTGGTGTTATGGTGTCTTTATTATTTATTTATTTTTTTCCTTGAATTTGACAGTGCTTGTTTATTTATTTTTTTCTTCTCTGCTTGAGTCCCCCACTTCTCTGGCGGCCTGCCGCGTCTTCGGCGTTTGATGTGCGCTGTACCCGGCCGGCGCAGGGTCGATTTGGCGTGTAGCACTGCTTTGTGCAGCTCTCACGCTCACACGCGTCTATCCCCGACGCTCTTGCCGGGCCTTCCACTCCTGCGCATGCACGCTCGACGCGCCTGGGCCTCTTCGCACGCACGCGTGCAGACGGTGCCTCTGGCCTTCCCTTGCTCGCGTTTCGCCTCGCGGTGCCCCTATGCAGCTCAGGGCTCACGCTGCTCACCAGTGAGGTTGGAGACGTCGCCGGACCTCTGGATCCTGCCTGGCTCTCACGTCGGGCGATTTGTTCGGCGCTGGTCTTTCTTGTTTCTACGTGTTGCGCTCCGCTACGCCTGGTGCTTCTTTGGACGGCGTCTTGACTGTGATGGCGTTGTTGGCTGTATCCCACCCTCGTCGCCAGTGTAAAGGGGTGAGTTACCATGTGCTGGGTAATGAGTAAATAACTACGACACATACACACACTGTGGAGGGTTGGTCGGACCGGAAGTCCCGAGCGTCCTCCGACCATTTATTTATACCCTTCTGGCCACGCCTGACCAGAAGGTGATACATTTTGCACACGTAGTTCCGGCCGAGGCCGGAGCTACCAAAACACTAGAGCGCTACAGCACTCACCCAAGACACCTAATAGAAAGCATACCTTATGGGAAGATGGTGCAATTGCGTCGCATTTGTTGCAATTAAATAGATCTTAAAATAGCTCAAACGGAAAGCTCAAAGATATTCCTCGAAAGAGGCTACAGTCAACAAACTATATCTAAGGCCATAGTTAAATCGATGATTCCTACCAGGGACTCTCTGCTTAAAATATGAAGACCAGACACTTGCACAGAGAGCGTCCAGGATTCTAATATTAGTTTCGGAATGATAACAAGATACAGTAAACAGCACAATCAGATACACAAGATTGTACAAAAGAGTTGGCCAATTGTATTAAATGATACGGTGATAGGACCCCTGTTGCCACAGAGGGTCTCTATCGTTGTACAGTAAATCACCTTCCATGAGGGACACATTGGTAAATACTAGCCCAGAGGTGACAGAGAAGACCAGCTGGCTCCAAACTAATAAGGGATTTTACAAATGTTGCACATGCAAGCGGTGTGCACATGGAGTAAACAGGAGTACATATGTAACTCCTTTCAGCAGTAAGACCTACGCAATACAGAAACATCTGACATGCAAGACAGAATATGCTGTCTGTTAGAGCCGGCTGTCTCTAGTTGGCAGAGGTATACACTTCTGACAAATAGGGACACACCTTTTCTAGTCAGGGCAAGGGGATCACACCCTTCGATAACCCCTGCTCACCCCCTTGGTAGCTTGGCAGAGCAGACAGGCTTATCTCAGAGGCTGTGTGTTAAGCATTTATGACCACATACAGTAATAACGTGAATACACTACAAATGGACACGACACCGTAGTATTATAAAAATAAGTATTTTTATATAAGGCTTAGCACAAGACCAAATAACGACAAAAATGTACACAATCTTAATAAATACTCGGGGAAGGGAAAAAGGATAGTTCAATGGTAGTTTCTTCTTTAGCACAAAAGTCTTTAGTATCAAAGCAAATCTTCTTCTTGGCAATACAGTTCTTAGCAACAGGGTAACCCACACGGGGGCTACACGACGTCGAGGCAAAGTCAATCCAAAGGTTCGGCGTCGACCGCGAGGAGCGCTACGTTGAGCCTGGAGTCACACGGACCCCCCAACAACACAGTACCTTTGGAAAATGAAGCACACGATGATCAGCGGCGACGAGCAATCCGGCGTCGCGTCTTCGGTGTCGATCAGGCCTCAGCAGGCGTCGTCGTTGATGATGCGGTTGCACAGAGTGAGCAGCGCTCACGGCGTCGAGAGGGCACGAGGCGATGCGATCAGCAGCGGTGCAGACACGAGGTCCCTTGGAGATGGAGCCGTACTCCCACTCACTGGCATTGCTGCTGGCGTCGGTCGGGCCCGGCGGCCGGTCGTCGAGGAAGCGGGGCACTGGAGCCGTTACTCACTATGTCGAGCTGGATTCGGCGACGTCCGTCGGCGTCGAGGTTGCTGGCTCTTTCAGAGGTGCTGGATTCACAGGTTCCAGCAAATAGCACTTTAAACAGATGAAGTCCTTTAGCCCTGTGAATTCAGCAGGAGACTGGCACTCTTCCAGTCCTTGGAGATTTTCTTAGCAAGCGTGAGGGTACACAGACAGTTCCTCTCTCCTGGTTCCTTGGCAAAAATAAAGAAGCACGGCAGGATTCCCCCCAGCAAACAGCACACTGGCAGAAGGGGTAGGCAAGTCCTCAGATCAGCAGGCCTCTTGTCCTTGGTTACAGGGTTCCTTGTCAGAAGTGATCTAAATTCTTGGTTCAGGGGTCCTTCTCTTATACCCCTTCTCGGCTTTGATCCCTTTGTCCATGCAGGGGAATTTCCCAACATCCTGGGTCTGTCGTGGGTGGAGCCAGGCAGAAGCACCTGGCCTATTCACTGAGCAGGGCTGGGTCCTCAGACGCCCAGCAGGAGGTGGAGCCAGCATTGACACTGGCAGGAGCAGAGCTATTGGCCTCCTGGCAGGAGGTGGGGCTAGGATCATCCATGGCAGGCACAGAGCCATCAGCCGCTTGGCAGGAGGTGGAGCCAGCATTGTACCAGGCAGGGCAGGCTATCAACAACTACTCTCCCCTACTCTCAACGCAAATGTCCCACTCATCCCACACTGACTCATCCAGACCTCTTGGAGCCACCCAGCTCCTGTCACACACACGCAAGACCAGCAGAAACCAGAAATGGTTAGAGGAGAAAATAGACACTTTCTAAAAGTGCTATTTTCGAACCCAGAGTCCAAAGACCATCCACACCAACGGATAAGTAATTAAACCCCGAGTTCAGGGATACCAAACTCGACATTGCACCATGCTCCCCGAGCCAGCTAGAATCATAGCATTAATAATCCCGGCGACCCATTCTAACTAATGGAGAGCAGGCTACCTCGCAATAGTGAAGAACGAAGATGGCGGTTGTTCACTATCAGGACATGCCAACTTGGTCAGGCGTGTCCTACCTTACACTTACAATGCACCCTGCCCCTGGGCCTACCATAGGGGTGACTAACATGAAGTCAAGGGAAGGTTTGAGGAGCTGGCAAGTAGGTATACCTGCGCAGCCTGCGTGACAGCACTAGGCTGCACGTGGGTCTCGCAATGACCGACCCGTAGACATCCTGTTACGAGGCCGCTCCTGTGGGTGGCACAACACGTGCTGCAAGCCCACGAGCGGCATTTGTATTTACAAGCCCCGGCACTCCTGGTGCACTAGACTAGGGACTGACAGTAAACCAAATAAGCCAAACATGGATACAATAGATACATCAATTTAACATAGGGAGCACTTGCGCTATGGCACTGATCAGCAGTGGCACGGCGCCCAAAGCATATACCAGCAAAACATCGTAAAACAGTGGAGGCAAACAGAAAAAATGGAGGAGAGACTCAAGCCAATGATGTCAGGTCTAACACTGTCTATGTCTTGGAATGCCCATGTGGACTCCAATATGTAGGCAGCACTAAACTGCAAGTGCATAAACGTATCCTTCAGCACTTAGGAGCCATCAGCAACCAGGATAATACTTATCCAGCTGCTCGCCACTTTAGAGACACATACAATTCCAATAACACAGGGCTTAAATATTTTGTTATTGATAGTGTTCCACCAAGTAGGCGAGGAGGCAATAGAGAGTTGATGTTGCGAAGGCTCGAAACAAGATTCATACTACAGTTAGACTCCAAAACACCAGGAGGACTTAATGTGGCTGAAGATTTACATACATGCTTAGGCTAACTGATCTTATTATGTAAATCCTATGTTAATTGTGCTGTGTCAATGTATTTATTTGAACTATGTGAGAGTTGGAAAGGTTTTAAGCCTCAAAGATAATGGACTTACTGAAATAGTCATAGCTTCAGCAACAGTGGCTTCAATAATAAATGAGACTATTCAAGGCAGCTAGATATGAAAGTCATAATTAGGACTAACCAACAATTTTATTGACATTTAATATGATTGTTTATAGGTATATTTATTGATTCTATTTATATATGTATTTATTAATCTACAGCTTATTTGTACAGTAATTGGATAATATGATTTTGTACATATTTTAATACATAGTATGTGTTTTATACAGTGTATTTATATGTAAAGGTTTTATTTATTTATGGATTTTATCAAATTTTCCTGAATGAATTTAATTCTTTAAGCATATTTATCTAGCTTGTTTGCACATTGTGGAAAGTCTATGCCTATTCCTATATTAATGAGTACAATGACAGCCATTCCATTAGAAGGGATTATACTTTAATACCTCACCAAGCTGCATAGTCAACTGAATACTACCCTAATGTAATGAATATGGAGGGATTAATTAGCTGGACAAAGCAAATTGTAGAACCAACATTTACTCTGAGTTCGTAAATGAAACTTGAACGTTAAGGAATCCGTTATATTTTAATTCACTTCACCATTATTTTTATATTCATATAATCACACTTGCACTTATTTTTCATTGACATTCATGAATAAACGTGTGCATAGAAGTCATTGGCAGTGCCTGCTGAACCAAAATACAATATAATGAGGTTTAGGCTACTTCGTTTAAACAACATAAATAGTGTTGTTTTTAAAGGGTCTAAAGCAGTTAGCAGTATTGTACTAGGATGTTCCAAATCCTTTTATTTAAATTGTAAATGAAATCTAGGCACTGTTTTCACTATTCTCGCCAAAAAACAAGTGCGATGTAAATGAAATTTCATCTATGTCTATTGTCATGCATGCAAAATGACTGTCTTGAAGCATGCACTTGTCACTTTAAATTAAAAAAATACTGTCCTACCTGTGTCATGTGATCAAGGCTCACCAAGAGCCGAAACGTTATGGCGGCACAAGCAATAAAGAAATAAGAAGACTGGAAACTGGGTCAGTGTCTGGGTTTTTAAGCGCAAACTTAAACATGCGGAGTGTATTAATATGTATAGAAGCGGCCCCTTGCTGAACGCGAGTCTGCATACAGCAACAAGTGGACTGGTGGTGCGTGCTGTAAGGTTTATGGTGCAGCGAAGTCTGAATATGACATTTTCCTAACCCACTGGGGTAATAATTGAACTTTTATTGAGGCCTCGTCGATCAACTCACTGTAGTAACACTTGAAAGCACTCCAGAAACCAGGATACAGCGCGGCTGTGTACGCCAACAAGGGCGGGTTTCAGGACATAAATCAGATGCTTCCCTGCTCAGCGCCATGCCCTCTGTTCCAGCCTGTGAAAAAGTGCTTTGGAAGCACGAAACACGTCGGCCTTAAACGGATGGTGGTGATGTTGCATCAACTTGGCTGTAGCTTACATGCAATAAACGCAAAAGGATACTACCAGTGCGAGGTTTCTTTCGAGGGGACAACTCTCTTTGCTTTTGATATATATAGACCCTGTTATAGACACACTCCTGGTTTACTCTCCTTTTTCTCGAAATAACCAGAGTCAGGGCCCCAATGTAGTAAACGGTGCTTCAGATTTATTTTGGCAAGAAAAAACCCAACGCGTTTCGAGATCAGCCGATCTCTTCCTCCTATTATTTCTTGATTCCGCCATTGCTTCTGACACAACCCACCAGCCGGTGTTTAGTATTGTGCACCGTACTTCTCCGTATCGCTCTGTGCTTTGCTGCCGCTGCTCTCTCTTCTGGAGACGGGTTGTCACAGTTCCCACACAAACGTTTAATTCCGGTCCGATTTTCAGCTACCGGACGATAATGCGTTTTAAACGCGGCTTTCGATAAATCGAAAGCCGCTTCCTTCTCTTGTTTTGACAAATCCCGGAAACACGGCACAGCAAAAGTCAGGCGGGCGGAAGCAATTACATTCAATTAAACACACGCTGAGATGGCGTGCTTCTGCCTCTTGAGACGGCGGGCTCTCGACGGGGTTTGCCAGCCCTTATTATAGACACACTCCTGGTTTACTCTCCTTTTTCTCGAAATAACCAGAGTCACGGCCCCAATGTAGTAAACGGTGCTTCAGATTTATTTTGGCAAGAAAAAAAACCAACGCGTTTCGAGATCAGCCGATCTCTTCTATTTTTCGATTCAGCCATTGCTTCTGACACAACCCACCAGCCGGTGTTTGCAGATGTGTAAAAAGGGGTGTGGCCTCTTTACACCTCTCTACAACGCAGCCCCCTGGCGCATACTGGAGGTTCCTGGTGGGCTAGTTGGCCCCCAGGGACCCCCAGTATGCAAGGGGAATTAGTTCCCCATCTGCAAACGCGCCGGGGCGCTACGTTGCAGAGAGGTGTAATGAGGCCATGCCCCTTTTTACACCTCACTGTAACGCAGCCCTTTTGTGAAGTCATGAGTGATGTCACTGACCATGTCATGAGTGATATGTGACATCATCAGCAGTGCATTGCGGGGGCGCAAGTTATAGTTAACTATAACGGTGGAATTACAATGGATTTGTATGAGTGAAATGTCCAGCTAACTATAACATTTGTGAAACTATGGTTTTTCAGTGAATTTCTAAGGTTTTTAAATGCTAATTTTGAACTCTAACGTGTGTGAAACCTATGGTTTCTTCAGTGAATATATATAGGATTCATTGTCGAAACGCGTAGCGTGTTGACTGGGCAATAAACTCGTCATGCTGCAGTTTTCCTGAGTGCGTCTTCCTGCTTTGAAGCAAACTGTTGATTATAGTTAATTTCGGTCGCGTGGTCCGCCGAACTTAAGACGCCACCTGACTAGGGAGTTGGGATCCCGGAAGGACCTCGCTGCTTTGTGGAAAAAAAAATAATATATATATATATATATATATATATATATATATATATATATATATATATATATTACCTACTGGCGGTCGCCAGTAGGTAGTTATAGTTAGGATTTTTTTCAATGTTAAATCTCAAAATTCTATTTGGAATAACTTTGGCGCCGGTTGACGAATCTGCCTCAAAATTTCCTCAAAATGGCCTCGTGGCGTTCCGGTCCTTCCCTGAAAGTTTGGGGGGGATTCGTCAAGCGGGGGCCGAGATAAAAGGGGGGTCCCAAAACGCGTTTTCCCCATGTTAATTTCCATAGGGCGGTCGATTTCACTTTTAGCCCGGACGGCTGAATGGATTTCCACCAAACTTGGCAAAATTGTAGGGACTGGTAGCCCGATGTGCCTTTGCTATGTCTCAAGATATGTGCTCCAGTGGATTTTGAGTAATTAAGGTTCAAAAAAATATATATATCTATAGCCGCGCTCCGGTACGCGCACCGGTACGCGCACCGGGCGCTTACCGCGACTTGCGCGCAGAAAGCTGATTGGCTCTGGGGTGTCTGTAAACATTCTAAACAGTCCGGAGCGGCCGCCATCTTGTGTCTCGGTAGGATCGAGTCACGAGAGGTGGCAAAAACAAAGAGGGAAATGACCATAAGGGGGCAGAGTAGAACCCCCTTGACCCCCTAGGTTTGATGTGGGGGCCATAAAAGGGCCCCGCGGAGCAAAAAAAAAATAAAAAAAAATTTTGATTTTCGCGGGGTGAGCGCCCGGTACGCGCACCTGTACGCGCACCGGTAAGCGTACCGGGGAGCGTACCATGGGGAAAAAGAATGACAGTTTTAAAAGTAGCTGTTTAAAAAAAAAAATGTTTTGTTGTTTTTTTTATACATACACATACATATATATAAATGCATATGCATATATATATATGCATATATGTGTATATGTGTGCGTGTAGAGAGAGGTAGAGAGGTAGAGGTGTAGAGGTAGAGAGGTAGAGAGGTAGCGGTAGAGAGGTAGAGATTAGTAGAGAGAGAAGAAGAGAGAGGTAGAGAGGTAGAGAGTAGAGAGTGAGTAATAGAGAGTAGAGAGTGAGTAGTAGAGAGTAGTAGAGAGCAGTAGAGAGAGTAGCAGAGAGTGAGTAGTAGAGAGTAGTAGAGTGAATAGTAGAGTGAGTAGTAGAGAGTAGTAAAAGTAATTTACAATCGTTCGGAATATCGGTGTTTGGGCAGATATGATCCAGGGACCCCCAGTATGCAAGGGGAATTAGTCCCCCCTCTACAAACGCGCCAGTGGCCTGCATTGCAGAGAGGTGTAACAAGGGTGTGGCCTCATTACACTTCTCTGCAATGCAGCTCCCTCGCGCATACTGGAGGCTCCTGGTGGACCAGTTGACCCCAGGGACCCCCAGTATGCAAGGGGAATTAGTTCCCCCTCTGCAAACGCCGCAGTGGGCTGCGTTGCAGAGAGGTGTAACAAGGGGCATAGTCTCATTACACCTCTGCAATGCAGCCCCTGGCGCATACTGGAGGTTCCAGGTGGGCTAATTGGCCCCCAGGGGCCCCCAGTATGCAAGGGGAATTAGTTCCCCCTCTTCAAACATGCACGGGGGCTGCGTTGCCGAGAGGTGTAAAAAGGGTTGTGGCTTCATTACACCTCTCTGCAATGCAGTCCCCTGGCGCATACTGGAGATTCCTGGTGGGCTTTCAGGTCTTATATAGTTAGGAATTAGCATTAAAAAAACCTTTGAAATTCACTGAAAAAACCATAGGTTTCACACCAGTTATAGTTAGGAATTAGCATTTAAAAAACCTTTGAAATTCACTGAAAAAACCATAGGTTTCACACCAGTTATAGTTAGGAATTAGCATTTAAAAAACCTATTAAATTCACTGACAAAACCATAGATTTCACACCATTTATAGTTAGCTGGAAATTTTACTGACATAAAACCATTGAAATTCCCACGTTATAGTTAGTTGGACTCACTATAACTTGCGCGCCTGTAATGCACTGCTGATGACGTCACATATTACATCACTCATGACATGGTCAGTGACATCACTCATGACATCACTGATGACACCATCCTTGTGACAGAGTGACAGACCTAATTTCAGTGTAATGTAACGCTTGAAACACATATTCAAAAATAGAAACAAACATTTTCAAAAAAATGGAGATACCCAAACCAGTAACAACAACCAATTCAGTAATTCCACCATCTATATACACATCCACTCATTCACCAACAGTTCTATATAGTCACTCATATATATACTCACTCATCATATGTAGTGATACACCTATACATCCTGTTACACATCAGCAGTCATCCAAAAGTTACTCACACACATACTCACACATGCAAATAAACTATTGAACATCCATTTATTTGCATATACATTTATACACACACTACCACCTTACTTCTAAGGAAACTTACCCATACTTACTCTCTTAAACAATCACTTATAGAAACACATACTTATTTAAACAGGAACTCCTACAATCTCTCACTATATATACTATACTCACTTATATACATCAATACTCACATATACTAGATTAAAACATATGTCGTTACTAATGAAGACCTTAGTGAGACAGTCATTCACTCACTAACACACACATATACACACTCATCCACCCATACAGTCCTGCACATATGCTGTCTTCAAAACACATACAAACAGTGAGTCAGTCACCAACCCCTGCAGCCACTTATACACAAAGAGAAACACTGATACAAAGATTTAAATATTTAAACAATACTGGCTAATATATGTATTCACTAAGATACACGTAATAAGCCAGTTACCCAACCAATTTTTTTTTTAAAAACATCCATTTACACACTTATTTAAACATTTATTCTTCCATCGACCTTTACAAATACATATATAAAACAAATTTATTTTTCAGAAAGACACACATTCACTGGATGGTGTCATCAGTGATGTCATGAGTGATGTCACTGACCATGTCATGAGTGATGTAATATGTGACGTCATCAGCAGTGCATTACAGGCGCGCAAGTTATAGTGAGTCCAACTAACTATAACGTGGGAATTTCAATGGTTTTATGTCAGTAAAATTTCCAGCTAACTATAAATGGTGTGAAATCTATGGTTTTGTCAGTGAATTTAATAGGTTTTTTAAATGCTAATTCCTAACTATAACTGGTGTGAAACCTATGGTTTTTTCAGTGAATATATATATATATATATATATATATATATATTATATATATATATATACATATATATACATATCAATCGCGGCCAAAGTTATTCCCAATAGAATGTTGGGGATTTCCTATGATAACTAGGTCCTAACTATATATTTATTACTGGCGATCGCCAGTAGGTACTATATATATATATATATATATATACATATATATATATATATACATATATATATATATACATATATATATATATATATATATATATATATATGTATATATATATATATATATATATATATATATATATATATATATATATGTATATATATATTACCTACTGGCGATCGCCAGTAATAAATATATAGTTAGGACCTAGTTATCATAGGAAATCTATGGGAATATACATATATATATATATATATATATATATATATATATATATATATATATATATATATATATATATATATATATATATATATATATATATACATATATATATATATATATATATATATATATATATGTATATATATATATATATATTACGCTCAAAGAACTTCTCCGTAGTATAAAAAGAAGAGAGCAGCACTCCGGGGAATTACTAGGCAGCGTGCAGTTTATTTAGCACAAACAAACGTTTCGGCAAAAAGCCTTCGTCGGTGTCACAACCCATAATCCAAAACACACCTTAAATGAAATCATGTGATGATTCATGGACATCAACAAGGGACTGAACCCTCAGCTGTACCATAAGCGCCATCTTAGAGTGGTTTTCTAAGAATCAAAACCATACAGATATAAACCACGGATTGGTTAAATCAAATAGGCAGAGGGCAAAATTCGATAATGCATTCCAATGATTATACAAAAGAAATATAGCCGTGGATCGGCTGGGGTCCCTTGAGTGAAGAGAATAAACAAATTCATGACCACATACAATAAAGTGCTGAAAATTATACCTAAATATTTGCAAAGAGGAAGTGGCCTACTTCATATCAGCCATGAAGGCGAATATTATTAGGTGCTATAAATCCACCCTGAATAAATAGTAAAGGAAAAGTTAATAAATCCTACAACACAGCAAAACAAAAAGCCGGACGTCCGTCCAGCGGGATACATTCACAGCAAGCTATATACAAATGATCACAACTGTACAGAGGAGAATGGTCATATTCATGAGATCCATCCAATCAAAAACCTGATTAATGTAGAGAGTGATCAAGGTCAAAATATATACACAAACATACAGATACTAGCACAATCTAAGAGGAGTGAGATTCCGATACGAGACGTATAGTATATATACAATATCCTATTCCATATAGTCTAAGCACACTATATACACTAAATACATATTTACTTTTTCATCAATTGACCATACTTACAAACAGTTATGCATAGTATTATAACGTACAGATAATCTAAAGGCAAGATGGAATATCAGGTGTTAATGACCATGTACTCCTATTCAGCCCTTCATTTTCCCAGATGGACCACCATGTCCTCACCACTATTCATACCTTTGGGGAACTTGGTAGACAGATCAATTATGTATCTAGACTCAAGGCGTCTGAGCCTTCTTAGCCTATCTCCACCCCGTGGATTGAATGGGACATGATCCAAGCCAAAGTAGCGTAATTTCGTTCTATCCTTTTTATGGTGTTCGGCAAAATGCCTCGCTACTGGGTACGCGGGGTCCACCTTTTCGATCGCCCTCTGATGTTCGAGCACTCTCAGTTTAAGTTGGTTGATGGTTCTACCAATATATCTGAGACCGCATGGGCATATAAGACAGTACACAGCATAGGTGGTGCTGCAGGTAATGAACTTATTGATTGTCTTGGTCCTACCAGCATCAGGAATATCATATTGCAGAACCCTACGACTGTTGCTACAAGCTTTACACTTCCCACATGGGAAAAAACCACTCATAGTTTTCAAGGTGTTGGTATTGCTTTGAGTGGGTAAGGGTTCTAGATGGCTGTGTACTAACACATCTCCCAGAGACCTCGCCTTGCTAAAGGTCACCAGAGGATGCGCGGGCAGATCCTCTCTGAGTACTTCGTCTGTGAGCAAGATGTGCCAATTTTTGCGCATCAGGCTCCTCAGTCTATCAGCACCTGCAGAGTAAGGGGTGATCATTCTAAAGACATTCCCAGTGTTCTTATCTGGCGTCTTTACTTTCTCATCTAATAGATCAGCTCTCGGAATCGTTCTCACTTTTTTCAGTGTGTTGGACAAAAGTGGCTCATCATAGCCCCTGAGTCGGAAGCGAGAAAGGCATTCCGAGGCAGCCGCCTCGAAATCCTTATCTTGGGTGCTATTTGTTTTTATCCTCAAGAGTTCACCGTACGGGATACTCTTGACGAGCTTAGGTGGGTGGGCACTATTAGCAAACAGAATAGAATTTCCCGCTGTCTCTTTGCGATAAAGAGACGTTTGGACTCGGCCATCCTCGATGTGAACCCGCAGGTCCAGATAGTGAGCGGCCACTCCACTAATAGTACCAGACAGGTGCACATTGTAGATGTTGTCATTGAGAATATCAATGTATTTTCTGGCCGATTCCTCTGTACCCTGCCACACGATGAACAAGTCATCTATGTAGCGGTACCAATGTACCACTTTCCCACTTTCACCCTCTTCGTCATAGCTCCTGGGCACATGCTCCTCCCACCAGCCGACGAACAAGTTCGCATAGCTGGGAGCAAAGCATGTGCCCATCGCTGTTCCAGAGGTTTGTCGGTATAGACTATCTTCGAACAAAAAGATGTTGTTCTCCAAACAGAATTGCACAAATTCTATTAACATCACATTATGTTGAGCAAACCGAATGGGACGTTTGTTTAGATAGTATTCAACAGCAGATAGTCCATTTCCATGCTCAATGATGGTGTATAGGCTGGTAATATCCATCACTAAGAAAAGATAATCATCTTGCCAATCCATATTGTCCACTCTCTTTAAAAAGTCCTTTGTATCTTGGACATAAGAGTCCAGACCTAAAACCAGAGGGAAGATATAGTTGTCCACAAATTTGGACATATTCTCTGTTAGCCCACCGATAGATGCCACAATCGGTCGGCCAGGAGGAGTGACGTTGTTCTTATGTAGATTCGGTAAATGATAAAAAGTAGGTATCATTGGATTACTACTTCTTAAGAAGATGTGTTCGTCTTTGTCAAGCATAGAGAGGTTGTACCACTTAAAGATCAAATTATCATATTCCCTAATACTTGCATCATACAGATCTTTAGTCGTGATGACATAGTATTTTGTATCCGAAAGTTGCCTCATTGCTTCTTGGTAATAATACTCCCTTGTCATTAAGACGACATTACCTCCTTTATCCGAGGGTTTTATAATTGTTTGTTTGTCGCTTAACAGTTCCTGCAAGGCTTTCTTCTGGGATTGAGTGATGTTACTGGGAATAGAGTGGGAAACCTTTCTTTCTTTCTTTGACCAACTCCATCATCATGGCTTCAGAGAAGGCATCAATTGCATCCCAAGGGGATTGAGGAATGAACGTTGAGAGAGGTTTAAACTGACTCCCATCTCTTTCTTGTTCAATACCTTGGGCCACTGCCCTCTCTGCCATGTTCATTGCCGAAATGTCCGTGTCAACATTTTCACTCCTGAGAGCTTCCATGGCTTCAATGCAGGACATGTCCCGGCCGATCAAGATGTCAGTAGCTGTTATCCTGAGCCCAGGTTTGGACATACCCTTAATGTGTGGTCTTAATTTAAAATGTTTGTGTAACTTCAGTTTTCTGGTAAACTTGAAAAGATCGATCTTGGTTTGTGTGAATTCGAGATCCGTATTAGGGCAGAAGGAGAGCCCAAGGCTGAGGAGCTCTTCTTCTCATCGGTCAGGAGTTTATTTGTGAGATTTACCACTGTAAGGCTGCTCCCATTATCGCGCTGTTCTTCTCCAATTCTTACTTCTTCGTTTTGCGATATGACCATGTTTGGGGTTTTGTTTTGCCCTTTCCTCTTCCTTTTGCCGCCTCCTCCGGCTCTTCTAGTCCTCCTTCTTCTTGTCGTTCCGGAGGCTTGTTTTTGCCACCTCTGAGCCAATTCTGTTGGATCAGCTGGAACTCCGCGTGAAAAGGAGCAGGGGTTCTCCTTCTTTCACTCCTCTGTTCCCGTTGGTCATCTCCTGATTCGTCTGCCGTTACCTCTGACTCTGAGGTTGGCACACTGGAGCCTGGTGTTAGCGCGGTGCCTTGGATCATAGCCTTCCTGGGTGCGTCGTACTTTTTTGCGAACGTCAGGATACGCCCCTGTCGATAGTCATTTTCGTCACGTTCGAATTTTTCTTGTTTACGTGACATTATTTTCTGCTGGTATCTGACCAGACGTTTTTTCAGGGCTTCCTTTAGTTCATTCACCCTTGAAGAGTCGCCTTCCCCATCTATGAGGGTTTCTAGTGCTTGTATTTCTGCTAGAGCTTTGTCCCTGTCGCTCCATGCGTACTTTACCAGGAGTTTCAGGATACCATCACAGTATGCCTGAGTATGTTCTTGCCAGTCCGTTAGCAGTTGGGGATCAGGGTGCTCATAAGCCGGCACTGTATACACTCTTAACCCTCTGGGCACCATTTTTTCATCGATGTAGCTACTGAGGCTGGTGGCCTCCCACCACTTGCGGATCTCCCGCTCATGCAGTTTCTCAAGTTTAAAAAATAATTCATTAAGCTTGTTGCTCCCGTCTCCCGCCCCGGAGGACGAGGCTGCCGCTGTAGCTGTGAGCGGTCTGTCATGTTTCTTGAACATATCCTGCGCCATGGCACGGCGCTCCTGCTCGCCAAACATTTCCATAATTGTACAGGGTCGGGTTGCATTCACTCGATTAAGTGCTGTTGCTCATAACCATCCTGGTTAGAGGCACGCTGTGTTTCGCTCCCCTAGGCGCTCTACCGTTGCATGCAAACACTCCAAGCTTGATAGAAGGGAGCAGGGCTTACCGGTCAGACGCGTAGTCTTTCTCACCTCAGACGGAGGCGGGCAGAGGATTTTTTTCTCACGGCGCTGTTTTTCTCAGAAGCCGGAGCCTCACCGGTGTCCGTAATTGCTTCGGCGGTGCTCGAGGGATACCTTTTCTCAACGCTCGAGTTTCCACGAAACCCTGTGTATATGTATATATATATTACCTACTGGCGATCGCCAGTAATAAATATATAGTTAGGACCTAGTTATCATAGGAAATCCCCAACATTCTATTGGGAATAACTTTGGCGCCGATTGAGGAATCTGCGAGTAATTTTCCTTAAAATTGCTTATGTATTTAACACTGGGTGTATCAAAGGTTATATTAGAGTGTGAGGAGGTGCATCGTATTATCACATTAATGATATCATCAGTGATGTGAACAGTGATGTCAAATGAGATGTCATCAGTGATGTCATCAGTGATGTCATCAGTGATGTCATCAGTGATGTCACTGACCATGTCATGAATGATGTAATATGTTACATCATCAGCAGTGGATTGCGGGTGCGCGAAATATAGTTAGTACAACTAACTATATAGGAACAATTTCAATGGTTTTTTAAATGCTAATTCCTAACTATATAAGGCCTGAAACCTATGGTTTTTTAAGTGAATATATATATACATAGGCCAAGGTGTATTAAAGAATGAGTTGGTGTATAAGTACCTGAATGGATGATTTAGTTATTTAGTAGGTGCATGACAGACTGTATGTGAGTGATTAAATGTGTCTTGTGTCCTACTGACTGCATGGGTTAGTGACTGATACAGACATTCACACAATTGGTGTGTATGCGGTTGCATGGACTGGTGAGTAGCTACATGACTGTCTATATGGGTTATTGATTGGTTGTCTGAGTATCTGTATGTGTGCCTGAGCGTCTGTGTGGGTGAGTGGGGGGGTGACTCTGTGCATCGATGTGTGAGTGGGTGATTCACTGGATGTATGGGTTCAAGAATGCATATATGAAGGGCTGTATGGGTGGGTCAGTGTGTGTATGGGTGTGTTGGTGAATGAATGGATGCCTCAGTGGTACAAGTGAGAGTAACTGCATATCTGAAAGGCAGTATATGTGAGTGTTGGAGCATTTAACTACCTATATGTGAGAATGCATGATTGTGAGAGTGGCTGTATGGATGAGTGTGTGCTTGTATTAGTTATTGTATACAAGTGTAAGTATGTGTTACTATATGCTTACATAAGTGAGATGGTGTGTGTATAACTGTGTAGGTGAGTAAATGGGAGTGTGATTGATTCTTTGCATGACTGATTAGGTGTTTGAGTAACTCTATGGATAAGTGGCAGTGTGTGAGTGTATGTGTAGATATGTGAGTGCATATGATAGTGCCGTATGGAGGGTTGACTCCATGTATGAGTGACTGTATGGATGAATGAGTGGATGTGTATGAAGACCTTGGAATTAGTGGGTGGGTATGTACTAGCTGGTACAGGTGTGTCTATGGTTTTTAAAATGGTAGTCTGTATTTTAGAGTGGGTGTCTCAAAGATTATATTAGGGTATGAGGAGGTGCATCAGATTGTCACGTGGATGATGGCATCAGTGATGTCATTTGAGATGTCATCAGTGATGTCATCAGTGATATCACTGACCATTCCATGAATGATGTAATATGTGATGTCATCAGCAATTTATTTCAGGGTCGCGAGTTATAGTTAGCTCAACTAACTAAAACGGCTGAATTTCTCGTTTTTTGCAAGTGAAATGTCCAACTAACTATAATGTCCCTGAAACGTGGTTTTTCAGTGAATTACTAAGGTTATTTAAATGCTAATTTCTAACTATAACATCCCTGAAACCTACATTTTTTTCAGAGAATTTCAAAGGTTTTTTAAATGCTAAGTGCTAACTGTGCCTATAAAGGTAGGACATGTGCAGAAAGAGAAAGAAAGGCACAGAAAGAAGCTAGAGAAATGCAGAAATGGGCAACAGAAGTCCAGAAAGACAAAAAAGGTGCAGAAAGAAGCAAGAGATGTGCAAAAAGAACCAACAGAGGAGCAGAAAGAGGCCTTGATGCAAAGTCATCCTGTACACCCAACCTTTTACTGACGGGTACTGGTGGTGACTGACTCTGACTAACCAGGCCTGCAGCCAGTGCTATGCTGAAAGTTACTTAGAATACAGTGAAAACACCTAAATACACTAGGGTACACTATGGATTGAGGAACCCCTCTGATTGGCATGACCTCCCCTGTATGGCACTAGTACATAATAGGGCAGGGGGATTAAAACTACATCTAACTAAGAGGTGCAGATGGAGGCAAGAGAAGTTCATAAAGAAGCAACATAGGTGCTGAAAAACATGCAGAAAAAAGCAAGTGAAGTCCAGAAAGAGGCAAGTGAGGTGCAGAAAGATGCAATAGCAGTGCGGAAAGAACCACAGAGGTGTAAAAAGAGGCAAAAGGGGTGCAGAAAGGTGTGGGAGAGGTGCAGACAGAAGCAAGAGAGCTACATAAAGAGGCAGGATGGGTGCAGAAAGAAGGAAGAGAAATGAAGAAAGAGGCAATAGAATTGCTAAAAGAAGCAACAGAGGTGTAGAAAGAAGAGAAGTGCACAACTAGGCAAGTGAGGTGCATATACAAACAAGAGCAGTGCAGAAAGAACCAACAGGGAAGAGGGGTGGAGAGAGAGGCAAGAGTGGTGCAATAAAAGGTAGGATGGGTGCAAAAGAGGCAAGAGAGGTACGCCCTCTACGCCGGAACCACCGCCAAGCTCCAGAAGAGACTCCAGCGGATCCAGAACGCCTCAGCCAGACTCATCCTCGACATCCCACGAAACAGCCACATCTCCGGACATCTGAGAGACCTGCATTGGCTCCCCGTCAAGAAAAGAATCACCTTCCGTCTCCTCACCCACGCACACAAAGCCCTACAAGATCAATGCCCGAGCTACCTCAACAACCGAATCAACTTCTACGCTCCCAAACGCCACCTCCGATCAGCCAGCCATGCCCTCGCCGCCGTCCCCCGTATCCGAAGAGCGACAACAGGAGGAAGGTCCTTCTCCTACCTGGCCGCCAAGACCTGGAACTCCCTCCCGACCGACCTGCGCCTGACCCAAGACCACCTCTCCTTCAGGAAGAAGCCCAAGACCTGGCTGTTCGAGCAGTAACGGCACCCCCCTCCCCCAAGCGCCTTGAGACCCTACGGGTAAGTAGAGCGCTCTATAAATGTCTTTGATTGATTGATTGATTGAGAGGTACAGAAGGAGTCAGGGGGTGTGCAGAAAGATGCAAGACAGGTACAGAAAATAGCCTGGAAAGTGCGGAATGAAACAATAGGGGTGCAGAAAGAGGCAAGAGAAGTGTAGAAATAGGCAAGAGAAGTACAGAAACAGGCAAAAGAGGTACATAAAGAGACAGCAGGGGTGAAGAAAGATGCCAGATAGGTACAGAAAATAGCATGGAAAATGTGGAATGAAGCATCAGGTGTATAGAAAGAGGCAAGATAACTAGAAAGGAGCAAGTGAGGTTCTGAAAGAGCCAACATAGGTGCAAAAAGAGGCAAGAGAGGTACTGAAACGGGCAAGAGAAGTCCACAAAGAGGCAAGAGAATTGCTGAAAGAAGCAGCAGAGGTGTAGAAAGAGGAAAGAAAAGTACAGAAAAAAGCAAGTGAGATGCAAAGACAGGCAGGAAAAGTATAGAAAGAGGGAAGGCGAGTGCATAAAGAGACAACAGGGGTATAGAAAGAAGCAAATGAGGTGTAGAAAGAAGTAACAGGCGTGCAAACAGAGGGAAGAGAGGTGCAGAAAAAGGCAAGAAAAGTGCAGAAAGAGGCAACAGAGGTACATCAAGAGACTACAGGGGTGCAGAAAGAAGCAAGACAGGTGCAGAAAGAAGCATGGAAAGTGCACAATGAAGCAACAGGGGTGCATAAAGATGCAACAGACATGCAGAAAGAGGGAAGAGAGGTGCAGAAAGTTTATTTATATATTGGTTTATTTGAAAGGTTTTATATAGCGCTGGCTAGACCTGGAGGTATCAGAGCGCTTTACATGAGTATCATACCATAGTTGCATGTTACATCGTTACAAAGGTTATACAGTTATTAGAGCACAGCTACATAGTTACATGTTAGGTTGAGACAAGCAATAAAGACCATATGCATAAGGGAAAAAGCAGGCAAGGGGAGAGATTCAGGGAGGAGGGGGTAGGAGCAGGGGAAGTAGACAGCGTATGAAGAAGGGAAAGAGGAGGGGAGGGTGAGATACATAGCATGAACGAAGAGGGGTGGGGTTACGGGGCACAAACCAGTAGATGAGTAATAGCTGCGTCCAAAGTCCAGTAAGCTATGATCCCAGGGGAAGTGGTATCATTCCCCCAACTCCAATGTGAGATGCTCCATTTACACAGTGGACTCTCTCAGAGGGGTATCTAAGACTCCAAGGCCTACCTACTGGATATTCCCCGAAAAAGGGGAGAGATAGTGCTTTGGCAAGGGGCGCCATACCATACCTCAACTGTGAGTGGCTCCCTGGTGCTGTGGACTCTCTCAGAGGGATCACTGAGACTCCAGAGAATAAATAATTGAATCTTTCCCCAACAAGGGGAGAAGGATGCTTAGTTAAAGGGCACAAGGCTAGGCGGCGTAGCAGGCAAGGGGAGAGATTAAGGGGAGAGCGGATAGGGGCAGAGGAAGTAGACAAAGAATGAAAGAGGGAAAGTGGTAGGGGAGGGTGAGGGAGAACATGAAATGGGGGAGGGTGAAGGGGGCACAAACCGGTAAATGGGTGAAAACCTCGTCCAAGGTCCGGTAGGCTGCGATCCCAGAGGAAGTGGTATCATTCCCACATCTCCGCTGCGTGAGGCTCCCTTTAAGCAGTTGACTCTCTCAGAGGGGTCTCTGAGACTCCAAGGCCTACCTACTGAATTCTTGCCCAACAAGGGTAGAGGGAGTGCTTTGGTAAGGGGTTCATACACTGCCTCAGCTGTGTATGGTTCTCTTGATGCTGTGGAGTCTCTCAGAGGGGTTGCTGAGAACGCAGAGTAATAATAGTACAAGAGATTGGCAGAATGAGGTCAAGAGAAGTGCAGAAAAAGAAAGAAACGTGCAGAAAGAAGCAATAGAAATGCAGAAAGAGGCAAGAGAGGGGCAGAGAGAAGCAGGAGTGGGTTGCACACCATTAGTACCAATTTTACACCTACATTTAGCAATAAGTACCAGATGACCATTCTAGGTTTGCAAAGGGCCTTCCACCACGGTGTAACACTATTTGCTGCATTTTTGGTAAGGTTTCACCCGTTTCAGCTAGAAAAAAGGCTTTTTTTTGTACAAATCTTCAGATTAGGGTGCAGATGGAGACCCTAATGCAGAAAATGTATAATTGTGCAGAAGTTGGTGCAGCCAAACAGTCACATAATTCCAGTGGCCCTGCTCATACCTCTAACTAGGTCCACAAGTGCTCCTCAGTGATTCCATCTTTTTTTGTCTCACTGAGTTCATAGTTGAGCTTCTATGGAAACGAGGAAGACTAAACCTGAGGTTATCACTCCACAACACAAACTACCATATCACCTAATTACTCTCCATAACTCATAGTACCACCCTACACAATTCCTATACACTAAATACCACATACTTTCTATCCACATAATTTCATTGCACAACATATCACATAATTACACACAATGTACATTCACTCCACTCCAAAAAACCATAGTAAAAAAGGTTTGCATTTACAACGCCAATAGCTCTAATTCTCACAAATGCGAAACCTATTTCATTACAAACACTTTTTTAACTGTTTAACGTGTTTGCAGAGTGGTGGAGAAAGGGTGCTGGGCCTCCGACCAGGGCTCAGGAATTCCAGTGCTTAGGGCTTACAGGAGGTACCAGTAGGGTTTCTTGGCCCCTAAAGTCCCTCAGGAGTAAATTGGACTTCATCCCCATCCCGAAAGTCTGCCAGGAGGCACATTTGCAAAATGGTGGCGAAAGGGGGAATGCCCTCCACTGTGCGGGGTTACTGGAGGTAACAAGAGGGGTAATTGGCCCCAAGGACATCCTTGGGAGCCAACTACCCCTCCTATTACCTCCAGTAAGTCCCACACAGCAGCATTGCTAAGTTCGAAGAGCAGGCCACGCCCCCTCTTCCCACCACTCTACAAACGCGCTCCCCGGCGCGCTCTTGGATGGGGATTGAAGTCTCCTTTGCTGCTGGGGGTCCTTTACGGGCCAACTAGCCTACCTCTTACCTCCAGTAAGCCTGACACAGTGGGATTGCTGAGAGGTGGACAAAGGCCACGCCCCCTTTCTCCACTACTCTGCAAACACACCCCCTGGCGCGTTCTAAGTTGGGGGATTAAGTCCCCTTGAATTCACCAGGTACCTCTACATAGCACCACTCAGCTGGATTTCAGAGAGGTGGTCCGAGGCCACACTCTCTTTTTACGCCACACTGGAAACGCGGCTTTTGGAGCACTGCTGCTCAGAGGACGAAGTTCACTTGTGTCCTGACATCCTCAGGACACAAGAGGACCTCATCGCCCCACCAGCAGTGCATCAGAAGCCACATTTGCAGAGTGGTGTAAAAAGGGGCGTGGCCTAGGACCACTTCTCTGCAACGCAGCTCTGTGGCGCTTACTGGAGGTACTTGGTGGGCTGGTTGCCCCCAGGGACCCTCAGGAGTGAAGGGGACTTAATCCCCAATTTACAACATGCCAGGGGGTGCGTTTTCACACTTGTTATGTCAGGCCGACCCCCTCCCTGCACCACTGTGCAAAAGCACACTCTGGCGTATTGTAAGTTGGGGGATTAAGTCCCTTGAATCCTGAGGGTCCCTGGGGGCCAACTAGCCCACCAGGTACCTCCAGTAAGCGCGCTCAGAGCTGTGTTGCAGAGAGGTGGTCCAAGGTCACGCCCTTTTTTATACCTCTCTGCAACACAGCTCTGTGGCCCATCCCCCAGGGCCTGGCCGCTCTGTTGGTGACCATGGGGGGGAGCCCCAATGCCCCCACAGTCATGCCAGCTCCCCACCTCCTGCGGAAGCCGACATTGCTTTTCCACAAGGGGAACTGCTGACATGCAGCTTCCCTTGTGAAAAAGCAATACTGATTTGTTTATTTAAAGCAAGAGCAGGTTTCCCTGCTCTCCCTTCAATAAATCAAAGCAGAGTTTGCTATGGCATGGCGGGAGCCACATGGCGCCCGCCCTGCCATAGCAAACAGCAATGTCCCGGGGGTGACGGTCCCCAGGGCTATCAAGGGTTCCAGGACGGGGGCCACACGGCACCCCCCGAACATTTGCAAAGCCCCGGGGAGGTGGTGGTCCCATATTTAAATACAAAGCCCTCCCCACACTCATTAATTATCACAGCCCGAGGGAGGTGGTGATCCCCGGTGCTTGGGGGCCCACGAGGCCCTCACACCCTTCTTTAATGAAGCCCCGGGGAGGTAGTGGGCCCGGAGCAGCATTAGGGGGTGCAACCCCCCATGCATTATTTGTTAAAAAAGCCTCGGGAGGTGGTGATCCCTGGGGTTGTAGGGGCCCCGCGGTCCCCCATTATTATTTTTTGGGCAATGCCCCCAGGACCTGGCTCACCCAGGGGCCTCATTAAAATTAAGTGCGCTTCAGTTTTTTAAACCAATTCAGCAGGATTCGCAATCCCAATGCGAATTACCCCATTTTAAACAAAAAAAAGCTTTTTTGGGCTCTGGGGGTCCTTGTGGGACCTCCTGAGCAGGCCTAGGGGCTCATGGTGTTTCCACCCTCCCCCCTTTTCTTCATTTTCACTTTGTTTCACTGTTTTCTGGTTCCACAGAGTCACAAGACGGCTGCCAACACTTCCTGGTTTGGAGTGTTGGCAGCCAATCAGAATAAAGCTTGTGCCCGGGAGGGTGCACAAACCCTCCTCGGTGCACAGATATTAAAGCTTTCTTTTTCTAATTTCTCAGGAACTACTGAGCGGATTTACACCATTTGAAAAAAAGGGTCCTTTCTGAGCCAAGACCTACATTATTGCTAAACTTGGGGTAATTCCGTTCAGCAGTTCAGGCTTTAGCTTTGTCTAAAGTTTCCTATGGAGGACAGATATCAAACCTTTTCTTTTTCTAATTTCTCAGGAACTACCAAATGGATTTACACCATTTAAAAAAGGGCTCTTTAGGAGCCAGGACCTACCTATTTGCAAAATTTGGTGTAATTCTGTTCAGCAATTCAGGCTGTAGCTTTGGCTAAAGTTTCCTATGAAAATAAACATGGGTAAAACGCGTTTTGGGACCCCCCTTTTTTCTCAAACCCCGCTTGACGAATCACCTCGAAACTTTCAAGATAGAAGTTGACCGTAGCAGGCCACTAATTTGGAAAATTTTGCGAAGATTCATCAACCAGCACCAACATAATTGGGAAAAGGAAAAAAAAATCCTATGGAACCTAGGTCCAAAGTATAATTACCCACTAGCGACCACCAGTAGGTAATATATATGTGCCACCTACATGAGCAGACCTGTAAACATGTCTCAGACATGCTTCTGCAGTGTCTGTGAGTGCAGTTTTAAACTGCCACATAGACTTGGTAAGTGCACCCACTTTCGGGGCCCAAACCATCCATTTTTCTACAAGATAGGCCCAAGGTAGCTCCATCAGCAGAGTGCATTGTATGTGAAAGGAAGGACATGCACTGGTGCGTTTTACAGGTCCTGATAGTGAAATCCTGCCAATTTTGTTTTTTACTATTGTAAGGACTATCTCTCCCATAGGTTATCATTGGAGCTGCCTTGTAACATGTTACAAGTTTTACAATTTTTTAAAAGATGATTCATCATTCTGACCAAAGAGCTTTCACATTTGTTCACTGTAAATGTAATGGAGCGGCTGGAGTTTGTCAGCGAAGCCAGTATCCCTGAACTTCTGGCAAACATTTCAGACGTGCAGGCAGAGCCAGGCATCAGATGTTTCTATAATTAGGGCACGTAAGTTTCCTTTGGATTTCGTCAGGACTTCTGAATAGAGAGGGAGATGACAGATATCACTGTTCGACTTTAGTGCTGCTGTGTTTTGTGTTCTTCAAAAGCCTTCCCATACTTCTGTGTTTGTTTGTGACTTGACCTTAAATTATCCTACTTGGCATTTCTGCTGAAGTTTGGGCGATTACAATACATTTTTTGTTGTGTCACTTTTTCAGCTATGAAGACCTAATTGTAGCGTTTTTGACAGTATACAATACAAATATATATATATATAAAATATATATATATATATATATATATATCACTGAAACAACCTTAGGTTTCAGGGACGTTATAGTAAGAAATTAGCATTTAAAAAACCATGGTAATTCACAGAAAAAACATAGGTTTCAGGGACATTATAGTTAGTTGGAGATTTCACTTGTTCAAAACCATAGAAATTCGGCTGTTATAGTTGGTAGACCTACCGCAATGCACTGCTGATGACATCACATATTACATCACTCATGACATGCTAAGTGACATCACTCATGACATCACTGATAACATCTCACGGACCCGCCCTGTCATAGCAGACAGCAGTGACCTGGGGGTGGACACCCCGGAACACTGCAGGAGCCCGCCCTGGGGGGTGTCGGTCCCCAGGGCCATCAAGGGATCTAGGAGGGGGGCCGCATGGACTCCTCTCTTCATTTCGAAAGCCCCAGGGAGGTAGGGATCCCCGGGGCTTAGGGGTCTGTAATGGACCCCCAAATTTAAATATACAGTGCCCCGGGGAGGTGTTGGTCCACAGGGGTGTGGGGGGGCTCGTGCCCTCCCCACACATTTACTTTTTTTTATAATTCAACTGAGACTCAGGGAGGTGGCGGTCCCTGGGGATGCGGGGGGCTGCATGCCCCGCAACTTATAAATCTTGCCCCAGGGAGGTGGCAGTCCCCTGGGCTGTATGGTTGGATTGGAGCCCCCACACTTTTTTTATTTTAAATTATTAAAATGAGCCCCGGGGATGGTGGCAGTCCCTGGGGCAGGGTGGGGGGATTAGGGCCCTCCCACACATTTTTTTCAGTGCCCCCGGACCTGGCCCACCCAGGGCTCAAATACTACAAAGAGCGGGCGCCCACACTTCCTTTTTTTCCCACAAAATTTGTGAACCCAGTGCGAATTCGGACGATTTCAAAAAAGAAAGGCTTTCTTTGGCCCTGGGGGTCCTTGTGGGATCCTCTGAGCAGGCCTAGGCGGTCAGGGTGTTTCTACCCTGCCCCCTTTCTTTTTTTAAACATATTTTTCAACGTTTTCTGTGATTGGATACCAAGTCACAAGATGCTGCCAACACTTCCTGGTTTGAAGTGTTGGCACCCAATTACAGTGAAGCTCGTGCTTGGGAGGGGACACGACTCCACCGCGTCCCTAGATATCAAAACTTTTACTTTTTCAAATTTCTCAATGAACAGATTTACACCATTTAAAAAAAGGGCTCTTACTGAACCAAGGGCTACCTTTTTGCCAAATTTGGTGTAATTCCGTTCAGCATTTCGGGCTGTAGCTGTGTCTAAAGCTTCCTATGGAAAATTACATGGAGAAAACACGTTGTGGGACCCCCCCTTTTTCTCCTCCCAGCTTGTTGAAACACCCCAAAACTTCCAAGACAGGAGCTGACCGAAGCGGGCCACTAGTTTTGAAAATTGCGCGAAGATTCGTCAACCGGCGCCAAAGATATTGAGAAAACAAAAACTATAACTACCTACTGGCGAGCGCCAGTAGTTAATATATATATATATATATATATATATATATTACATCCAAATGCCCAAAAGCTTTGCAGGACGCACTCGGCAGCAAGCCTTCCTTTCGGCGTACCTGTGACAGCTGGTCCCACACCCGGATTATTTTTCGTTTGCCTTACGCGTTTCGAGACCTCACGTCTCTCATCAGAGGCAGCTTCCACAATTGAGTGGCAAGTTGTTCCTTTTAATTGTTCACATTCATGCGCCACAATAGATGTTCACGCTCACTTAAAGTTGCGTATATCATGAGATTTGCATGCTGGTAGTTATAGTCCAGAGGAACACTTCATTGTTTTACCTTTAGTAGGTTCCAACTCACATTGTGTTGATAAAAGCTTGTATTTCCTTGGTAGGATTCGGAGTGTTTCGGCCAGCAGATTTTTGTCAGACTCGCTGCGCTGATCAGGTTTGAACATGGTTTCAACCACAGACTCCTAAGGTTTCAAGATGGTGCGCCTTGCCACGACGAGGGCCGCCGTGTAATTTATTTCATCCAAATGCCCAAAAGCTTTGCAGGACGCACTCGGCAGCAAGCCTTCCTTTCGGCGTACCTGTGACAGCTGGTCCCACACCCGGATTATTTTTCGTTTGCCTTACGCGTTTCGAGACCTCACGTCTCTCATCAGAGGCAGCTTCCACAATTGAGTGGCAAGTTGTTCCTTTTAATTGTTCACATTCATGCGCCACAATAGATGTTCACGCCCACTTAAAGTTGCGTATATCATGAGATTTGCATGCTGGTAGTTATAGTCCAGAGGAACACTTCATTGTTTTACCTTTAGTAGGTTCCAACTCACATTGTGTTGATAAAAGCTTGTATTTCCTTGGTAGGATTCGGAGTGTTTCGTCCAGCAGATTTTTGTCAGACTCGCTGCGCTGATCAGGTTTGAACATGGTTTCAACCACAGCCTCTTAAGGTTTCAAGATGGTGCGCCTTGCCACGACGAGGGCCGCCGTGTAATTTATTTCATCCAAATGCCCAAAAGCTTTGCAGGACGCACTCGGCAGCAAGCCTTCCTTTCGGCGTACCTGTGACAGCTGGTCCCACACCCGGATTATTTTTCGTTTGCCTTACGCGTTTCGAGACCTCACGTCTCTCATCAGAGGCAGCTTCCACAATTGAGTGGCAAGTTGTTCCTTTTAATTGTTCACATTCATGCGCCACAATAGATGTTCACGCCCACTTAAAGTTGCGTATATCATGAGATTTGCATGCTGGTAGTTATAGTCCAGAGGAACACTTCATTGTTTTACCTTTAGTAGGTTCCAACTCACATTGTGTTGATAAAAGCTTGTATTTCCTTGGTAGGATTCGGAGTGTTTCGGCCAGCAGATTTTTGTCAGACTCGCTGCGCTGATCAGGTTTGAACATGGTTTCAACCACAGCCTCTTAAGGTTTCAAGATGGTGCGCCTTGCCACGACGAGGGCCGCCGTGTAATTTATTTCATCCAAATGCCCAAAAGCTTTGCAGGACGCACTCGGCAGCAAGCCTTCCTTTCGGCGTACCTGTGACAGCTGGTCCCACACCCGGATTATTTTTCGTTTGCCTTACGCGTTTCGAGACCTCACGTCTCTCATCAGAGGCAGCTTCCACAATTGAGTGGCAAGTTGTTCCTTTTAATTGTTCACATTCATGCGCCACAATAGATGTTCACGCCCACTTAAAGTTGCGTATATCATGAGATTTGCATGCTGGTAGTTATAGTCCAGAGGAACACTTCATTGTTTTACCTTTAGTAGGTTCCAACTCACATTGTGTTGATAAAAGCTTGTATTTCCTTGGTAGGATTCGGAGTGTTTCGGCCAGCAGATTTTTGTCAGACTCGCTGCGCTGATCAGGTTTGAACATGGTTTCAACCACAGCCTCTTAAGGTTTCAAGATGGTGCGCCTTGCCACGACGAGGGCCGCCGTGTAATTTATTTCATCCAAATGCCCAAAAGCTTTGCAGGACGCACTCGGCAGCAAGCCTTCCTTTCGGCGTACCTGTGACAGCTGGTCCCACACCCGGATTATTTTTCGTTTGCCTTACGCGTTTCGAGACCTCACGTCTCTCATCAGAGGCAGCTTCCACAATTGAGTGGCAAGTTGTTCCTTTTAATTGTTCACATTCATGCGCCACAATAGATGTTCACGCCCACTTAAAGTTGCGTATATCATGAGATTTGGTTATAGTCCAGAGGAACACTTCATTGTTTTACCTTTAGTAGGTTCCAACTCACATTGTGTTGATAAAAGCTTGTATTTCCTTGGTAGGATTCGGAGTGTTTCTGCCAGCAGATTTTTGTCAGACTCGCTGCGCTGATCAGGTTTGAACATGGTTTCAACCACAGCCTCTTAAGGTTTCAAGATGGTGCGCCTTGCCACGACGAGGGCCGCCGTGTAATTTATTTCATCCAAATGCCCGCAACTTTAAGTGGGCGTGAACATCTATTGTGGCGCATGAATGTGAACAATTAAAAGGAACAACTTGCCACTCAATTGTGGAAGCTGCCTCTGATGAGAGACGTGAGGTCTCGAAACGCGTAAGGCAAACGAAAAATAATCCGGGTGTGGGACCAGCTGTCACAGGTACGCCGAAAGGAAGGCTTGCTGCCGAGTGCGTCCTGCAAAGCTTTTGGGCATTTGGATGAAATAAATTACACGGCGGCCCTCGTCGTGGCAAGGCGCACCATCTTGAAACCTTAAGAGGCTGTGGTTGAAACCATGTTCAAACCTGATCAGCGCAGCGAGTCTGACAAAAATCTGCTGGCCGAAACACTCCGAATCCTACCAAGGAAATACAAGCTTTTATCAACACAATGTGAGTTGGAACCTACTAAAGGTAAAACAATGAAGTGTTCCTCTGGACTATAACTACCAGCATGCAAATCTCATGATATACGCAACTTTAAGTGGGCGTGAACATCTATTGTGGCGCATGAATGTGAACAATTAAAAGGAACAACTTGCCACTCAATTGTGGAAGCTGCCTCTGATGAGAGACGTGAGGTCTCGAAACGCGTAGGGCAAACGAAAAATAATCCGGGTGTGGGACCAGCTGTCACAGGTACGCCGAAAGGAAGGCTTGCTGCCGAGTGCGTCCTGCAAAGCTTTTGGGCATTTGGATGAAATAAATTACACGGCGGCCCTCGTCGTGGCAAGGCGCACCATCTTGAAACCTTAAGAGGCTGTGGTTGAAACCATGTTCAAACCTGATCAGCGCAGCGAGTCTGACAAAAATCTGCTGGCCGAAACACTCCGAATCCTACCAAGGAAATCCAAGCTTTTATCAACACAATGTGAGTTGGAACCTACTAAAGGTAAAACAATGAAGTGTTCCTCTGGACTATAACTACCAGCATGCAAATCTCATGATATACGCAACTTTAAGTGGGCGTGAACATCTATTGTGGCGCATGAATGTGAACAATTAAAAGGAACAACTTGCCACTCAATTGTGGAAGCTGCCTCTGATGAGAGACGTGAGGTCTCGAAACGCGTAAGGCAAACGAAAAATAATCCGGGTGTGGGACCAGCTGTCACAGGTACGCCGAAAGGAAGGCTTGCTGCCGAGTGCGTCCTGCAAAGCTTTTGGGCATTTGGATGAAATAAATTACACGGCGGCCCTCGTCGTGGCAAGGCGCACCATCTTGAAACCTTAAGAGGCTGTGGTTGAAACCATGTTCAAACCTGATCAGCGCAGCGAGTCTGACAAAAATCTGCTGGCCGAAACACTCCGAATCCTACCAAGGAAATACAAGCTTTTATCAACACAATGTGAGTTGGAACCTACTAAAGGTAAAACAATGAAGTGTTCCTCTGGACTATAACTACCAGCATGCAAATCTCATGATATACGCAACTTTAAGTGGGCGTGAACATCTATTGTGGCGCATGAATGTGAACAATTAAAAGGAACAACTTGCCACTCAATTGTGGAAGCTGCCTCTGATGAGAGACGTGAGGTCTCGAAACGCGTAAGGCAAACGAAAAATAATCCGGGTGTGGGACCAGCTGTCACAGGTACGCCGAAAGGAAGGCTTGCTGCCGAGTGCGTCCTGCAAAGCTATTGGGCATTTGGATGAAATATATATATATATGTGTATATATATTTGCCAGTAGGTAGTTATACTTAGGTCTGTTGGATTTGACTTTTTATTCAGGGTTCTCTCCAAACCTTTTGCCTTCTTCCTCCAATTTGTTCACCCACTTGCAGGCCCAAATCTTCTCGTTTTCTACATGTATCACACCCCTAATATCACACCCCTAAGGTCAGTACAAAGTAGCCCCATGAGCAGGCTGCAGTGTATTTGAAAAGGTAGGACATGTACTGGTGTGTTTTGCATGTTCTGATAGTGAAATCCTGCCAATTTCGTTTTTCACTATTGTGTAAGGGCTAAGGGTGGGCGTAGTTCGTGAAGTAGCGCTACCCGAAGCTACGCGAAGTGCACTTCGCACTGCGCGAACTTCACGTAGTACTACGCGAGCTGCGTAGTAGCATGTTCGCACTGTGCAAGATGTGTTTTCAATGTTTGCACAGTGCGGACAAGCATCGGGCACTGTACAATCATTGAAAACGGCATCTTGCACAGTGCGAGCTGTAGTTTTTTGCTGCTCGAGTAGATTATTACTCGAGCTGCAGCTTTCTCAACGCAAACTGGTAGTTTCTCATTGAGAGCGGTCGCGAGCATGCACAACCACTCACAATGAGAAACCTTACCTCCCCGCGTTGAGAATCTCGCCGGGATGTCATTTTGCTTGCTCGCGGTCGCGAACATGACGTTCAGGACCGCGAACAAGCAAAAAATGAGCGCTGCACTACGCTACACTGCACTACGCGTGTTCGCACTGTGCTACGTGCAGCTCGCGTAGTGCGAAGTTGCGCAAACTTTGCAAACTCCGCAAGCGCAGCGTAGTGCTTCGCCCAGGGTTAGTAAGGACTATCTCTCCCATAGGTTATCATGGAGCTGCCTTGTAATATTTTAGAAGTTTAACTTTCAATTGGGAAGAGCTAGAGATTTGGAATTTGAAGGTAAAGATTTAAAAAACACATCTTTAAGGAAAGATGTTTTTTAAATTGTGTGTTTGAAAATACCACTTCTAGAAAGTGTGCCTGTTCTTTATTTACCATCCTATGCCTCTGCCTGACTGTGGAATCAACATCTAGTGTAGACTGACAGCTCAGTTGTTTGAGCATTCACACTAGTCAGTCACACAAAGGGAGCTGAGTTGTGCCCTGCATATCCTAATGGCCCATCCCCAGGTGGATGGGCCATCCTGAGCTAGAATGGTAGGAGGAATCGTCACTAACACCTGAATGTGGCTGTGCCTGCCCTCTCACAATTCTGGCTCCATCTACCTGTAGTGTGTCTGGAGCCAAGGCAGGGCAAGACAAGATCTTGGGTACAACAAAGGATTTCCTTTGAAGTATGCCTACTTAAAAGGCCAAAAGGGCTATATGTATTGGACCTGTAACCCCAAATTTTCTGAACACTTCTGGATCAAGAGGAGACTCTGCAAAGAAGAAGAGCTGCAGAGCTGTGAGGAGGAGTACTGCCCCTTTGCTCTTTGTTGCTTTGCTGGGTTGGCCTGCAGTTGCTGCTTCTGTCTTGGAGAGGAAAAGGACCGGGCTTTCCTGTGTATCCTGCTTGAGAAGTTTCCCCAAGGGCTTGTGTGTGCTTGACTCCTGTTGGAAGTCTCAGGGCCATCAAACACTTCACCTGCAGCATTCCTGAACTCAACTGCTGAGAGTTCTGACCTGCCAAGTGGAGCCAATTCCAGTACTGGGCCCTTGGAGGTTGTTCCTGCTGCAAAAGACTGACAAATTGAAGCTCTGCCCTTCCAGCGCCTGTTTTTCAAACACAGCACTGCCATATGGCAGAAGTTTCTATGCACCACCGCCCTGTAGCCGAAGAAATTAATGCAGCGCCTGTTGGAGGCCCAAAGAACTGCAGCATTTTGAGTCCAGTGCCCCATGCCTCCATAGTCTGAAACCACCACACTGACTCTGACGCAGGCCCTGCTGTGCAGCTGAAAGAATCAATGCATCAACAGTGCTCGGCTGAAAGAATTGACGCAGCACCTGTTTGCCACCGCTGCCTTGATCTCCAGTGCGTATGGATATCGACGCTTCACACCTATGCACCAAGTTTTCCACTGCATATCTCACAGACCAGAATCATCTTTGGAATTTGATGCATTGCTTTTCCTTACAGTCCCAAACCAACGCAACACTTCTCCTGCGTGCAGCAGAACTGACACATCGCTTCCCCATGGACTCAGGAACCAACACATTGCTGTGTTTTCCGACACTTCCATCCTCTGTGGCCTTTTTTCCTTGTGGATTTTATTTTGATTTATGCATGTTGGATTTTTTGTATCATTTTGGTTTAGATAAAGATTGGTTATTTTTCTAAACTGGTGTGGTGTCCATTTGTTGTGTTTTCACTGTGTTACTGTGTGTGTTTTGTACAAATACTTTACATATTGCCTCTGAGATAAGCCTAACTGCTCGTGCCAAGCTACAAAGTGGTTGAGCATGGGTTATCTTGTGTGTGTAACTAACTTTCCCTGACTAGAAGGAAGAATCCCTACTTGGACAGGGTGCATACTACTGCCAGTTAGAGACCCCCATTTCTAACAAGGACCATGTTTGCATAGAAAAAGCATTTTTTGATTTGCCTATATCTTTGGCATCGCTTGACGAATCTTCACAACATTTTCCAAAAAAGAGTCATAGTGATTCTTGTTGTGCATGGAAAGTTTTGGGGTGATCCAGCAAAGTGGGGTATGAGAAAAAGGGGGGAGTCAAATGAAGTACATTTCCCATGTTAATTCCCATAGACTCTTTAGACATGCCTACAGCCCAAACTGCTGAATCGAGTTACAGCAAATTTGGCAGAAAGCTAGCTTTTGGTCCACAGATTTTAATTTCAGGGATTTGGTGTAATTCCCGTCAGTAGTTGATGAGAAATTAAAGGAAATTCACATTTGTTTATCTGAGAGTGCCACAACTTTGCGAATAGTAACGAGTCTCATGCAGAGATCTGCCGAGCTCTGATTGCCTGCCAACACTTCAACCAGGAAGTGTTGACAGCCATCTTGGGACTCTGCTTCAGACGAGACCCCAAAAAATCCATAAAAAAAAGCAAAGGGGGCAGGGTAGGAATACCCTGAACCCCAAGCCTTGGTCTTGGGGTCCCAGAGGGACCTCGGCAGGGCAAAGAAGCAGTTATTTTACATCTTTGCCATAAATTCACAAAGCTTGTGATTTTGCAGGAAAAAAAACGATTGCTCCCATAGTTGCTTTGAAAGGGGCCTTCGAGTGGGCCAGGTTTGGGTGCATTTTTAAAAAAAAAGGAGGGGTGTGCACAGGGTTTACTACTTGAGGATCTTTAAGCCCTGGGAACCAACACCTCTCTGAGGCTGCGGGGACCCTCCTTCATGGGCTCAAATGAGCCCCTGGAACGACCATCTCCACAGGGCTTTATTTAATTGAAGGAGGTGGACCGCACATACCCATGTCTGGGAGTGTTGAAAGACCTGGATTCCAAAACTTCCCCAGAGCTAATGCATGGACTCCTGTACACTGGGGACCATCACCTCCCTGCGGCAAAAAAGTCAAATAATAATATAAGAGGGTGGCCTGGACCTGTCATGTCCAGGGGACCTCTTGAAATGTTCCAAACTAGTTTTCTACTCACTTCACCTGCAGTATTGAAAGTTTCCGGTGATATGTCCCAAAACTTGTTTTCCCCATGTTAACCCCTTGCATGCTGCCGCGATTCTGCGCCTGTGCGGCACATTCCGATCGTGAGTGCGGTCATGACGGCTGGGAGCCGTCATCAGCACACGGGCACTGTGTGCCATGACGGCTCCCGGCCGTCATCAGCATGCAAGGGGTTAAACTCCATAGGAATTTTAGACACAGCTACAGCCCAAACTGCTGAATGGAAATACACCAGATTTGGCAGAAAGGTAGCCATTGGTCCAGAAAGCAAACTTTTTATAAATTGGTGTAAATCTGTTCAGTAGTTGCGGAGTAATTTAAAGAAATTTCCAATTGTATATTTAGGGATGTGGCGGATCCACAACTCCTTCCGATCTCGTAATGAGATTGGATTGGCTGACAACACTTCAAACCAGGAAATATTGGCAGCCCTCTTGTGACCCAGACCTCCTAGGCCTTTAGGGGGGGTCCCACATTGACCCTGCAGAGCCAAGAAAGCATTTTAAATAAGAATTTGGCAGGATCTGTGCATCCTGTTGACATTTAAAAAGAAAAACAAAGTGCAGGCTCTTGTGCTTAATTTGTTATCGACCCCCAGGTGGGCAAGTTTCTGGGGGCATTTTGGTAATAAGGGAGAGAGCACATGTGTCCCTCTACTTGGGCTTATTATTGCCCTGGGCACCACCACCTCTCTGGGGCTGACTAATTTATTAACAGGAGGTCTCTCAGCCCCTCCCAGGCCCTGGGGACTACCACAACCCCAGGAATACATGCCATAAAGTAATTGGGGGTCCTCGTGGACCACTCATGCCTCGGGAACCACCACCTCCACGGGGGTACTTCATTTTTATCGGACCCTCTCTGACACCCCTAGCTCAGGGGATCACCACCTCCCTCGGGCCAATATGAATTTGTATTGCAGGAGCCTCAGGTACACCCCAGGGGACCATCTACTCCCCATGGCCATTTTGTTTTAAAATAATTGGGAAGGTGGCCACACGGCCCTCCTCCCGGGATGTTCTTGGCCCCAGGAACAGCACCTCCCCAGATCAGGCCCCACAAAGCCTCCTGGAGCCATAGATGGATCTGGGGACCACTACCCCCCAAGCACCAGCTCCTGCTATGTCCTGGGGTGCTCACCCCTGGGACATAGCTGTGGAAATCGCATATAATCTCTGTTAGCAAAAGCTGAAACAATCTTGTTTGTGGCATTCATTTTGTCAGCTATGTAATTCTTCCATCCTCTGCTGCTCGTCTTTTTCAATACCTGTATTTGTCTATTTTAGTTGACTTCCTGACTCAGCTTAAAAGAAATTTGCATGCTAAAGAGTTTGTAGCTGCCAGAACACCTGGTTCCAGACTCAACTATCAATCTCTTAGTACTGCCATAAGCACTCCAGCGCCCCCACCCACTTTGCTGACTAACAGGTAGATTCATCATTGAAAAATCGGCTAGCAAAGGGCCAGATTCTGAGAATCTGCCCTTTGCAAGCGCAATTTTTGCATTTGTGATTCATCATCCCAAATGCAAAAATCGGTAATTGCGAATTCGCTAAATTGCGAGGAATTACATTAAAGGAATCTCTATTTGAGATTCCTTAAATGCAATTCATTAACCATTTTTAAATTGCGAAATCGCAATTTCGGGCCGCTATTTACCGCGAGGTCAAACCTCGTGGTAAATAGCGAAAACTTATAAAAATATGTTGCATGTTGCACACACACATGTCCTTTGGACATGTGTGTGCGCAACACCAATGTAGATTACATTTCAGGGGTGCTACAGGATGTCCTTTGTACACCCCCAGCACCCTTGCAATCGCATCGTCTTTAGGCCCATAGGAATGAATGGGGAGTTATTCCTTATTCGCGATTAGCAATTTGCTAATCGCAAATAAGGAATGTGTAGAAATCGCAATTTATTTAGCGATTCCCACATGAATCCCGTTTTGCAAGTCCTTAATAGTGATTCCTTAATAATCGCTATTAAGGACTCGCAAAACGGGACCTCATGAATCTAGGGGTAAGTGATTTCCATCTGCCCATGTTTGTCGGTAACTATTCCTGTGTATGCTTGTACCTTCTATTTGTAACTACATGCTTACCAGTGCAGAAAACTCTGTGTATCAGCACCATGGTCTATGTATTCAAGCCACTACCTCCTGGAACACTTGAGAGTGTTGTATGGATGTGGTCTCACTTATGAGTGAATAAACTTGTTATTTTGAATATCAGCTTCAGTGTCAATCTCTATTTTGTTAGTCTAAGGACCCGTGGACAGAGAAGGGTGATCCCTGCACTGGTGTGCCCCTTAAAACAGCACATTCCCACAGTTTGGCACCCCAGATGGGACCTCATCAGAGACGCGGCCATCCAAGGAGTTATCTTGATGGAAGAATGAAATCTTGCTGAGGAGACAACCTGCTTCAGGAGACCCTTGTCTTTGCAACCAAAGTGATTTTTCCAGTTTTCTTGATCTGACCCACGAGGTAGTGGCCGGTCCCGACTGAGGTTTCCTTTAGCGCAAGTATTTGCAGTGACCATTGGGTCGACCAAGAGATTGGCAGTTGGAGGTTGGAGACTCTTGTTTGGTAAGGTCACTGAAGCGGCACTCTTGATTTGCTTGGCCAAGATTCTGGTTTTGTTTATTTGATTTATCTATTGCAAAAGATAAAGGCAGGTAATGTGGAGATTTTTCTCTACTTTTGAATACTCTTGAAAAGTAATATCTTATGCAACTTTAGTAGCATGCCTGTTTCCAGCACACTCAGTAGGCTGTGTTGCAGTCTTGGAGGTACCAAAATGCCTTTAGAAAGAAGTCAGCCGGCTACCCCAGAGGGGACACCTAATAGGCATATGTACATTAAATACAGTATTTCTTCCATAATGAATAGTACACTGTGGAACAAATATATGAAAAAGGTCCTGATCTACGATGGCCAGTGAATGGGTCATTTGAATTTTAAAAAGATTCAGTATGTAGAGCAGTGTTTGTTTAAATGTGAAAGTCAACAGGATATGTTTGATTGTGTATGAATGTGGGAGAAAGAAGTGCAAGAGAGAGTGAGGAAAGAAGAAGCTATAGCAGAAAAAGTGCAGCGTAAAACGATATATCAAAAAGCATTGGAATTGAAAAATAATGAAATGAAGGAAATAAAAGACAAAGAGGAAAGGGAGTGTCATTTAGAGGTAACTGGCCAGTACCCTATTAGGCGCACTATTTATCCCATACTTATTAAACCTCAAGATTATTCCATCTTGTTAGATAGGCCTCCCTAGTGCCCCTGAGAATGAGGTTTCTGACGAGGAGCATTTGTCTTCAGATGAAAAAGATAAAGATGAGCAAGGTGGACGCTCTACTTTGGCTAAGGAAGATAAAGATAAATTACGGGACATTGCCAGAGAGGAGCGAGTCGGCCTACTACAGCGACGGTCCTCACAGTTACAGTTCAGACTTGGGAAAACGCCAAACAGTTATATTTTTTAGAAAAATTATCTTGGGAGGTAATATATGGTTGGCAGCATAATTCTAATGAAACAGAGCCGGATGATATAAGTATTGATTATAAACAGTGAGTAGATGGGACTTTCCTTTTTCTCAAACTTACCTGATATGATTAGGCGAGTGGTCAAATTACGAGGTGAAACATTGCCTTTACGAACAGAGAAAGTGTCAGCTAGAAAAAATAGTATTGTAGATAGAGCTCCATCTTAAACAAAGGAAGTAAATGCTTCATTAGATGCAAACAAACCTAGTAGTGAAGCTGTTATGAAGCCAATGCGTGAAGCTGCCCCTCTGCATGTCCCTCCAAGGGGTGCGGGCACAGATGACAATAAAACTTCAAATAATGCAAAGAGATATTGTATTTATAATTGGGTCTATATCCCTTGGAGTACAGCAGATATTATGGCTCTTAAAGCTGCTTTGCCTGATCTGCGGGAAAATCCGGCCCCTTTGTATGAAGAAGTGGAAGGAGCTATTAGCTCCTGCACTATGACCCTGCCATATATTGATATGTTTTTTGGACTTATTTTGCCCCCTGATATGTGGAGAACAATTCGGAAGGTAGACGATATTGCAGCTTATGGTGATACTTGGGGGCATTTAAAGGAAATAGATGTGGCTAGAGAGCCTGTGCAGAAACGGCAACAGGTGATATTAGATCTTCCCAACGCTATTGTAACTACGTTTATACCCCCTAGGAAAATAGATTGGACAATGTTAGCATCTTGTAAACAGAAATCAGATGAGTCAGTTTCTGATTTCTTTACACGTTTTGAAGAGACATTCCATGGCTTTAGTGGGCAGTCATTGACAGACCATAAGCATCTGTTCGTCGACAAATTTGAGGCTAACATGTTGCCACAAATGGCTAGTCGCCTAAAGGCCAGCAAGAGTTCATGGACTACGTCTTCCCCAGTCTGCCTTTTGACTATGTCCCAGTATTATGAGCATCAGGAATTGGAAGCAAAAGGCAAATTAGATAAGAAGGTTAAGGATTTAAAGACGAAAGTTATGTTGGCTCAAATATATGTCCACCATTCAGAGATAAGAGGCGGACGTGCAGTATATACCCTGGTGTACCACCTATCTCTCAAGCAACTTTGTCTTTTGACCAGTGTGCTTATTGTAAAGAGATTGGACATTGGGTTCTGAGTGCCCCCTTTTGCGAGGTCAGCAGTATCAAAGGGGTGGAGGGAACATGAGAGGACGCCCAGGAAATTCAGGACAAAGGGGAGGAATAGAAAATCGTACCAGATTTGAGGCAGTTGAACATGGACCAAACTATTCTAATACTTTTGACAGATGGAATAGATATCAATGACAGATTATTCGACTGATGGTCTTGGGGATTCTAATTATGCAGTGGAATGCATAGGATGGGGTAAGGAACCGGTTGAGGTCTCAGTAGATCAGAAAGGTCCTTATGTTGATGCAAACGTCTTGGGCTCTACTGATCAGTTTCTGGTTGATACAGGAGTAACTCATAGTACTCTGTCTAAAAAATTGGTTCCAAGGGCTTCCCTGTCTGGTGCAATGAGAACCTCAATAGGATTCGATGGGACACCTACACTTAGCCCACTGTCACTGCCACTTGCATTTAGTTTTGATAAATTCACTGCAGCATGTCAATTTTTGCTTTCCCCTAACACGCCGGATAACATTGTGGGTATCAATATGCTTAAACATCTCCGTGCTACAATACGTTGTTCCCCAGAAGGTGTGATTGTTATTTTAAATGATAACTATCCCATGTTTGAGAGGTCTTGTCTCATTAACCATTTTGTGTTTTTTTTGAAGGGTGACATGGGTGTTGTACGACGCTTACCTCATTCATAGTTTTTGGGCTTTAGTATCTCTTGCGTCTGCTCCCCGGTCCACCACAGCATTTGCAAATTGTGTGGAGGAAGCGCTGATGCACTATTCCCCCCCCACATCCAGTGGGACAATTACGGCCGCCATTTTGTTCAAGAGACGGTCTAGTCTCTCACCACAGCACCCAATAGCACTGCATAAATGGAGGTTAAGGGTGCTGCCACGGCTGGTGGCGTGCCGAAGGCACACCAAAGGCAAGACCATCTGCGCCTGTCAGCGCCCGACATGTGACCAGTGCCAGCCATGCTGCCAGTCTCCAACTAGGTATAACATTTTCAGCAAGCTCTTTGCATGACTTAAACACCAAAAAACATTGTAACCACTATAAAGAAGTTAATAAAATCAGAGGCCCAATATCATGCCGAAAATGTAAGTTACAGATACCATTTTACGGGTCTTTTCAAATAAGGGATGAAGCAAATGGAACCTGTCACCAGGCGGGTGTTAGGGGGGGTTTAATTAATTCATGATCTTTAGGTCAAAATGCCTTGGATATTAAGGAACTGATCATGGATAATGATTTAGATTTCTTATGTGTAACGGATTCCAGACTCTAACCCTGAGATTGTGGTTGCTCTGTCACCCAAATTTACAATTTGTAGGAAAGACAGAGAGGATGCTAGGGGGGTGGAATTTTACATAGAGAGACCCTACAATTGAAAACCTTTACCTTACCCGGGCTCATAGGAGCTGAACATATGGACTTTTGCTGTGCTATTAATAATTCCTTCTCCTTCTCTGGGGCCTTGATATATCCCCCTGGGCAATAGTAAGGCCTTTTTGGACTCATTAGGAAGTCCCCTCAGCGAAGCATTGCTTAGATATTCAAATTTTAAGCTACTTTTTGATGTTAATCTGCATTTGGAATGCAGTGATAATCCAGGGGGTATATCTTTCCTGCAAAGGGTCACTTTGCTGGGCATGGAACAAATGGTCCAGGGACCGACACACAGAGCAGGAAACACCTTGGATGTGGTCTGTACGAACCTCAGTTCATTTCAGACAGGAAATCCAACTCCACAGGTCTGATCTGATCACTGTTTTATCCCGTTAGCTTTCCCAATCCCTAATAAGAATTGTGTGGCGATGAAAAATGATGTAGGGGCACCAAAGAGGAAATGGCATCTTTTAGCCACCAATCCTTCCTTGCCTTCAATCGTCCAAGACATGGTTCCAATACTGACGGGGGAACCGTGAGAGGACTGTCGCCGGTTCCACAGTTAGATAATGTCTATGGGTGAAGAATTTCCTCGACTATGCGCACGGTCAGATTGAATAAAGGGAAAATTCATAACGATCCTTGGTTTTTAAAATAACTGTAGGGACTTCATCCGCAGTCTAAACAGCTAGAACGCAGATGGAGAAAGGGATATGATGTATCCGAATAACAGACCTTCAAAACCTTTAGGAAACTATACCATTCAGCTATTACAATTGCAAATAAAGACTATTTCCATAATAAAATAACCCTGGCAAAGCATAAACAAAAATATCAAATCAAATCAAATCAAATCAAAAAACCTTTATTTAGATATAAAACAAATATCTTTAAAAGGAAATTTCCGGTTCATGTTGTTTACAAATGCTAAAAACAGTACAAACAATCAAATACACAGCGGAAATATAAACGATCATCTCCTCGGTCTCCTGGTTGCAAGAATTATTAAAACTGCTCCCCTAAGCTGTGATTACATACATAAAACAAACCATGGTCACAAGGAGCTATTTAGACTATTCTTGTCGCTAATTGCCTATTGGTTTGAATTTTTTTTTAAAGCATTGATTAATTTAAAAAAAGGTTAGGGGAAAGCTATAACTGGTCACTTTTGTTTAAAATTGCGATATGCCTGCTGGATCATGTCTGTCAGTCTTATGTTTAGATCTGTGTTATCTGGGCTCAAAGCCGCGATGATGGCTTGCCTACAGGTCAGGACGCCCAGCTGATTCCATCCCCCCCTCAGCTTAAACCTACGCTGGAGGTCGAAGGCGGGGCAAATGCAAACCACATGCAGTAGCGTTTCAGCTGCTTCGCCGCACCCTCAACATATTGTATCCTCCTCCGTACGACGGCAGGGGGGTAAATTTTGCAAAAATCTCCAGTCACCCATTGTAATAGTTATGAAACAGCGTTTTAAATACAGAGAGTAAGGGATGGAGAAGTAGGAGGCAGGGATTAGCCGATTATAGGAATTAATAACTGCCCATGAATGACTTTGTTTTGAAAACAGTGCTTTGTCACTAATAAGTGATCGCATTCTTACACATTTTTTAATTGCGAGCTTAAATGCTGGCTGACTGGGGTTAAGAGCCCAGAGGCCGTCTGCTGACATTTGTTGGATATAGTCCTTTAAAAGACGGCCAAATGTCCTCCTGGGTTTTTCTCACTTATTTCTTACCAGACTAGGGACTCTAATGTGCCTGGGTTGGATTGTCTTAATTTGTGGCAAAGATTAAGAAATACCCCGATACTGGTAGCATCATAGTTCAATGACCCCAACTCTAGTCTAATCTGTGGAGGGGAAGCGTAATATAGCAACTGAAGGACCTTTTTATAAATTTTGTTTGTATGCTGATTTAGAATAGTGTTCAGTTTGCCCCTGAATATCCCTATGCCATACGACAGGGTGGGGTCAATTTTCGCTTTCAGGACTTCCAGAAGGGGTGACAGAGTGGGACCTGACAGATTTTTCGAAAGCTTAGTCAATGACACCGCGAGCATCGTTGCTTTGCCTGCGATCTCATCACGCTGCTTGGTGAGGTTGCCCCTGGAGTCTAAATGGACCCCCAGATATTTATACGAATTGCCTATATTCGGCCATTGCTGTTAAATGACCATCCGCCGCCAACATATTGCTTCTTCCCAAATGGAACTACCTGGGTTTTCTTCATGTTGACTTCTAATTGGTTCTTAATCACATATTGCAGCAATGAGTCAAGAAGCCTTTGCAACCCCACCCTTGTGAGGCTGAACAGCACCAGATCGTCGGCATATAAGAGATTACTTAATGCCGTACCCTCTACCTTTGGCGGGTGGCTATTAACAACATCCAGGGTGCTAGATAAGTCGGCCATGAACAGGTTGAAAAGGAGAGGGGCCTTAACGCCTCTCGTTGTTGATATTTTTCACGAGAGATGTGTGCCAGACCCTAACTTTACTCGAACCCAGGTACGTGAGTGTAGTTGAATGATTGCATTCAATAATTTGTCTGGGATTCCCCACTTCTTCAGCTTTTCCCAAGGGGAATCCCTAGGGACCCTATCGAAGGCGGCTTTGAAGTCGACAAAGCAACAAAACACAAACCTAGATGTAGAGAGGGCGTTGTCGACAATGGATGACACCGCTAATAGATTGGTCATGATCATGGTCCCTGAGTTGGTAGTGAACCCGGTTTGGTTCATTGGCACCCGGTTATGGTCTTTTGCCCAATGCCTCAGGTCCTCCAAAAAAAGCCCTGCGTAGTGTTTTGCCTCAATGTCCAAAAGGGCTATGAGTCTGTAATTATTGGGGACAGCATGTGAACCAGATTTATAAATAGGGTGAATTATTGCATCCCGCCATGAGTCTGGGATTGTTGCAGTTCTCAATGCATAGTTAAAGAGATTTGTTGGCAGTCCAGACCAAAAGATTATGTCTGATTTAAAAAGATTTTGTGGGATGCCGTTGGGCCCGGGTGCTCCGTCTTGTCTAGCCTTTGTCACTGCGATGATGACCCTGTCTTCGGGCACCTGGTAGTCCTCGTCAGACAGGTGTGGTGGCTCAGTGGGGGTACTCCCTTTGGTGCCGAGACCGGTGCCCGTATATCCTTGCGATCCATGTCCTGCAAAGTCTAGATGGGCTTGTGACTTGAAGTGGTCCGTAAGGTAATTAACCCATTCTGCTTCTTGGATATTTGCAGATCCAAAGCTTGAAAAACTCGAGTTTGAACGATTGATTAGGGCCCAGAATTTCCTTGAATTTTTGCTCTTACTCTCCCATACCATCTTACACCAGAATTGATTTTCATGGGCCCGCTTGTCCTTGGTAATCCCCATCCTGAAAGCCTTTTGGGTTCTGTGATATGTGTTTACGATCTCACTGTTCCCGGGGAATTTAACGAGTAGCCGTAGCACGTTGTTTCTTGCCTTTTTAAGCGATTTTGTTTTTAAAGATGCTACAAACTTACGAGACTGAGTTCGGCTATGAACCTGCGTTTTAGCTGGAAAACTGCTGGTCAGATGGGAGCAGGTCATTGTCTATGTAGCGATCGGTGAGGCATCTAGATTGTTACCGCCTTTTATGAAATCCTTGCACACTTGTAAAATTTTAGGGCTGGTGTCGATAAACAAAATACATTTTCACAATTGTAAAATCTTTTACATATCCTAAAGGCTTACATATAGAAATCCCTCACTCTCAGAAGTTAGGCAACAAAATTGTGTTATACTGCGAAGATAAAATCAATGCCACTCAAATGAGCTTTGAGACCCATATTCACTCAGAGCTCATTGAGAGACAGGTGCCGGAAAATAGAGAAGGCAGGCCTGGCTGTCAAGCTTCCAAAACAGCCACGCTTTCTCAGACCAAAGAGGCGATATTGGCCTATAAATCGGGCTCCCCAATGGATTCATGCCCCCCTGTCTTACTACATCATATCATCGATACTGTAAATCCGGTGATTAATAATATTGTGAACTCTTCACTGTCCACTGGTACTGTACCGGATAAACAGAAATTTGCTACTGTGAAGCCACTGAAGAAAAAAACAAATATAGATCCCTCTAATCTCTCTAATTACAGACCCATATCCCTGTTACCAATTTTAGGTAAGATTACAGAAGAATTGTGTATAAAGAACTCTCTAGTTATTCTGAGTCAACAGAGATTGTCCATTCCTGCCAATCTGGCTTTCGACCAAAACATTAGACTGAGTCAGCATTACTTGAGATGTCAGACACCATTACATTTATAACGGACAATGGCAAGAAGGCAGTCTTGATCCTTCTAGACTTGTTGGCCGCATTTGATTCCATTTTGCATCAGATCCTGCTAGCCAGATTGAGATTTTGTGGCATATCTAATTCCGCATTGGCATGGATTGCATCCTTCCTGACAAACAGGAAGCAGGTGATCTCGTTGGGATCTTTTCTTTCACCAGCACTTACCATTTCTACTGGTTTCCCACAGGGGGCTTCACTTAGTCTACTTTTATTTAACATATATATGGCCCCTCTCATCTCATTGATTTCGACTTACGGGATCAAAATCACACTTATGCTGATGATACTCAGTTGATTCTGTAATTGGATAAGAATTCCACTGAGGCCGAAGAAAATTTCAAATTTTGTCTTACAGCAGTTATAAAATGGATGAAAGATAATCATCTCTGCTGTAACACTGACAAGACAGAAATTTCATCCATCTGTAAAAACAACTTCTTTCAACCAAAGTACTGGTGGCCAGATAACACTGCAGCCCCCCCATCAACGGTGGAGGTTGCAAAAAATCTGGGTGTTTGGTTTGACTCTTCCCTCTCTTTCAAACCCCTTGTCTTGAAGGCAACTGGGACTTGTTTGGTCTGATAAAAACCTTGAGAAAGTTCTTCAACCTGATCCTACTGGTCTCCAAGAAAACAGTGGCTGTGGCTCTAATACTATCACAGCTGGACTACTGTAATTGCCTCCTTGCAGGGATAAACAAAACCACCCTGAGGAGACTACAAGTAGTTCAACATGCTGCAGCTAGACTGGTCCTAGGGCTTCGGCATAGATCGTCGGCCTTGGCGGCCATGAAGACCCTTCACTGGCTCCCAGTCATAAAATAATTTTGTTTAAATTACTATTGACGACCTTCAGAGCACACTGCCATTTGGGCCGACATATCTTTCAGCAAGATTTAAACCATACAATACTTCAAGAACACTAAGATCTAGTGCTGCAAACTAGCTTAGAGTGCTGGGCTCAAATTAGTAACTAGAGGTGGGAAATCAGCCACTGTACTGGGAGCAAATTCTTGGAATTGCATGCCAAAGGAACTCAGATTAATTGAACAGGAGGGGCAGTTTAGAAAGGACTTAAATACATGGATCTTTTGAATATCCGATGCCTGCTGCCTGGACCTAATCTAGGTCTCATTCTATACAATTGATCCTTGTCATTTACAGCGCCAGGAGACTCCGTTAGGAGTGACAGTTGCGCTATATATGATCCACTTTTCATTTCATTAAAAACGATGTTGCTCTGCCATCATTACCTATTACTTTGTGGTCTACATCAGATACTGATGTGGGACAAATGGTTATCCCACCAGAACATATTCAAGTGAAGGAAGGTGCTTTGTTACCTCGACTGCCCCAATATAAAATATTTCAGGAAGGATAAGAAGCATTAACACACATTGTTCAGGATCTGATCAGAGTGGGGGTTGTGGAAGGAGTCTCTTATAACATTTGCAATAGCCCTAGTCTTCCTATTTTGAAAAAGACACTGACAGTAAAATACACAGATTCATTACTGATTTGCGAGAAGTTAATAAAATTGTTGTGCCCCAATATCCGGTAGTCTCTGGCATCACAACACTTCTTACTATGGTTCCTCCCACTGCCACTACATTAAGTGTGATTGACTTGAAGAATGCATTTTTCTCGATACCTATTCACCCTGACCTCCGTTATTTGTTCAGCTTCACTTTGAATAATCGATCCTTTAGATTTTGTAGAGCTCCACAAGGGTATACAGAGAGTCCTAGCATTTATAGCAAGGTATTGAAAAGGCAGCTTGATTCTTTTCCTGTACTGAAAGGGGTGGCTCCTATTTAATATGTCGATGACATCTTGTTGGCTGCTGATACCCCTGAACAGTGTGAAGAAGGTACACTGTCATTGCTTTCATTCCTTGCCTCTTATAATCACAAATTCTCTCGGAAGAAATTGCAATATTGTAGACAGCCGGTTACCTATTTAGGTCACCTCCTGTCTAAGGAGGGAGGTGCACTCAGACCAGATCACATTCAAACTATTTTAGACACGCCTGTGCCCCGTACTCGGAAGGATGTTTGTGCATCGATTGGCCTTACTTCTTTCTGTAGGCAGTGGATCCCAACTTTTTCTAACATTAATTAACCTTTGTTGGCCCTTTTGACCAAAGACACTGCAATGCCTCTCCCGTGGACCACTGAATGTCAGAATGCTTTTCAACAGTTATGTCACGCTCTTTGTTCTGCACCAGTATTAAGAACTCCAGACTACACTAAGGCCTTCACACTCTATGTACACAAGAGGGACGTTTGCGCTCTCTCAGTTTTACCATGGACATACTGTGATAAGCAACATCCTTGTGCATATTTCTCAGCTGTCCTTGATCCAGTTGGCAGCAACGGCTGTGTCCATACGTCAGAGTGAGGGGATAGTCTTGTTGCATATATTGCTTGTGCTAGTACCCCATTCAGTTGATGCTTTATTAAACCAAATGAAAACACAACATTTGACTAGTGCCCATTTGACAGGCTATCAATTGACACTTTTGGCTCCTCATATCACACTGAAAAGATGTTTGACTCTGAATCCTGCTACATTATTGCCCTTCCCAGCTACTTAGTCCCAGTCACAAGAGCAACATGACTGTATATCCCTTACTGAAGAACAAACAAAGGATTGTGTTGACCTCTAAGATACACCTCTTTCTATTATTGATGGAGAATTGTGGGTTGATGAGCCTTGCCTGAAGTTGCCTGATGGCACTACATCTGCTGTTCATGCAATTACAACACTTCAGACGGTAGTTGAGACAGCTCGTATCCCACAGAAGTCAGCTCAAGCTGCTGAGTTGGTAGCACTGACAACAGCATGTGAGCTTAGTACAGATTTGCTTGTTAACATTTACACTGATAGGCAATACGCCTTTGGCTAGGTACATAGCTTTGCCCAACTTTGGAAAGAAAGAGGCTTTCTCACTTCACATGGGACACAAATAGTACATTGTGAATTAGTGCATAATCTCCTTACTGCCTTGACATAGCCTAAGAAAGTAGCAATTGTTAAGTGTAGCGCATACAAGAGAGTGACTGACAAAATAGAAGCAGGTAATGCCTTTGCAGACTACACAGCTCGGGAGACTGCAATCTAACGAAGTACTACATCTATGTATGTAGTTAAATCACAGGCTGAACAATGGCATGATGTCAGGCAAAAAGTGCTGGACATGCAACAATCTGCCTCTGTTGATGAATTAGACCAATGGTCCAAGGTCCAATGAGGGAGCATAGGGCAATGAGGACTGTTGGAGGAATAAAGGAATGACAAAATGGAAGATACCCGCAGCCTATTTACACCCTGTGATTCACATGGCACATGGCACATGTTGGAGCATCTTCCATAGCAAAGCAACTTATGCAAGTTTGGGATCATCTAGAGATTGTCGGTACAGCTAAGCAGCTAGTCCAGTCCTGTCTGATTTGTCTTCAGTATAATCCTGGAAAGGGAACGCGAGCACCAGCAGGAGGATTTGCAATACCTACTGCACCTTTTGAGGTTCTGCAAATGGATTATATCCAGCTTGATAGCTGTAATAATCTGAAGTATGTTCTGGTAGTAGTTTGTGTCTTTAGTAAATGGGTGGAGGCATACGCCACGAAGGTAAATACAGCTCTTACTACAGCAAAGGTGCCCTTAAAGAAGTTTTTATCCAGATTCAGCATTTGTCGAGTTTTGTGGAGTGACAACGGACCCCATTACATTGGGTAAGATGTTGAGTATCTCATGAAAGGGTTTGGAACTAAGCAGACGTTTCATGCTGCTTTTCACCCACAATCAGCAGGACTAGTGGAACGTCACAACTCTACCCTCAAATTAAAACTGGCCAAAATACAGGCTTCCAAATCTTTCAAATGGCCGGATGCACTGCCCTTGGCATTGCTATCTATTAGATCGATACCATATACATGATATGGCCTTACACCTTATGAGGTGGTTTTTGGAAGGCCAAGGAATATTTGGGGGATCCCTAAGCCACTCCCTATACATGATGTACCCTATGTATTGATCAATGACTATTTGTTTCAGTTGACTGACAGTTTGTCTTCAATTTATCAACAGGTTCAGGAGACTCTTCTAGACAGGTCACATGGTGAGAGCTACTGCTTGCGCCCTGGAGATTGGGTGGTTACAAAATCCTTCCAGACAGCCAGTTCCCGAGCACCCAGGTGGCGAGGCCCTGAGCAGGTGCTCTTGGCTACCAGGACAGCAGTTCGAGTTACCAATTGGAAGAACTGGGTTCATGCGGCACACCGTCGGAAGGTGTTGCAAAACCCTGTGAGCCCAGCTGCATTGGCAGATCACCGCAACATCCTGGCCACAGAAGAAGGAAAAGCTACGTCACCTAAAGGACCTGCGGAAGTCTTCCTGAACACACTCTCCCTAGTACATGTTGATATCAGCTGCGACCCCGGAAGAAAGATAACTGTTTGAGCCACTGTCCTATGTGGTTAAAGACTGATTACAAAGTGGGGTAGCCTTTTAGTCACTGCTCGTCTCAACCTCAGTGAAGAAACCAACGTCTGCCCAGGACCTTAGGGCACCATCTGTTTTATTGTTCAATGGCGAGATGAACATGCCTAAGGAGAAGAAGCAAACTGCTGCAAGAGTCCGTGAGAGTATATTCATTATTGGACTCACTTTGATTGTTGTTATTATTGCCACAATAGCATGGGTTGTAGAGGGAGTAACTCCTGCTCGAAATCTGCTGACTGCTACTACTCCTGCCCCCATTGAACACCATTACTTTACTCTTCCTTATCATGAATAGAAGCACAGAATGTCCTACCTCAACAACACTTTTATTCAGATGTTGTACGATACACACAATGCTACAAATGTTACCAACTGCTGGGTATGTGGAATGATGCCAGCACATCAGAAAAAGGGAGGAACACCTTTTATTCCCTTGCCGTTTTCACATAATGGCGCCTGCAGAGTCTGGTTTGCATTGTTGTGGGCTTCTGAAGTTGTTAACATTACTTATGCTGATGTAGGAAGACTAAACTCTCAGTTAAATAAAGTGTTACCCTGATGAGGAAGGAGATCCACAATCTAAAGGAACTGTATAGGAAATGGAGTAGTATTGTCGAGGAAATTCCTCTGCATGCTAAGTTTTCCCTAACACTCAAACCACCAAGGGAAATGGGCCGTTTGTTATCGCTGTTACTAGAGCTCGAGCGGATCTCTGTGTGAGCAGTATTGACAGTATTCCAGTGGGAAAAAGTGACTGTACTATAATGTTGAACATTACTGGAATAAACAGTAGTAGTTTTTGGTCCTCACACAACACCTATTTCATTTGTGGAATTAAAGGTTATTATCATCTACCTGTTGGTTGGTCTGGAAGCTGTTACGTGTCCTTTTTGCTTCCACCTGTGTTTTTGGCACCGACATCCTACCATAAACACTATAAACTGTATAATGACATTACGAGGAGCCGATCCAAAAGGACAATAAATCACGATGAGGTGTATCAAACTGATACAGCACTGCAGCAGTATGTTGACTTTAACTTGGGACTATACTTCTTTGTTAGTGTGGCCTTAAAAAGAAGAAAGATCAGACGTTTGACACGTGTTGTAGAGGCTGTAACCGATCAGACATTCATGGCACTTGGAAATATCACAGAAGAACTACAAATTGTGAGAATTGTGGCACTCCAAAACAGGATGTTCCTCAATGTCATCCTGGTCGACCGTGGTGGAGCATGTTGCATCATTGGGAGCAGCTGCTGTGTGTATATCCCTGACCACAGCCCTTTAAGCTTGCTTAAATCCTATATTAACAATAGGCGTCAGTTTGTTCAGATTGATGACTCATGTTTGAAGCAATTTTCACTTCCTTGTTGGGTCGCGCAGGGCTCATCTTTTAGCCCTATGTTGTTTAACTTGTATGTTACCCCCTTAGCAGACGTCATCAGGCAGTTTGGTTTCTCGTTAGTGTCCTAAGCCGATGATGCCTAGATCGTAGTTTCTATCTCTGGCAATCCAGATGAAACAATGGTTCGCTTCAATCGGTGTATGACCTGCGTGGACCACTGGATGAGTACAAACTGCCTAAGGCTGAACAGAAGTAAAACTGAGGTGCTTCTCCTGGGCTTTGATCCCTCCATATGCCTGAGAAATGGTGGCCTCAGATGATGGGAAAACTTCCCATCCCAGTAAATAAGGCCAAAAATCATTTTTGATGATGGTCTTACGTTTCAATCTCAAATTAATAAGGTGCCTTTAACCCTAAAACTAATTCAGAAGGTGAAACCTTATATTCCGCCATCTACAGTTAAAACACTGGTAATATCCTTGGCATTAGCTGGACTGGACTATGGCAATGCCCTGTATTTGGGTCATCAAAAACAACACCTTCTCGAACTTCAACGGGTTCAAAACTCCGCTGCTAGGATGTTGCTGAATATCCCCAAGTTCCAGTCTGCGTCCCAGGGCCTTAAAACTTCACTGGTTGCCAGTGAAAAAGAGAGCGGAATTTAAGGCCTCATGTTTGATTTTCAAGGCCCTCCAGGGAACAAGACCTGAATACCTTAAACAACATCTACTATGGTATCATCCAAACAGGACACTTTGTTCAGCCACGAGCAAACTTCTTCAGGTATCTCAAATATGTGGTTGTGCCATGGGCTTGCCATTTTCCCCAAGCTATGCCAATCTCACCATGGGATGGTGGGAAAAAAACATAGCTTAGGGAGCAGAAAATGATCAATATGCCAAGGATGTGGTATTATGGCTTAGGTTCATCGACGACCTTTTCCTCCTCTGGAAGGGTCCAAAGAAACAACTAATCAAATATATTGACATCTTAAATGACAACAAAGTGGGTCTCAAATTTACCTACAATATCCCAAAAAAAGAAATAGACGTTCTAGACACAAAGGTATACATAAAAAATAACAAACTTGAGACAACAGTCTTTAGGAAAAAGACGTCAACAAATAGTGTCTTGTATGGTACCAGCTTTCATCCCACATCACTTAAGCAAAGTATTCCGTATGGAGAATTTTTGCGTATGAGATGGAATTGTTCAGAAGAAGAAGAGGTGAAAAATAAATTTAAAGAAACTAAAGATCGATTCACCGCCCGTGGATACAAGCATTCAGATATTGTGAGAGGTGAACAAAGAGCCAGATTGAAAACGAGAGCTGAAACGCTCATATCCAAAATGAAAAAACCAGAAACAGATGATAACAAACCACGAATGATTCTAACCTACTCCAAAGAAAGCTTTAAGATACAGCAAATCTTGACCAAATACTGGAGTGTATTAAAAAGAGACACTGAAATTGGCTCTCTAATTGGAGAAAGACCATTAATAACTTTTCGCAAAGCGCCATCAATACAGGACACCTTGGTCAACAGTCACTTCAAAATAATCAAACCAGTGACACGGCTAGATAAACGACAGCTAGGATTTGCTAAATGCCAATCGTGCGAGGCCTGCAAAATTGGCCAAAATCTAAAAAATTTAAAAGACTCGAAAGGACGAAATTTTGAGATAAAAGAGAAAATAACATGTGAGTCACAATTTGTGGTTTATCAATTACAATGCTTCTGTGGAATGAAATATAGCGGCTCAACCACCTGTCCACTTAAAAAGAGGATCCTTTAACACATAAGATCAATTCAAACAATGACTACAGCTATGCAATTGCCAAACATCTAAAAACTCACCCTGGCAAAACTTGGAAGGATATCAAATACACTGGCATTGCGATGATAAATGAAAATAAAAGAGGCGGCGTTTGTGTCAACAAACTAAGACGTCTCGAATCAAAATTGATAATCAGATTCAGAACCAGAACCCCAATGGGATTGAACGGGGATGAGGAGATGCATGTACATCTTTGAACAATCCAGATATGAAATGACTGTGGGATAAATGTAAAAACACACTGCTATATCAGCCTAAGACAATATTTGAATAATAATGGATGAGAGAACAGGCCTTGTTCGTAACTTGGCCTATATTTGAACTATTATGATACATGTGATGGCAAGCAAATATTTTTGAATAAGAAAAAATCTTTTTAATTGATTATCTCTGTGTGCGAGGGCTGGGAGATTGACAGATGTAATTCTGGGATTTAATAATTGAGGCACTCAGCCGTAATTGACATAATGACACTTAATTCTTATTGTCATAGCATGAATCCAATTTCAAACGCATAAGCGTAAATTGGATATTAACGTACCCAACGCTAAAACATGTACAGTCCAAGAGCTAGTCCCATTGGTAAATATCCAGAATAATCACAAAGCGCCAATCACCGGCCAACTAACACAGAGATAATGCTAGTAATAATAGCAAATCTTAGTTTTGCCTACTGTTCCCACAATGCTTCATAATGTGCTGAGTGGTACAAACAGTATAAAAACGCAACATAAACAAAGGACTAACATTTGTAAGTCCGAAACGCGTAGGTGGGGAAAACCTACAGGAGAATAAAGAAACTAAGCACAATTTAAAGTGGTGTGCGGCGTCTTCTTGAATGAAGAAACTTTTGCAATATATATATATATATATATATATATGTATATGTGTATATATATATATATATATATATATATATATATATATATATATATATATATATATATATACATATATATATATATGGTAGTTATATTGAGGATCTAGTTTCCGTGGGAAGAACTATTTTTGTTTTGCCAATAACTTTGCGTCTTTGATAAATCCTAATGAAATTGTCAAAATTTCTTTGATGCTCAATTCAGCTGTTGTCCTGAAAGTTTAAGGGTGATCTGTGAAGCAGGGGCTGAGAAAAAGGGGGGTCTCAAAACATGTCATTTCCATGTTAATTTCCATGTGAACTTTAGACACAGCTACAGCCCTAACTGCTCAACGGAATTACCAAATTTGGCAGGAAGGTAGATGTTGATTAAGGGAAGTGTCTTTTTCATTAAATGGCGCAGTTACAGAGTTATTTAAAGGTTTTTCAGATATACAACTGGGGACGTGCAAGATTTGTAACTCCTGCTCATTGCTATGTGAAGCCACACAATAAGAGGAGAGCTGTCATTGCTGCACACAAGCTTTGGAAAATGTTGCACTCGCTATTTCGTGAAGCGAGCTGGCCCCGGGGATTGTTTATAGGGTAAAAGAACATAGAAGGGGTAATGGTGGGAGAACCTTTACCCCATGGGTGTATTATAGGGGTGTTGTGGAAATCAATTCTGTGTTTTAGAATACTAAGTTTATTTTTTGGGGTATATCTGTTGGGTCGCAACCCTAGTGCGGCCCTCGTTTGACATTGTGGTGGAGTCACGCAACCCACTGAAACAGCTGCCATTTCATGCATCTGTGCCAGTCCCAACGGATATATGGGAGTGCTAAAAGGTGTATAATGGGTCAGGATAGGGGTACTCTATTGTATTGTAGAGGTTTGTAAAGCATTAATTACGAGTTGTGAAATGTGGTAATTTGTTTTACTTTCCACACTGTTGGAGTCGCAGTGCTATCATGGTGCTTACCATGTAAAATCGCAGCACGAACCTCACTGAAATAGATAAAAAAATACATTCCAACACTCAATCATACATTAATACATGCTCTTTCAAAAGCAGACAGTCACACATCCACTTACAAACTCACTTGTAGATGCATATGTCCACTGAGAGAACCACTCAGAGACTCACACACCCACTTAGAGGAGCACTGAAACAGTCACTCGCCCACTCAGAGACTCATTCACAATGTCATGCACCTGCTCAGAGACCCACTAAGAAACTCAAACAATCATTCATAGAACCACTCAGAGACACATGCACCCTATCACAGACCCAATCAGAGACTTACAAACCCACTGATAAACTCACTCAGAGACTCGTACATTCACAGATCGACTCACACACCCATGCACCCACTCACAGATCCACTTAGAGACTCATGCATCCACTCAAAGACTCACTGAAAGACTCATGCACCCACTCACGGAGCCACTCAGACTCTCATGTACCCATTCACCCATCCACTCAGAAATATGCATCCACTCAGAGACTTATTCAGAGACTCACACAGCTACTCACAGACCCACTCAGAGTCACAAAACCACTCACAGACTAATACACCCACACACAAACACACTCAGACACTTCTGCACCCACTCATAGAACCAATGAGAGACTTAAACATCTACTGTCAGACCTACTGAGACAGTCACGTACCCACTCACAAACCCACTCAGAGTCTCATACACCCATTCACAGAACCACTCAGAGACTCAGATACCCAATCTCAGACCCAGTCGCAGAGCTACTCAGACAGTCAAACACCCAATCACACACCCACTCAGACACTCATGCCCTCACTCTCAGACCTACTCAGCAATGCACACGCCCACTTACATAAACATTCAGAGACTCATGCATTTACTCACAAACCTACTAAGAGACTCAGGCACACACTCACAGACTCACTCAGAGACTCATGCCCTCTGTCACAGACCTACTCAAACACTCACATTCACTGACAGATCAACTGAGAGACTAATGCACTCACTCATAGATGCATTCAGAGACTGATGCACCCACTCAGAGACTCACATACCTGCTCCCAAACCCACTCAGATACTCATGCACCCACTCAGAGACTCACACATCCACTTACATATCCATGAAGACACACATGCTTCTACTTGCAGACCCACTGCGAGACTCATGCATCCACTCACATCTTCTCCTTAGGCACACTTTCACTTAGAAATTGATATATGCACTTCTAGACTTACCTATCCAGTTATTCACATAGTTAGACATTTGGAAAATCACTTTGAAAGTGTTTGTAATTTGTATCGTATTAAATTAACATTTATTAATTTTAAATGTGTGTTGTGCATTGAATTTGTGCTTTCGGTTAGCGGAATCAAGACGGAGTCGCAACTCTGGAAAATATCTTTTTTTAAAGATTTTAAATAAGTGTTATTTTGTAGTGTGCAATAGGATGGCTCTGAAGGGAGCCTTTCCTTTTGTGAAAGTGTGTGTCATGAGGTTCCGTGACGGTTCCGTGACGACTTGAACCCGTGTTTTTAAGTTTGTCGGAAATACATAAAAATGGTATCAGTGAACCGCAAATGATCCATTTAGTATATCCTAGTGTTTTCGCTACGCTACGAGCAAGAGCACTCCTTCCACTGACACATTTCTGATATACACACGGCATCCATCTTAGATCGTGGCCGCCATTTTGTGTTTCCTTGCCCTCACATATGCAATAGCCTCTGATCATTTCATTCACTTCACTTTGATTAAAGACACGTAGCCTTAGCCGGAGATTCACCTCTTACGTGACACGTGCACCTTAAACCAGATCACGCTGTAGCTGCATGACTCGACAAAGGCTGCCTCCTCTGCCCGAGGCCAGTCCTGCCAAACTGGTCTTCGTGTCCATTGTACCTGATCATGATTAGGCGGCCGAAGCCGGTAGCCTTGCCCATTTACAACCCACAAACATCTCTTATCCCGCTTTTCTATCTCCTGCACCTGGCTCTACTCTTTTCCTTCTGGGCCTTTATTAGGGGGAGGTAACGAACTTTACGATGAGGCGGTCCGGGTCTTGAATGCAATATTGACAAGGGATTGTGATGGACTGGTGGGAACCCCTCTTCGTGATGTTTGGTATCAGATATTATCGACAGTTCCTGTGTAACGCCAAATATTTATTGTTTAGAGACACAAAAGGTTTGGGAATGTACCGACATGTGAAATATTTGCCTAGAGCACAATTTTTAGTATATAAGGAGCAACCCACTTTGTACAAATCGAACAGTCTCCTAGATTCTGCCCGTGTGTAGATTCTGTGACTTCTGTGTCCCTGCAGTAATAAACCTTTGGTCTTTGACGCCACCATCGAGAAGCCCGTGTTTCTGTTCATTTGTGCACCAAGGCAGGTGGAACTCCGGGGTCTTCGGGTGTTGTACCCTGACACCTCTGGACGGAACCAAAAAAGTCCAGAACTCCAATTGGCGCCCAACGTGGGGCGACGTCATTCGGTACCGGTCCAAAAGCCTGAAGAGTTCGAGAAGCTTCGTGTGAAGATTCCTGAGGGAGGCGCCCCACTTCATCGATCCCGGCATATCGCAAAAGTGGCCCTGAAGTTCTCTTCCACGAGGGTTCCCGTTCAGGACGGCTGCAGTGGGCCGTTGCCTTGACCGTCGCCCTGTCTTGGACCCGAAGTGGTGCAGTCCTTAGTACGGCGAAACGTGACGGGTTTCTCCTTGGTGACGTCTTCAGTGCCTCAGTTAAGTATTTAGTGATAGCTAGCTGGTTACTTTTGTGAGGATTGTTAAAAATCCTTGATCGGTTCTTGGTTTGGTTTGGTTTCGTAAGATTATCACTAGTTGTTCTGGTTACGATAATCTATTTGGTTCAGTTTTGGGTATCGATACATCAGTTCGTTTTTTTGTAGGCCTAAGTTCTTGGTTCAAGTGCACAAATTTGTTTCGTGTTTGTTTGTTTTGTGTTCCGGACTGAAAATGGTAAGTCGGAAAATGTTGTCTTGTTTTAGTTGCAACAGTGACTCACAATTAGAGGACTCTTGTCTGGTTCCTCCGATTGGGACTCCCCTTTATGATTTATATTGCAAGTATGGTGTGGGTCCTATAACTTATAATGAGATATGGGTCCGCTATTGTAAGAAGGATGGTGTCCTTAGTTGGCCACTGCATGGTAGTTTTGAACAAGAGATTCTCGACAATTTAGAAGAGAAATTGTTTAGGAAGAAAGCCCGGCCGGCAATGTTTGATTCCTTCCGTTATTGGCGGAAAGAATCCAAACAGAGAGAAATGAAAAGGTTGAAGAAAGAGCAAAAAGAACAAGAAGAGTTAACTCTAGAGCAAGCGACTAAGCAGTTGCAGGCTAACGAGTGTGAGAAAGCCATAGATGTAGCCATTAGAGAGCGTAACTTAGCGATTGACAAGTGCTATCCTGCCTTGCCATCGAAAATGGCTAAGATACTGGAGGATTCTGAAAACGATCCTCTGCTATCTTATCTGTTACGGTCGCCTCCACCGTATGCACAAGGTGCTACGGCTCCACTGATCCCGAATGTTCAATTGCCGGTTGCTGGACAACCTGGTGTTCTTGTTCCTCAGAATCAAGTTCTTATACCTCCTGTGGTGAATGTAAATGTTCCTACAGCTCCTCCTCTTCCCGCACTGCCCGCTCCTATACCTACCACTGTACCTATTGGTCCTCAAACTATTTTCCTCGATACTCCTACTGTTTCGTCATCTATTCCTACCTCTACTGCGTTCTCTATGTCTGCGAGTGTACTAACTCCACTTTCTGTTCGTCGAAGAATCACTGATTCTGTTACTAATATGCTGTCGCCTATATATAAAACCTTGATTAAGACTCCTACTCCTGACTCTGTTCAGAGACGGAGTCAGCTTCCAAGTACTGAGGAACGGGGAGTTTTAGACTCCACAGCTCTCAGATGGATTACAAAAGTTAGAAGATATAGTACGAAAGATGTGTTAGAGACATTTATGCAATGGGGAGAACCAACGCAACGATACGTCTTTGATGAGATGTGCTCGTTGTTACGTGAGGAAATAGAAGAAGACGATGTCGAATCAGATTTGGAAGATTTAATTAAAGTGCAAAAAGAGTTTGCTGCTGGAATGATAGTGGGTGAGAATATAAAGCAAGCGATGGAATTCATTTTGAGTTTTAGGATTGATCCATCTCTTCGTTCACCGAGAGATTTAGAGAAAGGTAAAATGAAGCTAAGTCGCCAATATCCTATGAGGGAGGTTCCTCCAATTTGGCGCGAAGCCGTGCAAGCTGATGCAGTTGCGGGTGTTGTAGCTGCTCCAGCACAGTTCCAAAGAGTATGGATACATATTCCGTGGAAGCGAGCAGAAGTGTTAGCAGTGAAACAGGCCTTGCCAGATCCACGTAAGAATCCAGCCGGATATTACAAGGAATTAACACAGACAGTTGAGGCTTGTATAATGAACTTAGCCGACATTGATATGTTGTTTGGTAATGTAGTTCCACAACCAGTGTGGGCTAAAATTCGTAGAGAGGATCATCAGGCTGCTTTAGGTGGTGATTGGGCAGCTATCACTGCAGCAGATAATCAACAAATAGGTGGTGCGAAACCTGAACCTTTGATCGCTAATCTGCCAGGTAGAATAATAGATTTAATGAAGACTCTGATGCCAGCATTGCGTGTTAATTGGGATAAATTATCCGCATGCAAGCAGAAGAAAGACGAAAGTGTCTCCGACTTCTTCACGAGGTTCGAAGAGACTTTTGTGGATCATAGTGGTCAGGACATGAGCACTGAAGGAGGACAGAGATTGTTTGTCGATAAATTTGTGCATAATTTGTTACCTGAATTATGCAATAAATTGAAAGACTCAGAAAGTGCGTGGGCTGTATCTACGACAGCGCAAATACTTGCGACTGCACAGTACTATGAAAATAGGGATAAAGAGGAAAAGGAGAAATCAGAGAAGAAAACGAAAGATTTAAAGACTAAAGTTCTTTTACAGCAGGCGTATCCGCCTCGCACGAATCAGACTAATATGCAACAGAATTCGTATCAAAAGACAGATTATAATTCGACCAGGCCTCAATATCAGTGGAATCAGTGCGCGTACTGTAAGAAAGAGGGTCACTATAAAAATGATTGTCCGATCTTAGCGCAAAATAATGCGGCAGCAGCTCAGAGAGGTCGTGGTGGTTATGCGCAGAATTCTAGAGGACGAGGACGAGGTGCTATGCCTCCACAAACGAATGATCGTCCTTCCAATCACTTTGATCAGAGAAATGGACAAACTGTTCAGCAAAATAGATCTCAGCAATATCTTGTTGAGGATTATTGTGAAGTTGAAGAGGGATTTCAACAAAATGGGTACTAGGACAGCCATGGACAGAGAGAGGGAGTAGTATCAGTTCCAGTGGATCAGAGTGGGCCTTATGTCGCAGTAGCAACATCAGGTGTAGTCGAACCGTTTCTGTTGGATACTGGTGCCGCGAAAAGTTCTATCATGCATGCGAAACTCCCTGGCGCACCTTTGTCTGGCTCAACAAATGTTTCCGTAGGTTTTTCAGGCGCCCCTGTGTACAACCCGATATCTGGTCCTTTGTCTATTTCTGTTGGACCGTGTCAATTGAAAGCACCCTTAATTTTGACGACAGGTTGTAATGAAAATCTGCTTGGTTTAGATTTGTTGAAACGACTATATGCGACATTGTACTGTTCTCCGGAAGGAGTACAGCTTACTTTGGGTAAAAGACTCACCTCTCCGATGTACTTGTCAATGGACGCACTCCCGCCGGAGCTACGTTCACTCCCTGATTCTCTTTGGGCGACTGGTCCCAATGATGTAGGTCTACTAGAAATTCCACCGTATGTAGTAACTTTGAAAGCGAATGTAAAATTTCCAAGAATTCCCCAGTATAAAATATCGAGTGAAGGTGAGCGTGCACTCTTATTGATTGTGCAAGATTTGATTAAGAAAGATGTGGTTGAAGAAACGCGAGGAAATGTCTGTAACAGTCCTGTCTTACCGATTCTGAAGCGAACTGACCCTACAAAGCCTCCAGTTTATAGGTTTGTCATAGACCTTAGAGAAGTTAATAAGATTGTAATTCCGCAGTTTCCTGTAGTGCCAGACATTACTGCCTTATTAACATTGATTCCTGCTACAGCTATGTGGTTCTCAGTTATAGATCTCAAGAATGCATTTTTCAGCATTCCGATAGCTGAAGAAAGTAGGGATATTTTCGGCTTCTGTTTAGGAGGTCGGAGTTTCAGATTTAAACGCGCTCCACAAGGCTATTGTGAAAGTCCATCCATTTACAGTCAAGCTTTAAAAAGTCAGCTAGATTCTTTTGTCCTTCCTCCAGGCTCTGCCCTAGTACAGTACGTAGACGATCTTTTGGTGGCTGCCGATGACAAGGAAACTTGCAAGGCAGCTACAATTTCACTATTGCATCATTTGTCTAATTTGAATCATAAGGTGTCACCTTCCAAAATGCAATATTGCTGCCAAGAAGTAACCTACCTAGGTCACCTCTTATCAAAGGAGGGAAGGAAGTTGACCCCAGAAAGAATAAAAGCAATTACGCAGATGAGTGTTCCACGCACACAGAGGGAAGTACGTGCCTTTCTAGGTATTACCTCCTACTGTAGGCAGTGGATTCCAAATTTTTCACTTTTAGCAAAGCCATTGGTAGCTTTGACTGGGAAAAATGTTCCGAGTCCGGTGCCATGGTCTGATGAATGTCAAAAGAGTTTTGCTGAATTACGAAAAGGTTTGTGTTCAGCTCCTGTATTGGGCACACCTGATTACAGTAAGCCATTCACGCTCTACGTTCACGAAAGAGAAGGTTGCGCGTTGAGTGTCTTGACACAGAAGTTTGGTGATAAACAACGCCCTTGTGCGTATTTCTCATCAACATTAGATCCGGTAGCTAGAGCATTGCCTAGTTGTTTGAGGGCTACAGCGGCAGCTGCAGCTTCCATTCGACAATCTGCTGGTTTGGTGATGAACAATATGCTAGTGGTCATGGTTCCTCATGCAGTGGACACACTCATGAACCGAACGAAGACACAACACCTTACTAGTGCGAGATTATCTGGTTACGAGCTGACGTTATTAGCGAGTCATATTCAGATCAAAAGATGCAATGTATTGAATCCAGCAACATTGTTGCCGACTGATCAAGAGTCGAGTGATTCTGAGCCACATGACTGTTATTTCAAAACGGAGGAAGAGACAAAAGGTCGTATCGACTTGAGGGATACTCCTCTATCCGACCCGGATGGTACGCTGTATGTGGACGGGTCATGTTTTAAATTGGAGAATGGTGATGTGACTGCTGCCTACGCAGTAACGACTTTGAAGACGATTGTGGAGACTGCAAGAGTGAGTCAGAATTCTGCCCAAGCTGCAGAGTTAATAGCTCTTACGAGAGCGTGTGTTTTAGCTAAGGGAAAGAGAGTGAATGTGTTTACAGATAGTCAGTACGCATTTGGCGTGGCCCATAGTTTTGGCCGGTTGTGGAGAGAAAGGGGTTTCATTACGTCCCATGGGACTAAGATCCAACATGGTCAGCTAGTTAACGACTTGTTAGAATCTCTAACCTTACCGACTGAAGTTGCGATTGTGAAGTGCAGTGCTCATAAAGCAATCACGGATGATGTTGGTCGGGGAAATGCCTTTGCTGATGAAACCGCTAAACAGACAGCTAGAGACATGATGAGTAGAATGTACATTGCTACGTCTGCAAGATGGATTGCTGAGTCTGGAATGTGTGAGGACACAATGGAAAGTGTGAAAGAGATTCAGAAAGAAGCGACTGAGGAAGAGAAACGCGTATGGAGAGAAAGTACGGGCAAATTGGACTCGAATGGATGTTGGATCGATTTGACAGAACAGCAGCGTTGGATGTTGCCTGATGCATATGTGCTTGCAGTAGTGACGATGGCGCATGGAGTGGCGCACATAAGTTCTAAAGGGATATGTAAGATGTTAGCTCCGGTCTGGAAGAATGAGGGAATCAGTAAGTGTGCAGAGAGAGTGGTGAAAAATTGTATGGTGTGCTTGATGCATAATCCTGGCAAGGGAATTCCAACTCCAGCTGGTCATTTCGCTCCTCCTTCCTGCCCCTTTGAAGTAATACAGTTAGACTTCATTCACATGGAACGCTGCAACAATTTAAAATACGTCCTGGTGGTGGTTTGTGCTTTTTCCAGGTGGATAGAAGCATACCCACTAAAGGACAACACTGCTTTATCAACTGCCAAAATTCTTCTCAAAGAATTTTTTCCTAGGTATGGAATGCCACGGATTGTATGGTCAGATAACGGAAGTGAGTTTATAGGGAAAGTTATGCAGAGTGTGTGTGCTGGTCTAGGATTGAAACAAAAATTTCATAGTGCGAACCATCCCCAGTCTGCTGGTTTAGTCGAGGGTTACAATGGCACCCTCAAGCTTAAAATAGCCAAAATTCAAGCATCCACAGGTTTGGCTTGGCCAGACGCACTTCCTTTGGCCTTGTTATCAACGAGAGCAACAGTGCATTCTAGAATAGGGCTTTCTCCATATGAGATTGTATTTGGCCGCCCGGCAAATGTCTGGGGTGTGCCAAGGCCTAAACAATTTTGCTCCATTGAATATCCTATGTTGATAGACTACCTTTACGACTTGACTGCTAAATTAAGTCTTATTCATCAACAGGTTTTTGATGCACTACCAAAGCCTCCGGAGAGTCCAGGGCATCAACTGAAACCGGGTGACTTCATAGTGGTCCGGAACTTCGCGAGGACAAAGAATCTTCAGCCTCGCTACATCGGCCCCTTCCAAATCCTACTGGCAACGAGGACAGCTGTACGTGTTGCTGGCCGGAAGAACTGGATCCACGCTTCTCACGTAAAGCGTGTTCCACTGCCGCTGCCCTACGACGACTGGGTGAAGAAGGGAATTGGTGCCTCCGAATCTGAAATAACTCCAAAATTTGTCCCTTTCAGCGATGCCGATTTGATTTCTGACACTTTGAAACGTGACTCTCCTCCTGAAAAGACTACTTTGAACATTGAACATTTGTCTCCAGCATCAGAAGAAACTTTGCCATCTGCGAACGTAAACTCTGCAACAGCTGCTAGTGATACACTATTTTCCGATCAGACAGTACCAGCGAAGCAGAAATACAACCTTAGAAGCCATAAAAAGGACAAATAAAGCAGGCAACTGCATATTGTGATTTTGATATTTATATACATTGGACTTTTTTGCTTTTCAGCCAGGAAGTTTGCTATTGTTTATTGTTTTTAATAAATTGCCTTGCCGTCTGGGTAGCCGTAGGGTCGTGGCTGTGTGCCTAGTTTGAATTTGCAGGGGTCTGACACAAGGTCGATCTTTCTGTTAGTACTGGGAACTCCCAGGGCTGACAGAGGCATTTTCATCTACGTACACATCATCAGTGGTCGCGAGCGGATTGTAGAAGATGGAACTTCCTGCGCTGCAACGAGAAAATGTGATTTACGTTCGCAGAAACAGACTAAATAGAATTCTTCATAGCAAATGTTTCTTGATGCAATGTGCCATTACATTTTTGATTGTTTTAGCAACACTGGTGGGTGGAATTGTCTTTAGCATAAATTTGATTTTTGTGCCAGTATCTACAGTACCTCCCCTTGATCCTGCTATTTCTACTGTTTCTTCTATACACTCTTTTCACTCGTTTCCGGAACATGAGCAAGCTCGACGCTCAGAATTCATTAATAATACTTTTGTACAGCTCTTGCATCAACACCAACTGGTAGTTAACACGACAGACTGCTGGGTGTGTGGCTTGATACCTCACACTATGGATAAAGGTATTCCCTATCTGGTTTTGCCTTTCAGCTACAATGGATCATTTCAGGCCCTTCAAACCATCTTTGCTTATGCTCTTGAGACCTATCCTCCACGTCCACCACGTTCCACTAAATATAACTCTGCTAACAAAGCTTTAGTCCAGGGAATTATTGACATGATCAAAGACGTCAATAATACTCCATCTTACCCTAGAGACGAATTGCGAGTATATTTAAGTTGGAATACTTCAGAGTATCGCCTTAGTTTAGGAGAAAGCAAGCGTAAAAGCTCAACTCCAATCTGGGTCGTACCTCACCGAGGTCAGGTCTGTTTGCAAGGTAATGGGAGAAATCCGAGAGCTCAGCTAGGGAGGAGTGAGTGCGTAGAGACTTATGTGTTTCCGGCTAACTCTTCCCCTGCCTTCCTTACTGCCAGGGGTACCTACTTCATCTGTCGAGACAGAGCTTATACATGGTTGCCTGCCGACTTCTCAGGATCATGTTATATTGCTCGATTATTGCCTCCGACATACACTGCTTCACCTGATTACCACAGAACAAGAGTAGCGAGAGGTGTCTTCAGCAAGGAAGATACCGCTGGTCAGGAAGCTGGAGACTTCTTCAAAGGCTTCCTTCCGTTCTGGGGGCCTATGGCCAATAGTAGAAACATACGTCAGCTAACACGGGTAGTTGAATCTACTATTACCGAAACTGCTGGTGCCCTTAGCAATCTGACAGCTGAGCTTCAGGCGGATAGGCTCATGACATTGCAGAACCGTATGGTTCTAGATGTTATACTTGCAGATCGAGGTGGGGTATGCAGAATGATCCAATCGAGCTGCTGTGTCTTTATTCCTAATAATGCTCCAACAGTTTACGAGGCGATCTCTAAGTTGCACAAGATTTCGGACTCCATACATGTAGACAAGGGAAACTGGTCCTTCATGGAGTGGTTTTGGACTCTGATCTCAGCGTGGGGATGGAAGGTTCTAATGGTCATTGGTGTCATCCTAGTATTCCTATTCTCATGTTGTCTGATTATCCAGTGTGGTCCTGCTCTGTGTAGTCTTTGTGCTGCAACTTGTCTCAGAAAACCACCTGCGTTTGGAGAAAAGACACGAGAAAGGATGATGATACAACAACATGTCACTGACCTGATGAGTATAGAACTAGATTCTGACATAGACTGAGTAATTGCCTATGTAAGGGCAAAAGGAGGGTCTGAGGTTCCGTGACGGTTCCGTGACGACTTGAACCCGTGTTTTTAAGTTTGTCGGAAATACATAAAAATGGTATCAGTGAACCGCAAATGATCCATTTAGTATATCCTAGTGTTTTCGCTACGCTACGAGCAAGAGCACTCCTTCCACTGACACATTTCTGATATACACACGGCATCCATCTTAGATCGTGGCCGCCATTTTGTGTTTCCTTGCCCTCACATATGCAATAGCCTCTGATCATTTCATTCACTTCACTTTGATTAAAGACACGTAGCCTTAGCCGGAGATTCACCTCTTACGTGACACGTGCACCTTAAACCAGATCACGCTGTAGCTGCATGACTCGACAAAGGCTGCCTCCTCTGCCCGAGGCCAGTCCTGCCAAACTGGTCTTCGTGTCCATTGTACCTGATCATGATTAGGCGGCCGAAGCCGGTAGCCTTGCCCATTTACAACCCACAAACATCTCTTATCCCGCTTTTCTATCTCCTGCACCTGGCTCTACTCTTTTCCTTCTGGGCCTTTATTAGGGGGAGGTAACGAACTTTACGATGAGGCGGTCCGGGTCTTGAATGCAATATTGACAAGGGATTGTGATGGACTGGTGGGAACCCCTCTTCGTGATGTTTGGTATCAGATATTATCGACAGTTCCTGTGTAACGCCAAATATTTATTGTTTAGAGACACAAAAGGTTTGGGAATGTACCGACATGTGAAATATTTGCCTAGAGCACAATTTTTAGTATATAAGGAGCAACCCACTTTGTACAAATCGAACAGTCTCCTAGATTCTGCCCGTGTGTAGATTCTGTGACTTCTGTGTCCCTGCAGTAATAAACCTTTGGTCTTTGACGCCACCATCGAGAAGCCCGTGTTTCTGTTCATTTGTGCACCAAGGCAGGTGGAACTCCGGGGTCTTCGGGTGTTGTACCCTGACACCTCTGGACGGAACCAAAAAAGTCCAGAACTCCAGTCATCCACAGGTTGGTGAGAAACACCCTCTGTAAAGTGAATTCCTTCACTTCTATAGATTGCATGCATACAAAACACAGGGGTTTGTTGTAGATAGAGCCCATACTATGGTCTCTGAGGTATGCAGAATCAGCTTTATTAACATGTTTCCCAGCTTTGTCAATCTGTGGACAGAATTGATTTGACCACTTCCACTTTTGTCTTTGGCATATGCTGGAGTACACCAAAACAGTGTGAGGTTAAAAGTACTGGTTATTGGCTAAAGGTCTCCTTCATTGCAATTTCCAAACCAACCTCAGTAACAGGCAGCGTTAACCCCTTTGGGGCTTTTGACGAGCTCAGCTCATCATGAGGCACAGGGGAGCTGTTCTCATGACGAGCTTAGCTCGTCATAACTGCCGCGGAACGCACACGCGGGGCAAATTCTCCTCCTGTGCGGGCGTTCCATGGGAGTGGGCGGAGTTATGACGAGCTCAGGTCGTCATGAGCACAGCTCCATTGTGCAGCATGATGAGTTGGGCTCCTCACGAGCAGCGCGGCGCCACGAGTGGGCCCCCCGCACGGTGGGGATTAGCCCCGCGTGGAAAGGGTTAAGAGGTTTGGATGTTGGAAATGCGAAAGACTCTCAACCAAAGGCAGGAATTGGTACCACCAAAATCCTCTGTGACCAAACCATTTAATATCCACATTTGGCAAAACAAGCCCTTGTCAATTTTAATTTTTTCTCGCATGCTCTCTGGCCTGCTAGATAGCAGGCCAGAGAGCATGCGATTGGGATCCCTATTTGTCCGGTGCACTGACGAAAAAGTGGCCCACATTTGAGGGGCATGGCCCGCATTCTTGGGGAGAGGCCCACATTCACGGGCGTGCCCTTTCATGAAACACACAAGGAATGTAAGTGGGAGGATATTGTTCTTGGGAAGAACACAGGGCCAAGGTGACAATGTCCTACAAGCTGAGCAACTGAAAAACAGTGAGGCCCCTTTTTATTACAAAATGATTCCCCAGCCTTCCAGACAGTAGAACCTGAAAATAGCGAGGTCCCTTTGTATTACAAAGTTATTCCCCAGCCGTCCAGGGCAGGAGCACCTGAAAAACTGCAAGGCCACTTTCTCTTAAAAAATTATTCCCCAGCCCTCCAGCGTAGGAGCATCTGAAAACAATGAGGCCCCTTTATATTACAAAATTATTCCCCAGCCCTCCAGCGCTGAAGCAGCTGAAAAGCAGCGAGGCCCCTTTCTATTACAAAATTATTTCTCAGCCCTCCAGTGCAAGAGCACCTGATAAACTGCAAGGCACCTTTCTATTACAAAATTATTCCCCAGCCCTCCAGCGCAGGAGCACCTGAAAAACAGTGAGGCCCCTTCTCTTAAATTATTATTCCCTAGCCCTCCAGGACAGAAGCACCTGAAAAACAGCGAGGCCCCTTTCTCTTAAAATATTATTCCCCAGCCCTCCAGCGCAGGAGCACCTGAAAAACAGTGAGGCCCAAGCTATTTGTAAATTACTCTGCCCTTCCCAGCCCTTCACTGTCTCAGGGCAATGGCCTGGCAGGAGAGGGGATAAATAAAAGTGGGGGTGGGGGAGGCTAAGGTGAAGATGGTGCGAGTTCCTCACATCACGTGACCCATTCTTCTTCACTCACTATACCCTGAATGAGAAGGGCTGCGGGCGATGTTAATGCAAACACTGTTTCTGGGCTGCGTGGGCCCCAAGGGGGCGAGGTGAAAATGGCTCAAAAGCCTGAGCAACACCTGGCCCCTAGGGAGGCCGATTCTGGCACACAATCACCCCTCCCCAGCCCACCATCAGCATAATTGCTTGGCAGGGCAGGGGGTCAAGGAGAGGCCACAGCTGATAATCGCTGAACGGCCACCCAGGGAAGCTGCTTTCCTCTCCCTGTCAGTCTGCGAATCTGGGGGGGTTCACAGACTTCCACTCCCTACAGATCTCCCTCCTAGCAATAACAATGACGTAGAAAATAAACTGTAGGGTATAATTTCCAATATCATAATCAAGGGGAAGACCGAAAAGAATCAATCTAGGACTACAGGTGATTGGAGATAACACAACCTCCTCTAGGAATTTGGACACCTCACTCTAGTAACTCGTAATTTCTGGGCAGTCGACAAACATGTGTCTGTCGTCAGCAGCTGGAAACCTACATCTTGGACAAAAGTATACTTCTGCTGAGAGCTTATAGAGTTTCACTGGAGTCCAATAAACCCTGTATAACGTGAACAGGTGGTTTCTTCTAAAGTTGGAAGGTTTTATAATTTTTTGAGAAAGAGTAAATGAGTCCGCCCAAATCTTCAGCTCCTCCCCTGGATTCTGGACTGGAAAATTGTCCCAAAGCTTGGTAATTTCAGCGCCTATATTGTCCTTCGCTCCCACAAGTGTGTTATACCAGAGCGCAACCGCCCCCTTCCATCCCCTCCCCTATTGATGGATTCCAGAAATGGGATATCCTCTTCATTAACCCAACGCTGCCTCCCCCACCAAGAAGACAACTGATAAAATGTAAATCTTGTGATGGAGCCCTCTGTTATGTTCGATAGGGATTCCCAGCTTAATAGTGTTGAGTTGTTACACAGGTCCCTCCATTTCGTAAGTCCTGCCGCTCTCAAAGGGAGAGCCAGTCGATCTGATAAGCAATCTGGTGTACCAGGGGAATCCCAAATTGGGGCTTGCGAAGGGTATATCTAAAATTCTACGCATTGATTGCCAAATATTGAGGGCTGTCCTTAGGAGCTTCAGACGAAACTTTTTAAAGAACTTCTGATCCCCATATTTATAGAGAAAGAAGTCTAAACCCTGCGGCAAATCCAATAGCATAGCCTGAAAAAGTCTACCATGGGATGAAGAGTCCAACTTATTTGCCAGAAGTCTAAAGTTCTTGAACTGAAAAGCATAACAATAAAGGAGTAAATCAGGAAGAGCCAGCCCGCCTAGTTTCAGTCCCCTTCTCAATTTCCTCCAGGCAATCCTTGGTGACTTAGTTGCCCAAATGAAAGAGCCAATCCTTCCTTGAAGGTTTGAAATATCCTTTTTATTAAAGTTAAGGGGGATGGAGTTAAATAAAAAGGTAATTTTTGGCAAGATTATCATCTTGACTAGATTCACTCTACCAAAGATGTTAAGAGGTAGAGTGTTCCACCTACTCAGTAGCTTCCTTACTTCCTTAGCCACCATCTGCCAGCTAACTTTTGGGACGTCCTCTAGGTTGTGGGAAAGGTGAATTCCCAGGTATCTGATTTTTAATGTTGCTTCTGGTATCTGGGTTAGATTGTTCCAGGTCATGATGTCAGTTTTATCTTTATTAATTCTATACCCAGACACTATACCAAAATCCTCAGCCAAATCGAATAACCTAGGGATAGCCTCAACCGGGTTGGACGTGTAGAGGAGAAGGACATCAGCATATAATGCTGTCTTAAGCACCAAATCCCCAATTTTGAACGGTAAGATTACTGGGTCTGATCTCAGGGAGCAGACAAAGGGCTCAATATAAATATCAAAGAGAAGGGAGACAGGGGGCAACCCTGCCTCGTTCCCCTTGAGATGTTAAACCAATCGGTTAGACAGCCGTTGACCAAAACTTTGGCTAGAGGACCCCTTTACAATGTAGCAATCCCTTTGATGATTTTATCTGGGAACCCGAACTTAGCCATGGTTTTCCATAGAAATAGCCAGTTTACTTGATCGAAGGCTTTTGCTGCATCGATCGCAACGATGGCGAGCGGCAGTCCTCTGGCTGTTGCTATGTCTATTGCTCCTACAACTTGGAACGTAAGTTCATTAAGTTGACGGCCTGGTATAAACCCCCTCTGGTCAGGATGGATTATGGACTTGATTATTTTCGCCAGCCTAGATGTAAGTATGCCGGAGTAAATTTTCAGGTCAGAATTAAGGAGGGAGATGGGTCTATATGACTCTATTTTTTGGGGGTCTTTGTTAGGCTTTGCTATCAGAGTGATGGTAGCTTCTGACCAAGAGGGAGGGGTATGTTCCCCCTGCAAGACAATTTTGTTGAAGAGTGCCAATAGTGGGGCTAGGACTTCGTCCAAATTATCCTTATATAGCTCCGTTGGCAGTCCATCCGGACCGGAAGCCTTGTTTCTGGACATCTTTTTTAACTGGGCCCGTATCTCCTCCTCCATAATCTCGGTAACTAAAAAGGCTTTATCGGCTTCACTCAGCTAGGGTAACTCTCTCAGAGCCCACCATTTTTCTAGCTCCTCCAACCCGCAGCTATTTTCCTCATGATATAAATCTTCCATGAATCCTCTAGCCTCTCCCCTGATCTCAACATCTTCTGTTATGAGCAGCCCTGAGCCCCGCTGGATTAGTGTATTAATGTTGTTCCTGCTCCTCTCGCTCCTAGCCTTCCAGGCCAGGAGTGAGCCACACTTCACTCCATATTCGAAGTTGCGGAGCTTACTTACTTCCCACTTATCTTTATTTATCTTGTCAGCTCGTGCTTTAAAACCTGTCTGCAACTGCAAAAGCTCTAATTCTAGAGCCGGAATCCTGCCTCTATCTTCCATAACTGCTAACTGTAACTGTTGTTCCTTCTTTTTAATCAGATCTAGGTCCTTACTATCTTCTTCTTTCCTAAGTTTTCTTTTTAGTGCCATGTGTGAACCAAGAATACCCCTCAGATAAGACTTGAGAGTGTCCCAAACTGTTTGCTCTGAGGCAGTGCCCACATTAATTGAGAAAAACTCCAACAGACTCCCTCTGATTTTAGTTTTAGTCTCATCGTCTAGAAGGATAGTTCTATCTAGTGTCCACCTGTACTGAGGGGCTAGCCTTAAAGTTAATTTTTAACTCAACAACAAAGTGATCAGACAATCCTGTATGAATATATGATATTGAAACAATATCAGGCAAAAAAGCTCGGTCTAAAAGAAAAAAATCTATTCTGGAGTATTGTTTATACTTTTTGCTATAAAAGGAGTATTCCCTGAGGTTACCATGCTTGACTCTCCAGGCATCCTGTAAAGTAAAGTCCTTCATAATATTCCTCAAGGCTAAAAGGGATTTATTCGATGAATTATATTTGGCCTTAGAAGTACGATCTAGCTGGGGGTCCAGTATAAGGTTGAAATCGCCTCCTAATATGACTGGAGCTGAGTGCTGTATCATACACTCCTCTAACTTTCGGAGGAAGCCCGGGTTGTCATCATTAGGACCGTTGTAGATGGCAAATGAAAAGAAAGAACTGCCGATGGAGAGGACTGCCACCAACCATCGCCCAGACTGATAGATTCCCCAGTTGTGAACCCTTATTCCCTTATTTGCACGCACAATTAAAGCTACTCCTCTAGTGGAACCCCTTTGCATGGAACACAGAATTTCCTGAACCCAACTAAGTTATGCAAATACTTGACCACACGCCTCTGCTTCAAGGTGGGTCTCTTGTAAAAGGAATACATGTGCCTCAGTATTTTTTAAGAATTCACACACTCTTTGTTGTTTCTTCCGGCTTCCTATACCATTTAAATTCCAAGAAAGGTATGTATTACTAGATACCATACTAGGAGCCGTTACCTAGTATAAACATACCTATTGCAAGTGGTTGCCTGTGTTCGCATTCTGATTTTACAACATAAGGACTTATGGCATATGAGGACTTTTTTATGTGATTTTTACCCTTTCCCCTGTGACCCCTCCCATCCCTCCCCCCGAGGAACCCTCCCCTTCTATCCGGCGTAAGCGCACCTTAGGGGGCCCCACACCCTTGAAAACACCACCGGAAATAAACAATTTTTTCTTTTTTTTTTCTTTTTTTTTCCCTTACTCAATACAAGAGCCTAACCTTTTGCAATCCCTATTTTTTTTCTTTCCTTTCCTTTTGCTTTCCTGTATTCATATTATTCATTTATTATTTTTGTTGTTATTTTTTCCCCCTTTTTTAACTATATTAACAAACTATGTAGTGTAGATTTACTGCCTCAGATACATGAGAATACATGGAATTGCAACGTATTAATGAACTATCATTTGCCCTTGGATTGGCAGCAAATTGTATCCTGGAAGTAACTATTTCCTCAATTTTAAAAGTAAATCATCCACTTCCTCTGGGTGACTGTAGTTGAACATCTTATTGTTTCACATTATCTTGAGCAAAGCAGGGAATTTAATTTGGACTTGAGCTCCCAAGGAATGAAGTTCTGGCATCCTAGAGCCAAACTCCCACTGCCTGTGAGCCGTCTTCCCCCATATGTCAGATCTGATTTGATAGGGGTTGGCGCGGTAGTTGAGAGAGGAACGTACAAGGCTTCTACTAAGAATAAGCTCCTTGACCCTGTAAGTTTGAAAATAGACCAAAATCTTTCTAGGAGCTTTACGGTCCGAATGCAACCTAAAAGGATCTCTGTGCACCCGCTGAATCTTGGCTTCTAGATCAATGTCTAACCGATCCTTTAGTATGTCTTCTCATAATAGCCTGCACACAAATCCCTTAATGTCCTCAACTTCCTTTCCTTCTGGTATTTTGAGGATTCTGAGGTTGTTCCGCCGACTTTGCATTTCCAATCTCTCCATGTCCATCGTAAGAGTTTGATTTTGTGCCTTAAGAGAGTCAATGTCCTTAGAGTTCCCTATCGATGTTTCTGCAAGCGTAGTGACTTTACTCTGTAATGCACTGGTTCGGGTTGCTAATCCCTCCAGCTTAGCCTCCAGTGCATCAAATCTATCATGCAACCCCCTTTGGTTGCTCTCGGAGATCTCAAACTTGTCTAGCAAGTCACCCCTCAGTGATTGGAGTAGAGTATGAGGGTATGAGGGACAGGACTGTGTACGACAGTAATTGAGGGAGTAATGGAGGGAGTAAAAGACTGGGATGGGGTTACGGTTGGAGCTATGTGTGGGATTTGAGAGGCGGAATGGGTCACTGAGCTCAGTGAATCCTGGGCTATAGGTAAAGCAGGAGTTAAGCTCCCCAGGGATGTTGGAGCATTCAGATCAGAATACCCCTGTATTTCTAGTGGTAGAGAGCTAAGAGTACAGTCATGTACAGGATCAGAGTGTACCATAGCCTTACATCCTCCTCATTAGGGGGCATCTCAAACACTGCGTACCTGTTCTTCAGGGGTAAGGTGAGGGGAGTGGCCACGTTGTCGGGTTGGTAGGTAGCCCCCGCTTCCACTTCAGCTTCTACTGCCTCTGCCTTTACCTCTTCCAACCCCTCCCCCTCTTTTTCTGCATCCTCCATGCTGGCTACTTTTGCATCTAGAATTGCCCCTGATTGACCTCCAGGGCCTTCCCTAGGTTTTACCACTTGCTCCATTATCTTAAAATAGCTTTTGAGTGAGGGGTGCTTTTATATGCCTGGGGATGTTTAACTACCTTAACTGTTCCTCCTTTCCTTACTCCCCCCTTCTTCCTCTGCTTATAAGGAGTCAAAGGCGTTGGACCTCCTCTCTCAGCTGTCTCAACTGGGTCCCAGACCCCCTGCCTGGACCTAAGCTGATACCTATTCTTTGCTTCTCCCACCTTTCCTTTAATTACAGGGGCCTCGGAACGGTTGGAAACAGCAGTGGGTACCCCCTGATTGGAAGACTCACCTTCCCTTACACTGCAGCCCTTAGCAACACAAGTCGTTTTCCTAATATCACTCTGACAAAATATGGTTGGGACTGCCCTCAATGTATCCATGCAGACCTCCCCTCTTGGAACCTCCTTACCGCAGTTTTCTACTGTCCAAACTGAAGGAGGACACCAGCACGCCGGACCTCTATTGCGGAGGATGAGAGCACTCCTAGAGCGACGCCAGTGACTCCTTCGGCTACCTCGACACCCTCCTTGGCAGTGCTTGTCTTCCTTGAGCCTCGTACGCCCAGCAGCAGCGTTCCACGACCAGCAGTTCACTCCGCGACTCAGCTCCCTCGTCTCCCACTTCCTGGTAAAGCACCGCTCGGGCTCAAGCATTCCGCTGGGTCCTAGTGCACAAGAGCGTTCACCGCCCAAACTCCGAACAAAGGGAAAACACAGGAGAGGAAACTTCAGTTTAGGTAAAGATAGATCGCAGGAAAATGCCCTCAAATCCTCACCACATAGTTATCAGGATGTTCTAAACAAAAGTTGTTTTCCTACCTGCTACGTTGTGCGGCCTCAAGCTTCTTGGCATTTTGTGGTACATATATATATATATATATATATATATATTACGAACTCAGCCTCGACAATCAATCTGAAGAGGAGACGACAACACAGTGGTGAAAACTTATTTTATTCTCTGTCCTTATCGCTTATCGACGCGTTTCGCCTGACCCAGCAGGCTTGGTCACTATATAGTTAGTTGGACATTTCACTCGTACAAAACGAGAGAAATTCAGCTTTTCTACTTAGCTGAGCTAACTATAACTCGCGCCCAAAAAATGCCCAGAAGCTTGAGGTCGCACAACGTAGCAGGGTAGGAAAATAACTTTTGTTTAGAACATGCTGGCAGCCTCACATCCTATTTCAAGTCCTTGGCCTGACGCGTGTCAAAGCTGTTGTCACTTCTAATTATATATACATACATACATACATACATATATTATATATATATATATATATATATATATATATATATATATATATATATATATATTCACTGACAAAAACACATGTTTCAAGGACTTTATAGTTAGTTGGACATTTCACTCATACAAAACTATAGAAATTCAGCTTTTCTACTTAGTTGAGCGAACTATAACTCGCTCCCGGCACTGCTGTTGACACACATATTGCATCACTCATGACATGGTCAGTGACATCACTGATGACATCACGGTGTATGATTGTCTGAATGGATGATTTAGTGGGTGCGCAACTGACTGTATAAGTGAGTGATTAAACATGTCTTACTGAATGCATGGGTTAGTGACTAAACGGTGTGAATGTCTGTATCCGTCTGTCTGTTGGTGTGTAAGCAGCTACATGGGTTGGTGAGTACCTACATGAGTGTCTATATGGGTTATTGATTGGATACCTGAGTATCTGTGTGGTTGCCTGAGTGTCTGTGTGGGCGGATGGGGAGTGTGTGACCCTGTTCATAGATGTGTGAGTGGGTGATTCACTTGGTGTATGGTTCAAGAGTGTATTTGTGAAGAGCTGTATGGTTGTGTGTGTGTGTGTGTATTGTTATGTTGGTGAGTGAATGGATGTCTCAGTGGTACATGTGTGAGTAACTACATATGTGAAAGGCAGTATATGTGAGTGAGGGACTATATAAATGTCTATATGCGAGAGTGAGTGATTGTGAGAGTGGCTGTATGGATGAGTGTGTGCTTGTGCTAGTGATTGTATAAGAGAGTAAGTATTTGTTAGTATCTGTTTGAATGAGTGAGATGGTGTCTGTATTGCTGTATAGGTGAGCAAATGGGAGAGTGATTATTTGCATGACTGACTAGGTGTGTGAGTAACTCTATGGGTGAGTGGTGGGGTGTGAGTGTGTGTATAGGTGTATGAGTGCATATGATAGTGGCTGTATTGATGAGTGACTGCATGTATGAGTGACTGTATGGGTGAGTAAACGGATGTGTGTGCAGAGCTTGGACTCAGTCAGTGAATATGTTCTAACTGGTATTGGTATGTCTATGGTTTCGAGAATGGTAGTCTGTATTTTAGAGGGGGTGTATCAAAGGTTTTATTAGAGTGTGAGGAGGTGCATCAGATGATCTCATGGATGATGTCATCAGTGATGTCATTTGAGATGTCATCAGTGATGTCATCAGTGATATAACTGACCATGTCATGAGTGGTGTAGTATGTGACATCATCAGAAGTGCATTTTGGGGGGGGGGCTGAGTTATAGTTAGCTCAACTAAGTAGAACAGCTGAATTTCTCTGGTTTTGTATGAGTGAAATGTCCAACTAACAGTAACGCCCCTGAAACCTGTGTTTTTTTCAGTGAATTTCTAGGGTTTTTTAAATGCTAATTTCTAACTATAACGCCCCTGAAACCTATGGTTTTATCACTGAATTTTGAATGTTTTTTAAATGCTAATTTCTAACTATACCGTTGCTGAAACCTATGCTTTTTTAGTGAATTTCAAAGGTTTTTTAAATGTTAATTTATAACTATAACATCCTTGAAACATATCTTTTTTTCAGTGAATCTCAAAGGTTTTTTAAATACAAATTTTTAACTATAATCTCCCTGAAACCTATGGTTTTTTCATTGAATTCCAAAGGTTTTTAAAATGCTAATTTCTAAATATGCCTACATAGGTAGGACATGATTAGAAAGAGGAAAAATGGGTCAGAAAGAAGTAAGAGATGGGCAGACTAGGCAACAGAAGTCCAGAAAGAAGAATAAAGGTGCAGAAAGAAGCAAGAGATGTACAGAAAGAAACAGTAAAGGTGCAGAAAGAGGCAAGAGAGGTGAAGAAATAGGGAGGAGGGGTGCAGAAAGAGGAAATGAAGATACAGCAACAGAAAAAAAGAGGTACAGAAAGAGGGAACAGGGGTGCAGACAGAGGCGAGAGGTGTAGAAGGTGGAAGGAGGGTTAAAGAAAGACGTAAGAGAGGTATAGAAAGAGGCAAGAGAAGTGCAAAAAGAGGCACGTGAGGTGCAGAAAGAAGCAAGAGAGGTACAGAAGGAAGCAATAGAAGTGCAGAAAGAAGCAAGAGAGGTGTAGGAAGAGGAAAGTTGAGTACAGAAAGAGGCAAAAGAAGTGCAGAAAGAAACAAAAGGGGTGCATAAACAGGCAAGAACAGTGCAGAAAGAACTAAGAGATGTGCATAAAGAGGCAAGAGAGGTACAGAAAGAGGCAAGAGATGTGTAGAAAAAGGGAAGAAGGGTGAAGAAAGAAGCAAGAGGAGTACAGAAAGAGGCAAGTGAGGTGCAGAAGGAGGCAAGAGAACTGTAGAAAGGCAAGAGAGTTGAAGACATAGGCAAAGGGGGTACAAAAACAGGGAACAGGTGTGCATATAGAGGCAAGAGATGTACAGAAAGAGGGAAGAGGGGTACAGAAAGAGGCAAGTGGGATTCTGAAATTTGCAACAGAGGTACAGAAAGAAGCAAGAGCAGTGCAGAAAGAGCCAACAGAGTTACAGAAAGAGGCAAAGAAAGATACAGAAAGAGGCAAGAAGGGTAGAGGTGCAGAAAAAGGCAAGAGGGGTGCAGGAAGAGGCAGGAGAGGTGCACAAAGAGGCAAAAGGGGTGCAGAAAGGTACAAGAGGTGCAAAAAGAAGCAAGTGAGGTACAGAAAGAGACAAAAAAGGTGTAGAAAGATGCAAGAGAGGTGCAGAGACAAGCAAGAACCTTGCAGAAAGAGGCAGGAGAATTGCACAAATAGGCAAGAGAGGTACAAAAAATTTCAAGAGAACTGTAGAATGAGGCAAGAGGGATGCATAAAAGGGGAGAAGGGTACAGAAAGAAGCAAGAGAGTTGCAGAAAAAAGCAAGAGAGGTACAGAAAGAGAGAATACAAGTGCAGAAAGAGACAACAGGGGTATAGAAAGAAGCAAGACAGGTGCAGAAAGAGGCAACAAAGGTGCAGATAGAGGCAAGAGAGGTGCAGAAAGATACAAGAGGTGCAAAAAGAAGCAAGTGAGGTACAGAAAGAGGCAACAGAGGTGTAGAAAGATGCATGAGAGGTGCAGAGACAAGCAAGAACCTTGCAGAAAGCGGGGTGGAGAATTGCAAAAATAGGCAAGAGAGGTACAGAAAATTGCAAGAGAACTGCAGAATGAGGCAAGAAGGATGCATAAAAGGGGAGAAGGGTACAGAAAGAAGCAAGAGAGGTGCAGAAAGAAGCAAGAGAGGTTCAGAAAGAGAGAATACAAGTGCAGAAAGAGACAACAGGGGTTCAGAAAGAAACAAGACAGGTGCAGAAAGAGGCAACAATGGTGCAGAAGGAGGCAAGAGAACTGTAGAAAGAGGCAAGAAAGTTGTAGAAACAGGCAAAAGAGGTGCAGAAAGAGGGAACAGGGATGGAGACAGGCAAGAGAGGTACAGAAATTGGGAAGAGGGGTGCAAAAAGAGGCAAGAGGGGTATAGAAATTTGCAGCAGAGATGCAGAAAAAAGCAAGAGCAGTGCAAAAGAACCAACAGAAGTGTAGAAGAGGCTAGAGGGGTATAGAAAGAGACACGAGAAGTGCAGAAAGTAGGAACAGAGGTTCACAAAGATGAAAGAGGTATGCACAAAGAGGGAAGAGAGGTGTAGAAAGAGGCAAGAGGTATGTAGAAAAATGCACCAGAGGTGCAGAAAGAAGCAAGAGAAGTGCAGAAAGAAGTAACAGAGGTGCTGAGGATGGGTCAGGTACACATGGGTTCTGAAGAGTTGCTGAGCTTGTGATGAGGAGTCTGTGTCGGTGTCAAGGATGCCATTGATGAGGAGCTTCTGATACGAAGGCCGGCGTCAAGGGTGCATTGTGCACTGATACCTACAATGAGATTGTGAGCTGTGATGTGAAGTCCAGTATCGGCAATGCAGCTCTGATGCACAGTTTCTGTGAGGTAAGGTGACAGTTCTAGAGACCACAGTTAGAAGAGCACCTTCAGGACCACTTCCCAGAATTTAGGATAGGAGTGGCACCACCTGGGAGGGTAGAACTCAGAGATATCAGGGTCCATTACTGGGTTCAAGGTAGAGGAAGCCTGTTCTGTCCATGAGGCTTCTGATCAGTAGGTTAGCTAACAAACCCTTGGCATATCTCTGGTGGTCCTGTGTTTAGAATGCAGGTCCACTCTTTTACTCAGGCAGCAGTGCAGCACAGCAGGGCAGCAGATCAGCAGCCTTTTGTGCAGTGAAACAGCACAGCAGCCCTTTTCTTAGCCTTCCACAGCTTCTGAAGAGTTGGGTCTGAGGTCCAATATTTACACATGGTGCCACTTTGAAGTAGGCGACAGCTCTGGAGGTTTTCCCCCCCACTGAGATATCAGGCATACACCCCTCCTTCCTTTAATGGCCACAGTATTTCTGGGGACACAAAAGATTAGTGACAAACCATTTATGAGTGCATTCAGACAGAGCCTTTGTGCTGTGCAAGTGTGACTAACTGGCAGCTACACCTAGTCATGAGACCCAGGGACAGGCTGTAGGCATGAAATGACTATTTTAAGAAAATTGCAACGATCTATAAGTGGCATTTTCAGAATGATGGTTTAAAAATCAGATGGTACTGCTAAAGAGGGCTTTTATTTCCAATTCTTTAGGCACCAAACTCATTCCTACATGTTTTAACTTATTGTAATACGTTATCCTATGGAAGAGGTAGGCCGTGCAGTAGTGAAAAACTAATTTAAGAGTTTTTCACTACCAGTACATTTAAAAGTGCATGTCCCACTTTTTAAATACACTGCACCCTGCCCTACGGGCACATTGGGGCCAATCCTAGTTATGCCTTATATTTATTAAAAAGGAAGGGTTGGACCTAGTAAAAGACATAGTTTGCTAGGTCAAAATAGCAGTTTAAAACTTCACCCACACACTGCAATGGTAGGCTTGAGATGTGTTTTACAAGTGGGTGGCTAAATCAGTAATGAAGGCCCAATAGTAGCAATTACTTTATAGGCCCTGGTTACATGGGGTACAACTTTTCTAGGGTGTTACAAGTAAATTGAATGTGGCCATTGGGTACAAGCCAGGAATACAATGTTTTAGGGGAGAGAGCACAATCACTTTAGCACTGGTTAGTTAGCCTTAAGGGCAAAAAAACTAATTCACGAAAAAGGGAGGATGGAACGCAAAATGTTTGAGGGTGACCATACAGAGAGTGCCAGGTGAAACATGCACTTTCATGGTTTGGTGTATCATTTAGTAGTTTCTGAAAATGGTGCCGGGTGTGCCTAAAAGCAACAACAATACTGGATGTCATGTCAGATTAAAAGCCAATTGTAAATCTCCATATACCTTTTGCCTGGCTAAATGAATATAAATTATATTTGTCACACTTATTTCCTCTTGTGGGTTAAAAAAAATTAGCTCTTGGAATTACATTCTATCTATTTTTAGGTGGGTCTTTTTTCCACACCAGTTTTTTCTAGGTGTGGAAGAACTATACCTGATTTTACAGTGGACCATTTCCTCACAGTAAAATAGCATGAGGCTTTGGCTTTAGTGTCAGCCAAGATCATCCCTCTGTTTTTTTTAGCTGGAAAGCATACAATGCTCCCCCACCAGAAAACACCTTCCTTCCCCTAATCTCCCACCCTTTTCCTTCTTCCCTCATTCCACCAAGAGGTCCCCTCATACATTTACCACGTGCTTAGAGCAGGTGATAAACATATGCATTAAATGCCATGGAATTCAGATTTCCATTTGCTTTTATAACTGCAAAAGAAAATCCTACAACGTAATTCCCTATTCTATGGTGTTTAACTCATAATAGTACAGTATGCAATTTTATCATATCCCTAGTACCATACATCTCAGAATGCGGAATTTGAGATACTGAGTGTACTTTTAGCTTTGGCAAATTCAAGCAGATCTATCCACCAATGGGCCCCAGTTATGAAGGCTGGCATAATGTTTTATTTTGCAAATAACTTTAACAGTGTGTAATGAATCTTCAAATCATTTGGTAGATGCCTGTAGGGATTAGTTTTCTATTTTATGTCAGATTTGTACTAATCCATCTGAGTGGGGGAACAAAATTAAGGATGAGCAAAAACATTTTCATTTGCTTACAACTTAGACGCTGTTTGACGAATGTTCTTCAAATGTGGCAGACAGCAAGTTACACCCATTGCTGGCATCTAGGGAATCATGCAGATCCAAATGGGTGCAAAGTTAAAATGGAAAATCAAATATGTTCGATGTACTCAAGTTTTTGACATCAATTGATTGATCTGCATGTAAATTGACACAGAATTAGCACATTTAGCTTACCTTTCAAATTTTGAAGTTCACGCATACTCATCAAGGTAAGTAAACGGCCAGCTAAAATTAAGAGGTGCAGGGGACATAAAGTGTTAATTTTCTTATAACATTGTCACTGTTCTCCAAATCTACACAAAATTTGGAAGATGTTTGGAAGAAAAAATGTTGCTAAATTTTCATTCCACTCTGTCGAAGGAAGCAACATTACATGGGAGGCAATGAAATATTAAATTAGTAATCACTTTAGTTTGATAAAGCATATCAAAAGTGTTTAAGCCTATGTGTGGTGGGGGCCGCTAACCTGTGGGGTCTTGGACCCAGGGCTTGATCACAGGCCAGGGAGTGCATGGCCGAAACAAAAACAAACACAAACCACTGAAATTCAACAGTTATAGTTTGGTCAATGAATTATTACTTGAGCACCATCATGCACTTCTTATGACCTCAAATATTACATCACTCAAAACATCTTAAGTAATGACCTCTCAAATTACATACTCCAGTAGCACTTCCTTCATTAAAAAAAAGAAAGCTGAGACTATGGAGCCTATAGTCATATACATTATAGAGTTACTCTGTTTCGTTGTGAGGATGATTACATTGGAAAAACAATAAGCCCTGGAGGCACATATGTTTGAGCATGTTGAAAGGTAGACAGTGCAATAATTTAAGTTTGAGATGCAAGTAGTACTCCATGTCAAACAAAATAAAGACTGAGTCCATCCAATGTGGGTTGCAGAGATATGTTTCATGTAGGATATGGCTTAAAGCCAAAGCCTTTTGCACAAAATCTTTGAGATAGCCCAAACCTTCTTTTGACTACAGATTATCAACCAGTGGATATTTGGGCATGGTGCTGTAGACAAATTCTGGATAACAAAGAGGTTTAAAAATTGTGGATGTTTATTTCTATAATTTCACAGAAGGTTTTGTGGCACTGCAGATGGTTGAATACTACAGAATGTAGTGGTGACCCACTTAGACATGATTTAACTTGTAGTAGTGTTGTAAGCACAACTCAAAGGTTTTTTGCCATTGTGCTCTTATCAAGAATTTTTGTAATGTTTATCAAACTATTGAGGGTTGTCCATTGAGTTTGGAATCTTTTCAGTGGCAACTGCATACCTGTCAACCTCTTGATTACATTTTCAGGTCATATGAATAGGGCGATCCAGTTAAGGTGAAGATAGTAAACGTTGTATTCTGGAGCGTATTAAAGATTTAAAAAGTAGAGGTGACCCAGGTAAATCTATGAAGGAATTGTGTTTGTGAGGTAATTGAAATTTTCATGGTCAGGTATGTCCCCTAACGAGTACCCCATCGTCTCCATGTACGAGTTAAAGTGCATGTAACTTCCCTCCGCAACCGAATTTGATGACGCAAATACATTTGCGTCCAACGTTAACATGTCCTCTATCAGATCCACCATGAATGGATTGATAATTCAGTTCCTAAGTATGTCGTGCCACCGTCTTTACATGGGGCACTTTCACGTTTTCCTGGCTCTGCCGAGTTAGGCCCTGATTCCTGCCATTGAACCACTTTTCCCGTCTCTGTCTCCGAAAGCTGCAACGTGGAGATGAAATGCATCCCTGACCTCTACCTTACTTCCTGCCAAGCGAGCGGTGCCCGGCTCGGCCTGCTCTGCCTGCCAAAAACAGTATTTTGCCTTCAAGTTATCAGCGTAGCCAGCTCAGCCTCCTCGAAAACACATTCTTGTCTAGTAAAATAAGTAAACAGCTCCCCGGCTGCAGAGTAAAGGGCAAAGCCTTCCTGTCCTCCTCATGTAATTCATTGCTCCCTTTACCATGGTAGGCCCTGGCTCCGCACATGTGCACCTAGACACGCATACATTCAGTATAGAATAGCCTCTGCCCGAAAGACCTTTTACTCTAGATTAAACATCCTCCAAACACAAGATATCAGATATGTTTTAGGAACAGGTCGATCTGACATGCCAGACTTACGTCTCTTTTACTAGTGTTAAAAGTCAGACTCTTAGCTTCCTCCAGATGCACGTCAATCACACGTCATACTAGCTGCGCGCGCATCCAGGCCACAGGTTTCAGCTGACTCTGCAAGTATTCACTAAGCATCCACCCACTTATGACACTTTTCTGTGACGTTTCTAGTTCACGCCTCTGTGCACACCCATGTTCACGCCTTTTTGCTACGCATATGTGTTCTTATCATATACATTTCACTAGTCACGCCTACTGTAATGCAATGCTATTGTGTCATTTTACTATATATGTCATGTACTGTGAATAAATCGTTGACATCTTTCCTGACATCTTCCCTTGCATACCCGAACCCTTGTATTGATGGAATAGATCTCCATTGACTCGAGTCATTTCTGAATTAAAGCCCTTTAAGACTCAGACACCCCGGACTCTGCCTTTCATTTTATTGAGCTATTCTTGTACTTAAAATTATATGGCAAAAATGTACGGTAAAATATTTACCACAGTAATTTTGCAAATAACTTTAACAGTGTGTAATGAATCTTCAAATCATTTGGTAGATGCTTGTAGGGATTAGTTTTCTATTTTATGTCAGATTTGTACTAATCCATCTGAGTGGGGGAACAAAATTAAGGATGAGCAATAACATTTTCATTTGCTTACAACTTAGACGCTGTTTGACGAATGTTCTTCAAATGTGGCAGACAGCAAGTTACACCCATTGCTGGCATCTAGGGAATCATGCAGATCCAAATGGGTGCAAAGTTAAAATGGAAAATCAAATATGTTCGATGTACTCAAGTTTTTGACATCAATTGATTGATCTGCATGTAAATTGACACAGAATTAGCACATTTAGCTTACTTTTCGAATTTTGAAGTTCACGCATACTCATCAAGGTAAGTAAACGGCCAGCTAAAATTAAGAGGTGCAGGGGACATAAAGTGTTAATTTTCTTATAACATTGTCACTGTTCTCCAAATGTACACAAAATTTGGAAGATGTTTGGAAGAAGAAATTTTGCTAAATTTTCATTCCACTCTGTCGAAGGAAGCAACATTACATGGGAGGCAATAAAATATTAAATTAGTAATCACTTTAGTTTGATAAAGCATATCAAAAGTGTTTAAGCCCATGTGTGGTGGGGGCCGCTAACCTGTGGGGTCTTGGACCCAGGGCTTGATCACAGGCCAGGGAGTGCATGGCCGAAACAAAAAACAAACACAAACCACTGAAATTCAACAGTTATAGTTTGGTCAATGAATTATTACTTGAGCACCATCATGCACTTCTTATGACCTCAAATATTACATCACTCAAAACATCTTAAGTAATGACCTCTCAAATTACATACTCCAGTAGCACTTCCTTCATTAAAAAAAAGAAAGCTGAGACTATGGAGCCTATAGTCATATACATTATAGAGTTACTCTGTTTCGTTGTGAGGATGATCACATTGGAAAAACAATGAGCCCTGGAGGCACATATGTTTGACATTGTTGAAAAGTAGACAGTGTAATAATTTAAGTTTGAGATGCAAGTAGTACTCCATGTCAAACAAAATAAAGACTGAGTCCATCCAATGTGGGTTGCAGAGGTATGTTTCATGTAGGATATGGCTTAAAGCCAAAGCCTGTTGCACAAAATCTTTGAGATAGCCCAAACCTTCTTTTGACTACAGATTATCAACCAGTGGATATTTGGGCATGGTGCTGTAGACAAATTCTGGATAACAAAGAGGTTTAAAAATTGTGGATGTTTATTTCTATAATTTCACAGAAGGTTTTGTGGCACTGCAGATGGTTGAATACTACAGAATGTAGTGGTGACCCACTTAGACATGATTTAACTTGTAGTAGTGTTGTAAGCACAACTCAAAGGTTTTTTGCCATTGTGCTCTTATCAAGAATTTTTGTAATGTTTATCAAACTATTGAGGGTTGTCCATTGAGTTTGGAATCTTTTCAGTGGCAACTGCATACCTGTCAACCTCTTGATTACATTTTCAGGTCATATGAATAGGGCGATCCAGTTAAGGTGAAGATAGTAAACGTTGTATTCTGGAGGGTATTAAAGATTTAAAAAGTAGAGGTGACCCAGGTAAATCTATGAAGGAATTGTGTTTGTTAGGTGGGTGAATACAAGTAAAAAGAAAGTAACATCTACCAAATGTGGGTGGCTTGGCAGATATGCTATGTGTCCAGAATCTAGTCAAAGGTTACGTCCATTGACACTTGATTGGTGACAAAATTGGGGACAGGTGTAGCTTTTTATATTACTTCAAGTACAAAACCCTATAGAACTCTGTTACATTGACTTCATGATGTCATGAATGATGTAAATTTACCTGTCACCTGTTACCAGAGCAGCTTTGTTTACCTTTGTTTAGTCTAAGGACCTAGTTCGACATTTTACTTTTATTGCCAGTTTCTGCATTAATGGAACATTTTGTTTACTTCTGGGGACCCAGTTCATCAGCTTTGTTCAACTGGGATTTCCGCCACACTTCGAGGCAAAAGAAACGCTTCTTCTGTATTTTCTCATAGCAGCGTCTAGCGTTCACCATACACATCGCCATTACACTCCAGTCCAGACTCGGCTGAGCAGCTTCCTCCACGTAGGGCGGGCATCGATCACCTGTGGCTATTCGGAGGCGGAAGTAGCCATGCCTACTCCTGCAAATTATACTCACCGTCGATGCCAGTTCTGTTGTTCTGGGTGCTGTACGTTCTCAAATGCATGCAGGTACCGAAAAGACTGTAACCTTTGCTTCCTGCTCCATCTCTTCCACTGAGAGAAAGTATTCTGTAATTGAGCAGGAGGCATTGGTGGCAGTCTGGGCCACTTCCCACGTTCGCTCTTTCATTTGGGGATCCAGGTTCACCTTGAGGACAGATCATAAACTCTTTCTAAAAGAGTTTGCATCTTGTGGTTACAACAATTGATCTGCCCACCTTGCTGGATTAGCTGTTAAGTTACAGGAGTGTGATTTTTCTATTGAGTATGTACCTGGTTGGAAAAAAAAGGTTGCAGATTGTCTTTTGAGATTGCTGGATAAAATGTGTGATGATGGTGAGGTTCCTACATAAGAGGTGGTTGTGAGCATTGAAGAAATTCTGTCTGCGGCACATATTGCCATTTCTAACCGGGAGTGGTTGGATGTTTCTGCCAAGGACATTGAACTCCTTGCCCTTCACAAAATGATGCACCAAGGTGTCTTAAGGGATAGTTTTTATCCTCACAATGTCAGACCTCATTGTAAAATTGTATAAAAGCTCTCTGTAAATTCTGATGGCATCATTCTTAGAGGTGAGTGATTCATTCCTCCTGTCACCTTGAGGCCCAGACTGATTACTTTGGCACATGAGGGTCACATGGGCCAAACATTTACTTCCAAGAGGGTCAAGGAAAATTTTGGGTGGCCCAGGATGGAATTTGATGTCAAAGACTGGGTTGATAAATGACTTCCTTGCAAAATCTCTGAGAAAAGTTTAAAATTGGGGGTAGGAGTTGACAAGGATTTTCCTTTTCACATGGCTGAAGCCGATTCTGTTTGTGAAAAGCTCAGCCTTGATTTAATCGGTCCCGTCTCATTCCTCTCAGAATAGGAACACTTTGCAGTGGTCTTGGTTGATGCCAAGTCACGTTGGTTTGAAGTCATTTTTTATGAGGAACATTAGCTCCAGATCCACCATTGCCATGTTGGAAGGAAGTTTTAGAAGGGAGGGTCTCCTTCTTAAACTGGTTACCGACAATGGCATGCAACTCACTTCTACTGACATACAGTCCTTTTTATGTCACGTTGGTGTTAAAAACATATGCACTTCCTTGTACAACTCACCAAGTAACAGCCAGGTTGAGAGGATAAACAGGTTATTTAGGGGAACCACAGAGTTAGCCTTCAGAGCTGGGCAGAATGTGCAGAGTGCAGTTTGAAACTGGGCTTATCTAATCACACCAAATGCAGCCACCAGTAAGACTCCATTTCTGATGATGAGGGGTAGGGTTCCATCCTCCAAACTGTGTTCTTTTTGGATGTGGAAAAATGAGAATTTTGTTACTCACAAAGATACTGTCGTACCTTCCAGCCCAGTTTTTTTAAGGTTGGTGACTTAGTGAAAGTCATACCAGGTTCTTTTAAAGCTGGCCTTTCCAAATTTCGTGGCACCTCCAAGGTCATTCGGTTGGCCACAACTGGTTGAAGTTAGACAATATTCAAATTTGGAAAATGAGAAGAGTTGCTTTGTTTCAAAGGGCTGGCAATTAGTCTTCTGATAACGTCTCAACCTTACCCAAAACCTCTGGTATTTCAACCTTTCGTACTATTGCAAGTGACAAATGTAATGTTAAACGCACTTTATTGCCTTTGGACCGACCCAAGAGAAGCAGGAAATCTGTTGGGTCTCCCAAATGGCTAAATGATTTTGTAACTCATTGATTTGCTGTTTCACTCTGCATTTCCTTTCTGTTCACAGAGTGTTCAAATCTCTTGCCTTATCATTCATTCATTTTCTCTGTTTTCCTTTGTGTGTCTGTGGGGATGTGGGTGGTGTCCTGTGCGGTGTTCCTCATGTTTTTGCTTTGTCTGTCTGAAAGGAGGGGGATGTATTATACTGTGCCTTTAGTCTTTCTTTACCCTATACCCTTTGTTTCATGTCATCCTGTGGAATGTTATCCTCTGACTTCGTGGGGGTTCTAATTCAGTTGTTAGAGTACCTGCTGTACTGTACCTAGTTGGCATGGGGTTCCTGTTACTAATAAACTTGGAACACGTTTACTCCATTTCTACTGCTTCATTAGATTGATGAGTTTACAACACTTGCCAAAAGTGAAATAGCCATACAATGGGGTGGAGGCACGAGCCCGACCATGAGCTCTTGGATTAAGAGCGTCATATATTGTCAGGAACAGCTATCCACTTATTGGGAACTTATGTCCCTGGCTTCTAGACCCAAAGACATCTGGGCTCCTTTCACAGAGTGCCTGTGGAGCGAGGGGACACCCATACAGGATCCCTTGAAACATCACAGGCCACACTGCTCAGCTGCCCACAACACTTGAAAAGTCGCATCAGATGTACCTGTGGGCTGTTCTATTGCAGTATGCTCTGCATGGGATTGCTAATGTAAGATGGGTCACAAGAAATATGTATGTTTTGTGTTCTCTCTCCGGTGCTCCGATTATGGAAGGAAAGTTGTATCAACAAACAGACATTTGAACATGACCACAACCTGTTCTTTTTTTTGTTGATGTTATTTTGACATGAAGAATTATGTATTACTGAAAGACATTGCATACTAACAAACTTACGAATACAAAAAAAACAATTGTCCTATTAGTGTATTGCTTATTACCTGACAAGCAATCCTCAACATGCACTGGACTTTTGTCAGTAATCAAAAAAAACTATCAATAAAATTCCTACGAAAATTATATTTGAGTTATTATTGATTAGGACTATTACAAAAAAAATCCCAGGCACCCTAATTCAAGGGTTCTTTCCCTTTTCCCAGGAATATTGGTGAAAAATTCCAAAAACATCCTAGTTGAGGATTACATGTCAAAGAGTAAACTACAGTATGAGTTAAAAAAAAAAACTACCAGCTTAGTGATTTGTATCTCATGAGTGTGTGGATGAATCTATACTTTAATTACAGAATCAGAATATTTTACCAAAAATGAGAAATAATTGGCCCCAATCCTAAATTACTTTGATGACAAGTGGATTTGTCATCTAAGCAGGTTGGGTCACAGAAGAAAGCCAAGGTTTACAATTGACTGTTGTAACTGTTACTCGACCTGCTTAGAGGGAGGTGCAAATGGACACTGTTTCGTCGAGGGGTGGCAAAATTCATTCAACAAATCAATGGCAAAAACCATTTGGTGTCCCCCTGCCCAAACAAAAGTCTGTCATCCTTGAAATAAGTGAGCAAAATAATTGCAGAGGAATCATTAGAGGAAAGTTTTCCAGAACATGGAGATAGTGAGGGAGGCACACCATTTTAAGTAAGGCAATGCGCCACATTGGGTTAAGTGGCAGGCGAGGCGACACCACTTTTGTAAATCTCTATCTAAAGCTGATGTGAGAGGGAGACAGGATGCGTAGTTTCTGAGATGCTTAAAAGAGAGTCGCCTTGCCAGTATCGTAGGGCACCAAGAATGGAAACCAGCCTCCTCCTCAATGGGTATAAACAGCTAATTGCACACAGTGCTCTTCAAATCAGAAGCATCCGCATACAGTTAGAGGAATTGGAGGCATCTGGGGCCAAGGGACTAGAGGTCACAGAGAAAGAACAAGACATCATCTACAAAGCGGGCCTTGAGGTCATCCATGTCACCATCCCACCACCAACCCCGAATTCAAACATAGTACCTAATTAGGCATGCTAGGAGCACTATTGCAAGAGCAAACAGCAATGGGGATGGAGGCATACCTGACGGGCCCTTCTGTAGTCCTGGAAAGAACATGAAAGGACTCCTATAACATGGACCTGGGCAGTAGGGACATTGTACAGGATACCCACAAGTCTAAAAAAAAAGGATTAAAAGCCAGTTTGTTATAGGATGGCCTCAAGGAACGTCCACAAAACCTCATCGAATGCCTTTCGGAATTTAATGAGGATGATAACCAAAGACCTTTCTAGGTGTCTTGATTGAGAGAGGTTCAGCTGTACCATTCGTATGCAGTAATGGGTGCTCCTCTCAGGCATGAGGCCACACTGGTTCGGATGCATGAGATATTGCAATGCCCTACATAACTGAATCGCAAGGACCTTCAAAAATATCTTGATGTCAACATTGATGAGCGAAATTAGCCTGTATAGGGAGCAGCAGTCCCTGGGTTGGTCAGCCTTCAGTAACACCACAATGGTGGTGACATCTGGGTGCGGCGGAAAAGAGCTGTGCTTCAACTCTTCAGTATAGAGGGTCAACAGATGGGGTATCAGATAGGTTTGATAGAATTTGAAGAACTTGATGGGGAACCTGTTGGGTCCGGAGGTCTTGCCTGATTAGCGATCAGACAAGGCCAATCCTATCTCCTCTTTTGTAAAAGGCTGGTCAAGTCACTTCACCAGAGAAGAGGGTATGGGCCATAGAGAGGCTCTGATTGTAAGCCGCAGTCATTATTAAATCTACTAAAAGGATGTTTAATGATTGTAGACTTAATTTTTCTTTCTCCCATGAATACTACAGAAGATATTTCACTTTGGTATAGTAATGCCATCAAATTGAATGGAAATGTTAATTTGTGTTCTTCATGGATCAAAGCGGGTATTTGGTATCTTAAAGATGTTTATACCAATAATTCATTCATTTTGTTTGAAACTTTCGAATCCAGATTTGGTTTATTTCAATTCAATATTATTAAATATCAATATTTGTGCAATTCAATTTTGAATTCCTTCCCAGATGCTATTCCCTCTAATATTGCAGCTGATTTATCAATTTACATTCAAACGGTTTCTAGTTCATCTGATGGTGTTTCTATTCTATATAAAACGTTTTCAAATACTCTTGGTAACAATATAGATATGATTTCAACTTTTTCAAATGATGAGCTTTCACTTCCTTTATCTATTGACACAGGGCAAGATATATGGCTTAGTGGTGTATCTGGTTGGCTACCAGTATCACTTTACCAAACTAATTCTTATACTCTACTTAATCGGTTATGGGCCCCATTACGTTTATTCCATGTTAAACTTCTTCCTTCTGCAGAATGTTGGCATTGTAAATTACAACCTGGTACATTGCAACATATGTTATTTGAGTGTCCTTTAATTTTTAAGTTCTGGTCCGAAGTATGGGATATTATAACAAAGATTTTAAAAATTCATGGTGATGTTTCTTATCCAGTGTTAATATGCAGATCTATTATATTATCACAAAATGTAAATGTTTTAGAAGGTAAACTTTTCAATTTTCTAATTTCAGCAGCATTGAAATCTATTACTTATGTTGGAAAGATACTTCTTTATTATTTGTTAATGCATGGTGGCCATGGGTTATTTTTACGAGAAGAGGTGCTCAGCTATCCATGAAAGGGTTTCTTCATAATTCTATCTCTTTTCAATCGTTTTGGTTACCTGTTGATGTATATTTATCTACTAAGTAATGTATTGATAATTTGTCGTTTGGCTTGAATATATCTTCATTGATTGAATCTTTTGTTATAGTAGCTCTATTTATCCCTTCCCTTCCTTCCCTCTTTTAGGTTTCATATGATTATGTAACTTCTTTTTACCTACTTTAATTTATTTATGCCTTCGATAATTTAATGTCATGTGGTCAGGTATTTTTGCCTCAGAGTACTATTTTTTGTATTGTCCTTGTTTATTGTCTATATATAAAACTCAATAAAATATTTTGAACTTAAGAAATAGCGAACTCTTTGGCCAACTAGGTATAGCTTGATCAACTTCACTAGCCTTTGAAGGATAGTCTCACTCAGGAATTGTATGGATAATAACCAGTCAGAGTAACATAGAGAGTACAGCAGCAAAGCCTCTCTTCTCATAGGAAAAGCTACTGCCAAGTTCTTTTCTCACTGTAATAATTATACCCCAAATGCTGAAAATGTCTGTCCACCTAAATTTGCAATTTCACAGTTCCATGCAATTACATTGGTCAGGTTTATGTGGTGATCATCGTCTCAGTCAGTTCAACCAGATTTCTCTGTTAAAGTTCTTTGTTCGAAATCAATTTCATCATCATTCTTCGGAAGCACGAACAAGAAATCATGATAACACCATGTTATCGCGCTCGCTTCTACATCAGCTTGCAACATAGTAGACACACTTTCCATAGAAAGAAATACCCTAGCCGTAGGAAGGAAATCCTAGTTGATATGCTTAACACAGCTAAGCCAATAAATCAACATTTCTAGCAATAATGAAGGACAAACTACATTATTTTGTGGCCTACATTAAGGAAAGGAAAACTACTCCAGCAGAGTTTGAGTCCTTCACAGAGAAACCAGGATAAGCATTGTTTTTTTCTGAAGAATAAAACACATGCATTATTATTTATAGAAAAAGAAGGAAACACATAAAGAAACAAAAATTAAGAATTCATTATGCTTATTAAATTCATAAATATATTGTAACTTTCCCAATACTCAAACTATTAATAAGATTTATTTTCTCTTGTTACAGGATAAACATTTACAGAGACGTTTTCTAAAAGCGTTTCTATTATTTCTATTTCACATTTCTTCATGTACGTCTTTAAATGCATATTTTATTCAAATCTCTCTCCCATCACATGTAGGAGCATTTTCATGAAAAGTTTCATGCTTTCAGCATGTAAAAACAAGGCATCTTCTATTTTACTAAACACGTCGTGTTTTTCTTTCACATTTTTACATACTTTTGAATATTTACTTGTACATAAAAGTTCAAAGCTACCCCATTAGACATTGTTTTTGTTAATAACACATTTATAGGCAGATTTGAACCAGCAAGATTGTTTTAAAAAAATCATTCTCCATCAATCCCTCATTTGATGGCAACTCGAGCCATCACACAATCTATATAATCTGATTATGATCTGATTTGTATATTTCAGTACTTCATGGTAAACACCCTTTTTATCTTCTAACTTCATCTCATCTCTATTCCTTTTCCTAGCTCTTTGTTTTGTCTCTTTGGTTTTGCATGTGCAGCATTCATATATCAGTATTACTATTAGTATGCATGCAGAAATAGTAAATATTGGTGTTAGTGTTCTTCCTCACAAGCTATTACTTAGTGTTAAAAACCAATTACCATACTATGGAAAAACCCTTACCAAATTTTTACCATGCCCCATCAACTTTCAATTCTACCAAATGATTAAACAAGTCCATAATGTTACTTATATATCCCTCCTGTCTTCGCTTTTGTCAGGGATATAAGTGCAACATTGTTGAATTTTCAGCATACTACAGACTCTGCCCTCTTTTTCTAATAATACATCAGGAGCAAGTCTATTCTGTAAAACCATAGATCTCACCACAACCATTTCAGTGTCAATCATCAAAAATCTACCAGCAGTGTCCGTTGATAAATGATCAACCACTGTAGACAATTTTCTAATCTTCCATAAGTTCAAGATTTCTCCCATTGAAGGTCTATTAATGCACCAGTAATATCACCAACAATCTCTGCAGCACTAATTTCTCTTTTGCTCCGAGTTAGTTTGTTTTCATTGGTTCCATGATTTTCACCCACATGATAAATTGTAGGAAATACTATGCCCATATAACAACACCCATACAAATGTTGTGGCAATCTATAATAAGCATTTCTACCACACACAAATTAAACTCCAGGATAAACTGGATCAGTCCCAACTCTTAGTCCCCACCCCCCTGTAATAAGGATGGTATGTTCATATTCACGAGAACCAATGAAACTATTGTTATATTCAGTCTTTTGTCTTAGAAATCAAAGCTTCCTTTTGTTATGCCAGACTAGAGTCATTTTAGCATATGTCTCACCTTTCATGTAATCTCCCTCCCTATGAGCCCATGGAGGTATATTAGTGATTTGTTCTTCAGCTTTTCTTTTAAACTCTTGTTGCCTATCTTCTACAGTATTTATAAACTCAATTTGCACACAATGTAAGGTACAAGTCAAATTGTTTTGATGTGCATATGCAGTATCTATAGCTTTGGCAGTATGGAAAAAATCTCCCATGTAGTCTGCATTCTTTGCACTATTTACTATATTCATATTCTTTTTAATAGGGACTTCTGAAAACACTAAATCATAGTTAGAGTAGAAATATTGAAACTGCTCTTTGCCATAGAATAAACTTGTTAATACACTACAAGGCATTCCATATGTTAGTGGAAGGTAGTGATAAGTCACCCCTTCTGACTACGCATGGGCGAATTTTGCAAATTCGCGGTTCACGAATTTGCGTATTGACGCATTCTCAATCCGCAAAATCCTCGAACTCTCGCAAATTTGCGGATTTTTTCATTTTTTTGTGTTTACAAGGGTTTCTGCCAGTTCGCAAGGGTTTTGTACCAGTTCGCAATTGCGAACTTACTTGTCGGCTCGCAACGGTCGTGACTATGTTGTTTCTACGTCTGGCTCATCATTACAGGTTCACAGCACCCTCTGTTTCACTACTGCCACCCTCTGGTTCACCCATGCCACCCTCTGGTACATCACTGCCACCCTCTGGTTCATCACTGTAGATTATGGGGGGGAAGCAAGCACACCTGCCCTGCTTCAACTGACATGAATTAATTTGGGGTTGATTAATGTGTCACTGAATTTAAACTTCCAGTCTGATACCTGCTTACTTATCTGTAATTTGCTTTCTATTGCAGTGCAATTTTTTTTCACAGGACCTTTGTGGCCTACTTGTAGCTATTCTATGAGCCTGCTGTGAGGGTCAGAGCAGGGTCATAGAATAGTTGCAAGTAGGCAACTGAACTCTGGAGGGGCCCCTCAGGAAGCACTACAGAGAATGGTTACTAATAATGAGTTTGAACTTTGGCACCTGCTGAGTGCTTTCAGTTTTGCAAAACTCGTTTTTCTGCAATTTCGGGGGAGCAAATTTGCGCGAGATCGAATTCGGAAGCCGCGAATTCGTGCGAATATGTGATTTGTTTCTTTGCGGCATGTTAGTTCGCAAGGTTTTGTGCGTTTTAGTGAGCCGCTTGTAGCGCAACGGCACGAAGTTACCCTCACGGTCATTCACGGGCGCGGCCATCTTGTTTGCATGACGTATTTCCATTTCCGGGCGCGATGTGTAATCTCGAAAAGTGTTGGGCTCGCTAGTACAAGTTTGCGTGTGATCGCGAGGGAAATCTCGCGCAAACTTACCCATGCGGTCCTGAACGGGCGCGGCCATCTTGTTTCTCATTCATTGCTATGGTTCTGGGCATGCTTTCTGTATCCTCTCTGAATCTCTGCCATCCTTTGCTTGTTTGAAATTTTTTTTGATCTATTTTACTTATTATCTATCCCTCTATTTTTCTAGCTCTATATTTTTGTGTTTTCTGCTACTTTTGGTTAATTTTAAACCACTTTTTTAAACTCTTTTCTTTTCTTCTTCCCTATTCTATTTCTTCTTTATTATTTAGCTTCCTTTCTGCCCAGACCATGGTAAAGGGAGCCGGGAAGCATCCTGAGAAGGGGAAGGATCCCGCACCCCATGCCCGCTCCCGTGCGGGCATTTGAGGGGGGAGACAGTCACAGCCCGGGAGATCTTCAGCGGAGGAGGTGGCCGCACTAGTTTTTTATGTTCAGCTCCGCCTCCCCAGGACCATCATGGCAGGCGGCAAGATCGCTAGCAGGTACGGGATCCGGGAGCGCCGGAAGCGGTGGGAGAAGGTGTGCCGGGCCATGTACCAACACTGTCGGGTCCGGCACACCTACAACCAGGCCACCCACCGTTGGATGGATCTCCTGGACCGGGAACGCGACTTGATCGACCTGCTCGGCCTTGAGATCCCAGGGCTTGGTAAGTAGTAGTAGCTATTTCTTCACTACTCTGTTTTCTCCTGCTCTGTGTGTTATTATATTGCAAATTTTTGTTTTTTACCAAGAGCAATAATGCTGCTTATTACATTGTAGGTAAATTATATTTCAAAATCTTCTGTGCATTTCAGGTGCACTGCTCTCCTTCTCAGTAGCATTGCTAATATGCTTATTTGTTTTCGATTTTGTGTTCATTTCATTGGTCTGAGAAATTATGTATGAGTGTAGTTTAAAGAACTGCGTGATGCTAGACACTAAGGGTCAGATTTTTAATTACCGGCGCATCCCTGCAAAGTAGCATGGATGCGCCAGTAATTGTGCGCCCCGCCACCCCCCCCCATGGTGCGCTGTATTTACAATGCGGCGCACCATGGGCCCAAAACGTCACCGAAACGTTACGCATCTGTGCCGTAAAGGCGGCGCATTGCTGGACTTGCGTTGCAACGATGGCGCAGCTCCAGCAATGCTCTGGGGTGCCCTATCTCCCCAATGCTGCGTCAAGCCGTACGTCTGCTTCAAGCAGGCGCAGGGTTTGAGTCACACATCATTGTCCTAAAAGTGACTGATTGAAATCTTGTAGATTTCCCTCAGCCACTTTTAGGATGCGTTTCTGTGCAGGAACGCACTCCCTTGCGCCGGAACGCCCCCTGATGGCGCAGGGCTTTACAACGTGATGCATCTCCCATATGCGTCACGTTGTTAATATACGCCGCACCATGGCGCCTCTTTTGTTCTGCCGCTGCGTCACAAAAGTCACGCAACAATGGAGCAAAAGAGCCGCAAGGGGCTTCTAAATCTGCCCCTACAGACTCAAGTCCAGTCCTTCCTTTGTACACCTGGCAATAAGAAGAAATAGTGGTGGTGGATTGATAGTTTGAGTATTTTAATGACTGGTTAATGTCGTAGGAAACATTTTAGTGTTGTAGTTGATCTGCAATCACAATGGACTTTGTCACTTCGCGTGCTGCGGACTGCTCCCTGCCAGTCCTAGGCGAACCTTTTTAGTAGTTTGTTTAGTGAGTTACATAACTTTCCAAGTCGACGGTCTGCAAATCAAGCAATATTAATATCATAGTAGACCAGATGAGATAGGTCAATATATCACGTGGAATAGTTGTCTATTTGCTATTTCGCCAAAATATTTTGTTATTGTTCTTTTGAAATGTTTGATTTGGTTCACAAATATCATCCATGTTTTCTGGTCTTTCCTTCTTTCATGTTGTACATCAGCTCCCCCAGGGGCAAGAGGGCATTGGAGGAGGCTGCTGCTGCTGCTGAACAAGGCCAGGATCGGTCAGGCGAGGGCTCCTTTGCTGGCCCCGGTAAGTTTTAATTTTAATATAGAGTACCTATTTTTTACCTAGCGTTCCTCATTCGATTTTTTCTAAATCGTCTTTGATCTTCTTGTAGACTGTATCTAAATTCTTATCCTGTCTCAACTATGACTCCCTGTGGTATTACTAGATTATTCTTATTAGTCTGTCTGTGTAGCTAACTAAGATTGCACATTTGGCAAAAGGTGTAAAACGAAACTCCCATTCTAGTCAGCAATAGCTCTATGCACTGAGTGCAGTCCTCTGGGATTGTCCATATTGTCTTTTCAAGTCTTCTAAATGTTTATGCTTTGACAATTACCAACAATAAAAAGGTGAATGACCACCAAGAAAGAATAAGATACTACTTTACTTTTGGTTTGGATAGGAGGACAATCCATACTACTACTGTTGCAGGGACAAATCTGCACAAACAGAACTATGGACACTAAATAGTGCATTGTTTATCAATTATAATAGGCGCAGGTAGACTTTCCACAAACCTCAGTGATATCAGACTTTGAAGAACCCCCAATCTCCTTACTAACTAGATAGTGTGGCAGAGTCATTTAGCTCCCGAATTCATCGATGATTGATCCCCAATGATGATTATCCAACGCAGGACAAGAGTACGGAGTAAGCATGGGCGAATTTTGCGGATCTCGCGTTCGCGAATTTTGCGGATTTGCGGATTCGCAATCCGCCAATTCCGCGAATTCCCGCGAATTTGCGGATCTTTTTTTTTTTGTGTTCGCCCGTGTTTCTGCCAGTTCGCGAGGGTTTTTACAATTTCGCAATTTGCGAACTTACCTGTCGGGTCGCAAGTTTTGCGAACTTGTTGTTTCCACGTGTCCAGCCTGTTTGGGACACTCTTCTTCATCACTGCCACTCTCTGTCACCACTGCCACTCTCTGACTACTCATGCCACCCTCTGGCCCACCCATGCCACCCTCTGTTTCATCACCACACCCTCTGGTTGTCCAATGTACATTATTTTCGGCAAAGCAAAGCACACCTTCCCTGCCTCAAGTGACCTGAATTAATTTGGGGCTGATTAATGTGTCACAGAATATTTTTTTAGCTGGCACCTGCTTCCTTAGTGCGCCCTGATTAGTGATCTTTTGCACTTGCTAAGTGCTTTCATTGTTGCAAAATTAGTTACAACACCTGCCCTGCCCCAACTGACAATAATGAATTAGGGGCTGATTAATGGATTTTAACTTCCAGCCTGGCTCCTGCTTGTCTCCCTTAGCTGTAATTCAGGACCTTTGTGGCATATGTGTAACTATTCTGAGGTTCAGAGCAGGGTCACATAATAGTTTCAACTGGCAACTGAACTCTGGAGGGGCCCCTCAGGAAGCACTACAGGAAATGGCTACAAATGATGAGCCTGAACTTTTGAACCTGGTAAGTAGTTACTTTCAGTTTTGCTAAGAGCGTATTTCTGCAATTTTGCACTTATTCGCGGGGCGCGAACTCACGCGAACAGTGCGAGCAGTGCGAGCAAAATCCGCTGCTCGCGGATTTGCGGATTTTGCGGGAGATTCGCGAATTCCGCGGATTGCGAATTTCCCGAAAATCCGCAAAATCCGCGAGCGGAACGGATTTTCCGCCCATGCTTAGTACGGAGTCAGAGTCCAGAAGTGTCAGAGGCATGGACTCATGCTTGCAAATTGCAAAACCTTTTGCTCATTCACTCATGGCTTAAAACCACAGAGTCTATTTAAGTTTTAAAGCTTTATTAAAAGTAAAATTATTTCTTAAAATCGAGCTTGTCATAAAACATAAACGGTTGATAAAAAATGGAAAAGTGCTTATAGTGATTTATTTCACACATTTATTGTGGGCGAGCCGAGCCTTCACCTGTGTTGAACTTTCATTTTTCTTTTTGGTGCTGAATCATTGGTCCCTTTGTCCTATTTATGATGATTTCATTTGTTCTTAGAAATGAAGCTTCTGTCTGTTATGAGAAAAATGGTGCGTTTTAAAAAGCAAGCATTCATCAGTTGTGCCAAAATGTGCAGCAAGACAACACCCTTCCCTGGAAAAAGGGACATTTTTACTTTAGTGTAGACAGTCACAAATTATTAGATTGGTTTCTGTATTCACATTTCTTCATTCCTACACAAACTACTAGTGAGTGGTGTATGTCTATGAAATCTAACATTCTTAAATGTACTTTGTAGGTGGAACATCTGGTGCTTGGCTCAGCGTGGAGGTGGAGGAGGAAAGCTCTGGGCAGGAGGCGGTGGAAGTGCCGGACCAAACTGCTGTGCGGGTTGCCACGGTAGTGGCGGGCAGTGGTAAGCTCTTATATTCCTTACTTTTTGAGATTGCAGACTGCATAGTGTGCTCCCCGTGAGAAAACGTAAGGTTTGTCCAGATGAGAGACATGAAGAAGAATGATTGACATATGGTTTGAATGGATGGATGCCTGGATCATGGTTCTATCTGACTCTTAGATAGCATATGTGTATCTAGAGAGAGTAGACGGTAACTGGATGAAGTAAGTGTTACTTTGAAGAGCATGTAACACCGCACCCGCACGTCCGTCCCAGTGTAGGAAAGGCAAGGAAAAGAAGTTGTAATTTTGCCTGAATACTACCATGAATAGTAGCAGTAGTTTGTATTGCAAGCACAGCATATATCCAGCTATTACAATGGCCATTCACTACCTCTGTTAATAAGTTTAGTAGAACTCGGTCATTCATGTGTGGATGTATCACTGTTCACTCAATAAAAAGCAAAGCACCTAAAGTCATCCCATATGTAAGCAAATACATACCATGTGCAGTGATATATAATCCGATTATTTATCTTCTTCATTTTCCTTTTCTAGGGTGAAAGTTAAATTAATTAAGCAGTAGCCCTGTTACAGAGTATTCTCAGTGCCACCCATAATAGAAAAGTAAGAGCATCACCACCTGCATGTACTGGACTGGTACAGTAACGCAAGTCTGTCTCACTCATCATGGCGGGCGTCTGTTTTTCTCAGGTGCAAGTTGACTGCACTGGCATTATGCCGGCTTGCAGAAGTTAACGTACCAATTTTGCTAAACAAGAGAGAAGAAGAAGAATATGACTGGTGTACTGACATAGTCGACTCTAATGGAGTGAGTCCATAGCGCTCGTAGAATTGATTCCTTAAACTCCCACTAATGTTAGAGCAAGGATGAAGAAGTGGCAGGTTAGATAGATACTGGCCACAATAGTTATGTACTGCGCTTGCAAGTTGCTAGTTCTACTGTGACACAACTTTCTGCTGAATCATTTTGTGTTAATCTTAAAGAGCATTGGTTACAGACTATGTCTTTTTCTTTCTTCATATAGATGCTCCTTCCAAACCAACATGGAAGGAGCTGGCTAGACGGGGGCTGGAGGCCACTGTTGCCGAATATCGGCGGCTTGTGGCCCAGGAGGAGGAGGACATGCAGAGTACGTCTACAACATCTACGGCAACACCTGCATCCTCCTCTGCGCTCCCTGGGTCAGCCAGTCAGCGCAGCAGGTCTCCAGCGGTACGGAGCCGGGGTACCGCAGCCACCCACCACCGCCAAGCAGCAAAGAAATCAGCTGCCCCCCTGTAATGACGGACTTTTTCCGGCCCTCTTTGGAGGGAGAATGATGGAGAATGACTCCAGTCTATCAGTCTTATAGTGTAGGGATTAGGACTATAAGTAGGACCTCTCTGGGAGACATGGTAGGGTATATTCGTACCCCTTTCCTTAGAGTAGGGCTTACGAATTCAAGCTAGGGAGTAGATATATAAGTATTAGTCATGATCCACCCTTTTTCCAGTGTGTTAGGATATTTTCCATGGAGTTATACGTATTCTGGGCCCTGTAGGCCTTAAACGGGACAGACTCCATCTTGCTCTCAGCCTGGTAGCTTGAGAGGCTTTCTAGGTCAAGTGTAATATTTTAGTTTCAAGGTGTTGTTCGCTTGGAGAGAACCGGCTCAGGCTGGCCCTTATCGAAGGAATGTATTTTTCTCCACTCCGAAGACACAACTTCAGGCCGGCCGGCTGGGAACGTGTCCTTGGTACGGGGAGGTACAAGAATTTGGTGGGCGGCAGGTTACTGGCCGTAACTTTCCATGAAGGAACAGGCTTTGATATTAGCGAAGGTGTTAGAGAGAGAGAGAGTTAGTTCATAGGCGGCAGCTAGCCGTTAGCATCTCTGCCATTAATTATTTTCTTCGGCGGACAGTCGCCATCTTTGAAGTCCGAGAAAGATTTACCACCGAGACTCTCTGAGAAAGTTTGAAGGAGAAATGTAAATGTAAATGTAAATGTATAGGCATTTATATAGCGCACTATTTACCCGTAGGGTCCCAAGGCGCTTCGACCGCTGCGAAACCCTTCCTGGCTTCCCTGAGAGATGGTCCCTTAATGGGTATCTCCAGGGTGAGACCAGGCATCCCCGGCAGTCTGGTGGGGCCGTTAGTGAAGATGAGGCAAGCTAATGCCCAGAGTTGCCGAGTGTGATCGCTGATCAGAGTGGGCACCGAGGCGAGAGAATTATCGAGTCCGCTGACCCTGGTCCAGAAACCTGCCGCGCCGGGAATCGAACCCTGGTCCCGGGGCGTCCTCTGCTCTTGGGTCTGCCGCCTCTAACCAGTGAGCCACACTACTTCACTTCGCGGAGCGCATAGAAACAGAGAGAGAGAGACACGGTAGCTAATAACCAGCAAGGTTCCAGTGACTTGGAGGGAAGCAGACGAGTTTGAGCCTAGCGGTGCAGACGTGTACTTGTGACGGCTGGGGTGTGACTCTAAGACGAGCCAAGACACAGAGACGAGAAGGGAACCTAGATGACTGCCGAGCCCCGACTTCATATTAACCAGGTGATCTCCGCCCTTTCTTTAATTCATTCTAACCTTTACCTTTCCTTTGCAGAATATATATTGCATAGTATTGTGTTTGTGATTATTGTCAATAAATACCCTGGTTTATCGTGAACCGACATGTGCCTGGTGTTCCTGTTCAATCGCGGTAACTGATCTTTAGTGTCTGACATTGTTTGCATGAACGGATGTGAAATCCCGATCAGGTAAGGAGTGATCAAGCCAATAGGAAGCGAGGGGACCTTTGATGTCGGGAACAGAAGGTACATATTTCAATTAGAAGAAACGTACTAAATTCACATTGTCCTAGTTTTATCCCAAGTAGATAAATGAGAAGTTTCTCCCATAGGTGTTCATAGGAAAGTGGTCGTCGTTGATATGCAGCGTTAATGAGAGCGTTGGGGGGGAGACCAACGTGGAGGTTCGCGGGACTGTGAACCGAGTGTAAGTGAGAGCGTTGGGGGGGAGACCAACGTGGAGGTTCGCCGGATTGTGAACCGAGTGTAAGTGAGAGCATTGGGACTGCAGGCCCATGTGTAGGCACGCCAGATTGTGTGCCATATCTGCCCTAGGGTAGATTAGTCTGGGTCGGAGTGGCCGCGAGACTAGCTGATATGTATAAGATATGATAGAAAACCTATGCATGTTTATTGCTATTCCCCTATCCTTAGGTGTGAGATATACATATATATATCTATATCCATTGTAAATACGTTCTAAGGAGAGAGGTGGTTACGTTCTGACTGGGTTGGAGGGGCCCCTAGGGGCGGATTCCATCTAAGCGGAAAATCCGGTCATTACATCTGGCGTCACGAACTGTTTACGAAGCCTGTGTGCGCTGTATTGTTTTATTTTTGTTGGTTTGCGCTCGGCTCGTACGTATCTATTTTTGTTTATATTGTGTATATATTTTTTTTTTTGTGTATCGATATGTTTTCGAAAAAGTCAGGCTCTGTTTTCAAACTGCCTATTCAGATTCCCGGCTGGGAGTCTACGCCTTACGAGGCTTTGGCCCGCGAGTGGGCCGATTCTACTGGTTTGAGTGAGAATTGGATTTCTTGTTTGGAGCAGGCGGAGCCTGCTGATGTGGTTTCTTGTTTGCAGAAAGCTCCAGTAGTGAAGGGTGATGAGCTTCCTATTTTGGGACGCAGAGGCTGGATTGTACTCCATGCGTATCGGATCCTTCATGAGAGGTTTGTTCAGTTAGGGAAGCAAAGTAAGGATATGGAAGGACAGGTTGTTGAGTTGCAGAATGCGCATACTTTATTGCGGTGTCAAAATAAGTTGCTTGCCGACAAACTTGAAACTTATCAAACTATAGCCGAACGGGCTGCAGTTCGCATTGCGCGATATAAATACAAACATTGTCGTGGTCGGGTGTCTACACGGAAGGTGCGTATGGTCGTGGCGAAAGCCGGACTTGATTGGAACCCTGATGAGTGGGATGGTAATATCTGGGATTCTAATGCTTCTGACTCCTCGGCTGAGGAGATTGACACGCGCGAGTCTTCTCGCTCCGGCGTGACTGTAATTCTGCTTCTTGTGACAAAGATGTCAAGTCTAGCGACCGTGGTCGTTCTTCCCGTTCCGATGACATGTCTTACCCTGATTGTCCTTCTAAATCTAGGGACGGGGCTTCTTCGGGAGCTCTGCCGGAGGTTTCTGCTCATCCTGTGTTTCGTCGCAAACTACAACAAGCTCCTGGTAATCCGGGTGGTGTTGCCCTGGATAGTATTGAAGACTTTACCCAACAGGAGGTGAGTGACATTTTACAACGATTTCGTCAACGGCCTGGTGAGGCTTTGCTTACGTGGATGGTGCGCCTTTATGAACTGGGCGCTGCCGGTATTATGCTCGATGCTGTTGATTGTTTACGGTTTTGCTCTTTGAGTTCCGACTCTACCATTCAAGATCATTTTCGGAACTATAATGGTGCTGGTCAGATTTCTTTGCTCCAGCTTGCGTCTGATGGCTGTAACCATAAATATCCTACTGAATCTGATTGGCCTGTCAATGACAAGCCGTGGTACACTTTGCGTGATGCGTCGCAACGCTTGAAGGAGGAGGTGATGAAAACTGCTATTTTTCTCAGTACTTCTGACAGACTGTTGGATGGTCTTTTGACATCATCTGTGCGCAATCGCATTATCCGTTCGTCCCCTGTTGCTTACAAGCAGGTTATGATGACTTTGTTGATTAATCAGACCGGCAATCCTTTGTCTGCGGTGCTTGAATCGGTTCGTCAGCTTGGTGAGTTGGGTGATTGGTTTAAACCTGAGAGACCATCTCGTCCTGAAGGTCGTACTGCTGGAGATTATAAGTTCTCTAGACGTGATATGTTTTTGGCTCTTTTGGCTGATGGTGTGAAGAGGGAAGATATCGATGGGGAGCCTAATAATCGCTTGTGGGATATTTTCCGTAAGCGTGGTTTGGATCGGAAGGAGGGTGCCCGTCGTGTTCGAAAGAATGATTGTGGTCGTGGTTCTGATGACAGTGGTGATGAGAGACGTCGTGTGGATTCTGATCGCCGTGGTGACCGGCGTCTTGATCGTGATGTGTCCCCTCATCGTGAGAGAGAGAGAGAGAGAGAGGGGGAAAAAGAAAGGGGGAGAGATGATCGTGTTTCCACCCGATATAGAAATGAGAGAGATTATTCCCCTGAGCTGAGGAGAAGGGAGGATCGTCACAGGCTTGCTGATCGTAATTCACAGTACGATGTGAATGACAAAAATCCATTTCGTAATGGAGATGGATATGAACAGGAAATTCTGATACCCAAGAAACATGAGAGCATTTATCCTGATTTGTCCTGGCTAGCGGAACGCAGTCAAAATGACTAGGAAGTAGGTCAAGCTCCAGTACGTAGGTGGGCTCACAGAGACAACAGACCCTATGTAGATATTGAGATTTTTTGGAAACATCGTAATATCCAAAGGGCCCGAGCATTGGTAGATACAGGAGCGGAGGCCACTTTAATTCATGGTAAAGCAAGGAAATTCAAGGGACAATTCTTCACAATTACTGGTTTAGGTGGGAAAGAGACCCCCGCAGTGCAGACTACACTTGAGATGAAAATTGGTAGGATTCCCCGTAGAGAATATTCTGTGTTAGTCGTACCACTTTTGGAGTATATAATTGGAATTGACATTTTGAAAGGAATGACTTTGCATTTAGATGATGGCTGTTACCAATTTGGAACTAAGCATTACATTTCGTCCAGACCCGTACGGGTTGGTCGTTTACGGATGCCCCCCATTAAAATTCCCCAAGCTACAAAAGTGGTTTCTCAGAAACAATATCGTATCCCAGGTGGTCATGAAGAGATCAGTGCCACAATTCAGGATTTGGTTGATGCAGGAGTTATAACTCCGGTTACTTCTGCTTGGAATAATCCCGTTTGGCCCGTGCGCAAGAGTGATAATTCTTGGCGCATGACTGTTGATTATCGAGAGTTGAACAAACATACACCTCGTTTAGCTGTGGCAGTACCAGACATTGTCACTTTGATCCAGAGAATTCAGAAGCATCCAGGTACATGGTATGCGTCCATTGATATTGCTAATGCTTTCTTTTCAATTCCCATTGCCCCCGAGTGTCAGGAACAATTCAGTTTTACCTGGAATGGACGTCAAATGACGTTCCGGAGTCTTCCTCAAGGTTATGTACATAGTCCCACGATTTGTCACCGGCTGGTGGCCGAGCATTTGTCTGAGGTGCCCGCGAATCCACAAATACAGGTGTGCCATTATATAGATGACATTTTGATTCAAGGTGAGACGCAAGATCAGGTACAGTCTCATTTAGACCAGATTCTTGATTGTTTACGAACAAAAGGTTGGGAAATCAATCCTGATAAATTACAAGGTCCATCCCAAAATGTAAAATTTTTAGGTATTAATTGGCATGAAGGTCACAGAGAAGTGATTCCACAAGTGAAGCGAAAGATTTTAGATTTTGCAGTTCCAAGGAATAGAAAAGAGGCTCAGAGTTTCATTGGCTTGTTTGGCTTTTGGCGTCAACATATTCCTCATTTAGGTCAGATTTTGGATCCATTATATCGAGTCACTCGGAAAAAGAATGCATTTGAATGGGGAGAACCACAACAGAGTGCATTTGATTTGGCGAAAGAAGCGATTCAGTACGCCTTGGATCTGTGGCCGGTGAGCGACGGTGATGTTGATTTGAATGTGTCCGTGGAAGGTCCGTATGCCAATTGGAGCTTATGGCAAAAGCAGGGCAGACAAAAAGTACCATTAGGTTTTTGGACCAAAAAGTTACCTGAAGCTGGTGAGCGTTATACACCCTTTGAAAAACAGTTGCTTGCATGTTACTGGGCTCTGGTGGATACCGAGCAATTGACTTTAGGTCATGCTGTGATTTTGAGACCTGAAATTCCTATAATGCAGTGGGTTTTGAGTTCGCCAAAATCCCATCGGATTGGACATGCTCAAGAGGCGAGTGTGATTAAATGGAAATGGTACATTCAGGACAGAGCACGTGTGGGTCCGAAAGGCGTGGCAGTGTTGCATGAGCGAGTGGCGCAGGCGCCATCGAACGAGACTGAAAGTGATTGTTCTGTACCTGTAGTGCAGGAATCTCCTGTCAAGTGGGGTAAATCATTTGATGATCTGTCCGTGGAGGATAGAAGACATGTGTGGTTTACGGATGGTTCAGCGAGGTTCATTGGTGAGAAACGACATTGGAAAGCAGTGTCGTATAATCCGGTTACGAAGAAATTATTGAGTACCACTGGTGATGGAAAGAGTAGCCAATATGCTGAATTGTATGCAGTTTACCAAGTTTTGAAACAGGAATTACCCGGCACATGTCATATTTTCACTGATTCCTGGTCCACTGCTAATGGACTGGCGGTATGGTTACCAACATGGCATTCTCATAATTGGGAATTGCATTCAAAAGAGCTGTGGGGAAAAGAATTATGGCAAGAAATTTGGGATTTGCTCCCACAGAGTACTGTGACAATCTTTCACGTAGATGCTCATACCCCGATAGACTCCCTTGACAAGTTTTTTCATAATATTGCAGATGAAAAGTCTAAAATTTCTGAGGCAGTGGTGGACATGCAAGATTATGATTTGGCGGGATTGGCGAAATGGGCCCATCAGAAAGCGGGACATTTTGGAGAGAGAGCCACTAGCAGGTGGGCTATTGATCGAGGAATTCATATTCCTTTACATTTGATCAAGGATGTCATTCTGCGTTGTCCCACTTGCCAGCATTCTAGAAAGAAAGAAGTGCCTCACATTGTTCAAGGCCATTTACATCGAGGAAAGTTGCCCGCTCAAATTTGGCAAATTGATTATATTGGCCCGCTCCCTATGAGCAGGAATTGTCAATACATTTGTACCGCTGTTGATACCTATAGTGGCCTTTTGGTCGCTTTCCCGTGTAAACATGCTACCCAAATTAATACTATCAAAACATTGGAACTACTCATTTTATATTATGGTGTTCCATTTCAAATTCAATCTGATAATGCATCCCATTTCCGTGGAAGATTGGTGCAGGAATTCTGTGTGGAAAATAACATTGAATGGGTATTTCACATTCCATATTATCCACAGGCTGCGGGATTGATTGAGAGAATGAATGGTTTGCTAAAAGATCAGTTGCGAAAGTTAACAGACGAACATTACAAACAATGGAGGGATATTTTAATGCAGGCATTGTTGATTCTAAATAATCGTCCTTTGTTGCATGCTGAATCTCCTTTAATGCGTTTGTTTCCTCCAGCTTTTGATGCAAAACCGAATACCCTTGTTCAATCCGTGATGTATTGGGAAATTACCCCCGGAGCTTTGGCTCCATGCAGAGCGACCCCAGGTTCTGCAGGCTTGGACCTGCATGCTATGGATGACATTGTCCTAAAAGGCAGAGACCGAGTCATTGTTGAGACTGGCGTTGGTATTTGTATACCTGCCGGTAGTTTTGGATTGATTGCCCCTAGATCGGGCCTTGCCCTAAAAGGTGTCCAAGTTCTTGGAGGAGTGATTGACAGCGATTATCAGGGAGAGATTAAGGTCCTTCTGCTAAATAGCAGTGAGGTTGATTTATCATTCAAAAAGTCTGACCGCGTTGCTCAATTGTTGATTATGCCTGTCTTCAGTGGTGAGATTAAGAAAGGCACTGCCCCAATGTTGCTAACGACACGTGGCCAAAAGGGCTTCGGCTCCTCTGATAATCCCGGAGCTAAGATATGGGTGCAATCGCCGAAACATCCCCCTGAGCAGGCTGAGGTTATTGCGACCGGTCATGACAACACCATTTTGGTAATGAAGCCAGGGAAAGATAGCTGGGAAGCTGTCCCAGCTGACAAATGGTACTTACGAGAATGATTAAGGCCTGTGTTTGTATTCTTTCAGATCATTCTCTGGACTGCTGCTGCAGGATGTGCCGGCGTTGGACTCCTTTTGGTCTGCTACGCCGGGAGAGGAGAGGACCCACCGACTTCGGTTGATCGGAGAACCCGAGTCCCGCGTTCCTTCGCTGCGTGGGATGCCTCCGCGAATTTCTGGATCACCCTTGCAAAAAGGGTTACGAACTCTCCACATTTCTGTCTTACCCCTATGAGATCTGTGACTGATATTTTAGCGACCTGCCTGGTTGCTGTCCCTGCTTCCACTGAGACTCTACAGCATATTTTCAATATGTCGAGTGCCCGTCCTAATATTATTTTGGGCGATTTTCCCGCCCATGAATTTTGCCCTTTATGTTCTACCCTTTCTGATTCTGCCCTTCCGATTCCTTCCCGAATTACCACCTATAATATTACACAGGGTGACTTATGTTTTATTTTTACTTGTGATCCTAAAGCGATTTCGGAATGCCTACGTTTAAAATTACAGGCTGCCACGACTTTTTCTGCTCACCAACGATTGCTTTGTTTACGAAGACTTCCGAGTTCATGTATTTCTGTTAAAAATAATATGACATGTAAACGTTTATTAGTTGTTCCTAGCTATTTTCGTCCTATGTTGTTGCCTAATGGCTGGTTGTTTTCCTGTGGCAATACTTCTTGGCCCTATATTCCTCCTAATGTTACAGGAGGTCCGTGTGCTATCACTAGACTGAGCTTACTAATGTTTTCCTCACACCCTGGTTCCCATTCCCGTATGGTACGAGACTCTATGACATTACAAGAAGACTGTGATTCCTCCGTTCATCTTTACTCTAAGTCGGAGTATCTTAGTTTAGCATTCTCTATTATTGGTGTCCCGGCATTGGCTGTTTACAATGCTAAAACCATTGGCAAGATGGCTTGCTGGATGGTTAAATCAATTAACCACACCTCGACTGTATTAACTGATTTATTATTAGATGCCCAGGGTGAAAGACGAGCCATTTTACAAAATCGCGCTGCGATTGACTATTTGTTGCTGAAACATGGACATGATTGTTCTGACTTTGAAGGCCTCTGCTGTTTTAATTTGTCTGACCATTCTAAATCAATCCAAGCCCATATTGACAGACTCCACGACTTGACTGCAGAAATTAGGCAGCATATTGATCAGGGCTGGTTTGACTGGCTCTTTAATTGGTTACCTGACTTGCATTCTTTACGACAGATTTTAGGGGGGATTATTGTTTCCATTTGTATTTTAATAGCTATTTGCTGCTTTATTCAGTGTATTCCTTCCCTACTACAATTTTGTAGAATTGGCAAGAGATATAAATCTGTTAATTTTGTTTCTTATTATTCCTCCACTGATGTTAGCTCTATATAGAATATAACTAATAGACTGGAGTCAAGGGGTGTAATGTAATGACGGACTTTTTCCGGCCCTCTTTGGAGGGAGAATGATGGAGAATGACTCCAGTCTATCAGTCTTATAGTGTAGGGATTAGGACTATAAGTAGGACCTCTCTGGGAGACATGGTAGGGTATATTCGTACCCCTTTCCTTAGAGTAGGGCTTACGAATTCAAGCTAGGGAGTAGATATATAAGTATTAGTCATGATCCACCCTTTTTCCAGTGTGTTAGGATATTTTCCATGGAGTTATACGTATTCTGGGCCCTGTAGGCCTTAAACGGGACAGACTCCATCTTGCTCTCTGCCTGGTAGCTTGAGAGGCTTTCTAGGTCAAGTGTAATATTTTAGTTTCAAGGTGTTGTTCGCTTGGAGAGAACCGGCTCAGGCTGGCCCTTATCGAAGGAATGTATTTTTCTCCACTCCGAAGACACAACTTCAGGCCGGCCGGCTGGGAACGTGTCCTTGGTACGGGGAGGTACAAGAATTTGGTGGGCGGCAGGTTACTGGCCGTAACTTTCCATGAAGGAACAGGCTTTGATATTAGCGAAGGTGTTAGAGAGAGAGAGAGTTAGTTCATAGGCGGCAGCTAGCCGTTAGCATCTCTGCCATTAATTATTTTCTTCGGCGGACAGTCGCCATCTTTGAAGTCCGAGAAAGATTTACCACCGAGACTCTCTGAGAAAGTTTGAAGGAGAAATAGCGCGGAGCGCATAGAAACAGAGAGAGAGAGACACGGTAGCCAATAACCAGCAAGGTTCCAGTGACTTGGAGGGAAGCAGACGAGTTTGAGCCTAGCGGTGCAGACGTGTACTTGTGACGGCTGGGGTGTGACTCTAAGACGAGCCAAGACACAGAGACGAGAAGGGAACCTAGATGACTGCCGAGCCCCGACTTCATATTAACCAGGTGATCTCCGCCCTTTCTTTAATTCATTCTAACCTTTACCTTTCCTTTGCAGAATATATATTGCATAGTATTGTGTTTGTGATTATTGTCAATAAATACCCTGGTTTATCGTGAACCAACATGTGCCTGGTGTTCCTGTTCAATCGCGGTAACTGATCTTTAGTGTCTGACATTGTTTGCATGAACGGATGTGAAATCCCGATCAGGTAAGGAGTGATCAAGCCAATAGGAAGCGAGGGGACCTTTGATGTCGGGAACAGAAGGTACATATTTCAATTAGAAGAAACGTACTAAATTCACATTGTCCTAGTTTTATCCCAAGTAGATAAATGAGAAGTTTCTCCCATAGGTGTTCATAGGAAAGTGGTCGTCGTTGATATGCGGCGTTAATGAGAGCGTTGGGGGGGAGACCAACGTGGAGGTTCGCGGGACTGTGAACCGAGTGTAAGTGAGAGCGTTGGGGGGGAGACCAACGTGGAGGTTCGCCGGATTGTGAACCGAGTGTAAGTGAGAGCATTGGGACTGCAGGCCCATGTGTAGGCACGCCAGATTGTGTGCCATATCTGCCCTAGGGTAGATTAGTCTGGGTCGGAGTGGCCGCGAGACTAGCTGATATGTATAAGATATGATAGAAAACCTATGCATGTTTATTGCTATTCCCCTATCCTTAGGTGTGAGATATACATATATATATCTATATCCATTGTAAATACGTTCTAAGGAGAGAGGTGGTTACGTTCTGACTGGGTTGGAGGGGCCCCTAGGGGCGGATTCCATCTAAGCGGAAAATCCGGTCATTACACCCCCACAGCAGTTACAAAAAAAGGATGCATCGCCTTTCCCTGAGGGTCTCCTAACTCGAGCAGGCGCTCCTCAACACCAAAACCCCGCTCGAGACCCTCCGCAAGGAGCATGCCGACCTGGCCCGGAAAGTCAACAGCAGCAGCCAGCAGTAGGAGGAGGCTGTCCCTTGCCCCTTTTTTAATGACTTCTGGGGGGTGGAAATTGGGAGTTGGGTTTTTTGGACTTTTCACATACATTCATTGGGGTTAGGGAGAGGGGGTGGGTTGGGTCTTGCGGGAGAATATTTTTGTTAGGGATATAAATATACTTTATCTTAGCATACATGTTTTTTTTACTGCTTTTGAGGCTGGTGGGTGGGGGTTTAACAGTAAGTTTGTTTTCCTGAAACTTGAATGGCATCTTGATTCAAGTTGTGTAATTAATTGCCCAAATGTTTTCAAAACTATGTGCCTCTCACAGAGTAAGTGAATTCAATAGTCCTAGGACTTTACTAGTACTAGCGTCAGTCTCTCGTCTCTCCTAATACTCCATTATACTTCCTCCCCCCAAACGGTTATCTTACCTGTAATTTGTGTTTGGAAATAGGGCTAGGCACAGGGCTGGCTGCACAGCAAATGGAGATTAAGGTTGGCAATCCTGGGTGGATGAAATGTCATCATTGCGGTGGTACTAGTGGTGTTTCACAGTGGCAGTTGAAGCATCTGAAAAAAAAGAAAACGAAACCTTGTTTGTCCTTACCGTAGCATTAGAATGGTACAATAGAGAATAGCAGGTGACAGTACACTAGAACAGTGCCACAATGTAGCCTAACAAATGGTAAAGTATTGAACGTATAAATAGTACTTGCGTTGAATTTCTTTGACATTGGCTACTACTACAAGAAATAGTACCGAAGGTGAAGGACACAGCAGCCTAATAATTTGGCTCGTCTAGGAGGAGAATGTTCTTGATGACCAATCAAGTTGATGGCGCACATGAAAATCTGCTTTCATTTGCCAATAGTGACTGAGTGTCAAGCTGAGTAAGAATAGAATATATCCTTGGATTCCTTCACCAGCCTGTTGCTATGACCCTATCCTCCCCAGCAAGTGTGTGGAATTATTGCTGTCATTTAGTCACACATCAATCAAAACCACACAGCCCGGGGGAAAATGGATGGGAATGGGGGATTTTGGGAAAGTTTTGTTGAGAGAAAAAAAAAGCACAGCATGGACAAACAATAATTGAAGATAAAGAAATATTTGGATACAAAGCTAACCATAAATCTTTTAAGTGATACTGCATGCATGGTTACTGAAAAGTAAGTAGTACTTTCAACATCTGTGAATGGAAGAATGAGACAGTACAGGGCTGCAGTACTAATTATGCGTTTTCACTTGCCACAGGGCACAGGGCTGGCTGCACGGCAAATGGCGATTAAGGTTGGCAATCCTGGGCGGATGAAATGTCATCATTGCGTTGGTACTAGTGGTGTTACACAGTGGCAGTTGCAGCATCTGAAAAAAAAGAAAATGAAACCTTGTTTGTCCTTACCGTAGCATTAGAACGGTACGATAGAGAATATAGCAGGTGACAGTACACTAGAACAGTGCCACAATGTAGCCTAACAAATGGTAAAGTATTGAAAGTATAACTAGTACTTGCGTTGAATTTCTTTGACATTTGCTACTACTACAAGAAATAGTACCGAAGGTGAAGGACACAGCATCGTAATAATTTGCCACATCTAGGAGGAGGATGTTCTAATCTTGATGACCTATGATGGCGCACATGAAAATCTGCTTTCCCTTGCCAATAGTGACTGAGTGTCAAGCTGAGTAAGAATAGAATATATCCTCGGATTCCTTCACCAGCCTGTTGCTATGACCTTATCCTCCCCAGCAAGTGTGTGGAATTATTGCTGTCATTTAGTCACACATCAATCAAAACCACACAGCCCGGGGGAAGAGGGTTAGGGTTTGGAAAATAGATGGGAATGGGTTTTTTTTTGGGAAAGTTTTGTTGAGAGAAGAAAAAAAAAGCACAGCATGGACAAACAATAATTGAAGATAAAGAAATCTTTGGGTACAAAGCTAACCATAAATCTTTTAAGTGACACAAAGGAAGTGCATGCACTACTGCATGCATGGTTACTGAAAAGTAAGTAGTATTTTCGACAACCGTGAATGACAGAATGCGACAGTACAGGGCTGCAGCGTTTTCACTTGCCTATCTCTGCATTCAGAGAAACACTTCTTACATTAAATTAGGTTTAAAAAATAGCAGAAGTAAAACCTATAGAATGGCTGTAGGGATGAATTTAAAAGCAAAAATCCAAGAAATGCAGAGTCACACTCATAGAAGTTCACAGCAATAACATTACTTAAAAGATAATTAGAAAAGAACGGATACTGTATCTGTATGTTGTTGTAGTTGTCCTGTTGAATTTGGTAAGTTGCATGCATCAAACCATTCCTCTTATTAGCGGGACTCCTCCATTCCAGCTGACGCTCCGTCCATCACTGTTGGTGATCAGAAGACACCCTGTCCACTGCCTGCCTGGCGGATGCTGAATTGCGGCTCGCTAATGTGAAGCCTGACTTCATCCTTTTTTTCCATTGCACAGACTGAAACCCGGCCTATTGATGGAAAAACAGGAAGTGATATTAGAACACCACTGACAAATAAATATAAGGTATGTACGCTGTGTAGTGCAAAAAGTCACACTTTGAGTTTCCTAATAGACAGTACAATATTTTTGAAAGTGCGTACTCTGTCTGAGTCTCCTTTTGAAGGATAAATAAGTATGGGCGAATTAATTTAGCGGATCTTTCCCCTCAAGCTAGGTGTGCTGTAAACTGTGTTTTAGAACCAAATTAGACCTTCCCAGCAGTGCTCCCAGACCCTTACTAAACCCAGTCGCAAAAATGTAGAAGACCCCCATTCAGCTCTCAAAAAACGAGGCCTAGTAGAAAAATGGTGACAAAACGTACTTTGAAAGTAAAGTAGGGCCAAATCCTCCCTTACCCACCGTGGATTATATTCAAACCACTTGCAAGCAAGCAAAAGTATCCATGCCCAGCATTGCTCCAAGACTTGCAAACCCCCCCACAAACAGCTCCCCGCCCAAACACATGCAATACAATACTGCTAACCCTAAAGAGCCCTAAGTTAAGAATAGTGGAAAACGCTTTCTTTAACTACGCCAAATCCCCCCTTTCCCACCATGGATTTTCTTCAAACCACTTGCAACCAAGATTACACATTCCCACTAGTGCTGTAAGACCCCAGAACCCAGTTGCAAAAATCTAGAACACCCCCAAACACATGGAATACTGCTGCTAGTGTTAACCCTAACGAACACTAAGTTACAAAAAATGCCAAAAGGCTTTTCAGCATGGATTCTGTCCAAACCACTTTTATCCGGTATTAGACCTTCCCAGCAATGCCCCAAGACCCGCCAACCCACCCGCAAAAAAGCACAACACCCCCAAACAGCCAAAAAGCAAAAATGGAAAATCTCATACTTACAATATTTTTCGGCCTTCTGTCCAAACGCGCTGTGCAGCTAGGTCATGACTCCACTTTTCCACCATGGATGTCCTAGAAAACAAATGCAATCAACATTAGACTGTGCCAGCAGTGCTCCCAGACCACGAAACCCACCCACAACCACCAGGAACCCCCGAAACAGGCCCCCGAAAACATGATGGTGAGCAAAAAGGCAAAAACTTTTTCAAGTCTGATTTTTGCCAAACCACTTTTATCCGGTATTAGACCTTCCAAGCAATGGCCCCAGAGCCGTCAACTCACCCGCAAAGAAGTAGAACACCCCCACAAGTGCAGAGTCTTTCTTCTTTTTTTTGTCCTCATATTGCGAAAATTCTATGTGTATGGAAATTCAGGTCTCTGCCTCTGTACTTTTGTACCGTCACTGCCCCTTGGTCTTTCTTGGTTGGGGAGTTTCCCTATTTCGCCGTAACAGAGGAGCCCTTTCAAGCCATTTACATATTAACATTTCCGCTGTCGGGGGGAGGGGAGCTAGCCACCTTGGCTACTCTATGAGTATTATACTCATCAACCAGAAAATGCTTTCGCATTAATCATGGGACCGTATGTTCTGTCCTTACATTGGAGGTCAGGTCGTTTTCCATGATTTCCCAGTATTTATATCTCTTGCTAGCTTTCCCTCTTCTATCTAGTCTGTTTATCTTAATGGCTGAATTCATCCACTCTCCATGTGTTGGAGGCGATGGCCCAATCCACTTAATGCAAATCTCCCTCCTTGCTATCACCATTAATACGAAGAGTAGATTTGCTTCGCTTACTGTTAGTTCATGCCCTTCTCCTGAGTTACCAATCCCAAAGAGAATAAGATTTGTACTTACATTTAGTTGTCTTTGGAAAATCGAGCATAGAGTCTTACCAACTTCTTCCCAAAACTTTTCCAGGGATGGGCAGTTCCAGAACATGTGGACATCGTCTGCTCTCTTTTCTCCACATTTAGGGCACTTTTTCACTCCTGCATTTTTTAATTTTGATAGTCTTTTTGGTGTCCAATATGCCCTGTGTAGTGTGTAAAGATGAGTTCTTTTCAAGGCAGCTGATTTTAGTGTTGACCAACATTTCTTTAGAGACTCTTCCCATATCTGCCTAGGTCTATCCCCCAAATTTGATCTTCAGTCTGAATATTTTCATCTCATGCCATTATAAAGGTCCAATACCACTTTGCAATTTCCTTATTTATGGGTAAAATTTTTATCATTTCTTTTTCAAGATTTTTACTGTCTTTGTCGTATACCGGAATTGTTTTTACCCAGCTGTTTAGTTGATAGAACTTGAATTTTGAGACTGTCCCGTTGGAAATTGTGTGTAGTTCTTCCCAGGAGATTAGTGTTGATCCCTTTAAGAGTTGGCCCCATTATTTGATGTCAGCTTGTTTCAGAGGGTTAGCCATAGCATCTTTTAAGCAATCCGGGGTTCCTGGTGAATCCCATACTGGTGCCATTGAGCTATAATAGGGGATATTTAGAATTGTTCTAATTTGGAGCCATAATTTAGCTGCCTCTTTTAGTATCTTTAGTTTGATTTTTTTGAAGTACTTTTGATGTCCAAACTTGAAAAGAAAATGGTCCTCAGCTTCTGTCATTGCCTGTGAATGTTCTGAGTAATATTGGTGAATTTTTAAAAGTGTTTGCATATTTTTGAAGTGAAATGCCCTGTGATATTCCGCCAGGTCTGGGCTTGCTATCCCTTCGTTCTCTTTTTTTCTCCTGAGTTTTTTCCTTGATATTCTTATTCCTTTAGAGGCCCATATAAAGCTTGTGATTTCCCCCTGCAATTTTTTTAGTGCATCTTTTTTAAATTCTAGCGGAATGTTGTTAAAGAGGCATGTATATTTAGGTAGTACAGTCATTTTTATGATGTTAGACCTCCCTATAAAACTTAAGGGTAGGCTGGACCATACTTTAAGTAATTTCCTTACCTCACGTGCCACTCTGTTTAGATTGTTCTGTGGAATTTTGTCTAGGTCTTGACTCACTAAAATACCCAGGTATTTTATCTCTTGCCTGACGTTTGTGCTGTTGAAGTGTGTGTTCCATGTCATGATTTCTGTTTTGGTATGGTTAATTAAATATCCTGAGACCTTCCCAAAGCTGTTTAAGATTTTTTCTATGGCTAGCTTAGAGCTGGCATAGTTATCTGTGAATAGCATCAGGTCATCTGCGTAAAGTGCAATCTTTTTTTCCCATCCCTGATGTTTAAAGGGGGTTATTTCCTTGTTGTTTCTAAGTTTGTTTGCTAAAGGCTCGATATATTGATTAAAAAGCAAGGGAGAAAGGGGGCATCCCTGTCTGGTGCCTCTTTGTATTCTGATATCATTTGTAAGATTGCCATTGACCAGAATTTTGGATCTTGGAGGTTTATAAATTTCTCCTACGGCATGTAAAAAGGAGTTACCTAGATTATTTGTGGTCATTATTTTATTCAGAAAAGCCCAGTTTACTCTGTCAAATGCCTTAGCGCCATCGACAGTCAATATGGTTAGAGGGATCTTCTTTAGTGTGGCAATATCTATGGCGCTCAGAAATTCGTGTGCAAGTTTGTGTAGTTGTCTTCCTTTTGTAAAGCCTTTCTGGTCTGGGTGTATGAGCTGTGGCATGAGTCTTCCAGGTCTAGCTGCCATTATCTTTGTGAATATTTTATAGTCTGCGTTGAGCAGAGATATCGGGCGGTAGGATTCACATTTTGTAGGATCTTTTCCTGGTTTTAAGATGATAGTTATTACCGCATCATTCCAAGAATCAGGCAGCTTGTCATGCTGTTTGAAAGACAGATTTAGTAACTCCGTTATATATGGGGATAGAGTTTCCATTAAAGTCATGTAAAGCTCATTTGGCAATGCGTCTGGACCTGCGGCTTCACCTTTCTTCAGAGATCTTATTACGTTCTTTACCTCGGTGATTGTGATTTCTTTATTTAACTAATCTTTCTCATCTTCAGTTAAGGCTAAGAACGATATGTCTCCTAAATAATCCTCTATCTGTTCCTCATATGGGCTGATGTCTTCAGTGTATAGTTCAGAGAAAAAAGTCACAAATTCTCTTCTAATTGCCTCTTCCTCTGTGATCAAACTTGGTTGATCATGTTGTTTTAGGCCCTTTACTTTATTTCTTGCCATGTCTGTCTTTAAACTTCCATGCAAGCCATTTTCCGCAGCCTTCTCCATACTCGTGGTTTGCCAGCTTGCTTGCTTCCCATTTTGTTCGTTCTCTATCCTCGAGAATATCATTTAAGGAGTCTTTCTGTTTTTGTCTGTCCTTTTGTAGGTATTCTTTATTATCTAGGTCTCTTTCCGCTAATATTTGTGTATCTAGGGTGTTTATACTCTTTTCCCATATCTGTTATCTCTTGCTTCATTTTCTTAGATTTATATGCTCCTAAGCTAAGTAGCTTGCCCCTTATTACGGCCTTATATGCATTCCAGGTAACTTGTTTTGTTGTACCTAGTTTATTGTTTTAAAAAAAAAAAATCTGTTTCTGTTTTAAGTTCCTGTACGATTTGCTGGTCTTATAACATAGCCCTTTCAACTGTAAATCTCTTTTGCGTTTGAGCTGCGTTTATTTGAACAGTTAGCTGTACAGCAGAATGGTCTGATAGGTGGGCTGGTATGTGGATTAAGTTTGTTACACTTTCCAGTAAGCTTCTATCTATCAAGTAGTAGTCTATTCTTGACCTGTGCCCCAGTTTTTTTTATGTAGTGTGTAAGGCTGACTTTTGTCTCCTTTTTTCTTCCATATATCTATCAGGTTTAAGTCTGTTCTATATATTCTAATCCACTCCCTCATTTTCGGTAAATTGGGTTGCCTTCCTGGGGGGGATCTGTCTACTCTGGGATCTAATATGAGGTTGAAGTCTCCTCCCAGGATTACCGGGGTAGTGGCAGATAACAGGTGTGTGTATAAATTTTGGAGGGGCTCGGGGTCATCAAGATTAGGGCCGTAGTAATCTGCTATTGTATATGAGGTGTTTCCCATTTTTATTTTAGCTAGTGCCCACCTACCCTTACTATCGACTTCCGAGGATTCCATAGTTGCTTTTAATGATTTTTTGATGATAATGGCTACTCCTTTGATGTTGCACCCTTGATTTGTACAGACGTACGTATCGACCCATCTTAGGTTTTTTATTGCCTGATCCCATTCCTCCTTTAAGAGATGCGTCTCTTGTAAGATAATGATCTCACTTTAAGCTGTCTTGAGGTATTCTAGGATTTTATTCCTCCTACTTTTTGTCCTCATGCCATTTACGTTCCAGCAGAGTATTTTGATTTTTTTACCAATTTCTCCCATCTATCATTTTTGTTGTTAGTGCATTTTGGTTACAAATACTAAATGTTTTGATAGCAGCCTCGACTTTCCGTTCCTTCCATTTTTTCCAATATTTGATTTTTTTTCTCCCTATTTTGCTCCCCACCCATTTTTTGTTTTCTGAGTTTCTTTTGTTTTTGTGGGCTGTCCTTACCCTCCCTGGGGAAGCCTCCTTCTTCTTTTCTTGGGGTTTTCATCTTAACCCCTTTGTAGCTCCTTGACTCTTGACTTGACTGTGTGTGGTGTTTTTTACTTATCGCGCCCTACACCGACCTATTCTATGTTTTCTTGTATGCGTTTTTTCTTTTTTTTTTATTAATTTCATCTTGAAATCCTTTTTAACTTGTGGGATCTTCCATCCGGATATTGTCGCGCATTAGCTCGAGAAGACTTTTCACTTCTTCAGGATCTCTAATGTTCCTCATTTTGTTGCGCCACATGATTCTTAACGAGGGTGGAAACTTCATTTGCACTGTGGCACCTAATGATTGTAGTTCTGGCATGAGTTTCCCCAACTCCCATTGCCTATCTTGTGATGCTTTTGACATGTCGGACCTGATCCTGAAGGACCATAAGCCTTTACTGAAGTTACCTTTTTTCAGGGCCTCACCAAGAATTTTCTCTTTTAATGTGTAGGTTTTAAAGTTAATGAGTATTTTCCTAGGTGTTTTCCTTTCTTTATTTTTTCCGAATGGGTCTCTATGAACTCTTTGCATGTCTTCCTTTAATTGCTCTGCATCAATCCAGGGGAAATGTTCCACCAGGAGTTCTACAATAAACTTCTTGATATCAGTCCCTTCTTCATTCTCTGGCACATTTAGGATTTGTATGTTGTTTTTCCTGGCTTGATTTTCAAGCGATTCCAGCTTCTCGCTCAGATATTTCCTCTCCTGTTTTAATGTGCTTAGCTCTTTCCGGTTGCTTTCCACCCTTTTGTTCAAGACACTTACTTCTCCTTCCACAGCTGTCACTCTCACTCCTAGTGCGTTTAGTTTACCGTCCAACTTCTCGCATACTTCTTGAATTTTGTCTTGTTTGGCCTCTGATATGGTAAATTTGTCTCTCATCTCAGTCCATATTCTCTCCAGCAACTCGTTCGTCTGATTTTTAGGACTTGCTTTTTCAGCCTCTTGTGTCTTCTGTACGGTTTCCTCGTTCCTCTCCATTTCTTCGTTATTTTTGTCCTGAGTGCTTTTTGCTGTGGCTGCCTCTGCCATTTCTTGACTCACGTATGCGTATTTTGTGAGCTGCGTATGCGTATGGCTTTTATCCTCCGTATTTTTTGGCGCTGCTCTGTTGATATTTGGCGTCTTGTGAAGTTCTTTAGGGCTCTCGGTTTGAAATGTAAGCGCAGTTACTATTGTGGGGAGTTGGTTATTTTGTAACTGTGTTAGTACAAGCTCAGGACTTTCTGATAAGGGATCAAGTTGATTCACCTTGTTTCTTACCGTGTTTGACTGCTGTTGTTTTTGGACTTAAAAAAAAGTTCTCAAAGAAGGGGTAATCTTGAGTTTACTTTTCAAGGCTGAGTCGATTTTATCTTCAGCACTTTGTTTCCAACTATCCGTGCTATTTTTGGTGGTTTTTTGAGGCATCCTTTTGGTCTTTTTAGTTTTTCTTTTATTAACTTCCCTTGGGGTAATGTTCTTTGGATACTGCTCCTGTTTAAGAAAGCTTCTATTTCTAAGGCTGTAGCAGGATACTACGTTCAGAGGTCCCCTTTTTCCTTCTGCGCCCCTTTTATTTCCTGTGATTGGAGCCCCCAAGCTCTTTTGTCCAGTAGTTGAATCTTTATCTTGCACTGCTTCTCTTCTTTCTCTAACCCCCCCTTCCTCACCTTCCTCACCCTCCTCCTCTCCCTTTCCCAATGCCTTGCTCATGTGTTGTGATAAGGTGTAATTTTCCTCTTTGTCTGTGAAGTAGGTGGTAAAGGGGTCAACGATATGCTTCCTTGTACTAAAAGTACTGTTTAACTTTGAAACTGGGGCTTTCCAACTTGCACTACCTTTTTTGTGCTCCTCGCGTGAAAACGAATCCAGCTCCGGCTTGTCTCTGCCGCTTATGCCCCGGAACTGAAAGCCGAGCCTCCCGGAAGCCTTCCTGCAGGTCGCTCTAGCTCTCCCCACCGCCGCCCAGACTCCCGTGTAACCAGCCGTGTCGCACCTCAAACTCTGAGTGTGGGGGATTTCAAACTCCCTCCGTGGCGAGAGTCCATCGGGGACCAAGTAAACAATCATTTCTTATGCCGTTATTTTATGCCGTTGTTCCACACTCCCCGGATAATATGCCAATGTTAACTTATTGCCCAGGACCTCTGATAGGTCTACATTCTTACTGTCTACTGTAGCTAATTTCTTGACAGTAGCGGTGTAGTCTAGAGCAGTTTATCACGTACCTCAAGCGGAGTCGCGGAGCAATCCGACCGGGCGTCCTACCAGGCCGCCATCTTCCCCCTCCTACCCAGAGTCTTTCTTCATTGGGCATAATCCAGCCCTCTGCTTTGAGGGAAATAGGAGTCTGGAGGAGGAGGATAGAGGAGCATGTTCTTGTGAATGTGTGAACCTGAGGAATGCAGACTGCGGCACCTTCAAATCAATAAGCAAATAAGTGAATACAGTTCTGCTGATGGGCTTGTTTTTGTGATTAGGTGATTAAAGTTTTTATTTATATTGACTTTGCAAAGCAAAGAAAGACATACACACAGGAATGAAAGTTAATAAGGACGAAAAAGAAATTTATTGATTCATTGGCTCATTTTCAGCGCTCGGTGTCAGGGAAGAAGGGGTCGTCCTCATACTCTGCTAATTCAGGCGGGAGTAGGTCACCTAACAGAGATGAAATTCTCTAATCTAAGTTGGTGTCCTCCTCGTCTTCTTCCGGCGTGTATTCTCGTACTTTGTAATCTGGTGGTATGAGGTGATGATTCATCTTGATCATTGTTAACCTCTCCACATTTTTGGGCAAGAGGCGGGTCCTTTTGCAAGTTACAATGCCACCAGCAGCACTGAAAACACGTTCAGAAGACACACTTGCGAGTGGGCAAGACAAGTAGTTTATAGCCAGGTTGGAGATCTCTGGCCACAATTCTTTTTTCCCATGCCAATATGCCAATGGGTCATCATGAACATAGACCTCTGTTGAGTCATTCAGATAGTCCTGCACCATCGACTCAAGGTTCTCCACGGCTCCTCCACTTTACTTACTTTTTGCTGGGACCTTTTGAGAAGCAAACCCAAGCTCAGTTAGCCAATGCTCTACTTCACACAATGTTACTGTTGTGTCTGGTGCAGATGATCCAGTTGCTGGTGTCTTTAACGGCTGAGAGGTCACTTCTGCCACAGCCACAGGTGCAGAAGTGGATTCTTTTGACTCGGGATGGCCTGCTGATGCTGATGTACTGCCTTTTCCTTCAATTTCCTGCCTTTCCTGACACAGCAAGCCAATGTTGTACTTTGTAACTTCTGCGTCATCAAAAGGAAAGAATACTCTGCCTGCCAGAGCCTTTTTGTACCGTGGATCCAGAATAGTAGCACAAATGTAATGCTGTTCTAAGTGGATCATTTGAAGACGCTGATCGCCAAGTAGGCGCTGTAATAATTTCTCCGCCAAATCAAAAGCTTCTTGCTTTTCTTTGTCTTTTTGAAACATAGAAGACACCGCCTTCAGTTTGTGCTCTAGCATGCGCAACAATTGGATAGCTTTTCCCAAATTACAGTCCTCCCTGCTGACTGCACGCATGAAGACCTCAAAAGGACGAAGCATGTCTGTCAGGCTTTTAACTAGCTCCCATTGCTCCGCATCTAGCCTCAGGTCCTTCATAGCTGTACCCAGTGTTAAGAAATACTGATCGACTACCGTAAACTGCTCATACAGATGCTCAAGCATGTAGAAGGTTGAGTTCCAATGTGTTGCCACCTCCTGGATGAGTGCTTTCACTGGCAGTCGATGGTCATGTAGCAGGCCCCTCAGATGCTTCCGGGCCTTAAAAGAATGGCTGAAATGTGTGCACATTCTTCGGCAGGTGGTCAGTAACTCGCACACTGGACTTTCTTCACTCAAGAATTTTTTAACAACCAGGTTTATACAGTGCGCCCAACACGGCACTCTGAAATATTTACCCAGTTCCATGGCCTTAACTACATTGGCGCCATTATCATGGAAACATAACCAATCTTGCATTTTTTGGGGGACAGCCATTGCAAGACCTTTGTGTTAAACTCCTTCAAAATGTTTTCTCCTGTATGACTTGTCTCCATGCCAAACATGGCTAGTGTTGCATATTTCCGAGCAGCTTTAAAAACGTTGTCCGGGTCAACACCTGCCCTTAGCTTTGCTGTAACTCCTGAAAAAGAGACCCAGTGTGCAGTGATGCACATGTAATCAGTGCCTGCGCCACTGGTCCACATGTCTGTTGTCAGATGTATAGTGTGAACAGCACTCTTCTGCAAAGCTGCCCCAATCACCTCCAGCACATCTGCATGTAGTGCTGGAACCGCAACTCTGGCAAAATAGAACAGGCTAGGAACCTTCCATTTAGGGCTGAGCATTGCCACTCATTCAAGAAAACCAACCCCTTCCACAAAAGAAAAAGGGAGAAGGTCCAGAGCTAGCATTTTAGCCAGCTTAGTGTTATACAGACGCGTCAGTGGGTGGTTGCGTTCAAATGGTGCTTCTGAAAACAACATGCTTCTAATGGTGGGCTGGACCATGATTTTACGGGATGATGATGATGACTTCTTCGACCCAGTTACGCTCTGTGATGATGAACTTTTTCGCATTGGTGTCTCACTCTCTCCCACACTCTTAGTGTGGCTCACAGGGGGTGTGCTGCTGACAGGGGTACTGGGTGTAAGTGAAGAAATGTTTGACGCTTCTTCCTCCTCGTCATCATCAGATGAAACATCAAAGTATACAGTTTGTTAACTTCCAATTCGGGCTTCCTTGATCTCCTTTAGGTGCGCATGCCATTGGACAGTGTGCTGTCTCTCAGGATGACCTCTTTGGCCTCTGGTACCATAGTTGGTACCAAGCTTACCACGACTAACTGCAAGCTTCCAAATGCCTCAAATGTCTATGTTTTCCTTTGTTGTGCACACACTAAAGAAGTCCCAAACTGCGGACTTAAAATGTCTGTGGGGGGCGGAGGAGGCGATACTGGTGGTCATGCTGCTAATGCCAGATGAAGTGGAGGATGTGTGTTGCCGAACTTTACTACGTTGTGCACTTGCACCACCACTAATTGAGGTCGAGGTGCATGGAGGTCCCTTCTGGCGAGAAAAAAAATATGGAAGCGGTAGGTGGTGGTGTACTAGTTAACTCCAATGATGGTGTTCCCATTGCCTCCTCGTCGACAACATCACGCTCAGCAGCTTTTCGGGCTAGGGTAAAAATGTCTGTTTGCTGCATGCCCGCTGAGCCTGTAGTGGCATTTATGATGACTGCGTCATTGTCGTGAGAGTCTTCATCAGCAGGAGTAGTATATGCCACTTCTTCTTCAGCATCACACTCTATAAGTACGAGAGTTTCGGGAACCTTCCTTTTACGCTTAGCTACCTTTGTCAGTTCATGGTGTGCCTCACTCTCAGACGGCAGTGGTGGTTCCCTAGTTAGATCCATATCATCAGAAGGAAGGGGGCTTGAAGAAGATGTAGACACCATCCTTGATCTTTTCCTTGCTAGGGATGTGGAAGACAATGAATGATCAGGAGGAGTGGCTTCCTCAAATGATAGCTCGGCTTGAATGTCGATTTCCTGATGTGCCCCTACTTCGGGAGGAAAAACTATTGTGGGCACTTGTGTCCCTCCATGCACCTCTGCTTGCGCATCTCCTTGCGCTGCCTCTCCTTCCACATGTACTTGGGCTTGTACTTACACATGTGGTTGTTGTTGCGGCTGTGGTTGTTGAACACTCGTCAGATGAGTTACAACAACCTGTGTTGATTGAGGGACATTGCTGCTACTTTCTTGCGATGAGCCAACATCACTGGTTGATGGTGATTGAACAACTAGACTAAGTGCCTCTGCTGCACTCAAGGGCTTGGACTTAAGTTGGCGTGGTGGTGGTGGCACTGAGCCCAATGGAGCGGGGGTGCTGCTCCCAGCTTGGTCCCCATCAGGCGTACTTTTTTTTTTATTCCCAAAAAATGTGGCGGGCGGCACACCAGTCTCCTTGGTAACTTGCTTCTTCTGCTCCTTACTGGCAACTTTCTTGCTGGAGGAGCTACGGGGCACTTTTTTTGGGGCCATCTTCTTCAGATGTCAGAACAGCAGGCCGCAGTTGCACGAGTTGCAGAGTTGTCTTGTCTGTGGCCACACGTGACGTTGCGTGACGTTATGCTGCACACACACCGCTGCAGGACTTCCTCCCGGCACTGGTGGTTCTCTTGTGCACCTAAAAGCAATGAAAGACAGAGGAACATCAGTTATACACCCCAAAAAGTCGAAAAACACATATAAATCAGCACAATCCCAAGCCATCCATGCCCTCAATGATGTTTAAATTCAAGACACCCCACAGAAAGTCCAGGCCCATGCACCACTGAGTACCCCTGGGCATAATGGATGAAAGCTAGGCAGAATGGGTGCAGGCCTGAGAACACTGCCTGCCTTCAAAATGGCCCCTTGCCCCCAGCACATGGCCAGGGCCTGCCTGTACCAGCACTCAAAATGGCCCCCACCCACATGGCCAGTCCCAACAACACCCCCAAAAAGTCGAAAAACACATAAATAACAGCACAATCCCATGCCATCCATGCCCTCAATGATGTTTACTTTAAAGAGACCCCACAGAAAGACTCAGTCCATGCACCACTCACTAGCCCTGGGCAAAAATCCCCAACAGCAGCCAAAAAAATCAAAAACACAGAAACATCAGCACAATCCCATACCATCCATGCCCTCAATGATGTTTAAATTCAAGACACCCAACAGAAAGACTAGGCCCATGCACCACTCACTACCCCTGGGCAAAAGGCCCCAACAGCAGCCAAAAAAATCGAAAAACACACAATAATCAGCACAATATCATGCCATCCATGCCCTCAATGATGTTTAAATTCAAGATACCCCACAGAAAGACTAGGCCCATGCACCACTCACTACCCCTGGGCAATAGGCCCCAACAGCAGCCAAAAAATTCGAAAAACACAGAAAAATCAGCACAATCCCATGCCATCCATGCCCTCATGATGTTTAAATTCAAGACACCCCACAGAAAGACTAGGCCCATGCACCACTCACTACCCCTGGGCAAAAGGCCCCAAGAGCAGCCAAAAAAAATTGAAAAACACAGAAAAATCAGCACAATCCCATGCCATCCATGCCCTCAACGATGTTTAAATTCAAGACACCCCACAGAAAGACTAGGCCTGTGCACCACTCACTAACCCTGGGCAAAAGGCCCCATCAGCAGCCAAAAAAATCAAAAAACACAGAAAAATCAGCACAATCCCATGCCATCCATGCCCTCATGATGTTTAAATTCAAGATACCCCACAGAAAGACTAGGCCCATGCACCACTCACGACCCCTGGGCATATTGGATGAAAGCTAGGCAAAAGGGGTGCAGGCCTGAGAACACTGCCGCCTTCAAAATGTCCCTTTGCCCCCCAGCACATGGCCAGGGCCTGCCTGTACCAGCACTCAAAATGGCCCCCACCCACATGGCCAGTCCCAACAACACCCCCAAAAAAGTCGAAAAACACATAAAAACAGCACAATCCCATGCCATCCATGCCCTCAATGATGTTTACATTAAAGAGACCCCACAGAAAGACTCCGTCCATGCACCACTCACTAGCCCTGGGATAAAGGCCCCAACAGCAGCCAAAAAAATCGAAAAACACAGAAAAATCAGCACAATACCATGCCATTCATGCCCTCAATGATGTTTAAATTCAAGACACCCAACAGAAAGACTAGGCCCATGCACCACTCACTACCCCTCGGCAAAAGGCCCCATCAGCAGCCAAGAAAATCTAAAAACACAGGAAAATCAGCACAATCCCATGCCAACTATGCCCTCAATGATGTTTAAATTCAAGACACCCCACAGAAAGACTAGGCCCATGCTCCACTCACTACCCCTGGGCATAATGGATGAAAGCTAGGCAAAATGGGTGCAGGACTGAGAACACTGCCTGCATTCATAATGGCCACTTGCCCCCCAGCACATGGCCAGGGCCTGCCTGTACCAGCACTCAAAATGGCCCCCACCCACATGGCCAGTCCCCATCAACACCCCAAAAAATCGAAAAACACACAAAAATCACCACAATCCAATGCCATCCATGCCCTCCATGATGTTTACATTAAAGAGACCCCACAGAAAGACTCAGTCCATGCGCCACTCACTACCCATGGGCGAAAGGCCCCAACAGCAGCCAAAAAAAACGAAAAACACAGAAAAATCAGCACAATCCCATGTCATGCATGCCCTCAATGATGTTTAAATTCAAGACACCCCACAGAAAGACTAGGCCCATGCACCACTCACTACCCCTGGGCATAATGGATGAAAGCTAGGCAAAATGGGTGCAGGCCTGAGAACACTGCCTGCATTCCAAATGGCCCCTTGCCCCCCAGCACATGGCCAGGGCCTGCCTGTACTAGCACTCAAAATGGCCCCCACTAACATGGCCAGTCCACATCAACACCCCAAAAAATCGAAAAACACACAAAAATCACCACAATCCAATGCCATTGATGCCCTCCATGATGTTTACATTAAAGAGACCCCACAGAATGATTCAGTCCATGCACCACTCACTACCCCTGGGCAAAAGGCCCCAACAGCAGCCAAACAAATCGAAAAACACACAAAAATCAGCACAATCCCATGCCATCCATGCCCTCCATGATGTTTACATCAAAGAGAACCCACAGAAAGACTCAGTCAATGCACCACTCCCTACCCCTGGGCAAAAGGCCCCAACAGCAGCCAAAAAAATAAAAAAAAACACAAAAATCAGCACAATCCCATGCCATGCATGCCCTCAATGATGTTTAAATTCAAGACACCCCACAGAAAGACTAGGCCCATGCACCACTCACTACCCCTGGGCATAATGGATGAAAGCTAGGCAAAATGGGTGCAGGCCTGAGAACACTGCCTGCATTCAAAATGGCCCCTTGCCCCCAGCACATGGCCAGGGCCTGCCTGTACCAGCACTCAAAATGGCCCCCACCCACATGGCCAGTCCCCATCAATACCCCAAAAAATCGAAAAACACAATCCAATGCCATCCATGCCCTCCATTATGTTTACATTAAAGAGACCCCACAGAAAGACTCAGTCCATGCACCACTCACTACCCCTGGGCAAAAGGCCCCAACAGCAGCCAAAAAAATCGAAAAACACACAAAAATCAGCACAATCCCATGCCATCCATGCCCTCAATGATGTTTAAATTCAAGACACCCCACAGAAATGTCTAGGCCCATGCACTACTCACTACCCCTGGGCAAAAGGCCCCAACAGCAGCCCAAAAAATCGAAAAACATACAAAAATCAGCACAATCCCATGCCATCCATGCCCTCCATGATGTTTACATTAAAGAGACCCCACAGAAAGACTCAGTCCATGCACCACTCACTACCCCTGGGCAAAAGGCCCCAACAACAGCCCAAAAATCGAAAATTCCAAAAATTGTAGTTGCAGCAACTGTAATGCCCCAAACAAACTTACTTGTGAAATTTCTAATCCAAAAGTGAGCCAAAGAAAGTCACCCCCCCCCCCCAAAAAATGGACACCTTGCAAAAAAAAGTGCAGGCAAATGTCAACCTGAGGAGTAAAAATCATAATTTTCAGAAGGTTTATGCTGCTTGCTAGTGGATTTCTTGTGCAGAATTGCAAATTTTGCAATTTTGCGAGTGCAAGATTGTTGCTGCCCGCCGCATCTACGTGTTCGCAATTGTGAACACCCGCGATCACGGGGTACTCGCGTTGACAAACTCTCGCTGTGCAAGGTGGCAAGCCGCGATGACGTAATCGCGGTTGCCAAACTCCCGCGGGATCCCGCAGCAAGATCCAAAATGGCGCAGCACACGCAAAATATCGAGAAAAACCTCTCGGCAAACGCTGAATGACGGTAAGTGAATGCCGCGGGCCGCAATATTGTATCACCAAGCAAAAAAATCCGCTGCGTGCAAATTTGCGGCTTTTCGGCAAATTCACGAGAGTTCGTGGATTGCGAATTTACCGAAAATCCGCAAATTCCGCGAGCGGAACAGATTTTACGCCCATGCTTACTTCTGACACAGATGAGGATAATTGCATGCATGCAGAACAATCTCTTGCATCCACAGTATCAACATACTCATAAAGACGTTTTTTAAAGACATTTAACGAAAAATCATTATTAGAATTATCTTGATAATAATTATGTAAATAATGCATTTACATAATTATTAGTAGAATTAATACTAGTAGAATACAGAAAATAAGGTACTTCTAAAATTTGCAATAACCAGACAAACAATATTATGAGAACACATATAGAGCAGGCATTAAAGCATCTTTGCCTAAATAAACCTCGGTTTTGATTACCAGTCTCAGTTTCATCCATTTTATAATAAATAAGGAGAAAAAAACAACGAAAATACAATTTGAAAAAATTGTGTCATTTGCAAGGTAAGGTTTATGTACACCACACTTTCTGAACTTCAGGTCACAACAGGTTACAACCTTATTTTCAAATCTCCTCTCTCTTTTTTTACACCCCTTCTCTTTAAGTTCAGTTCAATTAGGGTGGCTCATATGATGAGTTGTCTTTAGAACAAAACTCAATGAATTATTTCTCCCATTTTTTTGCTGCAGCAGCCAAATATGTCCATTCAGGTGCTGTGTACTTCTTGCTTGGTATTCGTGCTCTCTTTGTTCTGCGAACTGTACTTTCTCCTCCTTCAGTATCGCTTTGTTCAGATTGGCTAGAAATGGCAATTATAGTTTCTGGAATCTTCTCATTAAAAGTATATTTCACTTTCTTAACACCTCAAGGCCATTTATCACTTTTTCCTATTCGTTTTCCAGGACACTGTCTACTTCATTTGATTCAATGCTTTGTTTAGCTCATTCTCTTCTTTCTTCTTCTGTGTTTCTTTCAGGGACTAACTCTCTTTCAGCATAAGCAATGACAGAGTTACAAGACACCATGGCTTACACCGACCATTCTCAGTCTGTTCAGGTTCTCTTCTTTTTCTTTGTTCACCTTCAACTGAATCTGTACTTTCAAGTGGACTTTGGACTCGATGAGTGTGGTTTGCATGGATCCAATTAGGCAGACCACTACATTTAACTGCTTATTATCACAAGAATCACTTGATATGACCCACGCCAACGAGGTTCCAAACAAGACATCCTCACATGCTTCTTGATGACCAGCCATTCACAAGGGCTCACATCATGTGGTCGTTCTTGTTAAACTGTAGTTGCGACTTTTCTAACTTGGTGAGACACAGAACACACCACATCAGCCAATACTTTGCAATAATTGAGCACTAAATCATCTGTTATGTTCACAAGTTAATTCCCATCACAATCTTGTGAGGGGACAGTCCAGTTCTTTTGTCTGGGATACTTATTAAACTCATCAACACCAATGGTAATGCATCAGGCCATTTCAGTGTTTTGGATGCACAGACTTTGGCTAGTGGAGACTTTATTGTGCCGTTGACCTGCTCAACCACCCGAGATGCCTCAGGTCGATAAGCGCAATTTCTGATCAATTTGTAATGCTGCACAAATCATCCGAATGACTTCATTGTTGAAGTATGTTCCTCTATCAGATTCTACTGAGAGTGGAAATTCAAACCTAGCTATAATATCTCTAAGAAGCAGTTTAGCAACAGTTAGTCTATGATTATATCTTGTTGGATATGCTTCAACTCAATGAGAAAACAGTCACACAATCACCAGCACATGCTTTAGACCATGGCAAGGAGGCATGTCAATGAAGTTAACCTGCATGCGTATAAATGGACCTGCATCCTTTCCAATTTGACCCAAACTAACAACTTTTTTCCTCCCTGCATTTTGTTGTTAACAAGTTATGCACCTTTGACAGAGACTTTCTGCAATGACTCTAAACATGGGATTATACCAAATCTGTTTGAATAGTCTAATCATAGCATCTCTTCCCTCATGTGTTGGCCCATGGCAAACTTGTGCCATTTGAGATAGCAGACTAGCTGGCAATATTGGTCTTCCATCAGTGTAAATCCACACCTCATCATCTACCTTGCATGAACATCTTGCTTTGATCCACCCTGTGTCCCTAGCTGCATCTTGTATTTCTCTAATTTCCTCAAAACACACAAGATGATGGACGGAATGTTGCACATTGGCAAAACATTTACCCCCAGTCACAGATCTGGGTTTAATCCATCGTTATTTTGCTCACCAAGCCACCCCAGTTCAGACATGGCCATATGCAAATCAGTCTCAACCATGTGCCTAATGGGAACAGTCCAGCCAAACTACCAAGCCATGTCTTCCCTGGAACGGAATCAAGCATCCTAGGACCGTTTTCTGGCTATCAGCCATCTTCAGCCAGGATAGCTTGATTCCAGTGGTGTAGTGAGCACGGTACCCACGTCCGGGCATACCCTTTCTCTAATTTCGTTCCATGTTTCATCAGATGAGAACATTAACTTGTAGGCTGCTTGATCAGATCGTTCTTTTAAATGTTCCCATTGATTGTACATGAATTTAGAGTACAAAATCATGCAATATCTGTGCAATATCTGTTGCCCACAGTGATGTAGTCACAACCAGATGTGTGCGCAGGGCATTTCACCACCTCAATTTGAGTTGGCAATTGTAGTGCCATTAATAGATCTTTTACACACTCTACGTTTCGTATTGATGAACCTGAAGAGATCAAAAATCCATGTTGGGACCACAATGGTACCAAATCATGTACAACCCCAAAACTATTTTGACTAACCATATATATGGTTACTCTTATTTTCTTTGTACGACAACATGCTCTTTTCAGCGCAATTAGTTCTGCTGCTTGGGCTGAACTCACTCCTTTCAACCCTGAATCTTCAGTGACACTTGCCACTGTACAAAACGCAGATTCAGCTCACAAGGTACTCAATGATTTCTCAAGCATGATCCATCCACAACAACACAAGATCAGATTCAGCTAACAGTCTATCTTGTACGTCAGGTCTTGATTTCGTACACAACTCAGTAACGTCTAGACCATCATGATCTGCATAGCTGCCAATGTTTCAGAATGCTGTGTGTGACATTTTCATAATTTCAGTGTAATTATGAGTGACATTTCAAGGACAATGAGTGACACTTTCTCGCAAGCAAAATCAAGCCATGAAGACTAGGGAAAAATACAAATTTCGTAAATTACACCCATTTGAGCAACAAAAAACTAAGAACATCTTAAAACTGCTGCATAGCACCAGAAATGGAAGGTCAGTAACTGAAGGCAGACTGTGTGACTGCACTTCTCAGTTTTCTACCAGTACCACTGGTATTTTGCTGTACCGGCTGGCACAAAAATAAACAAAATCACGAAAGCAGTATTTTTATACATTATCTGTACATACTTCAAACAATAAATATTAATAGAAAGCACTTTTCAATGTGTTCTAGAGCTACTTTAACGATTCCTGGTTAATATTTGTAGGCAACAAATGCAGAAAAGTGATGTTATAAATAAATGTATATGATTTTGTTTAAACTCGTATTTCATATGATACACAGGACCTTCAGACTCTTAAAACAACAACTGGCCAGTATTTTGTTGGTGGAAAGGAGACAACCCTAGCTGAGGCAAGAGCACTACAAGTAATAGATACAGGGTAGTTTAGAGTGGTGCTGTACCAGACGGAAATAGAGTGTGTGTGCTGGGGTTTTAGGAGACACCATAAGCACCTTGATGTCATGAAATGAATGGTAATTCTTTGCTGCATGTATTGTCTACAATTTATATTAAGGACATACAGCCCTACACTGCAGATTTGTACCGGAACCAGTAGTAAAGAATCATGGTGCATCGAATGGCCCCAGAATGACACACTCGATCCCCTACCTCAGCCGAAGGCCAGGCAACACTTGGCACTAGCAGCAGTGTTGGGTGCTTGGAAAAACAAAACTTTAAGCAGGCGCCCACTGTTGTGTTAGCCTCGGAAGTCAATCACTGAATGATTACAGTGAGAGGCGCGACTTGGCGGAAGATATGAAAAGGCAAAGCTCAAACCCCCCAATCCCCCACCCCCTGGATCAATGCGAGGATAAATGTTTTGACCAGCAAGACACCGGTGTTGTGTCCTGTAGAAGGGGAGTGGCTGCCCTAGGGATATTGATCTGGGACCTATACTCCGGGGCATCTATGGCTAACTAGGCCTGACACGTGGCCCTAGAAATAACTGAGTCAGACACTGGGAATAACTTGGTGGCTCGGTCTGCGCGCATCTGAATCCGTGCGTGCGTGCGAGACCTCTTTTTATTATAGGGAGTCACATGACTTCCACGCCGCACGCTCCGGGCGTCAGGGGCGTGCCTCCAGGAACATAACATTCCTCCTAAAACAAGGAAAAACAAACATAGCAAAACCCAAACTCAAACGTTCTCAAACAGTCTCATAGAACATTTCTCTGTGGATACCTTCAGCGTCCCCCTGTTGCGGCAACCTCATAAACACTGCTTTTACATAGACATTTAGTAGGAACAGTCTTACGTGAAATAGTCGCGTAGCCAGCAGGAGGGGGTAGGATTATTTCTCAGCCGGTGCTGCGACCCCCTTTGACTCAGCATTTCCGCTCCAGCTCCTGAGGCGGGACCTGGCGCCTCTCTGTCGGCCCCCTCCGGATCTGGTGCCTCCTCGAGAGCCTCAGCGTCACCTCCCACTTCTTCACTTGCTGCTCTCAGATCGCTACTTGGAATGACCTCGTGACTGGGTGTTGATTCAGCGCAGGATGTGTTAGTTGCAGTTTCAGTTCTGTAAATACTCCGCAGAGGGCCAGATTCTGTGGTTGTTGGATGAAAGTGTTTGAAGTGAGATACATTGCGAGTTACTGTCTCTCGTCCTCGGATCACAGTGAGACGGGTGCCTTTCACTCCAATCACTCTCCACGGTCCTTTCTCGTAGTTGAGTCTGAACTTGCCACTGGTTGTTCGGTTGCGAAGAAGCACCACATCTCCTTGTTTAAACCGGGGTATCACCGCCCGTCGTTTCTGGCTGATCTTGGCGAACGTAGCCTTTCTTTTCTTCGCGATGACCTCCTCATTCGCCACCTCAGGTGACCACTGTGGATGATGAGGAATAGAATCAGTCACCACTCGTCCTAGGAGGAGATGGGCCGGGGCTACCCCTGTGGTGGAGTGCGGGGTCTGGCGGAAACTTCGGAGAAATGTGAAAATGGCCATTTCCACTGACTGTCCTTTATCATGGGCAATGCGGATGACTTTATTCAGGGTTCTCATAAACCTCTCGGCCTCTCCATTGGCTTGGGGCCACCTGGGTGTTATGCGTCGGTGACGTGTTCCAAGAGAGGACAGATAGGTAGCCAGGTCTTGCCCTTGGAATGGGGGTCCATTGTCCGTTCGGAGCTCTCTCATGGCTCCGTGAGTGGCAACAATTTTCTCCATTTTTGGTATCACACAGTCTGCACTTGTGCTTGCCACGATCTCTACTGCCGGGTATTTTGAGTGGTCATCTATCATCACCAACGTGTGCCTTCCATCCGGGAGACTGCCAAAGTCCATGCTGACCCGCTCCCAGGGTCTTTGGGGTCGGGGCTCTACTATGATGGGGGCCTCCCGAGGAGCATCCCCCGTGACTTGGCATGCAGCACACGACCTCACCATATTCTCCACCATGTCGTCCATGAGGGGAAGCCATACTTTGGTTCACAGCCGGGCTTTGGTCTTGACCATCCCCTGGTGGCCCACGTGTGCTAGTTGTATTACCTGACCCGTGAGGGCCGTGGGTATTACCAGGCGATGCCCTCGCAGCAGACATCCCGCATTGTCCTCATTGAGTTCTTCCCTGACATGGTACAGGCTCTCCATGACTTTTTGAGCCTCTGGGGTGAGCGCCTTCCAACTCTCCTTGGCTTTGTGCCAATTCGCCGTCCGAAGGATATCCTTGGCTCGCTGTATGCAGGCATCTTGGGCTGTGGTGTTCACAACGTCCTCCAGAGACATGGGGCGCGGGCATGACCGCGCAACTACCCACTTTACATACGCTTCCGTTTCTTCCGCCTCGTCCATTTCCTCCGGAGTGGCTGGCCTGGGATGGCGCGATAGATAGTCGGCCGGATTCTTTGCTCCAGGTTGATACTCGATGTTGCAGTTGTATTCCTGCAGTTGCAATAGCCACTTTTCGATTCGTGGGGGCGGCTTTGATGAAGTCCCTGAGAATAGAGCCACAAGCGGTTTGTGGTCATTTACCACCGTGAACGGCTTGCCGTAGACATATAGGTGAAAATGTCGACATCCCCAATGTATTGCAATTGCTTCCTTCTCAATTTGTGAGTATCTCTGTTCTGTGTCCGTGAGAGACCTACTGGCGAAGGCGACTGGGGCCCAGTCTATTTCATCCCTCGGCCTTTGCATTAGCACGGCCCCCAACCCCGCCGGTCCGGCATCCACTGCTATAAGTGTGGCATTTCGAGGGTCAAAGAATGCCAGCGTGGTGCTACTGGAGAGGGAGGCCTTGATGTCTTGGAAGGCTTTCTCTTGCTCCGGTCCCCAGGTCCACGGGGTGGAGTCCTTTGTGAGCTCATGCAGTGGGAGAGTCAGGTTGGCCAGGTCTTTGATAAAACGGCCGCAGTAGTTCACCATGCCAAGAAAGCTCCTGACTTCTGTGACTGTCGTAGGTGGTGGCGCATCCTTGATGTCTTTTACTTTGTCGGGGTCTGGGTTGACACCATCAGCCGAGAAGACATATCCGAAAAACCCTATTTTGGTTTGCAAGAATTCGCACTTATTCCGATGAAGTGTGAGCCCCGCACTTCGGAGCCTGCGAAATACTTGCGCCAATCGGTGATTGTGTTCTGTGATGGTGCGAGCATGTACCATTATGTCATCGCTGACATTTATCACCCCAGGTATGTCGGCAATCAGTTCCTGAACGACGTTTTGAAACACTTCAGCCGCACTGGAGACCCCAAAACTGAGTCTGGTGTACCTGCGAAGCCCAATGTGTGTGGAAAAGGTGGTAATGTCTCTTGATTCTTTGTCTAACACCAGCTGATGGTATCCCGCTCGGAAATCTAGCTTTGAGAACCAGCAGGCCCCAGCCATTTCCCCAATTAGGTCATCTATTGTGGGGGTGATGTGGCGCTCCCGTTTGATGGCGGCATTTGGGAGGCGCATATCCACGCAGATCCGGACCGCTCCTGGCTGTTTCGGTTTCCGTGTGACTACAATGGGCGAGACCCAGGGGGTGGGGCCTGAGACCTTCTCGAGGATTCCGGCCGCTCCCAGTTTGTGTAGTTCTTCTTCCACTAGCGGCCGAAGATGGAATGCAATGCGACGGTGTCGCAAGGCTACTGGCTGTACTGTGAGGTCTATGTGTAAATGTATTTCCCGACCTTTGAAACATCCAATGCCCTCAAACAGGTCCGGAAAGTCCATGAGTAGTTGTTGCACCGATTCTTCGTGGACTCCAAAGGCAAATGTAACCACTCCCAGATCTTCGGTCTTCTTCCGACACAAAGATGTTGGCTCTTGTGACTTTGTCCCCATGGCGGACTGCCGCTCGAAACTTTCCCCGGATTCGGAGTGGAATATCTTGTCCATAGGCAAAAACGGTGATTGGAGTGGGGCTGAGGATCGGAGGTATGGTCATGTTTCTATAGAGTGAAGCGCTCATGAGATTTATGGACGCTTCTGTGTCCACCACTGCCATGATCTCCTGGTACGCCACCTGTATAGAGCACCGAGGCAAAGTTCTGGTGTGCCGAGTGGTGGTGCCGATCATGTGCACCGTGTGCACGGACCGCTCCTCCTCTTCGTCATCATCCATGTCGCTATTGCTTGGATCACCTTCCACTACGGTCTCTACTGCTTGGCGGGGTTTGCGGAACCTCTTCGATCGGCACACTTTCTCGAAGTGGTTCATCTTGCCACATCCGGAGCATCGTTTGCCCCGTGCCGGACATTCTGGTGCCGGGTGGCGCGGACCTCCGCAATATCCACATGAGTGTCCGGATGCCCCCCCTTGGGTAGGTGTTGTTCTTTTGTGCCACTTGGATGGTGTCTGGACCTGTAGCTTGTTAATTGGTTCCACCTTCACCGTAGCTTGCAGTGCGGCTTCCATGTGTGCCTCCCTGGCTTTGGAAAGCTCCTTCGTGCGGCCGAGGGTGAGGATGTCGGGCAATGGCTTCCCCGACTCTTCCAGTATTCTCTCTCTTAGTTTGGCAGAGGCGCAACCCTGTATGATTTGTCCTTTGATTTCCTCCGTTATGTCTTGGAACCCACACGTCAGTGCCAGCTTCTTGAGTCTGGTGTGATATGCATCCAGTGACTCTTCCGGCAGTTGCCGTGCTTGTCGGAAGACAAAACGTTCGTAGTCCTGGTTTGCCATGGGCTCGAAGTGTGCATTGAGGGCATTAATCAGGGTATGGTGAGTCTTGGGGGTCGCCTCCGTGAGGGTCCAAGCAATGGAGTGAATGTCTTTGCCGCCGAGGTGGAGCACCATGGCGCGCTTTTGTTCCTTGTGGACTTTCGTGGCTTCGAAGAAGACTAGGAGCCTGTCCACCCACTCCTTCCATTTCGGGGCGAGAGTTGAGGGCGCACCCTCCACCACAAACGGTTCAATGGGCGGAATGGTAGCCATCGCCCAGGACGCGCTTGATCAGGCCTGTGACTGGCCGGGGCGGCACCGGAATCGGTGCGCGGATGAGTAAGCTGATGACTTCGTCCGTGTGCGGAAGTGTTGCCACCCGCAAGCAGATCGGTCTTTGGCCGTGTCGTGCACCTCAGCGAGGTTAGGAGAGCGCTTGCGACCGGCCCTCTTGCCGCAGACGAGACTGGTCCGCCGCGGGATGGGCAGGCGCCACGTCCCCTCGAGCTGCCAGACGACACTGGGCGCCTCCCTGATCACCGTGCTAGGCGGGCCGAAGCGCGCTTCACGCACGTGCCACGGGGCCCGGTGTGGCGCCAGGTGGGGATACCCTGCGGGAAAAGTTCGGCACACGGCCACTCGTGCCACGATGCGCGGCAGGTCGACGCTCGGCAGCACGGCTCACCTGCGATGTCCCAGGGGTGGAAGTCTTCTCTCCAGGCGCACTGTGCGGGGGCGTGTGAGAAGGCAAGGCACGAGCACCACGAGCCACAGGCAAGGCTCGCAGCCGCCTCACAAGAAGGTGGGCACACTCACACCCCGAGCGAGGAGTCCGCAACCACCCTCATCGCCAATTGTTGTGTCCTGTAGAAGGGGAGTGACTGCCCCAGGGGTATTGATCTGGGACTTATACTCCGGGGCATCTATGGCTAACTAGGCCTGACACGTGGCCCTAGAAATAACTGAGTCAGACACTGGGAATAACTTGGTGGCTCGGTCTGCGCGCATCTGAATCCGTGCGTGCGTGCGAGACCTCTTTTTATTATAGGGAGTCACATGACTTCCACGCCGCACGCTCCGGGCGTCAGGGGCGTGCCTCCAGGAACATAACTACTGGGTTCAGGCAGTTTTTTGCTCGATGTAAATCACCTACACAGGGTCCAGGCACAGAAGTTAGTTCTGCAGGCGACAGCCACGTGACAGTCAGAGAGTTGAGGCAATCGTGGGGTCTCAGCTCCTAATGCAGCCAGCTGATGCAAGCAACAAAACCGCGGCAAGAGCCGGAAGAGGGCTCAAGACACTGTCAGCAGCGTTCTGCCAGGTAGAGGCTTGGGCTTCTAAAGTTATTAAGTGTTGTTATAATCGTGGTTAACTCAATAATGAGAGTCATGTCTGTCAGTCTGAGTCAATATTTTTATTGTTTCCTCACTGTGCACAGACTGAGCACAGCAGCCAGCTAAGTACGAGCGACAGCAGCATGATGATGACACAAAAAAAGCAGACTGCGGCAATTAAGTGCACCATGCAGTTCAAATCAGAGGGACAGGAGTGGAAGTGCAGGAATCTGATACAGTGAATATAGCCTCCTACGAGCTTTGAATTAGCCAATCGCACATCAGATCAAGTCCTAGGGCCTCATTTATGAGGACGTGCGTCACTTTTACGCAGCCGGTGCGTCACTTTTTGTGACGCATCGGCGGCGTAAAACATGCCTCCTGTTGCGCACTATTCACAAAGTGACGCATCTAAGCAGATGCGTCATTTTGTAAACCCCTGCGCTACATTATACCTGCCTCAGGTATAATGTATGCAGAGGGGGCGTTCCCCCGCAAAAAGCCTCGTAATAGTGACGCAGTGAAATCTATGAGATTTCACTGCGTCACTTTTAGGATGCTGTTGCGTAAAAATCTTGCGCTTGCCTCACAGCAGGCGTAAGACTGACGCAAGCCCTTTCACATGGGGCTTTCCCCATGTGAAAGTACGCATTGCTGGAGTTGCGTCACTTTTGTGACACAATCCAGCAATGCGTCACTTTTGCGCTTACAGATACGTCAGAAATATTGACGTATCTGTAATTCCTTGAGCAATGATGCGTCATATTGTAAATATGACGCATCATTGGGTCGCAAGGAGGTCGCAGTGAAAAGTGACGCATCGCTGTTTTCTCGCAGCGATGCGTCACTTTTCATAAATGAGGCCCCTAGTGCCCTTCTCTTTGCTCCACTTCGCGCATCCTCCTGAAGGCAGATTTTATATAATTCCAGACAAAATTGTATTATATTCCATTTATTTGTAAAATGTACGAACGAATAAAATTCATGTTACTAAAGCTCACAGAGGCTGGTACATACTTGGGCTGGGGCCGGCCGTAGAGTCCGCGTTGACGGCTGCTCCAATAATACTAAGGCAACTACTCTCTGCAAAGTAGTGAAGTGACTGCAGGCTCAATTAGGCCACGAGCCACCGCAGGCCACCGTAATTCGGGTTTGCCTGCCGCTTCAGTGATAGTAGCCCTCTGGGCTGGCTCCAGTCCAGTGAGTGCCAAGCGCGGCTTTCCAGTGACTCACAGACCCAGGGCTAATGAACGTGCAGCTGGGTCTGCACCAATCTCAATGGTCGCAGCGGTTAATTCACGAACTAGCTCAGTGCACAGTGTGTGTGTGACTGTGAGACTCTCTCTGACAGTGAATAATATGAACAACAACACTACTAAAGTCAGTGGCAGCAGGCAGGCTGCCTGGCCAATGCACTTACTTGTTCTGTGTAGTCTAACAGTCCTCTGGCAGCTGGCACTAGTAGTGTCTCACACTCTCTCTGAGCGCGAGTTGAACGGCTGCCGTGACCGCACAGCACTGCAGGCAGTTCTTCTCCCCGAGGCCTATCTCATGCGCGGCCATGATTGACTGAGAGAGCTGCCATCCGGCATCCAAGGGGGGTTTGGGGGGGTGCCGACCATCGGGAGGTCTCCCCCCAGGCTGTTTGGGAGGGCTCCGGGGGGGGAGGGGGTTTCTTCTTTCCAGATCCTTCTAGAAGGTTCTGTTGGGCTGCTTTTTGGTAGGTTTTTCGCAGCCCAACATATAAGACTCCCTGACTCCTCCCCTCAGGCACCATTTTGGGTTTGGTGACCTGGTGGCTGGAGGCTTAGCTTAGTTTTTGTCTTAATATTTGTGAGGTAATAATTTTTACATTTAGCCTTATATTTTAGGTCAGGGAATTTTGTAGATTATCTCTCTGCGATGGAAGATCACCGTATCTTGGAAGCTCTGCGTTTGTTGTCCGAAGCTGGTCGGATGGATTTGGTGATTGGGGGAGGCCCGGCGCGGCCTTCACGCCAGGCCTCTGCTGGCGTGGCTGCTGTGGTGGCAGCATGTTCGTCGCCGAAGAAGCGCCTATCTCAAGTGGTAAGTGAGCGGGGCCGATCTCGTACTCGGAAGGCGGCATCATCTGCAAAGGCGCGTGCGGGGAAAGGGGAGGTGTTGGGTGTTTCAGGTGACCCTTCGGGTGCTGGAGCAGAGGGCACAGTAGCGCCGCAGGTGTCTGGGCATACTTTTGAAGGGGCCAGTGGTGATGCGAGTTTTGGTTTTCTTGAACCTTCCTCGGCGGCCGTTCACGGTCGTGGAGGCCGTAAAAAGAGCGCGAAGCGTTCTTCTTCATTGACGGTATTGGAGTGACAGGAGGTTTTGGGAGCCGTTGCTACACAGCGTGGTGCGCGTAGAGGTTCAATTGCATTGGGTGAGGGGAGGGGTGGTTTTGTTGAGGGCAGGGACGTTTTCTCTTTTCCTCAGGCGGCACCTGGTCGTGTTCAATTTCATCATCACTTGTTAGAGGCTATGAATATGGTAGTTTCTGGTGTACCTCATGAGGATTTTAGCCAGGCTCCTGTTCATATCGATGTTCCACAGGAGGAGGGGACTTTTGAAGGGGCAGGTTTTGCGCAAAGCCCCTTGTTGTTTTCTGGTCCTCCTTCGGAGCATGAGGAGGCTGTGTCTGTTTTAGAAAGTTCTAGAGGTGAAGGGGAGTGGGCTCAAGTTGGGGAGGGGGGTGCCAGTGTTGGCGCGGTTTTCGAGGGGGGTGTTGACAGGTCTGGGGCGGGTGGTCAGGTTGTAAGTTTCTCTGATGTTTTACCTGTTCGGAGTTTTGTGGGAATTCGGAGTGAGGGAGATGGGGTTATTGTGGGAGATAGGGGTGCTGGTCCATCCGGTTACACGGAGCGGGAGGTAGGTCAGGCACGTGCTGGGGGGTCGGCAGTAGGAAATTTTTCCGAGGCTTGGCAAAATGTTTCAGAGGTTCGTATTGGCACTGGGTTTCCTTCTACATTCTCTCAATATGGTAAGGAATTTGGGCGAGTGGGAAGGTGCTGTTCCTTGTTTTGCAGAGGGCAGGGGTGGTACACATTTTGAGTATCAACTTTCTGGTTGGGAGCGTTTGGGGAGGGTGGGCTCGGAGAGGTTTGGAATGCAAAGGGAGGGGTTAGACCGGGGGTTGGCTGAGAGGACATGTGGCAGGATGTCTTCGGTGGTCGTGCCTTCTAGAAGGGTTTCTAGTGATGATGAGGATGTGGTGGGTGATTCTCCTGTGAGGGGGGCACCTTTGAGGAGTGAGAGTAGGGCTTTGTCTCTTGATAGGTTGCAGGCAAGGTCGGTTAATCCAGTTGTCTTACAGCAGCCGAGGGCTGGCACAGGTTTTATTATGAGGGGCCCCAGCACACCAGTCCAAACTTTTTCTTTTCAGGTTGTAGATAAGTTCGGCGGTTCAGACTCGGTAGGGCGTGGTCCAGTCCAATTTCGCCGAGGTGAAGTGAAGAGAGAGCCTAGCGCGGCGATCTCTATTCCACCGAGTGATCCCGTTGCGGTCAGCACACGAAGGTACTGCGCAACCTCGCTGGCCCCAACGAATAGCAGGTCTAGGTGGTCGACCTTGCCGCGGCTAGTGTCCTACAGAGTCAGCATGGGGAAAGGTACAGGTGTGTACAGTCTGCTCCCCCTCCAGGATGACATTCTATTTGTATTTGTATTTGTATTTGTATTTGTATTTTGGTATTTGTAGAGCGCAACTATCGCTCCGGAAGGAGCATCCTGGCGCTGGCAAGATAGTATGCATACAATTACAATTACAGAGGCGGGGTTAGATGGCGGCCATTACATATTCGTCTGGGAGACTGAAGATCCATGTTTTTAGTTGCTTCCTGAAATGGATTTCTTTAGTCTGTGACCTGAGGTTGTGGGGCATGGAGTTCCATGCTCTGGAGGACAGATGGGTCAGGGTTTTTCCACCTTTGGTTTTTAAGTTGAATTTGGCAAGTTTTAGCAGGTTATTGTTGGAGGATCGTAGGGTCCTCTGGGGGTTGTAGTGGGGGTAACGTTTAGTTAGATATTTGGGGCCTGTGCAGTTGAATGTCCGGAATGCGACGATTAGGATCTTAAAAAAAATCCTTTTGTGCAGAGGCAACCAGTGGAGGGTTCTCAGAGCGGTTGATGCTGAGGACCTCCTGGGGAGTTTAAGCACCAGTCTGGCGGCTGAATGTTGGACGCTCTGCAGTTTTCTTAGTGTGGTTTTTTTCACTCCTGCCATTAGACCATTGCAGTAATCTAGGCGTGCGAGGATTAGCGCGACAGCTACTGCCTTTCTTGCGTCAGTTGGTAGGAAATCAAAGAATTTTTTAAGAGATTTTATAATCCCGAAGCAGCTTCCGGCCACATTCCTGACGTGTTGGTCAAAAGATAGGTCAGTATCGAATATGACTCTGAGGTTTCTTGCTGTTGTAACGGTCTGGGGAGGAGCGTTGGAATCCTCTGGCCACCATAGGCTAGGGCAGAAATTGACATTTTTCCCCATAGGGAGGATTTCTGTCTTGCTGGCGTTGCATTTAAGGTGTTTTTTTTCCATCCAATGGAAGACGTCTTTCAGGCAATTTTTAAGATTTTGTTCGGCATTCGTTGAGTTTTCATCTAACGGGACTATGAGTTGGGTGTCATCGGCGTACGATGTAACAGGTATGCCGAATGATTCGATCAGGGAAATGAGAGGGATTAGGTAAACGTTAAAAAGCAGGGGGCTTAAAATGGAGCCTTGTGGTACTGCAGATCGAATCTTTTTCTCTTTTGAGCTGAAAGGTCCTAGTGCGATGGATTGTGATCTGTCTGTTAGGAAGGATGTTATCCACTCCAGAGCCATGTCGGAGATACCAATATCCTTTAGTCTGTCCAGAAGTATAGAGTGCGAGATTGTGTCGAACGCTGCTGTGAGGTCCAATAAAATCAGCACGGCGTTCTTTCTTTGGTCTTGTAGTAGTTTTATGGAATCAGTCAGTTCAATCAGAGCTGTTTCCGTCGAGTGCTGAGGACGGAAGCCTGATTGTTGGGGATGCAGGATGTTGTACGTTTCTAAATGGTTTTTAAGTTCTCTGTAGACCATCTGTTCCGTGATTTTTCCGAGGACTGGGAGGAGTGAGATTGGGCGAAGATTAGTAAGGTCTGAGGGGGATTTATTCGGCTTTTTCATTAAGGGCTTTACAATCCCTTGTTTCCATTCTCTAGGAACTATGCCTGTGCTAAGGGAGGCGTTTACTATCTTATTTATGATGGGATTCACTACTTCAATCAGCTGGTGGAGAATTCTAGGAGGACAGGAGTCAGAAGGAGCGCCTGATTTGCACGCTAGAATTACTTCACGGGTTTGGGATAGACTGACCTGTGAGAACGTTTTTAAATTTCCAGTTGTTTTTCCTGCTTGTTCCGAGAGGGTGGAGGTCTGAGAGACTTGGTATGGGGGAAAGTCTTTCTGAATTAGGTTGATTTTCTCTTCAAAGAAGTCCGCTATTTGATCGCAGAATTCTTGGGAGGGAGGTATTTCGGGCTGTAGCGCTTTGGGGTGAGTGAAGGTCTTGACTATTGCAAACAGTGTTTTTTGTTTTTGTTTAGCCTCATTGATGGCTTTGACGTAGAATTCTTTTTTGGCTCTTTTTATACTGGAGTGGTAACTCTTCCTTAGCTGGAGTTTCTATCCGTACTGTCGTAGGTTTTACGCCAATTACGTTCACCTTTTCTGCAAAGTAGATGGGCCTTGGCTAATTCTGGCGTGAACCAGGGGGCATTTATTTTGCCTCTTTTATCTGTTTTCCTGGCGTGTTTAGGTGGGGCGCGTACTCTGATCTCATGTTGCATCCATTTATGGAAGAGTTTAGAGTCATGTTCTACGTTACCCGTCAGACTAGGGATCTGAGTCTCAATGATAGGCTTGAGTTTGAAGGTGTCTTCCACCGTTTTCCATTTGACATAGTTCTCTGGAAGTGGACTGGGTTTGGTAGTGTTTTGAGGGCGCGGGGTTCTAATGAAGAACGGCATGAGGTCATGGTCTGTCCAGATTTGTGGGACAGGAGTTTGGGTTTCAAGAAGGGGAAAGTTAGTGCAGACCCCATCTAGTGTGTGTCCGGCTAGATGAGTGGGTTGCTTCACCCTTTGTTGAAGGTTAAAAATTTCCAGGGTTTGGTGGAAATTTAGTGCCTGAGCGTCATCTTTGGAGTTGAGGTGCAGATTAAAATCGCCCAGGAGAGTGACGTGTGGGTATCGGGTAAGGAGCTGACCTGGATTGGTGACGTTACAACGCAGGCTATTACAACGCCTGCTGTTACAACACGGTTTTTACATCGCATACCATTACAACGCATAGTGCTTTTAAGCGCTGGATAGTGAATTATTTAATTTACTATTCCAACTCCAGTCCCCGTGGATAGTAGGGAAGGTGTTGGATAGTAAATTAAATATATTCCCTATCCTAGAGCGCCCCCCAGCGCATTGCGTTGTAATGGTTTGCGTTGTAATGGTTGCGTTGTAATGGTAGTGCGTTGTAATGAATGCGTTGTAAGTGATGTTTCCCGCTGACCTAGACCATCACTAAGAGTTTCTAGAAATCTAGTTGCAGTACCTGGGGGGCGGTAAATAAGTCCTCCTGAAAAAGAAGAGGACTCGTTTAGTTTGATAGAAAAACCAAGGGCTTCAGCTCCTTTCAGGGAGTCAAGGGTGAAGGTATGGCATTTGAAGGAGTTGCGTAGCAACAAGGCTACTCCTCCGCCTCTCCCCTTCAGTCTGTCTTGCCTGAAGATAGTGTAGCCTTGTGGGAGGGCAGTGGCTAAGTCAGGGTTACTGTTGTCAGTGAGCCAGGTCTCAGTTATGAGAAGGCAGTCAAGGTCTAAATCCAGGATAAGATCTTTTATGTCTCGGTTATGGCTACACATAGAACGGGTGTTGATCAACCCTCCTTTGAAATGTGGATTGTTGTCCACCGGGTCTGTTTGGGGAACTGTGGTCTTGGCCGGGGAAGAGTTCCACCTGCACAGCCTACAGCTGAACGGCCCTTTGATGGTATTCATGTCGACCTTACAAGTGCAGTTGTTACCGGTGTGTAGGCTTTGAAGGAAGTTGGCCTGGTAACTTACTGTAGGGAGTCCGAGTCCAGAGTCTCCTGCGCCTGTCGCGGTCTTGGCGCGGACGGGCGCAGACGGGCTTGCCTTAGGCGCGCCTTCGGCTTGCAAACGGCGCTCCCGCTGCGCTCGTCCGCTGCGCTTCCGGTGTAAGGACATTTTAGTGTGCAGGGAGAGGAGGTGGGGTGGAAAAGGCTTGGCCTAAAAAGGGGCGTGGCCTGTCTCGTGGCCGGGAATGGCGAGTGTCTTTGGCGGCGCGGCAGCGCTAGGATCCGCTGTGCGTGCCTTAGACAACAGTCAAAGTGCTCTCACTAGCTTGTGAGTGAAGTTAAAAACACAGTGATTCGTGACAATAACAACAAAATATCAAGTTTTAAAAAGGTGATGCGCGAGTGCGCCTTCTGGCTTCCGCCTCAGAAGGTTTGTAGCAATCTATCTGGTCCTATTCAGACTGAGATTAATGTTTCTAATGACGGGTTGGGTAAGACCCGAGGTGTTGTGGCACATGAAAATGTGGGGCTTCTGGAGATGGAGCCAGTGGTTTTGGATTATAATGATGATACTCATGAGGAAGGAGAATTGCGTGAAGGGGTGGAGGGGGAGTCCTCTCATGTGTCCCATAGTGTTTTTCAGGTGTTGTCAGTTGCAAAACCGTCAAAGGAGAGACGAGAGCATGGCACATCCAGTAGGGCTCCTCGAGGAAGGACCATGTTGGATTTTTCTGCGCCACGGACAGAGGCGGCAAAGACAATTCCTTTAGAGCCAGGTGAGAGAGCACTTACACAGGACAAACCAAAAATGGTGTCTGTGGGGACGGCAGTGGAGGGGGCCAGGGGGGTTGGGGAAGGGAGATTGTTGAAACGGAAATATGTTAAGGATACAGGTGTAGGTACGGAGGTCAGTGTTGGGTCAGTTGAAGGTAAGACTGAAAGTGGTACAAATACGGATGCTGCAGAAGGAGTTAAAGACCCACTGCACAGTAAAGAGTTGAAAATTAAAAAATTGCCATATATGGGAGTCACTAAACCTTTGAGCGCTCATCTTATGCTGGCTTCGAAAGAGCACATTTGGAAGGGTGAGTGTGTGGAGATATTGAAGCTCCTTCACCGTGAAGTTAGGTCTAAAGAAGGCTCAAAGGAAGAAGAGTATGAGCTAGCTAAACGCCCAAAGGTACCACTGACAATTGAGAATTGGACAGCGGCTTTTCTCATTTATGCAAGTGTTTATTGTGAGAAATTTCCAGAGCGCAGCGTTTCTATATTTAAATACATGGATGTGATACGGAAAGCACAGCTTACTGGTGGGGGATATGCTTGGGCCCAGTATGATGAAGAGTTAAGGGCAAGGATGGCATAGGACCCGGAAGCGAAGTGGGGTGAGTTGGATACTGATTTATGGCAGCATACGATGGGGGCCGCCTCTGGGGGCAAGACCATTTTTATGGCCAGCGGTATCCCTTTAATTTATCAGCCCTTTCAGGGGAAGCCCACCCGGGGAGGGGTGGGGAGTGGTTCAAGTTCACAGTCAGGAACTGGTGCTTGCTGGGACTTCAACAAGGGGTTGTGCACCAGGGAGTATTGCAAGTATAGGCATGAGTGCTCAGGCTGTGGAAGACGACACCCCTTGTTTAAATGCTGGGGGCCCAAGCCGGGAGGTGGCCAACAAGGGAATCAGTTCAGGTGCAGCAGGATCGTCACAGCAGTTTAAAGGGGGCCGGGGAAGTAGAGGCGCGCATGGCTCTGGGCCAAAAGGCTCATACACCAGTTAAGCTGCCGCAGTTACAACGGGCCCTTCAGGATTATGAGAATGCAGCTGTTAAGATGAAGCTCTTGGAGGGCTTCAATTTGGTTTTCGTTTGGGCTACCTGGGGCCAAGGCAGAGGCATTGGGCAGACAACTTAAAGTCAGCTTTCGAGCATAAGGCAGTGGTACGAGAGAAATTGATTAAAGAAGTACGTGAAGGTCGTATGGCAGGCCCTTTTTATGACTGGCCGATCCAAGATTGGATAATTTCACCAATTGGTGTGGTCCCTAAAAAGGAGCAGGGACAGTTCAGACTTATTCAGCATTTATCATGGCGGGAGGGGTCTTCTGTGAATGATTTCATTGATGTGGAGGCTGCTAGGAATTCATATTCCTCAGTTGACGTGGCCATGTCACTTGTTGTGACCGCGGGCGCAACTGCTGAGATGGCTAAGTGTGACATTAAGTCTGCATTCCGGCTGCTTCCAGTCCATCCAGATGACTGGTGTCTTCTGGGTATGCATTTTGAAGGGAAATGGTACGTGGACAAGGCATTGCCGATGGGTTGTTCCATGCCATGTGCTCTTTTTGAATGTTTCAGCACTTTTTTGCAGTGGCATTTCACACACCATTCTGGTCACACTTTTCATGGGCTCATGGAGGAACTAGGCGTGCTTTTGGCTCCTGAGAAGACTATTGGTCCTGCCACAGTATTATCATTCTTAGGCATTGAAATTGATTCTGTGGCGATGCAGGCTCGCCTGCCGGAGGATACGAAAACAAAAATGCTGGAACTATTGAGTGGTATGTTGTTGAAACAGAAGGTGCAGGTGAAAGAGATTCAAGTGTTGCTGGGGCACCTTAATTTTGCGTGCAGAGTGGTGAGAGCGGGGAGGACTTTTTGTCGGCGGTTGGGCAGGGCTCTGGCTGGACAACACTTGCCGCACCATCGTGTGCGTCTGTCTGCAGGAGTCAAAGAAGATTTGCGGATGTGGAAATTTTTCCTTACCTCCTTTCATGATGTGCCTTTGGTCAGAGACACGGATTTTCAGTGGGATGTGCAGGTGTTTTCTGACGCTGCGGGCAGTGAGGGTTTTGGCCTGTACTGGAATGGGAGATGGTGTGTGGAGAGATGGCCGGAAGAATGGTTGAATGGGGGAAGGAGTATAACATTCCTTGAGCTTTTTCCTTTGCTGGTGGCTTTGACTCTGTGGGGTGAGGACTTGGCACACAAGAAAGTACTTTTTCGTGTGGACAACATAGCGGTGGTCGAGATTGTGAATCGGCAGTCAGCCAGAGATGAGCAGGTTCTGAAGCTAATGAGAGTCTTTGTGTTGGGTTGTTTGAAGTATGACATTGCATTTCGAGCCTTACACATTCCTGGTGTGGACAATGACATTGCGGATGCTTTGTCTCATTCGCAGAGGGGGAGATTCCGTGGACTGGCCAGGGAGGCGGACAGATCACCGACCCCAATGCTGATTCATCTGTGGCACGTAGGCAACGTCGGGTATTACAACTGGTGGTAGGTTCATTGTCTATGTCCACGCGTTCAACTTATTCTTTGGCTTGGATGGAGTTACTGGAATCGGGGGCGTCCAGGCGTGAGGAAGTTTGGCACCGTTCATCGGATGTTATCCAGTTTATTTTGGACCTTATGTATAAAGGTTTGTTTAGAGTCACCATCGCAGGAAAGTTGGCAGGGATATCCTTCATGGGTAAACTTTTTTGGGGATATTCTCCGTCAGCTGGTGAGATTGGCAAGAGAATGCTGGAGGGTTGGGCCAGGGAGCAGGGAGGTTCCTCAATGTCTAGGGCTACTTTATCTTGGCAGACATTGGCTCGGGTATTAGCTGTCCTGCCTTCAGTTTGTAGCGATGATTTCGAAGCTTGTTTGTTTTCCATGTTGATGTCCTTTATGTTCTTTGGGGCTTTTCGTGTTTCAGAATTGTTGGGTTCTAAAGCTAAGGTTGATATCTGCTGGAGAGATGTTTTTTGCTCCAAAGAAGGTGTTCATGTGTGGCTCTCTTGTTCCAAGACTGATCAAAGGAAATTGGGCAAAGGGGTGTGGTTAGAAGCGCATTCCCCTAAGATTACATGTCCGTTGCGGTTGGCTCACTGCTGGCGCAATATATCAGGGGGTTCTGATGGTGATCTTGTTTTACTGCACATTAACAAAGCTCCGGTTACAGGATACCAATTGCGCATGGTTTTGCGTAAAGCGCTGCAGCAGATTGGTTTGGATGGGGACCAATTTGGGACACACTTGTTCCGTATTGGTGCGGCAACAGAAGTGCATAACAGGGGATGGTCTGAAGGGGACATCATGAAGTTGGACTGTTGGTCATCTAAGTGCTTTCAGCATTATGTGCGGGGAGATGCGGGGGAGGCGCATGCGTCATCCTCTTTTACTTGAGCATTCATTGTTTTTTTTATAGGTTCTGTGGCTGGGCCCCGATCCCAAGCGGTGACGGTGTGAATTGTGGGCCATTCGTTTGTCAAGTGGGCCAGGGTTCAGGCTGCCCAAAGTTATTTTGGAGAATTGTTGGGATTTAACGATAAAATGTTCAATATTGTTTGAAAGGGTAAAGGGGGGATGCTTTGGAACAAATTAATTCCGTGTCTTAACAAAGGTTTGGTTGGGAATTGTTGTCCAGATATTTTGGTAATCCACTTAGGCGAGAATGATCTCTGTGCAACTAAAGGGGTTGTTTTGTTGTGGTCAATGAAGAGGGATTTAAGTTTTATTAAGGAACGTTGGGCTGGTTGCCATGTTTTTTGGACCAAACTGATACCCCGCAGGATTTGGCGTGGAGCGGTAAACCCGAGAGCAGTTGACAGGGCCAGAAAGAAGGTTAATACCGAGGTTTCTCGATTTTGCCGACAGCTGGGTTTTGGGAGACATTCTCACAGAGAAATTCGTTTTGAGTCGGTTGAGTTTTTTAGGGACGATGGAGTCCATTTATCCAGAATAGGCATGGACCTGTATTTGTTGGAGTTAAGAGAGGTTTTGGCGAGGGCTTTGACCATGCAGCGTTGAGTGTTTGTTTTACATACCCTTTTTTCCTATTGGTGGCGCAGAAAGGAGGGGTGGGTAGTTTTGCTCCCCCCCCTCCTTCCTGGGTGGCGGGGTCTAGTTGTTTCTTGGCAGTTGGTGTCAGATTTTGGTTGATTGTTGTTCAGGTTTGTGTTAGCGACAGGGAAAGGATAAGTTGATCATTGGTTGGATGATCATATGTTTTGGGGTTTGACAGAGGTGAAGGGGCAGGCAGGTGATTGGTTAAGGAGGGGCCTGGTATGTGTAAGTTATTGGGATTGATATGATGACGTTATGTTTATTAATGATGATGTAATGTTTTATAATGTTGTTATAATGTTTGAAATGTTGTATTGCATGGGTGGGGAGGGGCCATGAAAATTTTAGGGGAGGGGGTGGCAGCGGGGGTCAGGTTTATTTATTTGTTTAGTGAGGTCTAGTTTTGGAAGGCGTTGCCGAGGTTATTGATTTTGTAATGTGCACCTGTTCCTAATAAAGCGGCCTTTTCCACACTCAAGTTTCTGGTCTGCTTAACCCCCCCTCACCCCCCTCCCAAGAAGGGGTTGGTGGGGTGCCGACCACCGGGAGGTCTCCCCCCCGGGCTGTTTGGGAGGGCTCCGGGGGGAGGGGGTTTCTCCTTTCGAGATCCTTTCTGGAAGGTTCTGTTGGGCGGCTTTTTGGTAGGTTTTTCGCAGCCCAACATATAAGACTCCCGGACTCCTCCCCTCAGGCACTATTTTAGGTTTGGTGACCCGGTGGCTGGAGGCTTAGCTTAGTTTTTGGCCCACCCTCCCTCCCTATTAGATTTTTTCAGATAGTACCCCCCCATTTTATTCCTTTTCTTTTTTCCTTTGCTTTGGAGGCGATTTGTTTGGAGCAGGGGTGCAAGGGGTTTTTTATAATTGTAATTTGTCGCTGGGAGCAGGTGCAGTGCGGGGTCTAGTTGTTTCTGGGCAGTTGGTGTCAGATTTTGGTTGATTGTTGTTCAGGTTTGTGTTAGCGACAGGGAAAGGATAAGTTGATCATTGGTTGGATGATCATATGTTTTGGGGTTTGACAGAGGTGAAGGGGCAGGCAGGTGATTGGTTAAGGATGGGCCTGGTATGTGTAAGTTATTGGGATTGATATGATGACGTTATGTTTATTAATGGTGATGTAATGTTTTATAATGTTTGAAATGTTGTATTGCATGGGTGGGGGAGGGGCCATGAAAATTTTAGGGGAGGGGGTGGCAGCGGGGGTCAGGTTTATTTATTTATTTAGTGAGGTCTAGTTTTGGAAGGCGTTGCCGAGGTTATTGATTTTGTAATGTGCACCTGTTCCTAATAAAGCGGCCTTTTCCACACTCAAGTTTCTGGTCTGCTTAACCCCCCCTCGCCCTCCATCCCAATGCTGAGTAATATGCGCAATTGCAAACAAAACAGGTGATGGACAGAATGTGGATCAATGTCACACATTCACCCCAGTCCAAAGATCTGGGCCCAAATCCATCGTTTTTTTGCACTCCACGCCACCCTGGGTTAGACAATGGCGATATGCAAATCAGCTCTGACCCTGTGCCCCATGGGAACAGTCCAGTCCGAACTACAAAAGCCATGTCCTTCCCAGAACGGAATCAAGCATCCGAGGACCGGACCGGTTTCAAATGCGCAGGCAGGAGCGCACTCAGAGTTTATGCCGCAGATGTTAAGAGGGATGGGAACAGCACAACTCCAGTCAAATCCCCCGCCGCTTCTGACAGACCTCATTTCCTTCCTGGCTGTTCAAGGACTTGAGGTCACAACATCCCCAGTGCAGCCACTGCCAGTACACAGCAACCACTTCTGAGGGCAGACCCCACCCTGGGTAGGTATTGGGTAGTGAAGTGACGAGTCACTTGTGTGACAGACGCACAATGCTGCAGTCTAAAATTTCAGTGCAACTAAGCAGAGCAGGGCTAAACATTGTAATGTAGTATACTTGTAAAGCGCACAGCTGCCCCAGCAACAGGGCGTCCAGACGCTGTATAACGCTGTGGAACCCTTCCTGGCTCTCCCTGTGAGATGCCCCTCCTGGGCACCCCCAAGGTGAAGCCAGGCATGCCAGTGTTGTTGGGGCCATTGTGGAGATTAAGCAAGCTATTGCCCAGAGTTGCAGCGTGGGACCCATGATTAGAGTAGGCGCCAAGGCGACAATTATCGAGTCCGCGGACATTGAGCCTAAGACCCTGCCGCGTCGGGACTTGAACCCTGGTCCCGGGCCTGATCTCTGCTTCAGAGTCTGCCACTCTAACCAGTGAGCCACACTTCTCCAATGTAACAATGTAGCAAGCACTGCACTCAGCCAACAAGTATTTTAACTGTTTACTGAACGAGCCTGAGTGCTGGCAAGTCACAGGGACCGGCGCGTGATCTAGCAGCCTGGAGCAGCCAGTTTCTGCGCTTGTACAATTTACATTTACAGTGTCATTAAAATATATGACAATGTATTTCAGTGCGGTGATGAGGAACACCACACTGAAATGCGGTACTGTCACACCTGATACGTGATTCTTGGCAGGCCTGAATCTGCTTCATCCACCACCACTTCATAACTTGGAATCAGCAATAAAGTTGCTGGATTTAGATTTGTACATCTTGTCACTGTCACATTCTCAGCTCCCATTATCACGTGCTCATATTTTGTTAGCTCACTGTTTGTAAGATGCTGTGTAAGAGTTTGCATTTACAAAATTTCAACAGCACTTTTAACTGATGTCCCATTAAAATCGATTAACTCTGTTCCAAACTTATACAAGTAGCAGCAACTGATTTTAGACAACCCGGCAAAGCTGCAGCCACGGGATCAAGAGTGGCTGAAAAATATGCAATCGGACAGAGTGCTATAGCATGCATTCGCGTTAGAACTGAAAGTGCACATCCAACACGTTCACTGCAGAATAATGCAAAATCCTTTTTGAAGTCTGGCATTCCCAATTTGGATGCTCAACACAAATTTTCTTGCAACTCGAGAAATGCTTTCATACATTCATCATCAAGATGTATAGGATTTGACATGTCTTTGTGCGTCAGTCATTGTAAGGGCTTGGATGTCAGTGAAAACACAAAAATCCACTGCCTGCAATATTCAATCATTCCCAGGAACATTCATACTTCCTTTTGTGTCTTCGGTGGATACATTTGCATAATAGCATTGATCAGATCTTGAAACACTTTTCTGATTCCTTTCTCAATCTTGTGACACAATAAAGAACTTCTTTTTGGCAAAATTGTAAATTTGCTGGTGACACTTTATGCCCACCTTCTCCCAAATGGTTCAGTAGAGCAATAGTATTGGTCACACAAAACTCTTTTGTCTTTGACACAACCAATAGATCATCTATATATTGGGCAAGGACTGAATTATTAGGCATTACTAATGATTCCAAACATTTCTTCAATATCTGATTGAAAATTGAGGAACTCTCCGTATGCCCTTGAGGAACTCGGCACCATGCCTAAACACGGTTTCCGTACCGGAACGCAAACAAATATTGGCTATCTGGATGCAAAGGTATCAAGAAAAATGCTTGACATAGATCAATCACTGAAAACCTTTCTGCTTCACAAGGAATTTGATAAAGAATCACAGCTAGATTTGGCCTAATTGGACAACAAGGTATTACTATCTGATAAATTTTATTTAAATCCTGCACTATCCTATATTTGCCGTTAGGTTTGCCAATTCCCATAATAGGTGAATTGCACACACTCCCTAGACTCTCTTTTAGGATACCTTGTTCATTCACCATTTCAATCACAGGTGTTACTCCTGCAATTGTTTCAGGACTCATTTTGTAAGCTGGTGTTTTGGTAAATTCTGCATTGGGTTTAAATGTAATCTGAATTGGAGTTGCTCCATTCATGAATCCAATAACTTTCCATGAAAATCCCACGCATCAGACAATGCCATATCTCTCAATTCAACAGGCAGATCATTCACTCTAAATAGAGGATATAAATCATTCTCATCCATTCCCTGCCTTGCCATTTTAAATACCACATCTTCATCTTTTGCATGAAATGCTATTCCATCTGGTGAACAATAGATAGAGCAATTCATCTTTCACAACAAGTCCCTCCCTTAAAGGGTAACTGGACTTGTGTCACACACCACAAATCAATGTAAATCTTGGAATACTCGAATTTTCACCTTCATTGGTTTAATTACTGGAGTCTTAATCAATTTGTTTGAAACTTCTACAACTATGATACTTTTTCCTTTGAGGGGTAGGTTGGGAATTTCCACAGTTCTCACAGTGAAATGGGTAGCACTAGTATCTACGAGGAATTTAATTGAATGTCCGTCAACCTCGCTATCCATATAAGGACCAGACTTATCTACCTCTAAGGAAGCGCCATGCACCCACTCCTCCTCTCCCCTCAGGCACTGTCATTGAGATGTATCTGAATCATTTTTCTTCCCACTTCATCAAATATTTTGAAGACAGCTGCACATTTGAATTTACTTGAACATTTGTATGGAAACCCATATTCACACCATAGCTCCATCGTAGCTCTGTACTTGACCATTCACATTCTCATTTTGCATATGAGCATGAAGAATCTGCAAATTCTGTCCTCTGCCAACTGTCATTTGCTGATTCTGATTCTGTTGGTACATCTGTATCTGATTCATTCCATTTACTCCTGTAGCACTTGTATTTACCTGTAGATTTCTACACTCACGCTTCCAATGCCCCAATTTTCCACATGCATGACAAGGAAACTTCTTTTTTAATTAATCTCCATCACCTCTACCTCTCCCTTGTGGAATCAGTATCATTTGAGTCACTGTATTACCATTTGACACTACACCTCTCATACCAGAGGTAGTCTGACCATTTCCTTGATGATCTTCTGTACCATCTGTAAAAAATCTTCCTTTCTTTGCTGCTTTCATCTGGGCTAACATTATTTTCTCTTTTAGCTTTTTGTGTCTCATTTCAATGTCATCACCAAAATACTTCGCATAGGCCCACATCAAGCATTTTTGGAGTCGCAAACGGTGCGATTCCTTAAAATCGGCCGTTTGCGATTCCAAAAATGCATTTTGGAATGCATCAAGCATTTTTAGAAATCGTAACTTTTTTGAGATTTCTAAAAATGCGATTGCTTTTAGGAAATCGCAAATTTGCGATTTCCTAATAGCAATGCATGAATACTTTTTAAAATGTGAATTCGCAATTAGAGGGACAAATTTACCGAGTAGTTGAACTACTCGGTAAATTTGCAAAAACTGTAAATAATGCAGAAAATGCATTTTTTAAACATTCATGTTACGGACACACATGTCCTTAGGACATGTGTGTGTGCAACATGATGCGAAAAATACATTTCAGGGGTGTATGGGGGGGTCATTTAGACCCCCCTCTCCACCCTTGAAATGGATTGAGGAATTGCGATTTTCAAATTGCGAATTCGCAATTCCCATTCATTCCTATGGGCCTTTTGGCCCATAGGAATGAATGGGAATTGCGAACTCGCAATTTGAAAATTGCATTTTTTATGCGATTCGGTAAAAATAGCGATTTCTACCGAATTGCATAAAAATGGTAAAAATAATCATGCATAGGCTTTTGCGATTTCTAAATTGCGAATCCCTATTTATCGCAATTTAGAAATCGCAAAAGCCGAGAATGATGCATGTGGGCCATAATGAAGAAACTCATCAATCGTCTTACTTTGCCAACAAATTAAATGCTGCTGAATCATAGCACTAATTTCTGGTCTTTATCCATACACAAATCTATACACAAAATGTCCCATATCTTTCTCAGTGATATTTTCAATGACACGGTAATGTTCGAATACCTGTAGGAGTTTTTCATAATAAGCATGTACTGACTCTTTCAACTCTTGAGTAGGCCTGTCTATTCTCACCCACTCTGTTTCTTTTGGTGAAATTTTACTTTTCAAATAGGTGATAACCTGATTATATTTCTTAATACCTTCTTCAGAAGGTGCTCCTGTTTTTAGATCTCTTGGAAATTTTCATTCTTATGTGGGTTGAGTGTAGCAATTTTACACTCAACCCACAAATCAGCTGGGACTACAATATGAACAAGCCATCCAAATCCTTCCACAAAACTTTCAAAACCTCCACAAAACGTTCTACTTGTTTATACCATTCAAATGGTTTTTCTCTCAATCTTGGCAAATCATTTGTAATAATATATCCTGCCTTGACCATGGGACATGGACCAACCTACCTCTTGATACTTCTCTCATAGGATATATCGTCACATCAGCCAATTCTATTTCTGTCTCCCTCACAGAATACAATAGTAAAGCCACTGAAGTCTCTGTTGTATCTTCCTTCTTTTTTAGCTAATCTTCCTTTTAATCAATCTAATTCACCCCATCTCTTTAACGTACTTATTAACTCTTTAATCTGCAAATGCTTTCTTGAAACATTCAAACTCTCCAATCCTTATCACTGAAATCAAATCTATGTGTTTTTGGAAGGCTTTAGACTTTTCTATGTCAACTCCATAAGTTTGTGCGATTTCAGCAAATTGTTCATGTAGATTTCTCGCTTTCCTTGTAACCTTTTTACACATAAAAAGCAATTCTTCATCTAATCTATCTGGCCTGATTGTACCAAGAACCATTTCTTCCAAATCTGCTTTTAACTAACCCCCATCTGTACTTGATTTATTAATCTGTACACTGCAACCAGGAACTATTTCTTTTATCCACTCATCTAATTCTTCGGAAGAGGGACCAAATTGTTTCTTAGTATTTTCATCTGTTTCACTTCTTGACCCTCCTGATGTAGGTGTCACTTTTTTCTCAATCTATAACAATATCTTTGGATCTATATATATACCTGGCTGTGGAGTTTCAACAAATCTTTCTGAAATGCTAATCAATTGTTCTACTTCTTGCGTACCTACATTTGTTTTCAATCAATCCTTGATTAATCTCATTTATTTTCCTGTAAACTGTTTGAACTCCATTAGTATTTCTTTCTAGTATTGTTAAAGCAAGCACTCAAGACATTCCATGATCATCCATAAATAATGGTACAATTGGACCATTAGTCACTGGATCTGATAAAAAATCTGGATTCATTGGTGTCATCATTCTCAACAACTCCTCTCTGACTGAATTTTGATTCTGACTCACGCTTACTGAAATTTTGTCTTGAGGCACGGCTATTTGAATGAATGGAACACTTGATAAAATATTTGTCTCTACTTAATTCTGTTCCTCTTGATATGGTAGAGGTTTATTCATTAACAATTCATTTAAAAATGTATGATCTATGTCATCATTTTCCTCAGTATATTCAGTATTTCTAGATCTTTGTTCCCCAACACTTTTGTTTTTATCCTTCTTTAGTGTCAGCTACTATAATTAGAAAAAAATTTACTCCTTCTCCTATGTCTCTTCTCCTTATTTTGTTTTGGGCATCCCATTTTGCTTCTAAATATCTACTCACAGTATTAATCTATCTAGTCTGATACCTATCTCTTTCTCTCTTGTATGCCTCATGTTCCCATTTTTCAAGAGCTTCATACTGCATGGGTCTAGGATTTGGTCTCAAATTTTGTCTTCTTAAATTCTCTAAAATCTTAGTATTGAAAGCACCATTCTCTGAAAAGTATCATCTTGCTTAATATATTTCATCCAATTTTCTAACCATGTACACGTATGATAACCCCTTTCTAATGACATGAATTAGGTGGGGGATTACATCTGGAGACACCAGAATTCCTTTTATAATGGGTATCGGCTCATCTTTATTAAATAAAGATTTCAAAAATGTTAATATCTTCATGATTTTCTATGCTAATACTACACCATGTAAGTAAAAATGTTAAATAGTTTTCTTTTCTGTGTTATAATTCTCTGCTACCAATTAAAACTATTGATGCTGTCCAATCCCAGCGCAACTTACAGCAGCCAACCAATACCAGCGGCACCTTGTGACTTAAGTTTAACTCCTGCGACTGACTCTCCCTTTAAGCAATTAGCGTCAGCATCTTTTCGAAGCCTTTAACAAAGCAAACTACATAAAACAACTTGTCCACTAAAAGAAATACATCAATAGAATGATATACTCTGAGAATTCCTTTCACTTCCAGCAAAATCTCAACCAGTGGGATTTTACTGTGAAAACTCTTGGGACTTCCCTCAATGTACTTTCTGAAGTGACCCAAATAAATCTCCACCATTCACACATCAAGGGTCCCTGTGTAACTACCGACAATACCATCGCTCAGCACTGCATCAACAGCAGACATCGCAAACTGATTGCATGCCACACTAAGACTGCCCTTGGACTTATCCCGGGAACTTAAGCCAACAATGGAGCTATTACTTAAATTAAGGTAAACCACGGACCACAACATAAAACATAGAGGTACGTAGTCAATAAACGTCTCTCCCTAAATTCCATCACCTCATTACCCAGTGTATTTTAGTCTAAACAAACCATCCAATGATGCTACCAGAAACGGATCCAGCAGATGCGGTGTAAATTGTATAATCATTAACTTTATTCCTAATTCATTATAATTAGATTTTTTTTCAATAACCTAGAGGTTCTGGGCCATATAAACTCAATAACCACTTATAGATATCAGGTCCTTCGACAGATCTTTGGTAGAGTGAATAGGGATGCAATATAAAGAGATGGGTGCTACTTCCCTCATGAGGACCTACAGTGAAGGAAACGCCTGTCCAACAACAGTAATCACAGTATAGCAATGTCTAGATATTCATTAATGATGACAAACTCTGAGTACTAAGTTACTTTGATCTAATATTTCAAAACATGAATGTTCAATACACATGTAAGAAGGAAATTATCATTTCTTAACTATGCGGTTAGTACAGGTAATATTCACAATAAGTAATACAGTTCATGACAAATACATCAAAAATTCAATTAAAAAAAAGCATGATAGGAAAGAGATGAGAGACACAGAATAAATCATTGTAATATCAGTGTGCAAATCAGAATTTCATACAAACCTAGATCAAGAAAAGCTAACTCACAGTGTGCAAAAGTCAGAAATAGCTAACCCTTCGGACGAATGGGTATAGCTTGAGCAACATCACCAGCCGATGAAGTGCAAGATAATCAGGATAGTCTCGCTCAGGATTTGCCAGGATAATAGCCATCCAGAGTAGCATAGAGTGTACAGCAGCAAAGGCTCTCTTCTCATATGAAAAGCTACTGCCAAGTTATTGTATCACAGTAATATTTATACCCCAAATGGTAAAAAGTTCTATACCCCTAAAGTTGCAATTTCACAGTTCGATGCAATTCCATTGGTCAGGTTTATGAGGTGATCATCGTCTCAGTCAGTTCATCAAGATTTCACTGTTAGAGTTCTTTGTTAAAAATGAATTTCATCATCGCTCTTCGGAAACAGGAAAAAGAATTTATGATAAGACCATGTTATCGTGCTCACTTCCACATGAGCCTGCAACATAGTAGACACAATTTTCATAGAAAGAAATACTCTAGCCTTAGGAAGGAAAACCTAGTTGATGTGGTAAATACAGCTAAACAAATATATCAACATTTCTAGAAATAATGAAGGACAAACTACATTCTTCTTAGGCCTACGTTAAGGAAAGTAAAACTACTCCAGCAGAATTTAAGGCCTTCATAGAGAAGCCAGGAAAACTATTGTTTTCTTCCGAAGAATAAAACAAACTCATTATTATTTCTAGTATAAGAAGGAAACACATAAATTAAGAACTCATTATACTCATTAAATCCATAAATATAATCTAACTTTGCCAATACTCAAAACAGTATAAGATTTGTTTTCTCAAGTAATAGAATAAACATTTCACAAAACATTTTCTAAAAGTGTTTCTAATATTTCTATTTCATATTTCTACTTGTAAGTCTTTAAATGCATATTTTATTCAAATGTCTCTCCCATCACATGTAAGAGCGTTTTCATAAACTTTTTCATGCTTTCAGCATGTAAAAACATGGCAGCTTCTATTTTACTAAAGATATTGTGTTTTACTTGCACATTTTCAATCAATCAATCGGTAATAGCACTAATAAAGCGCACCACACAGCCGTGAGGATCTCAAGGTGCTGGGGGGGGGAGCAGCTACCATTCGAAGAGCCAGGTCTTGAGAAGTCTCCTGAAGGTCTTGGGTCTGCTGCAGGCCGATGGGGAGGGTGTTCCATGTCTTGGCGGCAATGTGGGAGAATGATCTGCTGCCGGTGGTAACTCATCGGATGTGGTGGCCGGTGGCGAGAGCGCGGTCTGCAGAGCGGAGCTGGTGGGTGGGGGTGTAGAGGCTGAGTCGGCAGTTGAGGTACGCTGGTCCGGTGTTGTGGAGTTCCTTGTGTGCATTGGTGAGGAGTTTGAAGGTTATCCTCTTGTTGATAGGGAGCCAGTGCAGGTCTCTCAGGTGGGGTGTGATGTGAATGCAGCAAGGGATGTCGAGGATCAGGCGTGCGAAGGTGTTCTGGATGCGTTGGACCAGTTTCAGGAGTTTGGCCGGGGCTCCTGCGTAAAGTGCGTTTCCGTAGCCCAGTCTACTGTTGATAAGGGCCTGGGTGACTGTTCTTTTTGTTTTGGAGGGGATCCACTTGAAGATCCTGTGAAGCATGCGGAGGGTGTGGAAGCAGGAGTAGGAGATGGCGTTGACCTGCTTTGTTATGGAACGGGTCGAGTCGAGGATGACCCCTAGGTTGCGTGAGTGTTCGGTGGGTGTAGGGGTGCTCCTAGTGCAGTCGGCCACCAGGAGTCGTCCCAGGCCGTGTGGGCGGATCGGAGGATGACGACCTCCATCTTGTCCGAGTTCAGCTACAGTCGACTGTTTCTCATCCAGTCGGCGACGGCCTTCATTCATTTGTGGAGGTTGATTTTGGCAGTCTTTGGTGAGGGAGAGGATCAGCTGGGTGTCGTCGGCGTAGGAGATGATGTTGAGGTTGTGCCGACGTGCGACATGGACGAGCGGTGCCATGTAGACGTTGAACAACGTTGGGCTGAGGGATGAGCCTTGGGATACACCACAGATGATCCCGGTGGCTTCGCAGCGGAAATGGGGAGGCAGACGCTCTGTGTTCTGTCGAAAAGAAAGGAGGTTGTCCAGTCCAGGGCCTTCTCTTGGATTCCAGCATAGTAGGGGCATGTTCATAGTGTGTGATGGCAGACCGTGTCGAAGGCGGCTGACAGGTCCAGGAGGATGAGGGCCACGTTTCTTCATTGTCAAGTAGGGTCCTGATGTCATCGGTGGCGACAATGAGGGCAGTTTCGGTGCTGTGGTTGCTTTTTAACACTGACTGGGATGGGTTCAGGCTGCTGTTCTCCTCGAGGAAGCTGGTCAGTTGTTTGTTGACGGCCTTTTCAATGACCTTCGCCAAGAATGGGACGGGAGCAGGTAGATGGGTCGGAAGCTTTTAAGGGCCTTGGGGTCTGTCTTGGGTTTCTTGAGTAAGGCGTTGATCTCTGCATGCTTCCAGCCCTCCGGGAAGGTCACAGTCTCGAAGGAGATGTTGATGGTTTTCCGGAGATTGAGTGTGATGGTGCTACTGGCTTTGTTGAAGATGTGGTGTGGGCAGGGGTCTTCCGGGGATCCGGAGTGGATGGTGTTCATGATCTTGATGGTGTCGTCGTCGTTGATGTTGGCCCAGGAGAGCAGACGGTTAGTGCGGGTGGTGGTCGTGGGAGCGGGGGTCTCAGCAGTTGCCGGGGTGGTGACGGCGTTGAAGCTGTCGTAGATGTCTGTGATCTTGCAATGGAAGAAGGTGGCCAGCTAGTTGCACAGGTCTTGTGAAGGTGGGATGACGTTGGTGTTGGATCTGGGGTTGGAGAGTTCCTTCACGATGTTGAAGAGCTCTTTGCTGTTGTGTACGTTGTTGTCTAGGCGGTCTTTAAAGGAGGTCCTTTTGGCAGATCTGAGGAGGTGGTGGTGTCTGCGGGTGGCGTTCTTGTGGGCTGTGTAGCTTTCCGCTGTTTATTCACTGATCCAGTTTTTTTAGAGTTTTCGGCAGGTTTGCTTGGAGGCCTGGAGGTCTTTAGTGAACCTGCTGGCTTTCTTGCTGGGATGGGTGTTGGAGGGCATTTTCACGTAGTACTTTCGTATATTTCCATGTATATAAATGTTAAAAGTCACACCATTAGTCTTTGTTTTTGTTAATAACTCATTTATGAGCAGAATTGATCAAGCAAGATTATTTTGCAAAAATTATGCTTCATCACTCGCAAATAGAAGTAAAAAGAGGGTGTTGTTTGCCAAATGCAGGTAGTGTTGTAAACTTTCCCAGAGAAAAACTACCAATCACATGTTCCAATTTTAAAACTCTGGCCGGACATTATACTTGAATACAACTTTACATAAAATCACCAGTTCCATTTTCAACCTGGCTTTTCTACCTTTGTTTAATTAAATTATCATCCAGTGATCATTATGGCAGCTCTAGAACACATTTTCCTTATATTTACTGTTTAAGAATGTAAGGAAAAAGGAAATAAATATGGCAATTTTGCTGGTTACATTTTGTAGAATGTTTTGAAGTATTGCTTTCTCTTTTGGATTGACCTCATTTTATTGGTACAATACTGTGCAGGGAGTGGTGGTGAGGTGGTTGGTCCAGTCCAAAAGCATGAATGGTTTGCCTTGGATTGCTGGTGATGTTGGCAATACAAGGATGAGGATGTGGCCTTTGTGGTGTGTTGGCTGGGTGATGTGCTGTGCCATGACGATTGTACCAATGAAATGGAGAAGGGTGCCTTGTTTTTTTAGCTTCTGTTGTCTGGGAAGCTGAACTCACCCAAGAGGGTTGTGTGGGAGTGTTGGGTGGATGAGGTGAAGAGATATGGTTTGGCCAGGAGGCTTGCAGATGAGATAGGAAACTGCAGTCTGAATTGCACTGAGCGGGAAGTGTTTTCCACCTCTGTGGAGTTTTCGATTTCTTGCCGAGGGTGCAGTACCAGGAGGAATTATATATAAAAGTAAGGTTTCCTCCCAACATGATGGATGCTGTAGCCTTTGTGTAGAAGGATATCTGGGATATGTGAGGATTTGTGGGTGAAGCATGTTTCTGTGATGAAGAGGGCTTCAAGCTTGTTGTTGATGAGGTCTGTTACATGGTACATGGCATACCGCAGAGCAAGCATTAATGAGCATGAGTTGGAATGCGGATTTTGTAGTTTGAATGTGCATGGTAGTCAGCTGGTTCTGTACAAGATTAGGCCTAGGTGTTGTGAGTATTCTACATGAGTGTTTGCATCATTTTGGTTTGGATATCATTGTGAGGATTGACAGGATGGGGTGCTAGGTAATGCACATTATTATATCTTAACCGGCTTCCACTGACTTGGGTCAGACCAAGAACTTTCTTGGAAATAATACACAATGCCTTTGTCTGTGTCCACCCCATACTGGGGACTCTTAGGTAATAGGATGCCCGAAGCATTGACTGAAGTAGATGGAAGGAAGAAAGTGATGTATCTTCCATTGCAGAGGGATTCTGGGAAACCAGTGTGGAAATGAAGTCCTCTTGGATGGCTCCTTCTTTTAAAGAGGTTTTCGGTGGGAAACCATTGCTAACACTTCCTGTGCTGATGAGTCAATTAAGTGATTTGAAATAACTATTTGTGCAGATGGGCCATTGTAAAATAATTAATCTTGTCTGGCTTCTTTTTGAAATATGGTTTTAGCAGGATAACAGCGATGCTACTTCCTGTGCAGACAGATGATTGGAAATGAAGTCCTCTGGCCATGTTTCTTCTTCTAAAGATAGTTTGGGTGGCATAGCAATCTTTTCCCACCATGTGACAAATGGAAGTCATTATCGAAGGATTTACAGAAGGGTAGCTCAAGCATGACATGTTCAATTTCTTCTACAGAAATAGGGATAGTAATTTTCGCCCCCTGGTTAGGAGTGACTCTAAGTACCCCGATATTGGCCACAAGAGGAGGAAAAATCGGTACAATAAATTCTTCTAAAACAATTATGATACATGTGTGTGATATGCATGGTGTTGGTTATTAATGCTTCCATAATCATGTCCCTAATAGCATTGATTGTGTTGCAGGTTTTTACTGCAGTCCTTTGCAAGCTAATATCTTCTCGGGATATTTCTCAACGCCATATTCTTGCTGACCTATCAATTGAAATTTCAATATTCCCTCCTCGAAATAGCATCTTCTCAGCCCCTCATTTGCTTCTATCTGCCATATAAACTTCACTATTTAACACTAGCTTGACCTTCAAAGGAACTATTTTGAGGAAGTTTAAATGGTTATAGTGTGTTTTAGCCTAAACAAAAGTTCAAGTTCAAGTTCAGGGATTTATATAGCGCACTACTCACCCAGAGGGTCTCAAGGCGCTTGGGGCAGGGGGTTCATTTTTTGTCGAATAGCCAGGTTTTAAGTTCTTTTCTGAAGGTGATGTGGTTCTTTGTAAGGCGGAGGTGAGTGGGGAGTGAGTTCCAGGTCTTGGCCGCCAGGAAGGAGAAGGATCTACCACCCATGGTGGATCTTCGGATACGCGGGACAGCGGCGAGGGCTTGATTGGAGGATCTTTGTTGGCGGGTGGGTGTGTAGAAGGACAGTTGAGTGTTGAGGCATTCGGGTCCTAGTTTGTAAAGGGCCTTGTGTGCGTGGGTGAGGAGACGGAACGTTATTCTCTTGTTGACGGGAAGCCAGTGGAGGTCTTTTAGGTGTCCGGTAATGTGATCTTGGCGAGGGATGTCCAAAATGAGTCTCGCTGATGCGTTTTGGATGCGTTGGAGTTTTTTCTGTAATTTGGCTGTGATTCCGGCGTATAGTGTGTTTCCATAGTCCAGTCGACTCGCGACCAGTGCGTGGGTGACAGTCTTTCTTGTCTCGGGGGGGATCCAACTGAAGATTTTTTTGAGCATACGAAGTACGTTGAAGCAGGAGGATGAGACTGCGTTAACTTGTCTGGACATCGAGAGTGAGGAGTCTAGGATGAAGCCAAGGTTACATGCGTGGTCTGTGGGTATGGGTGCTGTGCCCAAAGCAGAAGGCCACCAAGAGTCGTCCCAGGCAGATGGGGAAGATCCTAGTATGAGCACCTCCGTTTTGTCTGAGTTGAGTTTTAGTCGGCTGTGTTTCATCCATTCGGCTACTTCTTTCATGCCTTCGTGAAGATTGGTTTTGGCGGTGTTAGGGTCTTTGGTGAGGGAAAAGATTAACTGGGTGTCGTCAGCGTAGGAGATGATGTTAAGGTTGGGTTGGCGCGCGATGGATGCGAGTGGGCTCATCTAAACGTTGAAGAGGGTGGGACTGAGTGATGATCCTTGTGGTACGCCGCAGATGACTTCAGTGGACACTGATTTGAATGGGGGAAGTCGGACTCTGAGTTCTCCCAGCGAGGAACAAGATGATCCAGTCCAAGGCTTTTCCTTGTATGCCGATGTTGCTGAGGCGTTGTATAAGGGTGCTGTGACAGACTGTGTCGAAGGCGGCGGAGAGGTCGAGCAGAATGAGGGCCACTGTTTCTACGTTGTCCAGTAGTGTTCGGATGTCATCTGTCGCTGCAATGGGGGCTGTTTCAGTGCTGTGTTTGGCTCGAAATCCGTACTGAGAGGGATCAAGGGAGTTGTTGGATTCAAGGAAGGCGGCGAGCTGGCTGTTGACGGCTTTCTCAATGACTTTGGCAGGGAATGGGGGGAGGGATATGGGGCGGTAGTTTTTAAGTTCAGAGGGTCTGCTGTGGGTTTCTTCAGGAGGGCGCTGAGTTCGGCATGTTTCCAGCTTTCTGGGAAGGTGGCAGAGTTGAATGAGCAGTTGATGACATCACGGAGATGGGGTGCGATGATGGAGTCTGATTTGTTGAAGATGTGGTGGGGACAGGGGTCGGTTGGCGAGCCAGAGTGGATTGAGTTCATTAGGCGGATGGTGTCTTCAGTGGTGATTGGGTTCCAGGCGCTGAGGTTGTTAGATGGCGGTGTAGGTTCTGAGGGGGGTGGGGAGGATTGTTCGTAGGGAATGTTCTCGAAGCTGTTGTGAATGTCTGCAATTTTGTTGTAGAAGAAGGAGGATAGCGCATCGCAGAGGTCTTGGGAGGGAGTAATGTTGTTAGAGGCTGCGGTGGGGTTGGTGAATTCTTTGACGATGTTGAAAAGTTCCTTGCTGTTGTGGGCGTTGTTGTCGAGTCGATCCTTGAATGCTGATTTCTTGGTGGATCGAATCAGTTGGTGGTGTTTGCGGGTGACTGCTTTAAGGGTGGTCATGTTGTCGGTGGTTGGGTTTTTTCTCCATGTTTTCTCTAGGGTACGGCATAGCTTCTTGGATTTCTTAAGGTCATCATTGAACCAGGGAGCCTTTTTGTTACCTGATTTGATCTGGTGGTTTTTCAGGGGTGCTAATTCGTCAGCGCTGTGAGTAATCCATTGCTTGAGTTTGGTCGCAGCTTGGTTTGGGTCCAGTGAGAGGGTGGGAGGGTTTTGGTTAAGTGATGTGAGGAGTTGGTCGGTGGTGATTTTGTTCCAGTTTCTTCGAGGAATAGGTTGTGGGGGGTTGTGGGTCGAGGTGGTTTTGTAGCTGAAGTGAACACAACTGTGGTCCGTCCAATGGAGAGCTGTGGTGCGATCGATGGAAATGTGTTTGCTGGAGGTGAAGATAGGGTTGAGCGTGTGTCCGGCTATATGGGTCGGGGAGTCAACAAGTTGTTTGAGTCCGAGATTGGCCAGGTTGTCCAGAAGGGTGGTGGTGTTGCTGGCATTTTTGTTTTCCAGGTGGAAGTTGAGGTCTCCTAGTAGAATGTAGTTCTTGGAGGCGAGGGCATGTGGGCTGATGAAGTCAGTGATGTCATCGCTGAATTGTTTACAGGTTCCTGGAGGCCTGTAGATGAGGGTGCCTCTAAATGTGGTCCTAGGGTCGGTGTGGATCTGGAAATGGAAGTGTTCGGCGGTTGCAAGGTTATCGTCGGAGCTGGTCGTGATTTTGATGGTGTTCTTATGGACGATGGTGATGCCTCCTCCTGTTTGATTGGTGCGGTCTTTTCGGATGATCTTGTAAGCGTCCGGGATGGCTATGGCGATGCCGGGTGCTGATAATGCGTTCATCCAGGTTTCTGTAAGGAAGGCGATGTCCGGTGACGCAGTGTCGAGGAGGTCCCAGAGTTCGGTGGTGTGTCTGTGGACCGAGCGGGTGTTCAGCAGGATGCACTTCGGGTGGTTGGAGTCGGAGCTGTGTTTGGAGGAAGTGGATTTGGTGTGGGTCTTGATGCAGGGGAACTTGCAGGAGTGGCAGCCGAATGGACCGTGGGTACGTCCTGGGGTAGCTTTGTAGCATTGTGGTGTGCGCCCGGGGTTAAGGGCAAAGAGGGTGGCGGCGTCATACGATGTGCGGGAGGAGAGTGGGTTGCGGGGCCAGGGCGTCTCGCACTGGGCGCGGTCCAGGCGCGGACGGGCGTAGACGGGCTTAGTAGTAGTAGCTCTTAGTAGTAATTAAAATAATTCCTAGATTGTATCTTATGGTGGCAATACCTTAAAAAAATCAGGATATCTAATTTTTAACTTTAGTTTATTAATTCCTGACACAATACTAAGTGTTAATCAAAATGCTTTCTATTAGGTGCTGTGGGCACATCAGGAACACTGGCCTGCAGGATTACTGAAGAATGGTCAGAGGAGTAATTTGCAAATTTGCTTGTACATTTTGAATTAACAATCAAGTCTTGTCTAGCTGCAGATGTATAAAGTCCAGAGAAGCAGGTCTATTGACATACCTCTTTATTTGTAATTTGCCAGGGATCACACAATCCCAGATCTTTTTTGAAAACGTCTGTTATACTAGGTAACCAGGGTTTCCATTTTTTGTCAAAAATGGTGAGAAAGTTCAAGTTTTACAAATTGTATAAAACTGAAGTATTTTCCATTTATAAAACTATTTGACAAAGGAGCTAGGATGGGCAATCCACCTTACAGAGCCTGTGGATTATCCATAATCAGACCGTAATAGGCTACAAGAACCAATGATGTACTTTAACAATGAAAGCTACCAGAAAAAAATGCCCTAAGATTGACTGTCTACTTTAGGTACAATGCCCCGAAAGCATCTAACAAGTAGAATTGCTACACCCTCCTTTGCCAGTGATGCAGACTGTATAAGCTTTGCAAAACACCCCATTTTGCTTAGGCTTGTACCATTTTCATAGATGGGTTTCAAGGTGGAGAAGAACAAAGGTTTAGAGCTACTGACTAATGGTAGGTTAGCTTTCTTCTCTGGAGTATTGTTTAACTTGTTGACATTAAGAGCGATGTTGTGAAGGACTGACTTAGCTTTTAATAACTCACTGAATCACCTTGACAATTGTTATTCTACTCAGATATGATGTTTATAACCATGTAATCTATTACTTGCAGCAGTTTTCAAAAATATTGTTACAACTGCTTTTTATATTGGCATCAAGAAAATCAACTTTTTTAAATTTACTCCTTCTCCTCTCTGCTCACACTACACTTAACCACTCTCTTTTCTGGTCCCATATCGCTGCTCTCAATCCCTCCTCAGACACCTCCATGAGCTCTGTCTGCCTTACTTGCTGAGGACTTTCTCCACCAATTGCTGTGACTCTGTATTTACTCCCCCACCCAGTGGGTCCCAGTCCATCACACCTACCAACCATTAACCTCTCATTCAGTACATTAAACTAATGATCTGCGAGCCCTTATGGGGGCGTTTCTTTATGCTTGTTTTGCAACATCAGAAAATCACTTGTAGCAGGCAGGTCAATGAACAAATGAAACTTCCCCTCAGAGAATACTTTCAATTTTTCTTTTTGTACCAACATTGCTTATGTCCCGTAGTGGTGCAGAATTGTGGAACCAACTATTTACATTCCCTTCGACATTTCGATGATCCAAAACGACATGTCAGAGAAGATATACATTCATATTAACTTTCCACTAGGATTGAGATGAATTGTATAGTGTGATATGAGAATTCATTGGGAAAGGAAATATTAAGATAAATATGGGTATCATCAGCATATTGATTATAGGAAATCAATGAGTTCTAGAGAAGGATTCCAAGAGGATATATTAAAAAGAGGTGGGCCAATGTAGAGCCTCAGACGATTGCTTGAGTCAGGAGAACAGGATTATAAAAGTGATTATCAGTCTCTATTTTCTGTGAAGGGGGGAGTTATATAGAGGTTAACCGTTAGAGAACTACCCGTTCACTACCAAGAGGATTTTCGAATCCTAATAAGCATAGGACGGTTAACTGTATCCAATGAATCAGTTAGATCAAGACGAACAAGAATTGTCCGAAGCAAGAATGCGAAGAGCATCATCAGTGACCTGTAATGAGGCAGTTTCAAATGATTCCAATCATTTTGTGTAAGTTGTATCCAATACTTAGTTCCATTACTTTATCAAAGAAGGCCAGAACTGAAAAGGTGTGAACATTGTTGGGGTCCTGTGGATCTCGCTTAGGGCATCTTAAGTAGAGGGTGTTGCTGGCTGATTTTGAGGCCATCTAGGAATACTCCTTGTGCAAAAGGGCAACTTCATGAATTTAGTCAAAGAGGGCATAAGCTGGTAGATGGACTTTTGAATTGTTTTCTTAGGACCAGATCAATCAATCAATCAAAACATTTATAGAGCGCACTACCTACCCGTAGGGTCTCAAGGCGCTTGAGGGGGGGGGGGGTGCCGCTACTGCTCGAACAGCCAGGTCTTGAGCTTCTTCCTGAAGGAGAGGTGGTCTTGGGTCAGGCGCAGGTCGGCCGGGAGGGAGTTCCAGGTCTTTGCGGCCAGGTAGGAGAAGGACCTTCCTCCTGCGGTGGCTCTACGGATGCGTGGGACGGTGGCGAGGGCGTGGCTGGCAGATCGGAGGTGGCGTTTGGGAGCGTAGAAGTTGATGCGGTTGTTGAGGTAGCTCGGGCCTTGATCGTGGAGAGCTTTGTGTGCGTGGGTAAGGAGGCGGAAGGTGATTCTCTTGTTGACCGGGAGCCAGTGCAGGTCTCTTAGGTGTCCGGAGATGTGGCTGTGTCGTGGGATGTCGAGGATGAGTCTGGCTGAGGCGTTCTGGAAGCGCTGGAGTCTCTTCTGGATCTTGGCGGTGGTTCTGGCGTAGAGTGCGTTGCCGTAGTCTAGTCGGCTGGTGACGAGGGCCTGGGTGACGGTCTTCCTGGTCTCCGTGGGGATGCACCAGAAGATCTTCCGAAGCATGCGCAGGATGTTGAAGCACGACGAGGAGACGGCGTTGACTTGCCTGGTCATGGAGAGGGAGGAGTCCAGGATGAAGCCCAGGTTGCGTGCGTGGTTCGTTGGTTTGGGTGCGGTGCCCAGGGCGGGGGGCCACCAGGAGTCGTCCCAGGCGGAGGGCGAGGAGCCCAGGATGAGGACCTCCGTCTTATCTGAGTTCAGTTTCAGGCGGCTCGTCGTCATCCATTCGGCTACCTCTTTCATCCCTTCGTGCAGGTTGGCTCTGGCAGCGGCGGGGTCGTTGGTCAGGGAGAGGATCAGCTGGGTGTCGTCGGCGTAGGAGATTATGTTGAGGTTGTGTTGGCGTGCGATGGCCGCGAGGGGGCTCATGTAGACGTTGAAGAGGGTGGGGCTCAGCGAGGATCCTTGAGGGACGCCGCAGATGACTTTGGTGGCCTCTGACTTGTACTGTGGTAGGCAGACTCTCTGTGTTCTTCCGTCGAGGAAGGAGACGATCCATTCCAGTGCCTTCTCCTGGATTCTGACGTTGCTGAGGCGCTGCACTAGGGTGCGGTGGCAGACCGTGTCGAAAGCCGCGGAGAGGTCTAGGAGGATGAGGGCCGCTGTTTCTCCGTTGTCCATCAGGGCTCGGATGTCGTCGGTGAACTGATTCAAAGTTTAAGTTATCTTTACGTATAAGAACCAAATTCTTCTTAGGGACAGGTAGGTGTGACAATGGGAGTTCAATAAAGTTAACTTTATTATTAAATTCATGATAAAGGATATATTATTCCAATGCGCAGAGCAGATTTGGAAAATAGGAACTATTCTACATGGCGCCCAACATTTAGTAATGCACTAATGTAACGCTAGATACTAAAGTAACTCAGCCGTGCTTTTCTCAGAGACCCCTTTTTCCATAATACTCCAATAGACGTCTGGAGTGGGTAAAGGGATACTATCTGCCATAGCTGAGTAGAATAAAAATCCAATGTATTAGCTTTTTGGTTTGTTCAACGTTGAAGAATACAGTGTTCCAAAATATTGTGCACCTTTTCTTTGTCTCCTTGAAACTTGCTCTGCAATTTTCAGAAAACAATGTCGAATAACGGCAACAACACAGAGAACAGTGGAGCTGCAGCTGATCCAGCAGCTTTTAATACAACAGGTTTTAATGAAACCAACAAGAATACTGTAGGAGAGTAGGGTCTGCTATCCTATGGTCACCCCAAATTTTTGCTTTTTGCTTCACTGGTTTATGACTAAATGTGGCTGTGGGCCTGCTAATCAGACCCACAGCCTGCTGTTCTCTCTCTAAATTAATGCCAATGCACTCTAGGTGCACTACGAATTGGATCTGGTTCACCTTATAGGCCCCTGTAACAGTGTACCCCAGGTACCCAGGGCATAGGTGTATCCAAGGCCTACCAGGGGCTGCAATATGTATTATGTCACCCCTGGCCTGGCCTCCATATTTGACACAACTGGCTGATAAATCAGCTGGGGTAAGTTGGTGTAATCACCTCTTACTTACATATAGTATACCTATATCTAACCTATCTGGACACATGTTAACCTATAAGCCACTCCTATGGAAGGCCTCGACAATCCTGGAGGCAGAGTGCTTGGTTTCATGTGAGATGGTGCTCTGGCACGAGCTGAGCCCGTCTGCAGCTGTCGGGAACAACTCCCTTAGCTGTTCCGGGATATTGCCATACCATATACTCTTAAGTGCATTATAATCCTCGCGGTTACTTGCTAACTTTGGTTTGGCTTTATCAAAACATGTCGAGTAAGGTGTCATACGAATTGGGATACTACCCCCTCGCCAATTCTGGAGACCGGGGTAGCATTGTACCCTTCTAGAGAGACACGACATGTACATAACCTGAACCCCGGTTAAAGTTAAACTCGAGCCTCAGCATCACAAAATGGATGCTGCCACCACAGACACAAGTCTGACCTCCTGCTGCTGGGAGCCCTTCCAGCGAGGGAGGCTTGGACAAAGGGTTTCCTGCCTTGGGAGGTGCGAGCACCACCCCAACAGGATTTTGTGTGTTGGGTAAGACAGGGCTGAATAGAATGAGACATGCCTGGGGCACACAAGGTGTCCCCGTACATAAGCCAGTTTAAATTGGTGCTAGGGCTTTCCAGCCCCAGTCCTGGTGCGGAGCTGGACAAAGGAAAGGGGGTGTAACCGCCCCCCTTCCTGGTCCCACCCAGGGGAGGGACCTAGCAGGTGATCCGGCACTAGATTTGGAATAAGAGTAGGAGCTGTGTCCCAAGACTTCAGATCATCCTGAACTCGACTTGAAACTAAGAAGAAAACTGGACTTCGACATTCTGCTGCACAGAAGACTGAAGAGCATCTCCCTTGTGGCCAAGGAGTGACCATCCTGTGAATACAGGCACCATCCAGCAACTCGACATCTGCTTTGCCGCCACCTCCCGCCGGAGCCCGAGCCCAGAGCCCAACAAGACCCAGATTCCCAGACAACTCAGAGCCCGATCCACAGTCCCTGAAAAGAAGAGACTCGTGGAGGCACCGAGAGATGTGGGACCGGCCATCTTGGAAGATTCACGAGAAGCTGACTGCGCAGCACCCAAGGCACCCTCGACATTGTGCTTTGTGGTTTAAGAAGCCCCACTACCGAGCAGCATCTGAACCAAAGATCAGCCCCCCAGTATCTCCATAATCTGCGTGGGGCCCTTTTGCATTTTGCCACTCAATGCGTCATCCCGGTTACCGACCCGTTGGCTAGTGGCCATCTTGGTGACAAAATCTGAAATCAACACCGCTGGTCTGGTTGCTCCAGACTGGCCCTTGCTCCTGTAAAAACGAGCGGTCCCACTGACCTTGCTGGTCAGAGTGAGAAGCTTTCATCGTTTCCTGCATGGCTTGCATTTGCCAAGGCCTGTTTGCTCCGATCAAGAAGCCGACACCGCCATCAGCTAGAGACTTTGTGGGACAGCTCATGTCCAACGCCTGGACATCCTCGACCTGTTCCTGTCCACGTGGCTACAGAGACAATCTTCACTTCTTCGCCTGTTTGCACCCAACATCGCCTGGTTCCATCCTGGTTCCACGGTAGTCACTGGCTAGTGACTTTGAACATTGTCCCCTCTGCTTTCAGGTCTTCACCTCTTCAGAACCACCCTTGGATCCACCGGGACTCTCCTCAACGACCCGCCTGCAGCATCTTCATCTACAGGCTCCATAGACCAGCGCTACGAAACCCGACACACTTTGGGACATACGCACCCGCTTCCTGTGGGTGAGGTAACCCTGTCACTACGGTGCTCCTGTGTGCAATACACCTCTAATGTCTATGTTCCAAGTTGCTAAGTGCTAGGTCATCCGGAATGTTCCCTTTTCAGTAAATTTGCAACTTTTACGCGCATTGATGCATGCGTGTGCTTTAAGCGCTGCACCCGAGTCCCGCGGGCCTTTCCCGACTTAGTCACTGCTAGTCCCGAACAGCTCCAGCGATTCCCCAGGCCCTAGGCCTACTTCCTTTTCGATTTGTGGTACTTATACCACTATTTTAGTATATGGTTTAGGTGGCCCCTAGGGCTCATCCATACTGTGCAACTTTTGTATATTTAAACTGTGTTTTGTTTTAACGCATTTGCTTCTGTGCTCATAAAGAGTATAGGGGATATTTGTAGTAAATAAATATATATATATATTTTCAATATATATCTGTGTGGTGTCCTTTCATTTGGTATTCAAGGGGATTGTGTATGGTAAAACAGCTTGCTTCACATGCCTTACAGAGTTTAGCCTAAGACTGCTTTGTCCATGCTACCTCTAGGATAGCTGGTCTATAAGGTTGACTTACAACCAATCATCATAAGGGTACTTGGCATGGTACAAGGTGATCACTAGAACATATTGAGGATCATATTAAAGGCCAAATTCTCACAAATACTACATCCATTCATCCAAATTTAAGGAAAGCCATCACTATAAAACTGGCCAATCATCGAAAGGTGGTAGGATAGTTTTTGTGATAGAGGCACATGAATATCACCAGACAGAGGTATGCTATTCATGGATAGTCTTTCCCAAAGCAAATCCAGTAACACATGTGTTTCACTTCTACAAAGAAGATGAACCACCAGAGGAATATATTCCTTTGAGGATATAGAAATTCCACTAACTTACCAGGAGCATGAGCTCTGGTTTAAAGGCACCCTAAAATATATAAATCACATTACCAGGCTCGGTCCAATAGGTAGACCAGGAGCAACATGGCCGGTCTTAGCCAGCTATACACCACATCCTGACACTGAAGAAATGTCAGATGCGGAGTTACTAACTCAGCTGGTTCAATATTTCATGCGGACTCTCCAGTCCAACCTACAATAGTTATTCCACAACACTCCTCTCAACACGGGAATACAAATAAAATCACACCACAGACTTTATATTCAGTCGTTGGTAAATTACCATCAAAACAGGAACAGATTCAATTCTGGATAGCTCAAAAAATTACTCAAATCGAAGCAGTATTTCCAAATACTAACCCTCTTGAGAAACACAGAATTTTAACAATCTGTTAACCAATGGGGATCGCACCACATCTGGAGGACTGCAACACTTGGGGTACAGTCTTTTCTGCAATCTACACTAAAACACATGGTGTTCCATCTATGGCAGTAATGCAAGATGTCCTGAAACCGATTCAAAATAAATACGGGCAGAGCTTGCTTTAAATCTAGGTATGAAGTTACTGAAAGATGTCAAACAGGTCTCAACAATAATAGTAGTGAATATTAAAGGTGAAGCAGCATCCATGGCGATCGGCCAAAAGTTAAGGGAATTTGATGTAACTGAGCAACCACAAGAACTGGCCAGAATAATTGAAAAATCCTATTAAAAATTAGGCAAAGGCAGTCTAGGGGGGAAACCAATGAAACCCCAACTGTCTAAAAGTCCTGAAAAGGTCTTTACTAAAAACACTCCTACTCCTTCTAAAAAGAAGAGGAAAAACACTAAACAAACTTCTAAGGAGAAGCATTCTCAATCCCGAGGTAGGTCTCCTCAAAAGGAGCCCTCTGAAAGGAGGTACAACCTCAGGAATAGGGATAATTTGAGAAAACGTGATAGATATCAAGATACTGATACATGTTCCTCTCGTACTGTTCATACTTCGTCACAGAAATCCGAAAGAAGAGGACGGTCAGACCACAAGGAAGAACGCATCAAGTCCGAAGGTGATCAACACGTTCAGAAAAACAAGAAACCTCACTTCACCAAAAAGAAGGTAGCAGATCTAAAAATCAGACATGCAGAGGATCTTGAGGACACAACTCAAGAACGGGAAATGGGCTCAGGCAATGTTGGACAGCGCAGCAGAAGTCACAATAGCTTGGAAGAACTTGAAAGATCATCTGGAGACAGTGGAGTTCATTCAAGTTGAAACCGCAGATACCAGGCTTAGTTCTCCACATAAGTTATATGAAGTAACACTGCGGATGGAGGAAGACATACCAAGAAAAGTGAGAGCACGCTTTTGGGAGCAGCTTTCTAAGGGTTATGACATTCTTCTAGCTGAACAAGACTGCCCATCAGAATTTGTCAGTGAGTGCCCTCTTGGCAAAGGCATCATTATGCCAGCTTTCTCCAACCACATTCCAATTCATTTAAAATATACCTATGCCAGGAAATGGGTAGTAGCCCAGGCTCCTGCATTATACAAAAATCATGTAGGATGAGATGAGGACTCGCCTTACCATAAAATCCAGTTGAAAAATCAACCAACTGCAGAAAGGCAGTACCCAGTGAAGCAAGAAACTAAAAAACAGGTCAGACAGATATTAGATCAACTCGAATACCAGGGGGTGGTTGAACCATGCACCTCATCATTGAAAAATCCTTTGTCTCCTGTATCCAAACCAGACAATACATAACGTCTAGTATTGGATTACAGAATAATCTCTTGTTGCAAAACTTTTGCCGTACAAAATGCACATAGTGCAGCATTAATGAATACCATTGTTTGTAAAAAATATAAACCCATATTAGATATTTCTAACGGTTTCTTCTGTCGAAACATTGCACCAGAAAGTAGGTATTTGACTGCTTTCTCAATTATGGGGACACAGCGTCACTTCTGTCATCTCCCTCAGGGATTCAAGAATAGTCCTGGGTTATTCTCAGCAAGGGTAACAGAGTTATTACAAACGTATGATGATGAAGTATTATCATATGTAGATGACATCTATCTAAGAGACGATGACTTGGATAGGCACTTGAACAGGGTGAGTACATTTATATTGGGATTCGCCTCTGAAGGGTACAAATTCAATTAAAAAAAACTAGAATTGCCTATTTAAACATCCTCTTTCTAGGATATGAACTTTCAAGTGAAGGCAGAAGCCTGGCAGCACACTTTCTAGAGAAATATGCGCTGCTGCAACCTCCAAAAAGGCTGAAAAAGTTACAGTTGATTGTAGGTTTCCTAAATTACGCAGAAAGGGTTAAACCTCTCTACAAATTAATCAAACCGGACTTTGAAACAGTCAATTGGAAACAAAAACACACAGAAATTTTGTGTTCACTGCAAACAGACATGTTAGCAACCAAACATTTGCAAACACACGTAAACGTACGCAACTTAGTGATCCGAATCATTCCAGGACAATGCAGATTCACGTTCTTAACTTTAAACGAAGGTGAAAAAGTACCAATAGCTTACAAATCACACTTGTACACACAAGCAGAAATGAAATTCACTTCAACAGAAAAAATTCTGACAGCTGTTCAAACTGCAGTAGCAAAAGAGAGAGCCCTCCCACAGGGAAACGCATTATGGTCATAACTCCTGTACCTGCCTTCGAGGCAGTGACAAAAGCGAGCATTCCAAATGCTAAAGCTTTACATCCAAGATGGATACAATGGGTTAATTCTCTTGCTACAACAAAGGTTGAATACGTTTTTGATCCATATTTGAAGACACAAGCATTTCTACAATACGAACAAGAATATCCTCTGCCTACTGAAATTCTGCCTCTTTACAAGTATGAATGTATAATTTATACTGACAGATCAGCTCAACCCGCTACGGGGGTAAACAAGCCTACAGTGCGCCATGTGCGATTATTAAAGGTCGCCGGCGCGATGGCAAATTCCGACCAATGGTCACCAAAATTCAATCTCTAGGAGATTATTCAGCTCAGCGAGCTGAACTACAAGCATTCAAGATGGCCCTTGATAATACAGATCTCGAATTCCCCACACTCATAGTGTGCGATTCGTATTATTGTGTTCAATCTTACAATGAATACTTGCAAAACTGGATTCAAAACGGTTACAAAGATGCAAAAGGTGGCACAATCAAGCATGATCTGCTTTGGGAACAAGTAGTTCAGTTACGCCAAGGACTACAAAACACTCACCTGATACATAGGCTGAGTCATCAACGTGATGGCGTTCACGTTGAAGGGAATTCATTGGCTGATGAACCCGCGAAGGCAGCTGTGCAAAAGGCTTCCGTAGCTGCAATCACTCGTTCAAAAACAAAAATAGACAGTTAAATAATGCTGCTGTCAATGCTTCTAGCAAAGACAGCGGAAAAACATGAATTAAAGGGTTTCCACTCAAATACTCATATATAACTGATGCGAACAATGTTCGGTTTGCTCGAATCCCCAGAGTGGGGGATAGGGTAATTCCAAACATGGAACATAGATTAGGAATAATTTTAGCAGCACATGAAGGGATTGCACATGCAAGTGTTTCCGCCACAGTGTCATTATTAAAACAGCGATACTGCTGGCCACGCATGAGGAAACAAACCAGAACCTATGTTTTGGAATGTGAAGTATGCCAAAAAATGAAAGTCTCTACTGTGAAACGTCCTGCCCAGACAGCCTCGTTAATTTCAGATAAACCATCAGCTTGCGTTTACCTAGGTCACTGTGGTCCCTTACAGAGGGATGTTAACTATAAATATATCATGGTCGCAGTGGATTTGTGCTCAAGATTCATTTGGATGTGGCCTCAGCGCTTGGCTGACACTCAAACTGTTATAAAAGATTTGCGATTCTTTATCAGCACATACGCAGTCGGCACGCTACATTCTGACCAGGGTCCTGCGTTTAGCTCTCGAGCTTACAAAGAGGCCATGACCAGTTTGGTCGTTGTATTGCAGGACTCTAGTCCATTCCACCCTAAGGGAAATTCGGTAGTGGAGAAAAAAAAAACAGGACATAAAGCAATCTATAACAGCTAGGGTATTAGGCTCGGGTGACAGGTGGGTCAAACATCTAATAAGTGTCCAACGTAGTCTTAACAATCTACCAAGAAGTTCTCTAGGGGGCATCACTCAATATGAAGTCCTTTTTGAGACCAGAATTTTAGTATCGGACCTCGATTGTCAGACTTCAGTGGTAGACCAGAAACCCTTTGTTTCTGGTCTAACCCCTGTTTGGCTGTTTTACAGGACTTGCATGAAATAAGAACAAAACAAAGTAACATGCTCCTGAAACCAACCACCAATAAAGAGAAACCAACCATCCCAGCAAGGCCTGTCTGGATTTCTAAGCTTGGGGATCTAGTCAGAGAGAAGATCGCAGACAAGAAGGAATTTGGGCCTTCTTACAGACAACCAGTGCCTGTCCTAGCAATCCACGGATCAAGAACAGTATTACTGCTGCCCCTTGCTGGTAAAAAGGAGGACAGGTTTGTGTCCATCGACCTGGTCAAACCACATCATGTGGCCGATCATAAGCAGTAGGCCAAGTGACTCGGTCAATGTAGCAGCCGCCCTAATCTAGCTACTATCCAAGAGGTTCAGCTGAGAGACTCATCACCTTTGAAGAATCTGAAGTGCGAAATGAAGGACTAAGCAACAAAGCTATGGAACTTGTACCTCTTGAGACCCAAATAACAGTTCGTCAAGAAACACCTGTCTACAACAAAGTAGCATCTGTCTACACAAACGTAACGATTGATCCTGTTGTTCCAACGATTTCAACAAATCCTGATGCAATCCCTTCAATTGACAGAACGGCCTCTGGCTACTTTATAAACTTTGATACATTTTCTGAGGATCCAAGCGAACCTAAAACAACCCCAGCTAAAATAACTTTCAAAGAACAAGCAACAGATCTTTTTCATCACCTGGAAAAGACTTATCTGGTTTCACCATGGATTGAACTTTGGATTGTGATGGGTGTGCTATTTCTTCTACTTTGGTTGACTCTGGTAATAACTTTGGGAATGCTGATAAATGGAAGATATGTACAAAAGGTAAGCATGGGCGAATTTTGCGAATCTCGCGTCCGCGAATTTTGCGGATTTGCGAACTCGCAATCCGCAAAATCCGCGAATTCTCGCGAATTTGCGTTTTTTTTTTTTGTGTGTTTGCGACTCTCTGTCACCACTGCCACTCTCTGACTACTCATGCCACCCTCTGGCCCACCCATGCCACCCTCTGTTTCATCACAGCACCCTCTAGTTGTCCAGTCAGTGTACATTATTGTGGCAAAGCAAAGCACACCTTCCCTGCCTCAAGTGACCTGAATTAATTTGGGGCTGATTAATGTGTCACAGAATATTTTTTTAGCTGGCACCTGCTTCCTTAGTGCTTCCTGATTAGTGATCTTTTGCACTTGCTAAGTGCTTTCATTGTTGCAAAATTAGTTACAACACCTGCCCTGCCCCAACTGACAATAATGAATTAGGGGCTGATTAATGGATTTGAACTTCCAGCCTGGCTCCTGCTTGTCTCCCTTAGCTGTAATTCAGGACCTTTGTGGCATATGTGTAACTATTCTGAGGTTCAGAGCAGGGTCACATAATAGTTGCAACTAGCAACTGAACACTGGAGGGGCCCCTCAGGGAGCACTACAGGAAATGGCTACTAATGATGAGCCTGAACTTTTGAACCTGGTAAGTAGTTTCAGTTTTGCTAAGATCGTATTTCTGCAATTTAGCGCTTATTCGCGGGGCGCGAAGTTGTACTGGGAAGCCGCGAACTCACGCGAACAGTGCGAGCAAGCCATAAAATCCGCTGTTCGCGGATTTGCGGATTTTGCGGGAGATTCGCGAATCTCGCGGATTGTGAATTTACCGAAAATCCGCAAAATCCGCGAGCGAAACGGATTTTCCGCCCATGCTTACATCAACTTACTCCTCAAGCAACACAAATCATCTCATCGTGAACAAAGAGACTTGCCATCAGTGAACATCACAGCCATTCCTATATCTGGTGGTATAGCTTGGGACAGAACTGACTATGACATTTTTGGCCCTGCGAAGCTGTTGAAGATTCCACACCAGTTCAAGATTTCCTTGAATGACTTTGTTTCATCTAGTACCTTTTTTGATGATTGAGACTTCGAGACTGTTAATAATTGATGTCAGACTTAGAAAAGTCTGTTTTTACAAATCATGAATACTTAGAGGGTTCATCAGAATATGAACAAATGTGTTGTTATAATCATTGTGGTCATCACTTCTTGCACAAATCTGAAAATTCTAGAAATGTATTAATGTGCAACCAATGGGAACAATGTCCTACACCATCAAAGGGTAGCTCAAAAAACATTTGCAAGAAAATTTCCATATTATTCAGGGTTCAATGTATCTAATGCTGAATAATTTTATTCTAGAAATGTAAACAAAACAGGCATGACAAGTATGCTGACAAATACCAAACAAATTTATTCTGCAGCCTTTTATGCTCATTGTCTAAACTAGGTTTCGACTTTTGGAAAGACAACATTGGCACAAAATATGTCTGGGGCGCAAAAGATTTGCAGGTACAGGGGATAGAAGCTATGTTTAGAGCCTGTCTCATCCCTGAGCAAATTATGTTTTTGAATGACACTGTCCAACCGACCTCTTGTCTTGGGTTAGCCAAGATAAAAGACCTGAACAATCCGTCCGTACCTATACCCACACCTGCTAATGATAACACTTCAAAGGGGAAGGTCGACATACATACTATTTTGCATCACAACAGAACAGATCCAGATGGAAAAAATGGTTAATCTGGCACACAGACACAAACATCTGTCAAGATAGATTCCTAAAAAAACACAGGGATTCACATTCACTAGGCCAGACCCAAGATATGTTCAAAGACAGCATCCAGGAATAGTGGCAACATACAGTGTAGGGAAACTGTGCCTTGAATAGTTACATAGATCTACACTAAAGGATGTAAAACAACACTTATCTTTACTTAAAGATGGCGCTGATCTTAGCGAATTCTTACTAGAACCAAGAACACCGCATCATAAATGTTTTATATATGCTGGTATCTATGCTGCTTATAAGGAAGCATGGAAGAATACGCAAGCAGCGACTGCAGAGCAAATACAAGAAATTGATGTATTCATTTGGAGAAAACTCTCTCTGTGGTTGACAATGGGTTAACGACTCTGTCATCCAGGATATATCCTTTGGACAGCATAGTATCCTCTGCCATAGACATCATGGAACAGGACGTGGTCATGTTGCAACATGGTCAGTCGCAATTACGTTCTATCGTGCTATTAGTCTGGACGTTACAAAACCTATGTTAAGGCTATGTACCTTGGCGTTTAATCCATACTATGTCACTGTTTTCAGAATTCAATCTCACTGATAAACAGATCAAATTGGCACAAAGGGAGCAGACTATACAGTGCTGAGCATTGAAAAACTGGAAAGATTGACATTTACAGTTGCTGAAAAGCCAGCCACTGAATGGATTATGCATGGAACAATCACTCTGCCTGTTACAATTTTCCATTTTCAGTATTTTCTAAAACATATACCAGCAGGGACATATGAAAGGTTGGGTAAAGAATACATCAAGACATCCTGGGAATTACCGTACACGCAGATGTTGGAATGGGGGAGGATAAGTGTTTCTTAGAGGTAAAAATTGTAAAAACGCGCTAAACAGTTCTCTCCTTTGTCAGGGTATTAATTTAAATGGGCCCGCAATGGTTCTTCTACCAACTTATCCTGCCACCTGCAAGGTTTACTAGCTGCGGTGATTGATCCAATTTTTGGACAACATTCTAATGGAAGTTACCTCATGTTGAATGATCAGAGCTGCTCTGGCATGTTGCCAGGATTACCCTATCTAGTAACTGTGTCAGCCAGGGTCACTTGCTGTATGCAAGTATTGTTTCCTAAAACAAAGACAGACCGGGAGTTGCTGTTATGGCCTTCAATGAACATCTCTTCTATAAGAATTGACACTTTAAGCAGAATGAAAGACATTCTTTTGCAAAAAACTGTGCCACTGACCTCGGCCAAAGAGACCTAAGATCTGCAAGTTGCAAGGACTTCTGCGGAGATACATGCCCTCTTAATTACAAACTGCCATGTACATTTCTCAGAAATGTTAAGTCATATCTTAAACATGTCACATGTCTGATACAAGTGGTATTGTACATGTATTTAGGACCGTATTTTCTGGACAGTTAGCACCTTTTGAAGCAGTCCTAGGAATATTTCCAAACTTCGTGCACTCAGTGTTTGGGGGACTGCCTCTCATTTTGGGACTCGCTGCAGGGATACTATTTTTGTTCCTACTGCTGCGATATGGCAAGCCAAATCACCAGCAACACCCAGTTCTCCATGGAGACAACTCTACTGGCGATGAAGTGTTGTCAGCGCATCATCCAAAGAGAATTAAATACCACATAGTTTCTATCATTCCAACCAATTTGGCAAGATTGCATCTTACCTGTTCAACGCTGCCTGCTATGCGGAGAAGAATGTGTGCTAGACTTATGTCTCACACTCCCATCAGTCATGCCAACGGATGTTGATACTTTGCTTGAAACAGTAACAGCCCATGCACTGCGATGTCCCCAGTGGCTAACAATTCTGACGACAGCATTCATTGAGATCTCACAGATGCAAAATGCTGATGGTGAGGTACAAGAGAAAACAGGCACACATGTATCATCCACTACGAACATTGCTAATGCGACCAATGCTGACGGCGATGCTTCACATCGATGTGCTGCTAATCTTCTAAATAAGGTAATCCAGTTCAAGTGCATTTTTATTTGTTTTGGGTGGGTTTTAACACTTCATGTTTAGATATGTTTTACGTGTTTAGAACTTAGTAATGTCGTACATAAGAAAGTGGAGTGGGTGTTGTATGGCGTTTTAGATTCCGAATGAATTTTCCCAATTCATGCCGTTATATAGGTACAATCCATGTTGCCCTTACATAGGCATAGCAATCAAGCCCTTATTTAGGCATAGCCCATGCTACCCAAATACAGGCATGGCTACTTCCATCCGTTCATCAACGTCACAATGATTTCTTTGAAAACCAGACTCTTAAGCAGAAGGGACTTCCCCTAGCCTGGATATTGATTTCTCTAAGAAACTCATTACTATGCATAAACAACTATTCCCTAGAGGTTCGTTCATGACGTTCATATGCCCAACTTTACGTCAAAGCTGGCATTCCTAAACACGTTCAAGGTATATATATATACCTTCACTTGCTATAGCAAGGTATGGTGTTTCGGTGCAGTTCGATGACCTACTTGCCCGACGCAGCTCGCTACAGCAAGTGCCGAAGGAAGCCGACTCTCCAAGCTGACGCACTGATCAGGAAGCTGCCCTCTGCATAGAAATCCAGCTCCAGGGTTTCTGCCTCCCCTTGAGGGGTGTTGGGAAATCGAGTCCCGAGACGTAGATACCAGACCTCCTTCATTCTAAGGTATGGAGCTGATTAGAACCTAGAGAAGCCTTTGGCAATTCTTGGCAGTACTAAAAACTTATGCTAAACAATACTTACTTCCTCCCTCAGACTAGACCTAGGTTAGGTACATTTGGGGTGGGGGTATTTTAGAAGCACCAGTTGAGTAGTTTAGCCTATGTTATTAATGTATGTTTTTTTATATGGCTTAGAAACCATACAATGCTATTACAGTATTATTTTATAATACTATTGTTGCTGTACGCATTATATTATGCATTCTGTCTAATGATTTTAGCATTTCACCTCTCTTGCATGAGAAAGAAGACTGTTCAATAAACCTTTTATTATTTCTCTGCAACTCTGTAGAAACGAAGCATGCACGATTGACTGAGTAAAAAAGTTATCTATTGTTTCCATGACTCTGAAGATATTTTCCAGTACTAGGGAAACAAAGTTGTCATGTTTATGCCGTTGTCAGAAACGAATCCCTTCTTGTGTATTCGAGAAAGTTTCTAGTGACCTCTGAGCTAGCTGGCACTCACGATTAAGTTTAGTATATTCGATAGAGACCTACTGACCTAAATCCTATGTCATATCTATAGGATACATTATTCAAATGCGCAGAGCCTATTGGGAAGATAGGAACTACACTTCAAGTTGTTACTGCTTTTGTCACACTATGAGCGTTCAAGACCAGGAAGATGAAGACTCCACTGACTGTTATCCTCCTTCTATTTTTCCTGTCCTTTGTTTACAGTTGCCATGGGAATCACTGGATTAAGAACCTATAGTCCCCTTTAACTATAATCCCTCCCACGGAAATAACTCAACCCATATGACCTCGTCACAGAAACCAATAGAACGTCAAGAAAAAGAGGAGGAGGGCTTTATCAGGACCGGTACAGAGGACAGGAGGTATGTCGTCATTGCTGAGGTACCCGGAAGCAAGGAGATGCAAAGAAACCAGCCAGCCCCGAGAAGAGGATTCAAAGCGCTGGAGGACTCCACGTTTGCTGTCCCTGGGAGACCAGACAGAAGAGAGACACCGCACTGTTCCAGCAAAGAGCAGGTACGACTCCAGGATCGGGAGCCAGACCCCTTCCGGTACCGCGTTCTAGCCAGCCACGCTCCAAGAGGAGCTTGGCTTCCGAGGTACGTACCCGGGTGTGTGGATGGTTCGCTAGAGCGGGCTCAGTATCAAAAAAATACACGCCCAGAGCCAGGGCAAATGAGGGAGACTAATTGAAACTCCTTCTTGTTATTTAATGCTTTAAATCACAAACAGCTTGCAAACACTGGTGGTTATTGGGGTGCTTTTTCCCTCACACCTTTCCCCTAATTTAGGTAATAGATAGAAACAACCCAATTAAAATGTGATCTTTTCTTTCTGCTTTTTTTTGTGTATTCGCCTATCTTGACGAGAAGCTCAACGCAAACCCTACTTCTGGAGTAGTAAAGAAGAAGGGGATTAAAAGCACACCATTCCTCACTGAACTTATGTTGTAAACCAAAAGGGGACTGAAAGAATGCCATTCCTGACTTATTTTGTGTTGAATATCAATAGAAATCTATTGCTGTGATAAACAATAGCCTCTCTGCCTCTCACTACGTATTACAGCTTCTAGTCAATATCATCTAGATGTAAGAACACTTCTCTCTTTTGCACCTACACATGTAGTAAAATTAGGCGCTTCAACTACTGTAGGTATCTGACTTGAATGCCTTAGACTTCATGAGATGAGACTTTTGACTCACGTAGTTAATACTATCCTTGAATTTAACATTTTTAAAACCTCTAATTTATGAATGTTGGGGCTGATTTACAAGCCCCTTGCGCCACTTTAGCATCACTTTTTCCATGTTAAAAGTGCCGAAAAAATGTGGCGCAAGGGGCTTGCAAATATGCCCCATGGAGTTTTGTAGCTAAAGAATCTGATTACATGTGCCAGGTATTGCTGCATTTTATCACACATGATAAAACCCAGCACTGCTGAGTTCTAGATTTGTGAAGTGTGATGTATTGTACCTATTCTGGCTTTTTGGAGTTTCTGGTGTTTAACACACCACAGTCTGAACATTCCATGTAAATCCTGTTAACTTATGTCAGGTATGACCCACAAAATCTATACAGAGGTTGCGAACTTTCAATGACTGCACCAACAGGTGTTTGCACAAGGATCACAATTTCACAGGCCAGTTGCAGTCAAACCCTTAATGGTATTTCCAGGCAAAGTGTGCTCTAGTGTGTACTTCGGAATTAACAAATCCAAGATACAAAATGAAACACACTCCAGCTAACTTTACTTATGATACAAAGAAGAACACACCAAATAGTTTGGAAGAGAGTGCTGCTTTAAATTCTAAAGGAGTAGAGATTAGAAGATGTATTGAACATTGTACTTCATGCATATATAGGAAGATAGACCACAGGAATCTGTGTACCTTCTATTGATTTGGAACTATAGTGATTTCTTAATAATATTAACTATAGTTACCTTGAATTAATTTTTGGTACTTACATAAATGATCATAGAAGGAGAAAGACTGTACTAACCATACTAAGATTCGCATTTTTGATCAGCGGCTCGAGCAGAAGTCATCAGTGGATATGTAACTCACTGAAGCATCTTTTTGTGGTAGTGAGCAACATTGCTTCGGTTCCTATTCCCCACTATTCCTTTGAACCATAAGGAACCAAATAGGCCACTGTTTAGCACGGTAAAATGTATAGATCAAGTTACATTATATTAAATGAAATGCATACGTGCAGCTATTTCTTGCGACAAACACAACGAAAGAAATTAAAGGGTTTGTGGGTGGCATGCAGAATGAAATAGATGATCTCTGAATACAATGCACATTTTCTCTAAAGGCTAGGGACCGCTTCTACGTTTTTCTCATGTGACTACTCCCATTTGCTTTGACAGCAGGGGTGATCGAAGTGGGGTGTGGGAAACGCTGCAACCCCCCTAAAAGCAGCTTGCACAAGATCAGGAGGAAACAGAGCAAGAAAGAGGCCTTTACATTTTATTTTCATCTTGTTGCATTTGCTGTGCTTTTAAAGACAGAGGTCTGATATCAGACACCGTTTTATAAGAAATGTTTTCAACAGGGAAATTGGTTTATACTTTCCCTTTTTCTAATTGCACAAGTGAGGGAACATTTTTAATGTTCACAAAGTGACATTCATGCTGGTGTAGAGCGAGCGTGGCACGAAAGGCTGTAATATGGCAGCTGTTTTATAACATACAATGCTTAAAACATTGTGAAATAACTATACAAATGTTTCAAAGTATGTAAGTAGCGTGGAAAGTACACATTAGTCATGTTGCTTTTTTGTAATTCTGAAGTGTGGTGGAAACAAAGATTGCAATAGGACTAGAACTCCCCTAGACACTTTATGAAGTGATAAATATGCACTGAAACTCAATTTCCACAAGTAATTGTTTGTGCCCTATACATAGTCAGCACACACTATATATTTTCAGCAATAAAACTGCATGTCCGGTGCAAATGTAATGGCAATTTCAAGAGGTCATTTCAATGAAATTGAAAAACATTCTGTTTGTAAATGGCAGTAACCTAACACACCATGCTTTATCTTATATTCATGACAATCTGATCCACATGTGTAACACTGAACATTCACCACTCCCTTACTACTCTCTTTTCTGAACCAGCCTTGCTCATTTGTTGTTCTTGTGTAATGTTTGAATGGATTTACGACAGAATATTTTAAACAAAAGTATTGCAATAGAGAAATATTGCCAAAACATATTGGGAGCCAAAAAATCATGTGTGCATACTGTGTATGTAAACTACAAAAAATTGAGACATAAATATCATTGACCAGAATATTGTCAAGAAAAAAATTAAGTATATCTAAATCTCTGTACAAATGATTACATTTAATTTAATGTATAAAAAAGTTTTTAAATATTAATATAAACATATATAAATACAAATATGATTTAAAAACATATTATAAAATAAAATTGAAAATATTTACAAACGTAAAAAAATAAAATATTGAAAGTATTATTAATCATAAATTACATTAATAACAACAATAATAATAATAATAAGAAGAAGAATGACAATAAGACTAGCAATATTAATAATGAAAAAATAAACCTACATAAAAAGATATAGCAAATTATTTAAAAATAACTATCAATTATTTATTTTTAGAAATTATCTAAAAAAAAGAAAAAAACTTTTGGAAATAGAAACTAAATATTGGCAATCCTAACTTACCTATAGTGGCACTGTGTTGGACTTTGAAATTGTCAAATTTACTATTTCTACTCTAATCAGCATCAGTGGTTGAGTGTTTGACTTTGGAGCGGGGAAATTTACTGTTCCCACTCCAACATTAGCAAAAATAGCAAGAGTTTTGGACTTTGGAGGGGTTAGATTTACTATTCCTACTCTAATCTGTGAAGCAATAGGAAAAGTGTTGGACTTTGGAGAGGGAAAATATACCATTCCAACTCCAAAGTCAACAAAAGTAGGGAATCTTTTGAAAGGTCGGATTTATTTTTCCCACTCCAATGTAAGCAAAAGTAGTGGATTTACTATGCCCATGCCAATGTAAGCAACACCAGGAAAATATTGGACTTTTGAAGAGTTAAATTAAATACCAAAAAACTATATTCTTACCTTCAATATTAAGTGGCACAACTTTTTTGAGATCACAATATTATGTCCACAATATTTTTGCATTGATACTTTGATCAAACACCAGTTGGAGTTATCCGCAACTGTTATATCTGCTGCTTAGCCAGTATGAGTGTGCTGTGTGGAATTTGGTGCATTGGGATGCATTGAAATGTTAGGGTGCCTGTGAGGTTCTTGAGTTTCAGGTGGCGTATGCGCTGAGCAGTAGAAAGGCTGCGCCTGGTGGAGCTTATCATTTTAGCTTATTATTGGAATGTATTACCTGCAACTAAGATAAATAACCAATTTTATATAATCTACACCTCTGCTGAATGGACTTCCCATTACAACATTTTTGGCGATGAGGATGGGATAATAAACTCTGCATAGTAGGATCTTACAGAGGAAAGAAGAAACTACAGAGGGAAGAATTTTAAAGGAAACTTAAGAGAAACAGAAAGCCTTGCAGTCCTGCAGCCCCACCAGTGTCCACTTCATTGGACAGCCCCAGCCAGGGGGTGCTTCATTTGCTTACTTCAATTGGTTTTCATTCTATGAACTTTCTCAGCAACTTGATGTTTTAACTACCTGTCATAATTGAAAGGGAAATTACCAACGGAGCTTAATGGATGGAAATTATCCTGTCAGGCTGAGTTTCGTCGGTCTTCGACCTGTGGCCCCTCTGAGCCGGTGAGTGCTGGGGTATGCTTAGTTGATTTCTATTGCAAAAAACACAGTTGATGGACAGAATGCAGAGCAATGTCTTACATTCACCCCAGTACAAAGATCTGGGTCTAAATCCATCGTTTTTTTGCACTCCACACCACCCTAGGTCAGAAAATGGCTATATGCAAATCAGCCTTGACCCTGTGCCTCATGGGAACAGTCCAGCCCGAACTACCAAGCCATGTCTTTCCTAGACCGGAATCAAGCATCCAAGGACCGGTTTCTGGCTATCAGCCTTCTTCAGCCTGGATATCTTGACTCCAGTGATGTGGAGAGCCTGGGACTCACGTCTGAGCATACACAGCCCACTCGGGGTGAAAATTGCAAAAAACACAGTTGATGGACAGAATGCAGAACAATGTCTTACATTCACCCCGGAACAAATATCTAGGCCTAAATCCATGGTTTTTTGCACTCCACACCACCCGAGGTCAGACAATGGCTATATGCAAATCAGCCTTGACTCTGTGCCTCATGGGAACAGTCCAGCCCGAACTACCAAGCCATGTCTTTCCTAGACCGGAATCTAGCATCCAAGGACCGGTTTCTGGCTATCAGCCTTCTTCAGCCTGGATAGCTTGACTCCAGTGATGTGGAGAGCCTGGGACTCACATCTGAGCATACCCAGCCCACTCGGGGTGAAAATTGCAAAAAACACAGTTGATGGACAGAATGCAGAACAATGTCTTACATTCACCCCAGTACAAAGATCTGGGCCTAAATCCATCGTTTTTTTGCACTCCACACCACCCTAGGTCAGACAATGGCTATATGCAAATCAGCCTTGACCCTGTGCCTCATGGGAACGGGAAACATCCTTTACAACGAAACGTTTACAACGCAGTGCTTTTACAATGCAGGTTTTACAACGAAAACCATTACAACGCATTGCACTGGGGGGGCGCACTAGGATAGGGAATAGTTTTAATTTACTATCCAACACCTTCCCTACTATCCACGGGGACTGGAGTTGGAATAGTACATTAAACTATTCACTATCCGGCACCCCAAAGCGCTATGCGTAGTAACAGCATGCGTTGTAAAAACTGCGCTGTAACAGCATGCGTGGTAAAAGCATGCGTTGTAATGTCATATATCCCATGGGAACAGTCCAGCCAGAACTACCAAGCCATGTCTTTTCTAGACCGGAATCAAGCATCCAAGGATCGGTTTCTGGCCATCAGCCTTCTTCAGCCTGGATAGCTTGACTCCAGTGATGTGCAGAGCCTGGGACTCACGTCTGAGCATACCCAGCCCACTCGGGGTGAAAATTGCAAAAAACAAAGTTGATGGACAGAATGCAGAACAATGTCTTACATTCACCCCAGTACAAAGATCTGGACCTAAATCCATCGTTTTTTTGCACTCCACACCACCCTAGGTCAGACAATGGCTATATGCAAATCAGTCTTGACCCTGTGCCTCATGGGAACAGTCCAGCCCGAACTACCAAGCCATGTCTTTCCTAGACCGGAATCAAGCATCCAAGGACCGGTTTCCGGCTATCAGCCTTCTTCAGCCTGGATAGCTTGACTCCAGTGATGTGGAGAGCCAGACCCTGCATAGTAGGATCTTATAGAGGAAAGAAGAAACTACAGAGGGAAGAATTTTAAAGGAAACTTAAGAGAAACAGAAAGCCTTGCAGTCCTGCAGCACCACCAGTGTCCACTTCATTGGACAGCCCCAGCCAGGGGGTGCTTCATTTGCTTACTTCAATTGGTTTTCATTCTATGAACTTTCTCAGCAAGTTGATGTTTTAACTACCTGTCATCATTGAAAGGGAAATTACCAACGGAGCTTAATGGATGGAAATTGTCCTGTCGGGCTGAGTTTCGTCGGTCTTTGACCTGTGGCACCTCTGAGCCGGTGAGTGCTGGGGTATGCTTAGTTGACTTCTATTGGCAAAGGGCATAGTTTTTTGGTACTATATTAAGCAATCTGTCAGCTGGACAATGCTGTGGACCTGGCATTGGTAATTGGAATCAACTTTGATCAACATTGTTATTCTGAAGATCTGCTGTGCAGCCTGCGATGGAGAAGTTGTTAGAACCTTTTCATTGTAGCTTAGCCACTGAACCTGGTTGTGGATACGTTTTTGGAACATTCCAGTTGGGTTTTACATGTTTCGTCTGGACTGTGCAAAGGGACTTTCACCCAGGCCAGTGGTGAGACAACTAATTTTACAGTATTGTCCAGTGTTGCAGTATACTTTGGTAAGAGGTCGCTCACCAGAAGCTTTGACTGTGTGTTTCAATAATTGTTGCAATGTTTATTTGTTTGCAGATGTACCATGTTTTTGTTTATTGAGGTTAGGGGAGTGCCTCTTCAACCCGATTTGGACCACTTCTCCTTTGCTTTTTGGGAGAGGTGCATTTTGAGTCTGGCAGTAATTTTTATTGAGTTGTGGTTCTGGAAGCTGAAAAGATCTTATTTTTTTTAGGTTGATGTGTCATGTGATCTTTAGGGTAGACTCTAATGGTTCTATGTGTGTGTGGATGTATTTGGTGAGATTCGTCCTACCAGGGAGTTTGTGGTTGGGATGACTGTGAGAGGGTAAGTCACCCATTTCTGCTTCAGATGTTTTGTGTGGGATGACTGGGTAGGGTTGATTCACATATTTGTTTTCACTCCAGATGTTTTGTGCAGGATGACTGCAATGTGTTAACTCACCAATTTCTTACGGTTTACTAGTTGCCCTTTACTATTGGGATGAGGTGTGGGTGGAGTTTAACCATCCTTTGCTCGTGTACATTTGACGTTTGGTGAGTGGGATGACTGTTGGGGTTTAGTCACCCGCTGCTTGCCGTACACATCATGTTTTGTGTTTGGGATGACTGTGATGGCTTAAGTCACCCATTGTTTGCCTTACACACGATATTATGTGAGTGGGAGGACCACTAGGGCATAAGTCACCCGCTGTTTGCAGTACTGGGGTGACTGTGTGAGTATAAGTCATATGGGTTTTTATTTATAAGTATAAGAGTTTTTGTTGGGCAATTGAGTGTGTTACTGCTTTTATGGTACGTGTGGTTTAGTGTGCTGTGGGGTGTCTTCCGTACCTCTGGTACTGGTTTCCTCAGTGCGCAGGCTAATATAGCTAGTATGTTGTGGTGTAACTTGGGCTGCTTGTTACTTCCTGGAGGGTTTGGTATGAGATGTGGGGTCGTGGTTGAGTGTGTGGGTTTCTTCTTATGTGCTGCAGAGTATTTTTGTTTATGCATAACACATTTGTCTCTTTATGAAATTGCAATATGTTCATCTGGTATTTGTAATGGTGTTGTTCTTTTAGTTATTGCTTATATATGTATGATTATTAGACCGGGGCTCTCTGGTTGGCTGAGGTAGGTACCTTAGGCCAAATAGGCACCCGCGGTTCCACATCAGGGAAAGGCAGATAACCTTCTGAGATAGTCCGGCTCACCCCCTTGGTAGCTTGGCACGAGCAGCCAGGCTTATCTTCAAGGCAAATGTGAAAAGAATTTGCAACCATGCTCACAGCAACACAATGATGACACCACAAATAGACGGCACACGAGTTTTATAAAAATGAGTATACATTTTATATAAAAAGATATATGATAAGACCACACAATATAAATCCAACATATGAGTTTGTGTACTATTTCTCCTCTCCGGTTGTTAGGCCAGCCAGCCCTTGTAAGTTCTGGTGACATTATTGAGCTCTTCTAAACATTCTCCTGTAACCCTAATATCATGATATACAGTCCGTAATGCTAGAATTAGGCACTTTTGCAATGTAAAAATAGTGCAAGGCATAACGCAGCAGTCAGACACTCTGCAATGTAAAAAGAATGCAATGCGTAACGCAACAATCAGGCACTTTGCAAGGTAAGAATAATGCAATGCGTAATACAACCACCAGGTATGTCGTTATGCAGAAATAAGGCAATGCGTAATTCACTAATAAGGTAGTTTGTTATGCAGGAATAATGCAATGCGTAATGCGCTAATCAGGTAGCTTGTTATGCAGAAATATTACCATGCGTCATACACTAATCAGGTAGTTTGTTATGCAGGAATAATGCCATATGTAATACTCTAATCAGGTGCTTCGTTATGCAGAAATGATGCAATGTATAATACAACAGCCAGATACTTCGTTATGCAGAAATGGAATAATGCGTAATACACTCAGGCACCAATCACGGTGCCTTAGGCGGTCTCTCTGCCACTCCTAACACAGGTATGCTGTAATCAAAAAGTGCAGCTCCGCACTCTGGCCCAGGAACTGCCACTCCCTTGCCAATATGGTCCGTGATACGAGCTAAAGCAGAGGCTCACGCTGCCAAACTGAGAGAGAAGCCGAGAGTGTCTCCCTCCGAGCCTGCACCGGCCCCAGGAGTTGACACATATTACCTGGGGAGCGGAACTCTCTCTCCTCTCCTCGTCCAGCGATGCAATCTTTGTGAATTGGCAATGGCAGCTCAGCTCCTCCAAGGCTGCCAGTCCGGGCCGCTACTGTTAAGAAGATCTCAGGCTACCACAGGGCACACACACACAGCGTCGCTGAGACTTCCTTGAACTTCAGGTGCATGATCGCCGGGCACTCCACACGAAGGTCTCAGGAGGCACAAAGATCACGCGCACAGTGTCGCTGAGACTCACTTTAACTACGGGTGCACGATAACAAGGCAAATCTTCACAAAGGTCTCACGGTGCACAAAGCACACACAGCGTTGATGAGACTTACTTGGATTCCAGTGCACACGATAACAAGGACAAATCCTCACGAAGGTCTCACGCTGCACAAAGCACACACACACAGCATCGATGAGACTCTCTTGGATTCCAGCCCACATGATAACTGGACAATCCTCACAAAGGGGTTAAGGCTGCAAAAAGCACATGCACATTGCGTCGCTGATCCTTGCTTGGACTCCAGGTGCCCACGATCACAGGGCACACCTTACGAGGATCTCAGGCTGCAACAAGCACGCACACACAGTAGCGCTGAGACTCTCCTGGAAACATTTGTGTTCCTGTGTTGCCGCAACAGGGAGTCAGCTGACCTTGGGGATAAGTTACTTCAGGACACAGCACAGCAAAGTCATTTCAAGCAGGGGCACAGCACACAGCAAAGTCCCTTTAGCCTTTCCTTGGTTAAAGCAGCAAACTGCTGGCCAGCCCCAGAAGACACAGCAAGGGTCAGTCCTTTCCTTCAGTCTCTTCAGTTGTTTCTTCCTTGGCACAGGTTTCTCTTGACAACGACGTAGCTCCAGTCTTGTTCAATCTAAATCAAGCCATTCTCCAAAGTTCAGGGGCTTCAGCTCTCATAGTTATACCCCTCAATGGCTTTGAAATATTTGTGTGCAGGGGGCACTGACCCCTGTTCAAACCAGTTCTGGATGCCTTCCTGCCAGTGACACATTCTTCTTTTGATTAGTGTGGGTCTGGATTCTCAGTCACTCTGCAGGAGATGGGACAATAGTTTTATAGCAGCAACCCAGGCCTCTTCATCTCTAGGTGCTACTCCTACCCCTAAACACAAGATGCAGGTCAGCCTGTTGCTGTCTCACCTCCTCCCCTGAGTCAAGACATTCCCCATATCCTATCGCTTTCCAATCCAGACAGTCAATCCACAACCAGGTAGAGACACACAGAAATGTTACAGAACAAAAGCCCAGCCACTTCTAAAAGAGTGCTTATAAACACATAATGCAACAACCACCTTCATAGAAAGATGTGTTATTACATTGTGAGTTCTGCCATACTAAACTTCACATTTCCATCTTAAGCCTTTGGGAAGGTAGGCTGGAAAACATGTTACACAGAATTCCTATTCTATCATATGGATAAGATGGCCTTTCAACAGTGAAAAACGAAATGGAGATTATTTCACTCTCAGGGCGTGGTACACACTTTAGTACATGTCCTACCTTTCACATGCACTGCACCCTGCCCAGGGGGTACCCGGGATTTACCATAGGGTGTCTAATGTGCATAGAAAGGGAAGGGTAATGTCTGGCAAGTGGGTGCACTTGTCAGAACAACATGGCAGTTTCACAAACTGCGCGCAGGCACTGCAATGGCAGGCCTGAGTTCTCTTTTTAAAGCTACTTGTGTGGGTGGCACAATTAGTGCTGCAGGCCCACTATTAGCATTTGAATTACCAGCCCTGGCATACATAGTGCACTTTACTAGGGACTTTACTAGTAAGGCAAACATGCCAATCATGGACAACCAATTACCATTACACTTTATACAGGGAGCACTTGCACTTTGACACTGTTAAGCAGTGACAAAGTATCCAAAGCATCTAAGTTGGCAACACCATGTCAGAAAAAAAGGTCTAGGGGGAAAACAATAATATTAGGAACTTAAACCAAAAAGGGTCAATTTGTACAATGATTTATTATGTAAATGTGATATCATATCATTTAACATCTAATATGTTTCATGCATGCCTCTTTTGTCACTGTATGAAATTGCTATATGTTTATCTGGTATTCACAATATTGTTGTTCTTTCATCTAGCGCTTTTGCATGCATGGTCTTCTGTATATATGCAATATCATATCACCTTTACATCCAATATGTTTCATGCATGTCTCTTTTGTCTTTATGAAATTGCGATATGTCCATCTGTTAATTCGCAATATTGTTCTTGTGTTCTGTAAGAAGGGGAGATGTCTTATACCTGCTGCTCAGCCAGTATGAGTGTGCTGTGTGGAATGTTGGTGCATGGTGATGCGTTGGAATTTTAGTGTGCCTGTGAGGTGCTTGAGTGTCAGTTGGATAATGGGATGAGCAGCAGGGAAGCTGCTCCTGCTGGGGCGCTTCTTTGAAGTTTATTATTGGAACGTATTACGAACTTGCAACTAAGATGAATTAACCATATTATATAATCTACACCTCGGCTAAATGGACTTCTCATTACAACATCATCTTAACGACTTCAATGACATTAAATTGGCAAAGCACCCCCACTTTAAAAATTGTTTTAGCACCATTGCTTTACAAGGGCCTAGAAGTTAAAATGGTTACAAATTGTAGAAATAGGTGTGAAAAACAAAGCCATAAGATATGAAGACTTTATTTTAAACTAATTGTGTATGAACATGTGGACTGCCATGGCTTCCCTTGCTGAGATGGCAGTTTCCATTCTGCCACATGCAGACAAACCATCTTCTCTGTAAGTGTCCAGGCATGGGAGACCCAGGGAATTTCTTTTTTTTACATGATCTTCTTTTGCAACTTCAGTGGAACTGTGCTGTGTAGCTCATTTCTTGTTCTCTTTTCTTGTGTTATACAAATAGCAGAAATCTATTTACTAGATTGAAAATATAATCCATGATAATTTGATTGCTGTAGGTGTGGGTAACGTCCACCATGCCAGCACTTTTAACACGAATGTCTCTTCCACTATGCATTGCCCTCGGCTGCAACAACGGCTTTCCCAATGAAAACAGAACCTGCGCAGTACTCATGACGGGCTCCCTCGGCTCAGCGCCAGTGCCTAGTTATTTTTTTTTTCATCTGAAAGTTCATATGTTTAACTCTGAACTTCTCCAAGTTAATGGTGAACTTTAAACAGAACTAATCTGAAACAGTGAGCAATTTGTCTCTGTTTCTGACAAATGCCCAGCTCTGTGCTGAGCCAGCAGTTCATCATGATAGGGACTCTTATCATTCTTCAAAGGTAGGATATATGAAAATCTTGCACCATAAATTAGAAATGGAGAATCTTTAGATGGCCCCCTTTTTTACTTGAAAAGCAATTGTAATGCAATGTTGATGCGAGGCAACCTACGCTACCCTCCCTCCTCCTTGCCAATAGCAGGGGCACACTGAAGAAATATGTCCTATTCTTTTTATTTTGATTTTGTTATAATCAACACCCCGAGATCTTCGGCTTTATCATGATGGGCTTTGCTGGCACAGAGTGTCTGTTTTGTGCACCTGCAGAGCGTAAAGTAAATTGCCTAACCAGATATTTCACGGAGTTATGATATTTCACGGAGTTATATTTCACGGAGTTTCATTATGTTCAGGAAGCAAGCTCAGAAATAGAAAGAGGCAAACCTTGCTCACTGTTTATGAGCTGCACTATCTGAAAATAAAGCAATAATAGAAATATCAGGCTAAATTAATTCCCTTTACGCACTGCGGTGCTGTGGTGCTATAAAACAGACCCTCCGCGCTGCTCCAGCAAAGCTCATCGTGATTGTACTCCTGGGGGTACTTTCTCAGGTTGCAGCCTTGCATGAAGGCGCTTTCCAAATGCCTGCTGATGCCAAATATTTTCAGCCTATCTTGAGGGACTTGGGGGCATATTTATGAAAATCAAGCAAGGAGAACGCAAAACCTAGGTCGGATTTATCAATCCACGCAAGGCCACCTTCCATGACCCTGGCTGACATGATAAATCCAGATTAACACAACTCAGCGCAAACTACTGTGATGCGTTTCTTTACACTGGGAAGGCATTCCATGGGTGGCGCTTGGGCTTCCCAGCCATGGATTTGAATGCATTTACCAACACAGATAAATCTGGGAATGCCTCAAAATGCTGGAGGTGTAACAAGGAGAAATATGTCTATTTCTCCTTGTTTTTTCTTCTTTGTATGTGTGCAGTATAGAAATAGTTAAACCCCTGAGAGGATTGCTAATGTGCAGGAAGGTGTCCCTTTCCTCTGCAAAAACAATTCTGTCTGCAATGCAGGCACTCATGAACCATGTTGAAAGGGTACCTGCGCTGGTGCTAGGCAGCCAAAAGGGTGGCAGCATATGTAAAGGACAGAAATGCATCCTATTGTGTTAAGTAGGGCACATTCCTTCCCTTTCCCTTTTATGCAGTGCAGCGCAGCAAGATTGCTTGCTGCACTGTGCTGTGCGAAAGCTTCCTAAATATGTCCCTTGATCTCTGACAGATGAGCCAAGATGAAAACTTTGCCTTCCCTAACTTAGAAAAACAGTTTTACTTTTTTATAAACTTCATTAGGTTTGTGGAGTTTCCAAAAAAGCAAATAAGCATACCTTTATTTAAGCAGTATTGCAGGAGAAAAAAAACAGCCAAAAGAGTTTGTGAGAAAATCTGTTTGCAAGAACTTTACTGTTGCAGTAAATGTGTCCCAGAAGCAATATTTGGGGAACTTTGACAACTTAGCAAACCTTAAAAAGTAAGTGAACTTTAACATTTTCTGGCTTTGATTATGACATTTCAAATGCTGCTCACCCCTAAGAGAGCGATCACCAGTATATGTGACTGCTGTATTAATGTTAGTCCCTCAGGATACTTCTTGGGGTGTAGCCAATGAGCTGGAGTGCTGTGACAGTGCTGCACTATTCCATTAAATCCTGAAGATAGCTGAAAAAACGCTCAAGCTTATAGGGTCAGACATTTAAAAAACAGTTCTCCTTAACAAGCTTTGCATCACTATTGCTAGAATGTTCCTTTGTTGATGGCATCTTCTTGGGTTGCGAGACATATTGTGACACTATTCATCCGATGGCCCCTTTAAGACACCTAACACTGGCATTAGCAAAACTAGTTTTTCCTGTCTGTGTTTAGTTGGCAGAGAGGTACCAGCATTTGTAGCTCTCTTTGTGCCTTGTTATGACTTTCCTCCAATCATCTGTGGTGGCGGTACTGCACTGATAAATACTGATAAGCGGGTGGTATTACATCATCATTCCACATTCATTTGTTGGTGAATGGTGACCAGTTGAACGAATTTATGATGAATGGACCTCGGGGTGCCACTGTTACCAACCTTCCAACGCCTCACCCCCCCATCCAAATCTACCAGACGTTTTGGCGTGTAGGAATGATGTATCTGGACCAAGCAACGCTGGTGGGGTAGAGGCACAGTGGCAAACGGACCGTCCCCAGGGTGACAGAGTAGTACAACAACCATTGGGAGGAGGTTTGCTGCAAAAATTTAATGGTGGCTCTATGGGGAAATATAATCCCACTGAGCCTAAGATTACTTTGCCATTCATTGATTTACCCCCTGACTGCTCACTCTAGTTGTTGTTTTGACTGGGGTCCCTGAACTGGAAACTGGTAGAGCTGAATCTTTTATCGAACTTAAAAATAAAACGATTCACTGATTGAACAATAATAGGCCCCTTCCGCCAAATGTGCATAGTCAAATCCTGTTTGCTCATAGAGTGAGTTGGGTAGGACGTAGAGTTTCGTGGTGAAACTAGACCTGCCCGACTGGGGTGAGTTTAGAGATTCCCACGAGATCTGCCTATTCCAATAAACCTGGGCATTAAGTTCACCTTATAGAGTGGGCTTTGCAGCGTATTGTGAGGCAGCAGTGAAGGGCCCCAGGGGGAGACCCTCAGGGGTCTATGTATGTGGGTGGGAACCCATCTTGGATGCACGATGAGGAGAATAGAAACTCATTCACCGGATATCCTATGTATTCTTCTGACCCATAGAAATCTCCCAAAGTTGGCGATTATTAATGTTTACTCTCGGCCAGTACTATATGGTGGGACATCGCCAACGATAGATTCTTTGTCTAGCCTCCTTAATACACTCTCAGGGAAAGCGTATTTTATAATTGGCGGGGATTCTAATTGCCAATTTGAACCCCTCAATGGTCTAACAACACCTATCACTAGTGACGAGGATTCAGCATGGTTAATCCCTGCGTCTAATACTTATCCTATTAAAGGGGTGGACTCCACTTGTTTTGCAACTGACTTCTCTTACCCTCACTTATTCTTTGAGGGCTTGTAATGGCCGGTTCCCCGATGAAAATTCTGGGCACTCCACCTTTGAGAGATCGGACAAGGCATCAATTATTGATTATATTCTACTAATTGTTGAAATCAGGCATAACGTCGCGAAGTTTCGCGTTAATTTGCGAGAAGAAAATTATCATAATCCCTTTTATCGTATTGCTGGATTTCCACTTAGCAGAAATAGAACAAGGCCCGGATAACTGTGAATCAGATAACCTAGTTGTGGTCGAAGGTGGGAGATATATTCGTTGGGGCACAATAGTCGAATCCCCGGAAATAATGTCAGATTTATAAAATAGTATTATTCCCCTCTTAGAAAAGGCAAGTTTCGTCACCAGAACTAGTGCCAATCTAGAAGCTGGTAATGACATAGGTAAAATCCACCAAGACATGGCTACAATACTGGGGGATTTTTTCTACAGTAGTAAGTCTGCTAAGAGCAATCACTGCAGTTACAACAACCCCTGGTATAATAGGAAGTGCAGGGATGCTAAGAGAGCCCTGCTGGCTTGTCTTAAGGGGGTAAATGCACGCGTATAAGGGAAGCTAGTTTTTTTTTTAACTATTCAACAAGCAAAATCAGAATGGGAATTTGATAGATGGCAGGCTGTTAAGAACACTTTGGATTTAAAAGATATTAGAGGCTTTTGGAATTGACTCTATTCTGGAAAAGCTGAGGGTAGGATTTCCATAGAGCCTAATATCGGCGAGTACTTTACTTTAGGGATTTATATTCAAGCCCATTGAATGGATCGAGTGTGAGTGAGACCATGTTGGGCTGTTTATCCTCTGACCCTCTATGGGATATACCCCCATGTACTATGGTTGAGGTATTATCTGCCCTAGCCAAGTTATTACCAAGTAAAGCACCGGTGCTAGATCGAATCCCTGGGGATTTGTAGAGAAGCGAACAAGCTATGTGGGCTCCCTACCTTTTACCATTATTTAATGCAATTCTTTATGGCGCGCCAGCCCCTTCGATTTGGGCTGGTGCAGAGATAATCCCTACTTATAAAAAACTGTCCCCCATTGAACCAATTAGCCTTATTGACGTAAAACAAACATTTTTTGCTAGAGTGTTACTGGGAAGACTCCAGGAATGGATGGAGGAATTTAATGTGTTAACCCCCTTGCATGCTGGCTTTAGATGTAAAGCTTCTACCATTGATCAGTTGTTTAGGTTACAACTGACCTATTGGAAGCATGTAGTTCTCGAGGGTGGGAACCTGTACCTCACCTTCGTGGACCTTAAATCAGCATTTGATATGGTGGACGGTGAACAGCTGGGGGGTATCATGCTGGAAATGGGTGTTCCACCATATCTTTGTTACCAGCTTAAGCACCTCCATGAGGGAACATTTGCTAGAGTAAGGTGCTGTAAGAATGGGAAATTGATGACCCCCCTTTCCCGTTGGGAAGGGGGTGAGGCAGGGCAGTGTGCTTGCACCGACCCTCTTCTCCCTCTTTCTTAACGGGTTAATTAAAGATTTACTTGCTGTCAAGGATATCGACTCCCCAAAACTACCGCACTGTACATTTTTTGCATTAATGTTTGCAGATGACACCCTGCTTCTCTCATAATCACCAATGGGGATGCAGCGTGTGTTGGAAGAATCTAGCCAGTTTTGCATAAAAAGGAACTTGGTGGTAAACATTAAGAAGATAAAATACATGGTCTTCAATGCTAATTCTATAAACTGTCCGCATCCAAGAATGGATGATAGACCATTGAAGAGGGTCCCTATCTTCGACTATTTGGGTCTTACTTTTAACAGTAAAATGGGGTGGGGGCCCCAAATCAATAAAGCTAATCTAAAGCTAACTCAGGCTATTGGGGGGATTTTAAAAGTCCATAGGAGTTGTGCATCACAGGTTATGGCCCGCCGCTGGAAATCTACAAAGCCCAAGCTAGAGGAGCAACTGTTTATGGGGCAGAACTATGGGGTCATAGTCTATCGAAACCCCTTACAATAACAGAAAATGCATTTTTAAGACAAATTCTGAACCTGCCCAAAAACACGCATCTGGTACCACTAAGGATGGATCTGAATATCGTCTCCATTGCGGACCTATCTCTAGGGGTGGCCGGAATTTGCGTAATCACGTTACGCAAATCTCTGCGAAATGGTGAAAAATCTCCACGAACATGCAGAAATTCCGCAAACACGTGGAATTTAATGTTCGCGATGTTTTTTTCCTGTTCGCAATTGCTGTTTGCGTGCTTGAGGAGAAATATCTTGTGAACACGCATTTTGAGAACGCGATCAAGCAAAAAATTTCGCGAAGTCGCGGAGCACAGAATTTTGCCCAATTTCGCGTTCTCCGCGAAACGCGAAATTACCCAAATTCCGCGAGCGGAACGGAATTTACCCCCTAGGCCTACTAATCTCCTCACGCCCATTCCTATATTGGCGTCGGCTATGGAGTACCCCAGAGTTGGTCCACAATAGGGAGAAATTAAAAGTGGTAATGTTAATTATGGGGTCTGGTAGTATATACTGGTTTTCCTTTGTTAGGGATATGTTTTGTGCAATCAGGAGGGAGGATTTATGGTCCACACCTGAGGAATCTAGCTAATCCTTTGAAAGAGCACAAATTGACAAGTATTTTACTGACAGTTAACCCCTCTAGTTTAACGTATGGGTTTCTGGATTTTAAAGCCCATTATAAATTTGAGCTGGTGTTGGACTCAATACAACCGCCATTAGCGAGGAAACTGTTTTTGCAATTTGGATATGGGACGCTCCTGCTTTATGTGATAACGAATAAATGGAAGGGCTCCATCCCTTGCTTATGCCCTGGATGTCTAGTGTTGTTCTTCTGCGAGGCATACAGGCAAGTAAGGTTTAAGTGGGTTATTCAACTTTGCAGAAACCTGGGTATTAGGAATTGCATAGAATTTTATAGGATCCTAAAATCAGATACTAATCTGGTTTATGTGGTTGCAATCTCGAAACTTCTCTTTGCTATGTGGTGTAAACTGAGGTATTTAGTAAAGTAGTTTTATGATCATATTCAATACCAGCTTTCATTTGTCTCTTTGTGATATATACTCTGTAATTATTATGGGTAGGTATTTGCTGATCAAATTATGTGAAAATAGCAATACCTGCTAAACTCGCTGCTATATCGATCCTGGGCATTGTAAATATATTGAATATAAATTGGTTTTTTAAATATTTTTAGTTTAAATGATGGCTTTTTTATATCTCTACTTCCCAATGTGTGATCTTATATTCCTATGATTATTATCCAGTGTATTTGATGTATTTGACTTTTTTGTTTGATCGTTTGATCTGGATTTTAATGTGTTGTAAATTTACATGTGCCTTTTGATGGCTGTAATGGCCGCAATAAAGTTTTTGATGATGATGTAAAAAAAGCAAATAAGCATACGTTTATTTAAGCAGTTTTGCGAGAGAAAAAAACAGCCAAAAGAGTTTGTGAGAAAATATTTTTGTAAGAACTTTACAGTTGCAGTAAATGTGTCCCAGAAGCAATATTTGGGGAAGTTTGACAACTTAGCAAACGTTAAAAACTAAGTGAACGTCAACATTTTTTGGCTTTGATTATGACATTTCAAATGCTGCTCACCCCTAAGAGAGCGATCTCCAGTATCTGTGACTGCTGTATTAATGTTAGTTCCTCAGGATTCTTCTTGGTGTGTAGCCAACGAGCTGGAGTGCTGTGACAGTGCTGCACTATTCCATTAAATCCTGAAGATAGCTGAAAAAACGCTCAAGCTTATAGGGTCACCCATATAAAGAACAGTTCTCTTTAACAACCTTTACATAACTATTGCTAGATTGTTCCTTTGTCGATGGCATCTGCTTGGGTTGCGAAACATATTGTGACACTATTCACCCGATGGCCCTGTCGTGTTGGAGCATTCCATGTTTGGAATGCAACAACATAATTTGTGGAATAAAGAATGTAGGGGGGATTCTGTAGGGACAGTTGGACTAGAGGCTGATGCAATGTGAAGCTGTTATGTTATCTGGGAGCAGAGTTGCCAATAAAGAAGTTTGATTATGCATGGGCGGAAAATCCGTTACGCTCGCGGATTTTGCGGATTTTCCGTAAATTCGCAATCCGCGAACGCTCGCAAATTTACCGAAAATCCGCAAATTCGCACGCAGCCGATTTTTTTTCTTGGTGATACAATTTTGCGGCGTGCTGTGTAAGTTCGCAATTGCAAACATGTAGGTGCGGTGGGCAGCAACAATCTCGCACTCGCGAAATTACAAAAATTGCAATTCTGCGCTAGAAATCCACTAGCAAGCAGCATAGACCTTTTGAAAATGATGATTTTTATCAGAATAACTCCTCAGGTTGACATTTGCCTACACTTTTTTGGATTTGAGGCCTTTTGACTTTCTTTGGATCACTTTTGGATTAGAAATCAACTTTCACAAGTAAGCTTGTTTGGGGCATTACAGTTGCTGTAATGCTGTTCTGCAGAAAAACGAGTTTTGCAAAAGTGAAAGCATTCAGCAGGTGCAAAAGTTCAAACTCATCATTAGTAACCATTCCCTGTAGTGCTTCCTGACTGGGGCCCCTCCAGAGTTTAGTTGCTAGTTGCAACAATTGTATGACCCTGCTCTGACCCTCACAGCAGGCTCATAGAATAGCTACAAGTAGGCCACAAAGGTCCTGGAAAAAAAATTGCACTGCAACAGAAAGCAAATTAGAGATAAGGAAGCAGGTGCCAGACTGGAATTTTAAAACAGTGACACATTAATAAATCAACCCCAAATTAATTCATGTCAGTTGAAGCAGGGCAGGTGTGCTTGCTTTTTCCACCCATAATCTACAGTGATGATGAACCAGAGGGTGGCACTGATATACCAGAGGGTGGCATGGGTGAAACAGAGGGTGGCAGGGGTGAAACAGAGAGTGCTGGGTACCTGTGATGATGAACCAGACGTAGAAACAACATCATCGCAAACGTTGCGAGCCGACATGTAAGTTCGCAATTGCGAACTGGTACAAAACCCTCGGGAACTGGCAAAAATCCTTGCGAACACAAAAAAAAATCTGCAAATTCGCGAGAATTCGCGGATTTTGCGGATTGCGAGTTCGCAAATTCGCAAAATTCGCGAACGCCAGATTCGCAAAAATCGCCCATTCTTAATTTTGATACAGAATTGTGGAAGACTGCTTCTTTACAAATTGGCGACTGAGAAAAGGCAACTCTGCACGGACCCACTGAGGAAAAAAAAAAGTGGAGTTTCTCGAAGGAATAACTAAATGAGCAAATGAAGAAAATATTAGGTGAGGAGCACGGGAGAACTGAAAGTGACTGAGCGCTTACAGCGTATAGCGTATGGAAGCGGAATTGAGTGATAAAAGGAGAAAACCGCTACCTGAAAGAAGCATGCTGACGCGTAGAGCGTAATTTTAAAGGTGTCTCGTGCGCCATTGGAAGCTGTCTCGTGCGCTGTCCGTGCCGATAGAGTGCAGGAGCAATTATCGTGCACAAGCGCGAGATCAGTAATTAGAACATCGCGTGAAGAAGAGGACTACGCGAGAGGTGTAGCGTGTGACGTCATCACGCTCGGTGGCCATTTTAAGAGATTGGGATGTTATGTATACATTTCAATGGGAAACAAGGCTGAAGAAACGCTCTGTGATCGAAGAGGAGATTGTTAAGATTGTTAAGAAGGAAAACACAGCAAGTGTGTAGAAGGAAGCAAGAATTTGTTTATTTCAAGAAACAAATAAAATATTTAGAAATATTCTAAAATTGGATATTTTGGAAATTAAAAAAAAATATATATATATTTTTTATTTTTTTATATCACTTATAAATTTGAAGAATTAAAAGAAGATGTGTGCAGCGCAAACTTTCACGCTAACACCACCAATACCATTCCTAGCGGAACCTGGAGAACCAAAGATTAGATGGCAAGAATGGAAAGTGTATTTTAAGAACTACATGTTTACCATAAAGAATGATGATATGACGCCAGAAATAAAAGAGGGAATTTTGCTACATTCTTTGGGACAAGAAAGGAATTATACCGTATGAACAAATGCAAAAGAAAGAAAGAGGAGAAGATGACACAAATGAGTATGAGAGCGCTTTGGATGATTTGGAGAGATATTACGCACCGACAGTATGTGTAGCAATTGATACATACAAATTCTTCAGGAGGAAACAAGAACAGAATGAGAAAATTGATGATTATTTAAGTGCACTGAAGAAAATGGCGGAGAAGTGTAGATTTGGGCAAATTGAAGAAGAACTAATAAGAGATCAGATCATCATGCTTACTAACAACAAAAGAGTGCAAGAAAGACTTTGGACTATGGGAGATAGAACATTGAATAGAGTACAGGCAGTTGTAAGAAAAGCAGAAATATCTGTCAGGTGTGCGAAGGAAGCATTGGACGATGAAAGCGGAAAAAGCAAAGAAGAAGTATGTGTCGTAAGGAAGAGCATAAGGGCAAGTAGTGTTGGTGCAGAAAAAAAAGACAAGAGTAATGAAAAAAGGATGAAGAAGAAGAATTACCAGCCAATTAGAAGTGACTGCAGGAGAGGAAGTCAGACCAATTTGGCATGTTACAGATGTGGTAGCTATACACATTTAGCTGACAGTAAGGCCTGTAGGGCGAGATATCAGAAGTGCACGGTATGTGGATTGGTTGGACATTATGCAAGAGTTTGTTACAGAAAAGAAAGAACCACAAGGATAAAATACGTAACAGAAGAAAGCAGAGAGAGAATTAGAAGAGATGAAGAAGAAGATTCAGAGGGAGATGATGATGTTTTTATGATAAGAGACTTCATTTTGAATGTCAAGTGTAAAGGAAGGAGTAAACCGAAATGTGAGATTGATGTTTCAGGTATAAAGGTGATATTGGTAGCTGATTCAGGGTCACCATACACCATTGTGAATTTAGACATGTGGAAGGAGAAATTTGAGAATCAAATTGGAGTTGAGTTAAGGGAATGCAATATAAATCCAAGGGTTACACTGGGCAAAGCATTCCTATGGTGGGGTGTAGAGATGTAAGATTTGAATTCAAAGGGAGAGTAGCGAAGGGAAAAATGTATGTTGCCGAATATGGACCAAGTGTATTAGGATGGAAGGACCAAACAAGTTTAGATATAATACTAAATCCGAATGCTAGAGAACAAGTTATGGTAATTGGTGTGAGTGATGATTTAAAAAATGAAATTAAAGAGGAGTATGGTGATGTTTTTTCAAGCAAAATTGGTGTACTTAAAGGATTCAAACATGAAATCAAGTTGAAAGATAATGCAGTTCCTGTGAACTATAAAGTCAGGAATGTTCCATTTGCAGTGAGGAGTGAATTGGAAAAAGAGCTGAACAGGTTGTAAACATCAGGTATAATTGAGAGGATTGAGTCGTCTGTGTGGATGTCTCCGATTGTTGTGGCCAGGAAATCGAATGGTAAGAACAGGTTGTGTGTTGATTTGAGGGGTGTGAACAGAGAAATTCAAGTGGATAAATACCCGTAACCAAAGATTAATGAGTTATTGGCAAGAACGAAAGGTATGAGATGGTTTTCAACAGTTGATTTGTCATCAGCATACCATCAGGTTGAGCTACATAAAGAAAGCAGGAAAATTACATCATTTATCACACCATTTGGATGTTTTCACTATGTGAGGATGCCGTTCGGGTTAGCCTCTGTGGCAGCTGTTTTCCAAAGAATTATGAGTGAAGTTTTGAGGGCAATTATAGATTTGTTATTTTTCCAATATGATATATTGATCATGGGGGAGAACAGGAAGTCACATGACAAAAGAGTGAGAGAAGTCTTCAATGTTTTTAGGGAAAGAGGACTAAGGGCTGAGTTTGATAAATGCAAGTTTGCGAAACAAAAAGTAGCTTATTTAGGACACAATATTGGTGTTGATGGTATATCACCAAAGGAAGAGTTGTTGGAGGCGGTGAGGAAAGCACCAGACCCAGGAAATAAGGATGAACTCCGTTCATTTTTGGGTCTGACGGAGTATTACTCCAAATTTGTGAGGAATTTTTCAGAGAAATCTTATGATTTGAGACAATTGTTGAAGCAAAAGAGTAAATTTATTTGGAGTGGAAAGTGTAAGGAATGTTTTGGAATTTTGTAGAAAGAAGTGTGTAATGCTGCACCCATCGAAGGGTTTGATCCAAATTTGAGAAGTGTTCTGACAGTGGATGCAAGCGGGAAAGGTTTGGGGGCAGTGTTGACACAGAATGAGGTAGGTGGTAAGGAAGTAGTCATCGGTTTTGCGTCAAGGAGTTTAACACCAGCAGAAGAACTCTATTCTGTGATAGAAAGAGAGACTTTGGGTTGTGTGTGGGGCATGGAACATTTTAGAGCGTATTTGTGGGGGAGTGAATTTGATGTGAAAACCGATCATAAGCCTTTAGTGAATTTATTGACTACTGTTGGTATGATTAGAGCTTCAGCAAGAATAGCACTATTTTCAAAGAGACTGCAGGATTATAATTACAGAATCAAATATGTGCCGGTGTGCAAAATAAAATTGCAGACTGTTTAAGTAGGATGCCTTTACCTGTTAAAGAGACAAACAAGAATGAATGGGATGACTATCAAATTGCTGTTGTAGAGGAAGAAACTTTTGAATCAATTAATAAGAAGGAATGGATTTTACATTATGGAAAGGATGTATTGATGGAAAAGATCAAGGACAGAGTGTTAAATGGTTGGGATGAGAAGAAACCGGATGTAGCAGAAGAGAGGAGTTTTTGGGAAGTGAGAAATGAGTTGAGTGTAGATTCAGGATTTGTGGTAAGGGGAGGAAAAATGATACCACCAAAGAGTTTGAGGAAAAGAATTGTAGATCTTTGTCATGAAGGACATTTTGGTATTGTGAGGACAAAGAAGAGGGTTAACAGTTCATATTGGTGGCCAGGTGTAGACATAGAGGTGGAGAGAGTTGTGAGGAAGTGTGAAGAATGTGCTGATTCAGACAAAAGTTTAACGACAATGAGACCACAATTGTCACCTGTACAGTGCCCAGAAATGGTTTGGGACTTGATTGCTATTGATTTTGTTGGTCCAATACGAATTAAAAGCGGTGAGAGTAGGTTCATTATAGTTTTGATAGATTATTTTAGCAAGTGGGTTGATTTGGAAGTTGTAGAGAAAGCTGATGCGGAAACTGTTGTGATCTTTCTAAATGGAGTATTTCTGAAGGAAGGTTTACCTAAAAGAGTGATTAGTGACAATGGAACACATTTTACAGCCGTGAAAGTTGAGGAATTTTTGAAAAGAAATGGAGTTACACATGGTTTGACATCTGTTTACCATCCAGCAGGGAATGGTGCGGTAGAGCGATTTAATTGTGTTATAAAGGGAACAATCCAGATTGCGTGTGGGAATAAAAAGAACTGGGAAGTAGAACTTAGAAAAATGTTGTGGGGTTATCGTCTCACACCTTCTCTCACAGGTTTGAGTCCGTTTGTGATGATGAGAGGTAGAGAACCTTTCACAAAAGATAATATTGGATGGATGGAGAGTACAAGATACATTCAATGGTCACCAAAGAATGTCAAAGAAAACATCATTAAAGCACAACAAGTGTACAAAAGGAATTTTGATAAAAGGCATGTCACAAGGGTAGATGAACTGGTTGTGGGTGATTGGGTAAAAACTAAGAAGATGGGGAAAGTTGCAAAAGGAGAAAGTGTTTTTTCAAAACCATGTAGAGTAGTGGAGTGTCTGAGGAATTCGGCCAGACTTAGTGATGGGCGAGTTTGGCATTTGAGCCATATGGCGAAATGTAGAAATATAAAAAAAACACAGGAGATGGATGTTGGTAGAGCAGGAGTTGCAGCTGGAGCTGCGGATATGTTTGATGAATGGTTGTGGGAGGATGAAGTAGAGGAAGGAATGGAAACAGAAGAGGAGAGAGGTCCAGGAAGTGGACAGAGTGATGATTTAACACCTTGGCTGCTAGGGGGTTTTCCCCTCCGGTGCTGAAATCCAGATCTGAATTGCTCGTGACAAGGTCAACTCGTCATAAGCACAGGGCAGGTAAAACCCATGACGAGTTGACCTTGTCATGAGCACTGAAGAGGTTAAGAAACAATGATTTGTGTGAGCAACCAATTTGTGAAGGTTCAAAAAGACTGGGAAGATTTGGTAGAGTTATTAATACTCCACACAAATTCAAAGATTATATGTTAGAGTAAATTATTCCCTGTTTCTTATTCTGAGTATAGTTTTATTCTATTTTTTTTTTGTTTGTTTTAGTTTTGTTGAAAGAAGGAAGATGTGTCGTGTTGGAACATTCCATGTTTGGAATGCAACAACATAATTTGTGGAATAAAGAATGTAGGGGGGATTCTGTAGGGACAGTTGGAGTAGAGGCTGATGCAATGTGAAGCTGTTATGTTAACTGGGAGCAGAGTTGCCAATAAAGAAGTTTGATACAGAATTGTGGAAGACTGCTTCTTTACAGGCCCCTTTAAGACACCTAACACTGGCATTAGCAAAACTAGCTTCTCCTTTCTGTGTTTATTTGGCACAGAGGTACCAGCATTTTTAGCTTTCTTTGTGCCTTGTTATGACTTTCCCCCAATCATCTGTGGTGGTGGTACTGCACTGATAAATACTGATAAGCGGGCAGTATTACATCATCATTCCACATTCATTTGGCACAATGGAAAATGATGCAGTAATACTACATGTTTTCGCTTTTCTGAGGTGTAAAATTTAAAATGAAGCATTTTCCGTGTACAACCTCAGCTGTTGAGACTGAAGTCATTTATCACTAGTATTCTGAGGTCTGTCCTCTATGTTTCATCAAACTGTGCTAAATACATCCCTTTCTGCACTTGACTCTAAGGGAAGAGAGGGCTCACAGCCACAGGCTTCTCAGTCAGATCAAACTGTTGCCAAGTAATTTGTAGTAGAAGTATGAATGAGACTCAGGTGTCAATTTTATTGCTCCACAATCAAATGTTCAATCAGTTTAATCGCTTATTGCAAGTTCTACTGCTTGTGGTGTAGTCGGAAGAAATTTGGTCTCTTAGTCTTTCGCAATCGACTAGTAAAAACTCAGGGGTTTGATCCCACCACAGTGACAGGCCCCCAGTGATCAAGTGCAGTCCTTTGGAGGCAGGGGAAGAGGCTCTGCCTGTCAGTTTGCAGTTACTGTGACTAGTCTGGTGTCCATCATCTGTCTTGGAACTACCGCATAGGCATTGGTTCTGCAGATGCGGCCTTCAACGAGTCAGATGCTGCCCCTGACCGGGCTGATGTGAACACCACAGTAGGTGCAGTTCCAACCAAACCAATGCGAACATCACAGCAATTACAGCCCTGTTTGGGCTTTTGTGAATACTGCAGCAGTTGTATTCCTGCCTAGGACAACATGAACACCAAGTCAGGTGCAGCTCCAGCTGTGTAGATGTGAGCACCATGGCAGTTGCAACCCCATTCATGCCGAAGCGAACACCATAGTAGCTGCAGTCCTGACATAAATGAAGTGAACACCAAGACAATTGCAATCCCACCTGGGCGGATGCAATCAAGAATGCCAGTTGAGGCTCTGACTGTTCTGATCCCAACACCAAGCAGTTGCAGCCCCTACTGGGTTGATGAGGAGAAGCATATAGGCTCTGATTACGAGTTTAGGTGTTATTTATTGCATGTGATAAATAATGATACCATGGGGTACGTCATTTATCAGGTGCAAAAAATAACACCTATTAAATGATGGTGGGGAATAACATGCAGATTTTGGTGTTTAATACCCCAAAATCTGCATGGTACTGTAAATACCATATGATATTCCTCTGTGAAATTTCAGCAGGTTTGACCTGCAGATATGTAACGACAGTTGAGATATTTAATAAATCCAATAATTATTGGATGCATTAAATACCTATCGAGTCATAATTCCGACCCATACATAACTAGGTGTTTAAGCATGGGTCATAATATACCAACTACCTCATAATCAGAGCCATAGACTATTCATTGTTCTCTCCTTGAATTGCAGAGATACAGTGAGACCCTTTGCATCAAGGGTTGCTGTAGGCTGTCCTCTTTCTCTGAGCATTTCTCTAAATGAAATTAAATGAAATACTGGAATTTGTAAAGGTCAAACAATTACCCCTAAGGGTGTCAAGGCGCTGGGGGCAGTCGGGAAGATTAAGCGAGCTATTTCCTAGAGTCACATGGTGCTGGGCTAACCTTCGGCCGGTGCCTGGGATCAAACCATGAGCCCCGCTGTTCCTCTTCCTCTTCTAAGCAGGAATAAGTTGGGATTCTCCTCCTGGGCAGTTTCTATTCCTGCAAAACCACACAGGCTTCTTCCGTTTCTCAGCAGGCAGGCCGGCTTCCTGACACTAGACCTACACAGCAAAAACTTCGGACATCAGATGATATTCCCTCACCCCAGGAGACTGCCTGTCAGACAGACACCAGCTCTGGTTATGCAGCAGTTCAAGTACTCTGCCAGGCACTGCCTTCCTATGTCGTGGAAGCAAAGTGGGTTGGTTCAGGTCTCACCTCTCTGCACACTTTCTATAAAGCAAATGCAGATCCACTGCCTCAAATTTTAGAACCTGTTTTGTGGAGTTCTCTTTTAATTGTCCTAACCAGACTTCTAAAGAGTGTGTAAATGGATCACTTTCTCCATTCTTCTCATTTCAGAGTCTGGATCTTTACCCTCCAGCCCCAGAAATGCAGGCAATACACTTCCACTATCTGCAGAAGCTGTCCCCATCCTTCTTCTTGGGCCATGCTAAACCTGAGGCTTCCAAAGTGGATCCTATTGACTTCAGTACTCAAGCTTCTACATACACATACAGCCCTACTACTGCTCATATACAACATGCACGCTACATGCACATGCACTTGACAGGAAGTTCGTCTAAGGTTCCGGGTAGTCACATTAAAGCAAAACTTTTCACGAGAGGCCCAGAAGGCCATTCTCTCACTGACTCATATAAAAAGGTCTGACCACACTATCTGTCTCAAAATATCTTACACTGCCCTTACTGCTTCAGGTGTTACACCCAGGAAAGGGACAGTAGGCCACTGTCCACCACAAAGGCATGCTTGCTGCATTCGTCCAGATCACAGGACGGTCCCTGGACTTTGCATTGTTAGGGACAGTCCTAGACCTCTGCACACATGTTGACTCCTGGGGCAAAATATGTTAGGATGCCAGATACATACGCTTTGGGACAGGGGTAAATGCTAAATCATCATTCAGGGGACATTCCCAGCCCAACATACATTTTTAATTTTCATTCTTACCAAAAGGCTGTCCAAATATATTTTTGAAGCTATACTTTGTTTTTTTTAGCAAAATACTGTATCCCATTTGCAAGCCTGATTTGTACTTCGAAGAGATTTTTGTAAGCGGACTGCTGTGCTAACTTTCTGATTAAAATGGTCTTCTCTGTTTCCTTTGTTTGGGTGTCTGTTTTCTGATATATAAACGCAGGTCTCCCATATGTTTTATGTACCAAACACCAAATAAAGGTAATGAGAGGCATTAGCTCACTCTAATGCACATTAAATACAAAGAAAATAGTGGGTGCAGGTAAACTAATTGGACCATTCAAATAGAAACTTTCAGATCTCATCAGCTTCTGTAATGAAATGCATACTAACGTAAAATCCTTATAACTATGATATGTAAAAAAGCCCAGACATACAAAAGAGAGAAAATTATTCCCCAAATTATGCGGACAGTGTCAAATTTCAGAGAGGGATGAAAATATAAATATCTAGTATTCCCAGCGCACTGCACTGCAGTTTCTGAGTGACTATCAAGCTTAATGTCCAGTTGCTGCTTCCGCCCTGGTTTTTCTTTATCACTGCACTGAGTTCTCCCTGGTGTAAGGTCGTATAAAGAAAACCAACTTGCTGGCAACGATGTAGTTCTTGTGAAGGAACATAAAGTACTCTTTGTCAGATGTTCCCCACAGGTGCCAAGTGACATTGAACATTCAGAGCTTGACAGAACTACTAACATTGGGTATAGAAGAAAGTGAGATTCTCAAAAGACTGTTTGTACTGTTGGTCGGTTTGGTGTTTGTGTTTGTATTGTAAAGAAAGGACTCTAAAATCTTTCCTAATATAAACACGACACACTTATTAAAGTAGAGTGAGTAGCTTATAATGACTAGCAATGTAATTCACAGAAACAGCTGTATTTTATGTTCACTTTCATTATATGTTTCTATGTTCAAGAGATTATGCAAGTCTTCTAAAAAAGTAAAGTAGTAAATCCAATGGAAAAATTAATAAGTGCCCTAATGCACATTTATTAATGTAAATATACATTTGCAAAAATAGTTGGTCAAAAAAACAATGCATTACAACTTGTGATGTCATACCAATAGAGATTTTAATGTAAAACACATCGATTTATTTGTTGTTAATTTATGTTATCACCTCTGTTACAAGACTATAAATTGAGGCAATAGATTTAAAATTGTTTACTAAATATCCTTTGACATGATTTAGCAAGTTTACAGATTTAAATTTGTATACAAGTGGGTGCCCACTGGAGTGTTTGTCTTATTACACTTAGGGTTATACTCGAACATGTGCAACGTACTCTTCAACAGAAACTATTAACAGACTAGCATATTCATCTAATCCTAAAGTAAGTAATTCAAAAACGGTTTGCCTCAACACGTGTACTGTAGAAATAGCATTGTCTTTCCAAACCAAACCTCCTAAAGGCATGCTTTTTTTCCAAAAGGGTGAACCTGCTTGTGGGGTTTGGTACTGATTGTGCAATCTGAAATGTGTGACATTATTAATCCGTTGTAATAGCCCTCCCTTTACTGATCCTCATGACATTTTTAATAATTAGTTAGATGATGATCTAGTACAGCATGTAACCCAGCTGAAGCAAACTCGTCGTTGCAGAAATGAATATCGCCAGAAATGAAAAACAAACATTCGACAACAGTCAACCCACCAATAAAAAATAATTAAGACCACACACGTTTCTGGCAAACAGCACGTTTTTTGTTATCGAAGTGACAGCAATTGCCAGTCAACACACGTCACAAATGAACTCTATAAAATAGTGAAGACCTTTCAAACACAAACACATACGGCTTTTGTAGCCCATTAAGAGAGCATCCTTCATGAATAGAACTTTAATACATGGGGGCCTAGGATCACTGTTTAAATGCCCGTCTTATTATAGGCGACTTGTCACGTTCTTTTTCGCCAGTAATAAAGTAATGACCAAGCTGCTCTACTGTAATAGCTTATTAAAATTGAGTTCTGACTACTCAATGCCTGCACCCAGAGCCAGCCGCCAAGGCGATAGGCAGGCTTTCTACCAAGTGGTAGTCGGTCGGTCAATCAAAACGTTTTATTCGGCTACAAATAGCCATGAAAATCAATATATTCAAATCCACAAATAAATACAATTTTAAAAGCATAGTTAAATTTGATACATTTAATTTGTGCTATATTACAAACAATAATTTGACCTGCACGCCTTGTATTCCATTGAATAAAAAACATCTAAAACATACAAAAAACTATATACAGCATCAAAGGACACTTAAAATCAAACACATACTCCATACTCCTTTCTGGTGCTCATCTTATCTTATGTAGCTGAGCACTGTATTACATAGCAATGGACAATCTAAATGTTGTTAAAAGGCAAATGCTTGTTTATAATGTCAAATGTTTGCTTCATGGATAAGAGGGATTAAAAAACATTCCTGATAAGGAGTGTACAAAGAACAAAACAGCATAAAATGAACTGTAATTTGCATGGACACATTTTAACAGGGACATTCGGGTAGTTTTGGAAACCATATGTAGGTAAATCCCAAATACCGATTCTTAAGTACCGATTTTTAACGAATTTTACCGAATCAGTAATTAGAAATCAGTATTTGGGATGTAGCTAAAAAATCGGTAAAAATTACAGAATCGGTATAATTCGGTAAATAAATACCGAAAACCCAATACTGATCAGTAATTACCAAATCGGTAAATACAGATTTGGTAAATACTGATTCGGTAAATACCAAATCGGTAATTCAAAAACAGAAACAATTAAGGAATCACCCCATCCGGTGCAACCACCCTTCCTTCCAACCAGGAAGTGGCCACACCCATGCAGGTGCACTCAATCTGAGGCTGCTGGTGAGGCTGGGAGAGCAGAGCAGAGTCCTTGAGCCCTTGAGAAACTTTTACTCCTTGAAAAACTGCAAAATGGCAATCAAAGACACTGACAGGGAAGGTGCAGAAAGAAAGAGGAAGGTTAAATTCAGCACCATGGAGCTGCAGGTCCTTGTGGAGGTTGTAGTCAAGGAACACCACAAGTTGTTTGGGAAGCAGTCCCTGCAGGTGGCAGAATCTGCCAAAAGGAAGATTTGGCTGGCAATACAGACAAAGGTCAATGCAATTGGAGTGACCCCACATGACATTCACAACCTGAAAAACAGGTGGTATTACCTCCGGAGCGTGACAAAGTGAAAGATGGCTGAGCTCCACAAACAAGCAAACCTGACAGGAGGAGGAAGGAGCAGGGCACCTGCCCTGACTTAGCTTGAGGAATTGGTGGAGTCCACCATTCAACCAGACAGCGTCTGTGGGATTGGGGATGCAGACAGCTCAGCCCGAGCTGCCACCAGTAAAGGTAAGAAGCATGCACAGCAATCACCCCCACCCCTTCCCCTTCCCTTTCCCCTTCCCCAATGTGGTAGTGTCAACCCCACTCCAGTACAGGTTTTAGTATACACCAGCAATGCATTATGGGAGATGTAGTCATTGAAACACCAACCATGTCAGACAACACACAAAACAACAAGGCATGAGACACACATCAGTGATGAGCAAGTTGAGGCAATAGCGACAGTGTTTCAGTGGTGAGAATTTAATTGTATAAGCAGGGCTGCAGGACCACAGAGCTAATGTACGATTTTCTGTCCACAGACAAAACATCTCGCAAGCGTCCCAAGGGCAAGGAAGGGAGTGCACCATGGAGGAAAGACACACAGGAGGCGAGTACCAGTGCAGGGCAAACCACACAGGAAACTGCTGCATCAACAGCACAGCCAGCCTCCCAAGACCTTCCAGCATCACCACAGCTGCAGGCCTCCCTAGACTTTCCTGCGTCACTACAGCTGCTGGCCTCCCCAGAACGGTTTGGGTCACCACTACTCCTGTCCTCATCTGAACTGGTACTGTCACCGGCTGCAACAACACCTGCAGTGCAAAAAACCAAGAGGCATGTTGTAGCAACACTCAGGCAAATGGAGTCTTCTGCAGGAGACACAGTGGGGGGTGATAGGTCAACCGTGGCAGTTGAGGACAGCAATGCCAATCAGCAGTCCACCGCAGAGGGGGCCAACACAAGTGCCAGACGCCGAAGGGCCGGAGACAGCAGTCAATACCAACATGGCGAGGGTCCTGGTGTCTTCTGCGGACTTGAGGCCAGTATGGTCAAGGTGCAGCGCATGCATGGGAAGGCCATCCAGTCGGTCCAACGGCAGGTGAGGCACCTAAATGTAAATGTTGAAAGCATAAATAAGGACATCAGCTCAATGGCGGAGTGAATGAGAGAGATGGCTGCGGGCATGCGGGACATGTCCCAGTCTGTGCTGCTCTTGTGCAGCATGCTGGACGAGGACAGGGCAACAAGGCGGAAGAAAAGGCAGAGGTCAGAATAACATACAAGGACAGTCAACCGCCTAGCCACTGCCCCTTCCCTGCTTTGCAGGCGCTGCGTTAACATGTAGGAGGGAGTGGCACACAGCAGCAGTGAAGTATCCAGGGGCCTTGTGAGGGTGACAAGTGCAGTTGAGGCACTGCTGACTGCTCAGTCGGCAAATACTGTTGCTCTGGATATTGGGAAGAGTGAGGAGAGCACCAGTAGGAGCAGCATAACCCCCTATTACAGACAACCGGAGGAGCAGCAGGCTCCATGGGGCTGGCACTACACACACAGCCAGTGAGGACAGCCAGCCATTGGCATCCAGCACCGGTAGGCGTGGTTGCAAACACTGATGATGCCCACACTCCCTGTCCTGGAATGGGTGAAGTAACCCAGGACTTCCTTAATGGATAGCTACAATTGGACTGGCACATTTGGGCCTTTGTGTATTGGTGTAGTGCCCAAAAATAAAACTACGTCGTGTACATACTACAACTGGCTGTGTCTCCTTACTTACTTAGAAATAGTTGCATGTGATCTCTGCCCGTCTCTGTCTCCCATCTGTGGCTTGCACCACTCCTGCTGAGTTGGGCTCAGGGTATGCAAATTCATCATCGTCATCCTCAATGTCTGTTAATTCTCCTGCTGTTTCTTTCTTAGTGGCAAGGTTGTGCAGCATTGCGCAAGTTGTAATGATTTTACAGCAGATGAGGGGTGAGTACAGACGTTCGCCGCCGCTTTTGTGGAGGCATCGGAACCTGCTTTTTAACAGCCCAAGGGTGCGCTCCACAACATTGGGAGAAGATTTGTGTGCCACGTTGTACCGTCTCTCAATAGGGGTTGATGGGTTCAGGTAGGGTGTCAGGATGTCCGAGTGGATGGCATATGCGCAATCCTCTATGTGGAAAAGAGAGAGCCATTAATCACATGCACAACACCTACATCTGCAGTATCTATCAGGGTGTGTCACAGCGTTTTACCTAGGAGGCATCCTTCTCCGAATTCCCCCGCTGTCAGGCGTGTGTAGATCCAACTGTTCTGGAAGAAGTAGGAGTCGTGGGTGCTTCCTGGGAATTTGGCCACGATGTCTGTGATTATGTTGGCAGCAACACAGATTACCTGCACATTTATTGAGTGTGTGGACTTTCTGTTCCAGTAGATGTACTCAGTGGCTGCAGGTGGGCAGATTGGGATGACTGTGCCATCAATGCAGCCGATCACACGTGGGAACTGTGCCATTTGGTAAAAGTCAGTCTTGTTCTTCAGCAGTTCCGCATGCGTGTCAGGGAAGCTGATGTAATGAGGCTTTCTCTGTATCATGGCCCCCAGGAGCTTTCTGAAGAAATGGGACAGGCAACTCTGGGACACCCCACCTATCGCAGCTATCACCCCCTGATAACTGCCAGATACAAGCAGGTGTAGGCTACAGAACACCTGCACATGTGGTGGTATGGCGTGCGCCCTTGGTGTTGGGTGCTCCAGGAGTGGGTGCAGGTCCCTTTTCAAGTCCAGGATGGTGTGGGGGTGTAGCCTGTACCTTTCATGGATCTCTGCCTCAGTAAGTTGGAAGAGTGTGATCCGCTGTCTGTAGACTGGAATGTCTGACATAATATCGACAGACAGAATATCGAAATACAAAAATATCGGCACAACAATATCGACATCAAAAATATCGGAATCATATCTTCATAAAGGTAAGTACAAAAATATCGAAAAAATAATATCGTAGTACAAAAATATCGGAATTAAAAATATCGTTTTTTTAAATGTATTAATAATAATGTAAAAATAATTTTAAAATACATATAATTTTACAAATATTAAATAAAAATATTAAAACAAAATTAAAACTAATACATACACATTTAAAATAAATAAAACACTTAATAATTTAATGTAATTTTTTTTTTTAATGTTATTAAATTGATTTAATGTAATTTTTTTTGTTTTTACCCTGTACGCCAGTACCCCAAAAACCCAAAACTGACCCTGAACCCTAAAAATACCCCTTTACCCAAAAACTGAAAACTGACCCTGAACCCTAAAAATACCCCTTTACCTGAAAACTGACCCTGAACCCTAAACATACCCCTTTACCCAAAAACTGAAAACTGACCCTGAACCCTAAAAATACCCCTTTACCCAAAAATTGAAAACTGACCCAGAACCCTAAAAATACCCCTTTACCCAAGAACTGAAAACTGACCCTGAACCCTAAAAATACCCCTTTACCCAAAAACTGAAAACTGACCCTGAACCCTAAAAATACTCCTTTACCCAAAATTAATTAATATTATTTAATTACCAATTAATTATTAATTAACAATAACAATAAAGTAAATATATTAGCACATTAGCTGTAATTAATTAAATTTAATAATTAATATTATTTTTCCCAATTAATTAATTAAGAATAACAAAAAATTATATATAAAAAAATGACTATAATTAATGTAATTAACTAATTAATATTAATGAATTACAAACTAATTAATAAATAAAAATATGTGTTAATTATTAATTAAAATATGTACAAACATATATTAAATAATTAATTATTATTAAATTACCTCCCACCCTATTCCCCTATAAACCCATAACCCGCTACAGAACATATTTATCAATTAATCAATGAATTAAAATTATTTAAAAATTAATTCTCAATTAATTAATTAATTCCTATTAATTAATAATTAATTTAACATAATTAAATTACTTCCCACCCTATTCCCCTATAAACCCACAACCCGCTACAGTAGTAAAAGACAATATTTAATTAAATTACATTAAAAATAAAAAATAAAACATAATAAATACAATATAATATACACTAAATTTATTTAAAAATTGATATTAGTAACATCGAAGTTATTTATTTTGATATTATTGACATCAATATTTAAAACTTCGATATTACTGATATCATACTAATATCGATATTAAGACTGTCGATATTACTTACCTTCGATATTTTGTCCCATCGATATTTAAACTTCGATATTATTGTATATCGATATTTAAAACTCGATATTTTGTCTGTGTACCCTGTAGACTTGCTCCTCCCGTCTCCAGTGCCTCTCTCCTGCTGCCTGTAGCTGTAGCCGCCTGGCTATCACATAGAAAGCCGCCATTCTGATCACACTGTTGCATTTTGGGGCCTGTTTTATAGCCTGCACTTGGTTACCACCTGCTTTCAATCCATGGTAATTACCGACTCTTAAATACCGAATTTCATGAAATTCGGTATTTTAGAAGTTACCTACATCTCTATTCTAATTTTTACCATTTCTTATTTACCGATTCGGTAAATAAGGATTCTGTAACTACCGATTCGGTAATTTAGAATTCGTTAATGTAGATTCGGTATTTACCGATTCATATTTACCGAATCCTTAAATTTGGCCTCCTACATCTCAAATGCCTAAATACCGGTCGGTAAAAGCAAATTTACTGAATTGCGGTCATTACCGACCGGTATTTAGCTACCTACACATGGCTCTAGGACGCTTTGACTTCAGATGCCGACAAGAGGTGGATGGTGTGGAAGTGTAGTCGGGTAAGGAGAAATCTGTGCTCAATATTAGTTATAGCAATAAGAAACAGCACGGGGACAGAAACAGATGTAAAGGCAAACTGAGGCTGCTAGTCTGAAGGCTCTGTGGCTCCACCATGTGAATATTATGTCAGAAATTAAGAACAGACTTCTCGCCAGGTGTTTTGAGTTCTTTGCGAAGCACTCTGGCTTGGAATACAATTCAGGATCCCCTACCAAAGTAAATGTTTGTTTGATGCTAGTTAACCATGGGATTGCAGACACGTTATCCGAGACCAGTCAATCACAAATTGGACATCTTGTGAACTCTGCTTGAGGATTTCTCCAAATCCTCAGCCATAGGGATACAGAACTCAATTTAACAACATATTCCACATAACCCATTCTGACCTCAGAGTGACTCTTAAGGGTGGAAGAGGATTGTAGATCAGACAAAAGCCTTCATAGGAACCTATTTGGCACATTTTCCAATTGATCCACAATTTTGTATCCCCAAGCCCCAGTATCATATGTCCCTTTCACAACACATTTACTTGGAAAAATATGCACTATCTCCTTCACTGGTTTGTGGCCCAATGTAGATGAAAAGCAAGAAGTAGTCAATAGACCTTTGGAATGTGTGAGTGTTGAAAATGGCCCTTTTTGCAGGGTTACCCACCTTTTTCGCCTTCCTCCTCCTCTTTTTCTAATCCTCAAACTCTGAGCACTTTACCACTGCTGACCAGTGCTAAAATGCATGCGCTTCTCTCCTGAATATGTGTATAATTTGTGTATACATGATGGGCATATTTAGTTTACTTATGAGTTCCTTGTATAGTGGTATATGATATGCACAGGGCTTGTCAATTAAATGATACTAGTGGGCTTGTAGCACTGATTGTACAACCCACAGAAGTAGACTTTCAAACCTGTTTCAGGCCAGCCACTGTGATGCCTGTGGGTGCAGTTTACTGCCACTTTGACTTAAAACAACTTTTCAGGGCTTAAACTCCCCTTTTAATACATATGTCACCCCTAAGGTACGCCCTAAATAGCCCTAAAGGAAATATACTTTGTTTCTTCACATGTCCTGAAAGTGACAAGCAGCCCATTTCCTTTTTCACTACTGTGAGGCCTGCTCCTCTCACAGGTTAGCATTGAGAATTCCCTTTTTAAGTGATAATGCCTGATCAGAGAGGAATAGCTACTTTGTGTTTATATCTATGGATTGAGAATGACAAGCCCTGCTTACTGGTAAAGTTTGTATTTGTATTTGTATTGAATTTATTTATAGAGCGCTAACAATCATCCTGAGTAGGATATCACGGCGCTAAAGTTGGATGCTGAGAGGTACAATAACCACACTGAGTGATGATTTATTCTGATTTAGGGAAGAGTAGTGTCTTTAGTTGTTTCCTAAAGGACAGAAGGTCATCTGTCAGTCTAAGACTGGGAGGAAGTTCATTCCACTTAGTAGCCGCCAGATGCGAGAAGGCTCGCTCTCCCATCCTGACAGTCTTCACCCGGGTGGTGGTGGCTCTTCCTAATGTACTTGATCGGAGGTTCCTCGGTGGTCTGTGGAATTCAACTTTATTATGTAAAATGGTAGGGCCTGCGTTATATAGCACCTTGTGTGTGATACATAGTAATTTAAAATTGGCTCTTTGTCGCATCGGGAGCCAATGAAGCTCTCGCATGCAGCTTTTAGCCGAATCAAATTTCTTTTTATTACAGACAGCCTTTGCCGCGGCATTTTGTACTATCTGCAGTTTGGAAAAGAGATAGTCTGCCATTCCGACAAACAGTGAGTTGCCATAGTCCAATCTGCTCATCAGCAATGACTGAACCAGAGTTTTCCTACATTCAGTCGGGATCCAGGGGAAAACTCGTCTGAGCATTTTCAGCAATGCAAAGCTTTTGCCGCAGACAGTGGAGACATGTGATTTCATGGACAGAGCACTGTCCAATACCACTCCCAGGTTTTTTGCTTTTGGGGTGGGATTCGGAGGCAACCCCAGGTTGCTTGGCCACCAGCTGTTATCCCCGAGCTGGGGATTTTTGCCAAACAAGAGGATTTCTGACTTGTCTGCATTTAATCTCAGACAATGCTCTTGCATCCAGTTGGCCAGTTCAGTCAGGCAGTTTATCAGTCGGGTTTTAGGATCATCCTTTTCATCAATGGTAACCATTAACTGGGTGTCGTCAGCATAAGAACACATTTCGACACCCCACCGTCTTCCAATGGCTGCCAATGAGGAAACGAAAACATTAAACAAAGTTGGACTGAGTGAGGCCCCCTGGGGCACCCCATATTTAATGTTTCGCGGGGGAGAGATGAAGTCACCCAAACACACTGATTGTGTTCGATCCTCCAGAAAAGATTTTAGCCATCCCAATGCCTTGTCTCGTATACCTTTCCCTTCCAGGGCTTTCAGTAATTGGTCGTGTGGAACGGTATCAAAAGCCGCTGATAAATCAAGGAGTATCAGAACGACTGTCTTGCCTTGATCTACCTGATCTAAAGTTGAATTTGGCATTACCATTTTAGGAGTTCCACTTTTAGAAAGTGGGCATTTCTCGTCTCTCTGCTTTTGTGTGCCTTTCAGCCTGTCTCCAGTACACGTCTGGGTTTGGTAGACTTTGTGCATTCCCTCTAGACAGCCACACGTACACAACACTAGGCTGCATCTGCATTCCTCTGCATACTGATGGGTCTTTCTGTGCAGAGGGCAGGGGAGGAACTTACACATACACTGCAATAGGTGGTGACCTGCCCTCACACAAAGCTCTGATTAACCCTCCAGGGATAGCCTGGCAGACAGGACTGGGCTGAAAGGGGACCTGCGCACTTCAAAGACTTTAAAGTCATCACCACATCAAAGGCACTTTTAGGTATAAGTACTGGGTCTCTGATCCCTTCTAATCAGACACTTTTTGACCTGTAACCAGACATCGCTGGCTCTACATCTGCACATTGCCAGGACTGCTGTGCAGCCAACAGGGACTGCCACACTTCTAATTGCTCTGCTGTGTTGGGCTGCTGCTTCTTGTTAAACTGCAGGAGGGACTGCCACTTTGCTGTGCTGGCCTGTTGCCTGCTACCTGCTACCTGCTACCTGCTACCTCTGTGCTGTGACTGACATAAAGTGTTCTCCAAGGGCTTGTTAACTTGCTCTCTCTTCCTAAAGGTGTCAGGGCCATCAAAGACTTTTGCCGTACCAGCACTGCTGTTGTACTCTGAGTCCAGCAGCTGAAGATTTACCAGATTCGGTGCTTCCTTTGTCGGAAAGTTGGGCACTTTTATTTACTTGAACACAGCACTCATGGTGCAGGAGAACATCTCATGTTGTAAGGACACTCACACCGTGAGAGAGAAGCAATCATCTTGAGGCTGCCAGCTGAGCAAAGCTGATTCCCCTTGCCTGACGCATTGTCAGGATAACGCTGAGTGCAATGACAACATCATCTCTGACCACCATCTCTCAGCCCAACCAGTGCGACCTGCCATGGCCTGAGTGAGGACATTGCTGCTTCGGAAGCGCTGTCCTGGAGGTCAGCGGTACAAAAGGGGGTGGTGATGGACGGAGATTTCATGGGAACAGTCCAGCCCGAACTGTCAAGCCATGTCTTCCCTGGACCGGAAACAAGCTTCCGAGGACCGGTTTCTGGCATTCCAGCCATCTTCAGCCCGGCTTGCTTGAATCCAGTGGCAAAGTGAGCAAGGGACGCACGTCTGAGCATACCCTGCCACACTTATGGCAGCCAAAAGCGGTGCAAAAGGGGGTGGTGATGGACGGAGCATCTGAATCAATCAAACACTCACACCCAGTCAAAAGATCTGGGTTTAATCCATCACCGTTTTTTAGCCCACTCTGCCACCCCAGTTCAGACATGGCTATATGCAAATCAGTCTGACCCTGTGCCTCATGGGAAGAGTCCAGCCCGAACTGCCAAGCCATGTCTTCCCTGGACCGGAAACAAGCTTCCGAGGACCGGTTTCTGGCATTCCAGCCGTCTTCAGCCTGGCTTGCTTGAATCCAGTGGCAAAGTGAGCAAGGGACTCACGTCTGAGCATACCCTGCCATACTTATGGCGGCCAAAAGCAGTACTAAACGGGGTGGTGATGGACGGAGCATCTGAAACAATCAAACACTCACACCCAGTCAAAAGATCTGGGTTTAATCCATCACCGTTCTTTAGCCCACTCTGCCACCCCAGTTCAGACATGGCTATATGCAAATCAGTCTGACCCTGTGCCTCATGGGAACAGTCCAGCCCGAACTGCCAAGCCATGTCTTCCCTGGACCGGAAAAAAGCTTCCGAGGACCGGTTTCTGGCATTCCAGCGGTCTTCAGCCCGGCTTGCTTGAATCCAGTGGCAAAGTGAGTAAGGGACTCACGTCTGAGCATACCCTGCCACACTTATGGCGGCCAAAAGCGGTACAAAAGGAGGTCAGCAACGCCGTAGACTATCCCAACCTCATGGCCTCGTTTGAAGGTACTGTCATGCAAATGGATCTGAGTGGTCCCAATCAGCTGTAAAGTGTGCCTTGTAGACCGCTGTTCGCATTCCATGTGCCTGTCTCAGGGAACTCTGTCCAGATCTCCTGAGACCATGATCTGGGCCCATCTGAACCCATACTAATGTATTCATCTATATTTGAAGATCTTTAGAGGGGATCCAACCGGAACCATAAAGCACTGTTTTTTTATCACATTTGAAAGACACTAATAACTTGAGAACTGTACATCGATCTTTATCGTTCTAAACTTGTTTGCTTCAGCACAAAGAGTGTTATCTTTAAACACTTATATCTTGAGAAACATATATTGTATTTTTATTGTTTTGGTCTTATGTTGTTCAGAATATAATAAGCTATATTTCTAAACCATTGTAGAGTCTTTTTGCGAGGTATTGATTGTGTTACAGTGTGTGTGTGTGTTGCACAAATACTTTACACATTGCCTTTTGAGAAAAGCCTGCCTGCTCTGTGCAAGCTACCACAGGGTGGGCACAGGTTATCCTAGTAATGGATCTAGCTTACCCTGACTGGTTTGGGTGTATACCTTAGTCAACCGGAAACCCCAGTTCTAACAACAAGCTCTTAAATTGAGTAGGAAATTCAAATTAATAGTTGTATCTAATGGGATACCCAATGAAATAAAGTTCTGCACCTTGGCCATCTCACCCCCTGCAATATGATATTTCTTAGTTTTGGTTTTTTTGGATCGACATTTCATAATAAAAGATTTAGTCAAGTTTTCAAACTAAGATTGTTCTTGAAATTACCAAAGGCATATCAAAGGGCTTTGAGGCCATTCTTGTGATTAAGACCACATTGCATGACCAGTGGTAAAGTGCTTGTGCTCACTCCCTACAAAATGGTACAATTGGTATGTACCTAATTGGTACATTTGATTTACTTGTAAGGCCCTATAAGATGGTATTACCTGTTGTCAGGCATATGAGTTAAGTGCAACTAATGGGGCTACAACACTCTACCACCAACCAATGTAGCCTTTTGAAACATGTCTCAGACCTGCCTGTACAGCCTGTAGTGCAGTTTTAAGCTGCAATTTCGAATGAACCTTTTGCCGTGCCTAGACCTTCTTTTTTAATACATGTAAGTCACCCCTAAAGTATGCCTTAAAGGCTACTTGGGCAGGGTGCATTGTATTTAAAAACTAGGACAGGTGTCCTTATGTTGTATATGTTGTGAGTAATTGGATTGTTGGTTGACTGGGGTATGAGCCCAAGTCAAGCAGCAAACAGTATTCAAGTCAGAGTAAGAAGCAGGGAAACCCTAAGTATTCCTGTGCTCACCCTCTGGTAGCTTGGCTCAGAGCAGTCAGGCTTTACTTTAGAAGCAATGTGTAAAGTATTTGTGAAATACTTCATACAGTAAAACAGTGAAAACACCACACAAAAAGAATCCACACCAGGTTAGCAAAATATAACTTAATTTAATAAATAAAACAAGACCAAAATGACAAAAATCCAATCAGGAAGTGCATATTGCTAGGATCTTATAAGTAAATTAAATATGTCAATTGTGGATATGTTTAGGGAAGTGAGCACAAACACATTAGCACTGGTTAGCAGTCCTAAAGCCAAAATAAGCAAACATTCAGCAAAATTGGAGGCAAGCAGTCAAAATGTTTGGCGGCAGCCCACCCTAAGATTATTGGTCTAGCACATGACCTGGCAGTAAAAAGTCTTAAAGCTGTTTTTCACTACTGCAAGGTCTATCTTCCCTATTGACTAACACTGGGTTGCATTATTAAATGTGTGCTAACTTTGGTTTGGGGCAGGTAGAGACATACTGTTTGGAGTCAAATTAATTTAAGTCACAATACTAAAAATGCAATTTTTAGAAAGGTGGCAATTTCTTGTTTTAAATAAACAAAGTGGAATCCACTCAAGGTGGTGATCCCAAAAGTGATGGGGAGACACACAGTGTTGTTTAAATGCCCCTCACACACCAACAGGCCCCTTGGTGTCATGCTTCATCATCGGGGCCTTCGCACCCCTCTACGGGATGCGGCGTGCTTCGACTAGCGAGTGCGCAGGAGCACTTGGAAGTGAACTATGTGTGGGGGTGTGTGTGTATATATAACCAAAGTGTGAGTGAGGTGAGGTGAAAAAAAGTGAAAAAATTAAAAGATACCTGGCACGTGGGAGAAAAACAGAATTTTATTAGTCCCCGGCTGGTATTGTTAAAAAAAGTGCAAAGCGTGGTTGGATAGATACGAGTTAAGGTATCTGAAACCACTGTGAAAGTGTCAACATGTTTCGGAGGGCACAGCCTCCTTCTTCAGGACGAGGGTTATGCACTTTCCCTCACCTTACTCACATGTAAAGTGTAAAAGTGTTTCATTAAAAATTACCACAATGTGTAATGTTCCTAACAATGTTATTTAGTGTTAGTGAATGTCGTTGCGCCCAGTTGGCGAGAGAACCTGTAAAGAGAAATGCATACTTGAATACATACCAACAGATTCATTGAAAAAGAAGGAACAGGCCTTCTCAAAATATCACGAGGTCAAACCCAAAAAATACTGGGACCTTTGTGATGAAAAAACACACTAAAGTACATCACTGTACTGACATACACAAATACATACAAAACACAAATATACTCTCAACTCTGATGGAAAAAGAGAGCATCTAGTCAATAAGAGAAAGTCTTACTTAGAGTTCTAATATGTAAAACCTCATGAGCCTAAGCGTATATTGGGGATCCCTCCTTCCTGCTCAGAAAGACCTAAAACAACATTAGTAATCCGGGTTCAGTTGGAAAAAGGGAAAGTATAAAGTCTACCATAACTATGGAGAAAGAAAATCTGTCTGCTGTCACCCATTAACTCACGGTTACTGCATGTGCCATTCGCCTGCCTTCCCTCAACGCGGCTCCGATGAAGTGAGCCTCTCTAGGGTCAAAGCCCTTTAAATATACTATCCCTCGTGGTAATTAGTGTTGGCTAATTGGTTAATGAGAGTCGGTATATGCCCAAATATAGCGGACGCCATTGCCGATAATCCGGTACTGCGCTCCCGCGGTACACTATCTGCACGCATGCGCAGAATGCCTGTCTTCTGCGCATGCGCGGTCAGAGAAGCGATCGCGCATGCCTCGAAAAGGGAACACCACGCTCACTGGGAGGCGATGTCTCCGCTACAGTTAACTAGCTCGAACATGGAAAAACGGGGCCATGAATCTTGATATTAAATGTATATTATGCAATAAGAAAAAAGGGACATTGCCAGGCTTATGTTTATCCTTCGGTTTTTTGAAAAACGGAGTGAGTTGGCTATACAGCACTGATGGATCAGGAGTGCTATGCTGGGGGGTCACAATACCAAACACATAGGTGGTGACAATTGGAAGGCTAAGGAACCAAAGAGATGTTATTATAAACAGTTCATGGGCCAAAAACGCCAAGGCGATTATGTTCAAACACAGTTTATCTCAAGAGGTTCCACGGGATTGAATCATTCAGCCCCGTGACGTCAGTTCCCAACCTGAACACCCACCGCTGTTCCTTTTCCAAAAGGCCCACCTCTGAAGGTAATTGTTCAATGACTGTCCACTGCAGTTCATTCACGCAGTGTTGATGTTCAATGAAATGGGTAGACATTTTGGTGGTGAGTTTTTTACACCTAATGTTACTTTTGTGTTCGTTGATTCTTGTTTTGACAGGTCTTGTTGTCATACCAACGTATTCTTTTCCACAGGGGCACGAGATTAAATACACAACATTCTTGCTGTTGCAATTTGTAAACTTACGTTGCTCCCACTGTGTCCCATTTGAGAAAGTTAAGTTTAGGCTTTTTTTAGTGAGGTGAAGTATGGGAAGGGGTCCCAGTAAGCATGAAACAATAACAAAGAATATACCAATAATCAAAGAGACAAATCATAGAGACACATTGTTTAATTCACAATGCGCTGGTATCATGAATATACGTCACTTATAAACATTCATTAGTCAGTGACTATTTTGCAGTGCCCCAAAGGTTGGGAAAGAAGGGAGGGGGTTGGTGATACGTGTGGGTAATAGGTGAGGGAGAAAGGGTTTGAAGTGACAGTAAAATCGACGAATAGGACAAATTCAATAGAGTTACATATTAATGTACCCAAAAAACGACCAATAGGTTCATATAGATTATTTGCCAAACATCATACTCCAATTATACAATTAATGAAAACAGTGGGGTGTGGAGTTGACAGCAGAAAACAGTGTGTTGTCGACGTTTCGACCCTCGTTCGCAGATATAGGTATTGATCTTGCAGTGGGGTCTTCCTCAGGACTGGGGAGGTGGGGACACGTGACCACAACCGTGGTGTGTAACAAGACCCGTTTGTTAAAGGGTTGATATTGCCCGTGGATCGAGATGTCACTCGGAACCGCCTTGTAAATAGAGGGTCCAACAAAGCTCCAACATGGGCGGTGGCTCCGACAGCCGTATAGTCATTGGCATTCGGCGTGGGGTAGCAGACACTCGCGCTGGTGCATCGAGTTAAGTGCAGGACGGAATCTGGAATGAATCCGAAGCCGTTCACTGCTCGCATACCACCGCCCATGTTGGAGCTTTTTTGGACCCTCTATTTACAAGGCGGTTCCGAGTGACATCTCGATCCACGGGCAATATCAACCCTTTAACAAACGGGTCTTGTTACACACCACGGTTGTGGTCACGTGTCCCCACCTCCCCAGTCCTGAGGAAGACCCCACTGCAAGATCAATACCTATATCTGCGAACGAGGGTCGAAACGTCGACAACACACTGTTTTCTGCTGTCAACTCCACACCCCACTGTTTTCATTAATTGTATAATTGGAGTATGATGTTTGGCAAATAATCTATATGAACCTATTGGTCGTTTTCTGGGTACATTAATATGTAACTCTATTGAATTTGTCCTATTCGTCGATTTTACTGTCACTTCAAACCCTTTCTCCCTCACCTATTACCCACACGTATCACCAACCCCCTCCCTTCTTTCCCAACCTTTGGGGCACTGCAAAATAGTCACTGACTAATGAATGTTTATAAGTGACGTATATTCATGATACCAGCGCATTGTGAATTAAACAATGTGTCTCTATGATTTGTCTCTTTGATTATTGGTATATTCTTTGTTATTGTTTCATGCTTACTGGGACCCCTTCCCATACTTCAATTGACAACCCAGGTCCCCGTAACTTTGTCTGGGTATAACCCCCCTATTTATAGCCTTTTTTAGTGAGGTGGCAGTTGTTACAGTTACCACATGGGTAGTGACCATGTAAGCCCTGGAGTCTCGTTTGATCATTTTTCGTAGGGGGCGGTCTTGTATGGACAAGCATGTCCCTCAAGTTCCTACCCCTCCTGTGTGCAAACAAAGGTTTCTCCAATGATAGACCACTACTTGTTAGAGTGCGCCAGTGTTTGTTTACCAACTTGGTCACCTGGTTGGTTACCGGGCTGTATGTGGTAACACATACTGTTCTTTTCTCTGCCTCCTCCCTACAGGGATTATCCTCTAGGAGTGCTTCACGATTATTGTTCCTGGCCCTTTTTGAAGCTTTTCTGATCACAGGTTCTGGATACTTCCTCTGTTTTAGTTTTACACTTAGGTCCTTGGCCTGAGATTTATATTTTTCAATATCACTGCAGTTCCGCCGCAGGCGCAGGAACTGTCCATAAGGTAGGTTCTCCCTCAGATGACGTGGATGAAAACTGTCAAATCTGAGGAGGCAGTTCCTGGCTGTTGACTTGAAATGTGTTTCAGTTTTTAGGGTCCCTGCTTCATGATAAATGTTTAAATCCAGGAATACCATGCTCTGGTTGGATGCCTGGTGGGTAAATTTCAAGAAAGCATTCTGGTTGTTGAGCCAAACAGTAAAATCAGTTACCGTGGCCATTTCTCCTTCCCAGATAACCAAGATGTCATCTATATATCTCCGCCAGGTACGTATCTTCGTCCTGTATGGGTTATCTGGGTGTAGAATTTTGGTAGACTCAAGATGATGGACATATAGTCCCGCCAGGCTCGGGGCAAAAGTACTGCCCATACTGGTCCCATGTTTTTGCCAGAAGAGGGTGCCCTCGTACTCAAAGAAATTTTTAGTCAGGGCCAATGAAATACATTCCAGCACTACATTCCGTGGGGTATGGTATTCCCAGTTTTTTGAATGTAGGACCTCCTCGATGATTTGTAAGGTCTCCTCGTGTGGGAGGCTAGTATAAAGGCTCTCCACATCGAGACTGAGGAGCATCTGGGAGCTGGGGTCAAATGTCTGGTCTTTCAGCAATTGGAGTACTGCCTTAGTATCTTTCAGATATGTGTCAGTGGCCTGCACAATTGGTCTGAGAAAAGCATCCGCAAATTTGGACAGAGGTTCCAAAATGGACGAGATGCCTGAGACGATGGGGCGACCAGGAGGGTTATCAAGGTTTTTATGCACCTTGGGTATAGTGTAAAAATAAGGAGTTCGTGGGTTCTTTTGTATCAGGAACTCCGACTCCTTTTTGGTGATCCAGTCATGGGCAAGTGCCTCTTCCACCATGCCTCCTATCTGAACTCTCAATGATTCAGTTGGATCTTCAGTGAGGATCTGATAATTTCTATTGTCAGACAAAAGCCTCCTGCATTCCTTATCATAGGCTATGGTGGTTTGGATAACTATTGCCCCACCCTTGTCCGCGGGTTTTATGATCAAGTCTTTTTTCATCCTCAACTCCTTGATGGCCTCATTTTCCATCCTTGACATGTTCTGAAAGGTCTGTTTATTTTCTAGACTCTTTAAGTCTTGCATTATGGCCTTTTCAAAAGCCAACACGTCTACCGGAAGTTGATTATCTAAAGGTGTGAAAGTTGATCTTGGTCTTAAACCGGTGTCTGAGGTCTCTGTGGGTGGCTCCTTGTCTTTGAAAAAAGCCCGCAGTTTTATAGTTCTGATGAACTCCTGCATTTCTTTATGCAATAAGAAAATGTCTGGTTTGTTCGTCGGGACATATCCTAGACCTTTATTTAGTACCTCCCTCTGTGAATCAGTGAGGGGCCAGGGAGTTATGTTAATAACTAGGTCCCCCTGCTGCTCGATGACGCCTGGTTCGCTGCCATGCTTCTCGTCACTACCCGTGGGTCTGCCTCCTCTGTGGGTTGCCAATTGACGTTGTTGCCCTTCTTGTTCCGCCCTCTGCGTGATCCTTGGCCCCAGGATAAAAAAGGCTGTTGGTTCTGGGGAGCATTGGTTTGGTCCGGAACCCATTGTGGGTACATTTGTCCCATCTGTGGTGGTACAAATTGATATTGTGGGAATTGGAACGGCGGTTGGTAAGGATTAAATTGAGGACCTTGAAAACCTCGCCAACCACGTTGGCGTGGAAATTGAGCCCTTTGTTGACGGAATCCTCCCCTTTGTTTTCTTTGTTGAAAACCACCTGATTTGTTGCTTGAATTACTGCTATCCGAGTTGACGCTGTCAGTGTCACTTGAGTTGTCTTTCATGACATAGTCAGCTCGGGTGTAGGGGTAGGCTCTCTCAGGGGTAAAGCGATCTTTATCTTTTTTGAATTTGTTAAACTTGCTTTGTTTCAAGGTCGCCTCAAAATCCTTCATTTGTTGATTTAGCTCTTCCAGGCCTTTCTTTAGGTCTGCGGGGGAAATGAAAGATTTGAGCTGTACTTCTAGTCTTTGAATCTCCACTTTTAATTCCACTGACTTTCTCGCGGCAGTTTGAACTATGAGTACCAGCCAATCCCTGGTACAATGCCACGAGATAAGTGACCACGCCTTTTTGAAAACGAGATCATCCTGGAAAATAAAAGGTTCAGTTTTGACTAGTAGGCCTTGAGGAGCCATCTTGCTTCGTAAATACTCTCTCATTAGTAAGCCATGGAGGGCTGTCCTGATTTGGGTTTTGCGGATATTCATTAGTTCATCCCAGTCTGCTACAGCTGGGCCGGGGTCACTGTTACTAAGGCCTTCAAAGGGTTTGTCATCAGCCAGGATACGGTCGATATCGTCCTCGCTAAAGGTCAATCCATGTTCATCCTCCATGATATTAGATGAGGAGAGCCGGAGGGTTATGAGACTAGAGTGTTTTGTATGTGTGTATGTGTATGTCTAGGTGTGGAAAAACATAAATGGGAAAGGGGCTCCCACAGCTGTGCGCTGTCAATACACAAAATGTAACAAAAGGGGGAGAGAGAGAGTCAGTGGATTCGGTCTCCCTGTACGCATAAATAAACAAAGTGGAATCCACTCAAGGTGGTGATCCCAAAAGTGATGGGGAGACACACAGTGTTGTTTAAATGCCCCTCACACACCAACAGGCCCCTTGGTGTCATGCTTCATCATCGGGGCCTTCGCACCCCTCTACGGGATGCGGCGTGCTTCGACTAGCGAGTGCGCAGGAGCACTTGGAAGTGAACTATGTGTGGGGGTGTGTGTGTATATATAACCAAAGTGTGAGTGAGGTGAGGTGAAAAAAGTGAAAAAATTAAAAGATACCTGGCACGTGGGAGAAAAACAGAATTTTATTAGTCCCCGGCTGGTATTGTTAAAAAAAGTGCAAAGCGTGGTTGGATAGATACGAGTTAAGGTATCTGAAACCACTGTGAAAGTGTCAACATGTTTCGGAGGGCACAGCCTCCTTCTTCAGGACGAGGGTTATGCACTTTCCCTCACCTTACTCACATGTGAAGTGTAAAAGTGTTTCATTAAAAATTACCACAATGTGTAATGTTCCTAACAATGTTATTTAGTGTTAGTGAATGTCGTTGCGCCCAGTTGGCGAGAGAACCTGTAAAGAGAAATGCATACTTGAATACATACCAACAGATTCATTGAAAAAGAAGGAACAGGCCTTCTCAAAATATCACGAGGTCAAACCCAAAAAATACTGGGACCTTTGTGATGAAAAAACACACTAAAGTACATCACTGTACTGACATACACAAATACATACAAAACACAAATATACTCTCAACTCTCCGAAACATGTTGACACTTTCACAGTGGTTTCAGATACCTTAACTCGTATCTATCCAACCACGCTTTGCACTTTTTTTAACAATACCAGCCCGGGACTAATAAAATTCTGTTTTTCTCCCACGTGCCAGGTATCTTTTAATTTTTTCACTTTTTTCACCTCACCTCACTCACACTTTGGTTATATATACACACACACCCCCACACATAGTTCACTTCCAAGTGCTCCTGCGCACTCGCTAGTCGAAGCACGCCGCATCCCGTAGAGGGGTGCGAAGGCCCCGATGATGAAGCATGACACCAAGGGGCCTGTTGGTGTGTGAGGGGCATTTAAACAACACTGTGTGTCTCCCCATCACTTTTGGGATCACCACCTTGAGTGGATTCCACTTTGTTTATTTATGCGTACAGGGAGACCGAATCCACTGACTCTCTCTCTCCCCCTTTTGTTACATTTTGTGTATTGACAGCGCACAGCTGTGGGAGCCCCTTTCCCATTTATGTTTTTCCACACCTAGACATACACATACACACATACAAAACACTCTAGTCTCATAACCCTCCGGCTCTCCTCATCTAATATCATGGAGGATGAACATGGATTGACCTTTAGCGAGGACGATATCGACCGTATCCTGGCTGATGACAAACCCTTTGAAGGCCTTAGTAACAGTGACCCCGGCCCAGCTGTAGCAGACTGAGATGAACTAATGAATATCCGCAAAACCCAAATCAGGACAGCCCTCCATGGCTTACTAATGAGAGAGTATTTACGAAGCAAGATGGCTCCTCAAGGCCTACTAGTCAAAACTGAACCTTTTATTTTCCAGGATGATCTCGTTTTCAAAAAGGCGTGGTCACTTATCTCGTGGCATTGTACCAGGGATTGGCTGGTACTCATAGTTCAAACTGCCGCGAGAAAGTCAGTGGAATTAAAAGTGGAGATTCAAAGACTAGAAGTACAGCTCAAATCTTTCATTTCCCCCGCAGACCTAAAGAAAGGCCTGGAAGAGCTAAATCAACAAATGAAGGATTTTGAGGCGACCTTGAAACAAAGCAAGTTTAACAAATTCAAAAAAGATAAAGATCGCTTTACCCCTGAGAGAGCCTACCCCTACACCCGAGCTGACTATGTCATGAAAGACAACTCAAGTGACACTGACAGCGTCAACTCGGATAGCAGTAATTCAAGCAACAAATCAGGTGGTTTTCAACAAAGAAAACAAAGGGGAGGATTCCGTCAACAAAGGGCTCAATTTCCACGCCAACGTGGTTGGCGAGGTTTTCAAGGTCCTCAATTTAATCCTTACCAACCGCCGTTCCAATTCCCACAATATCAATTTGTACCACCACAGATGGGACAAATGTACCCACAATGGGTTCCGGACCAAACCAATGCTCCCCAGAACCAACAGCCTTTTTTATCCTGGGGCTAAGGATCACGCAGAGGGCGGAACAAGAAGGGCAACAACGTCAATTGGCAACCCACAGAGGAGGCAGACCCACGGGTAGTGACGAGAAGCATGGCAGCGAACCAGGCGTCATCGAGCAGCAGGGGGACCTAGTTATTAACATAACTCCCTGGCCCCTCACTGATTCACAGAGGGAGGTACTAAATAAAGGTCTAGGATATGTCCCGACGAACAAACCAGACATTTTCTTATTGCATAAAGAAATGCAGGAGTTCATCAGAACTATAAAACTGCGGGCTTTTTTCAAAGACAAGGAGCCACCCACAGAGACCTCAGACACCGGTTTAAGACCAAGATCAACTTTCACACCTTTAGATAATCAACTTCCGGTAGAGGTGTTGGCTTTTGAAAAGGCCATAATGCAAGACTTAAAGAGTCTAGAAAATAAACAGACCTTTCAGAACATGTCAAGGATGGAAAATGAGGCCATCAAGGAGTTGAGGATGAAAAAAGACTTGATCATAAAACCCGCGGACAAGGGTGGGGCAATAGTTATCCAAACCACCATAGCCTATGATAAGGAATGCAGGAGGCTTTTGTCTGACAATAGAAATTATCAGATCCTCACTGAAGATCCAACTGAATCATTGAGAGTTCAGATAGGAGGCATGGTGGAAGAGGCACTTGCCCATGACTGGATCACCAAAAAGGAGTCGGAGTTCCTGATACAAAAGAACCCACGAACTCCTTATTTTTACACTATACCCAAGGTGCATAAAAACCTTGATAACCCTCCTGGTCGCCCCATCGTCTCAGGCATCTCGTCCATTTTGGAACCTCTGTCCAAATTTGCGGATGCTTTTCTCAGACCAATTGTGCAGGCCACTGACACATATCTGAAAGATACTAAGGCAGTACTCCAATTGCTGAAAGACCAGACATTTGACCCCAGCTCCCAGATGCTCCTCAGTCTCGATGTGGAGAGCCTTTATACTAGCCTCCCACACGAGGAGACCTTACAAATCATCGAGGAGGTCCTACATTCAAAAAACTGGGAATACCATACCCCACGGAATGTAGTGCTGGAATGTATTTCATTGGCCCTGACTAAAAATTTCTTTGAGTACGAGGGCACCCTCTTCTGGCAAAAACATGGGACCAGTATGGGCAGTACTTTTGCCCCGAGCCTGGCGGGACTATATGTCCATCATCTTGAGTCTACCAAAATTCTACACCCAGATAACCCATACAGGACGAAGATACGTACCTGGCGGAGATATATAGATGACATCTTGGTTATCTGGGAAGGAGACATGGCCACGGTAACTGATTTTACTGTTTGGCTCAACAACCAGAATGCTTTCTTGAAATTTACCCACCAGGCATCCAACCAGAGCATGGTATTCCTGGATTTAAACATTTATCATGAAGCAGGGACCCTAAAAACTGAAACACATTTCAAGTCAACAGCCAGGAACTGCCTCCTCAGATTTGACAGTTTTCATCCACGTCATCTGAGGGAGAACCTACCTTATGGACAGTTCCTGCGCCTGCGGCGGAACTGCAGTGATATTGAAAAATATAAATCTCAGGCCAAGGACCTAAGTGTAAAACTAAAACAGAGGAAGTATCCAGAACCTGTGATCAGAAAAGCTTCAAAAAGGGCCAGGAACAATAATCGTGAAGCACTCCTAGAGGATAATCCCCGTAGGGAGGAGGCAGAGAAAAGAACAGTATGTGTTACCACATACAGCCCGGTAACCAACCAGGTGACCAAGTTGGTAAACAAACACTGGCGCACTCTAACAAGTAGTGGTCTATCATTGGAGAAACCTTTGTTTGCACACAGGAGGGGTAGGAACTTGAGGGACATGCTTGTCCATACAAGACCGCCCCCTACGAAAAATGATCAAACGAGACTCCAGGGCTTACATGGTCACTACCCATGTGGTAACTGTAACAACTGCCACCTCACTGAAAAAAGCCTAAACTTAACTTTCTCAAATGGGACACAGTGGGAGCAACGTAAGTTTACAAATTGCAACAGCAAGAATGTTGTGTATTTAATCTCGTGCCCCTGTGGAAAAGAATACGTTGGTATGACAACAAGACCTGTCAAAACAAGAATCAACGAACACAAAAGTAACATTAGGTGTAAAAAACTCACCACCAAAATGTCTACCCATTTCATTGAACATCAACACTGCGTGAATGAACTGCAGTGGACAGTCATTGAACAATTACCTTCAGAGGTGGGCCTTTTGGAAAAGGAACAGCGGTGGGTGTTCAGGTTGGGAACTGACGTCACAGGGCTGAATGATTCAATCCCGTGGAACCTCTTGAGATAAACTGTGTTTGAACATAATCGCCTTGGCGTTTTTGGCCCATGAACTGTTTATAATAACATCTCTTTGGTTCCTTAGCCTTCCAATTGTCACCACCTATGTGTTTGGTATTGTGACCCCCCAGCATAGCACTCCTGATCCATCAGTGCTGTATAGCCAACTCACTCCGTTTTTCAAAAAACCGAAGGATAAACATAAGCCTGGCAATGTCCCTTTTTTCTTATTGCATAATATACATTTAATATCAAGATTCATGGCCCCGTTTTTCCATGTTCGAGCTAGTTAACTGTAGCGGAGACATCGCCTCCCAGTGAGCGTGGTGTTCCCTTTTCGAGGCATGCGCGATCGCTTCTCTGACCGCGCATGCGCAGAAGACAGGCATTCTGCGCATGCGTGCAGATAGTGTACCGCGGGAGCGCAGTACCGGATTATCGGCAATGGCGTCCGCTATATTTGGGCATATACCGACTCTCATTAACCAATTAGCCAACACTAATTACCACGAGGGATAGTATATTTAAAGGGCTTTGACCCTAGAGAGGCTCACTTCATCGGAGCCGCGTTGAGGGAAGGCAGGCGAATGGCACATGCAGTAACCGTGAGTTAATGGGTGACAGCAGACAGATTTTCTTTCTCCATAGTTATGGTAGACTTTATACTTTCCCTTTTTCCAACTGAACCCGGATTACTAATGTTGTTTTAGGTCTTTCTGAGCAGGAAGGAGGGATCCCCAATATACGCTTAGGCTCATGAGGTTTTACATATTAGAACTCTAAGTAAGACTTTCTCTTATTGACTAGATGCTCTCTTTTTCCATCAGAGTTGAGAGTATATTTGTGTTTTGTATGTATTTGTGTATGTCAGTACAGTGATGTACTTTAGTGTGTTTTTTCATCACAAAGGTCCCAGTATTTTTTGGGTTTGACCTCGTGATATTTTGAGAAGGCCTGTTCCTTCTTTTTCAATGAATCTGTTGGTATGTATTCAAGTATGCATTTCTCTTTACAGGTTCTCTCGCCAACTGGGCGCAACGACATTCACTAACACTAAATAACATTGTTAGGAACATTACACATTGTGGTAATTTTTAATGAAACACTTTTACACTTTACATGTGAGTAAGGTGAGGGAAAGTGCATAACCCTCGTCCTGAAGAAGGAGGCTGTGCCCTCCGAAACATGTTGACACTTTCACAGTGGTTTCAGATACCTTAACTCGTATCTATCCAACCACGCTTTGCACTTTTTTTAACAATACCAGCCGGGGACTAATAAAATTCTGTTTTTCTCCCACGTGCCAGGTATCTTTTAATTTTTTCACTTTTTTCACCTCACCTCACTCACACTTTGGTTATATATACACACACACCCCCACACATAGTTCACTTCCAAGTGCTCCTGCGCACTCGCTAGTCGAAGCACGCCGCATCCCGTAGAGGGGTGCGAAGGCCCCGATGATGAAGCATGACACCAAGGGGCCTGTTGGTGTGTGAGGGGCATTTAAACAACACTGTGTGTCTCCCCATCACTTTTGGGATCACCACCTTGAGTGGATTCCACTTTGTTTATTTATGCGTACAGGGAGACCGAATCCACTGACTCTCTCTCTCCCCCTTTTGTTACATTTTGAATTTCTTGTTTTAGCCATTTGTGCCTTCTGCCAGTGACCTAGGTCACATGACTGTGAATGGTTCTGCTGGTGGGCTTTGTGTATTCCTCTCAGACAGTGATAAAAAAGGGGACTAGGTGTGGAAAGCATGTGCCAGTCGGCCTGGAGGGCCAGGGTCAAAGCTGTCCCCTGCCCACTTACATTTCAATGGGCTTGCATCAAGCACACACAAAGGAACCTGACATTAGTCTTTTGTCACTCCAGACTTCTTTGAGCTTTAACAGGGGAAGGGAATGGAAGAACTTTCAGAACCAGGTGTATGGGCAGGACAGAGTGTTCCTGCACCAGGTATAAATATTGGGCTCCCAGAACAACTTTTCAGTACACTCCTGAACCTGCGTACATTACAGAAGAAGGACTGCCCTGCCACCAGAGGACTGCCTTGCTGCTACCAGAAGACTGCCCTGCTGCTACCAGAGGGTGGTCATGCTGCTACCAGAGGATTGCTTTTCTCTCTTTGCTCGCTGCAAAGGAAGATTGGACTTCCTCCCTTCATCCCAGGCTAACCTGAGTGACCCAAGGGTCCATCGACTGAACTTCTATGTGAGCTACAGAGACACAACAAGCTTCAGAGGCCTTCCTGAAATTGCCCATCTGACATGTTGGGCAGCTGCACCTGGCCTGCCTGGGCCTGCACCTGGACCTGCCAGAGTCCTGCTGCTGGAGTGAGTCCCTAATCCCCAAGAGCTGCCTCCCAAGGTCCTGCACCCATGGCTGCCATCAAAGTGTACTTCCCCCTGCCTAACTGTGGGCTACATTGGAAATGAGGCAGAATGCCGCAACTCAGCATCAGACCTCCCATCGCAGCCTTTGCAGCTCCTCATCATAACCTACTCAGTGAGAAGCAGTTAGACACATGAACTCCCATGGTAGCCCTCGCAGCTTCTCATCGGAACTGAAAGATGCGGACGCAACTCAAAGCAGGTCTTTCCATTGCAGCACCGCAAAGCACCAGATCGAAACCAACTCCAGGCAATGAAAGCTTCCCATTAGGACATAAGGCACAATTCTCAGATGGAGTGACCTGGTTCCTGTATACGGACCACACCCGGGGCCTAATTTCTGAAAAGTTTTGCATCACTGCGTTAAATCAGTAATTCAACACTTTTCATTGTACCCTTCTGGCGACATCACAGAGGCGCCATATTTACTGTACAGAGCTCCATGTCACAAGGATTGAGAGATATGTCACCTCTTACGCAAGCTTTAAGCAGGCATGTGTTTTTGATGTAGTAAGGCCATAGAAGTGTCACAGTGAAATCTCATAGATTTCACTGAAACACTTCTACATGCCTTTTCTGTGTGGAAACGCCCACCATGCATACATTAAACCTGTTGCAGGTATAATGTAGCGATTGGGTTTACAAAGTGATGCACCTACCTAGATGTGTCCCTTTGTAAATATGGCACAGTGTGGCTCATTTTTTACGCCACTGCAGAGCCATAAAAAGCGACGTAACGACCTCATAAATATGGCCCTCCATCATGGTCAAACAAAACTTGTGACTTTGTCCCGGTCTGGTGCAACCTGATAACCACAGTTTGTGCTTTGTGCTTCCAGAGATGCTATTTCCACTTCCACTTTAAACTTCAAAAGTAAATTACTTAGGTACTACTGATTAGATTTTTGTTGTTCTGGTATCATTCTATCTAATAATATGTGCTCTATTGTTCTAAATTGCTGTGAAATCTTTCTTAGGTTGGGTTTTCCCTTTTTTACTGTTTCAAGCACTGCATTAGTACTTCACACATTGCCTCTAAGTTAAGCCTGACTGCTATTGTGCCAATGGAATAACCACTGGTACATTTCTTGTGTTGTGGTTTCACTTAATTACTGTTTGTGTGCCTCATCAATACTTTACACTTTGCTTTAAAGTTAAACTTCACTGCTTTGCGCCAAGCTACCAGGGGATTAAACACAGGTTAATTCAGTGACTGCTGTGGTTCACCCTGACAAGGATTGTGGTTGTTGGCTGACTTCCACCACCTCAACCAATAACCTAGTTTCTTACAGTGTTAATTTTCCGCTAGAGATTCTAATTGTATTCTTCATAGTTAAAACATCACATATTTTTCATATGAAAGAGAGCAACACTAGGAATTGAAGTGGTTTGTTGACAGGGTTATGGCGTGATCATATAGTATAAGGAGTAAAGCACCCCTGGTATACATTATAAGGATGTTGCAAGTCACCTCAGAGTTCCATGACCATATAAAGGAACTCGGACTTTGCCCTCTTTCCTCCATATGGCCACAGATCTCCACATATAACAAGCATTTGCAAAGTCAATAACTCCCAACTTTTTCCTTCAAATACAGATCTATTAAGGATTGGGAAAATGTTTTGCCGATGCTGTGAAGCATAAATCACCAGTCATAGGCATGCACATGGCATGACACAGCTGACTTTTTTTTCATTTATGATTCAAAGATGGTAGATGTCAGTCCTGGAGTGTTTAGTAAAAGAATAACTTTAAATGTGTGTGAAAGAAAATGTTGTTAAAGCAAAGACCCAATAGTGAATTGCAGATATCAGAGCTCCCCAAAAATGAAAGAACTCATAAAAAAAAAATAACACAAAGATCATGATGAGAGAGTGGAGGAACAATAGAGAATCGGGATAAGAAGAAGTCAAAGAGGGGTGGCAGCACGGAGTAGAGGGAAGAGAGTTACAGAGCAGCAGGATTGTATTGTATTGTATGTTGGACTTGTATAGCGCTCTGTCACCCAACAGGTATCTTGGTGCTGAGATTACCCTACAAATGCGGTGCAAAGCTGCAATCATGCAGGCAGAAAAAGAATAAAGCTACAACTGGACTACATTAGTCCCTTGGAAAGAGCCATGTTTTCAGCTTCTTTCTAAAGTTCAGAAGAGTTTCACTTTGTCTGAGATCGAGCTGTAGTTTATTCCACAGGCGCAAAGCTACAGAGCTAAATGATCAGCCTCCCATCCGGGTTTTCTTAAATATGGCTGCACACACCAGTTTGTCTGATGATGAACGGAGGTTTCTGGCAGGAGCAACCCAAGAGAAGTTGTTCTGCAGTGATCTTGGTCCCACTCTATGCACTGCCCTATGAACAATACAGTTACATGAATTGTACTCTCTGCAGAATAGGTAGCCAGTGGAGAACCTTTAGAGATAGGGATGCAAAGGACCTACACTTCTCTTTAATGCTAACTTGGGTGCTATTGTTTGAGTTCTCTGCAACTTTTGAAGAGAGACATTGGTGCTCCAAGTAGCAGGGCGTTGCAGTACGCCAGCCAGCTCAAGATGATACTCTTTACCACCTGTGGCCTTGCGGAGAATGGCAGTAGTGGACGTATTTTCCACAAAGCTCTGATCAAAGACATGCAGGTGAGGATTGTTCTGTTTACTTGTGAGACTAACTGTAGACTACTATCAAATAATACCCCCAGATTGCGCACTGTCTTAGATGGAGTCTGTGGGTTGTCTGTTGGAGGATACCTTGAGGCAGGAAGGGAGGTGCAAAATAAAAAGCAAACAAGAGCTGACACAGTGGATCAGTGAAAGCAATGGATGCGCTAGGGAAAGGATGGGAGGAAGGAGCCACACAGAGTACCTGGGGCGGTATATATTTGAGGGGGGAAGCAGCATACAATGGAGGGAGTAAGAAAACGCATGCATCTGGTTTAATTTAAAAACTTTATTTTGGTCATAGATCATAAATGACAGAAGTGAAATGTGCAGTACATAAATCCAATTAAGAGTACAGTTAATAACGAGACAACATTTTTATTACAATGTGGGTTCACTTAAGTGACAGCATGACAAATGGCATAAATTCATAAAACTATGGGTTAATGTAATAATTAAAATAACCACACATTAGATATAAAAATATTCTCAATGTCAAAAATTACATATTAGACTTATAGAATTACTAGCATTTAGACACATTGGGGCATATTATCAAGGAATAGCGATATTTATCGCAAAATGTGCTTAGCGCATTTTTTTTATCGCTGGATATGTTAGCGGAGAAAACATGCTATTAGCAACGTTTTTCTCCATTGTGCTAAAATATCTAGCGATAGCGGCGAAATGCGTGAATATCGCTGGAAATCCAGCGATATTCACGCATTAATGCCAATGAGTACTTAACCTGACAATCTACCTCCCATTGGATAAACAGGTAAGTCATGTTTTTAGCAGGCGTTAGATTATAGCAATATTCGCGCTTAGCATGATTTTTTTTATCGATATGCCTGCCTTGCTTATAGGCGATAGCTGTGTTAGCGACTGCTTTCAGTCGCTAGCAGTTTGGGTACGCTCACTTTGCATGTCATTAGCGATAAATATTGCTGACATGCAAAGCAGGCCCCAAACCGGTCGCTATCACCTAAAAGCTGTCGCTAACTGCTGTTAGCGACAGCTTACTGATAGGGTAGGTAAAAATATCACTGCTTTAGTAGCAAAAAGTGCAGCTAAAGCGGCGATATGGCCCTTGCTAATATGCCCCTATGTTAGGAGTGAGGAACAATACCCGGATCAACAAGATTGTGCTACAGAGAGTTAGTCTCTGCCAGTACAGGGTGAGAGCAAAATAATTTTGTGCCCGATTGCCCAAATGCTCTCTAGAATCTTAGCAATCAAAAGCACAATGGTGGATGATTTTATAACTCTGCACATACTCAGGGCGAACTTATACTGGCACACTCCTATCAAGCGTAGAAAGGGGAAGATCCAGCGCTTACGCTGCTTCAAGCAGAAAGGCCAAAAACACAGCAGATGATTTTCAGTTTGCAAACACCCATTGCAAGCTGGGCGGAGGTTGCTTCCCCCGAGCCACTTTTCTACTTGGAAGTGAATGAAGCAAATGTACAGGAATTTACATAGCGCAAATCACAGAGCGGTTTCTAAGCGCTTGCTTAGGGAACCCGTCCTGGTATTCCCCTGTGAGTTATCCCCGGCAGGGTATCCACAAGGTGAAAGCCAGGCATCCCTCCGCGAGGGGCCATTGTGGAGATTAAGCAAGCTATTGCCCAGAGTCGCAGAGTTTTGCCCGAGAATCAAGTAGGCACCGGAGCGAGAATTGTCGAGTCCATGGACATTTTAGGACTCAAGACCCCGCCAAGCCAGGAATTGAACCCTGGTCTCGGGCTGACCTCTGCTTCGAGGTCTGCCTCCTCTAACCAGTGAGCCACACTTCTCCACAGAAGTTTTCCCAATCTAAACCGTATGATAAGGGCTTTAGTGGAGGAAGGTCAATCTGGTCCATATTGGCCTCAAAAAGCTGGGAATGGCATGAAACCAATGAAACAATCACTATAGAACTCCAGATTTCGCTGGATTATCCACTTCAACATTTTGGCAGAGGAAGATATAAATGGCTGAAGTATCTACCCACAGCTCTTGCATACCAAGGGAATGGAGGGACTGTTTAATATAACACAGCCATGGCAACAAGGCCCCACTTTTGTGCCTGCCCAAGATATCCCTTAAGCCACACCTTTAGTTTGACAATTCATGTACAGACCAAACACGTAACTACTACAGTAGGGGTTTAAGCCGAACCGAGGAGGAGATATGGCGAACACCTAGATCTTGCTTAAAAATGAAAGGAGTGCTCTGAGATAGTTTGAGAGCTCTCCTCAAAAATTCGTTTTCAGCTATGCCCAGCACACCTATTTTACTATGCCCCCAGAGGTCTGTCCCCCAGGCAGAGGCTGCCACAGCCTGGGCTCTCCTGACTTCTAAGAGTGGAGAAATGGGACGGAAAGAGGTCTTCCCAGTGTAAGTTAAGCTAGCAGCAGCCTTGTGGTTTCCGTGAGTACACTCTTGGAAACTTGGCTGTCCAATGAATTAGAAGTGGAAAGCTGGATTTTGAGATAATCGAAATTGAGAACTCTCTCCAGTTTAAACCCCTCCAGAGTTAGTGCCCTTCTGTAGCCCCTGGGTGGGTTTATTACCATAAACTTGGTTTTAGATGCATTGATATGGCGATAGAGTTTGGGAGAGCAGGAGAGTGTTGTCTGCGAAAAGGAGTGCTGAGATCCGACAGTCTGCTAGATTTGGAGAATCTTGGGGGCACTCACCTAAGAAAGAAACCACATCATTAATATATAATGAAAATAGAGTTACCACGAGTACGCACACTTGCCTCACCCTGCGCTGCACTAGAATAGGATCAGTCAGGTCACCACCAGTGCACCATCTAACTTGTGCAGTGGTGTTACTATGAAGTCTAATGAGAATTTCCAGCTTGCTAGAATCAATACCCATAAGGCCAAAGTGGACCAAATTTGGAGCTGCGGAACCAAGTCAAACGCTGCCTTAAGGTCCACAAAGGTCAGGTATAGGGGGTCCCCTGAGAGCCTAAGATATTTTGCCGCTATGAGGTCAAACTGAACAATTGGAACGATTGTGCTAAGTCTGGAGCGGAACACCACCTGGAATGGTGTCAAAATTCCAGCCTCATCCATCGAGTCCTGTAAGTTAGGAAGGATTTGGTGGCATAAGATCTTTTGTAAATTGTCAATTATGCTAATGGGCCGATAGCTGTTTGGGGTTCCTCTATCTCCCTTTTGTAGATCAGGATGATGTCAGCATTATTCCAGGATGCTGGTGCCTTCCCAGATGGCATGGCCAGGGTTACTCAGAGGGTTCCTGGACGAGTTGTAAAAGGGTGCAAAGACAACCAGTGACCAAAGACCCTTTAGTGTTGCCCGGCGGTGTCGCCTCAATGACCCACCAATATTAATCAATGAAGAAGCAGGCGCTGGAGACTGAAAGGCAGGAAACGAGGGTTTATTCTCTCCGGAGGAGAACACATCAATTCGGACAGCAAGTATCGTCACGAGGTGCTCTAACCGCATCTCTGAGGTCTGGCCTCTTATACACAGGTTTATGATCTTTATTGCACGTAACACATTCTTGCAACACTTTGATATGTGAAAGAACATCCTCGGAATCTCCCCTTCAGGCCCGTTCCCACATACATTTACAGTTGAATTCCCCACCCCGGTCACAACAGGTGATGATTATCGCGCAGCTGGACATTCCGCCGATTCACGGAATGTGTGGAGTTTGATCGGATCTCATAGAGTGGGGGGCTTTTGATCGGCTCGAGGGTCTTTTGATGGGGAGGGGAGGTTTCCTACTGTACGGGGTAATAAACACTATCCGCAGGGCCAGGTGGTGGCTTGGGAACAAGGAAGACAGACGGGCACACAGGAAAAGGGGGGTTTGCATCAAAGGGCCTGAGACTATGAAAGGAATGAAGGGAGGTGTCGCGCTGGGAACAGGATGGGATTCTGAGGCCGATCTGCGCTGAAGAGGGGTTTATGACCCAAGGCATGTGAGAGCGAGGGGGTTGTCAGCGTGCGGGGGATGCCTGCGAGGTTAGGAGAGAGAGAGAGAGACGCGCTGGCTATCAGCGAGGGGCAGAAAGGTCATGGTGCTTAAAATGGCTGCCGCCTACGCGCACGAATGAGCTTGAAAGGGGCAAGATGGCGCCGATAATGTTGACGTTTGCAGTCTAATCTTTAACAGTCCTCCCTTTTCAACATATATTAGCCAACTTGCTTACTCAATGTCAATCTTCATCAAATTCCTAACCTCGGCATCATATAATGCTCTCATACGTTCGTTTCCAAAGTCCACAGTCTTAGGGCAAATACAATTCACGCATAATGTACACAGAGGTGGCAGACATTGAATTCCTAAGCATAAACCGCATATTACAACTACAGGAATCAGGATAATGGTGAATAGTCTCCAGCCCCAGTTCTTAACGGTGTTCCAGAACCAACCACCAAGCGACCATTCTTCTTGTTCTTGGTGGACTCCTGAAGAGAGTCTATGAAGATGTTCGATGGCTTTGTACACTGAGGGTGAGTTGTCCGGTATGTACGTACAGCAGCTGGACCCAATAATGCGGCATGCTCCACCACGGTCCGCAAGAACCACATCTAGGACAAGGCGGTTCTGGAGGGCCACCAAGCGGACCGCTTGAAGTTCGGCGGTGTTGTTAGCAAGGATACCAGCCGTGATGTTCATTGTTGTCTCAACTGCTTGAGTCAGATGTCGGATGGCACGGCTGTTTGCCATCGGGCCCCAGAGGGGGACAAGTCCCTTCATAGCATCGAGGAACTGCGCTCCTGTTGAGTCGGCTTGTTCAATGTCCTTGGCTCGTTTTTGTCTGTGATGATTTGCTGGTGCCACATAAGTCGGAGGAAGGATGAAGGAAATGAAACAAGTGCCCCCCCAGCCTTTGGGGAGCCAGGTGTAAGCCTTCGTGCCGCAGACGAAATACATGTTTGGGGATGCCACAAAGGAAGGTGGGTCGGTGGAGTCCAGAGTTCTGGTAAACCGGCAAGCACTGTGGCCTACCAGCTGAGTCCCAAGCCCTTCTATGCACATGTGGCCTGTGACGTTGATGACTGACAGGGCCACAGTCAGAGTGGCAGCCGTTCGTTTTCGCAGGTAGGAGAAGGTGCTTCTGGTTGGATTATTGAACACCTGCATTTCAATTTGCTCTTTAGCAGGAATGTCCAAGTGGATTGTGTTGTTGGTGGTCTGCGGGCAGAAGTGTGTCTTTGTTCTGTTCCGCCAGACCCCGTGGTAGAAATGCGTTACGGTTTTGCTGGAAGTGGCATTGTCCTTAAAGCTTTCTTGCAGAAGGATCAGCCAAGCAAGACAGGAGCCGTGAACTGAGAAAGGTGAAGGGATGAATGGTATCGAGTGTCCAGTGGCGTGGGGTAGCAACCCACAGATCCAACAGTTGGTGGCATTGGTGGCAAGGTTGTGCTGGTGAAGTAGTTGTACGAAAGAGTTATTCCAAAATTCCTTTCGCCTCTCTCTGAGTTGAGGAGAGAGCGAAATCAAATAATGTTCCTTCATGGTGGTAAGCTGAGCAGTAGTCAGGAATGTTTCGTGAGCAGGTGTGTTTTCTTCCACAATCCAGAGTGTGGTCATGAGGAGAAAGCAGAAAAGGATTGTGATGAAGAGTGCAATTGTCTTTGAGCTGTGGAGTCTGTCTGCTCTTGGGTTTCTGTAGTGGGTATTTCCTGTTGCTTCCATCATCTTCTTATCTGGCGCTTCCATCATCTTCTTATCTGGCGCTTCCATCATCTTCTTATCTGGCGCTTCCATCATCTTCAAGGTGCTTGGTGATGGGTAGAACCACAGACTTCGTTTAGCTTCTTTCCAGGTAACCTTTGGTTGTGTGTAGGTCACCGTTCTGAGATTCAACTTAGTCCGTGGCCTACTTAGCCGAAGCTCCCTCCTTTCGGCGCAGGAAATACCCTTCTCTGGATGGCACAGTGGGATCAGAGAATTTTGAAAGTTCAAGTGCTTCGGTATCAGGATAGCAGGCTAGTGGAGGTCGGTCCTTGTTCAGGAGCTCTTCTTGGTTGTCGATGTGTTCTGTCGTGGCCAGGGTCGAGGAGATCTTCTTACAGTGGTGTGCATGCACCCAGTTGCGTTTTCCCTCCACTCGAAGTGCTGTTCGGGTGGTGATGAGGACTTGCCAGGGGCCCGTCCACCGGGGTTCCAGACTCTTGGCACGCTGGAAGTTCCGGATCAGAACGAACTCCCCAGGTTGGATGGTGTGTCCGGGACCCCTGGAAGCGTCAGGGATGGCATGCACCTGTTGATGGATAACAGACAGTGTTTTAGTCAACTGGCATAAGTAATCAGACATTAGGACGTCCGGGACGTCATGAATGGAAGTTGGTTTCGGTGCAGACCAGACATTCATAGGCCGGCCGAATATAACCTCGTATGGTGTCAAGTGGTGTTTGGTAGGAGTGGAATGCATTGAGAGCAAGGCCAGTGGGAGTGCGTCTGGCCATTTCAGTCCTGTGGTAGCCACTATTTTGGCCAATTTAAGTTTCAGTGTGGCATTATGTCGTTCAACTAGTCCAGCAGATTGGGGGTGGAAGACTGCGTGGAACTTTTGTTTTACACCCAACCCCTTCAAGATGAGTTGGATAACTTCGGCTACGAAGTGGGGGCCGTTGTCGCTCCACAAAATTCGACAAAGGCCGTAACGGGGGAAAAACTCCTTTAATAGTACTTTTGCAGTGGCCGTAGCAGTGTTGTCACGGGTTGGGTATGCTTCCACCCATTTGCTAAATGCGCATACCACAACAAGTACGTATTTCAGGCCTTGGCATCTGTCTAGTTGAATATAGTCCATCTGCAGGACTTCAAACGGGTGATTTGGGACCCCAAACCCTCCCCGGGGTACTGCAGTTCCTTTCCCGGGGTTGTGTTGCAGCGTATCATGCATTGTTGGACCAGACGTTTGGCGGAGTCTGAGATTTTATCATTGTGCCAAACTCTGGAGACAAGTTCAATCATGGGGGCTGACCCTATGTGAGCAGGGGAGTGTGCCATAGTCAGTATGGGAATCAGGTACGAGTCAGGTAGCAGCCATTTGTTTGCGTCTTTTGTCCGCCAGCAGCCTTCGTCATCTTTTAATCCCACCCGTGTCCATTCAGTGAGTTCGTTTTGTGTGCTAGCCATTTGAATGTCTCTAATAGTATCCCTAGCGTCAGTCCATTTTTCTGCTTGTGACCTGGTCACGTACATATGTGTTGTCGTCCTACTCTCAGCTGTCGTTCGGGCAGTGATGTCAGCTAGTGCATTTCCCTGTCCTATAATATCTGTCACCCTTTTGTGTGCCTGGCACTTGATGACTGCACGCCTTTTGGGGAGAAGGACGGCTTCGATCAAGGCGGAGACTAGATCCCCGTGCAAAATGGGGGTGCCGTGTGAGGTCAAGAATCCCCTCTCCCTCCAAAGGAGCCCAAAATGGTGAACCACCCAAAAGGCATACTGGCTGTCGGTGTAAATGTTTGCTGTGGTTCCTGCTGCTAGAATGCAGGCTCGTGTTAGGGCAATCAGTTCCGCTGCCTGGGCAGATCGTTGCGTGATGCGGGCTGTCTCGACTACAGTTCGAGCCGTGGTGACTGCATAGGCAGCTGAAGTGGTGCCATCGGGGAGTTTGATGCAAGAACCGTCCACCCACAGCTCTCCGTCAGGGTCGGGAAAGGCCGTGTCTCTGAGGTCAACCCTACTTCTAGTCTGTTCGTCCGTAAGAGTCACGCAGTCATGTACAGGGTGCACATTGGGATCGTTCTCTGGTAAGGGTAACAGAGTTGCCGGGTTCAGTGTGGTGCATCTTTTCAGGGTGATATGGGGTGAGAGCAAAGTCAGTTCGTATCCAGTCAGTCGTGCACTCGTCAGGTGTTGCGTCTTGGTTTGGTTTAGGAGGGTGTCAACTGCATGGGGTACCAATACTGTGAGGGAATTCGAGAGCACGATCCCCTCACTCTGTCGGATAGAGATCGCAGCAGCAGCTACAGCTCGAAGGCAGGCAGGCAGGGCTCTGGCTACAGGGTCAAGAGTGGCAGAGAAGTAAGCGCACAGTGGTTGCTTTGAGCCGATGGACTGGGTCAGGACAGATAAAGCACACCCCTCCCTTTCATGAGTGTAAAGGGAGAAGGGCTTTGTATAATCGGGGGTACCTAACACAGGGGCCGAACAGAGGGCATCTCGTAGTTGCGCGAAGGAGGTCTGACACTCAGAGGTCCAAGGGAGTGGGAAAGGGACGTCCTTAGCTAGCAGTGAAAGCAGTGGTTTTACTATGAGGCTAAAGTTGGGTAACCACTGTCGGCAGAAGGAGGTGAGGCCTAGTAAGGAGCGAACCTGTTTCTGAGTCTTAGGGATAGGAGTTTCGAGAATGGTTTGGATCCGGTCAGGAGTCAGTTTCCTTCCGTCTTTGGACAAAAGGTGGCCTAGGTAAGTGACCTGGGGTTGGCAGAATTGCAACTTCTTCTTGGAGACCTTGTGGCCATTTTCTGCAAGGAAGTGCAGGAGTTAAATGGTGGCTGTGACACCTAATGGAGTGGTGTCGGCTGCCAAAAGGATGTCATCGACATATTGCACTAACACCACTCCATCGGGTAACTGGACTTGATCCAGTTGTCTCTTGAGGGCCTGGCTGTAGATGCTAGGGCTTTCTGTGTAGCCCTGGGGTGCTCGGCAGAACCTATATGAGCGGGCCTTTAGGGTGAAGCCGAAGAGATATCGGCTGTCTTGGTGGATGGGGATGGAAAAGAATGCGTTTTTGAGGTCAATGACAGTGAAGGTGGTGGCAGTGGAGGGAATCAAAGTCAGGATGGTGGTGATGTCCGAGACCACAGGGTACTGGGGTACCACCACTTTGTTGATCTCTCGAAGGTCAATGATAAAGCGGTATGCTTTCTCATCTCCTTCTCCCTGCTTCTTGATGATGGGCAAGATTGGGCTGTTGCAAACGTTGCTAACCACTTCCTCTACCACTCCTGCGTCTATCAGTGACTGAATAATCTCTACCAATGCCTTCTCGCCCTCGGGCGATATCCGATATTGTGGAAGTTTTGGGAGTGTTGCATCTGGTCGGACAGTAATGTGCACTGGGTCAATCATCATGCGCCCTACGTCCGAGTCCGTTTTGGCCCACAGATACGGAGGCAGTGTGTCAAGCAGGGAAGTGTCAGCGTTGGTGATGGAAAACATGTGTCTGGGAGGGCAATGTCTAAGCAGAACGGGATTGTCGTAAAGAAAAACTCGGACTCCGTCTTGGGAACATCTAATTGTCGCTCGGAAGTGTTTCAATAAGTCAAGTCCCATAATTGCGTCAGGGCTATTGGAGGAAAGCAAAAACGTGGTGTCAGTGGTGTTGCTTTCTAAGTCGAAGAGGATCGGGGCGGACAAAGGGTTAGTGGAGGGCGTTCCATCGAAACCTGTCGATGTTATCAGTGAGCCAGACAAGGGTGCCCTTGGAATCAGTCGTTTTGATAACGCGCTACGTGTTGCGCCAGTGTCTACCAGAAATGGAGACTTTGTACCCAGGACCTTAGCAGTGACGTAAGGGCCTTGCTGGTCAACATAGAGCTCGACTGGATCCCTCCCTTGCCCCGGGCAGTCCTATGCAAAGTCGTGGACGTCATCGTAGTCAGATTGCTGGCATTGGTTCTGTCTGGGTCGGTCAAATGTATTTGGTCTGCCTGATCTATCGTTAGTCGTGTCATTTGGGGGCCCTCGCTGTTGTCCCCTATTTCTCGGTCCGCTTGCTATGCCTCTGGGGTCTTTATTTTTGATTATTTCCAACAGAACTGGGCACTGAGATTTCCAATGGCCCGTTCCTTTACAGAAAGCACACTGGTCCTCTCTAATGTCTGTACGTCCGACGTGGGGAGTGAAAGTGCGGTCCCTGGGAGGTGTAGTCTTAGGGATGTTCGTCTGATAGCTTCCCCGGTTTTGGTCTCGTCCTATAGTCACCCCTTGCAGTTGGGCAATCATCACCCTCTCTTTTAAGTCCTTCTTCTTTTTCTCTGTTGCCCTGTCGTTTTCATTTTTCTGATGTTCATAATATTGGGCCATCTGGAGGATAGCCGTAGGTTTGGAGGCCGCCCAACTACTCTCGCTGGCCTGCAGTTTCTGGGAGACCTCTGGTGTCAGACCCTTAACGTAATTCTGGACAAACAGATGGTGTCCGGTTGCAGTGGTCAAGTCCTGGCCGCTGTAATCGGAGAACACCGTTTCGAACCGGGAGAAGTAGTCTGATACATCCTCCTGAGGTTTCTGGCGGCAGGCCGTTACTATCGACCAGTCCACTTTCTTTTCTGAGATCAGGGTTTTTAATTTCTGTACGATTTTATCCGGGAGGTCTAAAATGGCTTTCAAGCTTAGATTTTCGGAATGTCAGAATCTCTTGCCGGTCCCATGGTTGGTAGACCCAATTGTACACTACCCTTCCTTTTGCATCTTTGTTGTTTGCGTCATTGTGAGTCCCTTCACCTCGTGGAGGAACCCAGTAAGGGGCAGCCTCTCGTATCGGCATCATGGCGTTAGATTGTTCAGTTTGTGGTTTGGTCACTACGGATGCCGTGGGTTCGATTGTCGGTTTCCGTTCAGTGAGGTGGCGGAAAACCTCAAGCGTACACGTAAGGAGGTCCGTCACATCACTCTCACTCTCATCCCCGATATCGACCTTCCGGTACAGAGTCGTTAGGCTCTGGGGACCTTTGTCTCGATATCGGTCCTCGTATGCGTTCAAGACGTGGTAACACAGTTGTACAGTAAAGTGTCGTCTGTGACTCCCTGTATAAGAGTTAAACACATCCGTGATGGACTCTTCATCTTCCCTCTTCTCTACCAGTATCCTTGCTATCTTGTCAACCCCTGCTCGCTCATTTTTGCTTAGTCTGTGTGTTCTTGCAGAACCAACCCTTCGGGCCTCGGGGTCGCCTAACGTTGTCGTTTGCGTAGCATCTAATGCAAGGAGTTCGGCCGGCACAGAGGCCATGGGGGCCGAAGCTGTGGCGCTACTCTCGCTTGTACCTGGGGGTGGTGGGTGCTGTGCTAAGGGTTGGGAAGGGGCATATGGAGGGGGCATGTAGATGATCGGAGGACCTAGCAGCAGATCATCGTTGGCTCGTTGTTTCGAGGGTAATTCAGGGTAGAGTGTGGAGGGCGTTCTAACCGGACACTGGCTTGACGTTTCTATTTCTAGTTTCTGTTTGGCTTCCTCTCTTTCTTTTATCTCTTTTTCTAGTTTCTGAGCCGCTAGGTGGGCTGCTTTCCGCAGCTCCTTTCCCAACCTACTCTCAGTTCTCTTTTTACGTTGTTCAGTTTCTTTGCGCCACATGCCGAAGCTATCAAGCATAGTGGGCGTCGTCTTGTTTTTACCAAGGGCTGTTTCTAGTGCGTTTATTTTATCGTCATCAAAGGATCCTATCAGTGGCCACTGACTTTCTCGATCCTTTTTCGTATATTTATGCCACAGCCTGCTATAGGCTATAGCGATCAATCCATGCTTCATGAACATGTCCTTATTAGGGGTGCCTTCCAGCGGAGCCGGATGGTTCATCTCTAATAAGCGGTCCGGGCTAAACAGGCTACTAACCAGTGGGGAGAAGACAGGCATGACGGATCACAATGGGGATAATAGTCAGCACTACCTATCTTATCACTGCGTGCAAAGACTAGACAGAATATTTCTATTCTACGTTGTTTGCAGGCAGTGAATACCTCAAGAACCAATAGCGGGCAATCAGTGTTTGGTCAATAAATAAAAAATAAAAAATGGTCAATGGGGAGAATAAGTAGGCCCGCAAAGGTCCGCGTCACCTACCCTTTCACTATCTGCAAAGAGGGGACCTATTCTTTCCTGTTTGCAGACAGAGAATCTCCAGAAAACGATCCGTAACAGTTAATCAATGGGGAGGGGCAATTGATCAGTGGGGGAGAAAGATAGGTCCAACGGACACGTACCTATCCTTCACTGTTTGTAAAGGGAGAGCCTGTTGTTTCTCCGATTGCAGACAGCGAATCTCCAAATAAATTAACAAAAAGTAATACTAGTATTTTTCATCAATTATCAATCATTTCGCAATTTGTCGTGTTTACACGACCTTACCCGGACCGCATGGACAGTTTCTTGTCTTCCGAATCCAGCGCCCGATCGTCCTCTTCTCTTCGTACTCCTCGTGGCACTCCTGATGGTTCCCAGTCAGGACCGTAGATCACTCGAGAGAGGTCCGTTCGGAACCAGTGAAGTTCGGATGATCGGCTGTCAGACGAGGGTCTATCGGACAGGGTACCTTCCGATCGTTGCAGTCGTTCACTCTGTCGTCAGGACCTCTCCCACTGGATCCACGAGTCGCTGATGGGCCCCACGCTTGGGACGCCAATTGTAAAAGGGTGCAAGGACAACCAGTGACCAAAGACCCTTTAGTGTTGCCCGGCGGTGTCGCCTCAATGACCCACCAATATTAATCAATGAAGAAGCAGGCGCTGGAGACTGAAAGGCAGGAAACGAGGGTTTATTCTCTCCGGAGGAGAACACCAATTCGGACAGCAAGTATCGTCACGAGGTGCTCTAACCGCATCTCTGAGGTCTGGCCTCTTATACACAGGTTTATGATCTTTATTGCACGTAACACATTCTTGCAACACTTTGATATGTGAAAGAACATCCTCGGAATCTCCCCTTCAGGCCCGTTCCCACATACATTTACAGTTGAATTCCCCACCCCGGTCACAACAGGTGATGATTATCGCGCAGCTGGACATTCCGCCGATTCACGGAATGTGTGGAGTTTGATCGGATCTCATAGAGTGGGGGGCTTTTGATCGGCTCGATGGTCTTTTGATGAGGAGGGGAGGTTTCCTACTGTACGGGGTAATAAACAGTATCCGCAGGGCCAGGTGGTGGCTTGGGAACAAGGAAGACAGACGGGCACACAGGAAAAGGGGGGTTTGCATCAAAGGGCCTGAGACTATGAAAGGAATGAAGGGAGGTGTCGCGCTAGGAACAGGATGGGATTCTGAGGCCGATCTGCGCTGAAGAGGGGTTTATGACCCAAGGCATGTGAGAGCGAGGGGGTTGTCAGCGTGCGGGCGATGCCTGCGAGGTTAGGAGAGAGAGAGAGAGAGACGGGCTGGCTATCAGAGAGGGGCAGAAAGGTCATGGTGCTTAAAATGGCTGCCGCCAACGCGCACGAATGAGCTTGAAAGGGGCAAGATGGCGCCGATAATGTTGACGTTTGCAGTCTCATCTTTAACAGAGTGAGGTGCAATGAAAAAGCGGCAGAGACATTCTCTGGGTTTAAGGCATGTACTGGAGTGGGCATATATGTTAGAAAAATGTTCAACCCACTGTTCCAGTTAAATTCGGAGTTAAAGGGCTTATGAAGCGTGGGCAACCATGTGAAAAGATGTGCCACTATGTCTGGGAATCATTGCTGGATGCCTCCACTAGAGCTTGCCAATTCAAATCCACCCAACTCTGTTTGGTACTTGTTGTTAGCTGTTTGGGGTTTAATGGGGCCACCTGAACTTCATCATGTAAACCCTTTTTAATAGCTTCAATGACCACGCCCTTTACTTGGTGGCGCTCTTTAATGTATTCAATTGGAATGCTGCAAGAAAAGATACAAGTAGTTCCCTGAATGCAAGCATGAAGGACGCAAGTGATCCAATCAGAACCCAGCACATAAGTAATGCCCCAGAAGCAGAATGATGAAAGAATGGGGAGAAAAACCATTGAATAAGAAGTAGGGAAATGAGATACACAAGAAAGCAATCCAATCAGGAGCAAGGAGCTCACTCAAAGCCAGCTATATGTTTGACTTTTAATGTATTAGTGGCAACAGGTTTTTCACAACAAAAGGCTGAAGCTGTGCGTAGGTGAGAGTTAAACACAGAAGAAATGTTGCAAACACAATTGCTGTGTCGGAGGATGGCAGTTGTTAGTGCAGAGTATAAAAGACAGATACGTGTGAATTATTTGGCCGTCTTGTGAGCACGAGCAGCTGAAACCCTCAATAGTCCTGGCTACAGTCAGCAATAAGTATTTACGAAATCTCCTCATCAATTCCTTACAAAAACATACAACAAAAATATGTATACGTTTACAGCTTTGGATCAGCCCCATTGAGCCATTGCTTTCTTTCGCGTGTGTTTCAGGCTTCGTGATTAGCAGTGAAAGCCAGCAAGGACACTTTCATGTGATGCCATTGTCCTATGTGTGCTCGTATTAGGCCCTAGTGATGGAACGGAGGTGAGAGCCACCAGCAGTCGTGATCACTCATCTCCCTTGCTCCTTCATTTATTTTACTTGCTTTCAAGATAACATGTATTTGGCTTCACAGCTGAAACACACAGTGCTCGTATCTAAGATCTATACAGATGTTAGGCCATGCTGTAGTTGGGTTCTGTTTCTGCCGCATTTCTTGTCTTTACTCACGTGAGATGGATAATGTATTTAAAGAGTAACAAGACAAATGCTAGCCATAGTTTTTACCTTTCCTCCATTGGTCGTTTGTAGACAGTGTAGGAAGCTAAATACATACGTAATTATAATATCAAGAAATGTGTACCATGGTGGTGGTACACGAAAGTGCTTGAAGTAAACCATTTATGACATCGATTTGTAGAAAAGCCAGCCATGAAGTGCACTAAAATGGCTTTCTGAGAAAAGCACCTGGCATTTTATCTAAGGTTCTATGTTATTGCCATGTTAAGGATCATTACTAAAAAGAAAGCAAAGCACATTCCTCGGTGAGATTTTCTTTTTTTTATGTTTGAAAGCTTTATTGAAATAAAGAATTAGTAATACAATAAGGTGACAACAGCAGAAAAGAATGAGAGAGGGGCATTCATAGGCGAAACAAAATGAAATCAGCTGGTGACACAATGAAAAAGCAAAGCATTTTTAAATTTCTAAGGGAGGGTGTGGAGGGGAGGGGAAGGGAAATTAGAAACAATGTAAAATACAGTTAAGACTACAATGTAAAACAAGTAAATTAAGTGATGGCAAAAAAGTACAGTAAATGCACGAGTAACTAGTAAATGCGTGAATTAAGAACATTATCAAAACATGAGTAAACAAAATCATTAGTGAAATCTGAAGCATGAACTTACAAGCAGGAGTACGAATGATCAAGGAGGTTTAAAATTGTCAGGGGAGAGTGAAGTGTATTTCTTTTTGGTAGATTGATCTAAGTACAAGGTGAGAGGTAGCCAGTAGAGCTCAACATTACGAGAGGATTTGCTGGAGGACGCAAAGGCAACATCCAATCTATGAGAGTGACATATTAAGTTCCACCAGGAAATTATGGAAAGTTTGGTCAAAGACTTCCAATTGGAGGCGATATGTTGGAGTGCAAGGGCTAGCATAAGGTCAAAAAGACCATGCAAATGTGGGGGGAGGTCAAAGGACTCCGAAAGGCTACCCAAAAAAACCAAAGAAGTAGAAAAAGAAATAGAGAAATTAAAAATACGGGAGATGCGAGACCACACTTGTGTCCAGAAACGACGGACTGAAGGACAGAGAAAGAAGAGATGATAAAGATCAGCATTGGGAGCAGCACAGGTCCAGCAGTTGGCTGTAGAAGAAGAGAGAAAACGAGAAAGAGAAAGAGGAGAAAGATAGAGTCTGTGATAGAAGAAGAATAAGGATTGAGTGAGAGATGCAGTGCGAGAGGTCTTCAAGGATTTAGCCCAAAGTTTGTCCCAAAGAGAGGTCGGCCACGAGCAACTTAAGTCTTTTTCCCAAGAAAGTTCCAGTTTTGATTTGGGACGGTCAGGGTCAGGAGCTGAGAAGTATCGATAAATAAGAGAGGCCTTAGGAATAGTAGAGAGGATGGTGAGTAAAGAGGAGAGTGAGGTGGATAGTTCATCTGATGGTAAAGAGTAGTATCGATCAAGAACGGTGTCCATGAGAGTGTAGTATTTCTTTGCAAATGAAGGAGGACATTGAAACCGGGCCTGAAATTGGGGGAAGGAACGAGGAGATGAGCCGTCAAAAAGATGGTGAACCCAGATGATACCCTTTGATCTCCACGAAGCCCAGGCAACAGGTCTATTCCGTATTAGAATGAGTGAGTTATACCAAACGGGTGACAATAAAAAGGATTCACGAGAGACAGAGGTCTTGGATACCAAGGGCCGCAATAGAGAAGAAGTATGTTTGAATAATGGAGGATTAAGACAAGGAGCCTTGGCAGTAAAGCGTATTACATCTTGAAAGGAGTAAGGAAACAATAACTCTCGTTCAACCGCAAGCCACATGGGAGCAAAAGGGGCCATGTCTTGTGATAACCAACGGGAGGCTTGACGAAGAGAGAAAGACTTATGATAGAGACGGAAATCTGGAAAATTAACCCCACCATTTGACTTACACTTACGAAGGGCTGAAAGAGATATACAAGCTTTCTTCTGCTTCCAGAGAAATTTAGACAAAACAGAGTCAATGCGACGGAAGTAGAGAGTTGGAATATGCACTGGGAGCATGGAAAGTAAATAAATCAAAATCAGAGCAACCATCATTTTAACCAAATCGAGACAACCCCACCAGGAAAGATACAGGGGATTCCAAGAAGAGAGTAGAGAGTCAATTCTAGAAATGACTGCATTCATGTTAAGTTGAATAGAAGTTGAGATAGAGTTGGAGAAGAGCACGCCAAGATATTTTATTTTCTTACTATTCCAAGCAAAGCCAGTGGATGCAAAGAAATGTGGAAGGCAGAATTTAGTTATAGGGAGGATCTCCGTCTTATCCGAGTTTATTTTATATCCTGAAGCCTGGGAAAATTTCTCAAATTCATCCAATAAGGAAGGGATAGAAGTAGTTGGATCTGAAATGAATAAAAGTATGTCATCCGCATATGCTGATAATTTAAGCTGATGCTCACCGTATGGGAAAACAGAAATGGATGAATTGTTACGAATAGAAGAGATGAAGGGCTCAAGTGCTAAAATGAAAAGAAGAGGGGAAAGAGGACAGCCCTGACGTACACCTCGTTTAAGGGTAAAAGGGGAGGTAAGTTGACCATTGACAAGGACTGATGCTTTGGGCATAGAATATATTAAAGAAATGTAGGAGATAAATTTCGGACCAAAGCCATGCCATTTCAGTGAAGCCATCAAAAACGACCAATCAACCCGATCAAAGGTTTTTTCAGCATCAACCGAGATAGCCGCGAGAGGAATAGAAAGAGAGGAGGCTTTGTTGAGAACATTGAGGAGGAGTCTGGAGTTGTCTGAGGTGAGGCGGCCCTTAACAAAACCACATTGTTCCTTCCCAATAAGGTGTGGCATGAATGGATCAAGACGAAGAGCCAATAATTTTGCAAAGATTTTATAATCCACATTGACTAGGGATATTGGTCGGTAATTCTTACAGAATTTTGGGTCCCGCCCTTCCTTAGGTATGAGGCATATGGTAGCATCCTGAAAGGAGCCTTGAGCCAGACCAGCGGAGCAAAAGGATTGAAAAAGAAAAAGAAGGTTGGGTAAGAGAAGATGTTATGTTATGTTATGTTATGAGCTTTTGTATTGCGCACAGCTGCCCCAGCTTAGGGGCGTCCTGGCGCATGGCAAGAAAAAAGCAACAACCTACAGGGAACATAACAGAAAAGGGAACAAAGGCAATTTATTCAAACAGAAGAGTTTTTAAAGCTTTACGGAAAGCTAAAAGATCAACGAACAACCGCATCTCAACAGGAAGAGAATTCCAAAGCTCGGCCGCTCTAACCCTGAAAGAGCGGCCGCCCACCCGACACAGCCTGTATCGGGGAATCACTGTAAGAGCTTGACCCAGGGATCTCAGGGACCCGGTAGGCACATACCAAGTCAAAAGGTTCGCAAGAATTTGAGGACTCCCACCCCTCAGAATCTTGAACGCCAGACACAGCACTTTAAACTGGATTCTTGCCCTGATGGGCAACCAGTGCAGGGATCTCAATGTGCCGGAGACGGAACAGGTTTGAGGAAGGCCAACAATAGCTCTCGCCGCTGCATTCTGAACGCGTTAGAGGCGAGTGACCTCCGCCACGTTAGCCCCTACCAGGAGCGAGCTGGCATAGTCCAGGCGAGATAGCACTGTAGCCTGGACTATCAGCTGCCTGGTGTGATGGTCAAAGAACTTCAAAACAGTGCGCAGCAACCGTAGTATGCCAAAGCAACAGGCCGCGGTTCTCTTCGTATGGCCCACAAAGCTGAGGGAGGGATCCATCCATACTCCAAGGTTCTTCAGCTCTGTGACCGGAATGTCGGCCGGGCCCAGCTCCTCTGGCCACCATCTGTCCCCCCAGAGTTCCGGCCTCCTACCGACGATCATGATCTCCGTTTTCTTTGCGTTGAGCTGGAGACAGTTGTTCTTCATCCAGCTCGCCACCGCCCTGAGTCCACTCTGAAACCTGGGGGCATCCCGGTCCGCATCCCCGCTGATCGTGAGATCAGAGAAGTGTAAGTAAAACTCAACTGGAAAGCTATCAGGCCCTGGAGTCTAGGCCTTGGTTAGAGAAGACAGTGCAGTGGATAATTCAGAAAGGGTAAAGTCTGTATCAATGTCCGAGAAATTAAGTTGGGAGGTGTCTGGTTTAGGCAAGCCCTCAAAATATGATTGGAGGAGATCTGGGGTAGGGGGGTTCTCAGGAGAATATAAAGACTCATAGAAGGATTGGAACTGTTCCAAAATGTCTTTATCTGTGTGTAAAAGGACGTTGGAAGGGGAATAGATAGAATCTATGAGAGTTCGTTCCTTCCGCGATTTTAGATAGTTAGCTAGCAATTTGCCCGATTTGTTACGTCCTCCATAATACCGCGCACTACTTCGAAGGAGGAAGGAGGAGGCTGAATCCGTAGTAAGTTTGTTAAATGCAATTTTAGCTTGGAGAAGTTCAGAAGGCATATGGTTCGGAGAGGAGGTATAAAATTGGTGTTCAAGTGACTTGATATGAGCAAGAGCAACTTTACGCTTTTGGAGAAACTTTTTCTTTTTTTGGATACAAAGTCAATAATAAATCCACGGGCTGTGGCATTGAAAGAGTCACAGATAATATGGGGAGAAATATCAGGGTCAGAGTTAAGCTGAAAGAATTCAGATGTGAAAGAGCGAAAAGAGGAAGAAAAAAGAGGATCTGTAAGTTGAGAAGAGTTAAAGCGCCAACGGGAAGATTTAGGAGTTGGAGGGGAAAGATCAAAATCAGTGACAATAGGGGAATGGTCAGAGATGACAATAGGCTCAATAGACGAGGATATAAGATTTTGAGATAAAGAGGAAGAGAGAAAAATATAATCTAAACGAGAAAAAGAGGCATGTGGTGGGGAGAAAAAAGAAAAATCTATAGTGTCAGGGTGTGTGAGCCTCCATGAGTCCACAAGGTGAACTTGTGTGATAGTATCAAGAAACTGTTTATGGGGTTTGTGGGAGATGAAGCGAACAGAGGACTTGCGGTCTAAAAAGGGGTCAATGATCTGATTACAGTCCCCGCCCAATAGGAAGGAATCATCTTTATGTTGGATACATTTTGCAGTAATCACGGGCCAAAAAGAGGAATCAAAACACGTAGGACCATAAACATTAAATAAAGTAATTGGTATGTTATTAATAAGCAACTTGACTAGAATCCAGCGACCCTCATCATCTTTTTCCTCAAGAATTACTTTACATTTGTGACGTTTGTGGATTAAAATAGCAACACCATTCTTTTTATGAGAGGCTGGAGAAAATAAAACAGTGCCAACCCACAATTTTTTTAGTTTCAAAGATTCAACATCTGAAAGATGGGTTTCTTGAATGAGAACAATATCAGGATTATAAGAGGAAAGGTGGGAAAGTACTCTCTGCCGCTTAATAGGATGGTTAAATCCTTTCACATTCCATGAAACAACTTTGAAGATCAAAACATATTAAAACTGTTCGAAATTGAAAAGTGCAAGAACATACTGTACAAGCAATAAGCCAAACATTAGCGAAGTAGAAAATAAGACAATCATTAGAGTAGTAGAAGAAAGAATAAGGAAAAGTAGAAGAAAAAGGGGAGAAAGGAGAAGGGATAGGAAAAGAGGAAGGGAAGATAATGAAGAAACAGGAAAAGGGTCTGTGGAAGGGAGAGAGGAAAGAAAAGAGAGAATGCATAGAAGACAGTACAAATCCATAAGGATGACTGCAAGAAACATACCTGAAGGGAGGGGTACACAAAGGGAGATGGGGAAGTGGTGATGCGGAACAAGACGGGTAGACTAGGATCAGAAGCACAACCGCGCCGAAACCTCACAGAAGTACAAAGGATGACACATGGTGAAGGGGAAAACTGAGACACATCTGTATAGGGAAGGAAAGAAAAAACAATTAAAACAGGAACATATTTCATATATTCTAAGTACTATGAGATAAAACATAAGTAATGCAGGAATCCAATATAAAGGAGGTCAATTGAAAAACTGTTCAATGAAGTCAAAGAGCAGAACAACAACAAATACACAGGAATTATGATAGTAGTTATCAGCCACTATTGGAAGGCGAGGATTCCATTCCATCTTTGTTGTGTAGAAGAAGGAAATTACGGAGTTCGCCAGGTTCTTGAAAAGACCAAGACTTATTCTGATGAGTGACTCTGAATGTACATGGGTGGAACAAGCCATATCGGGCCCCTAAAGAGCGCAGAGATGGTCGTAGAGCCAGAAATTCCTTGCTTCTAGATGCGGTGGCATTAGAAACATCTTGAGATATGTAGATACGTTGACCTTGCCAGGATAATTGTCTTTTGGCTCTAGCAGCAGATAAGATGGATAGTAGATCCGTGAATTTCAAAAAAAGGATGATACCACGAGGTTTGGTAGAGGTGGACGAGCGTGCTCCAAGTCTGTGAGCCCTTTGTATACTGATGGATGTGGACGGTGGCATGTCCAATAGCTTGGGAAGGAAGGAGGTGAAGAAGGTGACTGGGTCATCGCCCTCAAGAGTTTCCGGCAAACCATAAACGCGAAGGTTGTTCCTTCTATTTCGATTTTCCAAATCCTCTGTGTGTCGTTGTAAAGAGAGGACAGTCTTTTCTAGAGACTCAATACGTTGTGTGTTAGAGTGGACCTCGGGAAGTTGTTGTTCTATGGAGGAGATGCGGGTGTCCATTACCTCCCACTTGTCCTTCAAGAGTTGCATATCTCTGCTCGTGTCCTCAATGAATGGTCGCAACGCACGGATCTCTTCCATAATTATGTCAATGGAAGGTGAAGGAGAAGAGTCTGGTGTAGGAGAGTTCTGCTTCAGCCTTTTGCTAGACGATGCGGAGGGTGATGACTTATTTGATGATGGATTGCCTGAAGAAGAGCGTTGAGTGGAGTGAGTCGGCATCTTGAAAGATTGTGAGGAGGCACCTAAAATGGAAGAACTCACAGGAGTCTTCTCAGAGGGAATAAACACAAATTTGGGTTTGCGCAGCCGCACCATAGATGAGATTGAGTCAATAAGAACACACCTGGCCTAGGAAATTATACAGAAACTCCGTAAATTGAAGAATAGGGAATTCGAGCCACCTGAATCTCAATGGTCAATGGTCAAGGTGCTGGTATATTGAAAACATTGAAAGTTCCATCTAGAATGTTCCACACATAGCCTTTAATGAGCCAGTAGACATAAATTCAATTGCAGTTAATATTTACTATATCAGCATCAGAGACGCGGGCTCCCTTTATTCTTGTGTAGTTGTCTGGCAGCAAATGACAAGAAACATAAGATGTTATCAGGCATAGGAACAGGCCGTGTGCTTAGTTAGTTGTACTTGCTGATAATCTAAGTTAAAGCCCAACGGTAAAATCCAAGAGAGGTTTAAGTAAAAAGTATGAATCCCTCAGAGAAAAGAAATGCGACCTTCTGAGAAAAACGGTCAGCCTTGAATTTTGCATCAACACGAAACGTTATGGGGTATGAAGAAAAGCTACTATTTGAACATAGCAACCAGATGCCCATCATAACGTCGTCATGATATGAAAGTACACACTATGTCGCATAGAAAAACTTGTACATGCCTCAGTAACAGATACCCAGTGGAAAACCATATAACAATAACTTTAGGACATGTCGAAGTTATTTATCTGTAGGAAGCAGGAGATCTCAGGTACCATAGTAAAAAGAAGCGACCAGCAGGGTGCAGACAATTTGCAAAAAATAGGAACCGCGACTCTCAAATCAGCCGCGGTAAACCTAAAATGGTGGCTGCATCACTTCAAGGTGAAAAACGCATCTGAATATAAAGGAAGGCGGCAGCAACCATGAAGCATCCCCCAAAGCTCACCTCCAAGGTCCTTTGGAATTATGCAGGCAATGAAGTGAGGAAAGTCTCCTCAGAGAGCGGAAGGGTAAAAGTCCGTCAGAGAATCCGCTGACGCTGAAGCACCTCGCAAAATGGCGGATCCCGGCATCGCGTTCCCGATCTCCGACTCCAAATCCTCAGAGAAGGACTGAAAAAGGCACCATGAAGTACCAACTGCTCACACCATGTTCCGGTTTGGAAATCCGGTGAGTTGTGCGAGATACAGCCCTCTTCACCGCCGGAAAGCCAGAAGGAGGTAATACGGCATGGAGGAGCTCTTCACCTAGCCGTCCATCCTGCGCGGCACCCAAGCCACGCCCTCCTCGGTGAGATTTTCTAACAAGGGCTTTTTGGGCTTTTTGATAAATGCACCAAATGCTATTATTATGTTAATGTTTTTGTTGAAATACCAAACAATGCTGTATTCTGGCTAACATAGATTGTTGCTGTGGTTGCATCCCTTAAAATCATCATGTCGTACATATGTGTTGCATTTCCACTTAAGAAAGTAATGAAGTGTTTTAATTATTGTCAGTTTTATTTTGTACAATTGAAAGTTTGCCAACATCACTTTCCACAATTTCACTAGTACCTCTCTAGCCAAACGCCTTTCAGCCTACACTGCTCCCTACCTTTATCTTTCTCTGCACATTCGTCCCACACCTCTAGCAGCCTCCACCGATCCCGAACATACCTCTACATACAACAGTCCCTGCCCTCCTCTCTGTCAGCCTGCTCCCATCCTGAGCCAACCTATATTTGCATCTTTTCCTAGCTGAACCTTTCTCATCCTGCATTTCATTCAGCCCAATGCTCACCCATTTTGCATCTGTTTGTCCCAAGTCAAACTTCTTACAGCTTGCATCGCACTATGCATGCTCAACCACATCCCTCCTTGCACTCACCTCTCATTTTCTGTACCTTTATCTCCCCATTCTTACCTGTGCCCTTGCCTCTGCCTGTCTGTATCCTGCTTGCAACTTGTCCTTCATGTACTTGTACTTCCCCCAATTTCCCTCTGCCTGTGCCTTTCAATGTTAGTACTTCTACCCAAAATCACCTCTCCCTTGCTGCATGCAAGCTGCACCTATGTGAATATGCACCTCTTCTAATCCACACCTCTCATCCACATACCTGTTTATAGCTGCACATTCCAGCTTGCCACTTCCAGCCTATATGTTTCTGTCTTCGCCCTTCCCAATTGTATCCCCTTCTTGCCAGTACTTCTCCCTGTTTACCTGTCTTCCAGTCTATACTTCTGCACGTTCTTAGTTCTGCCTACCTGATACTATTTCAGACTCCACCTCTCCTTGCTGGCAAATCTCTCTTTGCATTCCTCTACATTGCAACAGATCTCACAGTCTACCCTCTCCCTGCCAGCACCAGTTTCTCCCTGAATATCTCTTGTTCCAGTAATCCCTCTGCTTAGACCTTACCTTGCCCAATCTCTCCCAGTTGGCTCCTGCACCACTCCAAACCTGTGCCACTTTAACATTATACTTAACCATAACTCTAACAATCAAATAAACACCTAGGTCTAAGTAAAATAAGAGAAATTAATACAAGAAACTAGATTAACATAACTGGGATGGGATATTCCTTTTTAAGGACAACTTCACACACCTACCGTAGGTGGCTTGCTTCATCATCATGAGACCTTGCACCATGATGGCTAGTCATGGTGAGTGTAGGAAGGTGGAATCTGACTGCATGGTTGCCCCCACTTTTTTCCTGGTGTTTTGATAGTTATTGACTTAGTTTGGCTAGGATCCTGCTATTCAGGGCCCCAGCCTATCTGCTTTCTCTTTTAAATTGATTCCATGTACTTTACGTACACTCCAGATTGGATACTGAGGTACCCTTTTGAGTCCCTAGTATATGGTACACTATGTACCCAGAGCATGGGTACCCCAGAGGCCTACCAGGGGCTGCAGCATGTATTATGCCACCCCTGGGCAGCCTTCCACAGCAGCTTGCGTAAGGTGGTGCATGCACCCCTTACTTAGATATCGGTTCCCTATATCTACCTTATATCACTGCGCATATAAACCTATCAGTCACCCCTATGGCAGGCCTTATCAATCAGGAAGGCAAGGTTCTGGGTTTTGTGTGAGAGGGTGCCGATGCATGATCAGGGCCCATCTGCAGCCTTCAGAATCTATTCTCGGGTGTTGTTCTGTGATGCAGCCAGACCATATACTCTGAAGTGCATTATAACCAAGCGATAACTGCTAACTTTGGAATGGATGCAAGGAAATATGTTGTATTTGGTGTCAAACACCTTGGAATCATACCTCCCCGCCAGTACTGGTAGCGGAGGTATGATTTCACCCTTCTAGAGGGAGAAACATCACCACATCAGTACACCCTTTACCAGCTTAACAGCACCCTGGCATCAAAAAATGGATGCTGCAGCCACAGACATGAGTCTTGCCTTCTGCTGCTGGACGAAACTCCGGCAGGGGAGGCCTGGACAATAGGTTTCCTGTCACAGGGAGGTGTCACCACCTCCCAGACAGGCTTTAGTGTATTGGGCCTGGGTGGGTGCACTCAAACAGTTTTTTTAAGTCAGCACTGGTGGCACATTTGGTGCCCCGATGCATATCCCAGTTCAAACCATTTGCAGGGGCTACCAGCTCGTGCTCTGGCACGAAGCTGGACAAAGGAAATGGGTGTAGCCACCCCTCTTTCCAAACCCTCCCATATGTGGGTCCCCAGAGTTTGTCCCACCCCTTCCTTGGGTAAAAGATAGGAACCCCTGGCAACAGGATTTTAGATTTGCCTGGACGAAACTCTGATACTGAATCCTGGAACTTCGACGATCTACAAGGCACTAGATGACTGAAGGATCTCCCTTGGAGTAGAGGAGTGATTATCCTGCATGGCAGCCACCAAAAATGCATTTGACCAGTTTGCATCTCCAAAGCTCCCGCCGGACTCTGAAGAATTTGCAACACAAAAGGTAGGTTCTCAGACTTCCCAGAGGCCGACCTGAGTCCCCAGCAAGCCGAGGCCAGCAACCCTTGTGGGTACCCTGGAACCAGAACCCCTGAACACCGTGCACATTTGCAAGTGCATATGCTTCTTGATGATCCTTGAGGCTGTGCATCGGGCTACTTGTATCCCAGACCACAGGCAGCATTTTCACTGAAGATTGCCGGCCTATACTCCACGAGTGTTCCAAGAGCCGGCCCTTTGTGTTTTTTCTTGAGGTACAGGTACCTTCGCGATCCCTGACCTGTCGACCTGTGGGTCCCTGAGAAGGCAACTTTAACTTTCCTTGGGCTTCCCTGGTTGCTACAGATGTGCCCTGACTCTCTATCACTTGGGGAGTCCCCTGGACCTTGCTGGTCCACACTGAAGCATCTTTTCTCTTCCTGCATGGGTTGCTGTTGCCAAGGCTTGTTGGATTCAATATGAGCACCGACATCGAAGCACTCAACATCCTTTGTGGGACAGCTTCAATGCAGCTCCTGGTCATCGTTGACTCCTCCTGGTCCTTGTGGCTACAGAGTCAAGCTTCACGTCTTCGCACCTGAAGCACCCGACATAGGTGGGCATTCATCTAATGTGCTTCTGGTCATGGGCAAGTGACCCAGCCTCTGTCCCCTCTGCTTTCAGGTTCCTCACATCTTTGATCCAGGCTTAGATCACACCTGATACTTTTCTTCTTCACGACAGTAGCACTTTACAGCAGATCGCCATTGAAATCAACGACGATTCCGGACACCATTTGACACTTATGCACCCGGCTTCCCTGGGTGAGGTAACTCGAGTACTCCGGTGCTCCAGTGGGTGTTGGACCTTGAACCCCTTGAGTCTAATGGGGTTTGTTCAAATCCACATCTTAAATCCACGTTTCTCCAATCCCCCATGAACGGATGTTATAGTCTTCTAAAAATCAGTTAGTAATCTCCACGGCATAAGTTTTAAGGATAAACAAAATAAGCACTGAACCATCACTATAATATGTTGTAAGGTCTCTATATCTTAATTTTTCGCTGTATAATATTCATAGCTAAATGCAAATTACTCACTTAAAATATGACATTGTATCAATACTGATGGAGCAGGCCTTCCGATGGAGAATAGTTTTATTTCGTGTTGTTAATCCCCCGTAGTGTACTATCAATACCGTGTTTCATCCGTAAAAGGACTTCATCAGGGTTCAAACATAACATGGTATCAATACCAATGGAGCAGGCCTTCCGATGGAGAATAGTTATATTTTGTGTTGTGAATCCCCAGTAGCGTGCTATCAATCAGCCAAATAAAGCCTCGATTCTTCGGTTGAGATTAGAATTTCCAAGAATGGAGTGATTCTTTATTGATAAATAGATGCAGTTGAATCTTATCAGAAAAAATCCTTCTTGATTAATATGAAATTGCTGGGATTCTCCGGAGCGCAAAGAAGGTAAGGTCTCCTGAGGAAATATCCTCAGTCTTCTTGCTAGCCGTCTATCTGTGATTCAAAGGTGACATTTATATCAAATTGGGTACCATCCCTCTTAGTGCATTGAGAACAAATCGACTCAGAAAGAATGTCTAAGTTTGTATAGATTCTTTGTGCATTGTGTCGCTTATCCAATTTTGATTGTGTAATGGTTAACGGATGCCCTTTTGGTCTATGAATTAGGGACAGAACACACTAGTCTTGCTGATTGTTGTCTTGTCTATCTTGTGGATTTATTTCAGTTTTGAGCTTTAATTTAGTTGATACTAAAAAATGTTTATTTAATTGTTTTTACAGCCCTGATGAAGTCGTTTTACGAACAAAACAATTTGGCTGGGCTGATGCATGTATTAATTCTTCTAATTGTGAAAATAAAAGCAACATAACTGAATTCAAGAACTATCAAGACTCCCATCTACATATGTTTAATTAATACCATGATTTAAAATATTATATTGTACTTGACATTTGAATTGGTTTAGATATGAGTGTGCTCCTTGATGCTATCTTTACTTAATTGGAAACACTGGACCACAAATAAAAAAATGGTGGAAGTCATAAAGTTTATATAAAGGCGTCATGGCAGCTAAGCCATAAAAATAGCTTTGACCAAAAAGAAGGTGGTATATACCACAAACGCTCCACTGAGTGCAGGATAGTGAATATGAGAGATATGCAAGCTGCAGTATGCCACAACGGTGCACCAATTTGTGTGCCAATAATTGGAGCCATAGAGCTCATGTTAGAAATATGGGGTCTCTAATTGGCAGAAGTATGTACCTTTGTCCAAGTAGACACCCTTGCTTCTAGTCAGGGTAAGGGGATACACACTTTAGATAACACCTGCTTACCCCCTTGCTAGCTTGGTACGAGCAGACAGGGTTATCCCAAAGGCAAAGTGTAAAGTATTTGTACTCAAAACACACAGTAACACAGTGACAACACCACAAATGGACACCACACAGGTTTAGAAAAAAATAAGGTATCTTTGTCTACGCTCAACAAAACCAAAATGACAAAAATCCAGCATACATGTATCAATTTATGACTTTAGAACAGTTATTGCAAAACTAGAACTTGTAGAAACAAAATAGCTTCACCTGGGGCTATTACGATGTTGTGATAGGCCTAAATCCAAAGTACGGCACAAGCTGCGAGGTGCGCTGCATAGGAGTCACACAGACACCCAAACAACATTACCTTGGAAAACGAAGTCTATGAGTGATTCTTAAGGATTCGTCGAAATTGTGCTCGACGAGACGACTACCTAAAAGAAGCAGAAGTATTAAAAAACAAATTACTAAAGAGAGGTTACCCCACTAAAATAGTGAAAAGATCACTAAAACGTGCCTGGTACTGCCCTCGAGAAGAACTATTGGTCACTAGACCAAAAGCGAAAATGGAGAAAATAGTGTGTGTCACCACGTTCGGAACTCATACTAACAAGATCCGAAAGATCATTATAAAAAAATTGGGACATCATACAAAGCATCAATCCCCTAATTGATATACCTTTGTTTGCATACAAAAGAGGGAAAACTTTGAAAGATCACTTAGTTAGATCCTCCACTGAAAAGATCACTAAGAAAGGTGGCACAATAGAAGCATCTTGGAATTTACCACCTATTTTGGGCCATCATCCCTGTGGCAATTGTGTGATCTGCCCATTGACAGAAAAAACAAATATTTTCAAATTTGGCAATTATGAACACACACTAAAGTTCTTCTCGAATTGCAACACATGCAATGTCGTGTATTGCATCTGGTGCCCTTGTGGTCTGCCCTACATTGGGCAGACACAACAACCAGTAAAGGCCAGAATAGGGCAACATCATAGCCGCATAAGAAAGGCAGTTTTGACAGCCCCACTGGTATGTCATTTCCAAGAGAAAAATCACTCTGCAGACCAATTGAAATGGCAAGTCATAGACATTGCGACAGTACCTGAAAGAGGAGGTGACATTTCACAAATATTACAAAGACGTGAATGCCACTGGATTGACAGAGTCAATTCAATTAACGAGGGGCTAAATTCCGCAGATGAATGGAGGGGCTTTGTTTCTACTCTGACAACCTGATTTTGCCAAGTTATACATTTTGATCTGTATAACTGAACATATGTAAGAGATGTGATTGTTTTGAAATGTTCTTGAAATGTTTCCTTATTGATCCGCATAATAATATATAGATGCGAATATTGGAAAACAAGGCAAAATATGGTTGATGTACATTTAGACTTCCACCTTAATTGTAAATGGTACTTGTGTGATTCTGGTTTGAAACATCTGTAATATGTTGGATATAGCATATAAGGGTTGAACTGTTGTGCATCAAGTTGAATAGTAGCACTAATTGTTATTGTGACTGACACTCCGGGTTTACAAAAGGTAGACACTCGAACAACTGTAATATATTGTATTTAGCATAAAAGGTTTGAATTGGTTTAAATCATACTAGCGTTGACTGTCACCTTGATAAATACCCCGTGTCCACAAAATGTAGACATTCGAACTGGTTCACATCGTAATGCCCGTTACCATGACAAATACCCGTTGTTTAGAAAATGTAAACACCCGCCCACTGCATAGAGAGTGCGTGCACACCGCACGCATCGCGTTATAAACGCGATGACGCACAACACCCGGAAATACTCTGTTATTGAACAGACGACCGGGGAAACGCGGCCGTGCGTTCTGAGTTCTGCGAGCAGGTAAGCTCCAAGACTGCTCTTTGCATATATCCCTGCAATAATTTAGCCCTCCTCTAATCATAAGTCCGTTTGTTACCAGGCATTTTCCTGTCTTCCGCTGCTACATATCGATTGTCAGCTCTATACTTAGGATTACCACGTATTCTATCGACAGTGGTAAGTGGCGTTTTCTGCTATATAAATGCCTAAGTTGTGGCTCTCAAGACATTATAGCTGACCTTAAAGTACGTGTGTTAATAACAACTGACTATTGTATCTTGCTTCCCAACAGTGCCCGGCTGGGTATACTGTAAGTCAATTCCATTATTCTATTACGCATGGGTTGCATTGATTAAAGACACCACAAAGGTATTATTCGTCCATCTTAGTCCACATATAATTATTAATTACTGCGACTACACATACTTACACATTTTTTCACTTTCACCCTAGATGTCCCTCACTGTTTAGCCCTGACGAGACCTTTATCAACAGGTCGAAACGCCGTTGACGCCATAGGGAATGAACCTTTTCAAGCACAGTGGTCTATGATTGTAGATAGTCACTGATAAGAATTGCTTTATTATTGTGCTTGGTCATTTTCCCTCTGTAAATATCCATAACAACAAAACTGTACAGACCACTTATTGTTTCATGTTCTGTTTTTTGTTCACAAATCACTGGGGACACATTGCACTTTTTTTGTATATATGTCGCTGTCATAAGTATTAGACTGAGTATCTTAAGTTGAAATACAAGAAGTAATTTCTTAAAAATTGGTATATGTGTGTGCTTCTTTCCTTGCCAAACCCTTTTCTGTTATAAATCAATAGTGCTTATTTAAGCTGTTATATTGAATATTGTGTAAAATAAATATGCCACAGGAACCATTGTTCTTTGGATAAACTAAATCCAAAGTACGGCACAAGCTGCGAGGTGCGCTGCATAGGAGTCACACAGACACCCAAACAACATTACCTTGGAAAACGAAGTCTATGAGTGATGCGCCGCATCGTGGAGGTGAGGCGTCGGTGCTGAGGTTGACGCCTGTTCTCTGGTTTCCAAGGGAGAGGCAACGATTCATACCCATGAGGAGGTGACGCTTTGAGTCCAGGAAAGGGGAAGTCGGTGGCATCAGCAGTGAGGCAACGGTTCTGGTGAGGCGATGCGAAGTGGAAGAGTTTGTGAAGTCACCTTTGTTAGTTATTGGCTCTGCGATAACAGGAACCTGGCGATGACGGTGCCGAAGGGCGTCAGAGCTGTGGTGCAGGTGGGATGGTGAGTTGTGCACTTCATGAGAAGTGCCCCCAACCTCAGTGCAGGTTGGGGTGCCACTGGTGGAGTCACTGACGGCATCAGAGTTGTTTTTCTTGATTTGCAGCACCAACCACACAATTCACGGGGAACAGAAACTGAAATTGGTTCCCTTTTGAATACAGGAATGCACACAGAAGTCCAGGTGCTGGTTAGTGGGTTACAGGTGAAGTCTTTGTATCCCTGTGACTTCAGAACAGGAGGCCAGCACACACACGCCCTTGGAGATTCTCCTTTAAGCAGGTAAACAGCAACATTTCAGTCTATGTCTTTTCCTTGGCAGAAGCAGCAGCTGCCGGGCAACCCGGCAAAGCACACAGCAAATGGTCAGTACTCCTCCTCATAGCTCTCTAGCTCTTCTTCTTTGCAAAGCTTCCTCTTGAGTCTTAAACTATGGCATAGGGCCGAACAGAGGTAAGTAAAAAAAATTAAAAAAAATTTCATGGCAAGCACTGCATTGCCAAATGCGATGCAGCGGATGCAACAAAATTAGTTTTATTTATTTATTTGTTTACTTACCTCCGTTGGGGTGTATTACATAGTTTACTACCCCCCCACCTGGCTCAACCCCCGCCCCACCGCTCTGCAGCACTCCCACCACCGGCTTCTACTGCTCAATACACAGGCAAAACTTGCAAACAAACAGGTGATGGACAGAATGTGGATCAATGTCACACATTCACCCCAGTCCAAAGATCTGGGCCCAAATCCATCGTTTTTTTGCACTCCACACCACCCTGGGTTACACAATGGCGATATGCAAATCAGCTCTGACCCGTTGCCCCATGGGAACAGTCCAGTCCGAACTACAAAAGCCATGTCCTTCCCAGAACGGAATCAAGCATCCGAGGACCTGACCGGTTTCGAGGTAACACCTCTCATCAGCCCGGCTAGCTTGACTCCAGTGGTGTGGAGTGTCTGGGACCCACGTCTGAGCATCCCCAGCGCACCCATGGCGGAACTTGCAAACAAAACAGGTGATGGACAGAATGTGGATCAATGTCACACATTCACCCCAGTCCAAAGATCTGGGCCCAAATCCATTGTTTATTTGCACTCCACACCACCCTGGGTTAGACAATGGCGATATGCAAATCAGCTCTGACCCTGTTCCCCATGGGAACAGTCCAGTCCGAACTACAAAAGCCATGTCCTTCCCAGAACGGAATCAAGCATCCGAGGACCGGACCGGTTTCGAGGTAACACCTCTCATCAGCCCGGCTACCTTGACTCCAGTGGTGTGGAGTGCCTGGGACCCACGTCTGAGCATCCCCAGCGCACCCATGGCGGAACTTGCAAACAAAACAGGTGATGGACAGAATGTGGATCAATGTCACACATTCACCCCAGTCCAAAGATCTGGGCCCAAATCCATCGTTTGTTTGCACTCCACACCACCCTGGGTTAGACAATGGCGATATGCAAATCAGCTCTGACCCTGTGCCCCATGGGAACAGTCCAGTCCGAACTACAAAAGCCATGTCCTTCCCAGAACGGAATCAAGCATCCGAGGACCGGACCGGTTTCAAGGTAACTCCTCTCATCAGCCCGGCTAGCTTGACTCCAGTGGTGTGGAGTGCCTGGGACCCACGTCTGAGCATCCCCAGCGCACCCATGGCGGAACTTGCAAACAAAACAGGTGATGGACAGAATGTGGATCAATGTCGCACATTCACCCCAGTCCAAAGATCTGGGCCCAAATCCATCGTTTTTTTGCACTCCACACCACCCTGGGTTAGACAATGGCGATATGCAAATCAGCTCTGACCCTGTGCCCCATGGGAACAGTCCAGTCTGAACTACAAAAGCCATGCCCTTCCCAGAACGGAATCAAGCATCCGAGGACCGGACCGGTTTCGAGGTAACACCTCTCATCAGCCCGGCTAGCTTGACTCCAGTGGTGTGGAGTGCCTGGGACCCACGTCTGAGCATCCCCAGCGCACCCATGGCGGAACTTGCAAACAAAACAGGTGATGGACAGAATGTGGATCAATGTCACACATTCACCCCAGTCCAAAGATCTGGGCCCAAATCCTTCATTTTTTTGCACTCCACACCACCCTGGGTTACACAATGGCGATATGCAAATCAGCTCTGACCCTGTGCCCCATGGGAACAGTCCAGTCCGAACTACAAAAGCCATGTCCTTCCCAGAATGGAATCAAGCATCCGAGGACCGGACCGGTTTCGAGGTAACACCTCTCATCAGCCCGGCTAGCTTGACCCCAGTGGTGTGGAGTGCCTGGGACCCACGTCTGAGCATCCCCAGCGCACCCATGGCGAACTTGCAAACAAAACAGGTGATGGACAGAATGTGGATCAATGTCACACATTCACCCCAGTCCAAAGATTTGGGCCCAAATCCATCGTTTTTTTGCACTCCACACCACCCTGGGTTAGACAATGGCGATATGCAAATCAGCTCTGACCCTGTGCCCCATGGGAACAGTCCAGTCCGAACTACAAAAGCCATGTCCTTCCCAGAACGGAATCAAGCATCCGAGGACCGGACCGGTTTCGAGGTAACACCTCTCATCAGCCCGGCTAGCTTGACTCCAGTGGTGTGGAGTGCCTGGGACCCACGTCTGAGCATCCCCAGCGCACCCATGGCGGAACTTGCAAACAAAACAGGTGAAGGACAGAATGTGGATCAATGTCACACATTCACCCCAGTCCAAAGATCTGGGCCCAAATCCATCGTTTTTTTGCACTCCACACCACCCTGGGTTAGACAATGGCAATATGCAAATCAGCTCTGACCCTGTGCCCTATGGGAACAGTCCAGTCCGAACTACAAAAGCCATGTCCTTCCCAGAACAGAATCAAGCATCCGAGGACCGGACCGGTTTCGAGGTAACACCTCTCATCAGCCCGGCTAGCTTGACTCCAGTGGTGTGGAGTGCCTGGGACCCACGTCTGAGCATCCCCAGCGCACCCATGGCTGAACTTGCAAACAAAACAGGTGATGGACAGAATGTGGATCAATGTCACACATTCACCCCAGTCCAAAGATCTGGGCCCAAATCCATCGTTTCTTTGCTCTCCACACCACCCTGGGTTAGACAATGGCGATATGCAAATCAGCTCTGACCCTGTGCCCCATGGGAACAGTCCAGTCCGAACTACAAAAGCCATGTCCTTCCCAGAACGGAATCAAGCATCCGAGGACCGGACCGGTTTCGAGGTAACACCTCTCATCAGCCCGGCTAGCTTGACTCCAGTGGTGTGGAGTGCCTGGGACCCACGTCTGAGCATCCCCAGCGCACCCATGGCGGAACTTGCAAACAAAACAGGTGATGGACAGAATGTGGATCAATGTCACACATTCACCCCAGTCCAAAGATCTGGGCCCAAATCCATCGTTTTTTTGCACTTCACACCACCCTGGGTTAGACAATGGCGATATGCAAATCAGCTCTGACCCTGTGCCCCATGGGAACAGTCCAGTCCAAACTACAAAAGCCATGTCCTTCCCAGAACGGAATCAAGCATCCGAGGACCGGACCGGTTTCGAGGTAACACCTCTCATCAGCCCGGCTAGCTTGACTCCAGTGGTGTGGAGTGCCTGGGACCCACGTCTGAGCTACCCCAGTATACTCAGGGAGAAAATTACAAAAAACAATTTGATGGACAGAATGTAGATCCAATGGGGCACAGGGTCAGAGCTGATTTGCATAAAGCCATTATCTAACCCAGGGTGGTGTGGAGTGCAAAAAACGATGGATTTAGGCCCAGATCCTTGTACTGGGGTGAATGTAAGACATTGATCTACATTCTGTCCATCAAATTGTTTTTTGTAATTTTCTCCCTGAGTGTACTGGGGTAGCTCAGACGTGGGTCCCAGAGCCTCCACACCACTGGAGTCAAGCTAGCCGGGCTGATGAGAGGTGTTACCTCGAAACCGGTCAGGTCCTCGGATGCTTGATTCCGGTCTGGGAAAGATATGGCTGTGTAGTTCGGACTGGACTGTTCCCATGGGGCACAGGGTCAGAGCTGATTTGCATGAAGCCATTATCTAACCCAGGGTGGTGTGGAGTGCAAAAAACGATGGATTTAGGCCCAGATCCTTGTACTGGGGTGAATGTAAGACATTGATCTACATTCTGTCCATCAAATTGTTTTTTGTAATTTTCTCCCTGAGTGTACTGGGGTAGCTCAGACGTGGGTCCCAGAGCCTCCACACCACTGGAGTCAAGCTAGCCGGGCTGATGAGAGGTGTTACCTCGAAACCGGTCCGGTCCTCGGATGCTTCATTCCGGTCTGGGAAAGATATGGCTGTGTAGTTCGGACTGGACTGTTCCCATGGGGCACAGGGTCAGAGCTGATTTGCATAAAGCCATTATCTAACCCAGGGTGGTGTGGAGTGCAAAAAACGATGGATTTAGGCCCAGATCCTTGTACTGGGGTGAATGTAAGACATTGATCTACATTCTGTCCATCAAATTGTTTTTTGTAATTTTCTCCCTGAGTGTACTGGGGTAGCTCAGACGTGGGTCCCAGAGCCTCCACACCACTGGAGTCAAGCTAGCCGGGCTGATGAGAGGTGTTACCTCGAAACCGGTCAGGTCCTCGGATGCTTGATTCCGGTCTGGGAAAGATATGGCTGTGTAGTTCGGACTGGACTGTTCCCATGGGGCACAGGGTCAGAGCTGATTTGCATAAAGCCATTATCTAACCCAGGGTGGTGTGGAGTGCAAAAAACGATGGATTTAGGCCCAGATCCTTGTACTGGCTGGGGTGAATGTAAGACATTGATCTACATTCTGTCCATCAAATTGTTTTTTGTAATTTTCTCCCTGAGTGTACTGGGGTAGCTCAGACGTGGGTCCCAGAGCCTCCACACCACTGGAGTCAAGCTAGCCGGGCTGATGAGAGGTGTTACCTCGAAACCGGTCCGGTCCTCGGATGCTTCATTCCGGTCTGGGAAAGATATGGCTGTGTAGTTCGGACTGGACTGTTCCCATGGGGCACAGGGTCAGAGCTGATTTGCATAAAGCCATTATCTAACCCAGGGTGGTGTGGAGTGCAAAAAACGATGGATTTAGGCCCAGATCCTTGTACTGGGGTGAATGTAAAACATTGATCTACATTCTGTCCATCAAATTGTTTTTTGTAATTTTCTCCCTGAGTGTACTGGGGTAGCTCAGACGTGGGTCCCAGAGCCTCCACACCACTGGAGTCAAGCTAGCCGGGCTGATGAGAGGTGTTACCTCGAAACCGGTCCGGTCCTCGGATGCTTGATTCCGGTCTGGGAAAGATATGGCTGTGTAGTTCGGACTGGACTGTTCCCATGGGGCACAGGGTCAGAGCTGATTTGCATAAAGCCATTATCTAACCCAGGGTGGTGTGGAGTGCAAAAAACGATGGATTTAGGCCCAGATCCTTGTACTGGGGTGAATGTAAGACATTGATCTACATTCTGTCCTGCAAATTGTTTTTTGTAATTTTTTTTTTACAATACACATGCAAAGGCACACAGAATGGTTAAACAAGAAAATGCCTACTTTCTTAAAGGGCCATTTTCAAACACATAATTTAAAAACCATCTTCCTAAAAAGATGTGGTATTAAATTCTTATTTCAAAGATCCTACACTGCAGTTCTCTATCTTGTCCCTATGGAAAGTTACACTTGCAAAAAACAAGCAACTCCCATGTTAGCATATGGGACTGATAGCCTTTCAATAGTGAAAAACTAAATTAGCAGTATTTCACTATCAGGACATATACAACACAGCAGCATATATCCTACCTTTTACCTAAACTGCACCGTGCCCATGGGGGTACCTTAAGTCTACCTGAGCGGGGCCTTACATATAGGAAAAGGGAAGGTGGGGGCCTGGCAAGTGGGTGCACTTGTCAGGCTGACATGGCAGTTTAAAATAGCGCGCAGACACTGCAGTGGCAGGTCTGAGATACCTTTACAGGGCTACTCTTGTGGGTGGCACAATCAGTACTGCAGGCCCACAAGTAGCATTGAAATTGAGAGGCCCTGGCAATCTCAGTGCACTTTACTAGGGACTTACCAGTCATTCAAATATGCCAATCATGGATAATCATAATAACCCTTTCCCTAGAGAGCACTTGCACTTTGGCACTGATCAGCAGTGGCAAAGTGCCTAAAGCATTTAAGCCAGCAAAAACAAAATCCAGTACAGCATACAGGAGGTAGAGGTAAAACTTCAAGGGAAACAACACCAAGGATGCAAAGTCTAACATTGAATATATTAGAGATATGCAAGCTGCACTATACCACATTGGTACACCGATATGTGTGCCAATAAAAGAGCCATTGAGCTCAAGTGTAAGAGGTAAAACGAGTATCGTATAGCCTCTCAACTTAGCACAGGCTCCAAAATAGTAAAAGAAACCCGCAGCCTGCAATGTAGCTTGCCCTGTAGTTTGGGGGAATTAAGCCTTCCGACCGGCCCCACATGCAAAGTATGGAAAGTATTGTGCTCATTGCGGTGCTCCTTCAATCAAGATTTAGCAATGAAAAAGAGTGGTAACTTTAGATAGGCGCACTGGTAAAAAGTCAGCTGCAGGGTGCAGGTGATACTGGCATCGTAAAAGTGGGCGATGGATTGGCTTGAAACACACAACATAGGGGCTCATTATGATGGCGGTCGGATTTTTTCTGGTCGCCACTGTAGCGGAGATTGGGTCTGACCGCCATGCTTCCAGTGGTCCCGCCTGATGTATCATGATTGGCCCGCCACCGCAGCGGTCGGATTCCGCAGCTTTAACATTGTGGCAGGCGGCGCTGGCAGCAGCACTGATGTATTGTGAAAACGAGCATGTTGTGGATTTCACTGCACTACGAGACAGGCACTGCACTGTGCCATGCCACTTGGTGCAGTGACCCCCCCAGTGCAACCTCACCCCCGAAACACAAGGGAGGCCTGCAACAGGCCCCCAAACACAATCCCCCAGCCTTTCCATAGCAGAGAAACCACCGCAGAAAAGCTGGCTGCCGTATGCATCCTAATCGGATGGCAGGAAAAACTAGGCTCCACCTGCCAGGCCAGCGGGTGGATTGCTACCGGCGGAAAAGCAGCAGACGGATTTTCACACTGCCGCGGTCACCCCTGCCATCATAATCTGACCGGCGGTTTTCAAGGTTACAATCGCGGTGCGGAGGCCACCACCAGTAGGTGGTGATCCGCCTGCCATCGTAATAAGCCCCAAAGTTGCTAAATAGCTGGGGAGAAATGTGCTTACCTGCACTGAGGTTGAGTCCAGCTACTTCTAAAGCCAGGTGTGAGGACACTGGTAGGACGTGAGCACTTATAAATGTTCAGTGCTGACATGTCAGTTGGCACGTATGTGTGATGTAGTCCGTTGGAAAGCTGGAGAGTGATGCTCGATAGTCCCACCAAGCAGCAGACGTCTCGTACACAATGCACATGTGTAAGGAAGGCTGCTGCTGGATTCAATGCAAGTCGAGAAGAGTTGTATATTACCGATGTGTGCGGTGGGTGCTATCCACAAAAATTTATGGTGGAATTTAGCATTGTGTGAAAAAATAATCTTCAGGCAATAATTATTAAAATAAAAATAATGCAATGTGTCAACCCCTTTGATTTTCATGATATGTTGTGGTGTAATGTCAAAAGAGTCAAAAATAGTCAAAATGGCGTGTGAGACTCTCCTAGGTCCTAGCTAGTCATGTACTGTAAACCAGCCAAAGGCATATGGGTGTCTATACAGTTGAAAAACACTCAGGGCCCGATTCACAGAATGAACTTAAGCCTCAATCCTAAACTTACTACTGTTTTGGTATTCACAGATTGCACTTACTACTTTTGGTATTCACAGAATGAACTTACTACTTTTGGCATTCACAGAATGCACTTACTACTTTTGGTATTCACAGAATGAACTTACTCATTCCGGTATTCACAGAAGTTAGGACTCCTAACTTTAGGACTCCTAAATGCCTTCTGTGAATACCGAAAGTCCTAAAATTACGATTTTTCTCAATTTAGTAGTAGTAAAGTTAGGACTCCTAACTTTAGGGCTCCTAAATGCCTTCTGTGAATACCGAAAGTCTTAAAATTAGGATTTTTCTCAATTTAGTAGTAATAAAGTTAGGACTCCTAACTTTAGGACTCCTAAACTGAGAAAAATCCTAATGTTAAGGCTTTCGGTATTCACAGAAGGCATTTAGGAGACCTAAAGTTAGGAGTACTAATGTTACTACTACTAAATTGAGAAAAATCCCAATTTTAGGACTTTCGGTATTCACAGAAGACTTTTAGGAGTCCTAAAGTTAGGAGTCCTAACTTTACTACTACTAAATTGAGAAAAATCCTAATTTTAAGACTTTCGGAATTCACAGAAGGCATTTAGGAGTCCTAAAGTTAGGAGTCCTAACTTTACTACTACTAAATTATGAAAATTCCCAATTTTAGGACTTTCGGTATTCACAGAAGACATTTAGGAGTACTAAAGTTAGGAGTACTAACTTCTGTGAATACCGAAATGAGTAAGTTCATTCTGTGAATACCAAAAGTAGTAAGTGCATTCTGTGAATGCCGAAAGTACTAAGTTCATTTTGTGAATACCAAAAGTAGTAAGTGCACTCTGTGAATACCAAAACAGTAGTAAGTTTAGGATTGAGTCTTAAGTTCATTCAGTGAATCAGGCCCTCAGTCTATATAGGTGCTTTGTGTTAAGTCACCCTAGGAGTCGATAATAATTTATTCAGGAAATAAATGACCATGGGATTTCAATACTGAGTCTTTTAATGTGGCTAAGCAAACTAAAAATTCATTTTTGTTCTATTAAGAAAAGGTAGTGTGAGATGTTTGAAACTGGTACAGTAGGTTTGTCAGATACTGTCCAGTGCAATTCGACAGCTGCATGTCCTTTCTTGATGAAATGATTGGTCAGTTTAGTGGCCTGTTTCTAACACCTGATTGTGCTTTTGCGGTCAGTAATGCGAGTTTTAATTTTTCGGGTTTTCAAACCAACAAAGCGGAGCCCACAAGGGCAAGTGATGAGGTAGCATGGGCGTCCACAGGGGGGGGGGGCAAGGAGGGGCACTTGCCCCCCTGGAGCGCCCCCCCTTACCCCCTTCTGCAGATGCCCATGCGTTTACAGGCGCTGTTTGTCTATAATTCTGGGCCCTGCAAGGAGCAGAGCTGTTCTCCTGTGAGAGGCCTCTGTTCCCTGATGGGGCACCTCAAACTCCTCCTTGCAGCCCCTCATTCTGTATGTGGCTGATTATCACATACAGAATGACAATGGCCAGTGTGAGCTGCGAAAGCACCTTGCTAACAACCTTCTCTATGTCTAAGTGTGTGGACCAATCCAGCCAATCGTGATGAGCGCCAATCGTGATGAGCGCTTGAAGAGCTCCTACTCCTGCAGGCATGCACCGTACTGGTGTGTGAGCGCCGAAACTCAGGGAATGAAGGATATCAACTAGGTTCACTTTTGTAAAGGAGGAGCAGCGCAATCTCCACTGCTGTCCTGCAACCTCGTAAGGCTGCATTTCAATACCGCAGTCAAACCCCAGAGTCCCTGAGAAACACTGCCAATCTCATCTACAAGGTACCGGGAGTGATATGGGCCCAGAGGGTAATTGTGGTAATTGCATTACAGTTGAAGCGCTTGATTTTATGAGATGCAACACAAGCTGTCTTCACTGTATTGTGCAGCGCCTCATGTTCTGCGCTCTGTTCACCTGGATTGGGATTGGAAAGGTGAGCAGTAGGGGATGTGAAGAACAGTAGTGTGCACTACGAAAGCTAGTCCCTCTTCTCTCCACTCCTACGCTTCGCACAATTGTTTCTGCAACAATAATCTCAAGATTGGACTACAGGAATGCCCTTTATCTGGGCTTGCCTAAAACTTTGACCGGTAGGTTACAAGTGGTCCTAAATGAGGCAGCTAGACTGATCTTTAGGCTACCAAGATGGACCCATGCCTCCCCATTGCTGCGCAAACTGCACTGTCTCCCCATAAAGCAGAGGGTGGAGTTTAAAAGTTTATGCACAGCTCATCAAGCAATGCATGGCCAAGCACCCACCTACATCAAGGAACCTCTTGAGGTTTACAACCCCAAACGATCACTAAGGTCCTCCAATGCACAATTGCTGTCCTGTCCACGGTACAAACTGGCCACCAAGGGAGGGAGATCCTTCTATGTGCTGGTGCCACAGATCTGGAACAAACTACCGGAGCCTCTCCGCAAAGAATCCAATCTGTTGCACTTCTGGAAATCATTAAAAACTCTCCTGTTTAGAGAAGCCCTAAGCACTGCGTATTTTTAACCGCCACACGTATTTTCTATTCACTCAGCTGTTGTTTCTTCTCTCCTGTTATTAGCGCCTAGAGACCTGACGGTGATTTGGCGCTATATAAGTCAAAAGTAACATAACATAACATAATATAACATGTGTGCACTGTCCTGGGGGTTCCCACCCTTCACACCACCAATTATGAAAGATAGATCAGTAAAAGGATGGATTGATGAGTGAAAGGGTGGATGATGGGCGTGTGAATGGGTGGATGGATGAGTGAAATGATGGATGGATTGATGAATTAAAAAGTGAAAGGGTGAATGAATGGATGGTTGGTTGGGTGGAAAAGTGGATGGATGAGTGAAAGCGTAGCTTGGGTGAAAATGTAAATGGTTGGATGGATGAGTGAATGGAATTCATGAGTGGGAGAGTGGGTGGATGAGTGAGAGGATGGATTGGGTGAAAGGGTGGAAGGATGATGGATGAGTGAAAGGGTGGATTGGGTGAAAGGGTAGATGGTTGATGGATGGATAAGTGAAAGGGTGGCTTGATGGGTGAAAGGGTAAGTGCTTGGATGAAGGAGTGGATGGATGGGTGGAAGAGTGGATAGATGAGTGAAGGATGGCTTGGGTGAAAAGGTAAATGGTTGGATGGATGAGTTAATGGATGGATTGGTGGAAGAGGGGATGGATAAGTGAAAGGATGGATTCGGTGAAAGGGTGGATGGATGATGGATGGATTGGGTGAAAGGGTGGATGGAGGATGGATGAGTGAAATGATGGATGGAAGAATAGACGTTGGATAGGTTTGCAAATGGTTGAAAAGATTTGGATATGGATGGGAACACAGATGGAAGGACAGAATGAATGGTGAAAGACTGCATGTTGGATGAAAAAAATAATAGATAACATAAAGTACATTTGAAATGATGGATGTCAGGGGTTTGATGGAAGGATGAATGGCTAGATCCCTGGACAAGAGAGCTCTTCGGGGTTGGTGTGATGACTTACTTTGCTTTCTTGGTGCCATAAGAGCTTTAGTTCATAGTGGGAGGTATTTCAATTTTCTGGCTACTCCCATGCCTATGTATTACTATTCTTTATTTGCTGTGTGCTTATGTGTGGAATCCATACATCATTCACACAACATTTTGAGTGACACCCAACTGATACTTGAATGTTACACTAGTAATTGTAAATGTTAGCATGCTTTGTTTTAGGTTTAAGGTTTAAGGGAGAGTCTCGGAGTGCCATAAGCTGTGCGTGAGATGTGTATTGTGTTTGTAACAATAGGCAAGGTGTCTAAATAAACTATGTAATAGAGTATCGACAGCACCATCTTTAAGAAAACTGCAGGGAAAAGCACCTTTGTGACTTCAGTCAGTTAATGCAGTTCTCTGCAAAGCCCTCATAAGCAAAGCCAGATTCCAAGTTTTAAGTTCCACTTGCTGAAACACCCATAATGCGTTCCCTGTAGTGGGCTTATCACAGCAATCCTCCCTTTAGTTCACGTATGCTTGCTCACAGTGGCACTCAGATATGAGATGCTAGTAACAAAGTCTATCTGAGCAGATCTCCCTGAGCACTTCTCTCACCATACTTGTCTGCTCAAGACCATGAGTTGTAAACAAAATATCAGACTGGCTAACCCAGTGCAGTAACAATATAAATAGATTATTATCATATGAAATACCTCAAAAAGAGCTGCACAGTTGCTCAAAGCGGTGCGCATACGAAAAAAACGTGAAGTTCATGATTGTCTCAACCTAATGTAAATTTCTTTTGACTTGAGTGATTGTCTATTTACCTACTTTTATACTATTGCGCAACTTCCTCTTATGTGTCTGTAAAGCGTACCTTTTTTTCCGAAGATTTGTCCTGAATTTTGACCTACTGTCCTGAATTTTGGTCCTGAATTTTCGACCTGAATTTTGACCCTTTGTCCTGAATTTTTACACATACCATCCTGAATTTGCAACCATGTCAGTTGGACACCCTACAATAACTGGTGAGTTCACTTCGGGGCGCAGAGTTCACACATGACGTCACCAAAAGTACAGAGTTCACCTGAACATGTCTGAAATGCATTCACCAACGCATCCATGATACTTACAATGTGAAATGCTCGGATGCGCAGATCTGAACAGGACTGAAGCCCAGAAGCATGACTGAAGCATGCACCTCCACTAGCAGGGAAAAGATACACTACAAGCCGCGCAGCAACCATGAGCCTCCTTTACCGCCACAAACGTCCTGCTCAGCCCCCATTCCAGAGCTGGGATTTCTCAAGAAATCTTCTGCATGTGGGGGGCCCTTTTGTTGCCGATCTTCATTTCACATTGAAGTGACCCCTCAGCCAGGGCTTCAAATGGGCCAGGTCCCCCGGGTCGCAGAGGACGTTGCAACGGGTCCTTATTGGGCTCTAACGTCATGCCCTTTATTCTGACATAAACACTGACGGATTTCTAAATAATGAATGTAAAAAGGCAATCCATGTCAGCGATTTAGTTCCTGTTTGTGTTTGACGTTTTACTTCATATTTAATTCCCTTAGAGTGTTAACGATTTCCGGGATGTTGTGTTTCTGTATTTTTTCAGTGTAGCATATTACGCTTGTAAAGCGCCTACTTTGATCTGAGCCACCACCAGGTGCTAAGAACGACCCATGGTTGAATGCTAAGCATCCGAGAATGTGATTTTTATGACCCCTTCTGAGGGATCTATGATGTTACAACGCGTTATTTTACAACGCATGCTGTAACATCGCAACTTTTACAACGCAGGTTCCATTACATCGGATACCATTACAACGCAGGATATTACATAGCAGATGCTATTACAACGCATACCATTACATCATAAGTATAGGTAAGTATAACTTTTTAAAAAAAATGTAATTAAGTTAATTTAATTAATTTTATTTTACTAATATAATTAAAATAATTGTAAAAATGTAATTAATATAATTTATTTAAATAAGTTTAATTTAATTTTAAATAGGAATTAATGTAATTTAATTAAATTAATATAATTTTATTAATTTAATTTAATACATTTTATAATAGTAATTATTTAAATTTAATTAATTTAATTTAATTAATATAATTGAATTAATCTTAAAATTGTAATTAATATGATTTAATAAATTTAATTAATTATAATTTATTTAATTAATTTAATTTAATTAAAGTCGTACTTTAAAAAAAATAAACCCTAAAAATACCCCTGAACCCCAAAACCCAAACCCAGCCCTAAAACCTAAAAATACCCCTGTACCCCAAAACCTAAACCCTGCCCTAAAACCTAAAAATACCCCTGTACCCCAAAACCCAAACCCTGCCCTAAAACCTAAAAACACCCCTGTACCCCAAAACCCAAACCCTGCCCTAAAACCTAAAAACACCCCTGTGCCCCAAAACCCAACCCCTGCCCTAAAACCTAAAAATACCCCTGTACCCCAAAACCCAAACCCAGCCCTAAAACCTAAAAATACCCAAACACCCCAAAACATATACCTCAGTACCCCAAAACATATACTCCTATACTCATACTTATTTTAAAAATTACTTAAATTAATATATTTAATTTATAATATTAAAAAACATAAATAAATATATTTATTTATAATTAATATTAATTAAAATAAATTAAATAATATTAAAAAATATATATATATATATACTTACCAATACTTACGATGTAATGGTATGCGTTGTAATAGCATCTGCTATGTTATATCCTGCGTTGTAATAGCATCCGATGTAATGGAACCAGCGTTGTAAAAGCTGCGTTGTAACAGTAAGTTACCCTTCTGAGAGGCCCAGAACCAGCTCGAGCAAGACCGCCTCTGAACAGTTTCAGCAACCCTCCCTGCCCCCACCTTTGTTTTCTTTTAGACTGGTGCCACCAAGGTGATATCCTTGTCTTAAGGCAGAGATTTCACCTAAGCACTTGATGTGTTGTGAATATGAGCATGGGGTGGGAGTGGGAAGATGTGCACAGCAGGGGGAAAGGGATGGCCAGTGCAGGTGACGCTTTTCTTTTGTATAGGAATTTCTGCTGGCGTCATAGCCCAGGGTTTGCTGTCTGTGCACTTGTATAAATGTGTATTCCATACATGTGCACAGACAGCAAACACTGGGCTATGACGCCAGCAGGAATTACTTTACAAAGGAAAAGCGTCACCTTCACTGCCATCCCTTTCCCCCTGCTGTCTGTGCATTTGTAAGGAATACACATCCACGGCGGTGCTCACCAGATGAAAGGTAAACAGTGCCATGGATTTGTTTCTTTTTGCATCCAAGGGCACTGATGAAGAAGTAGAGGAGGCCCTGGCAAGGAGAAACCAGGAGACATTTGACCCACATCTATCTAGTGACACCTTTGGGAGGGGCTAGATGCCAGGACGACAGTGCCGCTGATCAGCCCGACTCTACTGAATAGTATCAGAAGAGCAGGCAGCAGTTTTTAAGTAACTGCATTCTACAGCATCAGCATTACCTACTGGCTGCAAATCTAGGTTACTCTAAGTGAATGGTGTTCTAGACTTACATGCATGGAAACGTCAAGGAGGACAGTCCCCTCCGAATATGCAAATGTAGTGTAAACTCGTAGTGTGCAGCTTTTGGGGTGCCAAGGGGTAACTTTAGGGTTCAGGTCGGGTGTGTGTTTTAGGTTGCCAGGGAGTAATTTTAGGGTTCAGGGTGGGTTAGAGATAGGGTGCCAGGGGGTAATTTTAGGGTTCCGGGTGGGTATGGGTTTTGGTGTGCCGGGGGGTTATTTTAGGGTTCAGTGTGGGTATGGGTTTTGAGGTGCCAGGGGGATAATTTTAGGGTGCAGGGTGGGTATGGGTTTTGGGGTACCAGGGGGGTAATCTTAGGGTTCGGGGCAGGTATGGGTTTTAAGGGGCCAGGGGTGTACTTTTAGGGTTTAGGGCAGGTATGAATTTTGGGGGGCAGGGGTAATTTTAGGGTTCAGGGTGGGCATGGGTTTTAGGGTGCCAGGGGGATAATGTTAGTGTTCATTTTAACGATGCTACATGCCCAATTAGCACCAACCTACTGTCTGACTTAGCGGCCATGAATATTACCCTACACAACTCAGACCCTACCCACAAGGCGGGCAATCTGCTCGACCCTATTCTATCTAATTTGGATGCAGTATCCTGTAAGCTCCCCCTACCTGTCCCGTGGTCTGACCACTTTGTACTAGAATTTTCCATTTCATTTGCGCACTCCTTTAATGACCTAGCTATCGCCCCTAAACCCAGAATGACCCGCAACTGGAAGAAATTAGATTCCAGTAAATTCAACTCTGCTTTGTCTGACTCTATACCACTCACTGAGATCAGTAGCATTGATCAAGTGGACGTCATACATCACTGGCTTACATCTGCTGTAGACATCTGTCTCCCACTTCGTAAGCAGACGTTTAATATACATCACCCTCCGGCCCCTTGGTTCAATGATCAACTAAAAAAAGAAAAAACCAGCTGCAAACATCTTGAGCGGAAATGGCGCTCAGATTACGACCCTCAAGCTAAACTACACTATAAAGCTGCTTTAACTAAATACCATTCTCTCTGCAAAACTGCCAGAACTGAATATGTTAATTTATCCATCCTGAACGCTCAAAATCGTCCTAAAGCCTTGTTCAAGGTAGTGCAGGAAATCTCGGGTGCCACCAGTCAACCCAAGGCCCCTTGTTTGGATAAATCACAATGTGATTCCTTAGCAGATTTCTTTGTCTCCAAAATTGAGAGTATATACTCCAATTTTGGTCCATCTAATGCTTGTCCAGTTTCTGAACCTTCTGCTTCTATTGCCGCAGACTTCTCTCAGCTGGAAGGGGCGGAGATTAAGGTCTGGGATCCACTTACTCCTTCCATACTACTTAATTTAGTGAAAAGCATTAAATCTGGTTCCCCTTTTGATCCCTTCCCTCCTCAAATCTTGCTTACCCTTGACCCACCCTCCCTAAAACTCATAGTTGATCTATTAAATACTTCTCTTAGGGAGACTAAGGTCCCTAGTTCCTGGAAACATGCGATGGTTGTACCATTGCTCAAAAAGGCCAATGCTGATCCTAGTATTTCTGCCAATTTCCGACCAATTTCCCTGCTTCCAGTTTATTCCAAGATCCTGGAAAAACATATAAATAAGCAACTTACCAGCCATATTGAATCTCACAACATTCTACATCCCTCACAATCTGGTTTTCGTTCTGGTTATTCCACAGAATCTACTTTGCTGGGAGTCTCTGAAACCATTCGTCACCTGGTTGACAGAGGGGAGACCGTGGCACTTATTCTATTAGATTTAAGTGCCGCATTTGATACGGTCTCCCATCCCATTCTGATTAACACTTTAAAAACATCTGGCATCTCTCACTCTGCCCTTGAATGGCTCATTAGTTTTTTGTCCGATCGGACATTTCAAGTCTTTTCGGCTACATCTATGTCAAAAATTCACACATCTGCATATGGTGTCCCACAAGGCTCCATCCTAAGCCCCCTTCTCTTTAATTTATATGTTCGACCCTTAGCGGATATTGCAGAGCAGGCAGGGCTCTCTATATTCTCATATGCAGATGACACACAGATTATTTTTTCCCTCTCCACCAGTCATCTTTCCACTTCATCGTCTCTCTGTCACGGACTTAATAATATTGCCTCTTGGATGTACAATAATAAGTTAAAACTGAATGGAGGGAAAACGGAACTCCTCCTATTTGGCAACAATCCTGCCTTATGGGGACCCTCCCACTGGCCTGTTCAAATGGGCACTTCTCCCAACCCTTCGAAAACTGCTCGTAACCTGGGAATAATATTCGATGATCAGCTGTCCATGAGACAACATGCCGTGAGAGTCTCCTCCATTTGTACAACCATCCTCAAATGGTTGAGGAAAATCACCTGGATGCTCCCTCCTGAAACCCAGAAAACCGTAGTCCAGGCGCTAATAACATCTCGCCTCGACTATGGCAATGTTCTCTTTCTGGGTGCGGGCAAAGAGGTCATTCGGAAACTACAAACGGTTCAGAACATGGCAGTCCGTCTCCTATGTAACCTACCCTACAAATCTCCCACTTCCTTGCACCGTCGCAGCCTTCACTGGCTAAACATTGACAATCGATGCAAATTCAAGGCTCTTTGTTTTGTACACAAAATTAACACTGGCAAAGCCCCCCAGTATTTGAAATCTCTTATTCATCCGTACCTCCCTTCCCGCACTCTCCGTTCATCTAGCCAACATAAACTTCTGATCCCCAGGACGAAAAGAGCTAGAATGGGAGGTCGATCTTTTGCTTTTCTGGCACCATCCCTGTGGAATTCTCTTCCTCTATCCATTCGGATGGAATCCAACTATCTAAAATTCAGAAGGGATGTCAAAACGTGGCTCTTTGATCTTTAGTTTCTGCTACTGTACATTCTCCTTATTGGTTTAGCGCCGGGAAACCTCAGGGTAGCTGTGCGCTCTATAAAATTAAATATAAATAAATAAATAAATAAATAAATGGTGGGTTTGGATTTTGGGGTGCCAGGGGGTCATTTTAGGGTGCCAGGTGGGCATGGGTGTTGGTGTGCCAGGGGGTAATTTTAGGGTTCAGTGTGGGTATGGGTTTTGGGTTGCTAGGGGAAATATTTTAGGGTTCAGGGAGGGTATTGGTTTTGGGGTACCAGGGGGGTAATTTTAGGGTTCAGGCTGGGTATGGGTTTTGGGTGCCAGGGGGATAATTTTAGGGTTCATGGTGGGTATGGGTTTTGGGGTACCAGGGGGGTAATTTTAGGGTTCAGGGTTGGTATGGATTTTGGGGTGCAAGGGGGGACATTTTCGGGTTCACGGAAGGTATGGGTTATTGGTTTTGGGGAGCCAGGGGGTTAATTTTAGGGATCAGGAAATGTATGAGTTTTAATGGGCCAGGGGGTTATTTTAGGGTTTATGTGTGCTCTAATTCTTGTCCAGTTTCAAATGCAGAATTCACCACTACCTTTTCTCAGCTCTGCCTGAGTATGACCCGATCCTGATTGTCTGCCATTTTAGCCCCGCCCCTATTGATTAACACTAGCCACGCCCCTTCATTTGCTAGATTAGCCCCCCCCTGGAAAAATTTCTGCAGATGCCCCTGTGAGGTAGATGAGTCTTTCGCCATTACAGCTTGTATGTTGCCTCAATTCCCATGGGGTATATCCCTCAAAACCAATATGAGTGATTTATGTGCCATAAGGGCACAGACTCTACAGTAACCACAGGGGAAATGTCCTTGTAGGGACAGCAGGCCCCTAGAGCGTGTCTTTTCTGTTTGCAGCAATATTTGGGTGTCTTGCGTGAACTAACTTGTCATTTAGGTTGCTTCTGCATTTGAACGCAAACAAGGGACATGGTATAGACTTTTTTCCTTTGTTCAAGATATTCCACTTGCTGCATATTGATTTTTTAATCATATGGGAAGGCTGCAGAAGGTGTTGGAATACACTAGTCTCTCTATTGGTGGTTTGGGAGGCCTAATATCCAAAAGTGCGTCCCAGTTATTATATCCTGGCTCTCTTGGCCGACGCACGTATAAGCGAGGCAGGCTACTGTCTCTTAATAGTTGAGTAGACATAGTACCAGCATGTTGTAGTACCTCTGGAAATTAGAGCAATTTTGCTAGAGACTCATGAACTGACCGAAATTGAGATTATCTCTGTGTGATTTGGGATGATAACTGTTGTAATAAAGTAGGGCATTCCATGTGATTGGTTTCTTGTACAGTTGGGTTTAAAAAATAAAACAGGCTGCAGTGTAATGAGGAGATCCAAGAAAGCAAGTTTCTCTTTCTCGTACTCACAGGTAAACCTCGAAAAAGGATTGGGAGGATTTAACCATTTGTCAAAAGCAGTGAAGGAGATTACATCACCATGCCAAATGACATTAATATCATCGATGTGACACTTTAACACTCTTAAGTGGAAGCAGTTAGGGTTGTCAGGTGAGAGGACATGTTCCATCTCAAAAGAGTGCATGTAAAGATTCACCAGACTAACCATAACTCTCCCTGAACTTCCCCCAACCTGTAACACTCCCTGCCGATACTTGTCTCAGGCTACTTCTCTCCCATCCCTCATCTGTTTCCGCCCACACCGCTCCTTTATACTCCTCTACCTGTCCAATTCGCTGTCTGGAGCTACTTTATAATGTTCACACATCTCACAGCCTGTATCCAGCCTGACTCTCTTAGCTCATGCCATTCCCAACCCAAATCTTCCTACCCACACCTGTGTTTGCTCGCATCTCTCCCAGCCTGCATCTTTCCCTGCCAATGTCTCTCCTAAACAGTAGCCCCCTCAACTGTGTTTCTTTCTGCCAACAACTCTCTCTGCTCTCCCCATGCCCCCGTCTTTCACTGCCCACAACTCTCCCAGCCTTCCCTATTCCTTTCCTGTACCTCTCCCAGCAAAAACCTAGCCCACACATCTTGCTCTTACATGTTCCAGGCTATACTTCTCTCTACCCATACCTCTGCTTGCCCATACCATTCTCTTCCTTAATCCGTGGGTATGCAATACTTAGGCTTCAACTTTGGCACAGCCAATATGTTCAGCTTATAAACCTTTTGACTTTGCCAGCGCTTGTTAGTAACAAGACTCCTGCATCACACAGGAGAGCATAAAGTGACCCACACTCAGAGGGAAACCGTGCCTGGTGTTGAACATGCAAAAACACTATATGCATCCTGAAAGCAGAGAAAAACATTTGATCAGGTGTGGGCCCTTGAACCTCAATCTCTTAGTGCAATCAGCAAATGTATTTCATCATTGATCGTATGGACCTTTGTTAGTCGACTTGGAGTGTTGTAAGGGAGCAAACATCAGAAATGCATTCCACTTCTGTGAAGCTGATGTGACTCGCAATGGTGACCCAGAATCAAGAATTTCAATCATAGAGGTTTTTTTAGCACATTGATCCACTTATTGTATATGTAGAGTAGGAATAAATTCAAAAGATATAATACTGCAGTCTGAAGACTGACATGTAGCACTAAATTACATGTGCTACATGTCAGTCTGAAGACTGACATGTAGCAATAAATTACATAGTAATAAGGAGAGATATACAAAATTAAAATAGTTACAATATGGTGTTCAATAAAGAAACTGCCTTTCTCCAATCTGTACATGGGCTGAAGCAGACATGAATTAAAATCTAAAGAGGAAGCATATAAGGTGTCAACATAATATTGAACTTCAGTAGAAGTTCAGCGAATTAGGATGAGTGCTCAGCATGAAGCTTACACTCAGGAAAAGCCCAGGAAGAGAGAGATAGATCTGTTCCCTCTCGAAGTCAGGAGGAAGTCTCTCTATCTAACTATAAACACTAACTAAAAATGCAATTTATCACTTCTAGAACATACGTATTGCATTCCCACGAATGAGAACCAATCCAACGGCAATTTTAGGAGAATCGATATACTTCTTAAGTTTCACACTTCTATACAACTAGATAGGAGCTCCCAGCCATGGATGTTGTATTTTCCCAGTAAGCCATAGACAGGAGACTTCCGCTCACCATCACTGCTTCATGCTCGTTTTCAACTTTCTGCTCCCAGGTCTCAATATCAGATATCTAATACATCAACAATAAGCCTTTCAACCAGCTAACAAAAATCATTAAATCATACCTGCAGAAAAGAGAAGACAACACCGTCAATATTAAGATTTCAGTTTAAAGCCTTGAAGGATAAATGTCCGAATTTCCCCCTTATTATGGGCCCGTATACATATATATTTGTTAGCATGATGTATCTATACAATTAGCCTACTTTTATAATAAGTATATTGATTAGTTAGCTTTGTATGGTAAAATACAATCATTTCTATGTGTGTTCCATGTTAGTTAATCAGTAGAACCGAGCCGACTCCATATTGTGGCCTTAGCCTGACTCTAGGCCAGGAACACGTGACTTTCTGTCCAGTAAGCAAACTCCCCGTCTGTGAGTTATAGAGAGGCAGCTGAGGATGGGTTGCCTCTTCTCTGCGTTAGAACCTTCAAGGTTGCAAGTGGGTGCGAGCCTGATAAGCACATTCCTGGAGGCGCCATGCGAGCCCTCCTGAGCGTTAGGCAGAAGGGAGTCAATTTCTTTGACCTTGCTATAATGAACAGAGCTATTCTGAATCTGCTTTGTGTGCCATATATGGTCTTTCCTATGAACCACCTGCAACGTCTTGTATTTTTTCTTTCTTGGGTAATGGTTTGAGAATGTAACAGTATTTATGTCAGCTCCTGATTATGTGCCGGCAGTCTTCTCTACGAGCTTCGAGGGGTGAGGTCGGGAGAGGCTCCACTTCGGAGTGTTTTGTATAATTTTTGATGGAATTTTCTTCACTGCCAACTGACTGATTATTGGTAATTGATATTGGGGGCTATTGGTAAGTATAGCTCCATAGGTTATTTAGTTTTTTCGGTACATCAGCCTAAAGTCAAGCTGAATTAACTCAGAAATCAAAATTAAAATTTGTTTAAATACTATTGATCCATTGGTACAGATGATTAGTGTGAAGCGTGAATATATGCGTAATAACATAGGGGCTGATTAGGATGCGGACGGATTGCCTCCGCCAGGCCGGCGGGAGTTACCGCCGGCCTGGCGGAGGCAATCCGTCCGCCATCCTTACAGAAAAGACCCCCCGCCACATTAGGATGGCTGGGGGGTCCGCGGCGGATGGCAAGACCACCCGCCGCTTTAAAAGTGCATACATATGGTGGCGGTATCTGCGAGACACCGCCAGCCATATTATGATGCCTGCGGTCCTATGCCTTTCCACTGCGGCATTGCCGCTGTGTAAAAGCATACAGTCTTTGCTTTGGGGGCCCGTTGCGGGCCACCAGGATGAAGGGGGGGTGGGTGGTGCACATGGGGGGTACCTATGGTACCACGCTGCATTTACATGCACTAAGCGGCAGGCACCGCAATGGTAAATGTAAAACATGCTATTTTAACCTTGCGGCGGGTGCTGCAAGGTTAAAGATCCAGGATGTGACCGCCAGGGTGGCGTCACATCCTATTTGCACCGGAGGGACCGCCGCTGCCCCTGCGGACGGTCCCTCCACCTCGGGGGTGGCGGACGGATGCAGGTCCGTCCGCCATCCTAATGAGGCCCTTAGTTACATCCGTCTATGAATTAGCCCAACTCTGTTACATGTAAATGCTGAGTGATTTTAGTAGTTGCACAACATTAATTCAAACATAAGTATCACACACGTTAATAAAGGTAGACCACACTTATACATAAATGTCGTATATAGGTGCATAAATGTGTATACATGATGTCAATGGGGTGTGGCCCTAATTACGCTGCTTCACTGTACTTTCAGTCAAACACTGAGCAAGAATCAAAATTCAGTGAACACATATCATTCAGCATATAAAATCCATGGGTTTGTGCAAAGACAATGGACCAGCTGTCACATAATAATGGGAAACCTCAGACTAACTAGCGATAGAAGTTGGCGAAGAAGAGCACGGTTCAGGGTCAAAGACCCCCCGCCACATTAGGATGGCTGGGGGGTCCGCGGCGGATGGCAAGACCATCCGCCGCTTTAAAAGTGCATACATATGGTGGCGGTATCTGCGAGACACCGCCAGCCATATTATGATGCCGGCGGTCCTATGCCTTTCCACTGCGGCATTGCTGCCGTGTAAAAGCATACGGTCTTTGCTTTGGGGGCCTGTTGCGGGCCACCAGGATGAAGGGGGGGTGGGTGGTGCACATGGGGGGTACCTATGGTACCCTGCTGCATTTACATGCACTAAGCGGCAGGCACCGCAATGGTAAATGTAAAACATGCTATTTTAACCTTGCGGCGGGTGCTGCTCCAAGCAGCACCCGCCGCAAGGTTAAAGATCCAGGATGTGACCGCCAGGGTGGCGTCACATCCTATTTGCACCGGAGGGACCACCGCCACCCCTGTGGACGGTCCCTCCACCTCGGGGGTGGCGGACGGACGCAGGTCCGTCCGCCATCCTAATGAGGCCCTTAGTTACATCCGTCTATGAATTAGCCCAACTCAGTTCCATGTAAATGCTGAGTGATTTTAGTAGTTGCACAACATTAATTCAAACATAAGTATCACACACGTTAATAAAGGTAGACCACACTTGTACATAAATGTCGTATATAGGTGCATAAATGTGTATACATGACGTCAATGGGGTGTGGCCCTAATTACGCTGCTTCACTGTACTTTCAGTCAAACACTGAGCAAGAATCAAAATTCAGTGAACATATATCATTCAGCATATAAAATCCATGGGTTTGTGCAAAGACAATGGACCAGCTGTCACATAATAATGGGAAACCTCAGACTAACTAGCGATAGAAGTTGGCGAAGAAGAGCACGGTTCAGGGTCATCACTGCGGCTTTCCGAGCCTGACAATCTGTTAAGACAAATGGCTGTCGAAGAAGGAGAAGGAACCTGTTCTCCTTTTCCTCTGTCCTTGGATGTAGAGGTAGCTGGTGGGGAAGGAGCATCTGTTCTGCTATAACCTGGCCTGACATCATAAGAGTGATCACGTTCTGATTACGTCATGCTGTCAGATTTTCTGGGGGCTTAGAAAGTCTTTAAAAAACAAAGGTTGCTGCGTTATTGCTATACCTGGCCGTTACAAGGAGCACTTCTTACACATCAGACACAGTCCAAGGTCTCATTTCGAAAAGGAACTCCGAATTTACTCCAGGTGGTAATTGTGTTTCACGAGCACCTCATCTCAGATCTGGAAGAGAGTAGCTCAAGAAATTCATCTTGTACTCATTATGTCTTCATTCCTTCTGTGCTTCTGGGATGCGGCCAATTCTTCTAGCAACGTTAAGATGGAGAGTGTCCGGTTCTCAGGTGTGCTATATTTCTGTACTCCAGAGAGGAAGTCATTTCAATGTGGCTAACTTGGAAGGAGGCTACGTAGTCAGAGTATAGCTGGCTCTTAGAACGCAGTCCATTGAAAAAGTTCACTGCGCTGCCTTTTTGCTAGATTTTACCTATACAAACCCCACATACATATAGCCAAGCCCATGAGAAGATTTTGAGTAGTTATGAAGCACAGTGAGGATGTTTTATCTGCCAGAGAGTCTACTGAAGTCGATGCCTACCTGGGCTCAAGAGGCAAGATGTGATTTCCTCCAAGAGACCAGGGGCGGCAGAAAGGTTGGTGCAGCAGATTACAGGCAACCTGTTCACTGATAAGGTTTTCTTCCATGTCATCCAACTGGGGGAATCTTATTTCAGGGACTTACTTTGATTTTTACCACCCTTTTATATCCTTTAATGAGCAAGATCGAAGAGTCTGTTAATCAATGCAGCAGGTGTTACCAAGCAACTTCACCAGAGGAGTGAGTTTCGTCACTGCCAACTCACCCTTAATAAGGTGTCTGCAGGTGATGTGCATGCACTGGCAATACAGAAAAATGCATTTTCATTTTAGTATTTGAAATCTTCGTGTTGGGTGGCGAGGAAGGCTATTTGAAGCTGTCACCAGAATTAAAGGTACATTTTATGTGAATGACACAATATTCATTATGTGCGGAGGTTTTTCTTCTTGCAATGACTATATTCCTCAGCAGAAGGGGTGAAGCAAAGCATACATGAACATCTTGTGAATTCATATCCACTATCACCTTTGTGAGAAATACTATGGTGCTTTAATGTGTCGGAAGTTGTGAAGTGGTGAAGCCAGTTTGCATAGATGCACTGTGCTTGATGACTACTCTTCATCTTTCTGCATTTTATGTTTTGGATTTTTGGCTTAATGGTGCCCCCAGGGGTCATCGTTGAGCCTGACCCTTTTTACCATCTACGTTGCGCCCCTGGCACAGCTAATTAGGTCCTTGGGCTTTTCAGCTATTTCCTATGCTGACGATTAGGGGTGGGCTGAATTTGCGAAATTCGCTTTCGCAAACTGTCGCGAAAATGTCCAAAATCTCTGCGATCACGCGGAAATATCGCGAAGACGCGTAAGATTTATCCCCGCCCGTTCGCGATATTTTCTGCGTGATCGCGCTGAAAAATGTCTTGCCAACTTACCCATGCAGTCGCTCATCGGCGCGGCTATCTTGTTTTCACTTGTCCTGCCCGATCGCGATGCTTACTTCCAGTTCCGAGTTGCGCAATGCCTGCTCGCGTCCATTTGCGGTACGTTTTTACTGTTCGGGAAAGCTTTTACTTGTTTGTGCCACTTTTTGCGTGCTCGGGGAGAAAATATTGTGCGAACTTGCACACGTGGTCGCAATGGGCGCGGCCATCTTGTTTTTCACTCTATTGCATGGTTCTGGGGCCTGTTTTTGAATCCTTCCATTATCTTTGTAATCCTTACTTTCTAGAAACTTTTTTTAATCTTTATTACTTATTAGTATTCAGGCTATTTTCCTGCTTCTATATTTTTGTTTTTTATCTACTATTTTTGAGTTTTTTAGCTACTTTTTCACTCCTTTTCTATTCCCTGCTATTTCCTTTACTTACTTTTTAAATTGTATTACCTTCTCTTTCCCGCCCCATCTCTCTCTCTCCCCAGAACCATGTCAAAGAGTAGGGCTCCCCCCAGCCAGAGCCGCAACCGCTTTGCTTGCGGAAGGCGGCGCTCACAAGGGGTGCAGGCACGTGCCTTATTTGGGGAGGTGGAGTTGTCTGCACTTATCTTCTTTGTGCAGCGCCACCTCCCCATAACCCTCGCAGCAGGTTGCAGGCCTGGGTCTGAGTACGGGCTCCAGGAGCGTCGACTTCGCTGGGGGAAGGTGCGCCGGGCAGTGTTCCGCTGCTCTGGGGTCCGGCACACCCAGGCGCAGTTGACGCACCACTGGTCCGACATTCTGGACCGGGAGCAGGACCTTCTGGACCTGCTAGGAGTGGAGGTCTTGGGTCTTGGTGAGTAACTATTTAATTATTACTACTTTGTGTCTGTTCTTCTGCTCTGTGTTATATATTGCAAATATATTTTTTTTCTTCCAACCAGCTAGAATGTTGCTGGTTACATTCCAGATGAATTACGTTTAAAAGTCTTCTGTGATTGTTATGACACAGGTGCTCTTCTGCTCTACTGCTAATCTTACTTGTTTGCAACTTTGAGTTTGCACTCGCTTAGCGTGATTATGTAAGAGTTTATTTTAGAGAAATTAAGTTACATAATGCTATAGTGGGTGGCTCTAGTCCTTACTTTGTCCTGTCACTAAGAGATAGGGGCGGATTGATACTTAGGTTTACTGACTTTGAATGAGTTTGTAATTTTTTTAGTGGTATGCGTGATGCCACCTCAGTTACGTCACGTGCTGCTGGTACCCCAGTCTTTATTAGAACCTTTTCTAGTTTGTTCAATGAGTGGTTGTAACAGGCTTAGCACTAGCAGAACATCAGCATCAATCAATCAACCCAATATTTAGTGTATACAAAAAATTTAGTCATGTGTCCTTCATTTGACCATATGCATTGTTAAGGACTAAAAGAAGTGGAAATGCATACTTAATGTACAATTGGCATGCCTGGAATAGGTGGGCTAGGTCGGGTGGTACGTCGTACTTATGCTCAGTTAGTATTCTGAAATCAGAATGGAAGACTGAATTAGTGTTGATAAATAGGAAGTAGTCGATCCGTGAATCCCCCGATACTATTTGTTGACCAGATGAGATCGGTCAATTTAGTTATTGAAATGAAATGAAATGAAAAATTCCATTTATATAGCGCATAACTGCCCGGAGGCCTCCAGTTGTTAAACAGTTGTTGTTTAAATAAGTTTTTTTTTACCATTCTTTAAAATTATTTTATTTGTTTGACACCATCCATCAATGTTTGTCTCTTTCTTATATCTTTCCTGTTCAGCACCCAGGGGCAGGCAGACACAGACAGGGAGTGGGACTCAGTCGGCGGGAGAACCTCCACAACACCAGGACGACACCAACAGGGCTCCTCTGCTGGCCCTAGTAAGTCTTCTTGTTTTTAATAATAATTCTTATTCCATAACTTTTACCGCACCATATTTTCCTGAACTATTGTTTCAGTTTCCTAATGCTATTTTTTTACCAACAATTATCCTTCGATCTGTACTGTTTCGAAAATGTTGTTATCCCTGCCTCTGCTATGATGACTCTTTGTACTACTACTACTATTAGTCTGTCTGTACTGTAGTAGCTAAGCTTGCCCAGTTGGCCACTCTTTCATTAAAAGGTTGTAAATAAAACTCAGATTCACCAGTAGCTCTAGCCATTGAGTCCAGTCCTTTGGGTCGTCCTCTGGTACTACTTCTCTAGTCTTATTGAACGTGAGTCTTTGTTAATATTGAGGCCTTGCCAATTCACACCAATAAATGCTCAAGCAGATTTATTACTTTTTTGATATGATAGGACATACTTCTACTGTTGTAGGGATTTTACACATACAGACCTTTGCACAAGAAAATAGGATGTTGGTGATGGTAGGTTGGACCTTCCTCACACACCTCAATCAGAAGTTCAGAACCCACTACAATTCCCTGACCGACTAGTTATAGTAGTGTCTTATCATAACTATTAGCTCTCCGAACCCTTTCCCCAAGATACCCAAAAAGTAGACAACCCAGAACATAACACACCCAACCTCTCAGTCGTGGAAGCAATGCACATGCTTCCTTTAATTTGCTCACTCGTGTAAGTCCACACCAAATACCACCAAGTCTATGTAAGTTCAAAATGTTTATTGACAATCTCTGTACATTAACATAAACATTGTTACACTTACTTACAGTTGTTAATTAAATCATGATAACTGAACAGTGGTGGAAGTAGGTAGGAATTTAGTTTATATACTATTATAACTGAAGATCTCTGAGTAAAGGCACCCTTCACCTTAGAAGAACCTAGTACTGGTAGTTGCTGCATCAGCTCTGCAAAGCTCTGGTTCGTAGGAGGGTATCTTCCATCTGTAATGCGAAAAATGAAATGGTGCGCGTTAGTATATTGCAAGCATTTCTCAGCCGTGCCAAAAAGTGTAGCATTTATGGATAAGCAATATGGACTAACAGTACACCAGAACTTCATAAAAAAGTGGCTTGTTAATGTTTTGGTTGACCGCTTTTAGGCAGCGCTTAGACAGTAGCAGTGTGAGGTCATGTGGCCTCAAAGGTGTCTTATACAACAAGCTGCAAGGTAACATCACATGTGCAAAAATAAGATTTGTACTTGAGGAAATATAAATTTTTGGCCAAGTTATGTTCCCTATCGTGTACCCCACCGTCTCCATGTACGAGTTTAAAGTGCATGTAACTTCCCTCCTGTGCCAGCTATGAAGACGCAAATACATTTGCGTCCAACGTTAACATGTCCTCTTTCAGACCCACCCTGAATGGGTTGAATAGTCCGTTCCTAAGTATGCTATGCCAATGTCTTTTTGTAGTGTACTTTACACGTTTTTCAGCTCTGGCAAAGTAGGCCCTGAATTTCTGCCATCGAGCTTTTTCTGCCTTCTGACTCTGAAAACCTCAGCCCAGGCTGCCCCCGTACCTGTGAACTCTGCCTTACTTCCAGCGCGGCCCACCGCGCTTAGCTCAGCCTGCTGCCTGCCAAGAATGAATTCAACCTTCGAGTTATCTGTTTCCTCTCCGAAGATGCATTCTTGCCTACTAGTTTAAGTAAACATTCCCCCAGCTGCAGAGCGAAAGGGCCTGGCCTTACTGTCTCTGTGCAAGTAATTCATAGCCTCTGTTACCACGCTACCATGGAAGGCCCATGCCCCCACGCTCCTCATGCAGACACTTAGGCGCTTATACACGCACTCACAGTCAGTATAGAATAGCTTCTGCCCCAGAGACCTCTCCGCCCAGATAGCTCAGTTCCTAAACATCAGATATCAGATATGATAGAAGCACAAGTTGATCTGACATGCCAGACTCCTGTCTCTTTCCGCTAGTTGAAATGTCAAGTCCCCTGCACCCTTCAGCTTCACGTCAGTTACACGTCATGCAGCTGCACGCGCATCCAGGCCTCAGATTTCTGCTGACATTGCAAGATTCTGCTTATTGTTGCCACCCACTTATGACACCTACCTGTGACGTTTCTAGCACACACTTCTATGTTCACGCCTAGTTCACGCCTCCCAATTACGTATCATGACCACGTGTGTGTTTAATCTTGTTTCTCTCAGCTGTTACGCCTTCTGCATTGACTTCAATTATGTATATTCAGTATAAAAGTAATATAATGTCAATAAAGTATGCTCTATCCCTTCCTGGACCCTTTGTGGTTGCAGGAACCTGATATCCAGTTCCGGAACGATTCCTTTTTAAGGAATAAAACCCCTAAGAACTCTAACACCACGGACTCTGTTTCTTTCTTTCCGATTGAGTTATTATTGATTAAGTACTTACCTGCATAGAAATTAAGACGGTAAATTAAATATTTACGACATACTAGTGATGTATGTTATATACTATTAACTCATTTTTCAATCTTGCTACTAGCCAATAGGGGGAGGTGTATGTGACGCCTAAAAAATGTGTAATCTTTTCTAGGCGCACTACCCACGACCACCATTGCTGGGGCCAGCCAAGGCGAGGGCGACACGGAAGGAGAGGATGCGGCAGTAGCCGAGGATACCAATGGAGATGGTAGGGGGAGTGCCAGCACCAGTGGCGGGCAGTGGTAAGTTAGATTCATAATCCTTAACTCTTGTTGACATTACACTCACTGCAAGGGTGTACTGTATGTATACTGTACTGTTGAGACTTAAGGCCCCATCAGGATGGCGGGCGGAATGCCCCCGCCGGGCCGGCGGTAGTCGCCGCCGACCCCGCAGGGGCTAACCTCCCGCCATCCCTGTAGAAAAGGCCCTGCCATATTACATTGGCTGGAGGGTCCGCGGCTGATAGAAACCGTCCGCCGATTTCTGCACAGTTGACATGTTGACTGGGCGGAAAAGGTTTCAATATGGTGGCGGTGTCTACTCTGAACACACCGGCAGCCATATATTAATCTACATTTTGGAATGGCATGCGGAGTATGCTTGGGGTGGCCGTTGTGGGCCCCCATTTAAGGGTACCTACCTATGCCTTTCAAAGCACAACGTGGCAGGCTCTGTGCGGGGCCTGTCACGTTGTGCTTGGAAAAGCACAACATGTATTTTTAGCATTGCGGCGGCTGGTGCTTTCGGCACCGCCCACCACAATGTTAAAAATACGGGATGTGCCTGCCACTGTGGCGGGCGCATCCTAATTGTCCCCACGGGACCCCCACCCTCATGGCGGGTGGTCCCTTTTTAGCATGAGGATGGCGGGCGGACATCCGATGTCCTAAGTAAGTAAAAGTTGTTGTGAACGTTGGCATAGGGGTGGGAGTATTGAGTAACCAATGGCCTCATCTATCTGTGATTTCAACTCCGCTTTGAAAATTTTATGGAGAAGACCAAAAGTCAGATCAGATCACCTGGTGTTCAACTAAAAAATGAAAGACAGGGGGAAGGAAGAACGGGCGACATTTAATAAATGTTATGTACTGTGCTTTATAGTGCTGCCATGCCACTATGTGTATAATTAACTTGTCTTACTGTTTTTCTAAGAGTATATTTTACAATTGTCTTGTTTCTTTTTGATATACAGGTACTCCTTTCAAGGTTGATCGGAAGGAGCTGGCAGCCAAGGCACGGCACCGTAAACTGGAGGCAATACCGAGAGAATACCGGCGGCTGGTGGTCTTGGCAGAGGAGGAGGAGGAGACTGCTGCACTTGAAGCCTACTCCAGTGCCCCGGGCCCCAGCCACCACCCTCCAGTGGTACGGCACCACCGTCTGGCGGCCGCCCGCCGCCCTAGCCGCAACACCATCTCTGGTGCCCCCACCACTGTTGCTCCTGCTGCTGCACTCCCAAGCACTGTGTCAAACAATTAGAGGATCAAATGCGTATCGTCCTCCAATCCCGCTGCCAGTCCCTGTCTTAGTTCTGCCCCTTTTTTAATTTTTGTTTGGGTGGGTGGGAATTGGGCCTTGGGGATTTTTGGACATTTGGACTTCTTTTTCTTTAAGGACATTGGTTGGGGTTAGGGATGGGGGTGGGTCAGCTTTTGTGGGTTTCCCTTTTACATAGTTTATTTTTGTTAGGGTAAATTAAATCTATATTTATACTATACATGCAATGTTGTTAATGTTTTGTAGGTGAGGTTACTGTTTCACACCACACTGTTTCCTTGCTGGTGCAGGTCCACCCATAGCCAGTGTTTGATTTAAATAATTGGCTGACTGTATAAGACACAAACAGATAGATGCAACACCCCTCACTGATTGAGTTGTCCTAACAGTACTTTGTCTCTCTCATCTAGTCTATGCATTCTTTATCTGGACTCAGAGGTGTGTGTGAATGCATTGAAAAAATATCTATTATTAATTATGCCTCCCCCAAACTTCTCTTACCTTTGCTTGATGTTTAACTTAGGCACAGTGATGGCTGAATGGTGAAGATGGTTTCCTTTTTCTACCATGGCATGATTGGGGTGGTGGTCGTAGTATAGTAGTAGTAGTAGACACTGGCAGGGCAGCAGCATTTGCAAAAAAAGAAAATGAGACAGTCAGTTGCCTGTGAGAGACTGTTACAGGAGTAGTAGAATGAAGTACAGTACAGAACTTACAGAGCAACAATAATATGCTAAAATATTTTACAACAAAACATAATGGTGGTGGGGATAGCCTACTAGACAGAGTTACAAACTATAGTTGTGTCGAGTCACTTGACTAGGCCTACAGCATAACAATTAGTGCTGTGTATGAGGAATGACAACAAATCCAATCAATGCTGAGGTATATGTTTCTTTGTTAAATGAAAATCACCTCTAAAATATACTGCTCATGGGTGGGAAAGCAGCAGAAGATCATCGCTCTGCCTTGAAATTGAAGTACTGTTGCTTTCACCACATCCGCCCCAGCAAGCGTGTGATTAATTTTTGGTGTACATTTAATTTAGTCACACCTCAATAAGTCACACAGCCTGGGGCAAGAGAGTTAGGGTTTGTTGACTGGATGGGAAAGGTTTGACAGTGAAAAACAGTACGCATGGACAAACAAACCCCAATCTTTGAAGACTACCATATCCAATATGTCAAGGGAGAAAAAGGAAATGCATGCATGATGACTACCATATCCAATATGTCAAGGGAGAAAAAGGAAATGCATGCATGATGATGATTGATAAGGAGACCCTGATTACATTCACTTCTTGTTCTATTGTTCCGGGCTCAATACTTTTACAGATAGCAAATTGAATTTTTAAATATTGGTAGGGATGAATCCTAAACAGAGAGCAAACCAAATGATAATAACAACAACAACAAGAACACACTGTTGCAAAGATTGTACACAAAAAAATGAATCAAATTATTTAAAAGAAGGTGAAAGTTTATACTGTTAATGAGTTATCCTGGTCAAAAATGTGGACTGGATTTGCATCTCGGCATTCCGACCTCTTGGTCCTCTCATCCATTAATCTTGGGTGTCGCCACTGCCCACCTGGAAAAAATGTAGATTTATTGGTAAGGTAAGTGTGCATTGTAATGTTTTCCCAAGTATAGGGCAAGGCCCGGTGAGTAATTGAAGATGGAAACACAAAGGGGATATTGAGAAATAAAGTTGAAACAAATGCACAAGTTATGGTGTAGTGCAACACAAGAACACTTTCCGAGGCGGCATGTATGCCTCATTTTTACTGTAGTCTGTTTCTGTTTCCAGCATTGACCTTCAACAACAACAGGACAGAGCAGGCCCACAGTGACAGGTCTGACGGCACGTTGCTTAGCACATCCTCCGTTTACAGTACTTTTTATTTTAAAGAGTTGGATAAAGGCAAAGCACATATCCATTCCAAACAAAGCATTTAAGTTAGTTCATTAAAAGTACCGCAGTCATCCCATCGCTACACTCGACTCCACTTCTACACAGACATTTTGGTCTGCTGTGGTTGTTGTTGACGTGTTTACCTTTTATGCCACGCATGAAATGTCCTCCTGGCTTGTTTATTCCATCAATCATCTCCGATACTGGTACTTACTGACTGTGAAAGTCGGCCTGCAGTAGGAGTAAAATGTTGTTATTACACAACAAGAGTAGAACTATTATTGACTTGAGTCACTCTTTAGTGTGTACAGTAAGACTACTAGTACACTATGACTTCACTTTGTGCACAACAAACAAACAACAAAAACACAAACACCAATCGCTCAGAGTCAGGTGTCCAACCAATGCATGCCATTCATTTTTCATTACCTCTTCCTTCTCATCTTAGGTTAATGGGCTGTCTTTTTCGCCATTATCATCATGGACGGTGTTGTTGTCATACTCAGTGCACAGATTGAGGCCCCTTCCTGTATTCAATAAAAGCAATATATCAAGCTGCAGTCGAAGTACAAATTTCTTATTTGCAAGATGGGGAAAATTCTCCTTGAGTTACCTTTAGTGTGTACTGTAGAAAGATGATTAGGGCACAAAGACATAACTTCAGGCACAACAAACAACAACAAAATCACTCAGTCTGCGACTCTGCGTCCAATGTGTGGCATCAATCATTACCTGTTCCATCTCATTTTCATGGGCAGTCGCTCTCTGCTCTGAAAGGAGGAGAGCTATAGTAATCATCATGTTCCACTTCTTTTGGCGGGACTAGGAAAGTTTTTATTTTTTCTTCTATTTTCCATCATCCGATCATCATGAGGGCAATGGATTTAGGCGGGAGATTCAGTATGATGGAGCGGATGAGCTGGATTCGGAGGACGGTACTGTCAAATGCAGACACCTGAAAGTTGTATATTGAAGTAAGAAGAGCAGAAGACTGTGGTAATGGAATGGATTTGTTGTGATTCACAAGTTTGTAACCAAAACGACAGACACACAAAACAAAGGAAAAAAAGGGAGAGAGACAGTAAGTGCAAGCCTATTTGTCAGGAAAGTATAGCTTGTCCTCAAACTCTGGAGGTTCAGCCAGTAGTAGGTAATCATGTGACACACTACTTCCGCTGTCCTCCTCATCTTCCTCACTTGCTTCATGTATTGTGTAATTCGGTGGTATGAAGTGCTGATTCATTTTGATCATTGTTAACCTCTCCACGTTTTTGGCAAGAGACTGATCTTTCTCACTGTTACAATGGAACCAGCAGCACTGAAAACACATTCGGAAGAGACACTTGCTACAGGGCAAGCCAGATAGCTTATTGCCAGCCTGCTGAGCAGTGGCCATTCAGACCTTTTCCTATACCAATACTGCAATGGGTTTTGATCAATGTACACCTCTGTTGGGTGGTCCGGATAGTCCTGGACCATCCGCTCAATGTTCAGGGGTGCTGCTGCTAACATTTCAGTCTTTTTTCTCTGTGCATCAGGCCTGCGCTTATTAATGCCTAACTGTGAATTTTAATCGGCAAACGATTCTACTGGACCTAATGATCCAGTTTTTGTTGCTGTTGTCAATGGTGATGGTGAGTGTTGTGATGATCCAAACGCACTGCCCTCAGCCTCCAAAGTTGCACTTGATGCAGCAGGCACTTCTGCAGTACTTCTTGTGGGTTGATCTTGCGGGTTTTTAATTAACAGCCATTCATTTTGCAAATTACTCGCTGCCTCAGCTATCCAAGTGTTGTAGAGGGCTACATGAATCTCTGAAAAAGGAAAGAATGTCTTGAGTGGCTACCAGTAAAGAGACGTATCGAGTTCAAGGCTCTTTGCATAGCTTTTAAGGCTACCCATGACGCAGGTCAAGCCTTTTTTAAGCAGCACCTTTGATGGTACGCCCCTACTTGCCATTTACTTTCAGCTGAGCCCTATAATTTGGTGATCCCTAGGCTCAGGAAAAGTTATTGGGGTTGGAGAAGCTTTCTGGTTGGTACGGCCAGACTTAGGAACTCTCTCCCCCAGAGGTTAAAAAACAAACTCGCCTGCTGCCCTATAGGAAAGCTCTAAAAACATGTCTGCTCAATCTATAACTCTGAAATTAAAACCTTACAGCATTTGTTTTACTAGATGAGCTAGCGCCTTGACACCTTTGGGTAATTGTATTGCGCTTTATGAATCTCTTTTTCATTTAATTTCATGTCATTGTCTTGCCTTTGATTCATCACCGCCAATGACTGTTTTTTAATTTTCTTGGAACCCTTTTATGTATTTATGTATAACTTTTGTACTTTCATATTGTTTTGTGTATGAGTGCTCAAAGAGAATGGTTTGTGTCCTGATAATGAGCTAACAAGTTGAAAAAGATCGAAATGACTTTGACATACCTCTGAAAAATTTAGAAAAGCATTAACTGTGTATTGTTCCATTGTGATTTTTTTGTTTACGAAGTATATTGGCAGTGTATGTTTTGTCTACTGTAACATCATGACTACAAATTGATTTTTCTATATATTGTAGTGTGCTGTTATCTTTGTAGAAACATTTTTCAATAATAAGCAAATAAATGTCTTTTGTGAGTACCTTGTTTTCTTTTTTTTCTGTTCATGTTTTGTTGTTTGTGAAATATCTTTCTTCCCTGAACCATTGTGGTTTTTGTATTATTTAATGGCCCCAGGTTCTGTGTAATAGGGATGCCTTTTTGTGTGTAATCTTGCTAGTGGGCTTGCTGCACTGATTGTGCCAATCACTTAAGTAGCCCTTTCCACATATATCAGGTCTACCATTGCAGAGCCCGTGTGTGCAGTTCTAAACTGCCATTTCGACCTTATAAAGTATACCCTTGGCTAGGCCTAAACCTTCCTTTTCAATACATATAATGCACCCCCAGGGTAGACCCTGGACAGCCCAAGGGCATTGTGCAGCATATTTAAAAAGTGGGAAATGCACTTTTATGTTTTGCATGTCCGGTTAGTTAAAAACGGTACAAAAGGGGGTGGTGCATCTGAATCAATCAAATACTCACACCCAGTCAAAAGATCTGGGTTTAATCCATCACCGTTCTTTAGCCAACTCTGCCACCCCAGTTCAGACATGGCTATATGCAATTCAGTCTGACCCTGTGCCTCATGGGAACAGTCCAGCCCGAACTGCCAAGCCATGTCTTCCCTGGACCTGAAACAAGTTTCCAAGTACCGGTTTCTGGCATTCAAGCCAGGCTTGCTTGAATCCAGTGGCAAAGTGAGCAAGGGACTCACGTCTGAGCATACCCTGACACACTTATGGTGGCCAAAAGCGGTACAAACGGGGGTGATGATGGACGGAGCATCTGAATCAATCAAACACTCACACCCAGTCAAAAGATCTGGGTTTAATCCATCACCGTTCTTTAGCCCACTCTGCCACCCCCTTTTGTACCGGTTAGTTAAAAACAGCAAGCTCAACCTCTCCCATTGGATAATATAGGAATTAACTTATTACATTTTATAAGTGTCATTCCCAAATGGGAACAGTTCATGTTTGGTGTCTCTGGAATTGCAATTTAAAATCCTAATTTCTGGTGAAGTCAGATTTTAAATTACAATGCTCTAAATGCAACTTTTAGAAAGTCTGCATTATCTTGCCTTAGCCATTTCCCGATTGCAGCCTTTTTCAAGGTCACATGGCTGAGTGTGAGTGACAGTTGGGCATTGTGTGTACTTTTTAGACAACCACACACAATGGGAAGCTTAGATGTGACTGGATGGGCCATCACTGGCAGGATGAGATGGAGGAATTTGGCCTAGTCCCACTTACACTTGAATAGACTGTATCCTGTCTCTACACAAAGGACTGCATACCCCCAGTAGTTAATCTGGAGTCAGGGCCAGGTAGTCAGGGCCCCTGTGTACTTCAAAGGCAAGCTGCACTTCAAAGGCACAACTGTGTATAAATACTGAACCTCAGACACTACTATGCCAGGAAAATGGACTGTTGTGCTGCAACAAGGACTGCCTATGTGTTGGAATTCTACTCTGAAGGAACTGCTGCCCTGCTGTGCTGCTGTGCTGCTGTGCTGACCTGCTGCCTGCTGCCCTCTTGCCTCTGTGATACGGACTGGACCCGCATCTCCAGAACTCAAAAGCCAGAGTGACTACAAGACCTAGTTGACTGGCCTCCTGATCTAAAGCCTCAGGGGCATAACAGGTTTCAGACAACCTTGAATCTATACCTTCACATTGCCATCTGTGAGTCTACCCTTCCACGTGGTACCACCCCGGACTGGGACCCTTAGAAGTCAGCTTAGGGTAGGGTACTTACAATCCCCTGTGGATGTAGCAGAACTGAAGCATCTCCTCTGCTGTGTAAATTTGACCAGTCACAAAGACCCGCATCACATCACAGTTCTACGCAAACGCCGCATCCCCTGGACTATGCAACGCATCCTCTGTGCAGGCACTTGCATCCCGATTAGATGACATCCTCGACAATGCAGTCAGAATCCACTTCACAGCTTCGCAGCCCTTCAGAATCAACGCATTGTCTTGATTGTGTACTGTATTCTTTATGCTAGACTTTCCATCGCAATGCCTGTCGACAGGAACTTTGGTGATGACGCAGGCCCACGCTTCGCAGCCTCTCTGAATTTCAGAACCGACGCATAGCTTTGATTCCACAACAACACATCTTTGACACAACTCTTCTCAATGCTCTGCAAACCAGGATTTAAGGTGCTCTGTTCAGCAGGCCTAACTGGGTCCATGTAGTCGGCCTGCGTGCCACTGTGGTGCGCCTGAACTTGTGACTTTGTCTCAGTCCGACGCAGCCAGATATCCACAATTACCACTCTTTACCTCCATCTTCATTAAAACCTTTAAAATCCAATATCTCCAGTTCTAATAATTGGGTTTTGGTCATTTTGGCCTTGTGTTATTTATTAAGGAATGCATGATTTTTATAACTTGGTGTGGGATCCTTTTTGTGTGGTGTTACTGTTTGAAGTGTTGCACAAATACTTTACACATTGCCTCTAAGTTAAGTCTGACTGCTCTGCGCCAAGCTACCAGAAGGTTGAGTGCAGGTTTATTTATATTAGGCTTGTGCCTTACACTGACAAGGTGTGTGGTTGCCGCTTGACCAAGCTTCACCCTCCACGTTAACCAAAGACCCAATTTCCCTCAGTAGTTTTATGGTATTATCCAAAGTTGGAATTTGAATAGGATAGTTGTCTCAGGTAAGCCTCAGATATAGATCGTATATTTAGACCTGTCTATCCCTTTTGTTGATGTAAGCAAAGGGATGAGTTTCTGGCTATTTGCATACAAAGCATCTGTAACCAGCTATCCCGGAGGAGGACTTCTCTTATTTTGAGCAAGTCTGTCTTTGCTGTCTCATATCCTGGGTTTTTTATAAGGTTTGAAGGTATAATCGACTTACTAGGTTGCCCTGCAGATGGGTGGTTATAAAAGGACAGCTTTGCCTCTGATGACTCTTATGGCATCCAGTGGGCTAGAATAGGAGTGCACATAATAATTGTCCCTTATGATCCCTTACATTATATGATGTGTTTTGTTTTAAATGGAAATACATTGTTGATGAGGACTTTGGTAAGGTGAAATGTCTGTATCCTTTGCTGAGCAATGAAGAGCTGCAGGCTTTTTGCTATCTGAATTTGCAATATCCCTTGTTGAGATTGTGTGCCATCTTCAAAGGTTATCCAATAGGTGTGCTTCTCCAAATATATAATATTTAAAAGGTTACATTGTTTACTGTACTTAGGGCCTAATTATAAGTACGATGGTCCACAGGACTTCTCTACTCATTGTGGAGGACCAACCACTGCCACACTGGCCCACCGTATTATGAGTGTGACAGTCGGACCACCACGAAACAGCTGGCTCTGCCAGGATCAAGGATCCAGCTTCCCGCAGTTTGGTAATGGGCAGTAATATGCTGGCGGTGTCGCTGCGGTACTGCCGAGCATATTATAAGTTGCCTGTCCACCGCCCATTTCATTGCAGTGAGCCCGTCATCAAAAGGGTGTCGGAGATGCAACTAAGTGGGTCCTAACAGGGACCCCTGCCGCTCCTCGGCCTGGGGGGGCATGCAGGGGGCACATGTGGTGCCCCCCTAGAATTGAAGCCCTGTTCCTGCACGGTGTGGCATGCACGGCATGGTGCATGTCACACTGTACAGTAATGTGCAGTTGCCACTCTCATGGCGGTGGTCTGCATGTTAGGCTCTCCTATGAGCCTAACATACTACCACAGTGAGACTGCCGCAGCATCGCCTGCTTGACCTGGATTAAACTCTAAATCCCGCAGGCAGGTGCACCTCGACCTTGGCAGTTCACCTGCGGATGGAGTGGTGGCGGTGCCAAGAGGGACTGCCAAAGTCATAATAAGGCCCTAAATCTTTTATTGTGCAATGGGTCGTTTTCTAGAATTGCTTGCTGCATTCTGTTCCAGGAGCTGAATGTATATATTCTACCACTGATTGAAACATTGATTTTCTGTCTATGTAAAACTACAGATTTTTGTTATCTTCAGGCTAGGATTACGTTTAGCAAATTCAATAATACATAATCCATTTAGGTGAGGTGAATGTGAACATGCAGTGCGCAGGAGCTTGACTCACTGTGATGCAATGGCAATGTGGTAGGTGTTTTTATTTTGATGCATACTTTATTTGCATTTCAAATTAACATGTTTGCAATGTTATTGACCTCTATTGTTCAACTGCATTATTAAGTGATTTCTTTTCTCTAATTTATCTGAATGTGCTTGTGATACCACTGGTTGATCAATTGTCTTCCAGTCGAGTTTTGGCAGATTTCCCCTATAAATCTATTCATAATGCCAGCCCTGCCAAGTACAACGCATCTCTACCGCATTTTAGTGCTGGGAGCGTATCACCGCACCAATATGCAGTAGTTATGCATAATTAGAGATCCCTTCATTTTGTGTAATCATGGGGCATTGCATTCATTTTAATAAAACTAATCCAGTATACTAAGCTACTACTGGTGCAGGCAGGTCGTTTTTATCGTACCTGCAGTGCTTGAGACGCACTTGGCTTTAGTGACATCTAGTTGATACTTTATTTACTATTTTCAGGGGCGCAGTCATCAGCGCTATTTCTTGTTCCTTTAAAATGATAAATACATAATTATGAGCTCAGCTGAGATCAAGCCCGGCCTCCCCTGGTCAGTGGATGTGCAAACTAGTGACATCTCTAATAAACAAACTGAAGGTGCGCTGGATGCAGGTTTCTGTCGATCTGGCACCTGCAGTTGTTTTTTATTGGGTCGTGGAACACCTGTGTGCCTGGCCTCGCTGTCTCTCAACTTGGGCCATGGGTTAGAGTGCATACACTGCTCCAATGTCAGAGTGGTGACGAGCAAGAAGCAGCACAAAATGCTCATTATGCTGTTTAAGAGTGGCATTAAGATACTGACACCGGGGAAGGTAGTGTTGTGTTTGCAGTTTTATATGGTATAATCTACGCCCTAAGGGCCCGATGTAGGTAAATGGGTTTTTCCGATTTCAAAATACCGATGTGGGCCGAATCGGTATTCTGAAATCGGAAAACGAGATGTAGGAAATAAAAACCGAAAAAATACCGATTCGTTCGTCATCGGTATTGTGATTCGATACGTACCGATTCGGCAAGGACCGAATCGGAATGTACCGAATCGGCTACCACCGAATCGGAAATTGCCGAATCGGCAAATACCGATTCGGCAATTACCGATTCGGAGGTCGGAATACACCCCCATGGCCAAAATGCCCATAGGAATGCATTGAACAATCCGAATCGGCAAAACCCGAATCGGTAAAATCCGATTCGGTAAAATCCGTTTCGGTAAAATCCGATTCGGTAAAATCCGATTCGGTAAAATCCGAAACAGCCAATGAGGTGGATCCACCCTCCCCCACCCCAGCAGGGAGTGGCTACCCAGGCAGGTGCAGCTCATTAAGAAGTTTCTGGAGAGGCAGCCTGAGCTGAACATTCACAGTGAGCAGCAGTGGGAGCAGGAGCCAGAGCACTGTGATAGCAAGATGGCAAGCAGCAGTGAGAGCCAGAAGGCTGGCCACAAAAGAAAGCCCAAGTTTAGCACCATGGAGCTGCAGGTGTTGGTGGAGGAGGTGGTGAGGGTGCACAGGCAGCTCTTTGGGAGGCTGTCCCTCACTGTGCCGGACAGCACGAAGAGGAGGCTCTGGAGCGAGATGGCTGAGAAGGTCAACTCAGTAGGTGTCACCCCCAGGACCCTTGATGGCCTAAAAAAACGATTTTACGACATCCGCAGCCTGACGAAACGCAAGATGGCTGAGCTGCAGAGGCAAGCCGGACTGACTGGTGGAGGCAGGAACCCGGCGCCACCCCTCACTGAGCTGGAGGAACTGGTGTCCAGCACCATCGAGAGGGAGTGTGTGACAGGAATCGGGACCCTGGATAGCTCAGCCAGAGCTACAGCTACAGGTAAGAAGCATGCGCAACATGACACACCCTACCAGACACCTCCCCTTTAGACACAATGCACAGCCAAACACCAGCCCAGTACTGTAACCAACATACAAGAGAAAAGCATCATGGTAAATGTAGTCAGCAGAAGTTGGCAAAATATGGCAGCGCAGAACCACAATATAGAAAACAGTGGAACACATTCAAAGGATATGCAAGGACATGTGCAATGCTTTAATTGTAGTGACTGCAATACATCGGCACTCAATTTACAAATGCTTCTTTATACCTAGGGGCACCATCAGGCGGAGGACCACAAGCTACTGAGGCACCAGCACCAGCACCAACTACCAGTGCGGTGGCAGGGCCTAGCACAAGTCAGGCTGCCCTGGAGGAGGAGGAGGAGGACAACACCATTGGCCAGGGAAATGAGGGAGACCTGGTAATTGACTACGCATTCCTTCACTCCCCACAAATGTCAGGCACACCCCCATTGCTGTTCTCCCCTGAGAACTCTCCGACAACGGCCCACCCTGCACCTACCACATCTCCTGCCAGGAGTTTGGTTGTGGCTTCAATCAACCCTATCCAGGGTGCAGCGGGTCAGGCCCCAGCCACCACCACAACAACACCAGTGGCACCCCAGCCCACACAGCAGGGCGGCAGCAGCAGTTCCCGGAGGCGTGCCATTTCCAGCACTGCACCGCCGGCACGGGAGGCCAGCGTCTTCCAGGGGCTTGAAGGCAGCATGGTCAAAATCCAGCGCATGCAGGCAAAGTCCATCATGGCCTGCCAGCGCCAGCTCCGCCAGCACAACCTGCAGATGGGCGAGATGGTGCAAGGGTTTAAGGCTTTTGTTGACACAAACAAGGAAGTTGCTGCAGGTCTTGGCAGGCTGACCACAGCCATCACACAGCTATGCGGAAGACTTGACGAGCACGAGCACTCGCACAGGCGGGATGCCTGCATGCATAACAGATCTATTAGCCGCCTTGCTGCTGCTACTGCGCAACTGTGCCAACGTGGGGCTAATATGGAGGCAAGCTTGGCACAGAACACCGCTGAGGTCACCAGGGGAATGGCCCGCATAACAACAGCCATGGAGGCAATGATCATTTCCAACACTGCGGCCAATCCAGCCCTGGACCTGGGGGAGGCTGGGGACAGCAGCAGCCGCAGAAGCCCGGCCAGCGCTGCGTCAGAGCCACGCCGGAGCACCAGGCGCTCTGCAGAAGCCGCAGGACATGCGGAAGGGGGTGAGGCACACCCCAGTGGGGCTGCCAAGCGCCCCAAAAAGTAGGCTTGCCAGGGCGGGTGAGGCAACCCGGACCTTTGACATTTGTTTTCTTTACTTTGACATTTTATTTTGTTGCACATCAGTGCAGTAACGGTGTTGCAACATTATTAAAATTTGCTTTTCCCCACAACAATTTACCTGTCTGTGCATCTGTACTCACTCAGAAATAGTTTTCTGTAATCTCCTCACGTCTGTATCTGCCATCACTTGGTGTAGACACCCCAGCAGGTTGTGTTAGTGGCACAGCATCGTCGTCGTCATGGTCCTCGTAGTCAGACAACTCGACCTCAGTGCCCTTCTTCACCGCAAGGTTGTGCAACATTGCACAGACAGCTATGATCTTGCAGCAGGTGATGGGGGTATACTGCCTTGCACCTCCACTCTTGTGCAGGCATCTGAATCTACTTTTCCAGATGCCAAAGGTCCGTTCAACTACATTCCTTGTGCTTTTGTGGGCCCGGTTATACCTCCTTTGGCTGGGTGTGGTGGGGTTGAGGTAGGGGGTGAGTATGAAAGAGCCGAGGGCATATGCACTGTCGCCTGGAAGGAAAAGGGGTAACATTACTCACATGCATACATGTATTACACTTAGCTACTTTGTGTAATGGGGGTCTGATGATGTGTCTCACCTAGGAGGTATCCTTCACCAAATTCGCCAGCCATCAGCCGTGCATAGATGCCGCTCTGTTGAAAAATGTAGGAGTCGTGGGTACTCCCTGGGAATTTTGCTACCAGGTCTGTGATGGTGCACTTCGCATTGCAGATCACCTGAACGTTGATGGTGTGCGTAGACTTCCGATTGCGGTATATGTATTCTGTGTCAGCTGGGGGGCAAATCGGTGTGTGCGTGCCATCTATGCAGCCAATGATTTGGGGAAATTGTGCCATCTGGTAGAAGTCAGCTTTAGTTTGTAGCAGTTCTGCGTGGGTTGCAGGGAAAGAGATGTATTGGTCCATCCTGTGTATCATGGCGTCAAGGAATGTGTGGAAGAACCTTGACAGGCTGCTCTGGGTCACCCCTCCAACCGCTGCAACTCCACTTTGATAGCTGCCAGACGCAAGCAGGTGTAAGCTGCATAGCACCTGGACGTGCGCTGGGATGGCGTGTGCCCTTGGGGTGGGGTGGTCCAACAGTGGTTTGAGGTCCCTGATGAGCTCCAGAATGGTGTCTGAGTCCAGCCTGTACCTCTGTAGGATCTCTGCCTCTGTGAGCATGAACAGGGTGATCCTCTGTCTGTAGACCTGTTCCTCTCTTTGCCATTCCCTCTGTCCTTCCTGCTGTAGCCGTAGCCGCCTTGCAATGACATAAAAAGCTGCCATCCTGCAAGTTGCAATGCATTTTGGGTCTGTTTTTATGGGTTGGAGTTGGTTACCACCTGATTGTAATCCATGGTAAATACCGAGTGAGAAATACCGATTTGGAGGCTAAATCGGTATTTCTGTGCTTCCCTACATCTCCCTATCTGTCCGAATCGGGGATTTACCCAATCGGAGATTCTACCGATTCGGTAGGTTATCTGATTCGGCTTATTTCCGATTCGCTGTCTCTACCGAATCGATACATGGACCGAATCGGAATGATTCCGAATCGGTGTCACTACCGATTCGGTACATGGTCCGAATCGGATATGTTTGCATAGACTTTGAAGCATCTTTTCCAGATAGCAAAATTGAGAGGATGTACTGTTAGGGTCAGAGCTGCCTAATAAGGAACTATGGAAATAGGTTTGAGTCCCAGCTTCAGCTCAACATCCTGTGATTCTGGGCAAAAGACTTTTATGTTTCATATGTGCCTAGGCTCAGAGACAATCTACATTGGGATGACATTCCCACAATAATAAACGTAAACTTTTAAACATGAGAGGAAAACCCAAATACTCTACAGATAGCAGAAATATTTCTGTATTATCAAGCACAATTGGCACTAAGAAAATGTGGCTCCCATTAAATGCCTGCCTCCAAGCTCCGCCTCTAACCCCGCCCACAATCACCCCTCCTCCATTCACTGCTTAAATTGATTAGTACCTGCACTTATTTTTTCCCATTTAAAGCACTGCTTCTAGTCAGCTGCTCCCAACCTTGTGCCGCCGCAAGCTACCCCTTGTCTAATGAACATTTTCACGGGGAAAGGTCAGCTGTGGTGAAGTACAGGCAGGGCTGGAACATTGCTGAATTGACAGATTGCACCATGCTTGCATTAGTGCCTCGTTACAGTTGTGATGTTACAGTGGTACATGCCATAATTGTACCTAAAAACGCAGACAGTCGCTATTGCCTGAGAAGTGTTCTTTTTTTTGTTGTTGTTGGTGTGTGGGTTTTTTCTTTCTTTTCTTCTCCCACTCCCCTCTCCCTCCCGTCATTGTGCTGCTAGTTGGAAGCGGTCTCTTTAGAACTCCTGAGGGGCAATATTACAACGTCGGAATGATGGAGGAATAGCAGGCGGTCTCTTGAGGTAAGTGTAATTTATGACAGCAAGTACAGGTTTACGGGCAGCCGCTCAGGAACACATCAATAACTCCCCCAGCTCACAGCACCAACTCCTCGAGCATCGAACCCCCCACGTGTGCCCGCAGGTGAGTGCACCATGAGCCGGCTGACGAGAACCCTCCAGCCCTCGCCGAGATTATGACACACATAACACACACCTAGTAACAGCCTGTGGTACTGCACCCTTTCCTTGCTTTGTGGATTTTCTTTTATTGCTTTTGCTTTTGCTGGGATAATTTGCAATGCCGATAGCTCTAACTTCACTAGCAAGACTGATTGCATTGCAAATGCTTCTTTAAGCCTGTCTTTAACCTAATTTTCTGTATCTCTAAGTTTCAGGGCCTTTGTGTCTTTCTGACCCATGTTTGTAATTGTCTGTGCCAATTTGACCATGTCTTTATACCTGATTTCTGTGTCTCTGCAGCTGACCGAGGCCACCTGGTGGCCATCAAGAGGGCGGGCTCGTAGTTACAGAGGGCTGCCCCGCCCGCTTTCTAGTCAGCCACTCCCGTCCAGCAAGGGGAGTCCCAGTGGGAGGAGGTGTGGGCCAGTGACGCACCTCCGGGGCGGTAGGCAGGGCGAGGGGTATTTAATCTCTCCTCGCCATCTTTACAGCCTCTTTACCGCTCCGGACGTCTCGCGTCGCCTCTAGGACACTCTTTTTACTTGACGGTGAGTTCAGGCTTTATGGCCTTATGACGTGTTCCCCCTCCGCCTACTCCCTCTTCGCGGAGGTCGAGCTGGGCTAGGCGCCCCCGCTTATCGACGGGACGCTGTGGAGGTGCGGGTTGTAGAGCCGTGTCTTGAGCCGTCGCAGCCGACCTCTTGGTCGAGTGTGCGGTGGCCGAGCACGTTGAGTCGGCCCGTGTGCGTCCGGGCCTCGTGTCCATCTCATCGCTGGGGGGCGGGTGCCCTGTGGGGCGTGTTACTGGTGTTCCAAAGCCCGCTTCTCAGGCATTTTAGAGTGACTGCAGGGTTGTGTCTCCTCGCGGAGTGGGTTGTGGGCGAACGCTCTAACTTCCCACCTCGTTCAGCCACTCTGCTCGTGGAAGCCGACCCGGCATCGGTCGGGTGGTCTGGGGGACGCCTTAGCCTGATGCAAATATCCGTTACCCCGAGTGCATTTCGGGTTCTAGCTCGGCTCCGAGGAGCGACTGCAGGTGCTCTCCCCCCCCCCCGGTTCTCTCCCTTTGTGGAGATGGCAGGAGCGGCCTGGGGCGGCGACCAGGTGCCGTAATTCTGGCCAGAATTGCGCTGGGCGGCGATGGCCCCCTCCTCTTGCCGCCTCAGTCCCACGTGCTGGTGGGCCTTGGCCTGTTCCAAGGTACTGTCCCGGGGGGGGGGCGCCGCCTCTTTGTTCCAAGATTCCAAGATGGTGGTGGCGGCGGCACCTCCTCGTGGTCGGGCGTGCCGGAGGGGTATTTTACGCAGGCACAGCTGTCTGCACGTGCCGGATAGCATGTTGTTTCCGACTGCATTTATTCGCACCACAGAGTAAGTCGTGCACTTTGGTGGGGACAGCCCTCACAGGCCAGTGTTCGAATCCTGCCAATGCTGTACAAGTATCCCTAGGTAAAAAAAAAATAATAATCCAAACAGTGAATGTATTCTGAAAGGGGAGATCCATGTTTTCTTTTGCGGTTGACTGTTGTGCTGGGCGGATAGCCATTCTGCTGAGTGGTGTGCTAAGCCGTCCCCCCCATTCTCCCGGGACCTGGCCGTGGGTGGCCATCTTCTTGTCTAAGCCCGACGAGTCCACGTGCCTGCGGGACGCCCAGTGGTCTCGCCCCTGAGTCGGCCTCTCTCGGGGAACGTCTGCCTTTTTATACCTATGGTCAGCGCTTTCCTGGGAGAGGGCTCGACAGGCCTGCCCTCCGAGCGGGGCTTTGCCTCAGAACGGCGGGTCGTTCCGTGGCTGGGGTGCGTGCCTCAGCTCACGGGATGGGAGTAGCATGGGGTAATCGCTCGGTGGCCGGTGGTCCCTCTGCCTCGGAACTGGCTATGGGCCCGGCTTCAGTCAGCTGCTTGGCCTCCTGTGCCCCGCTCCTACACACAATGCCTGCCCGTCCCCCCCCCACAACTCTGCATGCCGGCAGAGGGCGGGGGGTTTGCAGCCTTGGTTTGATGCGGATGATGGGTTCCGGGGGGGTTCCGGGACATGTAGCCATGCCATCCCGCGGTGCTTCGGGCATCCCATGGTGTCCTGGCCCCTCCTCTAGTTTAAGTATAATTTGGGATCATGCCGGGTGTTACTTTGGGCATCCCATGTGTCCTGCTGTAGCATGCTGGGTGTATGCTTCTCAAGTTTCCTCCTTTGCTAGAACCAGTGGGCCCACGCGGGTACACGCACTGGGTGGCCTCGCAGGACATGTTCAGGCTTTTGTTGGCTCTTGTTCAGTCACTTCGGTCGTGTGGCCCCCGGTGCACTAGCTTGTCTCGTGCTTTTATCATACCTTTATTTGCTTTGCAGACCGACATTGTGCCCGCCCTATTCCACGCACGCTTGTGGCCCCTTTACAGCATCAGGAACTATCCCCTAGAGGTATGTATATGGGGCTGCGGGGGTCATTGGCGCGCCATTCTGGGCGAAGCACGTGCAGGGTGAGCGGAGGATCACCTTGAAGGGGTAGCCACATTCTTGCCTTCTGCCAGCTCACACTGACTTTCTTTTTCAGGGAAAGAGTCCGAGTTCGAATGGACAGCCAGGGATCCCCCCCGCTTTTCACTCAGACGTCCCAAGTCGATGAGCCATTGCTAGGACCTACCCATGATGCACAACTGAAAGCTGTCATGGATTTGATAAAGGCCAAGGGGGTTGCTTGGGCAAGTGAACTACTGAATTCCAGCAATCCCGGCGATTCCGAGGTCGGCCCGTCGCCTCTGGCATCGGAACATGAGATCATCGAGGAAGCTGGGCCCTCCAGGCCCAAGAGAGTGCGTAGGGCTACTGTGAAGGACAATCCGCGGAACCAGCTCCTGCCAAAGTCCGTACACCCGAGCCGGTCAGAAATGTAATTGTGCACGCAGCGGCATCCCCCCCCTGCCAGAGCACCCCCTCCTGCACCGGAGGTTGCTCATCCATCGGACTTTGTTACATGTGAGGACTTGGGTAAGCTTACGAACTCCCTCGCGGACTTTATGGCCGAGGTCAGAGCTGGCCTACGGGCACCTACCTGGAGTTCTGGACCGAATCAAGGTCCAGAGGTGTCAGGGACAACACCCGAAGACCCCTGAGTTCTACCTGTCTCGGTGCACAAATAAACAGAAACACGGGCTTCTCGATGGTGGCGTCAGAGACCAAAGGTTTATTACTGCAGGGATACAGAAGTCACAGAAGCTACACACGGGCAGATTCTAGGAGCCTGTTCGATTTGCACTAAGTGAGTTGCTCCTTAAATACAAAGATTTTAGCTGTAGGCAACATTCTTCACATGCTAGTACATTTCTTAAGCTTTGTATCCTAAACAATAAATATTTGGCATCAAACAGGAATCGTCAACAAATTTCTGATGTTTAAACATTACGAATGAGGGGTTCCCACTGTTCGATCATAATCCCATGTCATCTTCTCATTCAGGAGCCGGACCGCCTCATCGTAAATTTCGTTACCTCCCCCTAATAAAGGCACAGAAGGAAAGGAGCAGAGCCAGGTGTAGAAGATAGAAAAACAGGATAAGAGATGTTTGTGGGTCGTAAATGGGCAAGGCTACCGATTTCAGCCGCCTAATCATGATCAGGCCAACGTACACAAGAACCAGTATAGCAGGACTGGCCTCGGGCAGAGGAGGCAGCTTCTGCCGAGTCATGCGGCCACAGCGTTTCTGACTTAAGGTGTACGTGTCATCAACAAGGTGAATCGCCGGCTAAAGCCTATGTGTCCTTTGAGTGTAATGAATTGATTCAGAGGTCACTGTATGTTCATTGACTATGTGAGGGCAAGAAAAACAAGATGGATGCCATAATCTAAAATGGATGCCATCGGTGTACCGGAAATATGCTCATAACAGGAGTGCTCTTGCTCGTAGCATAGCGAAAACACCAGGATATACTATATGGATCATTTACGGTTCACTGGTACCGAAATTATGGGTTTACGACGATGTCGAAAACACGGGTTCGAATCGTCACGGAACCTCAGACCCTCCTTTTGCCCTAACATAGGCAATTACTCACTCTATGTCAGAGTCTATCTCGATGTTCATTAGGTCAGTGATATGTTGCTGTAGCATTATTCTATCTCGCACCTTGTCTCCCAACACAGACGGTTTCCTTAAGCAAGTTGCAGCACAGAGGCTACACAAGGCAGGGCCACACTGGATAATAAGACAGCACGAGAATAGGAACACTAAGACAATACCAACGACCATTAGAACCTTCCATCCCCACGCTGATAATAGAGTTCCGAGCCATTCCATTAACGACCAGTTTCCCTTGTCTACATGGATAGAGTCGGAAATCTTGTGTAGCTTTGAGATCGCTTCATACACTGTCGGAGCATTATTGGGGATATAAACACAGCAACTCGATTGGATCATTCTGCATACCCCACCTCGATCTGCAAGTATTACATCAAGAACCATACGGTTCTGTAATGTCATGAGACGATCCGCCTGAAGCTCAGCTGTTAAGTTACTAAGAGCACCAGCAGTTTCTGTAATAGTAGATTCAACTACCCGTGTTAGCTGACGTAGATTTCTACTATTGGCAATAGGCCCCCAGAACGGAAGGAAACCTTTGAAGAAGTCTCCTGCTTCCTGACCAGCTGTGTCTTCTTTGCTGAAAACACCTCTTACTACTCTGGTTTTGTGATAATTTGAGGCAGCTGTGTACGTCGGAGGCAACAGTCGAGCAATATAGCATGAACCTGAAAAGTCAGCAGGCAACCATGTATATGCTCTGTCTCGACAGATAAAGTAGGTACCCTTAGCAGTGAGGAAGGCAGGGGAAGAGTTCGATGGATACACGTAAGTTTCAACACAATCACTCTTCCCTAGCCGAGCTCTTGGATTTCTCCCATTACCTTGCAAGCAGAATTGACCTCGGTGAGGTACGACCCAAACTGGAGTGGAGCTCTTACGTTTATTTTCACCCAAACTAATGCTATACTCCGTAGCATTCCAACTCAAATAAACTCGTAGCACCTCTTTAGGGATGAATGGGGAATTATTGACGTCTTTAATCATGTCAGTTATTCCCTTTAACAAGGCTTTGTTAGCGGAGTTATATTTAGTGGAACGTGGAGGACGCGGGGGATAGGTTTCGAGGGCGTAGACAAATACAGTCTGGAAGGCCCGACATGATCCATTGTAGCTAAAAGGCAAGACCAGGTAGGGAATGCCTTTATCCATAGTTTGTGGTATCAAACCGCACACCCAGCAGTCCGTTGTGTTAACTACCAGTTGGTGTTGGTGCAAGAGCTGTACAAAAGTGTTATTTATAAATTCTGAGCGTCGAGCTTGCTCATGTTCAGGAAACGGGTGAAAGAAATGAAAAGGAGCAACAGTTGGAGAAACAAGAACATGGGGAGGTACTGTAGTCGTGATTGGTGCAAAGATTAAATGGATACCAAAGACAATTCCACCCACCAATGTTATTAAAATAATCAAAAACGTAATTGCACATTGCATCAGAAAACATTTGTTATGTAGAATTTTGTATAGTCTATTTCTGCGAACATAAATTACATTCTCTCGGTGCAGCCCAGGAAGCTCCATCTTCTGCAACCGCTCGCGACCACTGATGATATGTACGTAGTTGAAAATGCCTCTATCAGCCCTGGGAGTTCCCAGAACTAACAGAAAGACCGACCTTGTGTCTGGCCCCTGCAGATTCAACTAGGCACAAAGCCACGACCCTACGGCGACCCAGACGGCAAGGTAATAGAAACAATAGAAATATACAGGGAAATACAAAATATTCAGCAAACTTCCTGGCTGGAGGCAATGTAATGGATCAAAATATGAAAAATAGGCAGTTTCCTGCTTTATTTGTCCTTAGTATGAGAGCGCAGGTTGTATCTCAATTTTCCTGGCGTTGTTTGATCCGGGAATAGTCTGTTTTCATCAGGGGCAACAATGTTCGAATTCGCAGATGACAAATGTTCGTTCGATGCAGTGTTCTGGTCAGTGATCAAAGAAGCAGCTTCAAGGGGAAAACCAGAGTTCGGTGAATCAGTAGTCAGTTCTGCATCACTGAAAGGAACATATCTTGGGACAGGTTCTGTATCAGAGGTACCAATTCCTTGTCTAACCCAGTTGTCATAAGGGAGTGGAAGGGGTACACGCTTAGTGTGGGAAGCGTGGACCCAATTATTTCTGCCAGCCACACGTACAGCAGTCCTCGTTGCCAAGAGTACTTGGAAGGGGCCCACGAACTTCGGTTGGAGATTCCTGTTCCTTGCAAAATTTCTGATGACGATGTAGTCACCGGGTTTCAGCTGGTGACCTGGACTTTCCGGAGGCTTTGGCAATGCATCGAAAACCTTTTGGTGAATGAGACTCCATTTAGCAGTGAAGTCAAAAAGGTAATCGATTAACATTGGATATTCTAACTGTTTGAACTCTCGAGGTCTCGGCACTCCCCAGACATTTACAGGACGACCGAACACAATCTCATATGGGCTAAGCCCTACTCGAGAGTGCACAGTCGCTCTGGTGGATAACAAGGCCAGCGGTAATGCATCTGGCCAGGACAAACCTGTGGAAGCTTGGATCTTAGCGAGTTTTAGTTTAAGGGTACCATTGTATCCTTCAACTAAACCTGCTGACTGAGGATGGTTTGCACTGTGAAATTTTTGCTTGATCTTCAAACCGGCACACACACTCTGCATAACTTTCTCTACGAACTCACTTCCGTTATCTGACCATACAATCCAAGCATACCATATCCTGGGAAATATTCCTTTAGGAGGATTTTAGCAGTGGACAAGGCAGTGTTATCCTTCAGCGGATATGCTTCAATCCATCTCGAAAAAGCACAGACTACCACTAGGACATATTTAAGGTTATTACATCGGTCCATGTGGATGAAATCCAACTGAATCACTTCAAAGGGGCAAGAAGGAGGAGCGAAATGTCCAGCGGGTGTGGGGGTTCCCTTACCAGGGTTATGCATCAGGCATATCATACAGTTTCTCACCACTCTCTCTGCACACTTACTGATTCCATCATTCTTCCAGACTGGGGCCAACATCTTACAAATCCCTTTAGAACTGATGTGCGCTGCTCCGTGCACCATCGTTACCACCGCAAGCACATACGCATCAGGCAACATCCAACGCTGGTGTTCCGACAAGTCAATCCAACATCCACTCGAGTCCAATTTACCCGTCTTCTCTTTCCATTCAATCTTTTCGTCTTCAGTCGCTTCTTTCTGATTTGCTTTCACACTTTCCACTGTGTCCTCACACATTCCCGATTCCGCAACCCATCTCGCAGACGTTGCAACATACATTCCACTCATCATATTCCTAGGTGTCTGTTTAGCTATTTCATCAGCAAAAGCATTTCCACGACCAACATCATCCGTAACTGCTCGATGAGCACTGCACTTCACAATCGCAACTTCAGTCAGTAAGGTTAGAGATTCCAACAAGTCATTGACTAGCTGACCATGCTGGATCTTAGTCCCATGGGATGTAATAAAACCTCTTTCCTTCCACAGTCGACCAAAACTATGCGCTACGCCGAACGCGTACTGACTATCTGTGAATACATTCACTCTCTTTCCCTCTGCTAAGACACACGCTCTAGTCAATGCAATTAATTCTGCAGCTTGGGCAGAATTCTGACTCACTCTTGCAGTCTCCACAATCGTACTCAAAGTTGTTACTTCATAAGCAGCTGTCACATCACCATTTTCCAATTTAAAACAAGACCCGTCAACATATAACGTGCCATCTGGATCTGGTAACGGAGTATCCTTAAGCTCAATCCTTTTGTCTCCTCCTCGGTTCTAAAACAACAGTCATGTGGTTCAGAATCACTCGACTCCTGGCTAGTCGGCAACAGTGTTGCTGGATTCAATACATTGCATCTTTTAATCTGAATATGACTCGCTAGCAGTGTCAGCTCATAGCCTGATAATCTAGCATTGGTGAGGTGCTGAGTCTTCGTTCGGTTCATGAGGGTATCCACAGCATGTGGAACCATGACCACCAGCATATTGTTCATGACTAAACCAGCAGATTGTCGGATGGACACTGCAGCTGCTGCTGTAGCCCTTAAGCAACTTGGCAAGGCTCTGGCTACCGGGTCTAATGTTGATGAAAAATACGCACAAGGACGTTGTTTATCACCAAATCGTTGCGTCAAAACACTCAATGCACAACCTTCTCTCTCATGAACATAGAGTGTAAATGGTTTACTGTAGTCAGGTGTACCCAACACCGGAGCTGAACACAGTGCATTTCGTAACTCAGAGAAACTCTGCTGGCATTCGTCTGACCATGGCACCGGACTCGGAACACCTTTCCCAGTCAAGGCCACCAATGGTTTTGCTAGGAGAGAAAAATTTGGGATCCATTGCCTGCAGTATGAAGTAATTCCTAAAAACGCGCGCACTTCTCTCTGTGTGCTAGGAACATTCATCTGCGTAATAGCTTTTATTCTCTCTGGGGTCAACCTTCTTCCCTCCTTTGACAAGAGATGACCTAAGTAGGTCACTTCTTGGCAACAATATTGCAGTTTGGAAGGTGACACCTTGTGATGTAAATCAGACAAATTATGCAGTAAGGAAATTGTAGCTGTTTTGCAGGTTTCCTTGTCCTCAGCAGCCACTAGAAGGTCATCCACGTATTGCACCAAAGCAGAACCAGAAGGAAGTACAAAAGAATCGAATTGACTTTTTAAAGCCTGACTGTAAATGGATGGGCTTTCACAATAACCTTGTGGAGCACGTTTAAACCTGAAACTCCGACCTCCTAGAGAGAAGCCGAAAATATCTCTGCTTTCCTCGGCTATTGGAATGCTGAAAAAGGCATTTTTCAAGTCGATCACTGAAAACCATGTAGCTGTGGCAGGAATCAGCGTCAACAATGCCGTAATGTCTGGAACCACAGGAAACTGCGGAACCACGATTTTGTTAACCTCTCTAAGGTCAATTACAAATCTGTACACTGGAGGTTTTGAAGGATCAGTGCGTTTTAGAATCGGCAAGACAGGACTGTTACAGACATTTCCTCTAGTTTCTTCTATTACATCTTTCTCGATCAAATCTTGCACTATCAATAAAAGTGCACGCTCGCCTTCACTAGAAATCCTGTATTGTGGGATTCGTGGGAATTTGACATTTGCTTTCAAAGTTACTACATAAGGAGGAATTTCCAAAAGACCTACATCGTTAGGACCAGTCGCCCAAAGAGTATCAGGGAGAGAACGCAGCTCCAGTGGGAGCGCATCCATTGACAAGTACATCGGGGAGATGACTCTCTTACCCAACGTAAGCCGTACTCCTGAAGGAGAACAGTACAGTGTCGCATACAGGCGTTTTAACAGGTCTAAACCAAGCAGATTTTCATTGCAACCGGTCGTCAAAATCAAGGGTGCTTTCAATTGACGAGGCCCAACGGAAATAGACAAAGGACCAGAAACAGGGTTGTAAACAGGGGCGCCTGAAAAACCTACTGAAACGTTTGTTAAGCCGGACAAAGGTGCGCCAGTGAGTTTTGCATGCATGATAGAACTTTTTGCTGCACCAGTATCCAACAGAAACGGTTCGACCACACCTGATGTAGCTACTGCGACATAGGGCCCACTCTCATCTACTGGAACTGATACTACTCCCTCTCTTTGTCCATGGCTGTCCTAGTATTCATTTTGTTGAATTTCCTCGCTAGCCTCACAGTAGTCTTCAACATGGTACTGTTGAGATCTACCAGGCTGTGCAGATTGTCCGTTTCGCTGATCGAAATAATTAGAAGGGCGATCATTAGTCTGTGGAGGCATAGTACCTCGTACTCGGCTTCTAGAAGTTTGCGTATAACCACCACAACCTCTATGAGCTGGAACACCATTATTTTGCGCATTCTGTGCTAGAACTGGACACTCATTCTTATAATGACCTTCCTTTTTGCAGTACGCACACTGATTCCATTGGTACTGCGGTCTTTGGGAACCGTAATCGGTCCTCTGATATGGCCCTTGCTGTGAATTAGTCCGATTCGTGCGAGGTGGATATGCCTGTTGCAGAAGGACTTTAGTTTTTAAGTCTTTAGTTTTCTTTTCTGACTTTTCTTTCTCTTCTTCATCCCTATTTTCATAGTACTGAGCAGTTGCAAGTATTTGCGCAGTCGTAGAGACAGCCCACGCACTTTCAGAATCTCTTAATTTATTACTAAGGTCCGGTAACAAGTTGTGCACAAACTTATCAACAAATAATCTCTGTCCTCCCTCCGTGCTCATATCCTGACCACTATGATCTACGAAAGTTTCTTCAAATCTAGTGAAGAAGTCGGATACGCTTTCGTCTTTCTTTTGTTTGCATGCGGACAATTTGTCCCAATTTACGCGCAATGCTGGCATCAAAGTTTTCATTAAATCAATTATCCTACCAGGTAAATTAGCAATTAGGGGTTCGGGTTTAGAACCACCAATCTGTAGACCATCTGCCGCTATGATAGCTGGCCAATCACCACCAAGGGCAACTGGATGATTTTCATTACGAATTTTAGCCCAAATAGGTTGCGGCACCACATTGCCAAATAGCATGTCGATGTCTGCTAAATTCATTACGCAAGCCTGAACCGTCTGAGTCAGCTCTTTATAATATCCGGCTGGATTTTTACGCGGATCTGGAAAGGCCTGTTTTACTGCTAACACCTCAGCTCGTTTCCATGGAATGTGTATCCACACTCTCTGGAATCGTGCTGGAGCGGCTACAATACCATTCACTGCATCAGCTTGAACGGCTTCACGCCATATTGGCGGAACTTCCCTCATCGGATATTGACGACCTTGTTTCGTGCTACGTTTCTCTAGGTCCCTTGGTGAACGGAGAGAAGGATCAGCCCTATAACTTAAAATCAGTTCCATCGCTTCTTTTACACCCTGACCTACTATCATACCTGCAGCAAATTTTTTCTGCACGTGAATTAATTCATCCGGAACTGATTCAGAGTCGTCCTCCTCCCAATCCTCACGCAAAAGGGAGCACATTACATCGAACACATAGCGCTGGGTCGGTTCATTCCATTGCATAAATGTGTCTAATACATCTCGTACATCATATCTTCCAACTTTCGAAATCCATCTAAGGGCTGTGGAATCTAATATTCCACGTTCTTCAGTACTAGGAAGCTGACTACGTCTCTGAGTAGATTCAGAGGCAGGACTCCTAATTAGAGTTTTGTAAAAAGGAGATAGAATATTAGTGACAGATTCAGTGATTCTTCGACGAACAGAAAGCGGAGTCATATAGCTTGCAGAAGATTTAAGTAGAGTAGTAGTTGGAACAGATGAAACAGCAAGAGTAGGGGTAGTAGGCAAAGTAGCTTGCGAAACAACAGGTATAAGCGGAGCAGGCATAGGCGAAGGAGCGGGCAACCCTGGAAGAGGGGGTGCCGGAGGAATATTGTTAACCACAGGGAGTACAGGAGCTAGATTCAAGGGAACAGGAGCAGGTATACCAGGCTGGACAGCAGCCGGTAACAAAACATTTGGCAAAGGTGGAGCTGTAGCACCCTGTGCATACGGTGGAGGTGACCTCAACAAATAAGACAACAGGGGATCCTTTTCAGGGTCCTCTACTGACTTAACAGTACTCGATGGCAAGGCAGGGTAGCACTTGTCAATCGCCAAATTATGTTCTCTATCAGCTATTTCTATCGCTTTCTCAGTTTTATCGAGTTGCAGCTGCTCAGCAGCCTGTATTAAGGTCAATTTTGCTCTTTCTGCTCTTTCTTCAATTTTTTAATCTCTCTTTGATTAGATTCTTTTCGCCAAAAACGGAAAGAATCAAACATTGCTGGCCGGGCTTTCCTCTTAAACAGTTTTACTTCCAAATTATCAAGAATTTCGGGTTCAAAACTTCCATGTAGTGGCCAACTAAGGACATCATCTTCTTTTGTGTAGCGAACCCACACCTCATTATAAGATATAGGACCCACACCATGCTTACAGTATAATTCATAAAGGGGAGTTCCAATCGGAGGAACCAGACATGAGTCCTCCAACCGGGAATCCCTGTTGCAACCAAAACATGAAAACATACAGTTTTTCCGACTTACCATTTTACTAACCGGAAACACAGAACAAACACAGACAAAGATGCGCAATCGAACTTAGAACTTAGGCCTACCAAATGAACGAATGTATCGATACCCAAACTAAACCAAAGATTATCGTAACTAGAACAACCAGTGATAATCTACAAAACCAAGTCAAACCAGAGAACTAAAAGGATAAATCCTTAACCAAAAACAACTAGCAACCACTTACTACTTAACTGAGGCACTGAAGACGTCACCAAGGAGAAACCCGTCTACGTCTCGCCGTACTAAGGTCTGCACCTCGGGTCCAAGACAGGGCGACAGTCAAGGCAGCGGACCTCTTCAGCCGTCCGAACGGGAACCCTTGTGGAAGAGAACGTCCGGCCACTTTTGCGATATACCGGGATCGATGAAGTGGGGCGCCTCCCTCTGGAATCTTCACACGAAGCTTCTCGAACTCTTCAGGCTTTTGGACCGGTACCGAATGACGTCGCCCGACGCTGGGCGCCAATTGGAGTTCTGGACCGAATTAAGGTCCAGAGGTGTCAGGGACAACACCCGAAGACCCCTGAGTTCTACCTGTCTCGGTGCACAAATAAACAGAAACACGGGCTTCTCGATGGTGGCGTCAGAGACCAAAGGTTTATTACTGCAGGGATACAGAAATCACAGAAGCTACACACGGGCAGATTCTAGGAGCCTGTTCGATTTGCACTAAGTGAGTTGCTCCTTAAATACAAAGATTTTAGCTGTAGGCAACATTCTTCACATGCTAGTACACTTCTTAAGCTTTGTATCCTAAACAATAAATATTTGGCGTCAAACAGGAATCGTCAACAAATTTCTGATGTTTAAACATTACGAATGAGGGGTTCCCACTGTTCGATCATAATCCCATGTCATCTTCTCATTCAGGAGCCGGACCGCCTCATCGTAAATTTCGTTACCTCCCCCTAATAAAGGCCCGGAAGGAAAGGAGCAGAGCCAGGTGTAGAAGATAGAAAAACAGGATAAGAGATGTTTGTGGGTCGTAAATGGGCAAGGCTACCGATTTCGGCCGCCTAATCATGATCAGGCCAACGTACACAAGAACCAGTATAACAGGAAAGGCCTCGGGCAGAGGAGGCAGCTTCTGCCGAGTCATGCGGCCACAGCGTTTCTGACTTAAGGTGTACGTGTCATCAACAAGGTGAACCGCCGGCTAAAGCCTACGTGTCCTTTGAGTGTAATGAATTGATTCAGAGGTCACTGTATGTTCATTGACTATGTGAGGGCAAGAAAAACAAGATGGATGCCATAATCTAAAATGGATGCCATCGGTGTACCGGAAATATGCTCATAACAGGAGTGCTCTTGCTCGTAGCATAGCGAAAACACCAGGATATACTATATGGATCATTTACGGTTCACTGGTACCGAAATTATGGGTTTACGACGATGTCGAAAACACGGGTTCTAATCGTCACGGAACCTCATACCGCTTCAGCAGGGGCTGCAGCCGGGGTTCCTGGACCTGCTGTCCAGCTCCCAGCCGACGCAGGGGTCACACATGTGTGGGGCGGGCTCTTTGACCCGAGTGGGCCTAGCACTGGTAGCGCAGTGAACATCCTTCCCTCTGCCCCTGCCCCACCGGCTGGTCTGGGCGTCCTGCCAGGCTCAGCTTCCTCCGCGCTGGCCGCGCCAGCGCTGCCTTCCGCCACCCCGGCCTTGTCCGCGCCTCCTGCTGCACATGCACCTCCTCCCAGCCTGGTTACTCCCGCCCCGCCACCAACTATGACCATGGCACCCTTGTTGACGGGTAAGTGTTCCCTCGCATGGAAGTTACCCCTGGCTGCCAAGGAAGGCAATTGGCGTAGGGAGTTCATTGACATTTTCTCCCTCCTCATGCTTGGGGCCGAGGGGGTGGACATCAGGAAGATGGGGGGCAAGGAGGAGGACAAGAAGGTTCGCTTTCAGGCAAGGCCAGAGAAATCCATTAAGAACTGGAGACAGGCTTTTTCCATCCTAGCGGCAGTCATTACAGAACGCTTCCCTGAGCAGGCGCAGGGCCTTTTCCAGTATGCTAACGTCATAACGGAGGAGGCTGAATCCACAGCGGGCATGGGTTTCCCATTACATCCTTCTTACTGCCATAAAATCTATCGGCATCAGTGGCTCAGCTCTCGGTTGGGTGGCCAGCTATCTCTCAGACCGTACGTTTCAAGTTTTCTCCCCTTCCTCAGCCTCTAAAATTCATCACTCCTCCCGTGGCGTCCCTCAGGGCTCTATTTTGAGCCCTTCATTCTTTAACCTATATGTTAGACCCCTCGCCATCATTGCGGAGAAAGCCGGACTTGTCATCTATTCCTACGCCGATGATACTCAGATCATCTTTTCACTCTCCACAGGTCAAAACTCCTCCATTTCATCCCTTCACTCTGGTCTTAATAACATAACTAGTTGGATGCATGACAACAAATTAAAACTAAATGGGGATAAGACCGAGCTTCTTTTGTTTGGCCTCAATACTAAACTCTGGGGCACCCACCATTGGCCACAGCAGTTGGGTTCCCTACCTGTTCCCTCCAAGACAGCTCGCAATCTAGGCATCCTATTTGATAATCAACTGTCGATGAGGCAACATGTGATCAATGTCTCGGCCACCTGCATTACCATCATTAAGTGGCTGAGAAAAATCATATGGATGCTTCCCCACGACACCCAGAGAACCGTAGTCCAATCGTTAATTACTTCTCGGCTGGACTTTGGAAATGTTCTCTTTCTGGGTGCATGCAAGGAGGCAACGAGCAAACTTCAGACGGTTCAAAACATGGCTGTACGATTACTCTGCAATCTTCCAAGAACCTCTCCCACTTCGGCCTCTCTGCGTAGCCTGCACTGGCTCCGCATTGAAAGCCGCTCCAAATTCAAGGCCCTCTGTATCATGCACCGCATTAAGTCAGGCAATGCCCCTCCCTACTTAAGAACTTTGGTTCATCAATATTGTCCCCCCTGCACTCTCCGTTCATCGACCCAAGAAAGATATCAGGTCCCCCGCATCAGGAGAGCCAGAATGGGCGGTCGCTCATTCGCATACTTAGCCCCTTCCCTGTGGAATGCTCTACCTCTTTCTCTACGTTCTGAATCCTGCTACCTTAGGTTCCGCAGAGATCTCAAGACCTGGTTATTCAACCTTTAGACCCCCCAGATTCTTTAGCGACCTTTCTGCAATTAACCGTCCTCTCTCTTCTGTTTAGCGCCGGGAAACCTCCGGGTAGCTGCGCGCTGTATAAAATTAAATATAATATAATAATAATAATGGGTTGGTACAGGTATGATTGTGAGTTTAGGAAAAAGATGGCCATTTGTCCAGAGTTAGATTGGGATCAGATGGAAGTAAGGCTTTGGATGCAGCACATGGGCAAAGGTAGAGCAGATGTGGTGGACAAAGGTAGCACTCACGATAAGAAGGGGGATGCAGGGAAGGGCCAGATCCATGAGAGGAAGGGGCAATTCAAGCAGCCCTTTCGGGGGGTCATGGTGGGGTGGGCCTCCATAGACAAGGGTTCAGAAAGGGCACTTCAGCAACGTGCAGGTTGTACAACGGAGGTAACTGCACTCGGGGCAAGGCCTTCAGATTTGCGCACTCTTGCAGCAAGTGCAGCGGTCCCCATCCCGCCTCGTCTTGCGACAAGCGCGATTCCGCAGCGGGTCCTGCCAGCAGAGATAAGTAAATGCCCTTCCCCGGCCTGGCTCCCCTCCTGCTGCCCCACCCTGCCTTCTCCTCCAACCCCCCCTCTCCCGTCAGTGCAGGCCGCCCCCGCCATTGCAGCGGCCCCAGCTCCTGCGGGTTCCTTACAGTCCAAAGGCCCGTCTCCGATCATTATCCCCAGCCTTCTGCCTCTCCTGAGGAGCTATCCCAACGCCAAGGATAGGGCCATCCTGGCGGAGGGCTTTCACGAAGGCTTCAAAATCCCCTACTTGGGTCCTTTGGTAAGCAGGGATGCCGAGAACTTGAAGTCGGTTAGGGACCTCCTGGTTGTGGTGTGTGAGAAGATAAGTAAGGAGCTGGCCTTAGGGAGGGTGGCTGGCCCGTTCCAATCCCCACCCCTCCCCGACTTTGTGGTATCCCCCCTGGGTGTGGTCCCCAAAAAGGAGCCGGGGTCTTTCAGGCTGATCCACAATCTCTCCTTTCCTGAGGGCAACTCTGTGAATTCCTGGTTGGAAGAGGGGGCCAGCTCTGTTTCCTACTGCTCGCTAGACATGGCTGTTGACTTGATCAGGAGAGCAGGGAAGGGGGCGTGGTTGGCGAAGGCAGACATAGAGGCAGCTTTCAGACTTTTGCCGGTGCACCCTGCGAGCCAGCACCTCCTGGGCTTCAAGTGGAGAGGGGACTTTTTCTTTGACAAATGTATGCCCATGGGCTGCGCTGTATCTTGCGCCTTTTTTGAGGCTTTTAGTTCCTTCCTGCAGTGGGCTCTCACAGTGAGATATGATGTCAAGGCGGTGTCCCACTACCTGGATGATTTCTTATTCATAGGAAGGGATGGCACTCAGGAATGCAGTGAAGGTCTACATTGCGTCATGGATCTGGCTAAACACTTGGGAGTGCCTTTGGCACCTGGCAAGACTGAGGGCCCGGCTCAGGTTCTCACGTTTCCGGCCGGGAAGGTGCAGGACTTGAAACAGGACATTCAGGTTTTGCTAGGTTGGGAAAAAGTGCCTCTTGTGGTCATCCAGAGCCTACTGGGCAAGCTCAATTTTGCAGCCAGGGTCATTCCAGTGGGCCGTGTGTTTGCCAGAAGATTAGCCAGAGCCACGGCCAAGGTGGCCAAACGTCATCATTTTGTAAGATTGTCTACTGGTTTGAAGAAGGACCTGGTAATTTGGGCAGAGTTCCTGTCTGACTTTAACAGGAAGGTGATCTGGCGGTCTCCTTGGGCAGACAGTCCTGAAATCAGCTTGTTCACAGATGCATCAGGAAGGGAGGGCTTTGGCGCTATTCTGGGCGAACACTGGTGTGCACAGGAGTGGCCCAACGCCTGGCGCAAGCGTGGCATCACTTCCAATATCACTGTGCTCGAGCTTTTCCCCATTGTCATTGCCCTGCACCTCTGGCCTGGTCCCCTGTCCGATAGAAAGGTCCTCTTTTGGTCAGACAATATGGCGGTCGTGAAGGCCATCAACGGGCAAACAGCCAGCTGCCCGTTGGTCCTTTGTTTACTTAGGGAGCTTGCAAATAGGAGCTTGCGCTGCAACATTGAATTCAGGGCTAGGCACATTGTGGGGGTTAAGAATGTTTTGCGGCTGATGCTCTTTCTCGTTTCCAGTGGGACCGTTTCCGGGCGGCTTGCCCGCGGGCGAGAGCAGAGATGACCCCCTTCCCTCCGGCACTCTGGCGCATCTTGGAGTGGAGCAGGAATTAAGAGCTTTAGGGGAGAGATCGCTGGCCCGGGTACAAGAAGGCGGTACGGGAGTCACCTGGCGAATTTCTACAAAGCAATTGAGGACATGGGCCGGTCAGCATTGACTCTTGAGGACAGGGTGCAGTCTTTTGTGGTTTGGGCTAAGAAGCAGGGTAAATCTCACTCCTGGGTCTGCCGCCACCTGGCTGCTGTTAGCCATGTTGCCAGATTGAGTGGGGCTCGGGATCCGGCTAAGTCTTTTGTCACAGGGCAGCTTTGAAGGGCTGGGCTAGGGATGAACCTAGGGTCCCCAACAACAGGTCTCCTATTGGCTTCCCTGCGTTAAAATCCATGCTCGATGTCCTGCATGCAGTGGCACACTCACAGTTCGAGGCCTCCCTGTTTGCGGCGGCCTTTTGTTTGGCCTTCTTGGAGCTTTCCGGAGCAGCGAGTTAGTGGCACGCTACAGGAACGACAGCCCAGGGGACGCCCTAGGGGTGGCAGACATCAGCTTAGAGGGGAGCCTCACCATCACCCTCAGGAGATCTAAGAGTGACCAAGCGGGTAAAGGGGCAGTTATTGTGTTGGCCCCCCTCGGAGACTGTAGATATTGTCCAGTGTTCGTCCTGCAGGCATACCTCGCCGTGCGGCCAGCTGTACAGGGTTACCTCCTGATCCATGCAGACCTAAGCCCGCTCACTAGGTACCAAATGGACAAAATCATGCTGGCTTGCCTGGGCAGAGCAGGACTGTTGGGCCAGGGGAAGAAGTTTTCCAGCCACTCTTTCAGAATAGGGGCGGCGACTGCGGCCTTCAAGAGAGGCATTCTGCCAGCAAGTGTTCAAAAAGTGGGACGCTGGGAGTCCCTTTGCTATAAGCGGTATATCCGCCCTTGAGCCGGCTGGCGGTGCCACAACTTGCAGTGTCATTTCTGTTGTAAATATTGGTGTGCAGTGTTTAGTAATGGTGCTAGCTGTGAGTACTACATTTTTATGATGTGTTTTGTGGTGTGCAATCGTCATGTCAATAAAAGTAAGAAAGTGAATTGTGTCTTTTCTTTTGACAGGGTCGTGTGTGTGGGTCTTGGGGCATTCAACCGTCTCCAGGTTGGGTCGTTGGGCTGCGATCAGGAACTGGACGCAGGTTTTCTCTAGCACAGAATGTGCGTGGTTGGGTTTCCCTGGCATGTGCTGGAACAGTCTAGTACATAGAGTGAGGGAAGCGCTGTTAGCGGTAGGGGCCCCGCCTCAGCACTTGGTCATTCATCTGGGTGGCAATGACCTTGCAAACCTGGATAGGTCTACTCTGTTGCAGAAGATGAAAACGGACCTAGCGGAAGTCTCCAGATTAGTGGGAGAATGTGAAGTCTGGTGGTCTGAAATTGTGCCACGTAGGTTGTGGCGGGGCGCTAAGTCTTGTGAGGCTATAGACAGGTCTAGGAGAAAACTCAACAGCGCAATGAAGAAATTCACTCTCCAGAGGGGCATGGGCTTCATCAGACATGAAATGATTCAGGACAAGATCATGGGGTACTTTGAGTTGGATGGGGTTCACCTCTCACCTGTCGGGTTGGACTTGTTCCTCTTGGATTTACGTGAAGCTTTACAGATCAAGGGTTGCGGGTAATGTAGGAAGCTAAGTGGTGGGGGGCCCGGACGGCGACGGTGGCCGCCGACCGGGCTGTGGCGGAGTTACAGGGCGATCCGGAAGCGGAGAGGTGCAGCACTGTACTTCAGCGGGCACATAGGGGTGCCAGAGCCTAAAACCTGGAACCTCATGGGAGGTCCGGGAACCCGTGTCGGGCGCCCCAGTAGTCATTCGGGCGGTTGTGTGCCTCTGCAACCGGGGGTTTGCTTAGATACGCCCCGCAAGGGGGGTGAGTAGATTCATTACCATAATGGTGCAGCACATGGGTGGTTCGCCACGGTGCTGTTTGGCTCATCAGGCGGGCAGGTGGCGAGAATCCGGCCTGCCCTTGGATCGCCCGTAAGATAACCCACCATGATTACATAACGTTGTATGTAATAAACCTGCAGCAACTTTCCCCAATCTAACAATGGTGTCTTGTGTGTTATTTTGCTGGATGTTTGGTGATTGTTACGGGGCGGGGGTTCTATGGACATGATGTAACTATACGTTTTGGTGCCAATGCCGTGTGTCGCAGAGGAAAGCAGGGGTGAGCTGAGGAACTGGTAAGAGCGATGTCAGAAGGAGGGTTTGAAACAGAGACTAAAACAGAGCCTGGCGACCCGTCCTTATTAATACTGGGCAAACAACTGACGGGAGTGTTGTCAGAGGAGAGGCTGGCGGAGAGCACAAAACACCACAATACAGGCAAATGCAGTGTTTACCCTACAGCTCCTATACAAGTACCTTAAATTGATGAATTCATTGCATTACATCGAATCAGTGGGCTCATATCGATTGTGTGTTTTCAATATTTGTATGATGTTATCCCTAAGAATGACAGTGTGACAGAGTGGCGTCCGTGAGAGAAGAAACTGGTTTGTAGTGTCATAATAATGTCTGTTTATTAGGAAACCACTAACTTCTTTCGGGCTCGAAGTATTTCTGATTAACAATGTTACTTTCTGAATCGAACTGATTGTTTTTGAGCTTCTACTAAATATTTTTTTGAAGGAAAATTAACTGGTAGTCCATTGAAAGTTGTGTTCTTAATAACTGCAAACTTGCAGGTTGTACTTGAAAGCTGCAATATTTTGCTTATATTCATGCATTCTCGTGTCTCCTTACGACATTTGTGTCTGCGATATTTCCTCTGAATGAGGATATCTCGTTTCGCTCTAGCTATGTTGGTCTGTGTTTTTTTAGCGCTGGCGTTACCCAAGACCGTTTCATTTTATAACAATATGGGCCCGATGTAGGTAAATATAATTTATCACTTCTAAAATACCGAATCATACCGATTCGGTATTTAAGAAGTGGTAAATTAGAGGGTGGAAATGTAGGTAATTCTGATTCGGTAAATACCGAATCTGTAAGATTCGGTATTTACCGATTCTGTAAATACCGAATGGGCATCCCCCATTGATTCCTATGGGCCTTGAAGCCCATAAGAATCAATGTGGAATACCGATTCGGTAAATGTACAGAATCGGTAAAATTACCGAATAGGCCCCTACATAAGAAAACCGTAATACCGGTTGGAAACGGCCAAATTGGGCCGTTTCCGACCGGTATTAGGGCTCCTACATCGGGCCCTTAATGTATATAATATACTTACTGATCGGGGCTTATAAAGCCGTTCATCCATTAGTCTGTTGCAGCGTCATTCACATTTTGTTTGAACCCACCACAGCATACAGCATGGGTCAGGAGGTTCGTCCGTTTCAACCACTGGTTCCTCTCACAGTGACTGCAACTTTATTTGTACACAATATGCACGTTCACCCATCATGACTTCCTGTAGTACCAGCGGATTCTCTGACCTGGCCTCTACCTCTCATGGGACTCAGCAGTCAGGGCAACTTCAATGCCTTTTCTCTTTAATAAACAATTGGTGCCGTTTAGGAGCAGTATTGTCAATGTATTTTGTAAAGTGCACAACTGTTTATATAGTGTCTGTCATAGAGATGTAGTGAACACATGTTATATGGTGATTTCTGTATACATTTATTCTTGTTATGACAGTGTCATTTTACTGTTCATATACTTAGGTTGATGTTTCCATCACCTGTTCCATTCCAAGATGGCTAACACTCTGTACTTTCATTTTTTCCTGTCATCCGCTATCTGGAGTGTAGCTTCCTGGGTGAAGAAACATCTGCTGTCGGTCGTCTGTGGCTCCCTTTCTCCTACCCTCTTCAATTGATCCCTCCTCCCCCTTTTGCCTTCTGTCACTAAAGTGGAAAACAGTCTGGCTCATGATTGAACGCTATTGTAGTGTATGAGCACTTTATTTATTTTATATCCTCACCACAAGATAAGCAGTCGTTTTGAAAGCTCTGCAATGTGGAAATAGGGAATCCAGTGCGTGTGTCATCCACTGATAGTGTTTTCTTTTACCAATCCTGTGTTTCCTGGTTATTTCTGTTGAATTTTTCGTTCTTTGCTAGTAGTGTTCTTTTGAACAGCTACTTATATGAGCTCACTGATACAGTGCAATTAATGTGGAAATAATGGTAATTTCAGTACGAAAAACACTTCTGCTTGCTGCTGAAGGACTTATTGTGTGGAGTCAGATGAAAGGCAGACCAGCACCCTAGAGCAGTGAATGTATGAAATTGAGGCACTGGGTAAATGTGTAAAGGGTCTTTACTGTGACATTTGCTAAGAACTTTAATGTTTACCCCTAGGTGGGGGTGTCGGCCAATGGCTGACACCGGCACTACCTCCGCAGTGCATGTGTTGGACATTGGCCCACACTGGGGAGGTAAAAAATGGACCCTCTGGTGCTCTGCACAAGAAGGTTTCCTCTATTTAATTTTTTAGTTTGGAAAGCTTGTGAAGACTGTACTGACGATCGCCATGCAGGAAGCGCTGAGGTCATTACAGTAGGGCGAAGGTAAAACAAGCCGATGGGCTCATTTTACTTTCACTGCATCAGTGCTCTAAGGGCATATCACAGTCCCCTAAGGGCATATCACAGTCCCCCTCACTGATTGGTGTAGGAGAGTTATAGTTGGAAAGCATACCAATGCTACCTCTTCCCAGTGATTCCCTGCTTGGGATAATCACAGGAGAGTGATTCCCAAGCAGGCATCCAGGCACTAGGCACCAGGGATAGGGGGAGCAGCTCCATAGGCAAGGGCTTGTTTTCCCTAGGCCTGGGCGGTAAATTCCGTTCCGCTCACTTCCCATTGTTATGCTCTTGCACCCCACCCCATCTTCTTGGTTCTGTACTCTCCCTTCCCGCCGCGTACCCCCACGGCCATGCCACCTCACCGCCCCGCTCCCGCCTCCCAGTTGCTCCTCCCTCCCTCCTGGCCTTATATGACTGCCGCTGCACGGCCGCGCAGTGGGAGCGCCGCTGGTGTGCCAAAGGCAAGCCCGTCTGTGCCCGTCCGTGCCTGGACCGCGCCCAGCGCCAGAAACCCTGGACCCCGCACCCGCAACTACACCATACTCCAATACGACGCCAACACCCTCCACGCTCTCAACACCAGCCGAGACCACCACTGCTTCCAGGCCACCCTAAAACACATCCACGGACCCTTCTCCTGCCAAACTTGCAACTTCACTTGCGATAGAACCACCAAACCTCCAAGGACCGGGCCCAACCACATCCGCCGCATACTCCTCAACACCCGCTCCGCGCGCAAACACGCCGTCGAGCTCCGGGACCTGCTCCACACCTCCGCCCCAGACGTTGCCTTCCAGACCGAGACCTGGTGGAACGACTCCTAAGCACCCGACATCGCCATAGCCATCCCGGACGGCTACAAGATCTCCCACAGAGACCGCACCAACGAAATCGGAGGAGGAATAGCCATCATCCACAAGTCCACCCACCAGGTCCACACCCTTGCAGACGACTCCATCCACTCAGCCGAACACCTTCACTTCCGGATCCACACCGACCCCAGCACCACCCTCTGAGGAACACTCGTCTACAGACGGCCCGGACCCCGGACCCTCTTCAGCGACTCCATCGCCGACCTCGCCAGCACCCACGCTCTCGCCTCCATGGACTACATCCTATTCAGGGACCTTAACTTCCACCTCGAGAACAACAACGACGCCAACTCCACCACCCTGATTGACAACCTCGCTAACTTCGGCCTCCGACAACATGTCACCGAACCAACCGAAGCCGCCGGCCACACTCTCGACTCTGTCTTCTCTACAAGCACCCACATCGCTTTCAACCACACCACCGAAATCCACTGGACTGACCACCGCTGCATCCACTTCACCTTCAAGAAACCAACTACGCACCACCACACACAACACCTGCCTTGCCGCTGCTGGAGCAAGTCACCAAAGACCAGATATACTCCACTCTCGCCCAGAACCCACCCCCCGCCCTCACCGACACAGACACCGCCGCCCGAAACTTCAGACAGTGGATTGACGACTGTGCCAACACCCTCACCCCGCTCAAGAAACCCTCCATCAACCACTCCAGCAAGAAAGCCGCCTGGTTCACCGAAGAACTCCTAAGCTCCAAACGCACATGCCGGAAACTGGAGAAGAAATGGCTCCACGACCCCACACCAGACAACCACGCAGCCCACAAGGACGCCATCTGCAGACACCACCACCTCATCAGAACAGCCAGGAGATCTTCCTTCAAGGCCCGCTTAGACAACAACGCACACAACAGCAAAGAGCTTTTCAACATAGTAAATAAACTCTCCAACCACAGCGCCAACACCAAAGACATCCCGCCCTCACAAGATCTGTGCGACTCACTGGCCACCTTCTTCCATCGCAAGATCGCCGACATCCACAACAGCTTCAACACCTCAACCGCCCGACCGCAACAGATCCCACCCCGAATACCACCTGCACCGACCAACTGATCTCCTGGTCCCACGTCTACGACGACGAGACACGCAAGGTTATGATCTCCATCCACTCAGGATCTCCATCAGACCCCTGCCCACACCACGTTTTCAACAAAGCTGATGCTACCATCACACCCCAACTACGGAAGGTCATCAACTTCTCCTTCGACACAGCGACATTGCCAGAAAGCTGGAAGCACGCCAAAATCAACGCCCTCCTCAAGAAGTCCAAGGTTGACCCCAAAGACCTCAAGAACTTCCGGCCCATCTCCCTGCTCCACTTCCCGGCAAAGGTCATCGAGAAAATCACCAACATACAGCTGACCCGCCACCTCGAGGACAACAACATCCTAGACCCATCCCAGTCCGAATTCAGACAAAATCACAGCACAGAGACAGCCCTCATCGCTGCCACAGACGACATCAGGCGCCAACTAGACAACAGAGAAACCTTAGCCCTCATCCTCCTGGACCTGTCAGCCACCTTCGACACGGTTTGCCACCGCACACTAAGAACACACCTCCAAGACGCCGGAATCCAGAAGAAGGCTGTGGACTGGACCACGTCCTTCTTATCCGGCACAACCCAGCAAGTCCGCCTCCCAACATTCCGATCGGAAGCCACTGACATCATCTGTGGCATACCCCAGGGCTCATCCCTCAGTCCCACCCTGTTTAACGTCTACATGGCCCCCCTCACACAAGTGGCCCGCCAGCACGACCTGAACATCAACTCCTATGCCGACGACACCCAGCTCACCTCTTCCTCACCAAGGACCCACACACCTCCAAACCCAACCTCCACGAGGGAATGAGGGCCGTCGCCGTATGGATGAGGAAAAGCCACCTGAAACTGAACTCAAGCAAGACAGAAGTCCTCATCCTCGGCCCCACCCCCTCTGTATGGGACGAATCCTGGTGGCCGTCCGCACTGGGAACAGCTCTAACACCCACGGACCATGAACACAACCTAGGATTCATCCTCGACTCTTCCCTCTCCATGGCAAAGCAGGTCAACGCCATCTCCTCCTCCTGCTACAACACCCTCCGCAAGCTTCGCAGGATCTACAAGTGGATCCCGCCCGAAACCAGATGAACGGTGACCCAAGCACTCGTCAGCAGCAGGCTGGACTACAGCAACAAACTCTACGCAGGAATCCCGGCCAAAAACCTGCGACAACTACGACGCATCCAAAATGCCTCTGCCCGACTGATCCTCAACGTCCCCCGGAGCAGCTACATCACCTCCCATCTAAGAGACCTGCACTGGCTGCCCGTCAACAAGAGGATCCCCTGCAAGCTCCTCGCCCACGCACACAAAGCTCTCCACAATACCGGGCCAGCCTACCTGAACAAAAGACTCAACTTCTACACCCCCGCCCGCCAGCTCCGACCCACCAGCCTCGCCTTTACCCCCGTCCCACACATCCAACGAACAACCTCCGGTGGCAGATCCTTCTCCTTTCTCGCTGCCAAGACCTGGAACACCCTCCCCACCCACCTGCAGCAGCCCCAAGACCTGCTCACCTTAAGAAGGCTCCTCCAGACTTGGCTCTTCGAGCAGTAGCAGCACCCCCCCCCCCCCCCCCCTCAGCGCCTTGAGACCCTCACAGGAACGTAGTGCACTTTACAAGTTCCTTGATTGATTGATAATTTGCGGAATTTGGGTAATTTCGCGTTCTGCGGAGAATGCGAAATTGCCCACGATTCTGCATTCCGCGACTTCGCGAAATTTTTGCTTGTACGCGTTCTAAAAATGCGTGTTCATGAGATATTTCCTCCCCGAGCACGCAAACAGCGATTGCAAACAGTAAAAAAGCATCACGAACAAGCAATTCCGAGTGTTCACGGAATTTCTGCTTGGTCGCAGAGATTTTTTACCCGTTTCGCGGACATTTGCGTAATGCGATTACACAAATTCTGCCAACCCCTTTTCCTCCATCATATTTGAATATATCAGTTCTCCTGCCCCCTCAGTAGGGCCGATGCAGATACTTACCCTGATCTGTCTCCCCAGGGTGGTAGCAAAAAGTCTACTAAACACCAGGGAAAGGGCAGTCTATAAAATATAGGTGTGACCCTCATCAGTCTTTCAGCCCCCCTGGGGAGGCAGATGAGAGTATAATCTTCCCCCGGTGGCAGAAATCCCACTACATGCCATGGAAAGGATTACTTTGTTAAAATCTATGGGTGCAGGCTCCCCACCAAGGGCATGACCATGCCCCCACCCCATTTAAATGATACATCATTCTTTCTCCCCACTGGGGGATGGATGGTGGTACATGGGGGTGGCAGAAAGCCCACTAGACGCCATGGAAAGGATTTATTCTAATCTAAAGGTGGGGGCTGCCTACCCTGGATATTGCCATGCCCCCACTTCATTTAAATGAGACATCAATCTTTCTGCCCCGGGAGTGGATGCTGATGAGGTAATAACTCCCAATATGACCACCAGGGGCATGGCTAGGAGTTGTATGACACAACCACGCTTTCCTTTCTCATTCGTTCCTCAACAACGCCGGTTGAACAATTAATGCGCCTAAACCACTCACTACATTCACAACGCAAGTTGTTACAATGATTTGCCTTGAGGGGGTGTGGGAAATTGGAATAGTATAATTTACTATTCCAACTCTAGTCCCCTCAACAGTAGGGAAAGTATTGGACATTAAAGTCCAATGCAGCTTTACCTAAGGCATGTTGTTGTAACGACTTGCGCTGCAAATGGAATGCATGGTTCCGACTCATTCGTTGATCCGCCCACATTGCACTGGCACATGTTGTTCAGCGGTCGTGGTTTTTGCTGTTTCCCGTAACTATGCCCCCACCCCATTTAAATGGGGCATTAGTCCTTTTACCTCCCTTTTCCTCTGGGGAGGGGGGTAGAAAGCCCACTAGATGCCAGGTAAAGCATTTTTCTTTAAATATAGTGGGGAGGGAGCTGCCTACCATGGGCCTGGCCATGCCCGCGCCAAAAACAAAGCAGGCAGCCTTTCTGCACCCTCCATGGGGCAGATAAGGGTGATGACCTCCAATCTGCCCCCCAGGGGGCAAAAAGCCATCTAGCCAACTGTATTTGTGTAATATTTTTGTGTTGAGGCCTGCCTGGGCATAGGGCTGTGATCTCCCTAGCCCCGGGACCCAATAGACCTGCTGCCCCTCCTAGGGGGGAGATAAGGTATTTAACCTACCAGCCCCAGATAGTTCTGAAAATTATTTGGGGCCATGCTGTGGAACCAATCAGGCTTAGTGCCTACAACAGGAATGGATCAAATCAAGGTCAATGAGTGCCCCTATGCAAGGGCTCCCATTGACCTTGGTCATTCCTATCGCGGGCACTGGGCCCAGCCACACAAGTGGCACATCGTTTTGTTCGGCACATGTAGCGTAACACTGGGTGGCAGCAATGTTGTGGTGAATTTCTGCAGATTCTGGAAGTTTCAATTAGAGAAATGTAAGAAAAATGTGTGATTTTGTGGCATCCATGCAAGGCACACCACCCTGGAATCCCTTGATAGTCTAGTTTTCAAAAATGTCTGGCTTGTCGGTTTGCATGGGTAGTGCCACATTATGGCCCCAAATACCGCAGCTACACCTATTGCTTATCTTTCAATTTAGTGCTTTAGAGCCTTTTGTGGAGTGGTCTCTCGACCCACTCACAAAAATGGTGTACCTTTCTTATTGTTGACATGTGAAAACTCAGGGTGGCAGGAAATATGTGGCACCCATCAGATTCCAGAACTTTACGTTACAGAAATGTGAGAACTTTTTATTTAATTTACCAATGTCTGATGTTTGAGCGAGCTTCTAGGTAAAATTACCTAGTGAGAGCCATGCAAGTCATGAACCCCTGGACTCCCATAGTTGTCTTGTTTTATAAAATGAGTAAGTTTGCAATATTTCACTAGGTGTGGCTGAGCTAAGTCCCAAAATCCACAGCTATCCACTTTGTTTTGATTAGAAAAATGCGATCTATCCATGTTACTTTTTGGGTCGATTCTTGTACCGGGCACTATCCCTGCCCACACAAGTGAAGCACCATTGTTAGCAAAAGCCTTCAGGATATGCAGGGTGGGCTGAAGGTTGTGGCTGCCCGCAGATTCCAAAACATTCGGTCATAGAAATGTGAGGAAACTGTGTTTTTTAGACAAACTTTGAGGTTTGCAATGGATTCTGGGTAAAAAACTCAGTGAGAGTCACACAAGCCACCCTGCCATTAATTACTACTGGTGTCTAGTTTAAAAACAAATTACAAGGTTGCTATGTTCCCTGTGTGCTGGCTGAGTTAGGACTCAAAATCCACAGCTACCCACTTTGAATAAAAATGAATTGTTTTCAGTGTAAAAAAGTGATGTGCACGAAACACAACTGAGGTACCATTTTTATCGGAAGACATGTTGATATATAGATATATATAGCCTGTATGCTGTGTTAAGTTAGCATGAGCTTTTTAGGAGTTTAAACACCATTTTACCTTTCTGCTGCTTTTGCACACAACACCTAGTTGTTGCTTTAGCTTTGAGCCTAATAGAATGTTTTTGATTCATACGAGAATAATATGTTTTTACACTGATATCAGCCTTGCTTGGCGAGCTGTGTCTGTACAGTGAGTGCTGAAACCTTCAAGGATATCTCAACACAGTGGTTGTTGTGAGCACTGATCTTCGCATGTTCCTAGACATAACATACATGCAGCTGCAGCCAAGTTCTGGCTTTAGGCGCATTTTATATTGCTTTGCACGAGAGCATACAAACACACTTGATGGTGCTTCGCATGCAGAAGAGCTGGTTGCTGATGATGTGATCCCTTACCACTAGGATCTTGAGGTATGGGGACGCTCTGCTAAAACCCAAAGAGACCTTCTTAGATATAATATAATATACTAGCTAGGGAGGGTGAGAATTAGGTTTTGTTAAACCCTATTAATTTTAGCATAATACCATGCTTTCACTGTTTGTGTTCTATGGACTAGTGACTATGCTGATTACTATGTTTCTTATAATATGTTTGCTTGTATTAGCTAAGATACTGCATTTGAGAACACTGCATAAGTGAATAAACATTTCAAATATGCACATGTCCTCTTTTACTCCTTGTTCTGGATTGAAATGATTGCATAACGAAAGAGTGTTCATGTGTTCCACGTTACCTGAGGTGTACTAAGTCCATGTTCTGGTTTGTCTAAGCATTGGGAGTTTATGATGACCAATGAGACACTGATTGCCAGTCTGGTAGGGGATTTTTGGTACTAAGGTGAGTTTTGGCACACCCTAATTCACTGAGGTTCCAAGCCTCTATGCACAGTTCTGTCTGAGCACGGAATCCCTGCGACATGGCGCCCAATCGTTGGTGGTCTTATTGCATGATACTTGAGTAGTAAATCATTCAGTCCTTAACACATTCACTATTGTTTCCGGTTAACAGTGTTGTCGGACAAACCTACCTGTATGCGTATAGGTCCTTTCAAGCTTGAATCTATCTAAAACGGTTTCATTGAGTTACTACCCAGTTGTGCTACAAAGTTTACTTTGTACCTTTTTTCTTTCTGTGTCACTATGGCTGCGGTGGACATTGTGCAACATAGCCGCATTGCGGTGCACAATCATTTGCAGATTTATAATGTCCCCGAAGATGGTATGGCCGTGATCATGGTAGTGAGTGCAGAGGTGGCTTACCCGTATGTGATTTTCTACTCATGGGTGACCTTCCCAGCTATGAATGCAAATACTTGTTAGTTCAACACGTACACTCCCACAGCTGTGCCAGCAGAATATGCACCATATAGGGAACAGGAGATTCCTATTGATATTTGGCAGCATCGAGTTTGGTTTAATGGAGCCCTACCCCATACTTTAGCAGCTCCGGGGTTAGGTCCTTTGTCCATTCTGTTATGGCTGGATTTACGCCTCATCCTCTGCACGGAGCAGGTAACGTAGCTGAGTTAAGACGACTACATGTAGTCTCAATTAACATGATTAGGTCGTTAATGCAATACATTAACCGTAATCTCCCGGGCGGGGGCCCCGGGTGGTGCGGCGCTTCCAGCCGGGCAGGGCGGAATGAAGCTCAGTCCCGTTATGGTCAACGCTGTGATGGGCAAGGGTCCCCAAGAACAGGATGAATTTCCTTTCTGGCTTGCCGAAACGTTTGACCAGTTAGAAGCAGTATTTCCTAACACATCTCCTGGTGAAAAACACAGGATTCTGACAATTAGCTTACCGAAGGATTTGACCTCCGAAATCGGTGACTGTGAGACCTGGGGAAAAACATTTGCGGCGGTCTACGCGAGGTGTTACGGCACTCCTTCTATGACTGTCCTGCCAACGGTCCTTAAACGTGTTCAGGATGAACACGGACCAGAGGCTGCAGTTGAGTTGGGTATGCATCTCTGTGGCACCTTTGATGTGGTTTCCAATCTCATACTTGCTAATGTCAAGGAAGATGCGGTGAACTTTCAGGTTGCCAATGCTTTGCAAGCGATTCCTGAGGCCGAAAAACCCCGGCAGTTGGCGGGGATTATTGTGGCGGCTTATAAAACCGTGGGCCGCAATAGTAGCGGTCTCAAGCCTTTTTCTACTAAAGAGAAAAAATAACCCCAAGGGCAGAAGTCGGAAGCCGACGACCAGCCCAAGTCCAAAAAACAAAATTGGCCTAAGAAACAGAAACAGGGAAAACAACAACAACAGAAACAGGAGTCCCGTCCTGCGTCTCCATTGCCTGCGCCCACAGAACGTGTTTATGACTTGCGCGATCGCGTGATGATAAAATCACCTGATCATTTTCAGGTTTCTGATCAACGCTCTCCTCGTTCTTTTCAGGAGTCATCTGCCTTTTCGTCCCGTGGTGGAGGAGGTGGCAGAGGTCGCGGTGGCCAGCAAGGACGCGACCAGCCCCGCCCGAAAGACGGTAAAGGCAAGCAGGACGAATCTACACCGAAGAGACCCCAGTTTCAGAAAAAGAAGTTGCTGCTTTAAAAGCACACAGATGTGCCACAGATAGTGAGAACCCAGCTTCGGAATCAGACATGGGCTCTGACCTTGCTGGACAGCGCGGCGGAGATTGCCATAGTGCGAGAGGCCCTGCGTCCACTACTGAAGGTGACAGCGACTGACCGTTATGTTGTTGTGGAGACAGCTAACACTAGAGTAGCTCCCCCTGACAGACTATATGAAATAGTCTTATTCATTGAGGGTGACATTCAACGTACCATAGAAGGGGTATTTTGGGAGAATCTTACGACTACCTATGACATTTTGTTAGCGGAGGCTGACTGGCCCCCACCTTCTGTGCTCACAGCTCAGAGAGGGGAGGAGGTAATCCTCCCTAGTTTTGCGCACACAGTCTCGAAGGAGCATGCGCTGAATTTTGCAGAAGAGTGGGCTAAGGCCCTTGCGCCGGCTCTGTACCGTACTCACTGTGGATGGGATACATTTTCCCCTCACCACGAGATTCCTTTGCGGTCTATGCCTCAGCCTCAACCTCAATATCCCTTAAAGCGTGAAGCAAAGGCTTCCGTTGCGGAAATCCTTGAACAATTAGAATATCAGGGTGTTATTGAAACTTGTGTGTCACCAATGAATAACTCTCTTTTTACTGTGATCAAGCCTGACGGTTCATATAGTTTGATATTGGATTACCGGCATTTAAATTCACATTGCCGTACCTGTGCAGTACAGAATACTCACGGCTCTGCTTAAGTGGATAGTCTCGTGCGTAAGCGGTTTAAAACCACGTTTGACATTTCCAATGGTTTTTATGCCCACCATTTGGATGGTCTTAGTTCCCAATGGACCTCCTTTACTTGCGGCGGTGTCCAAAAACATTTCAAACGTTTACAGATGGGCTACAAGAATATTCCTGGAGTGTTTGCTGCCCGCATAGTCTCTCTCTTAGAGAGGGTTGACCCAGATGCTTGTTCATATGTGGATGACATTTATCTCACAGATGACGAACTGTGGGAGCATCTGTGTCGAGTTGACCGCTTAATTTGTAGCTTTGCGAACTTCGGTTACAAATTTAACTTTGCAAAATCGTACATTGCAGAGTACACAGTGTTGTTCCTGGGCTACGAGCACAACAATGAAGGTAGAGGATTGCCTCCTCACTTATGGGAGAAATGCGCACAATTGCGCGCTCCGACAACTCTGAAAAAATTACAGTCTTTGCTGGGATTTTTAAATTTCGGGAGGACATACATTCCTGAATATGCCCAGCGTATCAAGCCCTTGTATGCTTTGATACAATCAAATTTTACAAAATCAAACTGGCTGCCTGAGCACTCAGCTATACTGCAATCTTTGCAGGCTGATCTGCTCACTTCTAAATACTTATTGACTCGTGATAATCACACCAACCTGGTGATATGAATCATCCCTGGGACGGTGGGTTTTACATACCTTACTTTTAACGAAGGAGATACAGTACCTATTGCTTACAAATCACACTTGTACACATCGGCTGAAATGCGATTTTCCACTGTGGAGAAAGATTTGACGGCTGTGCAGATGGCGATTCTAAAGGAACGCGCTCTGTCACAGGGAAAACGCATGTTGGTTGTTACCCCGTGTCCTGCTTTGGAAGCAGTTACGAAAGCCAGTGTACCAAATTCTAAAACTTTGAACCCTCAGTGGATACAATGGGCTGCATCATTGACGTCTCTGGATGTCATGTTCATTTTTGATGCCTCATTACGGTCGCAGGAGTTTTTGCAATATGAGTTTGTTCTTCCTGCACCTTTGGCTATACGGCCTTTGGAGGATTTCCATTGCATCATATACACTGATGGTTCGGTGCAGGTTGCGCATGGTTCTAAACACGCCTACATTTCCGCTTGCGCCATTGTGGTAGGTGCCATGGTGAACGATGAGTTCAAGTCCAGAGTCGTGCACACGCAGACTCTAGGGGACTGCATCGCACAATTAGCAGAGCCTTGTGCTCTGATGCTTGCATTGGAGTACGCTGATCCTAGTGTGACAACACTTATCGTAAGTGATTCTTACTACTGTGTCCAGTCTTACATTGAGAACTTGTTCTTTTGGATTCAGAATGACTTTCGTGATTCCAAGGGTAGCACAATAAAACATAAAATGATCTGGGTCCGAGTGGCTGAGCTTAAAGAGCAGTTGCCACTCGTGTTTGTAATTCATACTCTCGGTCACCAGCGCGTTGGAGTCCACGCTGTCGGCAACTCGCTTGCTGATGAAGCAGCAAAATCAGCGGTATCGAAATATTTAGTTGCAACAGTCACACGGTCCAAAAGTAAGATTGATGATGATATCTTGGCGGCTGTTGCTGCCACTGAGAAGGGAGATAATTATCCTGCGGGGTTCCCTTCGGAGTACACATACCACTTAAGTCCCGATAAGGTTCCTTATGTGAAAATACCTGAAGTTGGGGAGAGGTTGACTCCCAACTCAGATCCCAGACATTTACTGATCACAGCGGCCCATGAAGGGGTTGCGTCTGCGCATACGGACGTTTCAGCTACTGTGTCTCAGTTGCAACAACGTTTTTGGTGGCGGGGACTGTACAAACAGACGCGTGACTATGTCCTTCATTGTGACATTTGCCAGCAGATTAAGCCTTCAACTGCTCCTAAACCCCATACTTTGTGCCCATTTTAGAAACACATAGGTTTCAATTATTTCCCCCGCTACATATTTCACCAAATTACTTGGTGTAGATTTGGTACACAATGAAACACAAGAGTACGGTGCAACTCAGTTGTTGGCTCTGGGTACCTTGGGTTCTTAGAGAACCTACAAACCCTATATATCCCAGCAACCAGAAGGGTATAGCGGGCATAATGGCATATTTCTTTGGTAAATTGGCTATTAGGATAAAAAGTTACGGATGAAAACATTGTCACAAATTGCCATTTTTTCATTGAAGTAGTGTTTGAGGGACTGCTCCTTATTTACCCTAAAAGTTAGGACTTTAAAGAATTTTCACCCAAAATTGCCCCAAGAATTGACAGAAGACCAGAACCTACCAGCCATCTGATCTTCCCAAGTTGCATTACCAGTCAGCCTGACTTCACGGTAATTCCTGTTGTGTTCCTCCTCCTCTATAATGAGAAACATTTTCACCAGGCTCGATGGTGACTGGATCACCATCGATGACCGAGACCTCAACCAGCAGGACACCAGTGTCTACTCCTCCTCCTCCTGAACTTTTCTTTCAGATGTTTTCTTAGTCCAAAGGTAAGCTGAGACTGGGTCCAATCGACCTTATGTATTCGGCCTCTGCTCCATTGAGGTCAGTCTTAACTTTTGACTTTGCCCCTGTCTCCATGACCAGATACCCGCACTTTGCGCTTTGATCTTTTGTGGTACTTTGCATTAAAAACGTAAAAAATTCATAACTCTAGTTTTACTGATTATATTTATTTAATTTTGGTGTCATTTCATTCATTATTGTTTACCCTATTTTCTAAATTCTATGGAATTTTTCTTGTGTTGTGTTTTTACTTTATTACTGTATGTGAGCTGCAAAAATACTTTATATACTGCCTCTAAAGTTAAGCACGACTTCTTTTCTGTCAAACTACCACAAGGTTAGGCACATGTTAATTTAGTGACCTCTGTCGTTTACTCTGACAAGAATTGTGGTTGTTGCCTGAGTGAGGCTTACACCTCTCTCAACCAGTAGCCCAATTTCTTACAGAAACAATTCTATTCAACCTGGAAATCCTAATCAGGCGTAATTGGCACCTTAGCCAATCTGGTTAGCTAACACTTTACAGTACCAGGCAAAATTAGCAGAGCTAACTCCACTCAAACTGAGAAGACATCCAGACACATACATAAGTAAAACTGAGATGTCCACACCAGCTGCATCTTAGAGTGAACTGAAGTACTTGCTTGTGGGTTTTACCCGATTTGGGTGAAGGGTCGTGAAGTAAATACTTAAGGTGGGCTATACTATTTTGCAATGAAAGAGCACATCTTGCGTAATTGTTCATCATAGTTGCATCAGCATCTAGTAGAATCTGACTGATGGACAGCTGAGGAGTGGGTATGCACTAGGGTTTCCAAGAAATCTCATGGGGTGATGTCAGGAGGGGGGGCGGGGCCCAATAGGGAAAGGGGGGGCAACAAGGCAGTCACACAAGGAGAAGTCTCTTGTGCCCCAAATATTGATAAGGGGAACGTTTCCCAAGTCACTTCTGTAAAACAGAAATATAGGAAGACAGGGGGAGAGGGAACCCTTGAGAAGGACAGGGGCTTTGACTGCAGCCTTCAGAGGGGAGATTCCTCATGTCCTAAGAAGAAGGTACTCACAAGTGGGCACTCTGTAAGAGAGGAGGATTACCAAGAGGAGGACATATATCATGCCCTAGTGTCCCTTAGTTAGAAGATGGACGTAGAAAGTAAGGTTTTGATCCCAGATGATGGTAAGAAACACTTACAGAGGATCATATTGAATGGTGTCCCTGTCACCGCTGAGGGACACTTATGCCAGCAAACCTTGGTGGTGGAAAGCCTTGTGTCCCCATAACACTATCTGCGAGTAGAGGTCAGCAGGTGAAGGAACGTCTTTGGGGGGAGTCTGACCTCCTTGTGGCCATGGTCTTCTTGGAGTGTAGCGAGCTAGTTGCTCAAAGAAGAGTGTATGTATGTCCCTGCTTGCCCATAGACTGCATTCTTGGCAGTAAACTACCACAGGGTGGGTAGTGATACAATGGATGGGAGCATCGCATATTTCTGGAAGTACAGAGACTAAGGTAAGGGTACAGAGAATTAAGGGTAAAGTAAGGAGTAGGAGGCAGGGTTCCATCTGCAGTCTGAGGACCAGAGGGAGAAGAGTTACCTGCACTTACAAGAATAGACCCCAAGACTGGCACTAGTGAGGCCACTTCTCTAATTGAGGTGCTGCCTGTGCAGTCACAGAGAGAGGACAGGAGACCTGAAAAAGGACGTTTCTTTCCCCTTGAGGGGAATAGTTTGTCCACGCTCGAAGTTCCTGACTACCACACACAAGTGCCTGATGCTGTGAACCATTAAAAAGCATGTTCAAAAGCCTGGCTTATAGGCAATTATTGCCTTTGCTGATTCCCCCATTGAAATTGATTTAAACTAAGAGAGGGCTGTGCCTGACATGAACCCATTTAGGGGAGTAGATTGGAAACAGAAATTTTCAATATCCCTAACTTCCAATTCTCCAGAAATGTTATCAGTTGTTCCTTGAAAAAGCAGTTAGATTCTCGCAGAACTCTGGTGACGAAGCAAAACATCTGTTGAACACATTCAAGGAGAGAGAGGACACAGGAACACTGGTGAATTCACAATTTAACTTTCCAGTAAGACCATAATAAACAATGTAGGAAGTACACCAATGGCATGGAAGCTCAACTGTCACCAGTGGACTAAAGCACATATTGTGCCATTCACTAGAATGAAAAGGAAGACAAGGCTTCAGGCCCACACCTGCACAGTGAATGATGAAGTACTTTAAACTTCAGGATACATCTTTTTGACTAGAAGCAACCTTATTTAACATTTTAAGTAAGTCACCCCTAGGTAGGCCTTGCAGCACACAAAGTACCGTGCCTAGTATTTGAAATAGAAACATGTAAGACTTTCAGGTTTGAGTGTATGGCCCTAGAGTAACTAGAACCTAAAATGCTATTTTCATTGTATAGGGCGGTAACTGTTCCTGTGACAAAAACTAAAGTAAAATACAAATGTGTGTAACTTTGTTTTGGAATGTACTACCGAGGCCAATCAACCACTGTTTGAATATTTCCTCAATTCCATTTCCTTGCTAAAGTTGTATTTTTGATAAATATATGGGGAAACAAATGTTCAGTTAGTAAGACTTTCCTTGCCTGGTGCTCATGTGGCAAATTAGTATTTCCCAGGTTGCAGTTTCCCTCAGTGTCAGTGCTTTCCACTCGATGAAGTGCGAAAACTGCTCCTAGAGCAGAAAAAATGGTTTTGGCCTTGCTGGCAGGAAGACCTGTTAGGAGGTATATGACTACTCCCCTCTCTGAAAATCTTTAACTAGAAAGGGTTTGGCCCATAATCAGTAAGGCTAGGCCTGTTAAACAATCACACAATGACAAACATGCCAATACTGATACCATTATCACATCATTCTACATGATCACACATATAATTTAATATGACCATATGTTTATTTGTTTTCTTTGATTTATTCATATCGTTTTGTAATCAAGAAATTTTAAAAAGGTTTGTTCATCTTTTATACCGTAAATTATGACAATGCACAAAAGTTATACAAACTGTACAGAAAAACACTAAAGACCTCTTCTCAAATTAAATTCCAAATCTTTCAACACCACAAAGCATTGTCAGACAAAACATTAACGTTAAACCATACATTGATATACAACAACTCTAGTTCTGTAATTCTCAATCCAATTTCTCATTTGCGAAACAGGAATAAATAAGCAATGTCCCGTAGGTTGGCTGTATGCTGCCTATCTTGAAATCACCCTTTTCAGGGCAATACCAAACGGTGAACAATAGGGGCTCATGTACAACTTTACAATTTAACAATTTAGGCTATTTCACATCTCGAGCCACCATAGTAAGTACATATACAGAACAGTTATTTGGTGAAACACCAGTTGGCGCATTTCAAACCCTATTCAATTTCTTTTCAGGGTTCTCCTCAGGACTCAGAACATGTTATGAGCTGAAAAAAATCAAGAAAAAAGAAGCACATTCGTATTAACGCACATGCCCATACATTTTACACTTCCACGTATTCAGACCCATCCATACATAATTTACCTCTTATCACAGGTACCTTGTCATTTAAACTTTATCTTCAAGTTAAGCCCCAACTTCAAAAAAATCCCCAGACACTAAAAAGAAGCAGAACAGTAAAGCTTATGATCTAATTTCTGTTCCATATTCCAATAAACTTAAGAACTGAATGAAAAGGCGAGCCCATATTTTAAAAGACACTCACTTTATCCGATAGTAATGCTTCCCATCCCTGGGATCTGAAAACTTATCAGGGGTCACGTATGCCGAATGGCTGTAGGCTTTGGAGACTAGAAGACTAGAAGAAACAAAATGGATCATCACACAACAGGTTTTTAATATATATATTATTACCAGCAATATTATACACAGTGATGCTCTGTATACCACAGTATTTTGGAAACAATACTATTGTTGAACAATATTCTTGAGTCAATATTAAGGTAGAACACTGAAATGAAAACATGAAAACACTTTAGACACATCTATGACCTACAAATTAACATGAAGCATTCAAGTGGGTGTGGCTAGCTGTATTACCAAGCAAACGAGAATTGCTGAAGCTCTGTGGACCCCTGACAATATCTTCACAAACTATTATGACTCTGCTGCCATCCAGACCCCATAACTACCATATACTGAGGCAGATGCCAACTGAAATAAATAGCAATGAAAAGAAAAAGCATAAGTGCACCAGCACCATGCTCCCAAGGTCCTGCAGACTCTTGTCTTCCAGGCTGGTCAACTTGGGCCATTGAGGTACAGAGTATGCGATAAAGGTGAGATGTTAAGTTGAGCAGCACTACTTGTTAGGGCAGCTCCTGATGAATGGAAATGAGGCCGCCAGTTAGCGGTAAGTTCCAGTGTCCTTAATATAGCTAAGGCACAGCCCTTCTGGGGATACCATGGGGCTTGCAGTCATGTTTGAAACAGACCATTTTCAAAAATGGCTGTTTGGCTTCTTGGAGAGATTGTGGAGCCATGGCCCTTTTCCAAGTGAGTTGCCCACTGACTTGTCACCCAATAACCTGAAGACGGCTGTAGTGCTCTCCTGTGCGGGTCAAATCTGGGAGACGGACTGGAAGAGGCCTCTGGTAAACAGAAAGTGTGGAATCAGGAGAGGGCACTTGCAAAGAGGCTGGTGGAATCATTAACCAACAGTTTGAAAATCACCTAAAGGGCAGCCCTGAGCACTTAAACCTCAGCTAGAATTACAAAAGTAGTCAGGCTTAACTTAGATGCAATGTGTAAAGTCTTTATGAAGCACTTCAAACAGTGATCAAGTAAAAACCCAAAACAAGAAAAATCCCACACCAATTTAGATAAATAGAGTAAAATGTATCAAATTATTTGCGACCAAAACAAAAAAAATTCAAGCAGGAGAACAAGAGACAAAGTGCTAACTTATCTGGTCATGCCAGACTGGAACAAAGTCACAAGTTCAGGCCGACCATGATGGAGCATGTGCCAGATACAGGGACCAAGTTAGGCCCCTTAAACAAAGTCCCATAAATTCTGGTTGCAGAGCATTGCCAGATCCCGCTTTGAGGAGGTGTCATGAATCGACAGTTCTGATGAGTTGCAGGCAATCATGTGATGTCTGGCATCAAGGATGTGCCATGTAACGGCAGTTCTAAAGAAGCCATTGACGAGGCCTGTGATGCGAGGTCCTGTGTCATCTTTGAGGGTGCCATTGAAGGAGGCTTGTGATGCAAGGCCCCATGTAAACAATGCATTGTGCAGTTGCAGTGCAGAGGAGCTGCGGGCTGCTATTCTTCAGCATCAGTTCAGGTGCAGAGCTACAAGGAGATGCATCTGGCTATGTTAGCTCTGCTGCAGAGACTAAAGCTGGGCTGGTAGAGAACCATCAGGCCCATTTCCAAACATCCAGACTGGCGTAGCACCACCTGCGGGCAAGATTTAATGTGGAAAGTGTCCAGGTGCTGAGTGCAAGGTGCCCCTGAGGCTCTATTTGGGAAGCCAGCCAACTAGCCCTTGGAGTCACTCTGTTGGTGCTGGGTTCTAGCTGCAGGTCCAGTCCTATTCACACAGGCAGCAAGGCTGCAGGGCAGCAGATTAGCAGGGCAGCAGTATAGCAGTCCTTCAGGCAGCAGAGCAGCACAGCAGTCCTCTTGAGTCACCATAGTTCCAGAGGTGACTGAAGAGTTGGTTCTGAGGATCCACTATTTCTACCTGGTGACCACTGTTAAGTAGAATTCTGGAGATTTTCACCCCCAGAAGTGATTGTACTTCCCTGCCTTCCTGCCCTGATCCCAGCTTGTCTGAGAGCACAAAAGACTAGTGTGAAACATTTCTTGGCATGGTTACGCCAGACTTTTTGCCTCTACCTCCTATATTTTTGATACTGCGATAGATTTTGTTTTGCTGGCTTAGATGCTTTGGGCACTTTGCCACTGCTGATCAGTGTCAAAGTGCAAATGTTCCCTGTATAACGTGTCATGGTACTTGGTTGTCCATGATTGGTATGTTTGCCTTAGCAGTAAAGTCTTTAGTAAAGTGCACTATATGTGCTAGGGCTGGTAAGGCAAATGCTACCAGTGGGCCTGCAGAACTAATTGGGCCACACACACAAATAGCCACTGTTGGGCCTGTGCGCAGTTTGGCAACTGCCTTGTTGTTCTGGCAAGTGCACCCACTTGCCAGCCCTTACCTTCCCTTTTTATGCACATCAGACACCTCTATCATATGTCCAAGGTACCACCTGGGCAGGGTGCAGTGTATGTCAAAGGTAGGACATGTACTGAGGTGTCTACCAAGTCCTGACAGAGAAATAATGCCAAATTTGTTTTTCACTGTTGCAAGGCCATCTTGCCTATAGGACAGAATAGGGAATGCTGTGTCCCATGTTTCCAGCATATCTTCCCATAGGCAGAAGATGGAGAGATGGAGTTTAGTGTGCCTGAACTCAGAAATTAATAACACATCTTTTTGTGAAGATGGTTTTTAAATTGTGTGCTTTGAAACCACGTTTTTAAAAGTGGCTGGTTTCTTGTCTTAAACTATCCTGGGTTCCTCTGCCTGTTGGTGTATTGACCATCTGGGTTTGGATGTGACAGGCTGTGGGAAGTGTCCTGACCCCAGGGAGGAGAAGGCGAGACAGCAACAGGCTGGCCTGCATTTGATGTGGGGGAGGAGTAGCCCCGTGGATGTTAAGAGGGCTGTGTTGCTGCCACAAAAGGATGGCTCCACCTCCTGCTGAGCATCTGGACCCAGACCCTAACTATCAAAGGAAGAGGGTGTGTACTGGCAGGAAGACGCCCAGGTCTAGGTTGGACCAGGGTCAGAGCCTCCTGAACACAAAGACTTCAAAGGCATTTAGGGTTATAAGTGTAAGAGCTGAAAACCCTGAACTCAAGACTGAAATCCAGATTGAAAAAGGATTGAAACTACTTCGTGGTCAGTAGGAACCTCTGTCAAAGAAGAACAGCTGATGAGACTGAATAGATGGACTATCCTTGCTGTGTGTTCTGGGGCTGGACTGCAGCTTGCTGATTTGACTGAGGAGAGGATAAGGGACTTTGCTGTGTGCTGTGTCCCCCTGCTTGAGAGGACTTTTCTGTGTGCTGTGTCCAGAAGTAATTTGTTTCCAAGGGCCCAGGGAGAGCTGGTCCCCTGTTGTGGAAACTCAGGAACATAAAAGTTTCCAAGTGCATCTCAGCGACGCTCTGTGCGTGTGATCTTTGCATGCCTGAAACTGCCCTGTGGTCCGTGGTGCAGTTTACGAGGTGCCCCATGACCACAGCATGAAACATGTAGCTGTTTGTGGGCCGAGCCATCATCGTAACTGTGGCTGTAAGGAAAGACTGCCGCCACCGTCCCAAGCCACAACATGCTAAAGGATTTCTTGAAGCTAAGGAAGCTACAAGGTAAAAAGGATCATGATCATTCTTCGTCGAAAGGAATCTGCCCAAGATCGCCAACGAGGAGAAGACAGTGCCGTAACCCATCCGGCTACAGCGTTGCTTAACAACAGAGCTGCAAAGTTACCGGGATCTCCTAGCAGACGGTCTGACGAGCGGAGGGAGAGAGCGAGGCAGAGCACACCCCAGGTAAGGCTTGGACTCCGGTCCGGAGCCGCAAGCGTGTGTGGCCTGGGAAGGCGTGCAGGAGGAGTACAGGAGTGCTCCGAACTCTCTCCCGCTGCTCCGCGTTGGATGCGCTGAGTCCTCCGAGCGGCTCGTACCAGCCCAGCAGTACTGGGGCTGCCCTTTTAAGCGCCTGATGGCTGTCTCTGTTATTGGGGCCTAGAGGTGCCCGGGTTGACCACACAGAATACTTACCACATTATTTTTGCATTACGAAATGCCTGATTTGTGACTTGCTTACCACATTATTTGTGCATTATGAACTGCCTGATATGTGCATTACTTACCGTATTATTCATGCACTATGAACTGTCTGATTTGTACATTACTTTACGCATTATTCTTGCATTGCGAACTGCCTGATTCTTGAATTAAGGACTGTCTTAATACTACATTACAAACTTCATTACAAACTGCATAGTATTGCATTAGGACTGCATTAGAGATCGTGAATTGCTCATTAATCCTGCAAGAACCTACAAGTGATTGCTGGCCTAAAACCCGGCAAAGCGAAATATTACAAATACGCATATGTTGGATTTCTGTCATTTGGTCTCATCGTATTCCTTTTTATAAAGATACCGCTATTTTTATGTACCCAGTGTGGTGTCCATTCGTGGTGTTTCACTGTGTTACTGGGAGTGTAGTTCCAAATACTTTACAGATTGCCTTGGAGATAAGCCTGGGTGCTCATGCCTAGCTACCAGGGGGTGAGTAGGGGTTATCTAAGAGTGTGTTCCTCCTTACCCTGACTAGAAGCAAGGGTTCCTATTTGGATTAAGGTACCTACCTCAGCCAACTAGAGACCCCCAGTTCGAGCAGAACCCCTTTGTGTGTATGCCGAGGCAGAGCTTTTGTGATGTGCAAGTGTGATAGGTGATATATCAGTCCCCTATCAAGTCACAGCTAGTTCTTCCTACTAACACCTATTCCTCCTTTGTCTCACTGTCTAGGAGTAATACACAAAGACCAACTAACAGCTACTCCTAGTCATGTGACCCAGGATGCAGGCACCAAATGGTTGGGACAATAAAATCTAAAAAATTATGACTTAAGATCCGACTTTACCATGAAAGAGTGTTCTAAATTACAGATCACTGACAGAATATCGACAGTCAAAACATCGACTTGCCAAAATATCGAGGTAAAAATATAGAATGCCAGAATATCGACTTCCTATCTACAAACAGGTAAGTCCAAAAATATCGACTCCAAAATATCGATAGGAAAAAATATAGACAGTCAAAATATCGAATTTTTTAAATATCTTAAAAGTAATTTAAAACTAATATAATAATAAATATAATTAATTTAAACATACTTAAAATACTTAAATAAACTTAAAATTAATAAATAATTATTGTAACTTTAAATGTTAATTTTTTTATTTTAAAACATATATATATTTATATATATATATACATATTATTACCAAAACATATACAATATTTTTTCCGTAGGATAGTGAGAGGGTAAAAATTACTACTACCACTCCAGAGAGAGCAACAGTAGGGAAAGCGTTGGATAGCGTAGGGGTAAAAATTACTATTCCCACTCCAGAGAGCGCAACAGTAGGGAAAGCGTTGGATAGCGTAGGGGTAAAAATTACTATTCCAACTCCAAAGAGTGCAACAGTAGGGCAAGCGTAGGATAGTGAGAGGGTAAAAATTACTATTACCACTCCAGAGAGAGCAACAGTAGGGAAAGCGTTGGATAACGTAGGGGTAAAAATTACTATCCCCACTCCAGAGAGCGCAACAGTAGGGAAAGCATTGGATAACGTTGGGGTAAAAATAACTATTCCCACTCCAGAGAGTGCAACAGTAGGGAAAGTGTTGGATAGCGTAGGAGTAAAAATTACTATTCCCACTCCAGTGAGTGCAACAGTAGGGAAAGCGTTGGATAGTGTTGGGGTAAAAAATACTATTCCAACTCCAGAGAGAGCATCAGTAGGGAAAGCGTTGGATAGCCTAGGGGTAAAAATTACTATTCCCACTCCAGTGAGTGCAACAGTAGGGAAAGTGATGGATAGCGTAGGAATAAAAATTACTATTCCCACTCCAGTGAGTGCAACAGTAGAGAAAGTATTGGATAGCGTTGGGATAAAAATTACTATTCCTACTCCAGAGAGTGCAACAGTAGGGAAAGGGTTGGATAGCGTAGGGGTAAAAATTACTATTCCAACTCCAGATAGTGCAACAGTAGGGAAAGCTTTAGATAGCGTAGGGGTAAAAATTACTATTCTCACTCTAGTGAGTGCAACAGTAGGGAAAGCGTTGGATAGCGTAGGGGTAAAAATTACTATTCCTACTCCAGAGAGTGCAACAGTAGGTAAAGCGTTGGATAGCGTAGGGGTAAAAATTACTATTCCTACTCCAGAGAGTGCAACAGTAGGTAAAGCGTTAGATAGCGTAGGGGTAAAAATTACTATTCTCACTCTAGTGAGTGCAACAGTAGGGAAAGCGTTGGATAGCGTAGGGGTAAAAATTACTATTCCAACTCCAGATAGTGCAACAGTAGGGAAAGCTTTAGATAGCGTAGGGGTAAAAATTACTATTCTCACTCTAGTGAGTGCAACAGTAGGGAAAGCGTTGGATAGCGTAGGGGTAAAAATTACTATTCCCACTCCAGTGAGTGCAATAGTAGGGAAAGTAAATACTTCATATATAAATATTAATAACATAAATATTAATACCAATCGCAAAATAATTAAAATATTTTACAATTTTATAAAATATATTAATTAATCAATTAAAATTATAAATAAAAATTAACTAATAATAAAAATTATTTACTAATACTAATTATTTACCAATCACCAATAAATTAATTTACAATATATAAATAAATAAAAATTAGATACAAAAAATATTTTTACAATGTAATTACTTACAATTAAATTACTTCCCAAGCAATTCCCCTATAAACACACAACCCACTACAGAAAATAATGTAATAAAAGTAACATATTTATCAATAAATCAATTACAATAAATTACCAATTATATTTTAATTAATTACCAATTAATAATTAATTAACAATTAATTGTAAATAAATACCATTAAAAAAATAACATAGTTAAATTATTATAATTAAATTACTTCCCACCCTATTCCCCTATAAACCCACAACCCGCTACAGAAAATAAATTACTAAAATTAACATATTTATCAATTAATCTATTCAAATTAATCACCAATTATATTTTAATTAATTATCAAATAATAAATAATTAACAATTGATTCTAAATAAATACCAATACATAAAATAACAGATTTAAATATTTATAATTAAATTACTCCCCACCCTATTCCCCTATAAACCCACAACCCGCTACAGAAAATAAATTACTAATATTAACATATTTATCAATTAATCAATAAAATTAATTACCAATCATATTTTAATTATTTACCAAGTAATAACGAATTAACAAATATTTCTAAATAAATACCAATAAATAAAATAACATATTTAATTAATTATAATTAAATTACTTCCCACCCTATTCCCCTATAAACCCACAACCCGCTACAGAATTATATGACACAAAAATTTAAAATGAATATTAACTTACTTTAAATTTGATATTTTTGTTGTCTATATTCTGTCTAGTCGATATTATGTCCATTCTATATTTTTGATTCAATATTATGTCCATTCTATTCGATATTAAAATTTTCTAGTTGATATTGTTGTAGTCTATATTATGTCTAGTCTATATTATGTCTATTCTATATTTTTTACTCGATATTATGTCTAGTCGATAATAAAAACTCGATATTTGGACTCTATACCCTAAATTACAATTCCTTAGACACCGAACTGGATGTCTCTACCTGATCCCAATTGAAAGTTATAACATATTAAATGTAATAAGCTAACCCAATGTTATTCTATGGGAGAGACAAGCCTTGCTGAAGTGAAAAAGAAATTTAAGAGTTTTTCCCTACCAGGACATGTAAAAGTTAAAAGTACATGTCTATCTTTTTAAATGCACTGCACCCTGCCCTATGGGTAGTTTAGGGTCCACCATAGAGATAACTCATATGTATTAAAAGGAAAGGTTTAGGCCTGGCACAATGTGTACTTTGTCAGGTAGAAATGGCATTTTAAAACTGCACAGTTGCTGCAAAGGCAGGCCTGAGACATGTTTAAAGGGTGGCTTAAGTGGGTGGAACAATCAGTGCTGTGGATCCACTAGTATTATTTAATTTTTCGGACCCTGAGTGCTTGTAGTAGCAGTTTACCGGGGACTTAAATGTGCCATTGGGGGTAAGCCATTGTTTCCATGTTTTAGAGAGAGAGTGCAGGCACTTTGGCACTGGCAAGCAATGATAAAATGGGCCTTAGGTCAGAAAAAACAAACTCATCAAAAGCAGAGGATTAAAGGCAAAAAAGTTGGTGCAAAAACCACACCAAGGATGTTAGGTTCAACATCCATGCTCTGCCTTTTCCATGCAAAACCAACCTCAATGCTGCAAGGGTAACAGGAACGTCCAACTGTCTCTCTCTCTCAAAAATAAAAAGCGGAGTCTAAAAAGAGCAAAGGTTTAGACACTACTAACACTACTAACAGTTTTCCAGCTAAAAAAACAACAACATTAAATGACCAAACCAATTTAGAAAAATCTAGTGAGCAAAAAACATACCAAAACAATAAAAAATGTATGCTGGGAACTGGTGATATGAAATTTTAAAGTCTTAAGGCAAAACTCCACTAGAAATAGTGATGTGCAAATGGCACTGTTGGTATTTTGGTTGACTAAGTGTGATTTTAGGCCATCTGCTGTCACTGGTCATAGTTTTTGCTATGGGACCATAGTCTACTTTTTGGAACTCATGGTCTTCCAGTGAGGCAGGGTGCAAAACTGAAGGTGGTGAAGGTGGTGAGGGTTCTTGCAAACACATCATCATCACATTTCTGCCATTGCTCTTGACTCCAAAATCTCCATATTGGACTAAATAAGATTTCCTAGTCACTGATGTTGCTCGGATGGATGTGCAGCCTTGCCTTGATTCAAAGTTTACCTTTGGACTTATTGACTTTTTGGTAGTCAAAATCCACCATTGTGGCCAGACTGGAAGTTGCAGTTTTGAAGGGCTTCATGAAGAAGGATACTTTTTCTACTATGTCCAAAAACTTGATTTTCAATGCAGCAAAAACACGGAGCTGGGTGAAACTGGCTGACCCCTCCCCTGGGAAGCCTCACCATCATATACCAGTCCTCCAGATAAGAAAAAGTCCCACTTTTCTCCAATTACTGGAAATGTTTTCCTGGTCACAGATCCATAGATCTGTCTTTTAGAAACCAGGTCTCTCTCCAACAAGGGCTCCTCCAGCTGCATTCCTGAGTGGTTTACTGAGCCCTCTAGGAGACAGGCGTCCTTCTCCTTTTTGTGTACTCGGAACAGGCAAAAGAGGAGTTCAGCTACCTAAAACGTGGAGAGCTTGAGTCTTTATCTTCCAGCAGTGAGGCAGAGTTTTCTTTTTTAAAGATGTTTTCTTCCCTTTTCCAGGAATTCTTTGAGGTGATGCTGGCGAGGGCCCAGTCTTATCATGTGCACTAATTAGTGATTGGAGAATTCCCTTAACCCAATCCTGACTATTTCTCACAATTCTCCCACATCCTCTGGCAGCACTTCTTTTCTTTGCTTACTGCAAATGCTTCCCATAAGTCTTAAAACAAAATAGTTCTGACCACACTACAAATGAAGGCGCTATAGTCCTTCTGCTATTCACTCTCCACTGTCTCCCTTATGTCAGAGCCAACACTGGCTTTCCCTTTTGCTGGAGTTGGACCTAGAAAATCCTGGAGTGACCAGAGAATGAATGGTAGCAGTTCCTGTCCTTCCCATTTGGCTTCTGCAAGTGAAAAGAAGAACTGTTAAGGCTGTCTAACACCCAGATGGCTAATCTTTACTAACTGGCTGCTGTTTGACAACACCTCCCTTCCTGGCCTCACCGAAAAAGCCTTGTACTCCAGAAGAACAGTCACTAACAAACAGCCAAGGGTGTGAGTTGCAATTATAAAGAAGGGCGGTGAGGCAAACTAGTTCTAACACAAATTTCAGACAGCACAATGTGTACTTTCTTAAAGTCACTTCACTCCTAAAGTTAGCAAAATCTACTTTCACCCTTGAATTACATTTTTAGAAATAAGTGAAACATAACTTTTAATCATTGCTTTAGTGTTTTCCTAGATGGACATATAATGTAATTATTTTCTTTTTAGTGATGCCTGTTCATAGGAAAATCAGCTTTCCCTACAGTGTTAAAATATCTTTTGGGCAATTTTTCACTATGAGATCATGTTATTCGCAATGCTTAGTATGCCACATTTTTTATATACTAAGTAGCCTGTCTTGTGAGCTTACATGACACACCTTAGGGTAGTAGTAAAACTTTACTTCGGTTAATAATAACCATAAAAGTTCACAAAAATACATGACAGAATAAAAGAACAATTATTACATATCCGCACATAGAAATATTAAAAATATTTTCCTTGTACTGCCAGATAAACTGCTTACAACTCATAGTGGTCAACAGAAACCTCCTGATGGGACCTCTATGCTCACCGTGAGTACCTAAAAGGTCTCAGTGGTTGTACTATGAAGTTTTATCCAATCATTCAGCTGAAATATAGAAACTAGCCTAAACTCATGAGTTGATATAACATAGATCAAGTTGTTGAGGTACAAAGTTAAATGTTACTTATAAATTAGGTCTAAAACAATCATATTTTGGCAGAGACACCCTTTTACATTTGCTCAAGGTACCAAATTATTCCAAAAGTCTGGTGAGTAAAATGATGCAATGGTCTAGTTGGCCAACATTATTGTTCAGCCTCAGTTTCAATTATTAATCAACAATTTATATAAATACATATGGGCTTCTTTACAATATTTTGATGCACAGCAGTGCAGCAAGCCTTCCTGCTGCGCTGTCATGCGGCAAAATAAAAGGGCACAAATGCAACACATCTACAAGAAATGGTGCTTTCCTGTCCATCTCCCTTCCCCAGTGCACAAACACCAGCCGCGCCCAGCGCAGACACACTTGTGTCATTTTGCAAGGGTGCCTGCTTTGAGGGAATGATTGTTTTTGTGCACGAAGGGACACCTTCTGATCAAAAACAAGAATTAATGACATTTTCCTCTTTCAATCTGTTCTGCAGCATGCATCAACATAGAAAGAGGAAAAAACAAGGAGAAATAAAAGTATTTATATTGATTGCGCCTCCTTACACTGGATTCTGGATGCATTCCCAGGTTTACAAAATGTTGCAAATCTGGGAATGCATCAAGTTTCATGGATGTTGCTTTGCAATACTCACAGCAACATCCATGGAAGGCCCCTTTCACGCAGAGTTGTGCGTGAAAGGGAAACATATTTACAAGACCTTGTAAAGTCACACAGGCTGACTTTGTATGGCCTTGTAAACATGGGGAAGCCCATTGCGCTGCCGGTTCGTCAATAAATGTGACACACCGGTGGCGCAATTGGTTTGTAAATAAGCCCCACAGAAAACATAGTCTTAAAAACAATATTCATCATGTCACAGAATTTGAGTTAGGGGTAACTCTAAGTTTCTAATGTGGCACCCTATTATACGCATATAGTATGCTAACAGTTTTCTCTCACCTGCTAGCACCAGCTAACACTGACGCTAACTACTCGATAGGCACCAATTCTCCTAGTTAATGGCACCCCACTAGCACAAGTACATATAGTATGTTCCCTACTCCAGATACTAAGGGCTTCAGTAGTATTTTAGAACAACATACCATTCTCAAATAAAACCATCTTTAGTCCACAGTAAAACTCTGAAAACCATTTTATGAGCCAAGTAGAAAAGGCTGTGAGTTATCTTTTTTTAATAGTACATTCACCTATTACGGTAGTTGGACTTATTTTGTGGTTTGACTTCCCTGGTTTGTGCACCATTTCAGGCCAATCGCCTAATACCTGTGTTGGAAATTTCCTTTTTTGCAGGCTTATCCCCAAACTTTTTGCTTCTTCCTCCTTTTTTTTCCTGACCTGTGTTGGGGGTTTTAGGACTCTGGGCACTTTACCATTGCTGATCAGTGCTAAAGTGCATATGTTCTCTGTGTCAATTGTTATTGTGATTGGTTTTCCCTGATTGGCATATTTATTTTAACAGTAGGTCCCTAGTAAAGTGCACTGAGTCTTCCAGGGCTGGTAAATCAAATGCTATTAGTGGGCCTGCAGCGCTAGTTGTGCCACCCACATGAGTAGCCCTGAAAAGAGGTCTCAGGCCTGCCACTGTGGTACCTGTGCGAAGTTTCTAAACTGATATGTCGACTTGGCAAGTGCACCCACTAACTGGGCCCTAACCTTCCCTTTTCTTATATATAAGGCACCCTTATGGTAGGCCCAAGGTACTCCCCTGGTCAGGGTGAAGTGTATGTCAAAGGTAGGACATGTACTGTAGTGTGTAACATGTCTGGATAGTGAAACACTGCCAATTTCGTTTTCACTATTGAAAGGCTATCTTGCCCCATTGGAGAGAATGGGGAAAGCTTTGTAACATTTTACAAGCATGTCTTCCCATAGGGAGAAGATTGAAAAATTGAGATTGGTATCCCTAAACTTTTAAGTAAAGATGTTTTTTAAATTGGTGTTTGAAAATACCACTTTTAGAAAGTGTCTATTTTCTTGTTCAACCATCCTCTTTGCCTCTACCTGTTTATGGATTGACTGTCTGGCTTTGGAGTGACAGGGGGTGGGGAGGTTCAGTGGCTCCAGGAGTCTGGATAATTCAGCACTAGGCTGAATAGGCCTGATCTTCATTTGGAGTGGTGGGAGGAGTAGCACCTGTACCTGAATAGGGTTATGCCTACCTTCCTCAATGTTGCCTCTGCCCCCCTGTGGTGTGTCTGGAGGCAAGGATCACACTGACAATGGATGTGTTGCACACTTGCAGAGGGCACCCTCAGAACTGGTTTGAATTGGGCTCAGAGCCCCTTGCACTAAGAGAACAAATACATTGTGGGGTATAAGTTTCAGACCCAAAACCCTAGACTTTAGATCATTACTGTAATTCAATAGAAACCTTTGCAAAGGAGAAGAGCTGGAGAGACTGAGGAGAAGTACTGCCCTTGCTGTGTGTTTTGGGTTGGGCTGCAGTTGCTGTTTCTGCCAAGAAAAGGAGTACTTTGCTGTATGCTGTCACCTGCTTGAAGGAGATCTCCAACGGCCTGAAGTGTGCTGGCCTTATGTTCTGAAGTCTCAGGGACACAAAAGACTTCCTACAAATCTGCTGGTGCTGCTCGACTCTGCCATCTGTGAGTCCTACCCTTGACTGAGGTGCCTCTTTCCACTTACAGGGCCTCATAGGTGGGTTTTGCAGCTAATCTTTGCAAGAACCGGTGCAAAGCATTGCGAAGCATTGCAAAGCCATGTAAAGTCTCTCGGAACAGACGCCGGATGACGCAAAGCCTCGCCGAGTCCCACCGGGTGAAGCAAAGCCTTGCCACGCAGCACCCATCACTGACGCCGGACGGCGCGAAGTCTCGCAATGCAATGCATCACCTCCGGTGTTTCACGTATCGTACCTGTGCACCAAGTTTTTCAACACATCACCTGCAGACTAAAATCGTCTTGGATTTCAGTACCTCACGTCCCCCTTCAGTCCGGATTCGGCGCATCACTTCTCCTGTGTGCAGCAGAAGTGTTGCCTTGCCTCCCCAAGGACTCAGGAACTGATGCATAGCGGTGTTTTCCAATGCTTTCTTTTTCTGAGGCTGTTTGGCCTTGTGAATCTTGACACATCTACAGGTACTATGGTTTGAAATCCCGTATCCATAGTTTTCTATGGACCCAGTTGTTTGAAACCTTTTTAAAGTTATATTCTTATTACGTGTATGTTGGGTTTTTGTCGTTTTGGTCTTGTTGAAGTTTAGATAAAGATACTTTATTTTTCCTAAACTGGTGCAGTGTCCATCTGTGGTGTTGACTGTATTACTGTGTGCTTTGAGTAAAAATACTTTACACATTGCCTTTGGGATAAGCCTGTCTTCTCATGCCAAGCTACCAAGGGGGACAGCAGGGGTCATCCCCCTTACCCTGCCTAGAAGCAAGGGTCCCTATTTGGACAAAGGTACTTTCCTCTGCCAACTAGAGACCCCCTAACAACCAGCATGATAAACGTTTACACTGTAAGTTGCTAATGAGTTAAAAGCTCCATAAAAAGTAAGTAAGATAATGTCACAGTGAATTTATGTTTGTAAACATGAGTGAATAGTGACTCTTCTATAACCCATTTGGGGATGGGATAAAGGTTTAACATTTTAAGCCCTTCTTCCTCCACAAGAGCCCTACTGCTAATAACTATCTGCTCAAACTAGAGACAATGTGCAGAGATACGTTACTTTTTAGAACCCTAACTGCTTCTACGCGTTTCATAAAATCCGAGATGTGGCATGGGGGTGGGGTAAATCAGTTTCTTTCTGGGCCTTGTGTATGCAGCACAAAAAATATGACATGCCCCAAATTTTCTTTTAACATGCAAATGGCATAAAGTACACTTACAGTCACTAGTGTTACCTTTAATGTTTTCCATCTCAATGTATGAGACCTGATTTCTAGAAAGTCATAGTAAAACTTCATATAAAGTCTTTTGGCCAACTGAGGTTGTAAATCATTCAGAAATGCTTTGAATTATGAAGTAGGTTTAATAGCCAAAATGTATGCTCACAATATCCACATTGTGTAGCTTTGATGTTAATTAACACTCACGTATTCCCAATAAATCAGTTTTAATTACTTTTTTGAAAGTTGTGTCAAAGATTGAGGATCATTCCAAAAGGATCTTAGGCATAGTTTAGCAAGCCAGGATTAAACATGTTTATACGAACCTGAAAAATGTGTTTAACTTCTGTAGTTTCCTCATACCCTCCCTTTAATGAGCAAGCTCCTGGGTTGACCAAATTCTCACCAAACGAAGAAAGTGTCTGATGATTGCCACATGCTCTAGTCTTTTATGGACTACATCATGAAACAAAGGGATGAAAGGAGTACTTGTATGGAAGTGTAACAGGGACTGTATGAAGTTTTTCTCACCCAAAGTCAATTTACCAACATTGACAGCCTCCCATAGTTCTCCTCCTTATAAGGCAGCAGCTTGGGACACTTCAGGTTAGTTCACCTAACATTTAAAAAGTTGTTTACTTTTTTTACAGTTTGCCATTGAGTTACTTTGGTGCTTTTGAACTGAATCCTAACTAAAGCACAATGGTACTCTCTGAAGGCATATATTTGTATTGGTTTTTTTTTTGTGGTGCAGCCCATTTATGACATTTCACTTGTATACCTTTGCAATTTCTGAAACAATTTACAATGCTTCACTGAAAAGTTACTACACACCAATTGGGTGAAACTTATTTTATAGTACAGTTTTAGGGACAGAACACATGCACTGTAACATCAGATGTCAAATTGCACAAAGTCCTAATACCATAAAAAAAATGGTCCTGAAAAAGATTAACAATCAGGGGATACCTCTCAGGAAATGTCAGTTTCCTTATTCACTTGCAGGGAACTAATTTATACACGCAGTGTCCTGTCTATTGCACAAAAAATACAAGATTTCCATTATTGGGCATCAGAATCCACCTATCTCCATCAACATATTCTTACGGTTTACTATGCATATGATCCAGTTGTGCATAATCTTTCATCCCCCTGCATATTCACTCACTCTCATTCAACTATTCTTTGAATCTCCAATCCTTCATCTGTGAACTCTGACACTCATCCATTCGTCTATCCATTCATCAATCCAATGACCCATTCCTATACCCCCCACACACCTGTTCCTCATGTCAGCTTTCTTCGCCATTCAAAGTTCTTATATTGCTTTGAAGAAAACATATCCAATTCTAGCCACAATAAAGTGATGCTTCATATCCCTATATCCCAATCATGAGATATACTTCATAGGAAAACCTTAGTAATGGAGAAGGGAACTTTAGAGTGGAAGAAATGAAATGAAATGAAATGAAAAATTGCACTTGTATATCGCATAACTACCCAGAGGCCTCGCAGCGTTTTAGACTGATTACTGTGTCGGGCTACCGGGTAACTTAGTACGCTTTTGAAAACAGGTACGTTTTTAGATCTCTCCTAAATGACATTCGGTTGTTATTTTGTCTGAGGGTTAGAGGCAGGGAATTCCATAGCTTTGCCGCTGTGTGAGTGAAAGAGCGGCCACCCCAGCGGGCTTTCTTGATTTTTGACGTGGTTGCCAAATGCAATGAAGCCGAGGGAAGGGCTCTGGATGGTGAGTAAGGTAACACTAGGGGGTACAAAACTGCCGGGCCAGTTCGATGGAAAGATTTGTGCAAAATGCACATGGCCTTGAACTGTGTTCTGGCAGCCACTGGGAGCCAATGAAGTTCTTTTAAGGCATTCCTTGCTGATTGCCAGCGAGGGATGTTGAATAATAATCGGGCGGCACAGTTTTGGGTGACTTGGAGTCTTTTAGTCACTGCTGCCGGGGCTCCTAGATATAAAACATTTCCATAGTCCAGGCGAGAGAGTATCAGGGCCTGTACCATGACCCTTCTAGCCTGGAATGGAAGTAGAGGGAGCACTTTGCGGAGCATTTTTATTAGCCCCACACATGTGGAGGCAGTTTTGGTGGCTTGGACTGAAAAATCCAGCGCTCTATCAAGCCAGATTCCTAGGCTCTTTATCTGGTCTTTAGGAGGAGGGGGGACACCGAGACATGAAGGCCAGCTAGACGCCAAGGAGGTTGGGGAAGGGTTACCTAGTAACATGATCTCGGTCTTCTCCCCGTTGAGTTTGAGGTGGGAGAATTGCATCCACTTAGCAACAGTCTCTAGAAGAGGGCCTAAAGTGTTAGACGAACCCTCATTGTGGTCCAGAGAGACCACCAGTTGGGTATCGTCTGCGTAGGTGACAATCCGCACACCAAAAGGGAGGACTATCTTCTCCAGAGGCTGCGTATAGACATTAAAAAGTGTGGGGCTCAAAGAGGAGCCCTGCGGAACCCCACAGCTAAGCGGATGCTTAGATGATGCCACCTCGTCCTCAAACACCTGAGAAAAGCGTTCCTCTAGGAAGGAAGTCAGCCAAGTCAGGGCCTCGCCCGACACCCCCATGCCCTTCAAACGATGTAATAGTGTGGCATGGTTAACAGTGTCGAACGCGGCACTGAGATCAAGAAGTATAATGGCTGTTTTTCCTCCCCGGTCCATTATAGCTCTAGCTGCCTCTGTCACTGCCAGAAGGGCAGTTTCGGTACCATGCTGGGGACGGAACCCCGTCTGGGAGACCTGTAGAAGTTTGTTGGACTCTAAGTAGTCCACTAAGATTTTATTGATGTGTCTCTCCAACAATTTACTCATCCACGGAAGCAGCGAGATAGGGCGGAAATTGGACAGATTGTTCTGATCCAAATTCGGCTTTTTCAGCAGGGCCCTTACCATCGCACACTTCCATGTGGATGGGACAGAGTTGGAGGTGATAGAGGTGTTAAGAGCCTCCAGAATGAACGGGCGAATAGTATCAATCACTTTCACTAAGGTCTGTGGAGGGGCTGGATCGTTTGGAGATCCTGAGGTGACTTTATGGACCAATATATCTAAAGTACTGGGATCCAGGAGTGGAAAAGTGACTAATGAGCAGGATACCGGCAGGTCAGATTCCAAAGTAGAGGAGGAAGCCATATCTTCACCTGTCGAAAGTTGGGAATAAATGGCCTGAATCTTCTGGGAGAAGAAGGTGGCCAGATTTTTACAGCGGGCCTGTGCACCCTTTGATGGCAAGAGCTCAGAAGGAGGAGAAATTAAAGATTTTGCAATTTTTAAAATTTCCCTAGGGGAGTTAGCTGCCATATTAATTTTGGTTTGTTTCATAGAACTCAGCTTGAACAAGTTTCATTTCATTCTTGTAGTGCCTTATTGCCACTCTATACTCAAATTTCTTCAGTTGGGAGCGATCTTTCCTCCAGGCTCTCTCCGCTTTACGGCAGACTTGTTTCAACGTCCTGAGGGCCGGAGAATACCAAGGTGCAACTTTGGATCTTTTTATTACTTGCAGAGAGCCCTTCGGGAGAACTTGATCTAGTGTACTGGAAATCCCGTTATCGAAATTGAGAGCTGCCGTGTCGGGATTCCTAGTTTTTTGGGGTGGCTGTTCAGAGAGAGCCTGTTCTCACTTAGGAAGCGGAAGAGAGCTCCACTTCCTACCCCAATGCCTGTCATGAGTTGCTCTGAACATGTTAATCTGATTCCAAATTTGTATCCAGAAATCATGAACAAAGGGGCACATGAAGAGTACATTTTTTTAGTCTGCATGTTCTGAGGAACATGCCCAACAGGTATCAGGGAGGTGTGGGTAAAATGTGTCCAAAGTTACAGAAGAATGATAGAGTTTGTTATAAACATGAACAGCATTTGAGTGGTGTTTATTTTTTTTGGAGGTTTTTCTAAGTTTTATCCAAACTGGTTTACAAAATAAAATAAATCACATGATTCCTAAAACATTTTCCCAAGATATCTCTGTCCCTGTTTCATCTCTATCAGCACGAATAGAGTGTAAATGAGAATAAGCAGTGGAGGCTTTAGGAAAAGCTCATGCACGCGATTTGTGTAGGGTGAGATACAATGAGATAGGGTCTTTTGTAAGATTAGACATTTATGTTGAAATGAGGATGGGAATCCAAAAAGTATTTGAGCTTGTGCAAATTATATAAGTATATCATGATCTAGAAATTGTTAACCCACATTAAACCTTTTTTTCTCCAAATTTTCTATTAAATAACTTTTTTTAAGGAGTATAAACCAAGTATGCAAAATTGTAGAGTTAAGAAATGCGTGAAGATCAGTAGAAGTGTAGGGAAGTATAGGTTCTAATAATTTACAGAAATACAGCAGAAAAGGGCTTGTGATTTGCTTGTGAATGTCAAGTATTCTTGAAAGGAGGAGGATGATTAAAAAAAAATGTAAACATCACCCCACAGTCGATAATTGTTTGGAGAGTGTGTAATTCAAAAAGCAGATTGCCTTAATAATAAAGCAATATGGTGTTTGGAGAGGTCATGGAAATGTACCCCACCTTCCAATTTAGGCCGTGTCAATTTCAATAAGGACTTGCAAGGTTTTTTATTATTCCAAAGAAATGAAGAAAGTATGGAATAATTTTTTTTAAAGGATTTGGGCAGGATGGTTAATGAATTATTAAAGCTAGTGTTTAGAATATTGAGGACAAACATCATCTTGATAGTATCAAGACGACCCCACCAAGAAAGGTGTAAAGGATGAGATTTACTAATTAATTATGCTAACTTCTGTATGTGTTGTTCTACATTTAATGAGATGGATGATTTAATGGATTGAGTGAACCATACGCCAAAGTAATTGGTATGTAGTGAGTTCAACACAAAAGTGGATGTTAGAAAATCTTTTTTTAAAGTTAATAAATGTAGTGGTAATATTTCACACTTATCATTAATTCATGTATAACCTATTCAGGATCAGAAGAATCAACTTAATTTTATAAAGTCAATAGTGAAGATAGAAGTTGTGAAATAAATAACAAGATATCATTGGTGTGTGCTGCTAGTTTTAGCTGTTAATCATATAAGGAAAAACATGAATAGGTAAATATTGGCGTAATATAGATTAAAAAGGAAAGGTGAAAGAGGACATCCTCGTCTAACCCCTCTACCCAAGGTAAAATACGAAGAGGTGAGGCCATTTGCAAAGATGGCTGCTTATGGGGATGTGTGAAGAAGGGATATCAAGGTGATAATTTTTGGTCCAATTCCAATCCAATTGAGGGTATCAAGATAAAAGGCCAATAGGCTTGGTCAAAAGCCTTTTTAGCATCTAGGGCTATTGCTGCTAAAGGTTCAGAACGAAAAGAAGATTCTGATCAAACATAAAAAAATAGACGGGTGTTGTCAGAAATAAATCTCCCTTTAAAAAAGTCCAATTGTTCCTTACCAAGGAGTTCAGGGACTCTAATTGTAAAGCTAAAGCTTTTGAGAACATTTTATAAACAATGTTAACAAGTGAGATAGGTCTATAGTTTTCACAATAGTGAGGATCTTTGCCTTCTATTTGAATAAGGCAAATAAGCGTGTCTAATAAGGAGCCAGTAGATTTGTGTAGATGTAAGAAAAAGGTTATAACAGTATATACTTTACTTCTGATTGTAAGGTGGGTGGTGTGAAAGGGGGTGGGGAGGTGAATGTGCAGGCATACCCCTTATTTTGAGTATGGAATGTGGGAGGTATTCAGTTTGGTTGGGGAGTGTGTCTCTTCTTGTCCTAGAGTTGGGGAGTTGGAGAATATAGTTTTGTTTATGTAGGTTATGTAGTGTAAAAAAGTCCATTAGTCCATCATACAAGGTATTTGTGTGATAATGGGAAAACTAAAAATCTTTAACATGCCATACAATTTTATTATGTGGAATATGCAGGGATTGAATAACATGACTAAACGTTATAACGATCATGCATATTTGAAAAGGCAGGCAGCGTAGTTTGCATTTCTGCAAGAGACTCATCTCAATATCCAGTTTTATGTAAGAGATGGGGACCAGTTTTATGGCACAGTATATTCTGCATTCGCAAGGGGGGTTTAATATTGGTTCAACATGGTGTACCTTTCCAAAAAACATGCGGAATAATTGCCCTGATGGAAGATATATGGTGGTGATGGTGCGTTTGGCTGGTCGGAACTTAACCATTGTGTGGTCTATGGTCCAAACACAAATCAAGTGGGTTCCTGCAAGAGTTGATGAGGAAATTAGCACTGTACATGATGAACATTATCCTCCTGGGTGGTGACTTCAACTGTACCATTGATCAAGACCTTGATAGATCACATCCAGCCCTGATGAATTAATCGGTTCATCATGTAACTAAACAATTCAAAAATTGGTAGTAAATATGGGGTTTAATGGACTTGTGGAGACATTTACATCCAGATAATAGGGACTATTGAAATGTTTTGCGGTTACATGACCTTCATGTGCAAAAATGTGGAGTATTTATGCAGGATAACCGCTGACCATAACCCTGTTCTGCTTTCATTGGGAGGGAATAGAGAGCGGTCACAAATACTCGACTAGCGTTTGAATGTTGAGGCATAGAAGACCCAGTGTTTCGTAATGTTATATGAGTAGCAGTGGAAAACTACTTCTAAAAAAATGAGGAATAGTCTGCATCTCCTTTGATGGAGTGGGATGTATTTAAAGTTGTAATTCGGCTGCTGCATAGTGGCGATAGTGGGAGCTAGGCGTACCCTTATGAATTAAATTGAAAAACATGAGAAAGTGCTATGTTAATTAGAGTTGGCAAGACCAGGAAAGCTGTAATTGAAACAGCAGCTTATGGAAATTAGAGAGCAAATAGCAGTAGACAATGAAAGGTTGAGCAAGTTTGATGATAGAGAATATATGAAAAGTATGCATGTGGAACGTGATAAGGCAGGTACTTTGTTGGCATGGCTCACAAATCCAAAGAATACGGGCACCCATATACTGGAGGTAAAATCTGAGGAAGGCACACACTTTTATGCACAAGAAGCCATCAACAGTAGATTCAGAAATTATTATATGGGTTTATATAACAGGCCATTGTTCCTGCCTAACCAATTTATGAATGAGTTCTTGGAGCGAGTGGAAGTGCACAGGGTTACAGCAGAAGAGGCAAAAGATCTGGGTGTGGATGTAACTATTTAAGAAGTGAAGGCAGCCATAAAACAAATGGCAAGAGAGAAAGTCTGAGGGTTGGATTGACTCCCTGTGGAATTTCTACAAAAAAACAGTTTTTTAAAATATTGAGTTGAATATTAGCAACGCGCCTATCACCATAAATGTCAAAACTAACACATACAGACAAGTCTGGGTTTATCCCGGGTCGAAATATGGCTCATAATATTCAGAGAGTACTGGCCATTATGGAAACAGAATTCAAAGAAAGAGAAAAATAGGTTGTTTGCAGCAATGGCTATTTAGAAGACCTTATGATAGCCTTTGCTAGGATTTCCTTTAAGAAGTACTAGAATAGATGAGATTCTGTAACAAATGTAATACATAAGTAAAACATTTGTACGCAGCACCTACTGCTCAAGTTAAAACAGGAAGGTACATTTCAGAAAAATATGTGGTGGGTAGAGGAGCTCGACAACGGAACCCGCTTTCACCGTTCTTGTATGCTATTGCTATAGAGCCACTTGTGAGCTGGGTTAGAACAGGAGGGGATTACAGGGGATTGAAGGTGCAAGGTGTCCAACATTACTCAGCATTACATGCAGGTGATATTTTGTAATATCTAAAAGACATAAATGTAAATGTGCACCATGCAATTAACCTCCTAGATGAGTTTGGGCAGGCATCCGGATTATTCATTAACTGGAATGAATCATGTTTGTTCTCATTACAGAGGGATGTGCAATAGCCTGCTGACTTCAGGGGACTCAATTGGGAGGGAACCTGTCTAAAATACCTGTGGGTTCAATTATAACATACTCCTGTGGATTCACTGGTGGGCAGTATTGGTGTTGCAGTCAGAGGATGATGGGCATGTGTGGATTTCTGGAGAACACTGTCACTTTCTGTTGTTGAACAAATAGCAGTAGCGAAAATGATGGAGTTGTCCCAATTGCTATGTCTTTTTTGCAACACTGTATTGATCCCTTATAACGTTTTTAAAGAAATTAACTCTCATTTGGTGTCTCTAATATGGGGAGCAAGTAGGGAAAGAGTGGCTATGGCTAAGCTACAAAGGCCCATTTCACAAGGGGGATTAGGGGCACCAGATATGGAAACATATTACCTTGGGCACAATTACAATGGTTCACATAGTAGATTTATACACGTAGAAATCAATACAAGGTAAATCTGGAGAGAACACAAATTTTAGATGGATTTTACAGGATACTCTTAACCCCTGTTAACGGTCCACTGTTTGGTATGCACACTGAGTTGAAAGTTGTAAGACATTGTTGGCATCAAGCCCTTTAGAGAACTCAAATGTTGAAACTGTACTACCCTGATATACCATTGAAATGTTTGGAGCAGATCTGTCTGGGGGAAGATTGAGGGGCTTGATAAACTGGGCTAATAATGGGGTAAATAGGGAAGGCAATCTGGATAGAGGTGAGTACTGCTTCCATTTGAGGAATTAGCAGCAGCCTGTGAGATTCCACAAGGCCAATGTTTATTACATCAAGCTTTGATTGCTAGAATGCAATGCCATATTTAAAATTTCTGAATTCTTGTGTTTTGGTGCCTGATGTATATCTATGATTGATTCAATTTTAAGGTTTTTAATTTTGAGGTAGTTTGTTGGAAGTTTTCTAGATTTTTTTTTGGCCTCCATAAAAGTTTGCACTGGAATTTATTAGATATGTTGATGCAATGTCAGTAGATAGTTTAATAAATGTAAGTTTTTCGTTAATAAGTTCTTACAGACACTCTTTTGATTTGGAAGTATAATAAGTGTGTTCTAGGTTTTTAATTTTTGCAAAAGGTTCTTTAATTTGAGTACGAGAATAGTTTATCTTTTTAGATATGCAGTTGGTTATAAAGTTTCAAACTAAGGCCATAAAAACATCATCGATGGTGTGAAAAGCAATGTTATCTGTCTTATTAAAATGGAAGTATTCATGAAAAAGGAGGTTGAAGATGAAGAGAAAGTTTGGGGCAGGTGGATTTAGGAAGAACATCTAGTTGTGTAGTGCCGAGCATGAGCTGATATTAGAATGAAGCCTATATCTGTTGAGTGTAAGAGCTGAGAAATATCATGTGAGATAAGTATGTGATCTATTACTGATTGGGTGTGGGGAACTAGAGAAAAATATGTATATTCTCTTAATGAATACAAGATTACATAACCGCCATGTGTCAATTAGAATTCTCTATTTTAGGACATGAACAAATATTTTTGTGTGATTTATTTGGTGTATTAGTAGCAGTAGAATTGATTAATAAATGGGACAACAATGTGGTTACAAAAACTAGCAAAAATAAAATTATCATCTGGACATTTCATAAGCTTTTGGGTAACAGTAAACCAAATTTACAATCAGTAGTAGTGGGACCATAAACATTAAAGAGAGAGACTTGAACTTTATCAATCAATAATCTAGTAAGTATCCATTGTCCATCATCATCAGACTCTTGTGATATCAATTGAATATGATGTGATTTATGACCTACAGTTACAAGTCCAGTTTGTCTACCATTCCCTGGTGAAAAGAACACCTCCCCAACCCACCCTACTTCAAATTCAAAGATTCACTTTTTGTAAAGATGTGATTTCTATATGAGCGCGATGTGTACAGCGAGTTTTGATAAATGAGTCAAAGCCTTTGTTGTCTTTTAATTGGAGAGTTTAGACCTCTGACATTCCAAGACATTTCAAAGACATAAGACTGGTGCCGAACAATCAGGAGCGTTATGACTACGGGCCGCCATCTCTGAACAATAGGCTAACGCATGCCCACTGCTGATTTGTGATACTTTCTCTTCAAACAAAATGAAGAGGTTAATTACAATTTATTTGTGAGCCTTGAAAAAGTCCTCCACATGACGAAACAAGTGTTGGCTGTCTGCGTTGGTAGAACGTTGGCTGTCTGCGCCTACGTTCTACCAATGGGTCCACGAATCAACCAGCTACATTTAAATACTGTGTATGTTACTTTCGAGTGCTGTTCTAATTGAATTTAGACCGACCAAGGTGTCAGATAAAAACTACATTGTTGCTGTTCTCTGAATTGTATTTAAACTGTTGTTGTGTATGTGAAATTGAGTTTCCATATACTGATTAATACTAATATGATGGCATAGTGCTTTGTTCATCTGAGCACGCTATAACCGTTTCCACATTATACTTACAAACTTAACGGAGGTGTTAACTGTTACCACTGCCATCTTGATTCCTATTTTGACATATGAGTAGAGTAAAGAAATAAGTTAAATCAGTCATATTTTTTTTTCTTTTTTTTTTTTTTTCGTCAGCAAATTCAATTTATTTTATTATGATTTGGAATTCCATGGAATCCCACATAAAATGCAAAATAAAACAGCATTTCATACAGGTCAATGAATAAAAACACAACAAGTCACAACTTTAATTTTCATAAACTACACCCAATGGTACATAATCACTTTTTCTTCATTAAACTCTTCACTACGGTGAACGGAAAAAATCAGCTTCTAAGGCACAAAAGTTAAAACTTCAATTTTCCTAAATTACGTCTTCCAGAGGTAAGTAATCTATTTTCCTTAATATATACGTCACTTCGGTAGACAACACAAACCTCTTAGAGTACACTTGCGGGCAATAACACTTATTATCCGATAGGAAACACTTTTGGCTATCACCCTAGTTTAATAAATTACTCTACATTTGGGCGGCTAATAGTTAAAAAATGTACAGTTAGCATTAAATATACACATATCGATTTATAAATACAGTTAAAAACTTTTTTTAAGGAGATGAACATGGAAAAGTAATAGCAGCAAATATTTTACAAAGTATTAACTAAAGTGCTAATGCATTAAATATAATGCAAGTATGTTAGATACCCTATTCCAGGACCTTTCTTACAAGTGACTAACTAGCAGCTTGTTTATAAGGAGATGTACGGGATAAATTGACTATCCTGCGAATATGCTACAACGCAATAAGGGTTAAATGTTGATTATCATCTTTAGCAGCAGATTAATGTACCTAAAGTGTTTAAGAAAGTGCTAATATATGGGATAATTTCACACAATAGTTATGAGGACCTACAGCTCAAGCCCATTAATTTTTTTTATAAATATTTAAAAATTCTTTAAAAAAGCGGAACATTTTAAAACACATTAGTACTGATGAGGGGAGCAAAAGAAAGTTGCGGGCCTGTTCCGCTGTTGCGATTTTATACTGTAAAAATCCATGCCTTACGTATTTGCGGTGTATTAAGTGAAGTGCTGGACACACAATCAAGACATGATTAAGATCTTGTATACCGCCATTGCATAAATCACAGCGTCTTTCATTTTTAGGGATACCCTCCCAGGCACCTGTTACAATCCTCAAAGGCAGCAAGTTCATTCTCAATAATAAGATCATTCTGCGAACTCCATAGTTCAGGTTCCAAAGTATATACGGCTGAGGATTTGTAACAATAGAGCTCCCTGCAATACAGTCCAATACAGTCCAACCTTCCATTCGTGTGGCATATTTTCAAATCTCTTTCACGTGAAATCACATATATAGTTTTTTTAATTATATGCTTTAAAGCTATTTTATGTAAACCTGCTACTTCTTCAAAATCTAAACCAAAAATGTTTAAAGCCTTTAAAAAATTTCACCAAAATTGCACTTTTCTGCAACATATTAACAAAAATTTCCTTATGCAATGCTAACCTTAACAGATTCTCTAGACCATTTAACAAAGCGTTACACCACCGTAAACAAGCTGCCATTGATAACACATATGTTGAAAGGAGGCCAAATTTGAGCCTAAGAGCTGCGATAGACGCAGCATAACTTAAATTACATATTTGGCGCCAGATTTTTCCTTCCACTTTCTCAAACTTTGACCACTCACATTCATCTATTGTTTCACTTGCATAATTCAAGGTCGGGGGATCTTTATTTTATACACTGCAATAGTGTGCGAAAAATGTCTTTTCCCGCATTGCAAGTACAAGCGATTAATTGCAGAGTCTTGTGAGATAGCTTTACTTTTACAATGGTCCATATGTTTCTTAGCAGAGCACCTATTTGTAAAAAAAATTCCTAAGTACGGGTAAAATTTTACTATTTCCATTTTTTCATCTCCTAAAAACCATTTCAAATTTGGTCTAACCTTACAGCCGCTATGACTAAAAATCATCACTTTACTCTTTGAAATGTTTATTTATAAAAAGTATTCCTCAGTCTACCTAACCAATTCCGTGAGTCGCTCTGTAACCCAATTGGGGTTAGATCCATTATTATTGCGTCATCCGCATACAACAGACAACTTATTTTTAGATCACCCACTTGTGGAGTATCCCCTTTACTCTCCCCTAACCGACTCGGTAGATCATTTATGTAGATTGAGAAGAGTAAAGGGGCTAATAGGCACCCTTGCTTCAACCCATTGTTAGTGAGAATTTTCTTTGAGAGGCCTTGAGTCCCTCCTAACAAGACTTGAGTCCATGTCAAAGAGTGAAGGGCAATTATTACTCTTAACAGGTTCCCTGGGATCCCCATAGCAATCACTTTCCTCCACAGCGTCCCTCGATCCACCCTATCGAACGCTGTGGAGAAATCAGTCATATTGAATAGGAGAGTAAACGAGAACCATGTGACAGCAAACGTAGTTGGAAAAACAAGGAAAAAAGTTGAAGGAATGCAAAAGAAGTAAAAAGGTAGTAAATTGAAAAAGGACGGGGACAAGATGGAAAAAAGTGAAAAGGAGATGGATTAACTCAGTGATTGAATACTAGCAGTAGTAAGAAAGTAAATAAAAAATAAAGCATACCTTAAAAATTCATAAATGTATGGTGGACAGGTACAAGGTGGACTGTAGAACATGAAAACACGGAACAAAAACAGGCAAAACAGGACTACAATACCTTTACTAGAGGAAACAAGGGGCATATTACCAACAACTAGCGATAATTTTTGTCTCTAACTTGTTTAGAGACAAAAATGATCGCCGCACATCGGCGATTTTTATCGCAGATAAACCTTGCTATTAACAAGGTTTATCGCAAATGCGATAAAAAACGGCCGAAATGCATGAATATCGCTGAAAAGTCCGCGATATTCATGCATTATCGAGCAAATGCTCTTAGCCATGTTATCCACCTCCCATTGGATAACATGGCTAAGAACTGCTCAGGGCAGGTGTTAGCTTTTGGAGATATTCCCGCTTAGCGCGAATATCTCCAAAAGTTGGTAATAGGAGATAGCGATGTTAGCGACTGTTTTCAGTCTCTAACATCTTGGCACGCCCACTTTGCATCTCATTAGTGATAAATATCACTGACATGCAAAGTGGGGCCCAAGATGGTCGCTATCTCCTACTAGCTGTCGCTAACTGGTGTTAGCGACAGCTTGGTAATAGGGAGATAATTTTATCTCCGCTTTCTTGGCTTTTAAAGCCAAAAAAGTGGAGATAAACCCCCTTGATAATATGCCCCCAAGTTAGTAGAAATTGACTGGTGAACTCGTAAACATCCTGTAGCACAGGATATTTATATCAAAACAACAACATTGTCAACCAGAAAAAGTCAAGTTAAGTAACTGAGATGAACAATGAAATGACTAAATATTGTGGAATAAAAAATAAAGATTTAAGGAATCCCAATGCCCATGTTCTCTCCTCTGCAAGTCTCAAGAAAAATCTTCAATCTGGTGGGATTATTTTATGTTGTTGTTTTATTCTTGTAGGTCACTTTAAATAAACAAGGATGGACTAAGCAAACTGAGCTCCAAGCCAGAGAACTGCTGGTCTCATACTAAGCTTTACATCTATGTGCAGTAATACCCTTGTGAAAAGTACAGAACATTACCAGGCCATAAAATTCCTTTTATCAATTTAGCTGCTGAAAGGATTTTAAGTATATTGGTATACTGCTGGAAGTAAAGTATAAATCCTCTCGGTATTTTAGAGGTGGAAGCAACAGCAGGCTGATGCCCTAATCTGTGTGCAGGCTGGATATTGAGTGAGGTAACCTCTAGAAAGTACTTTAGGAAAAAAGATTTGAAGAACACAATAGGCTAAGTACCTTCAGTACCTTCAGTCACAACATAAATATGCTAATTGTTATGTTATGTTACAAAAATCTTATATAGCGCACGGCTACTCCTAGGAGTGTCCCGGCGCTTAATGTAAACCTGTAGTAGAAAACACAACACAACAAATAATCAGAAACGGAGATCCGAAAAAAAGAGCGTATCTAAAGAGCATAGAGCCAGGTTTTAAGGCCCTTCCTAAAGGTCAACAGATTGGAAATACTCCGCAGTGCCACAGGCAGAGTGTTCCAAAGCTGTGGCGCCAACAGCCTGAAAGACCGGCCCCCAATGCGTGCCTTTTTTACTCGAGGGACCACGGCCGGGAAAAGAGACTCAGATCTGAGGGAACGGGTCGGGCGATAGAAGGCTAGCCTCTTCTGGAGATATTTCGCTCCCGTGGCATGAAGAGCCTTGTGGGCCAAGGTCAAGGCCTTAAAAACTATCCGCTTCCGGACAGGCAGCCAATGAATTGACTGCAGGAGGCCGGAAGTTCTGACTCGCCTGTGGAGGCCAAAAATGGACCGTGTTGCCGAGTTCTGGACCACCTGCAGCCGTTGCAAGGGATACTCCGGCAGGCCGAGATAAAGGACGTTGGAGTAGTCCAATCTCGAGCCAATTAAGGCCTGGACCATAATCTTCCTATGATCTTCCGGAAGCATCGGCAGAAACTTGTGGAGCATCCTAAGGGGGCCCAGACCGTTTGTCGGCGGCCAGCCAAAAAAGATCTAAACCAGCTGAGCACCGTCCCCCTCAGACCGATCTCATGAAGTCTGACGAGGAGACCCTCATGGGGGACTGTGTTGAAGGCCGCCGACAAATCAAGCATCACAAGCATAGATTTGCCTCCTGAATCCAGAACCTCCTTGATTGCCTCCGACACTTCCAAAAGCGCCGTTTCGGTGCTTAAGTTGGTACGGAAGCCGGATTGGGTGGAATGCAGCAAATTGTAGGATTCTAAAAAACTGGAGAGCACGGTATGTACATGCTTCTCCAAGATCTTAGCAAAAGCAGGCAGGAGAGAGATGGGCCTGTAGTTGGAAAAAGCCTCAGGGTCTAAGCCGGGCTTCTTGAGTAGAGGAATGATCATCGCCTGCTTCCAGGCCTGCGGAACCACCCCGCCACTCAAGGAGAAATTAAGAATGGGGTTCACCAAAGGATTAATGACTTCTGCCACTTTCGCTAGAAATTTGGCGGGGCACGGGTCAATGGGCGATCCAGATTTAATTTTGGCCATAAGTTCCAGAGAAGAGGAAACAGAGAGTGGCGGGAAGTCCGCCAGAACCGGCTCCAAACAGGCTGTTAAATTTGATCCACCCATGGTGCTGGGAGATAATCCAGCCACCCTCAGGGGGAAAGAATCCTTGATCGATTTAATCTTCGTAGTAAAAAAATTGGCAAGGGCGCTTACCCATGGCTCCGAAGGAGCTGCCTGGGTCGCAGTAGTACGTGGGGCCGTAAATTCCCTCACAACAGTGAAGATCTCTTTGCTAGAGTTAGAGGCAGTCTCAATCCTTTTTGCAAAGTAACCTTTTTTTTCAAGGAGGATGTCACGATGGTAGGCTTTAACAGACGTCCTATAGGCAAGCTTGGCCGTGGAATCATACAATGAGCGCCAGGCCCTCTCTGCCACCTTGCACTGCCATCGTGAAGCCGCCAGTGCTTCAGTAAACCAAGGGGCAGAAACCCGTTTAGCTGTTTTACGGGGGGCAGTCACAGGGGCAAGATCGTCCAGCCTCTTCGTAAGCCAAGCTTGCAGAGACTCTAAATCCCTTTCTAGTTCGCCTGTCATAGGGCAGGGATGATCCAAACATGCCTGTACCAGCATGTCCGGGTCACCCGGTGGTATGCCCTGGGCGCTTGACATGGCTGCTGAGAGGCGGTACTGGATGGTTTTATAGTCCCAAACACATGAAATTTGACCAGCCTGTGATCCGACCAGAGCACCGGCAGAGGAGTCAACATCTCAATAGAAGTGGTGGAAAAGACCTGATCCAGGGTATGGCCTTTTTCATGCGTTGGACCAGAAAGATAAGGAGAGAGGCCTAGGGGAGCCGTGACATCAAGCATTTTAATCGTGTCTTGGTCCAAACCATCCTCCATATGGAAATTGAAGTCCCAAGCCAGTACACAGTGCTCAGATCTCAATACCAGTGCGGAGACTACCGACTGGAGATCTTCAAAGAAGGGGCCTACCGATCCCGGGGGCCTATAAACAAGAAGCCCTTTAAAAGACTGATGGGGTGATATTGCTAAAGAAAAGGCAAGGGATTCACAGCCTGTGATGGTATCCATGGGAATAATGGAACAAGTGGCGCAATTATTCACCACCAGTGCCACCCCTCCGCCCCTCCCCTTCAGTCTATCTTGCCTGAAGATATTATAATCAGGAGGAATTGCTGTAGCAATACCGGGATTAGAAGACTACCCTAACCACATCTTTGTCAGCATCAAGCATAGAGGCTTTTCCGTGACCAGGAGATCGTAAATACGGGCTGGACTCTGGCGTGACTCCGGCGTTAGTCCTGCGTGTCCGCAAGACGCGTCGGCTACGCGGAGAGCGACTATCCCCTTTTACAGAAGCTAGAGCGCAGCAGAGTGCTTACTACGAACCCCAAGATGGCCGCTGTCTGGGCTTCAACTCCCCGGGACCACGCTAATTATTTCTTATGTTTTCCAGGTCTTCAACCTTTTGCTGTAATGTAGAAACTTGTGCCTGAAGGGTGTTCACTTTGGTGGTGGTGTAATCAAAAGATGTGATATCTGGTTCAGCTGTGGAGAGCCTCTCTTCCATTTGAGGTCATCTGTTGTAAGGTTTTGTAATTTAGCATTCATTTCTTCCCTATATGGGCATAAAGTGCATATTTCTTCCAATAAAAGAACGATCCATTGAAACAGTAGTAAGATATTTTGTGAGGGATGGTGTCTTTTTTAAGTCATTTGGTAGATGCTTTCCCAGCAACCAGCATCAGAGGTGCTAAAACAGAACTGGATGAAGAGAAATTACCTCTGTGTAAAGATGCTGTTGAACCTTTCATCTTGGAGAACTGGGAAAATATAGAGGCGTTCTTAATCTAAGAAAAAATGGGATCAGTAATTCAAATGGAAGTTAAGGGGAACACACATGTGATATTTCTTCTGTGGAGTTTGTAGTGTATTAAAAGTCAGAGAGAACTTTATGCAAAAATAGCAAAGTACTTACAAATTGTCAGGATTTTTACCACAGTTTACATATCTTGACTATCACAATATACCAACATGACGCACTTATGAAGGAACCAACATCATGTACCCTGACGTTTGACCATATTACATGCTGTTGGTAATAGCTATCTGCAGCTAGTGTTTCTCAGTTAGTTTAGGTTAATAGCTTTTACCAATGGTTTACCATGCATATGCATATTCAGGTGCCATAAAAGTATCCAGAAAATCCACCAGAATAAGCATCAAGCACCTTGAGACCCTCACAGTCTGTGCTATACAAACTCCTGATTGAGTGATTGATAGATCAAGCAACCGGCATAGATGACCTCAACATGAACCTTCTGCTCCTCAACAAATTAATCCCCTGCACCTGTTTCTTGCTGTAAGCAATTAGACTGTGACCTTTGTGAATATTCTAAAGCACTTTCTAAAAGGCTGCCTCATGAAGTTAATTATCTGCACCTGTTCCTTGTTACAAACAATTAGAATGTGATCTTCATGAACGTTTTTAAAGCAGTCTTATTTAAAGACTGTCCACAGTCCTCCCCTTCACTTAGCCTCTTCACCTGCCACTTACCTGTTTCCCGGCTTCTAGGACTCTGGCTTGTTTAACTTGTAAATACTGTTGGTAGGGCTCTGCTAGAGAGGACGTGGGCGAAGCTAACCACATCCAAATTTGCTTGTGGGTTTTATGCGGAAATCATACTCACTACAGTTTCAGAACATTTGAGAAAGGAGCCTCTATGGACATTCTAAATGAAAACAAAACAACAACGAAACTAAAAGTTTGTTGAGATTTGAAAAGCTTTTGTGAGGTGATACCTTAAAATTTAGAGTTAATAGAATAAAGCCTAATTATTTGTTTACAGGTACCATATCTGCCGGTACCACTCCTCAGACTGTTTTGAATGCCTCAGCAGAGTTGCTGTTGAGTAGATGAGCTACATCCCCTTTGACTCTACACGCTTTCTCCATCCCAACTCCCATTCCCCTGGGATTTGCCACATGATCAGTGTCTCCTTCTGTAAACAAAGGGCAAGTTTTGGGAGGATTCGGGGCTAGTTTGCAGCCCCTTTTAAATCATCTGGGATACAGGTAGGTGGCTTATGACACAAATAGAAGTGTTTCACCATTTTGTTTGAGCTTCAAAACACAAGTACAATGAGGTTAAACAATGGGAATTTGTGCAGAGTATGAGTAAGCTAGAACAAACTCCTTATAATACTATATGAGTACAATTCAATACATCAGGAAGCTGAAATAATGTGCAATTAGAGATATAACTTTGCACAGGAAGACAGAGAGCTTTGGATTGTGCCTTCAAAATAGAGCCATTGCAGAAAGAAACCAGTACAAAAGCAATTGAATGCACACCTTGAAATGTTTATGGAGTCACTGCAATGGAGTGTCCAATAATGTGAGGAGCTGTGCTACCGGTGAAAAACATAGTGTGTGTTCCTTCTTGGTGACGAATATTAGATAGACAAGTGCCCTGCAATAATCGGAACTTTGCGCTCTAAAAACCTGAGTCCTTGAGTAGGGAAGCCACCGCAATACTGCATTGAACTCACACCATCCCAAGAAGAGACACTTGGACTCCAGAATTCTCTTTGGGAGTTAAGCCATGCTCTCTCCTATTTAATACTAATTCAGCATATAAGTGTCATTTATATAAAAAATAGAGTTGGCTGCAAATTGACCTCCAGCTTCCTTGTCTGAAAGGCAATGCAATAACTAAAACTTACTGTAGTGTCTTGTGAACAAAGAGAGATGCTGTATTTGAAGTTGACAAACGCCTTTATTCAAGCACCAAGTGATAAATAAACTGACCCCAGCCACAGCTCGCTGGCTATTCACCTTCTCCTAAAGCCCCGGCGCTCGACTTAGAACGTTGTCCGCGGTGACCTTCTACGTGATGTCACCTCGGTGTGTTCCACGGCAGCCATGGGGACAGGGGTGTCATAGATATGTTATGTCCTCCCTCCTGAGGTGGGAGATGCCCCACATCCCCATCAGCCATGGGGACAGGGGTGTCATAGATATGTTATGTCCTCCCTCCTGAGGTGGGAGATGCCCCACATCCCCCTTCTCTGGCAAACTCAAGAGGGCATACATATAGGGAAAATTCACATTACATGGTAACATATTGCTCCAGGTGTTTTGGGCAACAGACCACCCTTTGGCTAGTTCTGCATAGAGCGTGAGATTCCCCAGCACACATCCTCGCAGGAAGTTCACCCCCCTTCTTTGGGATTTCTTCCCCACTGGCCTCATTACCACTTTTTTCAGGAGGGGAGTGATATCTTACGACTCATCGCAGGTTCCATATCTTTCCCTCCTGGGTTTTCACTGCATTTTTAAACAATCTGACAATTCTCGTGGGTTTGGTAAACTCAGACCAACTCGCTTTTCCTGTGGGTGCTTTTATTTTTACAGTGTCTCCTACCTTAATCCCTACTTCTTTTACGGAGTGTAGTTTGTCAAACCTGTCTTTCCTCTCTATCATGGCTTTGTGCTGCCTATCCAACCCTTGCGATTCCCTAGAGTGTCCTGTCCACCCTTTCTGCCATCCCATCCACCCCGGTGAAAGCTTCGTGTTGGGCTTTCTAGCTCAGAGTAGTTCAAAAGGGGTGACCCCTGTTGTCTGGTGAGGGGTCAGGCGGTAGGCTTCCAGATGGTTTCCTATTTCGTCCTTCCAATTCAATCCATTTGTTCTTGCTAGTTGGATGCTTTCCTTAAGAGTTTTGTTGAATCGTTCTACCATTCTGTTGGTCTCAGGGTGGTACAACGCGCAGCGTTTGTGCACAATCCCATTGCTGAGGAATAGTTCTTTCAGGAACTCAATGACCACTTTGGTGGTAACCTCCGATACTATTTACACCTCTGGCCATCTAGAATATAGGTCTACTAGCACCAAGATGTACGGAGTGCGAACTTCACCCGTCAACTGACCTAATATGTCTAATGCCCCTTCTTCCCAAGGCCCCTACGGGGGTGGTCTACATTGCATGGGAGGCGTGTGTTATTTCAACACCTTGTTGCTGATGGCACATGGTATGCGGTCTCTTACTTTTCTCTCGATCATGTTTTCCATACTGGGCCACCAGTAGTCTTCCCGCATCCTCTGTTTGATCTTGGTAATCCCCATGTGCCCTTCATGGGCCAGATATATTAGGTAATTCCTCAAAGTGTTGAGAGGGACCAACCTCGTGCCCCGGAACAGACATTCATCAGCGACAGATAGTTCATTCCTGACCATCGAGAACGGCCGTGGGGTCTAATCTTGTTTGTCTTTGTGTTTCCAGTTCTCCTTTACCCTTCCACACACTGCCATCAACTGGTTATCCGCTTTAAGGGCCTCTTTCCAAATTTCTTCTCCAACAGCACCCTGGGTGATTATACACACCTTCTCTGCCTGTGTCTCGTCCTTGTCATCTTCATTCTCTTCGCCAACTTCATCTACTTCGTTACTCCCACAAGTTGCGAGAGGCAGTCTGCTGTGAGATTTCTTGTCCCAGGTACGTATTCAACATTGAACGTATACTCCTGTAGGTTTACAACCCAACGTCTGATTCTACTGGAGATCGCGTTGAGCCCTTTCTTGTTGAACACCTCGACCAGAGGCTTGTGGTCAGTTCTCAGGTTGAATTTGGTTCCCCAGATGAAGTCCCGGAGCTTGTTCATGGCCCAGTGTACCGCCAGGGCCTCCTCTATTACAGAGTAATTGACTTCTGACTTCTTAAGGATCTCGTTGCAAAGGCTATGGTCTCCTCCCCACTCTCACTCATTTGTGTGAGGACCGCCCGAGCCCTTTTGAACTCGCATCTGTCGTCAGCACAGTGTTCCTGTTGAGTATGAACGCTTTCAGGCTTGGGGCCACTGTTAGTGCTTTCTTCACATCTTCGAATTCCTTTTGGCACTCCTCATCCCAACTGAACGCCACCTCCTTTTTGAGCAATTGGCGTATGGCATAGGTCCTGCCTTAGACATTTTGCACTAACTTGCTGTAGAATTCCAGCATTCCCATGAACGATTTTATTTCCTCTTTGTTTATTGGCGGAACCAAATCCATGATGGTGTTTTGGAGTTCTGCTTTGGGCCGAATTCCTTCCGGTGTTACCTTGTGCCCCAAGAAGTCTAGCTCTTTGCATCCAATCTTGCATTTTTCTCTCTTCTCAGTCAAGCCTTGCTCTCTGAACCTCGTCAGCACTTGTCTCAATCTGGCATACTGTTGTCTGTCGTCTGCGCCAAAGACCAGCACGTCGTCTTGATAGCACAATACCCCAGGAATTCCTCTAAGTATGCTGCCCATAAGTCTCCGGAATACGGCCGCGGCCGAGACTAGACCGAACGGCATTCTCTTGAATTTGAAGGCTCCCATAGGTGTAACGAACGCCGTGAGCTCATGGGAATCTTCATGGAGCCTGATTTGGAAGTAGGCTGAGGTTAGGTCTAAGGTTGAGAATACTTTCGCTACTTCCAGCATACTCATCATTTGTGTGATGTTGGACAGCGGGAACTTGTCCACCACGACCTCTATGTTTAGTCCTCTGAGGTCAATGCATAGACGGACTGAACCATCTTTCTTTCTTGCTGCAACGATCAGCGCCAGCCACTCTGTTGCCTCCACCGGTTCAATGACACCTAGGTTGCACAGTTTCTCTAATTCTGTTTTGACTGCTTCTTGTATGGCTATGGGGGGGTTTATTACTTTTGCCACTACTGGCACTGCATGCTCCTTCAATTTTATTTTGTGGGAGTAATTTCTTAGACACCCTAGTTCCCCTCTGAACACTTCCTTGAACTCCGCTTCACTGCTTTCCCAATTCCCACATCTCTTGCACTAAGATCTGTGGGAGTTTGTTGGGGTTTAGGTATACACCTAGATCTTTTTGTGCTTGCCATCCTAGTATGTTGTCCCCTTCTAGTGATACATACGCTTTAGAGACTGTTAATCTGTCCTTGTAGCCTACGGTGCCCCAGAAATGACCTTTCATGTTGACTGACTGACTGACTGAAAGATTTATAAATCGCGCTTATTCCGAAGCTTCTTGGCACTATAGAACGAAAGACTCACAGAAGTAGCCTGATTAGACCATGGTGAAAAGCCATGTTTTTAAAGCTTTCCTGAAGCTGGATCTATTAGTGTCAGAGCGCAGCGATAAGGGCAAAGTGTTCCACAGTTTCAATGCCTGGTAGGAAAAGGACTTGCCGCCCCACCAAGCTCTCCTTACTTTGGGCACACCTATTAGTCCCTGACCACTGGACCCTAGTGTGCGGGACGGCATAAACCGAGGAAATAGATTTGTTATGTCTTCTGGTCCTGTGGTGTTGAGGGACTTATGGACCAAACAGAGAGGTTTAAATTGGACTCTGCGCCTAACAGGAAGCCAGTGAAGCTGCCGTATGGCAAGTGATGTCGGATTACGCTTAGGGAGATTCAGTAGTACTCTGTCTGCCGCATTTTGGATCGATTGTAGTTTTGCGAGCTGTTTTACACCTGAACTTAGGTACAGTGCATTGCGGTAGTCCACGCGGGACATTACAAGGGCTCCCATCACTGTTTTCCTCAAAATGAGCGGAATGTATGGCAGGATTTTTCTAAGGACCTTGATTGTAAAGAAACAGGTCAAAGTAACCTGGCTGATTTGAGCTGTACAGGTTAGTTCCTTGTAAACCATAAAGCCGAGGTTCCTCACCTTCTGTGCTGGGACTGGGCATGTACCGGCTTCTGGAGGCCACCAGAGGTGACTCCAGATGGAGGGTTTTTGACCGATTTCAATCACTTCCGTTTTTTCCATATTGAGTTTTAGGAAATGCCTACTCATCCAGCTCTTGACGTCAAGGAGACAGCTACGGAAATGCTCTGCAGTGGCTTCCACCATCTGCGAGAGTGACACTACTAATTGTGTGTCGTCAGCATAAGACACTAAACGCAGATCGTGCGATTTAATTAACACTGCCAGTGGAGTTACATATAAGTTAAAAAATGTAGGGGAGAGCGCAGACCCCTGAGGCACACCACATGGAAGCGAGTATTCTCCAGATTGGAGACCTCCCCAGTGTATTTGCTGTACTCGGGCATCTAGGAAGGACCTGAGTAGAGTTAAGGCAGTGTTTGTAATGCCTAGTACTCCTAATCTATTCAGTAGGATCCCATGATTGACAGTATCAAATGCTGCCGTTAGGTCTAGCAAGATAAGGGCAGCTCTTCCTCCATCATTCATAGTCCTCCGGATCTCCTCCGTTGCCATAATTAAGGTAGATTCGGTGGAATGGCATGGCCTAAAACCATGTTGAGTGGCATATAATAACTTGTGTTGGTCTACCAATTCCATAAGCTCCTTATCATAACCTTTTCAAGGATCTTGGCCGGCATTGGTCGGCAAGATATTGAACGATAATGCTTGGGTTCACGGGTTCCAAAGCTTCTTTCTTTAGGATGGGCCTTATACATGTTTTTTTCAATCTGAAGGGAACATACCTGATCTGATAACCTCATTTAACAGGGGGTATGAGTCATGCTGATAGTCTCAGGTACCAGGTGAAGTATGTAGGGAGGGCAGGGGTCCAGAGGTGAGCCGGATTTTATCTGGGTTAGCAAGCTAGCTACCTGTTTTTCTTCTAAAAGCGAGAATTGAGAAAGTTGGTTGGTCGCTGTTCCTGTAGAATCCCTGTTGTTAAATGCAATGGTGTTAGATAAGTTATGAAGATCATCATAGACCGCTTGTACTTTATGCTGAAAAAACGAGGCCACATTTTCAACAAAATTCTGATCTGGAACAAAAATGTTGTCACGGGGGCTCCTAGCTAGGTGTGAGACCGTTTTGAATAATTCCTTGGGGGAATTAGAGGCCTCTTGGATTTTCCTAATGAAATAGGCCAATTTGGCCTGTTGTATTTTAAACTTATATTCAAGTAGAAAGGAAGTGTATTCCTTCCTACTTTGAGGGCTATAATCGGATCTCCAAATCCGCTCAGAGTGCCGGCATTTGAGTTTAATTAGTTTGACATCGGGAGTATACCATGGGGAGGTAGCTGAGCGCCTTCTAGGTTTGTTGGTTTCCTCTGAGGCTAACTCATCTATTACCTGGCTAATCCAAGTATTGAAGTTAATAGCCGCACTATTGCTATCGTAGATATCATGTGGAGGAGGTTTTTGCAATAAGGCATTGGCAAGTTGACTAGCTTGGATTTTCTTCCAAGAGCACATTTTAACTGGGAGGGAGTGATCCCTTTGGCGTATAATAGAGAGATTAGTTTGAAGATTGAAGGAGATGACTGCGTGGTCTGACCATGGACCTGGGAAGACAGATGTAATTCTAATTTGATCATTGTTCGTAAAAATGCCATCCAACGTATGGCCAGCTAAATGCGTTGGTTTTAGAACTATCTGCTCCATCCCAAAACTTTGGAAATTCTTGATTAAGGTAGCAGCTTCGGCGTCGTTATTCTCTTCTAAATGAAAGATAAAGTCACCAAGGACCGTGAAGGTGGGTGAATCAACAGTGGATTCTAAGAAGGTTTGAAGCACTTTGATGAACTGGGCTCTTGGTCCCGGGGGCCTGTAGACTAGTAGGCCTGACAGAATTAGTTGATTTCTGTCCTTGACTCTAAACGTCAGGGACTCAGCTTCAAGACCTAGATGTGAAAGAAAATTTACTTTTAGATGGGAACGATGAATAATGGCAATTCCTCCCCCCATTGCGCCAGTTCTGTCCACATGTTCTACAGCGTAGCCGATAGGAACGGCTGCATTCCAATCCGGTCCTGACGAATCGGACGCCCAAGTTTCGGTAAGGAAGATCAGGTCGGCCGAGTTGTCTGTTATTAGCATTCCTACCTCGTGTTTATGCCTAGGCATTGATCTTACATTGATTAGTATACATTTTATTGTTTTTTTAGAGTAGTCATTATGACAGCTAGTGGTAGACGAGTTGTTAGTCACATTGTTGGACCTTGTCTCTGAACTGTTAGTAAGTTGATACCCATCTGTAGGATATGATGAAATATCATTAAGCTTAAAACCGCATGTAGAACAGGTAGCGGTGCTAATAGCGTCATGGTCAAGCATGATAGTTGGGTTACTACAGGTCCTAGGTTTTAGTTCCAGTAGGGTGTTTCTGGAAATGGTAATTTTAGCGGCAGTATTTGTTGAGCAGGCAAGGGGTTGGGCGCTGGGCGCGGGCCCGGCACGGACAAGCGCAGACAAGCTTGCCTTTGGCGCACGGCTGCGCGCGTCCGCTGCGCCCGCTGCACCCGCTGCGCGCGTCCGGCCAAGCACAGGGCTAAGTAGGCTCTCCCCGGAAGTCACGGCAGCTAGAGCGCGTCCCCACCTGTCCCAAGATGACGGATGTGCTCTTTCCGGAGACCCGGAATTGCCCTGCTCTCCCTCCGCAACAAATGGGACTTCCCGCGGCGGAACAGGGATAACGGGCACTAAGGTACTGTTGTGGTGGCATTATTAGAATTGTGCAAGTGCTCAAGCTAATTTTAAAGCGTAACAATTATTAAAATAAAATGTAGTAATCACGTACAAAACGTAGTAATAACGTTTAAAAACAAATTGCAGCAAATTATCTCAGCAGCAGCTTTCCTAGTTTGAAACCTAAGGACAAATTTAGTTGCTCTATCAGCTATGGGTTGACCACCATAGCACCATAGCCCCTCGGCCTGACATCCATTTTGCTCAATTTGAGTTTCCCTTTGGCCACCCTTTTAAATTCTTTGGCATTTATAATTGTTATCTTAGAACAAGAGTCAAACATGGCCTCCAACCCTGTAAAATGTGGGTCCATACTAGTATTGATGCCCGGATGGCTGGCGCAAGTCGCCTCTTAGTTCCCATTCTGAATAGTTACCAAAATAAAGAGACGGGCGCTGGGAGCCGGAGTCACAAGAACAGGATTTATTTCTCATGAGGAGAGCCTGTCATTTCGGACACGAAACACAGTGTCTTTCGGGAGGTGCTCTAACAAGTGAGCTGCAACGTCGTCTTTTATACTTTACAGAACACTTAGCATTACAATCATGACATTGTGAAACACGGAAAGGACATCCCCATGATCCTCGTGTCAATCCTACCCCACATATGTTCACAATAGGGACCCTTGACCTGCTGATAAGAGGGGAGGGTAATCACGCAGCTGAGTGTTCCGCCAACTTTTAGGATGTGTGCGCCTGATCATAGCCCAGGGGGTGGGGTGCCCAGGATCAATAGTGGGTCCTTTGAAGAGGAGTGATTCCATACAATAGGCTTAGGCGATGACCTCAGACATGTGTGGACAGTCAATCGCGGAGGGAGGGTTTACTAACAGATGGGTTATTCATGAAAGGAGAGGAGGTGCTGGTCAGGCGCGGCCGTGACTCCCAAGGACAGGGTCTTGCAGAAGAAGAAGGTTTATGACTTGCCCGTGTGAGGGAGAGGGGAGGGGGAGCCAGGGTGTGTACAGGGACAGAGTCGCACAGAGAGAGAGATGTCTTATGACTCGTGCGAGAGAGAGCGGGGGCAGTCAGGTGCAGCTGGGGAGGGCTACGTCAGCTAAGGCGAAGGATGCCTCTTCAAGAGGGAATGGGGGGTTTGCGTGGGTCAAGCAGGAGGGTTGCCTTTCAGGGCAGGGTCGCGCAGAGGCAGAGGGTTTCATAGTCTATGCATGTGAGAGAGGGAGGGGGGTTCAGATACGCGCAGAAGGGAAGCCGGTGATTCTAATGAGCAGGAAAAAAGGCCAGGGTGCCTAAAATGGCTGTCATGTACATATGGGTGCGGGCTTTTACTGGCAGAGTGATGCGGTCAATAGTTTACGGTATTCATGGTGCTTACAGGGAGAGGAGCAGGAAAATGGGATAATGAACGCTGTTTATGTACATCAATTTCTCAAATTTCCACAGTCGCCCCTTTTTACATTACAGAGTTCATTTTTGTAATTGATGGGGGTACAAAAATACACAGGCGTGGTTGAAGAATTGGCATTTGTCAAATATTAACATTCGGCATATAATCATGGACAGTCGATGTGATTGGCAGGATGCAGCACATAGGAAATTGCATTTGTCGAGTTCCTAACATTCAAACGCACTACATAGCATAAATGTATCTGACTTAAAAAATGCGACCAATGAGCATCTTGACCAAGTAGCTGAGGGCGGAATTCAGTTCAATACACAAGATCTCTTCGTCACAGTGTCTTTTTAGCAGTGAGCCATCACTGGTAGGCTCTAGTCCGTATCCTCTCGTTGGCGCTGTTGAGCACCGGCGGTGGAGCTATAGGTCCAGCTCGTATTCAACCTTTCGCGTTGCAAGGTGCGGTCTGTCCTCTGCTGTTAGACCACAGTCCTGTTCCCTAACCAGTCCTTTTAGTGGTGCCTTATGCTCGGCACCTATATTTCCGTGGCAACACCCTATTTCCACTTGAATGCCGTTCCTTTTGGCGTGAAGTCACATGGAAAAAGAGGGTGGGTGTGGTTCAAATAGTCGATAGGAGAGAGAGCGGAGTTGGGTCAGAGTTCCTGGGACACACAAAAGGGACCAGGGGAGCAAAGGATAACAAGCAGGCAGGCCCATCAATCGGGCCCAAAGAAGGGGGACGGAGACTCCAGGCACACGTGGGTTAGCAGACGGAGGGCTTCAGGGCAGCCCGTCAAGTTTCATTTTCCACGTTTGAAATTGCTGTCTCGTCCCGTATCTTGTTGCTCTGCAGCTCCACCTTTGGTCGAGGTCACATGTGTCTCAAGATCTGCAGCTAGGCTGTACATCACGTCTGACCCTTCTCCTCCGGTGATCGCAAATCTTTGAATAGGTACAAAACAAGCTTTTAGAGAACTGGCAGACGAAGACATTTATGCATGTGAATTCCTCCCTTAATCCTACGCACTTGGGAGATACGCTCATCGGTCACAGTCAGAGGTCTATTACCAAGCAGTGCATATGTCAACATTCCTACTGTGTTCATGCCAAGTGTATTCATCGTCTATTCATGACATAAATGTATAGAAATAATATTCCCATCAACTGCGCATTTCATCAATTACAACATTCTGGAACTTCCAGTGGAGACTTGCCTTTCAAACCCAAGCCTTTAACAGTCTAACATTTCCCTTCAAGGCTGGCTTAACCTTTCCAAACAAGGCGGGGGCGCTATCATCGAGATTCGAGAGTCACGTAAAACAGGTTTTTCTCGAGGGACGACGGTTACTCATGGTCATCATGTTTATATCCGGGACAGCAGCTGGGGTCAATCAAATGGGGCGGGGATGCTTCGGGCATTAGCGCTTGGGTGCAAAGGGAGTGGGACAATCTGGGCATTGGGGGTCAATCTAGACATTGACGCTAGTTTCTAACAACAATAAAAATAGGGTGCCATTGACATATAGTTCCCCTTTTAAGAGGGCCAGATTAGGGGGCCGTAGTCGTCTTACCTGTCCTTTCTTTCTTAGCCAATTCGAGTTCATTCATTTTGTAGAAAGGAGAGGTAGTAGCATGGCGAGGTACAATCATTTTAGTTTCTGTCAATTTCGCTGAACACCTTCGCGTTCAATAAGTATCCAATCGGACTGGTGCCAGCGAGGCACGACTTTACCATAAAAAGGAAGAGGAAATAGGGAGACTCTCATAGAGAGTGAGAGTCGTCCGCAATCTAAACGAGCCATTTGGTACACGTATGACATGTAGAGAGAGAGAGAGAGACAGAGTGAGGGAGAGAGATAGAGAAAGGGAGAGACGTGTACAAAAATAGGTCATTTAGTGCGTTCACAACACAGAACAGTAGGGGGTCAGGTAACGGAGAGACGCAAACAAAGAAAGAACATAAACCCTTACAGTACACACACACACAAACTCAGACGAAGGAAGACAGTACCTGTATTACATATATAAGACATTCACAACAAAACAGAAAACAACAGTTGGCCAACAAGGTCTATATATATCCTACTTATCTTTTACTATCCTATTTACCTACGTGCTTAGCTCTTTCTACCTTTCCCTCCTTTTCCCTCCTTTTCCCTCTCGCTTGTTATCTCTTCGAGCGTTCTCAATTGCCAATACTTACACCTCGGTTAGTCGATCAGAAATGAACCTGGTCGCGCTATTTACCCATGGTTGGATTTTAAACCGTTTTCCAGTTTCTTCCTTTGGTGGGAAGTTCTTCAGGCTGAGGCAACGGCAAGTATTGATCGGGAGAACAGTCGGACAGCTTGGCTAGATCTATAAGAGTGTGAGAAGGGGGGGGCAGTACATTTTGAACTTCAACAACATTTCTAACTTCCCAGACGGGTGCAGTCTTGGTAACCCTTACCCGTGCACTTTTCTTTTGTCCTTTCCCTACCTAGTCAAACGTCTAGTTACATTCTCTAACGTGTTATTTCGAGTCAATTTTCATCATACAGTACCCGTCAAGTCTCTATGTCAGTCCATCCTCCCAGTCGCTATGTTCTAAGGAGGAACAGTCATGTTTAAGTCTACGTCTTTTAAAAACTTATCGTCATAAGGACTATGCTCATATTCCCTCCTTCCCTTTTTCGTCGGTGGTTCGATCATCGTTCTCCCATACTTCAGCCGATGTTCCAACGCGACCTGCAGAAGGGAGGAGAAAGAAGGGGGTGGGGGGGCAGCATTCAAACCACATCAGCATGCAGTAATCCGAAAAATGTTTTTACCTACCACATACTCGACCTATCTCCACGTAGTGCATTTCTTTACCATCTCGGCCTTTAAGCCCAGAGGGACCAGTAATGTCAGATAGATAATCATTGACGATCTGTGTATCTACATGAGTTACTTGGTCGCGACCCCTTTTGGTTGTGTGCAAGGGTGGCGGTCAGGTGGTATTTCTGTGGTGTCGTTTTAAAGCGTCTAAAACACTTTTCCGGCTGCCTGTGACACATAATGTAGCTGCTAAATATCGGGTCCTTTTTAATCTTCAGCCTTCATCATACTTTCTCGTTGCTCACAGTAGTAATACATTCAAAACTCATTAATGCAACCGCTACAACTATGCTTTCTTTTTCAAAATACTTTTAATAAAAAGTGCTGGTGTATAAATACAGGCCTACAACCCAGTGGACCGGCCACGGAGCAGATTGGAACTGTACATAAGAAGAACGAAGTTGGTGGCAGTTCATTGCATAAAGTGCGGCAGTGCAATAAAATCGTATCGAACTTTCCTACAGAGCAAGCATGATGCATGTCAAGAATTCAGTTCTTCAATTAATTCATTAATTCATTATCCAAATGCTCATTCAGTGCCTAAATTATACCAATTCATTGTTCCCAATCATAATTAGTACCCACCCTAAATCAGTTCATTGTCCAAACACATGATCAATATCTGTATTGCTTTCTTCTCTAAGCACATAATCACTATCCATCTTATCGACTTTCATTGTCCAAAAATGCATACATATCTCAGAGCATAAATATTCGAGCAATCCGGGTGAACAGAGAGTTCGAAAGTTTCGTTTCGTGTATCGGCGCCATTTTGGGCGAGGTCAGGCCGGTTCCAGTATAGTCAGAATGTCTCCAATGACTCCTGGTTGGAACCAGAACCTTCCGTTGGCAGTTCAAAAAGTTTTTCGCAATGTGGTAACAGTCTAACAATTTGGACCATCAGTCAAAGAGTGGGGAGGGCGGCAACAATTTTCCTACCGGGTCATTCTGGTGTTCCACCGGAACAGATCAAGTCTGTACCTTGGCTGTGTTTTTAGCCATTTCCAAACTGAGGCTGGCGCCGGCAGGAGTGCGTCGATGTCGCGGGTCCCAGTGAGGGGGACGGGGGCGCCCATGCAGAGGGGTCGGGGGGCCCCCCGGCTCTCATAGAATCTTCAAAGTTGAGGAGAGAAGGCATGGGGCGTGTGCCCGTCCCGGGCAAAAGACCGCTTTTCGATGTGGACCCTCTTTAAGTAAGAGCGTTGGGGTGTCGCTGGAAGCCTCCACCTGGAGGGAGGTGGGGGAGGCTCGTTCGCGACGCCTCCCCCTTCCAGCGACCCTGCGCCGTTCCTCGGCTCCACCGCTTCGGTATTGGCCGTGCCGGCTATTGAAGATGGGGGGGGGGTCGGTGGCTGAGGCAAGACAGCCCCCCCGTGGCCTGCAGGGCAGCAGAAGAGGAGAGAAGGAGAGGCCATCACGGTTTTCTGGGCCGTCCGCCCCACAGCCTCCCCTTCCGACTGCGGCCAGGCGAGCCCCGCATGCCTCGAGGCCTCGCCTTCCGGATGGGCGTAACCGCGGACCTGTGGCACTTCGGGAGTTTCCGGAATGGGGGTAGGTACCTATTGATTTGTATCTATTTCATGTGACCGTTATTTGGGCGTGGTGGGCAATGAGGCAGACATGTTTGGAGCAGGAGTAGGCAGCAGAACCTAGCTACCTCGTGGCTGTCTTGCTGTCAAAATTTTCGCCATTTTATATTTCTTATTACGAACTGTTTCTTATGTTACTTATTTTTAGTGAAGTCAAAAGCTCATCAGGGGGTTACTGACTTAGCCTGATTTCTTTTTATTTTTATTCTTCTTTTCCTTAGCGTGTCTCGAGCTAAAGTTTCTTGTTAATAGGGTGCGGTGATCACTTCATATTTTTATGTGTCCTTTTCATTAGGGGTACTCCTGGACGGACCAGACGAGTTACCTCCAATAAATGGTCCGGGGTGGAACTAGATTATCGATCAAAAGGGGAACATATATTCCTTCATTAGGGTATCATCCTGGACAGACCAAACGATGTACTTCCACTTACTAGGGTAGCCTCCTGGACGGACCAGATGGTCTACTTCCACTAAATGGCCCATGAGTGGGGAGCATATGTCCTCCATAAGGGTAGCCTCCTGGACGGACCATGCGAGCTACCCCCCAAATAAACAATCAGTGGGGAGTGGGTAGGACTGACGAGTTCACAAAGGGGCATAGCCTACCCTTTACTACTTGCAAAGACTAGACAGAATATTTCTATTCCACGTTGTTTGCAAATAGAAAATACCTCAAACGAAACAATTCCTGGAACAACAATGTCCAGGCAACCAATCAATCAGTGGGGAGAAAAACAGGCATGACGGATTACAACGGGGACAAACGTCTGCATTACCTGCCCTTCGCTATCCATAAAGGAAGACAGAATATTTCTATTCGTCTCTGTTTGTAGACAGGGAAGATCTCAAAGAGCAACAATCGATTATTAATCGATTCCAAACAATCAGTGGGGAGAAAAGTAGGCATGACGGATTACAACGGGGACAAAAGTCTGCATTACCTACCCTTCTCTATCTGCAAAGAGGGGCGAACGTTCCTATTCACCGCCGTTTGCAAACAGAGAATGTCTCGTTCTCAAGAAGAGAACCAATATTTCAAGTAGCATCCAAAGCTAAATGAACCAATAACAACAATATCAGTATACAAATACCGATTCCAATACAATCAATCAACCAATCAGGTGGATAGAACCACCCTACCAATCAGGCGTAAAAACACCCTACTTAATCTTACCCGGACCGGACCATGCGGATAGTTCTTCGTCTTCCCCTTCCAGCGCCCGATCGTTCTCTTACTCTATGCAGCATTCCTGTGGGCTTCCAGTCAGGACAGTAGGTCACTCGAGAGAGGTTCGTTCAGAATCGGTGAAGTTCATTCAATCGGCAGCCGGACGAGGGCCCTCTCAAGGCAGGTATACTCCGATCATTTAGATATTCACCTCATCGTCTGGATCTCTCTTACTGGACCTCATGTCACTGATGGACCCCGCGTTGGGACGCCAATTGTAAAATGTGGGTCCATACTAGTATCGATGCCCGGATGGCTGGCGCAAGTCGCCTCTTTAGTTCCCATTCTGAATAGTTACCAAAATAAAGAGACGGGCGCTGGAAGCCGGAGTCACAAGAACAGGATTTATTTCTCATGAGGAGAGCCTGTCATTTCGGACACGAAACACAGTGTCTTTCGGGAGGTGCTCTAACAAGTGAGCTGCAACGTCGTCTTTTATACTTTACAGAACACTTAGCATTACAATCATGACATTGTGAAACACGGAAAGGACATCCCCATGATCCTCGTGTCAATCCTACCCCACATATGTTCACAATAGGGACCCTTGACCTGCTGATAAGAGGGGAGGGTAATCACGCAGCTGAGTGTTCCGCCAACTTTTAGGATGTGTGCGCCTGATCATAGCCCAGGGGGTGGGGTGCCCAGGATCAATAGTGGGTCCTTTGAAGAGGAGTGATTCCATACAATAGGCAGTAAACAGTTTCTCCTGGCTTAGGCGATGACCTCAGACATGTGTGGACAGTCAATCGCGGAGGGAGGGTTTACTAACAGATGGGTTATTCATGAAAGGAGAGGAGGTGCTGGTCAGGCGCGGCCGTGACTCCCAAGGACAGGGTCTTGCAGAAGAAGAAGGTTTATGACTTGCCCGTGTGAGGGAGAGGGGCGGAGGAGCCAGGGTGTGTACAGGGACAGAGTCGGACAGAGAGAGAGATGTCTTATGACTCGTGCGAGAGAGAGCGGGGGCAGTCAGGTGCAGCTGGGGAGGGCTACGTCAGCTAAGGCGAAGGATGCCTCTTCAAGAGGGAATGGGGGGTTTGCGTGGGTCAAGCAGGAGGGTTGCCTTTCAGGGCAGGGTCGCGCAGAGGGAGAGGGTTTCATAGTCTATGCATGTGAGAGAGGGAGGGGGGTTCAGATACGCGCAGAAGGGAAGCCGGTGATTCTAATGAGCAGGAAAAAAGGTCAGGGTGCCTAAAATGGCTGTCATGTACATATGGGTGCGGGCTTTTACTGGCAGAGTGATGCGGTCAATAGTTTACGGTATTCATGGTGCTTACAGGGAGAGGAGCAGGAAAATGGGATAATGAACGCTGTTTATGCACATCAATTTCTCAAATTTCCACAACCCAGTTTCTTCAACCGTTATCATGTCCTTAGGGTTGCTGATTTGTCCGCTCTGCACATGCAAGACAATTTCATCGCACACCCGTGCAGTGTCATCCTTCCCCTGCTTCTTGTAACCCTGACCACTTATGCAGTACTGTCTAAAAGGACCCTTTCTGACACACTTACTGAACGTATATTTCAATGCAGGGCACTCCTTGTCAAACGCCATGTATCCCTGTTTGCCACACCTATAGCAGCTGCCCTTGAAACTCCATCCCCCTTTGTTCTCCTTCTGTTCTTTCTGTTCTTTCTGCACATTCTTCTGCTCCTTAACACACCTTCGCCTTCGCCTTCGGCCACCACTTCACTCACTTTAACTTTGTTCTCGCTGTTCTTGCTTTCATTGTCTTGCTTAATTTCACTAACCCACTGCATCATGTGTTCTACCTGCTTAGCTACTATAAGTACCTCCCTTAGTGGTGGATCATCTTTTAACCATTGCTCCTCCCGCACACGCTCAGTCCTGCATGTTAACACAAACTGTCTCTAATCCTTTCCTCGGATGCACCCCCAAACTTGCACGTGGCAGCTAGCTTACGTAGATCTGAGACAAAATCTTCAAAAGTTTCCCCTTCTTTCTGCCCCCTTTTCCCAAAATGGTACCTTTCCATAACTGTAAATGCTAGTTTTGGGAAGGTAGTGTAGATCTAGTTTCTTGAGACTAACTTCGAATTCATTCAATCCCCTTGCTTCCTGTGCACCCAGTTCTGGGAGATGTTCTAACATCCTCTCCTTCCTGTTGTTATCATACAGTTCCTTTTCCCGTCAGGTGACAGGAACTGCTAGAAAACAGCCAAGTGGTACTTCCAGCCTCCTAGGGCTACGTTTACTGATGCGTGGTTATCCTCACTTTGCCAAAGTCTTCCTCACACTTCCCCGTGACTCCGCTGAACCTGCCTGCCTCACGACGAGTAGCCAGGTGCAGGCTTTCGTCATACACCTTGTCTCCTCGAGACCTCCCCGTGGGGCGCTTTCCTGGCCTCCCCCGCAGTCTCTCTTCGATCCGAGCGGTGGCAAGCGTCCACTGCTCTTCACCCTCGCCTGCATGCGCCACGAACTCCCAAATATTCCTGTCACTCTCCTCTCGCTGATGCAGTCCCCTGCACCCCCTTGCTGCTCCGCCACACTCACCGGAAGATAAGGGCTGAGACTTCTCTTGTCCACGTCTTGACCTGCTCTACCACAGCGCTTAGACCCAAGGGTGTTGATACCGACTTCTCTGCCTTACCGCAGTTCTCCATATACAGCGGTGGAAGTCTCGACCTCACCCGCACAGGAGCAGTGACGATGGCACCAGTACTTCCTTTTCCTCGAGCGGTGAGTTCCTCCAGTTTTCTCTGTTTTTCAATAATTTTTCCTGGTTCCGTTGATAACCTCTTATTGTTTATTCTCCCTCAGCGTGTTGGGGTCATGGTTTTGTCCCGTAGTCCTCGTCTCCAGTGTGGTGTCTCGTGAACCAAGAGAGACGCTGTATTTGAAGTTGACAAACGCCTTTATTCAAGCAAATCCAAGCGATAAATAAACTGACCCCAACCACAGCTCGCTGGCTATTCACCTTCTCCTAAAGCCCCGGCGCTCGCCTGAGAATGTTGTCCGCGGTGACATTCTACGTGATGTCATCTCGGTGTGTTCCACGGCGACCGCAGGGACAGGGGTGTCATAGATATGTTATGTCCTCCCCCCTGAGGTGGGAGATGCCACACTTACCTTCTTCAACGTCTACATAGCCCCGCTAACAGCCATCGTCAGATACCACAGACTCAACATCATCTCCTATGTTGATGACACCCATCTTATCATCTCCCTCACCAATGTGCCCACATTCACAAGAAACAACTTCCACAACAGGATGAAGGCTGTCGCCACCTGTGTGAAAGACATCTGCCTCAAGCCCAACTCGTACAAGACCCAAGTCCTCATCCTGGGGCCCAACACCTCTGCTTGGGCCGACTCCTGGTGGCCCATCATGTTAGGAATCCCCCCACACCCACGCAAAAAAACTTAGCATCATACTGGAATCCTCGCTCATTACGAACCACCAGATCAACGCCATCTCCTCATCATGCTTTCATACTCTTCACCTGCTTATAAACGTCTTCAGTTGGATCCCCACTGAGGTTAGAAAGTTGGTCACCCACGCACTCATCAGCAGCAGACTCTACTACGGCAACACACTCTACGAAGGTGTCAACCAGAAATTCCTCAGGATGTTCAAAACGCTGCAGCCAGACTGTTCTACAACATCTGCCACCACAGCCACATATCTAAACACCTATGAAAACTCACCTGACTCACAGTCAACAAAAAAGTCACCTTCAAGCTCCTCAAAGCCCTCCGTGACGCCGGACCAGCATACCTGAACCACCATCTCTCATTCCACATACCCACTAGGCCTGAGCAGTAAATTCTGTTCCGCTCGCGGAATTTGAGGAATTTGGGTAATTTTGCATTCTGCGGAGAACGCAAAATTGCCCAAAATTCAGTGTTCCACGCCTTCGTGAAATTTTTTGCTTGTTCGCGTTCTCAAATGCATGTTCGCAAGATATTTCCCCTCGAGCATGCAAACAGCGATTGCGAACAGCAAAAAAGCATCGCGAACAAGCAATTCCTCATGTTTGCGGAATTTCTGTGTGTTCGCAGAGATTTTTTACCATTTCGCTGAGATTTGCGTAACACGATTACACAAATTCCGCCCACCCCTAATACCCACCAGACACCTCCGCTCCTCTCAACTGGCCCTCGCCACTGTCCCTCAGACCCACAAGACCAGGACTGGAAAGAGATCCTTTTCCTACCTCGCTGCCAAAACCTGGTACACCCTTCCTCTCCACCTGAGGCTATCCCCGTCGCTGACCCTATTCAGGAAGGATCTGAAAACTTGGCTCCTCGATTGAACCTTAGCGCCTAGTCGGACTTGCAGCACCCCCCTGCGCCTTGACAGCCTCACGGTTGAGTAATTGCACTTAAGAAATACTGATTGATTGATGGATTGACTGAAATCAATTTCACAAAATAGTAAATTGACATATGGAATATTTTTATATGCTGTGACTTTATTAACCCTAACAAAACGCCTTTTATTTCCATTTTTCAGTTATCCTATTGCAGACTGTCTGTCCTAGAATAGTTATATCTTTGTGTGGCATCATCAGAGCAAACTCTGCTTTACCAAGGTTTCTTTGTTATTTCTAGCCCAAAGAAACCTTTCATACCCCATTCATATAATAAACATCAATTTATGTATTCTTTCATGCATGGTTATGTTTAAAAATTATCAGCGACCAAATCACTCATCTCAAAATTGTTAATCATAACTCATAGCACAAACATCCACCGTGTGCAGATCTTTGAAGGTATGCATAAACAAAGTAACTTAACGTAAGGATAAATAATGTAGGGTGGTGAGAGCTTTAAAATACTTCCATATGTGAACATTTATAATACAATCTCAATCAGTATGATGTCTGCCTGTGGAATTTCTCTTTTTCCTTTTTATTTCCATGGTCAGCAATTCCTCCTTGACCTTGGCACTTTTAAGAAAACATTTTTTAATCTTATATATACTGTCGGTGATTAAAGCAGTCCGAGGTATTCCATTGTGTCTCTGTGGTGTCCATTTCTATGGCCTGTTTATCCTGCAAATTAAGTTATAGGTAAAGAAAAGCCTTAACCTCGCTCCATTTTCACATTCATTGTTTCTCCAATGTGAACAACCACGGCACTGTTTTTTTTTATAACTGATGGCTTTACAAAGTGATTTTACAGTTTGGAAATTAATAAATTAAATATTCTTACATATTAATAGTATTAAATTTTATGTTTGGTACTATGCCGCTCTAGACTGGACACAGGCCATTTGATGTATAATAAAAATGTGTTTTTGCTCAGCATTTTTCCATCATATGCACATGACAAACCTAGTAGCTTTATTATGTTATCCCTTGACTTCAAATCTCACTTTGCTCAAATATTGATATTTCATTAAGAAAGAGTAGCTTTAAGATAAAGTCAGGGCAGCATGTATGAAGGAACTGCTGATAATGAACACATTATGGGGTCTACATGAACTGCATTTTGTAGTAGTTTAACAGTACTGTAGTATTACCACTAAACTAACTAAAATATGCTGTTCCCAAATCTACACGTAGAGGACTCTGCCTCTGCAACTTTGATCTTTTCCATGCAAAGATCTCATCTTCTACTATGGAGATCTCAGAGCACATATGCATATGCTTTTGTAGTAAATATGATGGTGGATGGGGCTGGAAAATTGGCAATACTTAGTACTAAATAGGAGGGGTTTAGGGAGCAGTATGTAGGGGTTAACTGCAGGTTTTGGAGCGGTTAATAGATCGGCATGCCCCCACCCACAAAAGAGTAAGCCCATTGGTATTCACAAACTACCCTTCTATCATTATTACAGCCAAAAAGGACCTTAAACAGTTGTAAATGGACTCTAGCTTGAGTATGCCCAGCAGCACACATGGCCAATCACTGTTACTGCAATACCTTTCCCATAGAAAATAATGGAGGGAGAGGCCTACAATCAAAGCCCATTGGAACTATATATTAAAATCTATTAAAATATTTACTTTATTGTACAGTATTGTATTAACCTATATTAAACTTAAAAGAGAATGTAGCATTAATATTTATTAAAAATAATGTTAGCAATTTTATACATCACTTACTCCATGTGTCAGCAACAACTTGTAAAGGCTGACGCCACATTTTGTAAGTGTTAATGTGAATAACTATTCTAGTGGCGTGTCCTGCTGTAACATATGCTTTGCAATTTTTTCTTGCTATCTGACTAATGGTGTAGAGTGGTATACTGAGTCTGGCCCGCTGGATCACAATGTATTTGTTCCTGCTTTTGACCTTTTTTCAGTGGCACTTTTCCCTCATCCTTACTGTGTTTTGACTGGAAGTCTTCTGATCCTTCAAGCATACTGCTTATTAAACTACATCCGGATCACTGTCATGAGAACCGAGACTCTGGTTGCTGATCAAACGTGTTCTCCATGAGGAACCAGAGACATACGCTACATACTGGTGACCCACCCTTGCTGCTTGCATGTCATCACTTGCACAAGAGATCTGCTAGCCCCCATCGGAGACTTACGCCAGGTTCAACCTCGAACTGATGTATTCAACAAGTTAAGCCACATGCCAACTGCTGTCAAGATGGCACTGTTTCTTTCCAAACAATAAAATGCGATCTTTTAAAAATCGACACGTTGTATCGCACCCACAGTAGCACAAAAAACACTGGGTTACCTTGCTCTGTTTGAGGAGGAACAAATGTATAACGAACTTGCATGTATTGTACTGAATGTTCAGAGTATTATGGGGCTCATTCTCTAGAAACCAGGATTCAAATTAATTCTCCATGAGAACCCAGCAACTTACGCTTTTCTCAGTCACTTGCCTGGCCCTAGAGAGAAAAAACACTAGGCTGTAATAGAAAAAAGAGGGACTTGCCATTGTGTGTGTGCTGACTTTTTTTCTAATTGTTTGTGACTATGTTGCAGTCTTGTCAAGATGTGGTCAAGCTTCTGTGGGGATCCATTTCGTAAAAGAATTGGCAATCACTGTGGATCAAAAGGCTGAATCCTCAGATGGGAATGCAGACAGGTTTCCATGAAGATTCATCCATTACCTCTTTGAAACTATTCAAGGCTAGACAGTCACAAGTCCTCGCATTTTTTAATGATTTCTGCATGTTGATCACTCACCAGAGTGCTAGACTGTGCAGGAGGATATGGTAGAGTACACCCTTATCATATTGAAGTGTACAAACCCTTAGGCCTGGGACGTCTCTTTCTCAAATACATTTTTGGAGGGATACATGAATCAAAATATGCACCAGGAGTGTTGTTAGCAAGTCCAACAATGTTGCTGCTATGGGATTGACCATGAATGCATTTGTGGGATCTAGGAAGCATGGTTAAAATGTTTTAGCTCCTTTGACATGCAAATAGTTTACTAACAATCCTTGGTCCCCACTTTGCAGTGAAAGATCGGATGACAGCATGTATCCACATAATGTCTTTACGTTTCTTTTCCTTTCCTTTCTTTAGAGTTTGCTCAACTGTTCTTAAAAATCCCTCAAGTGCCCTGATGATTTAGCACTGTGAGCACTGAACTGCAGAAGGGTGTATCAAATGGCACCATCTTTGGACATTGTTACGGGAAGCAAAATAATGAAGATACCTCAGTTTATATGGGGGAAGTGATGAATGCAAATTCAACCAACCATGAAAATAATTCCCAATTAACGATTACCGGTGGTGCTACATAGCTCATAGTGTTATGCTTTCATTGGCTTGGCTAGCTCATTTAGTCTGCCCATTGGTTGTAGATGGCAGGCTAATGACAAATGGGCATCGATGTCCAAGAATAAGCACAGTTCCTTTACAAAAGGCGAACTATGGAGGAGTGCTACAACATGCAAGACGTTTAGGTGATTTATGTTTTTGTCCATATTTTGATGGGATGAATAGAAATAATCAGCAGTTAATCATTTACTGTTACAACCCTGAGCTAGTTGTTGTTCTACAAAAAACATCCTTGTATATTGTTGCAGGAGATTTTCTCTCTTAATATCAATCTTTTATGTTGTGTGCACATGTCGGAAAAAATCAGTACACATCTTTGGGTTTTGAGTTCCTGAAAGGTATATTGAACTATTTGTAACATTTTTCTTCCAGAGATGGCCAGCTAATGGGGAAGAATGCCACTAATGTTTATACCTATGGATGTTTGAAGGGAACATAGAGTGACAGATTTACTAATGTTTTGCATCGGTATTGCGTCACTTGGCAGAAAATGTTTCTCTGGGATATATTTTACAGCACAAAACGATAATTGCGCTGGTAAGTAGCCATTAAGGGATGTATGACGGTACAAAGCGTACCGTTAAAACACGTAACTTTACAACGCAAGTCGTTAAAACGACTTGCGTTGGGGGGCGCTGGATAGTGAATAGTTTAATTTACTATTCGAACTCCAGTCCCCGTGGATAGGAGGGAAGGTGTTGGATAGTAAATTAAACTATCCCCTATCCTAGAGCGCCCTCCAGCGAAAGTTGTTGTAACGACTTTTGTTGTAAATCCTGCATTGTAACGGTACCGCGTTGTAACGGTTCCTTTGCAAAGGATGTTTCCCGCCATTAAGTATGAAAAGTAGTGCTAGTGCTGCTTTGTGTTGCGGGGGGGGGGGGGGGGGGGGGCAAAGGGGCGTGCATTGGGGGATAACATAGGTGTTCCCAAGGAACCACCTACAGTTTGTGATGCAAAGCCTTTCATACTAACATTTGTAGACAGGGCTTGGTGAAACATATCATGCCTTTTTAAGGCTGGTGTTAAAAAGAAGAAACATTTTATGTCTCCAGTCTTTTCAGGCTTTGTATTTGTGCTGCACTACACAGCACACATCCAAGGTTTGTCCAAGTATAATATTTTTACTGGAAGATTATCCTTCCAGCACAAAACCTATGTTAGGAATTACACAGACGCCTTTTTCCTTATCTATCTTAGTACATATGGCTCCGTCCTGCCATCTCCTTCTCATGCATGGCAGAGCATCAAGTTTGGTTGCTGCGTTGTTTTCTGTAACATCTTTGTAAATGTGCCCCAAAGAGCCTGATATTTGAAGAACAGCCCTTCTGTTCCCGTGCAGGTTGTCTTGCAGCCAAGCCTGCTTTCCTTAGGCTACATTCCCTTGATGAATGAAGTCTAGGAAGTCAATAGGTGTCACTAATCCAGCTGCCATTCCTCAGAGAGAATATGTGGCACAGATGCAGAAATTGGAGCTGGGTGTCAGCGTCCAAACTGGTTGTATGTGAAGATATGAAGGCTGTTTGTAAAAAAAATGGAGCACATTTACAATTAATGAACGCAATTCAGTGCAGCAAGGGAACTTGCTGTGGTACGTTGCATGAGAGGGAGAGCAGAAATGCTCCAAGCGTATTAAGGTATGGTGTATTTCTGCTGTTGCATTGTGTGCTGCCTAGCGCAAATGCAGGCACACTTGCACCATAGTGCAGGGGTGCCTGCGTTGGGGGCAGGATTTATTTCTGCAGGAAGGGATACCTTTTAGCACAAACATAGAGTTACAATTCTTTGTAAATCTGGCTTTGTGTCAAAATGCATAGTTGGATGCATGGGAATGCCGATGCATGATTCACGTAATGCCTACCTGACACAAATTAAGTTAAGTTCGAGCTATGCACTGCCTTGCATTGCTTGGCATTTATTAAATCACACAACGCTATGTGTAGTGCGGTTTAGTGCCATTTGCTGGAGGGCCGCCAAAGCTGTGGAACGCCCACCTGACGAATCAGCAGTTTAATCCTGAGTGGGCGGGAATGGCTGAGGCGATTTCATGGCTGTGGGCTGGTAGGCTCATAGGAGAACATACCATGCAGCCCACCACCATGAGAGCGCCGATTGCCCTTTCCTGCACGGTGTGGCATGCATGCCACACCATCCAGGAACTGGGGGTGCAAATCCACAAGCGCCTAACATGCACCCCCAAGCTGACAAGTGGCAGGGGGCCCTGTAAGTGCACACTTTGTTGCCTCTCTGCCACCCTTTTTATGGTGTTTTCATCACCATGAAATGGGCAGCGGACAAGTAACTCTTAACATGCTCAGTGGTGCCAAAGGGGCACCGCTAGCATATTGCAGCTCCCTAACTGCTGTGTGATCCTAGATCCTCAGCGGACACAGCAGTCCTGTGGTGGTCCGATCACTACACTCGTAATACTGCAGACCGGCCGGCAGTATGGAGATGGTTGGACCTCCACCGCAAGTATACTGCCGTACTCGTAATAAGACATTAGTAAATGCCAAAAAGGATTACTCATCAGGGCTGTACCACAAAAGTGATGTAGCCTTGATGCAAAATTTTTGTAAATCCATCCCTCTGTGCTTCAAACTTAAAGTCGGTACAATGTGCATGATTTGTAACACTCTGCAAAAAGGTGAGAGAATGGGCATCCAAACTACTTTTATGGTACTAATTCTGATTTTTGCATTTTAATTATCTGCCGGCTCTCTAGTATCCTCCAACTGCTTTGGCATCTGTCAATGTAAACCATTTCTCTGGCCTGTAAACTGCATTTTACTGTAAGAGGAACTCACTCTTTTAAGATGGCTGGCCCTTCCTGACTTTCATACAGTTATGGCTTGCACACTGGGAATCCCCCACTGTCCAAGTACCTCATCTAAGAGAACTACTGTGTCATGATAATAAATCACAGATAAAAGGCAGCAGTCGATGGGCCAGGGCAAGATGCACTGCTCTGTGATCTTCTAGTAGGACATCTCCTTTGAGACACTGATGGTGTTGGTGCCTGGGTTCTACTATCAGTGGGCACAGCAAGGCAAGAGTAGTAGCAGCAGGAGGTATGGTAGGCAGAACATTGATGCAGTTTGGAGATATCCTCTATGCTCATGCTACTGAAAGTTCAAATGATGTCCCACAGCTTATGGCCTGAAGTTCATGTTACCTGTGGGGCATCGGTTACAGCATTCTCCTGTTACTCTCAAGGTCTGCCAACACTGCAGTGCTCTGAGTGGCACTTGTGGGGGGCTTTGGGAGCATGGTCATGCTCAATGCTCTGGAGTGGTGCTACCCGATTTCCCATCTACAGTCCTCACTCTGATGGCTGTCACTACTCTCTACATTGTATCTTTGAATGTTAAGGGCTTGACAAAATATGTGGAGAGGAAAAAAATCCTCTTGTACCTGGGTTCTAAATGGACTGATATTGCCATTTTGCAAGAGACGCACCTCTCCACCTTCGAAGCCGACAAAGTGAAATATGACTGGGTGGGCACAGTTATTCACAGATGTGGGATTGTCAGGCCAAATCATGGTTGATTTCCATCCGCCTATACTCCTAGGAAATGTGGGGTTGCACTATGTTTGCAAAAGAAACCGCCTTGCATGGTGCTGCAGATGTAGACGGATGAGGGTGAAGGTACGTGCCTGCCAAGTTACATATTGGAGACAGGGTATTAGTCGTGGGCTTCGTCTATGCACCTACTGGGCCAAAACAATACTTTTTTCTTAGACTCAATAGACTTCTAACAGAACTGGGCCCTAAATAGCCATCTTGGGTAGTGACTGGAATCGTACCCCAGATGCCATTCTGGACTGTACTGGTCCAGTTGACGTGTCTAAGGGACAGGGCGATTCTTTGAGACGTCGTGCATGACCAAGGTCTTCTTGACAATTGTTGCCTACTCCATACATACATATGGCCAGTTGATGGGACTCAATCAGTTTACAACCTTTGTGAAGTACTGTGACATCTGGGCCGATCGACTTGGTCAACAACTGGGGACTGATAAGACTGGTCCGCAAACCTTGGTGACTTAACACCTCATATTATAAAATGCCCAAGGAAAAGCACCTCTTGAAATTGCATGTCTCCACTTATTTTGAGGAAAACCAGGAATTGGTCTCCTTCACACAAACCCTATGGGTGACAGCTACAGACATTATTCGTGGTCAGACAATGCATGATGCAGTGATTGTCAACAAACGCTGGAGGGAACAACAGACCAGACTAGAGGCGAATATTAATTCAGAATCGCGAATGTACATGTGACACACCACGAATACCCATAGACGAAAGTTAGAAACCTCAAAAGTGGGGCTCAAATATCTATACACTTCCAGGGAAGAATAGATGCTTTAAAGAGTGCACACGTAGCACTATGAACAATGAGAAAAAGCCAACAGACTCTTAGCTTCTCAACGGGAACAGCTGGAGGTGGCTATGGCGATTCCTGGTATACGCAGTGAAGTCAGAGACCTGCTCTGCTTGCCCCTGGAAATTGCCTCAGATTTTGTAGTGTGCTACTCAACCCTCTACAGCTCGGAAACCGGTGGGGACGTGGAAAAGAAATACCACTTTTGTTACGTACTGTCATGCCTTAACGCCTATGGAAGGGCTCTGATAGAAGGAGAAATCACCAAAGAAGAGATCTCTCAGGGAATTTCTAACCTCCCCTACAACAAAGCCCCTGGAGAGGATGTCTTTCTGGGGGAATTTTATAAATGGAGGAAGGCAGAAATACTGGATTCCCTATTTGATGTGTGCAAATAGACAGAGCTGGTAGGTGGCCTTTCGGCTATATCCGACAAGGCACTAATTGCTGTCTGCCCTAAGCCTGGAAACGATCACCTCCAATGCAGTAGCTACCACTTGACGCCCCTTTTAAATATGGATATTAAGATCTTGGCCAGCTTCCTGGATACCCATCTCAAACATGATAATCTTACTCTTGTCCACCAGAGCCAAGTAGGCTTACCCTGGGACACATTCCGTGCAAAAAGACAGTGAAGATGAAGGAGAAGGTCCGCTGATTCGCCCAGGCGACCTGATTTTTCTGGCATCCCTAGACGGCATATTAATTACGCTAGGGGATTGAAAGCGATTTGAAGCTTTGGAACATGGTGATTCACGACCGTCTTTCAGCCTGTCATCTCCTGAATCAAGCTAACAAGTGAGCAACATACCAAAGGTCCAGTCTTGCTGGTCATTCACTGACCGCATAGGAAGTGCTCTCACTTTACATTGTCCTGATGAAGACCCCAAAATGAGGTGTGAATAACCCTTATAGCAAGCGGTGTCGAAACGTAGACTACACCACTACCTCACACTTATGGGACTGAACTAGAATTGAGGAATCCATCCCATGTGAGAAGAGTTTTAGGGAACTTGTGATATTGTTAGACTGTAAAGGTCTTTCTTCATTTATTTTGTGATTGTGCTATTGTCACACTACCTTTACCCAGTCCCCCACCTATCCAATCACCCCCATCTTACCCAATTTACCCTTTCTTTCCCCTCACTGAGAGCATGCTCAATTTTATATACAGACAACTTTGACTAACAAGAGTTATGTTTGTATTCTGTTGACTTAATATTGTGAGTTATACCTTTGGAGCTATATAATTGACTTTAGGTCTCCTTCACTATGTTCATTAAATTCATGATGTGCTAAAGTTATACTATGACTATGGGATAAATGTTTGCTATTTCATTAACTATTTGAATGTTTGTAAGCCATTACATACCTGAATGAACAAACACTGATCCTTTTTTCATGGTGTTTCATACAGGCAGTGAAAATATTGGTAGTGCCCAGGTTTATTTATGTGCTGGCTATGCTGCGTCTCCCACTCAATCTGTCCTCTTGCGGTCAGTTGATCACAATCTCAAAACCTTTGTGTGGGGCATCTCCAAGCCCCTGTTAAAAGCCCCCAAGCTGATGGCTCACTGGTGGCAAAGAGTCCTCAGCATACCTTGTGTGGAGCCTTGTTATACAGCTTTACAACTCTTGCAAATGGCTGAGCTGCGAGCTATTCCGTGGTGGACATGCCGATGTGGGTTGCAATTGAACATCAGCTGCCCCATGGTTTCAACTACTGTATGGCTACAAAAAACCCTCCTCCCTGACACAAAACTGGATCATTTACTCTATGGTGAAGTCAAGGCTTCAGGCCCACAAACTCTTGTGGGTTGATGCTTGGCTACAAAATCATGCACCAGTTTAGAACAATGCAGTACTCAGGATAGGTTGAGATACTACATCCTGGGGTCCTTGGGGCAGAGCCGGAATACTATCTTTTGAGCAACTGATTTCACAGGCCAACTTTGGCTCTTTTTAATCTCTACCGGAAAAATTTAAACTACCCGCCCACCAATGGTAGAAATAATATCAATTGCATCATTGCCTGTGGAGCAAAAAGGGACAAACTATGTGGATCATGTGTCTTTACTCGAAGCATTGGGGGCCATTCAAGGATATGATGTCCAGATTGTATTATTTGTTAATTGTCCCCCAATATGCAAATGCACCTAGCTCAATTGCAGGACTCCTGGAAGAGAAAACTGTAGGTTGAATGCACTGAACCTGAATGAGCTGCCCTGACTACAGACCTGGACAAGGGAGTCCGGGAAGCCAGAATGAAGCTATGCCTTTAGAAAACCTTTCAAGATTTGTACTGGACCACACAAAAACTCTGCTTGTCAGGCCTCCTCCATCATTCAGACCGTTGGAGATGTGGTCACGAGGACATTAAGTTTGCATCCTATCTGACTTCTCCCATATCCAGACATTTTGGAGGGAGGTGGAATCTAATATTACTGAGGCCCTGCCATTGCCTTTGCCCCTCCTATGATAATGGATCCTCCTACATGATGAAGATGACTATCCGACCATTCTTACCACTCATGAGAGGTGTAGCTTGGCCACAGTGCTCACTGTGGAAAAGATCTGTATCTTCCAATACTGGAGATCTCCCCTACTTCCCAAGCATGATGAATGGCTCTTAGAAATGTATAAGTTATCCTTGTATGAGAGACTAATCTATAAAGTACACAATAAATCTGAAAATTACTTGCAGGTCTGGACATCCTTTTTGGGCACTGAATCCGTCTCCTGAAGGGCACAGGTACTGTTCCTACCACCTGCTCCTCAGTATCATTAATGCTCAGAGCTTCCCCTTCCTTTCTTCTTCTTTCCCGCCCCTCTCATATTAGCTCACCTTGCATTGCGTTGCGGCAAAACATAGCAAATCTACCCCAAACTTTATTTTAATAATCACTGAGCCGAAAACACCCATGAACTGATGTCTTGGTATGTTTTTTTCCTGAATTGATAAAAGCCTCACCTCATTAAAGCAACCATGAAAGATGCTCACCCTGGCATGAAGAACACTGTATCCATAATGTGGTGACTGGTTTGAATGACCAGATCAAATCAGGGATTGGTGAAGTGCAGCTACTCACAAGCAAGGGTCTCAAAGTGCTGGGGTGATTGGTTGCTCCGTAGAGTGCTGGGGTCATCTGAAGAGCCAGGTCTTGAGGTCCTTCCTGAACAGGAGCAGTGTGGGTGTTTGTCGGGGGCGAAGGGGGAGGTCGTTCCATGCCTTGGCTGCGAGGTAGGAGAAAGACTACTCCCCTTCTGGTCTTGTAGATGTATAGGATGGTGGCCAGAGAGATATCAGCTGATCAGAGGTGTCTCTTGAGTGCGTGGAAGGAGAGGCGCTTGTTTAGGTTTGCTGGTCTGATGTTGTGGAGGGCCTTGTATGCATGAGTGAGGAGCTTGAAGGCTATTCTTATTTCGATGGGGAGCCAGTGGAGAGCTCGTACGTGTTGGGTGATGTGGTTGCGGCGGGGGATGTCTAGGATCAGTCGGGCTGCGGTGTTCTGGCCGGTCTGAAGTTTGCAAAGTAGTTTCTTGTTGATTTAGGCATAGAGAGTGTTGCTGTCATACAGACTGCTGCTGATGAGGGTGTGCATGACAATTTTTCTGAATTTGACTGGGATCCCTCTGAACATTTCCTGGAGTATGCAGAGCGTGTTGAAGGAGGCTGAGGATACGGTGTTGATCTGACAGTTTATTGTGAGCATTGAGTCGAGTATTATGCCAAGGTTTCATGAGTGGTCCTTCGGGGGGGGGGAGGGAGGGGTTCCAAGGGCAGAACAATGTAATCCATAAGATCAAAGATCTATTCATTGAGCTTTCAGTACGGTAGTCCTTCTGTACAATTCTGTTGTTCAAATCAGATTGTCATACTGTACAACAATATAGATTTTGCACCATCAAAACCATTCTGCTTTGCCAGTCTTTCATATATGGATGCTATCCTGTTCATAAACATAACCTTTCTTTAGTCTTTACCGTAATGGTGTTTACAAGCAGACAATAATCACCCCTATCTGAAAATGAAAAATAGATGCACAGTACTTAGGCCGCAGTGATCACTGAATCTACATGCATCCCTTTATTGGGAATTTTTAGGATGTCACTACTGTTACAGAAGTTAAGTTGAAACTGTTGACTAAGTGCAAAGCTATTACTTTTACTCTGCTATTGAACTTACGGCATGTTCTTCATAAGTGTAGTAGTACTGACTGGGCATTCAGGGTTTCATATATCTTGGTTTCTACCACCCACCAAACATCAAAGTCAAAACATGAAAATTTGTTCTTGACCATTCAGTGAGCTCACTGTGGCAATTATTTTTAGGTGGTTCTAGGAACAATGTCACAGGGATTGCAGAGTTCTCCTGAATCCCAGATATCCTGGCAACCCAATGCATACATGTTGTCATCTATTTTGCCTGTATGAGTACAATTGAGCATAAACTCCAGTCTAAGGGTCTTTTTGTCATCAACATTCGCCGCTGAAGATGTGTGGTAGGAAAAGGGAGTTACTCCAGTGAATAGCTTAGTTATTTTGAAAGAATTTCAGAGAGCTTCACCAGAGCGATAGCTACATCATAATTGACATGACACCATTATGTACTGAATGGGAATTGTGCACGACTTGATGGCAACAAACAACTATCAAATGCTAAGGTCCAGTGAGCCCAACATGTGTACAGTATGTTGGTGCCTGCAGAGAAGAGTGTGCTCTTCCTCCTCCTTTATAAGTAGTTAGGAGGTATCCTATTATGGCTGAAAATTGCATTTTTTACAATTCTTAACAAGGGTGCTAAATCAGGTTTAAAAGTGTATTATGTATCTGCTTCTAGGAGCTAAATGTTCTGTATTGCCATGAAGAACGGTTGGCTGCAACTATAATGACTCCACAAAGGGGAAGAGAGAGGGAATACGGCCTCTGCATGTCCTCCCTGAAGAAACAGGCTATACACAAGTGGCTAGGACTTATAAAAAGAGACTCCCCCTGTGGGATCCTTTTACACTATGAAGGTATCCAAAGATATTTGGAGAAATCACTTCACCCACTCGTGGCATGCTTCATCATTGGTGCATTGGTTGCTGCGAGCATACTCGTTCCAATGGCCAAATATTGATGTGCCATCATGTACAATTGTTTATACATTTTTTTCCACTGGAAAAACATTAACTATGAGTCAGTAAAGCTTGATGAGAGGTACAAAAATGTCTACAAATGATTCCTCAAAAGAAAAGAATTACCTAATTAAGGTAATACGTTGATCTTAACTCGCACTTCTGACATCTTGTGTGGAATGTGGCTAGTATATAGCATTATCAGAGTGGATGATTGAATCCCAGTTAGTGTGAGACTTTCAAAGATTCAGTAATAAGCTGGTGAAGGCACAGATGAGTGCACTGAAACCTTGTGATAGTCATACGATAATGAGGAATTGCGGTTCTCCGATTACCATGACTAGAGAATCTGGATTTCATTAAAGACAGGGAGGCTAACATTATGCATATTTCTTTTAATGCAGTCCAAGCAGGCGCATACATCATAAAGCAAAAAGGTTCCAGAATAGAACATTAAGAACATATAAAAGGCATGAGCACATAACAATCCGCCTCATTTAAATGTGGTGTAGAAAAGGATAAGTCCAATAAAAATTTAAGAGTCCAAAGAATTCTTTAAACATCACGAAACAAAGGAAAAGGAAGAGCGATGAGTGATCTGACTCGGAGGTCAAAATCATGAAGTTATGAGAGATTATCTGAAAGAAAGAAAAAGATGTAAGTAGTTCAAGAAAAAATAAACGCTAAAATGAAGAGGAAAACAATGTAATTAAACAAAGGTATAATAGAAAGCAAGCAAGCATTTATAAACTGAGAAAACATCAAGAAAACAAGAAGGATACAATAAACAAAAGTACATCGGATATATTACACTAAAAAAAAATATATATATACTGTATGCTTTAAATGACCAATCAAGGGAGAAGGTGGGAGGGTTAATGTTAGCCTCCGTGTCTTTAATGAAATCCAGATTCTCTAGTCTTGGTGATAGGAGATTTGCAATTTCATGAAAAGACCGGAGGCTACCATTATGCAGGTTGGTAGCTTTTTAAGACTACATCAGACATATGAGTGATTGGTTTACAATAATGCTGTGCGAAAAGTCCTAGCATTCGACCAATCAGCAGCTTTAAGAAAATAATACAACTTACCACCGGACCAGAAGGATTTACTGTCCATTGCAGATCTGATAGAATGAGCTTCAAAGATTTTTAGATCGATACCTGCTAAATTCATAACAATTTTAACCCATTTAGCAATAGAAGCAGAGGTAATACCTTGGTGAGGTTTAACGAAGGAGACAAGTAACTGATTCACACCAGAAGGGCGAAGAGAATTCATTCTGCAGTCATACTCCTTCATACAGTCTACAACACAACCTTTTTTGCATAGATCAAAACGTGGATAGAAGATAGAATCAGACATAGACTTGGTTCTTGTAAACAATTCGAAATGGACTCCAAATATGTTGTAGAATCTATTTGAGATTTCAAGAGCTTTAACATCAGAGACCCTATGACAAGAGTCTAAGCATAACAGTGTAGCGAGCTTGACGGAGATAATTTTTCCATTCAAATGAATATTATCAAGCCAGCTAGAGAAAAGATCAAGAATTAGTTTAAGATCCCAGAGACATTGATATCTTGGCATAGGAGGTCTTCTAAGTCTATTACATTTGAGGACTAGGCGTTTTTACCTACCGTTTTACCATTGACCAGAGCATGTCCTGCGGAAATAGCCGATCTATACGAATTGATAGATCTATAACTAAGACCCCTTTCAAATTGTTCCACAAGGAAATTAACTATGTCAATGATAGGTGCCTCCACGGAATCCAGATTCCTTTCCAAGCACCAATGTAACGAAACTTTTCAAATGTTGTTGTATCTGTAGTATGTACCAGGGGCCCAAGAGTCTCCGAGGAGAGTTGAAGCTTTTGACGAAAGTCTTGAGAGATCATTGGAGCTCCTGACACTCTCCAGGCAAGAAGGTTCAAATTTCCTGTTTGAACTAGTGGGTGAATTTGTCTATCTACGTCTGTAAGAAGATCCGCGAGGGAAGGAATTAGGAAGGGAAGGTCGTAGGTCTGCTCCAGGGTAGTGGGAAACAAATCTTGGGATGGCCAAAAGGGAGTCACTAGGACAATGGAACAGCGTTGATGCCTCACCTTCTGGAGGACTCTCTGGATCATGGTAAAGGGAGAAAAGGGGGACGCAGTGGTCCCCTTCCAGCATTGGAGAAAGGCGTTCACTGCTAGAGCACCTGGGTTGGGCATCCAGCTGTAATAATTCCCTAATTGGAATGTCAGTCTGCTCGCAAAGAGATCTATTTGGAGAAGACCCCATATTTTGTTGAGAGAATTGAAAACAGAGATGTTGAGCTTCCAGTCACTGTGGTCTAAAAGGAACCTCGAGTCCCAAACCGCACACAAGTTTGATTTCCCGGGAGATATTCGGCCCTTAGGGAGATTTTGTGTTCTAATCAGAACATCCAAAGTTTCTTGGCTAAATTCGAGAGATCTGCGGACTCTGTACCTCCCAGACTATTTATATAGGTAACCGCAGACATGTAGTCCATCTTTAGAAAGACTGATCTGCCCTGAAGGGAATGCCTGAAACTCATTATATTCAGATTCAGATTCAGTCATAAGCTGGTGAAGGCACAGATGAGTGTACTGGAACCTTGTTATAGTCACACAATAATGAGGAATCCTCTTGACATGCCGAGGACAGCTCATCTACTGTTGGGTACTGTATGCAGGTGTTCCTTGTTGCATCTATTTGTATCATTCTATTCAGATTAGTGATTTTATGTTTCTGCTATATTAGACATGTCGTCATGAGCCACTGCACATTGCACGTGTCAAATAATAGGTGAGTTTATAAACATAACATGATTACTCGCTAACAAGCTACCTATGATGCTGGCAACGTCCCACCCAGGTGGGGCATGTCTACATTTTTTCAACAAGGAATGTCACTGGCACTGCACCCAGAGGATTCACATATCTCGCATATAGTTTGTTGCAAATATATCTAGACTCCCCTAAAGGGGGGAGGGGGTCACTATCACCCACAATGTTGGTTGGTATATGATCCCTGGGAAGATGAGTCTAAATGGAAAGAGAGCAATCAGTCTTTCTCAAGAGTCTTTCTCAAGAGTGAGCTATTACCTTTCGATGCTTAAGGCTTGATTTAATACACCACACTCCCGTCAGCAAGATTTAGGCAGCAAGGACCTGATGTGCTCAAGTTTGGGTCACAAAGCAGTTGCTTTTTTGTACAGGGACTGCTCTGGGGTCTGACCTTCACTTTGTGCTGCAAAAGATTTATCAAGCAGTTGCGGCACAACATGCCCATTCAGTGGGCTTCACCAGAACCCTGCCTCGTGTATATTAATGAGGCAAGATTTCTTTTGTGAAACCCACCAAAGGGCTTTTAATACGGGAATGAAGGCCTCGAGGAATGGCAGAGTTCCATCTTTGCATTCACAATTGCACAATGCCTGCATTGCAATCCCTGTTCCCTAAGGAGTTTCACAGAGTGAAAGCGGTGTCTCGTAGACATCTAACACTTTGCATATACGATACCTCTTCCTTTGAGGGTTTTGCTATTTCAGTTTGCAAATGCTGCTGCAGGTGAAGCAGTAATACTTGTCATTGTGATAGGTTAGGAAGGGAAGCCCATTTCCTGCCCACTTTTTCCAATGGTTCTGAATCAATCAATCAATCAGTCAATCAATCAATCAATCAGAACAATTTGTAAAGCATGCTACTCACCCGGAAGGGTCTTAAGGTGCTGGGGGTGGGGGGTCAGTTACTGCTCAAAAAGCCAGGTCTTGAGTTGCTTCCTGAAGGAGAGATGGTCCTGGGCCAGCCGTAGGTGGATGGGGGGGAGTTCCATGTCTTGGCTGCAAGGTAGGAGAAGGATCTTCCTACGGCGGTGGCTCTGCGGATGCGTGGTACGGTGGCGAGGGCGAGGCTGGTCGATCGCAGCTGGCGGATGGGCGTGTTGAAAGTGAGGTGGTTGTTGAGGTATTTGGGGCCCAGGTCGTCGAGAGCTTTGTGTGCGTGGCTGAGGAGTCTGAACGTGATCCTCTTGCTGACGGGGAGCCAGTGCAGGTCTCTCAGGTAGGCGGAGATGTAGTTGTGGTGGGGGATGTTCAGGACGAGTCATGCAGAGGCGTTCTGTATGCGTTGAAGTCTTTTCTGTAGTTTGGCAGTGGTTCCAGCGTAGAGGGTGTTCCCGTAGTCCATTCGGCTGGTGACGAGTGCCTGGGTGACCGTCTTCCTGGTTTCGGAGGGGATCCATCGGAAGATCTTACGGAGCATGCGCAGGGTGTTGAAGCAGGATGACAATACGGCGTTGACTTGTCTGGTCATTCGTGCGTGGTCCATTGGCTTGGTGGTGGTGCCCAGGGCAGGGGGCCACCAGGAGTCATCCCAGGCGGAGGGGGATGATCCCAGGATGAGGACTTCCGTCTTGTCTGAGTTCAGCTTCAGGCGGCTGTTCTTAATCCATTCGGCGACGTCCTTCATTGCCTTGTGTAGGCTGGCTCTGGCGTGGGCCGGATCGTTGGTGAGGGAGAGGATCAGCTGGGTGCCGTCGGCGTTGTATTAGGACTGTGTCGAATGCTGCACAGAGGTCCAGGAGGATGAGGGCAGCTGTTTCCCCGTTGTCGAGCAGGGATCTGATGTCGTCGGTGGCTGCGATGAGGGTGGTTTCGGTGCTGTGGTTGGCTCGGAAACCGGATTGTGAGGGGTAGAGGGATCCGTTCGTCTCGAGGAAGGCGTGAGCTGTATGTTGACGGTCTTCTCGATGACTTTGGCAGGAAAAGGGAGGAGCGAGATGGGGCGGAAGTTCTTGAGGTCGGTGGGGTCCGCTGTCGGTTTCTTCAGGAGGGCGCCGAGCTCGGCATGCTTCCAGCTCTCCGGGAAGGTGGCGGTGTTGAAGGAGTTGTTGATGATGTTCCGGAGTTGGGTTGCGATGATGGAGCCGGCCTTGTGGAAGACGTGGTGGGGGCAGGGGTCGGTAGGGGATCTGGAGTGGATGGTGTTCATCGTGCAGGTGGTGTCTTCAGTGCTGACCGGGGTCCAGTTGCAGAGGGTGGTGGTGGGGGGCGTTGTTTCGGTGGTAGGGTGCGTGGTTGGTGCGTCGAAGCTGTTGTGTATGTCGGCGATCTTGTGGTGGAAGAAGGAGGTGAGTGTGTCGCAGAGGTCTTACGAGGGTGTGATGTCGTTGTTTCCGGCGCTGGGGTTGGAGAGCTCTTTGACGATGTTGAAGAGTTCCTTGCTGTTGTGGGTGTTGTTCTCCAGGCGTTCTTTGAATGATGTCCTTTTGGTGGTGCGGATCAGCTGGTGGTGTGTGCGGGAGGCGTTCTTGAGGGGGGGTCATGCTTTCTGTGGTCTGGTGGTGGCGCCAGGCTTTTTCAAGGGTGCAGCAGTTTTTCTCTGATGTCTTGAGTTCGTTGGTGAACCACGAGGCTTTTTTGCTGCCGTGTCAGCTGGGAGGGTTCTTCAGTGATGCGAGGTCGTCGGCGCAGTTGATGAGCCATTGTGTGAAGATGCGGGCTGGTTCGTTGGGATCCGTCGTGTTGGTGGGAGGGTTCTGGCTGAGGGAGGTGGTGAGCTGGTCGGCGGTGATCTTGCTCCAGCTCCTGCGGAAAACCTGTTGCGGGTGGTGGTGGGCCGCGGTTCTCTTGAAGCTGAAGTGGACGCAGCTGTGATCGTTCCAGTGGAGTCTGGTGGAGTGGCTGAAGGCGATGTGCTTGCTGGAGGAGAAGACGGGGTCAAGCGGGTGACCGGCGTAGTGGGTGGGGGTGTTCACCAGTTGCTTGAGTCCGAGGTTGGCAAGGTTGTCCAGCAGGGTAGTGGTGTTGCTGTCGTTGTTGTTCTCCAGGTGGAAGTTGAGGTCCATTCGGAGGATGTAGTCAGAGGAGGCGAGGGCGTGCGGGCTGATGAAGTCTGCAATGGCTTCGCTGAATTGTGTGCATGGTCCCGGGGGTCTGAAGATGAGAGTGCCTCTGAGGGTGGTCTTGGGGTCGGTGTGTATCTGGAAGTGGAGGTGCTCGGCGGCGGTGAGGGTGTTGTTGGAGTTAGTCGTGATGCGGATGGTGCTCCTGTGGACGATGGCGCTGCCTCCTCCAGTCTGATTGACGCGGTCCTTCCGGGTGATCTTGTATCCGTCCGGGATGGCTATGGCGATGTCGGGTGCTGAGGAGGCGTTCATCCATGTTTCCTTGAGGAAGGCGACGTCTGGAGATGTTAAGTCGAGCAGGTTCCAGAGTTCGACGGCATGTCTGTGGACGGAGCGGGTGTGGAGCAGGATGCACTTGAGGTGGTTGTTGCTGGTGCCTGGCCTTTCGGGTGCGGTGATGGTCCAGAGGCAGGTGAACTTGCAGGCTTGGCAGGTGAAGGGTCCGTGGGTGTATTTCGGTGTGGCTCAGTAGCAGGTGAGGTTCCGATCGGGTTTGAGTGCGTTGAGGGTGGCGGCGTCGTACGTCCATCATGCTGGCTGGCATCTTCACGGGCCAGGGGTCCTGGTGCTGGGCGCAGTCCAGGCGCGGCCGGACGCAGATGGGCTTGCCTTTGGCGCGCCGGTCTCCATAAGTGGGAGGGGGAGGAGGTGTCAGCTGGGCGACGGGAGGGCAGGCTGCCAATGGGCACGCGGGCGGGGCTGCAGGGGGGGACAGTGGCGGGAAAAAACAGCGAGGTTCAGCGGTGGGAAAATTGGTGGCCCGGGGTCAGGGGCTGCTGGGACACGGGGGGTGCAGGAGAAGGTTGGCAGGCTGAGGAGGCAGCTGGCCGGCAGGCTGAGGAGGCGTTGTAGCGGCGGGGAAGCGACCTACCCGAGGGTCAAGGGCCGCCAAATCCCTTTGTGACTTGAAATGTACCTTTGGTGAATCACTACACTGCGTTTTGCGGTCACAAAGCATGGTTATTTCTACGCCACTGGCTTTGCGAACAAAATTATTTTGACCACCAGGCGCTACATCAAGTGGGCATCATCCTATTCTGTGGAGGAAGTTTGCAATGGGGTGATACCCATCAGAACGTTTTCCCTTTCATAAGATGAGAGTGACATTTCATTTGCATGGCTTGTGAAACAGACAACTATTGTATTCTCCAAATGACAACACACAGGGTTTCATGAAAAGACTGTTTCAAACTTTTAACCTATCCATCCTTATTATTGCCCGTCTTGTATTGACTAAAGTCTACTCTACAGCGACCTACAAGAAAAGAGGGGTTTTCCATATCACTGCTTTTATCCACATACAATTCTCTACGTTCTGGTGTTTCCTGAATTGAAATAATAGGTTATTGGAAGAATGTTCCCTCATGTTCCTGACGACAACATGCTCGTATTGTATGTCTAAAGGTAATACAGTTTTGTATTAATGTCATACTTACAATGACAGTAAATAAGGTTTATCTCTGGAAAGCTACTGCCATGTCTGCTCTTTTGGCATCCAGACAAAGAACCAAGTAAAGAAGATGAGGTCATCGTCCATTTAGAAGATCTCTCGGGAAAAAGGATTTCTAGCTCTGTATTGGCAGATATATGTCTTGATGAATGCGATGGGTCATACTCTGCGTTGTCGGTCTCCCAAGGGAACAGGTTTGGCTTCCTGGTCATGCAGAGAAATGCCCCAACAAGTAATAATGATCAGAGTTGGGGTCGTAGGTCTCACTAAAAATTGCTTGTCATCTCTGAACCTTGACATATGAACCATGATTCTAACGAACAACTGAATATTATTTTTAGCACATATTATTGGGAAAATTGAAATATTTTTAAAACGTTGTTTACATTTTTTGGGGGTGCTTATAATGTGTATTTCTTTTTATTTTTTGACAAAGATAACAGTAAGGCCGTAATCAACTGACCACACCGTTCTTGCCAAAACAAGATTTTTAACAACACTTAAATAGAAGTAAAAGTACATCATAAAACCCGTCTGTGCTGCATTTTTAAAAACATGTAATATAACCAAGCATTGGCAAAGTAATTTGCAAAGGTTTGAATTTGGCAAACTGGATAAATGGTTATAGTTTCATTTGTATTGAAAGCGTGTGCCACAAAAATAAAAGGAAAACAGAAAAGAAAATAGGTTCCTACCTAGAGGTAGCTGCCATATGATTGAAATAAAATTTGAAAATGAAAACAATATTAACTGATGTGGTCGTTTTACTTGATGCTTGTATTAATTAAAAAGTCTTTCAGCTATGCCATGCATTTTAATATTATTCGTCGTGAAGGAGGCAAGAATAAATCCCATCTTAACGAAACACTTCAGTTGCAGGAATTTACAGTGCTACAATTTCATATAATCACTTTTTGACTGAAATTTTAAAAAGGGAAAATTGGAAACCTAAGTGCATATGAAATCTATATCTGGAATTTATATATAATGTAAATGTGTTTAGTCACTGAAGAAAATTGAACTATTTTTTGAGGAAGATGTAAACAGTGTGCACAGACTTTGTGCAGGCACTCAAAGTGAAGGGAGGCAGCGGGCAAAGTGGGCTGAACTACTGCCCGATTTTGAATGCAGTTATGGGTGGAAGCAAAATGTGCATGACAATTTAACAGACTAATGTGAGAAGCCCACTGCCTAAAAGCTCCTCAATGGATGCATGCTATATATTTAGTTTTGGAAAAACAATAGTCTGGCGTGACAGCTAAACTGACTCAAATGTGAGATCTAAAAATCAGCCAAGGCCTTTTTACATGCAGGTGAGGTGTCATACAATGAAGTACTGTCTGAGACTTGATGCTGAAGGTCCCTTAGATTAACCTTAACTGTATGTGGGACATTTGTAGGTAGATTCACCACTGCACAGTAGAAACCTGCATTTCTATAAACTATTTTATTCTATCTAATTTGCATGTTTTAGAAACAGACTTTCAGCTGTTTTCTTTTTTGGATTTATGGGCTATCTCACTCATTAAACAAATGATTTGATTCGATTTGATTAGATAGGATTAGATAGATCAGATTAAATAGATTAGTTTAGATTCACTTATATGTTTTACATTGCAACATACTGCTCGGAGCCGAGAGCCCGGAGCTGAGAACACAGCCCACACAGCCTGCTGAGCCCTGCCACAGCCCATTGCCAGGCCACCGTTCCGCCGAGCTCCTGCACCCGCACCCGCACCCGCAACAGCAGCACCAGTGGAAAACATGCTGTGGGGAGAGCGGGGGTGCGAGGGAGCGAGCAAGTGGGTAAAATCGTTGAGGCTCGAGGAGGTCCGGTGAGGCAAAGGGGGGAGCTCAGCCTCCAGGACTGGACTAGGAGCTGGCATCGGATCGGGTGGAGTCAGGTTCAATTCTCCACGCCAGCTCAGGGTCGGTGTTGGCAAACATAACACCAGAAGGGGTGGCTGGAGTAACACAAGTGACCTTACACCGAACACCAGGAAATTGGCACGGAGCAACGCAAGTAACGCAAGACAGGCAGCAGGCAAGTGTCAAGCAATTAAGAGATTAGGTGATCAAGTGGCAAGAGGGGCTGCCTTTAAGCATGAGCGCGGTCGCCTTTAGCGGCAGCCGCAGAGTGAAGTGCCCAGGTGTGCATGCAGAGGCGGGCCAACAAGGTTGGGTGCGGTTTGCGGCACCCAAGTGTGCCCTGCTCGTTCACTCCCTCCTCTGCCCCCCCCCTGCCTTGTCCCGTGCTGCGCCACCCCAGCCCCCAACACTGAACGTCACGCGACATCACGCACCGTTGTGGCTCCTTACTGCCTCACCCTTTCTTGACAAACTGAACAGTACATGAAAGGCACATGTTAAGTCCACGTGAAGGGCCAGTAAAGTTCTAGTCAAGTCTCGGCATACTTTAAAAGCGCCCACCTGTACGCATATCTCAATCGAGAACTGCGGATCCCCCCCACCCCCCACCAGGTGCCACCAAGCAGCCCAACCCCCAGATTGGCGTGCTCAGATGGGGCATGCGGTCAGGAAGAACATGAGGAGGGGAGATAAAAGAAAAGAAACCTCAACCAACACCCAATAAAGCAAAGGGGGGCCACCCGCCCATCGATACGGACTGTATTGGCAACTTTCCTGGAATGTACTTCTCAGAACGAGTACCCAACTAAGAAGATAAAAAAGCCCGGCTTGAGTTAAACGAAGCACCACTAGTAACGGCAAGTATTACCTCCATTAAAATAGGTACAGACTCTGCTCCTCATGTCAACATCAAGGACAGTGAGGAAGCCACTCTCTCAGCCCCAATAAGGCACAACTCATGCCCAAATAGTAGCAAACGGGCGGTGATTACAGATTTTCTAAAAGTAGCCATTAAGACCACTGAGGAAAACGGGGGCTGCTCCAATCAAAAGTCTCTCAAAAATAATAAGCCAACTTACAATTCAACCGGCAACACCACAGACCTCCAAAGTGAAGTTGACATGTCATCCATATAACAAATTGGGAGTGCGCAGCTTCAAGAAGACCACCAAATCACTTAAAGTAGGAAAATAACTTCTTTATTCAAAATTTTTTCTCATGAAAAGTCAATTGGTTTTTACACAATACAGCCAACACGTTTTATCCCCATAGCTGCAACTTCTTCAGGGCAAAAAAAAAGTGCCCCACATTCGAGTACACTTATAGTACAAATATACCAGCAGCAGTAGGTAAAGTATGAAGATGTTGAAATCGGTGACCCTTTCTAGTGACCAGTAAGCTCCTGTCTGAACCTTTATTGATATAAATGACATTAGTCCAAAGTTAGAATAAAAAAGGTTCTGAATGCAAGCAGCCACAGCCAGTTGTGGGCCCATTGACTTAGGTCAAGCATGTTCCAATAGAGTTAGTAGTATTCAGCTTGCTTGGTGTTGGACATTGCCCTCAATGCAGGGTCAGCCCAAAACTTTTTTCTTTCACCCCTCCTATTTGTGCTGAATCGTTTTTGTTGGTCTTAGGACTCTGTACATTTTACCACTGCCTACCAGCGCTAAAGTGCTTCTGCTCACTCCCTAAAACATGGTAACATTGGCTTGCATCTGACTGGCATATTTAATGTACTGAATAACTCTTAATAAAGTGGTCCACCATATTCCAGGGCCTGAAAATTAAATGCTAATAGTGGGCATGCAGCACTTATTGAGCCTCTTAAAACATTTCCCAGGTCTCCAATTGCAGCCTGACTGCAGATTTACACTGTTAGTTCGACTTTTCAAAATAAACTCATTGCCAAGCCTTAAACTCCCCTTTTATTACATATGGGTCACATGTAAGGTAGGCCTTAGGTAGCCCATATGGCATGGTGCATTGTAATTAAGTTTAGCCCCCCAAAAAAACCCTTAAATTAACATTTTTACTGCTGAGAGATCTACCTCTCCCAAAGAATAACATTGGGTTGCCTTATTACATTTAATAAGTGCTAACCTTTGTTTGGGAACAAGCTAGCATTTCATGTTTGATGTCTGAGAAATCGCAATTTGAAACCCTCTTTTACGTTAAAGTCAGATTTTAAGTTACATTTTTGAAAATTAAACTTTTGGGAAGTTGGCGTTATAGCTATTTTTTCCTGGGTATACTCGGCAGTTGAACATTGTTTATTCCTCCCACACAATAGAGAGATTAGCTGTGCCTTGTTGGGCCATCTCTGGTAGGATGGAAGGGAGGAGCTGGGCACTTCCCCACTCACAAATCCATAGGCTGTGACTTGCCTCAACACAAAGGACTTGCCACTACTGCAGTGTTCATAGAGACAGCCAGGGCAGGGGAGGCAGGAACCGTCACAAGCTTCACAAGAATTCTCTAGAAACTTCTAATTCAAGAAGGCACCTGGTATAAAAATAGGACCCTAAGACCCACTCTTAGTTCACTTACTGAATCTGCAGAAGGACTCTTGGAGGACTTCTCTGCTGCCAGAAGCTTGCCTTGAACCCTCAGAGGCCTGCTCTGCTGTTTGAGGACGGTTCCACTGCTTGAACCCAGGACTACCAAAGGCACTATAAGGGCTAGTGTGCTGGCTTCATGATCGAAGCCTCAATGACAGAAAAGGCTCCAACCCACACCTGGACCCCACCTGAATGAGTTTTAACTGCCCAAGTGATGCCCCCTCCAGTCCTAGACCCTTGGTGGGGGTGTTTTAGGTGCCCATATAGCCAAAAGTCAAAAGCTAAAACATGGGACTCTTAACATTTTGGCTAACAACTGCTGGAGAGTGAAGAGGAGACCTGGACCAACCTGCTCTTCTATCCGCCCTACGTTCATTGCTGGTCAACCTTACTTCACAGCAGCTCCTGTTATATTCCTCTCTGCCGCAGCAAATTCTGTTCAGCGGTCCTTAGCTAAAGAGGTATCCTGCTTCATGAAACTCTCATCGGCTACAGCCTCCAGCCTTATCCCGCTGGAGATTTTTTACTTTTGGCGTATAAAAGGTTGCTGATACAGGTTCCATCTAGTTGAGGCGGGTGGGAATTAACCTTGTCAAGTATGCAAGATAGGTCCGAGATGAACAGGTTAAAAAGGAGGGGCACCAACACGCAGCCTTGTTTAATACTGCTTGCTGTTTGAATCTTTTTTGAGACATGAGAGCCTTCTCCCAACTTTGCTCTAATCCAAATTCGTGAGTGGAGTTAGATTATGGCTTTTAAGAGAGCTAGGGGAATACCCCAGCTCTCTAATTTTTGCCATAGGTGGCCCCTTGGCACCTGGTCAAAAGCCGTCTTGAAGTTGACAACGCAGCAGTAAAGTTGGATATGTTGGACTGCAACTTTCTACATCGAAACAGTTAGTGGCAGTAGATTGCGAATGGTGCCTGAATTGGCCACAAAGCCAGTCTGGTTGAGGGGAGGCGCTGTGTCGCTCCTGCCCAGGCTGACAGCTCTTCCAGTAAAATGCTGGTGTAGTATTTGGATTTCATATCAAGGTGAGCTATTATTCTGTTGTTTGTCGGGTCATTTATTTTACCGCTTTTATAGACGGGATGGATAATGCCACCTTTCCAAGAATTCGGGATGTTGTGGTTGAGCCTGAAATGTAAAAATATGCGTGTGAGGGGGCCCAACCACGAGGTTACTTCTGACTTGAAAAAGGCCTGGAGAAGTCTTTTGGGACCGGGAGCTCCAACTGACCTACCTCTCCTGATTATACAATCAATGGTGTTTCCTAACACTCCTGGTGTTGTCAGCATCTCCATTGGTGGGTCATTTCGCACCTCCACTCTCTCACTTATTGATTTATCCAGAATGTCTTCGACTGAGATGATGGGCCTGGTGTTACCTATGCAACAGGCTTCAGTGGGTGCTGACTCGGATTTAGATGATGGATGGGGGTTAGGATGGGAAATCCTGCTTAGATGTTCGCTGAAGTGAATAGATAAGAACTGGGACTTTTTTTCCGCCCTTATGTATGCGCTGCCATGTCTTTTGCCTCCTAATGGGTTTCTATTCACAATGGACCAGAATAACTTTGTGTTAGACTTCTTGCTAGCGTGGACTAACTTCTGCCAGAACTGGTTGGACACTGTTTGTTTGTTCCTGTGCATGGATGACTTAAAAGCTTATTGAGCTTGCTAATAATCATTGAATAAGATTGCATTTCCTGGGATTTTCCTAGTCTGGCGTAAGGCCGAATTTCTTTGGAATTATAGCTTTTTAGTCGCAGGTGAAATGCGAAGTAGTGGTGTATCTTCCCAGGTACAAGTTTTGGGCGGAAATTTGTTAATTCATCTGTTTACAAGAGCTTCCCAGCCGTCGATGATGGGTACTTCTTTTTCACTCAAGAAGTGTAGAAAAGCACTACATTTCTCCATGACGGAGGAGACGGTGCTGGACTTCAATTTCATTCTCCTGAAGTTCTCTGAGTGGCAGTTTGATAGCGTGTGTGCAATTGCCTGATGGTGGGGAATGTTGGATGATAAAGTTATTATTTGGGGTCGAAGGTTGCTCTCCCCTTGTGCTGCAATGTAATGGCACTCTATTAAGGGGAGCATTTCACTGTTTGCTAATGTAAAATCCAGAAATGATTAGGTTCGCCTGTTAGTTCTAGTCCAGGCAAGGGGAGTGTCTGTGGGTGAGCGACTGTTCAATACAATGTAGCCTATTCTGCTGAATTGGAGGACAGCGTATTTGCCTAATTTAGAAGGTCTGAGTCCTAAAGGTAATGTTTGTATGGCAAGATGTGGGGGAACCGCTGGAAAGATGATCCCAAGGTCCTCGAACGGGTTGTGGAAAAGGTTTGTATTAAAATCTCCAGAAATTTGACCGGGTGTACTGCCGTATATGCTTAAGATGTTACATAGAATTTCAGCCAGACTATCCAATTTGAATTTTTTCTCAGTGGTGCACAGAGGGATGTAAACATTGAGCAGAGGTAACTGGCTATCTGAAGTAGGACTTTCAACTCTGAAGTAGGACTTTCAAAATTTGCCACTAACAAAAGTATATTTTCAATAATCCTTGCAAATTTGGAGAAGTAGGGACAACTTTTCTTTAGCTGGATTGTGTTTGCTATACACATAAGAATCCTAATTCATGCTGCATTACTACCTTTGATACTAATGCTAGACAGTGATGCAGGGAACCATTTAATATTCACCTTCTCTTGTTTAGGGAAGGAAGTATTAAGGGTCTCCACTTTTACCTACTTGGGCGTAATCTTTGATGATAAAGGAACTTGGGTCGCCCAACATAAGTCTAAAACAAATGCAGTTGCTAGATCAGCTGCAGCCCTTATGAGTTTCGCCAAAAGAATGGGGTCACGACCAATGGAGGCCATCTTTAAAGTGTATAAAGCCAAATGTTTGGCAATAGCCACCTATGGATCCTCAATCTGGGGATATACAAAGCCAGATACCATGCAAAAGGTGGAGAACAGATTCCTCAGATCACTACTTTCCGTCCCCCAGTCTACTCCTACTTTTACTGTTCATTCAGAGACAGGCATTGGGTATGTCACAGATCAAATCAAATCTGTCCCTATCATCTGTTGGTTAAAAACCTGGCTTAACGAGGAAATTTCCTTAAATCACCAGATTCTTAAAGACTGTTTGGCCCTGGAGGGGGCCCAAAAAATTCCATGGCTGGCTTATGTAAAATCTATGTTATCACAGGCGGGGCGCATAGATCTTTTTTATTCCCCTGACACCATTAAAAAAGAGGACGTCAAGATGATAAAATCAATTCTGACAAACTCATTTATGGCAGAGCGGGAAGAGTTAGAGCTGAAAAAAAACGCTAGTCAGAAGAAACTACGCCCTCATTACCGTTCCAGGCCCTGAACCCTACCTGGTCTTTGTCACCAAACCTTTTCATCGTTTTCTTTTAACTAGATTCCGTTTTAATTTGATACATTTTATGTTGGGCTCCTATGCTACATGGGACACTCCTGATAATGCAAGTCCCTGTGATTGTGATCATTTCTCGCCACAGGATACTTTACATTTCATTATGTTCTGTGATCATTATGCACTAATCAGGAAAAAATACTTATTACCAATCCTTCGAGAGGCTGGCTTCGTACAGGTTAGGCCAGCACTCATGTTTTTACAACTCTTGTCTAGTGCACGCATAACTATGTAGCAAACTTTTTAGTGGCAGGAGTCCGCACAAATAAGAAGAAGCGTAATAATGTTCAACTGCAATTATTATAATGTAATGAGAAATTTTTATATATATACTGTTTTTATTGAACCTAGGAATTTTGTTTATATTATTGTTTTTACTGAACCTATGAAATTTGTATATTTTAACCATGATATACTTGTACATATTTTATTGTTGCACTCTATTGCTTTTTCTTGATGATGAACTGTACCCTGTGTCTTTTTGTGATTTTTAAAAAATCGAATAAAAGTGATTTGACTGACTGACTGACTGACATTTAATATACATAGTATGATCTGTTCTTAACAGGAAGCATTCATAAATAGCATGATGGTGTTACTTTCCCTCATAAACTAGGCATAGCTATCCTCACTGTGGCAGTGGCAGGAGCAGTGACAATAGAGCCAGCGTTTTAAATCCCCAACTATATCCCAATTATAGCCAGGGTCATACTTATCAATAGCATAACATGTGTATTTGTAGAGCGCACGTTCACCCCAGCGACGAGGGATCTTGGCGCTGAAATAACAGATGCATATTGTTACCCAACTCTATGTTACTCATTTTATCAACCTCAAATGGATGAAAGTCTGAGTGGACTGACCAGGATTTGAATCTGTGACCATGAGGTCGAACACAGGCCCCTGCAGTGGATGCATTAGTCCACTGAGCCATTAGACCCGGCTAGTGCAGCAGATGTGGTGGCACCGACCTCAGAGTAAGAGGAGTCAATTTTTAGCTTTTTTTAAATAAATCATGGGTTAGGGGGAAATTTCCTTCTATTACACCTTGTTTTCTCACTGATTGTGGCTATCTTCTCCTGCTTAACCAGGGGCTAAAGGGCCCATTTTCTCTGATTGCATTAGGACCCCTGGCTAAGGTTGGGTGATAATGCCTATTTCGTTCCCTTGCTCAATGCATCTAATTTTCATGATAATTATGAGTTTTACACAAATTGCTAGTGTCCACTTGGCTGCATGAAATCTGCATATAATGCATGATTTAGCATAGCAAAAGCACACAAGTCAGGACCATACACTTTGGTTGTACTCTCGCGGAACCTTGCCAGTGCAATGCATGAAGCTGCCACACACATTCAGTTTCAGAGTTCCCACATAAATATTTCTATTTATACCAGGTGCTCCTGAAACAAAAAAGCCACAAACGGCACAACCATAAGGAAAACAAAAATCATTATGTGACATGCATAATCCAAAATCATGGTTCCCATGATATAACTCTTGCATAAAACCATGATACATGGTCATAAGGTGTCCTTGCTCCACCACTATTGAAAAGTCAAGTGTTTCTAGCTCAAAGACAGGGTAAAGCAAACCCAAGAAATCAGTATGATGTATCATATCTCATACCATCTTTCAACCAAATAATAATAATGTCCTTGAATTGCAGAATTGAATTAAAAAAAATATGTAGTCGCTGAATTAGGTTAACTATGTTACACACTATTGGTTTGCCAACATTTGCTCTCAAAACTGTGCCATGCTAACCTGTTCAATCATGGCAATTAAGCACCAATATCTAGTTTGAGCTATTCTCTTAAATGGTATATTGAAGGAAACGTCGCCTACTTTCCTGCGTTGATCTCCCCTACTGTTTGATTACCATGAGCCCTATGGCATGATTCATCATGGAGGAAATGACTCACTGGCAGTATGAGGCTGGTTATGGTAGGAAAGCGCTTAACAGCACTTCATGGATATCTGAAGAGTGATGTAAAGTTTGAAGGTAAGAGATGGCTAAAGGCTGGCTTTCTGAGAAGTGTGTCCCTGTATGTTCATACTTCCTCTGCTACCGATGTGACGTTCTGACAGTGTCTGACCGCAATTAAAATAAGCATTGGCACAGCTCAAATGTGTCAGCTTTAAAAGGCAGAGTTATTTTTATTTTTTCAAATCCTATGTGCATCAAGAGATGCCCAAACATTCCTGGCAGGTTTCAAACAAGTAAATCAGAGGGAATGGGATGGGGAGCGGGTGACGACTAGCGAAGAGGGGGAAATGAAGGGAGCGTGGGCTGGAGAGGAGAGCACAAAATGAAGGGCGAGAGGGCAGAGTGCTGAATATAATATATAACGAGCTCCCTACAAAATGCAGTGGAAGGACACGACTGATCCAATCAGAATACCTTGGGGCTTATTTACAAGCCAGTTGCACCACTTGTGCGTCATTTTAAAAGTGGGAAAGGTGACGTAGGGGGGCGCAAGGGGCTTGTAAATTTGCCCCTGTGAGTGTGAAATTTTCCAGGGTGGGATAAACACAATAATTGGGAGGAAACTTGCCAAGCCATCCAATCATGAGCATGGGGCTGACCCAAGGCCCATTCTAAGTATTTGTTATGTTATGGAGATCTAAAACGTAATTTGGGAGGCAGGTGGGAGAAAACGCCTCGAGAAGCCCACTGTATGTAACATATAAGCAAAGGGTGTCCTTGGCACAGGATCACACCTGCTGCAATCACCAACATGGACTCAATTTCAGAAATCCATCTCTATACTGATGTCCATTTCTACCTCATGACATCACCACTTTGCTTACTAGAGGGGACCTGCCAGATGCACATAGTGACACCTTTAAATTATTGTTTTTAATAAGTATTATTTTATAATACCTTTAAAACAAATTTAATTAAAACTTGTTACTATGTATTGTTTGAATAGGAAATAGAGTTATAAGGCTGCAAGAGCTTTAAATATTGATCTTGAAGTGTTCGGTCGTACCAAATGGTGATATTCAGCCATCTCAGCAGCATGCTCAGAGCAGAATTACAATGTTTGCTGTTCTTTTTGCGTTATGTAGCTTCATGCAGTTAGTGGCTCTGCTCCCGATCCAGAATTGCTTAAGTGTCGGTCCTGTTCAATACGAGTAGAGGTTCTAGGTAGCTACTGTCTGTCATTTGGTGACATTTCATTTTGCGCTGCGTCTTTTCTGGGTATCTCAGTTAGATTTTTGTCTGTCTTGTTATATCAGGATAATTTCCAGAAAGCATGTTTGCTGTACTCGCCTTGTTTGTGGCGTTTACTTTCTGATTTCACATTGTCCAACGGAAGTAAAAGCAGGTAAAAAGGAAATTGCAATAGCTTCATTTTTTGCCAAAATGATAAGTGGTCCCTGGCATTCTAGAGATGTTATGAGCTGGAATACAGAGTCTAAACTGCCTGAACCAAGAAACATGCATTCATATGCGAACTCAGCAGAAACCCAGGGACAGATTTAGCAACACTTTGTGCTGATGTCAAGTCACCAAAAGTGACACAAAGTGGTGCAAAGTGTTGATTTATGTTGGAAATTGGCCATTTCTCTATGATTACCACACTCTTTTTGTCTTCTGTTGCTGAAACTGTTTTTTTTGTGGGCCATAGGACTGCTAATCAGTGATAAAGTGTCTGTGCCCTCCCTTTCAAACATGTTAAAATTGATATAGATCTGATTGGCACATTTAATTTGTTTGTAAGTCCCTAGTATATGGTACCGCCTGTGCCCAGGACCTGCACAGTTTGTACTACTAGTTGGTCACACCCTCTCACTAAAGTAGCACTGTAAAAAGGTGTGTCTAGCTTTACAATTGCAGCCTGGGTGTGCAGTTTTAAACTGCCATTTTGACATGGCAAAATGAACTTTTTGCCAGGCCTAGACTTTCCTTTTAAACTCCTATAATTCACCCCGAAGGCAGGCCTTAAAAGCCCATAGGGCAAGGTGAATGGTATTAACATATAGGACATGTATATTTAATGTTTTACATGTCCAGAAAAAAACCTCCAAGCTGTTTTTAAGTGTGAAAAGGCTGCCTCTCGTATAGGTTAACACTGGCTTATTACATTTATTAAATGCTAAGTTCAGTTTGGAAATAGCAAGACGAAATGGTTCAAACACTCATTTTAATAGTAATTTAAAATCCAACTTATTGGGCAAATTGGATTTTATATTACTATTTTGGAAATTACACTCTCAGAAAGTTGTCATTTTCCTGCTTAAAACCATAAGACTTTCCTGCCAAAGTCCAGCTGTCACCTGCCCCTGAAGACTACCCTGTGATGAGATATATGTGGGGTGGGGATCTCCTGCCTCGACAGGATGGCCTGTGGGGTGTGCCCAGTCTCTTATTGAGCTTCAAAGAATCTCTACCTTGTCACTGGAAGATTAAACTCACACCTAGGCCTGCCTCCATTTTGTCTCCCTACTAAGTCTGGCTATAAACTTGGGGAGTGCGGAACTCGTGGAGATTCACTCCGTGGAATTGTGCAGAGTTACATGAAAACTCATTGAGATTCCTTCGTGATCAGCGAACGGATGGGAATTGAAACGTCGCGCTGCTCATGCTGATTTTTAGCACCGGGAGCTTTTTCCATGCTGCCAAATCAGCACGAATGGCACCACACGGGAAGTCAGAGGCCGCTGCTTCTTTGTTGGTACTGGAGTCGATTTTCTACTGAAGGAGCACCTTTCTCACCCCTAATGGTTGTGACGGCCCAAGACCGCCCACATTGAGACAATCTCGCCGGTGCCCTCCTAGTGACAGTAAATTGCACTAGGGGATGGAGATTCTCATCACTCACTAACTTACCGTTGGTGAGCTATGTTTGAGAAAAACTCCTCCACATGGAGGTTGGCGGAATTTGCCCAGAACTCTGCATTACATGCGTAACACAGAGTTGCCAAAACTCTGTTCACTCCGCCAGTTGAGTTGTATTTATCACCCACCCCTACTTTGAGCCCAGTAGAAGGAGAGGACCTGACCAGAACCGGTTTAGGTAAAGGATAAAGGCTTGCCTTTCACCCTCAGGCTGGCACTAGCCATAAAAGGTGCCCCATAGCTCTCTGCGGATAACACTCCTGATCCTGTGAAGAATCAGAAGAAGGACTGCCCTGCTGTCTGAAGAACCTGAAGAAAGACTGGACCTACTTGCCTTGCTCCCAGGATCCCAGAAGTGACTCCAAAGGCCAGTTAACTGACCACCTTTGAGAGCTACAGGGACACAGCAAGCTTCCAGAGGCCTCTCTCCTAGCAGCTGTCCAGCTGACAAGTTCCAATTAGATCCAATCTGGTCTTCTCTCCTGGCCTCTGTGATAGTGAGTTCTGACCCCCAAGTACTGTCCCCAAGGTCATGGACCTTTGCTTGTGGTCAGAGTGTACTTTTCCCTGCCTAACTACAAGCTTTACCAGATTCAGTGTCGAGCATTGATGCTGACCATCTTCGTTGATGGCTTCACAGAATTCAGAAGGCAACTGCACCCCACTCTCCAGCCCGCAATGGATGCAACTTACAGCTTGCCCCAATGACAGCAACTTTTTATCTAGAAATGACTATGAGTGAGAAGTAATATTTCCACTGGGATGAACTTGGTCCCTGTATCCGACCTGTGCTCCATAGCAGTCACCTTTAACGTTTGACTTTGACCCAGCAGAGCACTCCTGCAATTTTGAAATCTGACACATGTTTCGAATTTTCTTTTGTGATGCATATATTTATCCCACGCATGATAATGACATCTGCAAATGAGAATGCAAATGCATGAATTACTCGGATGATACGCAACTTATTATCTCGCTGATGCTACTCAATTTATCATCTTGTTTGAGAGTAAATGTGACAACCCCTTAGTACAATACCATCATTGTATGTCCACAGTATCTATATGGCTTCAAACTAACATACTTAAATTTAATTCTGATAAAACAGAAGTATTGTGGAAAAGGCACTCCCACTCAAATGAGCCTCCACCCAGGGGTGACACCAGTGAACTTGGTTCAATGCACCAGTGCTCAATATAAAATACAGGTTATAGTAGCCCAACAAAACCCTATCCAATGCATTGTACAAATTGAGTCATTGCTTTTGGGTTACTAAAAGTCCCCTGGAATTTCTGAAATAACAGGACGTCAATTCAAACTACATTATTTTGCCTATTGTCTAGACCTTGTTCTTATTCAACCTAGACATGGTGACATGTAGACACCAGACCCAGATTTATGTTGCATCAGGTGTTATATCTCTGTCATCAGTCAGATGGCCCTGACACTTTCACAGTTAGAAAGATTAAGGTCAGACGACATATGCGTCACATTGCAGACATGGCAATGATTTTGCATAAATGATAGAAAGATGGCAACCTACATACTCTATAATGGCAACCTCCATGATCTATAATGGAGACAGGGCCTATCCAGATTAAAGCCAGAAGAGTCAGACCTTAAGGTCTTTAAGTCAATCCCGGCTTGTACGCATGAATGTGATGTCTTAGGGGTGTATCTTAAATGGAGGAACTTGCACAATAGTTACAAACATTTATGCTCCCGAATCTCTAGGATCATAAATGACTAAAACATTATAAAATATTTAAACACTATATATATATATATATATATATATATATATGTATATATATATATATATATATATATATATATATATATATATATATATATATATTTCATATATATGTATATTTAACGCTTATAATATTAGACATAGGCAATTAGTATGTAGTAAGCATATTTTGCTAGTGAAGCAAAGCATTAATGCATTTTAAGCTATGCTATGATTCAAGAATGTTCATAAAAGCACAGTCAGTCTTAAATATTTTTGACGATGTGTGTTGGCAATCAAACATACCATTGATAATATTAGATAGGCCAGATAAAAAATATGCAGTATAAAAAATAAGTTGAAGAAATAAAAAGAGTTGGAAAAAACAAAAAATAGGAAAAAACGTTCTTTTAGTTTATTTTCCATGAAAGCTTTGTGGCTCGTATGGTGAGCTCAGTTCTTATCAATGAAGATGTTAACATACATGGGTGCATATGCAGCATACGGATGATCTTCAAGGAAATCATGACATTTATATGACATATGTTCATTGCCATTAATCCACATTGGGGTGATTGTAGCTCTTCTCCAAGGGCTCAAGAGATAACAGTGAATTAAGCAATTCATCAAGAGCTGTGTCGAAAAGTGCCACTGGTGACATTGTTACATCATAGGCAGTTTTCTGTAGAAAAGACAGATGCATTGCTCAGCAATGTCTCCGGTGCTCAGGTAAAGGTTGAATTATTGTTTCCAAGATGAGCAACTGGATCTGTTCCAGCTGTAAGCCTAGGATGACTTCCGTCAGACAGTTGATGCTACAGAACACTGGTTTCATTTGTGTAGCATCCATTTTGCACAAGGTGAGCATCAAATGCTCGCTGATTTCAGGTATCCAAGCATCTCCCATATAATCTGCTAGAGTTTCTTGGCACTTTTGTTCAGCTGAATCCATGTATTCCATGTTGTAGTTTTCCTTGTCAGAAGAGGAGAAAGATTATGATACGGTTAGCAGTATGATGATGGAATTTCTCCACAAAACCTGGAGAATAAAGAGTAAAAAAATGATTGAATCAGTCCAAGTACTGCTCTAAATCCAGTCACCAGACCAGTCCTGTTGTTCTTAAAATGATGTGCAACACTAGTTTCAAGTTTTATTTTATTTGCATAGTTCGTAAAACCATTGCAACACGAAATTAATTAATTACAACAATTTTTTGTATATAAAACCCCTTTATAATAAAAGCATAACAATTCTGTAAAAAAGACTTACAATGAAAAAATTCAGGTATTATAAGTCGTTTTTAGGCACGCTATAACTGTAGTTGCGTGTCATGATTCTAGAATACTTTTCCTTGTTTATCGATACACAGATACATTTTAAAAGTTAGACTTCATCTGATATTTTGATTTCAGGCAGTTTCTTTTGGCATGCTGTCAAGAATTTTACCAAAGCACAGTTTAATTGAGGGTCACTTGGGGCAAAGCAAGCCAGAACAGCCTGCCTCCTAATACGAATTCCACGCTGGTTGAATTTGACTTTTAATATTTGTAGCCGTTCGTGTGAAAGTTGGTTGCAAGAGCATAATAGATGCAGCAGGTCTTCCGATGGTGACCGGCATAGGCGGCACCTGTGGTCCACCTTCTCCTTCAGCCAGGGTGGAGAGTGCTGAGTGCCAGGTAGCAGGCAGAGTCTAAACTTCATGAAGCTGATTTTAGTATGCTTAGCATACCCCATGTTAAAATACTTCTGGGCTGCTTGCTCACAGTATGTATTCAGGGTTATCCAACCATGAGACCTTTCAGTGCAACACCAGTTGTTAAAGAGGAATTAAATTTTGTCTGCAGAATGTGTCGGGTACTGCTTGTGTAACAGCCTCTGAATTTCTAAAGCAGTTTTGGGTGTCCGCAGGTTTTAGGTCTCAACTGCTGAAGTCAAAGGGGGCCTCTATTTGTAATAAATCAGATGATAGCTTGTTTAGATGGTCAAAACACATGGATTTCATATCTATACTAGGCCAACGGATGTTCCTGATTATGTTTCAAGGTGGTGGATACCAGGTCCTTCCATAACACTGTCTTGTTTCAGAAACTGTTATCAAGTATGTCTGGCATACCAACAGCAAGTAACATCTGTTAAGAATAAATGGAAACTGTCGTTCAAGAGTTTGTGATGTGTGGGAAAGGATTTCATGGGGAAAACAGATAGAACTCAACTTAACCCTCGTAGCAAAGTAATGATATAGTCACACAAAAGGAAGTGTCCATGGGGATTTCTGCTATTTGCTGTACTAATATTCGCAAGGTCATCTGTATCTTCATTGAAAAACATGTAGGAAACAAGAAACTTCCATGAATGACACAATTGTGAATTGTATATAGTCTCAAACAAACCAATAGCTTTATATTTCAGGCAATCGTAAAAATAAAACTCTGTAATGAGTAAATAAATGATACCATATTTTAACCCGGTAATCGGTTGAAGGTCACTAACTGTAAATGGTACATCTTCATTTTGTTCTATGCTCAGTGGATTCTTTTTTTGCCATTGTTTTTTGAATAATTGTCAAATTATGCATCACAATATGGCTCTTCAATTGAGAAGTTGCCAAGACACAAAACCTGGTTGAAGTTTGAAGTGAAGATGAAGTGAAGATTTAAATGTATAATAGCTTTTAACTGAACCTGCCCATGTTGTAACAAACCCAGGTCTCCTTCATAAGATCTGAGGACAGAATATGATTTATTGAATATATTCTTTTTGAAAGTGTGTGCATCCCATTGTCGAAAAGTCTAAAAACTGTTTGCAAGTTTTCTAAATCTATTTGCCTAATTATTTCTACAGTTTATTTTTATTAATATTTCCTAAATTAATTTTAGCAGGCATAAATTCCTGTAGCCAGGAATTTTTTATTTCTATTAGGACGGGGTACCAAAAGAAAGTTAGAAAAGTCAATGCTTTCATTAATTACAGAAAAATGTTCTAATACCTCTGGAAGACTGCAATTATTCAACCAGGGTTGGTACAGCTTACCTACACTATGTGTGATAACTATTACATGTATTTGTGTGTTATAACATGGGTCAGGGTAATTAGCGTTGGATCCAGGAGTGCTGGAAAGAAAACAACACATTCATGTGTCAGAGTTATATGGCCATAAGGCTACATTTTTAATAGGAAATTGAGCTGAATCAAAAGTTTGGTTTTGGATCATTTAATTTATAATTTACATCTGATTCTGACATATTTATTTGCCAATGCAAATTATTGAACAAGGTCAAACTGACTTTTGGTATAGAATATTTCTTTAAGTGCTTCAGTCCAAATCCCAGACAGGTAGTGAGTTGGAATGTTTTTTTCAAAAAAATATTTCCTGTGGTATTATGCATGCTGGAAATAAGGCTTCTTTGCCTTGCATTTACAAAACTTTTTTTCCCCCCTAAATAATTTTTCTCATCAACGTTTGCTTTCCAAAACTCATATCCCTGAATAGCTAGATTTTGAATAAACTCATTTGAGTAAATCAGCTTGTTAGTAGAGACCAGATTATGCAGAAGCTTTTTTTTTCTTTTTTTATTGAGAGTTCGTAAAAACAAGATCAACATTACAGAATACATTTGTTAAAAGATTTGATGTAATACATGGCATTTGGTTATACATGAATAATCAATAATCAAGTGTCAATAACATGATTATAAAGTACAAAGAATAATTATAACGTGCAAAAGTGCTTAAGAAAGGTGCATATAGGCAGACTAGAGATTATGAAGGTAATTTTTACAATTCAAAAACACTCCAGAACGTTTCATATTTTTTGAGCGCCCCTGATCTGAGCGCATATTTTCTTTCCCTACCCTGTGTTCGTATTAATTTAGCCTTCCATGCCTGGAAGGTCGGTACTTGATTGGTTTTCCAGCACTGCAATATGAGTGATTTAGCTATTAGAGAAGCTATGAAAAGAAATTTGTCATATTTGGTGTTGGTCACTGAGCAGCCAAAAATCGGGACTAGATCTTCAAAGATTATAGGAGTTTTAAACTCAGAGGAAAGATATTTTTGAATTTCTCTTCATAGCTGTTGGATTTTAGAGCATTCCCAAACGATATGCTTCCAGGTCCCTTTCTCCTCGCATCAAAAGCATTTATCGGGAACTAGTGGAAAAATATTGTGGAGATAAGAGGGAGTTCTGTAAATCAACCATTTATTATAAAATTGCATGCGCTTAAAATTAGCGCTGCGGAAGATTGTTTTGTTAAATTTGTTTATTTTATCCCAAATTTGTTCATTGATTTCAATATCCTCCCTTTTTTTCCACCTCTCAAAAATCTTACTCGAGGATTCCTGTTTCTTCTCCTCTTTTAATATTTTAACCCAGATACTCATCTTTTTTTTAGATTTAATATTCAGTGCTGTGGAGATATTTTCTTTAAAATAGAGATTTCCTATGTCCAGCTCTCTGAGTATTGGAATCAACATAAAAAAGGACCATTACAGAACGGAATGGGAATGGCTTACTTGGCTAGCAATTTGATCCCATGTCTTCCAACTGTTACCAGCCAGGAAGTCATCTATTTTTTCAAAACTGTTTTCTTTCCATAGCTTTATTGTTATTCTATCCATGCATCACTCTTTACCTAGGTTGAGGTTGTTTAAATCAGTTGTATTACTTATCCTAGGAATGGAATTGGATTTCAGGAACTGGGTTTTCTGTCTAAGAATCCATTGGAGGGACTTGTAGCGGATCTTTTTTGGGTCTTTAGTAACTCTAATTGGATCAATAATCTTTGCCTCTGATAGCATCTTCTTCATAAAAAAGTTGTCTGTCTCGTTCGTGTCCAAAAAGAAAAATCTAAAACTATGATGTGCAAAAGACGAAAAATAGTATTCCCTTATGTTAGGGAGGGATAATCCTCCTTGTGCAAATGGAAGATATAAAGTGCTAAGTGCAAGTCTAGTAGACTTTTTTGCCCAAAGAAATGAAGATATTAGGGAATCTATTTTTTTTAAAAAGGAAACCTGAATAACACAGGGTGCTGCATTAAATAAAAAATTAAAAAGAGGTAGGATCGACATGCGTATCAGTGCTGCTCGGCTCATTATAGACAGAGGTAGTAGATTCCAGCGTTCTAAAAGGGACTCAACTTTTTTTAACAACGGTGAATAGTTAAGCGAGAACAGCTTGTCTAAATTGTCCGAAATAAATATACCCAGATATCTCTTCGGCGTGGGGTTATAAATTTGCCTAAATTCTGGTAATAAAGTGTCTACGGTGCAGTTTAACAAAATAATTTCCGTCCTGTTAACGTTAATTTTATAGCTCCCTAGTTTTTGAAAATCAGAAAATATTTTTAAAAATTTTGCTTGACTTAGGGGGTTGGAGTTTAAAAACAGGGCAATATCATCGGCGTATAATTTTATATTAGTCATGCCAGCTACCGGGACTGTATTAATTTATATATTTCTAATCACGATCGCTAGAGGTTCAATAAATAATGCAAATAATATTGGTGATAATGGACAGCCTTGTCGGGTGCCTTTAGTGATCTTGCATGTACCGCCATTGGAGTTATTGATGATAATCTGTGCCCTGGAGTTCAAATATAGTTGTTTTAAAAGAGAGATAAAAACATTCGGGAAATTAAAACTGTGCAAAATAGCAAATAGGCAGTCCCAGGACACTAGATCGAAGGCTTTTTCAGCATCTAGGAACCAAATTTGGGCCTTCACATAATTAGTTTTAAAAAAATCTAGTGCCTCCAATACAAACTTTGTATTTGTGTGGAGCTGCCTACCTGCAATAAAACCGCACTGATCAGTGTTTACCAGACTTCCCACTATTTTATTCAATCGATTGGCTAAAAGCTTAGTAAAAATGTTATAGTCTGTGTTTAGTAGACTTATTGGTCGATACGAGTTTATATTCTCACTATCCTTTCCCTTTTTTAAAATACTAACTACCACAGCTGAACGGAAAGAATCCGGGGGGATCCTCCTTGAAATAAATCATTTACTAAAGTAAAAAATTCTTTGCGTAGAGTTCTTTCAAATTTTTTTCCAAATTATTTTGGAAGACCATCATCTCCGTTGGCCTTTCCGTTAGGGAGGGAGCTGATTACCTCATCTAACTCAGACTCTGAGAATGTCTCAATGAGATCTTCCTTCTCTTCAGCGTTTAATTTGGGAATTGTAAGTTGAGATAAAAACTCTCCTATTGTATCAGTTGAGGTCTCTTCTGTTGTGTGATAGATTCCCTCATAATGTTTCAGGAAACATTCACCAATTAAGGCTGTGGTCTTAGCTTGTATTATAGTGATTGGATCAGTTAGTTGGTCAATTCTGTTGCGAGCCTGTTTTTCTTTAGTTTGCCACGCCAGGAGCTTCCCTGTATACTCGCTATCCTCGTACATCCTCTGGGTGTAGCAGTTAAAATGGGTTTCGCCCATGGCATAATAGAACTCCCTCACCTTACTCTTAGCCTTGGATAGTTTTTTACTAGAATGTATTGTTCTAGCCTGAAGTGTACTTGGGTTGCCTCTATAATATCTTTTTGCAATTTGCTCTTCTCCTCTTTTCTTGCTTTATATTTTGGTATATCTTTAGATGTGATAAACCCCTGTAGAGTGGCCTTAAATGCATTCCAGATCGAGTTTAAGGAGGCTGTACCTCTGTTGCGTGTAAAGAACTCCTCAATGAATTCTTCAATTTCTGTACACCATTGAGGATCTAATAGGTTATTTTTGTTAAAAGAACATCGTTTTATAGTGCTTATGTCTTGTGTTCCCAGAATTACCTCCATGTAGACTGACGCGTGGTCTGAGAAAGCATTTGGTAGGTGGGCATAATTACATAGATTTAAGTCATGGGAGGTTAAAAAAAATCCAATCTTGAGGCGGAATTATACTTAGCAGAGAAGTAAGAATATTCTCTTTTGAGTGGATTGTTAACCCGCCAATCATCCATGATATCAAGGTCTAATTTGCAACTCTGTATCGCTAAGACAGATTGGGGTTTATTCTGACGGCGATCTTTTTTAGACGAGACCAATACAGTATTTTGCAAAAGATTAAAATCACCTCCCCATAGTATTATCCCAGGAAGGCCGGTTATAGTATTTTTTAACTGTAAAATTGGCTGAGGGTCGTCTAAGATGGGAGCATATAATGTAACAAGGATTATATTTACATTATGTAATTTACCATGGGCAACTGCCCATCTACCTCTGGGATCTGTTGCTGTGCCTGCCAGAATAAAACCTAAATGTTTTTCAATCAGTATACATACTCCTCTCTGGGTCAACCCAGCTGAGGAGCATATAGTATGGCTAGCCCAGTTCTTAAATAATTTATCAGTATCTGCATGGTCTCTATGATGGGTCTCTTGTAAATAAATGATATCAGGATTTAAGGTTTTTAACCAGCATTCAATAGCGTTTTTTTTCCGAACATTATTTAGACCATTTGCATTAAAAGAGATAAACTTCAACATGCTATTTCTTTTTTTAATAAGGCCATAATTAAAAAATATTTTAAAAAGCAAATATACTAAGTATGTATGTTAAAAATGTTATTTAACAGTGCAGTATAATAATAAACATCAAAAGACCCTCTCTTTGTGCAAATAGGCAAATAATCACAAACTTTTTGTACAATGATGGATGAGTACTCAGTGCAGATGTAATAACAGAACCATATAGGTAGCAGCAATCCCTTACTTTGTGCAAAATAGGCAAGTAAACAGTGCAGTGCAGTATTATAATAAATACCAAGGAACCTTTCTTTTGTGCAAATAGGCAGGTTAAAAAAAAAGCGTGTTGTACATCAATAAATAAATACTTAGTACTGGTGTAGTAGCAGCAAAAATAGGTAGCAGCACATCCTTACTTTGTGCAAAATAATCAAATAAGCAGTGCAAATATATTATAGCAGCAGACCATTTCTTTGTGTAAACTAGGCAAACAAACAATATATCTTTTAAAGCCATGTTAAGATCAGATAGTCTTGTCTATGACGTATCTTAGCTAATCTTGAAAATAGAACCAACAACTCTTCAATATATGAACTCTCCTTTTTTCCCCTGCAACACCTCCCTTCACCACCCCAACTTCCCCACCCCCCCCGAGAACCGACGGAACCTCCCCGTGTTCCACTTTCGTCCTTCTCTTTGTTTTCTTCTTTTTGGATGCCATTTCATTGCATCCTTGTGTGCTTCCTGTCGTCGCCTTAGCCCCACCTCGCAGATAAAAACAAGGATCGGCTATAGGCTATGTTCCAAAATAAACTAGGAAATATAGAACAGAGTGGAGATCAGCTATAAGCTACACTCCTAGGCCTTCTAGAAAAGTCTGGGCTTCGTGGACAATTGTAAAGATAAAGAACTTTCCTTTGGCCAGTACATTAAGTTTTGACTGCTGCACAATCATTGCCTGGGCTCCCTTGCTTTTAAAAGAGTCAATCATCTTAACAAAGTCTCTACGTCTGTGAGCAGAGGCTGCCGACATATCTGAGAAAATTCTAAAGTTGTTTACACCTTCTGCGTTGAATGATTTCTTAGAATATGCAGTGTTTAGGATTCTCTCCTCCACCCTGAAATCAGAAAAGTTAAGCAAAATCGTACGCGGATATTTCATATTGTTGGGTTTATATGCCGGGACTCTATGTGCTCTTGTAATTGTCAAATCCCCTTGGAGCTCGGGTATGGCTTTTTTCAAGAGGGACTCTGACCACTTAACTACGTTTTTATCTTCCATTCCCTCTGGAATGCCTACTAGATTTTGCAGAAGCTGTTATGGTGTCTGCCAGAAAAAGAAAGGTAAAGGATGTGATGTATCAGCACTCTTGAAATAAGGGCATTTCCTAAAGAAATTAGGGTGACTATCAGGAAGCAGCACCTCACCATGTTTCTTCTGTGTGTAATTCTGAATATCTCTAAGATAGCTAGTTCTGTGTACGTAATACTGTGTAAAGAGATGATAATAATACATTTCTTAGTAAATAGCTGAATCAAAAACGGATCTTCATTATTCAAAGAAGCATTTGTCTGTAAATCAGACACCATTTTTTTAACAGTCTCAGTTTCTCAATCATCTAAAATAGAACTAGATATTACAATCTCATTTGTTGAAACATTTTATCACACATGGCAATTGCAATGTCTTAGTAGGTCCCATATTCTGATATGAGACTGTTCCCATGCTATGCCCTCAGGCACAGGATAAGCTGTAAGGTTTACGGCGTAGAGATTTCTTCAGACTCTGTGGGATGAATAATGTGGCTGCAGTTCACCAACCACAGGTAATGCAATTTGTTTTGCAGGGCTGAAATATCCGCTTAGAAGCAGTAGAACTACGAGTATCATTGACAGCCACATGATGATAAAAAAAGTTCCCAAAGTGATCCAAGCATAAGACCAGTGAGGAATTAGGTACCTGCCACAAAACCAGTGATAAGCAAGAAGCAGTCTCTGGCAGTGAGTAACTGTAGAAGTGATTGAAAAGTCCTCTGTCCAAAGTAATTCTCAATGTCATTGGTATCTCTAGGTTCTTTAAAGGGGGCCAGTTCGAATGTCATAGGGTCAGGTGGAATTTCACTTAAAACACCATGGAGTTGCGCTGGACAGTACCCCCTGTTAAACTGGCAGCATCAGGTGTATGTGTGTTTGCAGTGTTCTGCATCCAGTGTTACTCTCAAACATCCCCATCTGGGAACTCAAGCTAATAACGTCACTACTTGGTTCTTGGGGTATATTATTCAGAATAGGGAGAGGTTAATAGGAACTAATATGAATTCTTCTTGGTGTCTGCGAGGGTCTGATGTAGAACACTGGACACAGAGTGTTTCTTCTACGTGATCAATGGAAACCTGTCTATTTCTCCTTGAGCCAGGCAAAGGAGGCAAAATAATAGTTCTATTAACTCTGCTCTGTAGGCAGGTTCAAAAGCTTGCTTGTCGTGGATTTTTTCTCGAAATAGGTTCCTGACTTTGGGAACCCATCCATTCACAGTTGTAATAACCTTCTTTTCACAAGTGGTGGCATCAGAGTGATTCATGTTAGACAGCTTGTCTCTGATTTCTTGGATACTCAGCAAAGCATTTAAAATGTTTCTCTGAGTCAACTATTTTTCATTCACCACATTTCCTGGATTATCTGTGGAAGACACATATATAGGTACTCCAAAGAGAACCTTGTATGGAGTGCGTACTCCCAATACTCATCTAGGCAAGTTATTCAATGCACTCAGAACTCCATACAGATTATGGCACCAACTAAGAACTGAACTTAGTACTCTAGCAGTCAAGGCTTGTTTAACCACGCCGTTAGTGCATTCAATCTGTGCATGGGTTGCTTAATTGCAGACAAACTCCCAAAGCAGATATTGAATTCCTGTAAGCCTTGGAGGCAAACGCAGGACTGATATCTGAATGAAATGAATGAACTGCCCAATCTCTACCGGAAACTGTAACTCCTTTACTACTGCTGAAGCACTTGCATTTCCCTGTACCCAAACCCATAGGAATCAAGACACAAATCTTTTGCCACCAATATGCACTTATATCAGTTGATTCTATGAAGGGGGCCGATGTGGTCCAAATAAATCACCCAGAAGGACATGTTGGAGATTGTGAGGGGAGTTGACAAAGGTCTTTTGACTTGTGGTTGGCAGAACTCACACAGTTTGACTCTGCAGAATTCCGCAGAGTTACCTAAAAACTCAACAAGATTCCATCTGGGAGAGTTTCCATGCCATGCCATTCTGGAACTGGTTGCAAACTTGTCAATAGTTAAGCATGGGCGAATTTTGCGAATCTCGCGTTCGCGAATTTTGCGGATTTGCGAACTCGCAATCCGCAAAATCCGCGAATTCTCGCGAATTTGCTGATTTTTTTTTGTGTGTGTTTGCGCGGGTTTCTGCCAGTTCGCGAGGGTTTTGTACAATGTCGCAAATTGCGAACTTACCTGTCGGGTCGCAAGTTTCGCGAACTTGTTGTTTCTACGTGTCCAGCCTGTTTGGGACACTCTTCTTCATCACTGCCACTCTCTGTCACCACTGCCACTCTCTGACTACTCATGCCACCCTCTGGCCCACCCATGCCACCCTCTGTTTCATCACAGCACCCTCTGGTTGTCCAGTCAGTGTACATTATTGTGGCAACGCAAGCACACCTTCCCTGCCTCAAGTGACCTGAATTAATTTGGGGCTGATTAATGTGTCACAGAATATTTTTTTAGCTGGCATCTGCTTCCTTAGTGCTTCCTGATTAGTGATCTTTTGCACTTGCTAAGTGCTTTCATTGTTGCAAAATTAGTTACAACACCTGCCCTGCCCCAACTGACAATAATGAATTAGGGGCTGATTAATGGATTTGAACTTCCAGCCTGGCTCCTGCTTGTCTCCCTTAGCTGTAATTCAGGACCTTTGTGGCATATGTGTAACTATTCTGAGGTTCAGAGCAGGGTCACATAATAGTTGCAACTGGCAACTGAACTCTGGAGGGGCCCCTCAGGAAGCACTACAGGAAATGGCTACTAATGATGAGCCTGAACTTTTGAACCTGGTAAGTAGTTTCAGTTTTGCTAAGATCGTATTTCTGCAATTTTGCACTTATTCGCGGGGTGCGAAGTTGTACTGGGAAGCCGGGAACTCACGCGAACAGTGCGAGCAAAATCCGCTGCTCGCGGATTTGCGGATTTTGCGGGAGATTCGCGAATCTCGCGGATTGCGAATTTACCGAAAATCCGCGAGCGAAACGGATTTTCCGCCCATGCTTATCAATAGTAAGACCTCAGACTGAAAAGGGAGGTGCTCTGAGAAGTCCATTCAGAAGTGCACTAGCACCATCCACAGTAGCAAGAGGGCGGATGAATAAAGGGGGCTGACACTATATATTTTTCTTACAAAGGAGGATGCATGTATTTTATATTAAGTTAACTTACATTCTGCTGCCGGTAGAGTCCAAGCTCCCCTCTCCTCGGCGTGGCTGCCTGTGGCATCAGCTGAGAAGCGTGGCATGCCAGTAAGGGAGGTTGGTGTTGCACGGATAGAGTTTCAGCTGAAGTTGCGGCGCATTAGTTTCTCTGCATGTCCATGGTTTAGGGAGGATCCATTATTATACCACTGCTACGGCTTACAGGATTGGAGGAGACCGCTAGTTCCCTCCCTCGCATCCCACGTATGAGGTGTTTATTACTCTTTTATAGCACTCACATGTTCCAACTGTTCCCACTAGAAGGTGCTGTGTCAGGTTTTTGTTCGGCATCCAGCACGCATCCCATCCTGGTACTTCTGTACCCAGAGATGGACACACACCTCTTCTGCACTCCTACAGTCACACACCATCTCTGCACTCCTCCTGTACCCTTGCAAATCCACACTTCATTCGCCCTTCAGATCTTTGCCCTTGCACTCTCATTTGCTCTTTTCATAATAGGGCTATTTGCAGTGCTTAGAACTTCAAAAATGAGTTATTCAACTCTACCTAGAATCACATCAGGGGTGTAACACAGGCCCGCGCGGGGTCCCCCGATTACCCTTCCTCTGGAGGGGGGCCCCCATCGACTTCCGAAGTCTTGTCACAAAGGCTGTAGGAAAAAACACAGTAGCTGCGACATGGCTGACGCCTGCTAAACAGGATGGTATATCCCAGCAGAGTGAAATATATAACAAACTTTCAAAATCAATTGTTGACAGAGGAGGCCCCAGGGAAAACGCACCTCCATGTCTCTTTATATCAGTGAAGAAGGAGACTCGGCAGAGCCAGGCTGAGAGAGGGGAAAGACACACGGGGAAGGAGAAAGGCAACAAGAAATAGCAGACACTCAAAAGGCACAGGTGAGAGGGAGATATGTTATGTTATGTTAATTAAATTGATAAAAGCGCACGATTACCCTAGGGTGTCTTGGCCCTGAGCTCTGCTTAAGCGATAGTCAGAGGGGTTCAATGAGTTACGAGCCAAGTTTTCAGACCCTTTCTAAAGGAAGGGAGGTCTACGGCATTTCTCAGATAGAACGGTAGCTCGTTCCATGCCTTGGACGTGCAGGTGATGAAACGTCTGCCTCATCAATCAGTGTGTTTTAATTGTGGGGATTTGGAAATGTTTTGCTCCTTTAGACCGCAGGGTCCTGGCGGGTGCATACCATTTGAACTTTTGTCTCAAATGGTCAGGGCCAAAACCATTGAGAGCCTTAAATGCAATGCATAAGGCTTTAAAACAAGCCCTTTGCTTCACCGGGAGCCAGTATAGCTGGATTAAATAAAGATAGCGAGAGAAGGGCGAGAATTAGTGTGAGGTAATAAAGAATAGGTCAAAGAGAGATGGATACGTGGAAGAGGTGAGTAAAAGGCATATGAGAGAGGAGACAGGTATGAGACAGAAATAGTCGAGAGGCAGCTGCCAGAGAATTAGAGAGTTGATAAAGAAGCAGGCAGGTGATAAAGGAACAGGGTAGATAGAGAAGAGACAGTTGAAACACGATGGCGAGGGATAGAGGGGAGGCCACAGGTGTAACGAAGGCTCCCAACACAGTACATTTTCTGGTCCTGACTCTGGGACAAGTTAGTTTGATGTGATGCGGTCATACAACGTGCAAGCAGTGATGGCACTATGCAATCGGAGGCTCAGTTCGTACGGCCGCAGCCTCTGCATGTGTTCACATTTGGTGCTTGCTGGGCCGCTGACTGCGTGGTCTTCAGGATTGTAGTTTCGGTCTGCGCCTGCCACCGAAAATGCAAGGTTGGGTGAGTACTGCTACATCTAGTTGAAAAGGCACTGTATATATCACCCTGTGTGCAATGCTACATCCATTGAATGTTAAGGTTTAAGCAAGTGTACTTTGAAGAGGGTGGTTTATTATTACACTGTATTGGCATGCATCTGCTAGCTATGTGTATAGGTCACTGAGTGATTTTGTACTTCTGAGAGGAGTCCGTTTCCACTTTGCGAGCATGCTCTTCGGGGGCTGGCGAGGGAACCTTCAGGCATCTAATCCTGGGAACTAGTGCTGAGCGATGGTGACTGACACCCTTCTTGGAGAGGGGGAAACCCAATGAGTTGCATTGGCTCTAGAGTCCCTCCTGTCTTGCTGTATTACACAGACCCAAGACAGAGGACCCTCCAAGGTCTTCCTCAGAACTAAGCATTCCTCATGAATAAAGACACAAGGGAGCGCGTGTCAAAAGAGTTCATGCTTCCAGCTAGGGCTCCCTTGTTAAAACTTCACACTGGGGCACTGTATTTGGTATTAACCTAAATGCAAAAACATATAAAAACCAATGCTTCTGGCAAGTTAAACGCTCGCACATGACATCCACAATAATCTGCAGGGCACCAATTGGAATCTTAACTAGGCCAATTTAGTGACCATTGTTCTAAGGTTGGTCGGTTGATTAATACTAATCCTTGTTTTGAACAGCGCCTAGAAACAGCAGGAGGGAATTTGAAATACATAAATATAAAATATGGTATTAGTGCTGTAACATTCTATCCGTATTCATTCAAATGTATGTTTACCCTCTCTTTTCAGGGTTTATGCATATTTATTTTGTGCTCTGACAAAGTTAAAGCTGCAACTTCAAAATGTTCACATGCTTGTAAACGTGCACACACACATATGCATTCATGCAAGTTTGCTTTGGCTAATGCACCAGACTTTGGCCTCTGTACTCACAAAATATGATGGAAAACAGTAAAGAAAATGTATACTGTCATCCAAAGACGTGTATCTAGGTAAACAACTACTTGCATTAGCGTAGCAAGGATGCCTAGGGCCCTGGTGCAAGCAAGGAAAATGTCACCTTTTACTGGTGTTTTGGTTGTAAATACAGCAGTTATCAGGGTTCATTGGCCTCCTAAAGGCACTGCGCCTGCTGCACAAATGGTTAGTTACGCCCCTGGCTACTTGGTGAGGAACTACAAAGTATACTCACTGTGAAAGCAGTACCCAGGAGACCAGGGCAGCTGCCACTGAGCATGCTCACTTTGAGCAGCAGAAAGGGAGAGCTGCAGCCTTGGAGGTGAGCTGCTGGGTGCATTCACTGTGTAAGCAGCTCCCAAGCAGCAGTTGAGAGGAGCTGCTGGCACCACGTCATAGAGAAGAGAGATGCAATAGGATAATGACATAATGGCACTAACTGGGTGGGAGGGCGGGATTTTTGATCTCTAGTTTACCACTCCAGATCTAAACCCCGTTCAGGTCGACTGAATCTTTATTGCCTGTCATTGAGGAAAGAAAGTGCATCCAATACCAGGTTAGTTTGACCAATAATGGGCTAACTCTGAAAAACCACATACTACTTCTAAGTTTCAAGGGTTTATTAAAGAGTCAATGATAACTGCAAATACAGGCATCTCAAAACGAGATTCAAAAGATATATGGGCACTAATACATACATATGTTCTCTAAAAGCTCTTAGGCGACCAAAGAAGAGCACCAAGACTAATTCCAGAATCATCAGGTTTGCAAGAATAGACACAAATTGTAATCTATCCGTCATTTACAAAGGAAGGAAGGTATCAGGTTAGGCTGTCCCTACTCTTACTGGATGGTATCCCTACTTAACAAATCCCAACCTATCAAAGGTGTCAGCTGTGACTGACTTCCTAAGAAGTTCACCCACTCTTAGTCTTTAGGTGAAAGGCCTACGATCTCCAGTCATGACCCCTCTCTGCCTACCCATCCGCTCTCTGAAAGGTCCTCAGGCATCTGCTCTGCTCTCCACCCCGGGGTGCTGTCCCTAATACAAAATCACAATAACATTTGAAACGCCCCTCGAGAGACGCCCCTCACGTGGTGTCGGTTCTGGCTTTTTCCATGATGATCTTCCTTTGGGCCTCGTGTTTAGCGTTGACCTTGCTTCCCAGGCTTCTTCTCCAGCTCGCGGATACCCCCAAACATTCCTGAATCCTCCTCCATGTCTGTACCAGTCTCTTCGAACAGAGCTCTATTCATCAAACCTTTAATTGCAACCCCCCTCGCACCTGCAGACAGACATCCGCAACTTGGATCCCAATTCTCATAGACTTCTAACAGAAGTTTGCAACTTATTTCTCGACACAACTCGGCATGTACCAGCACGTGCAAATCAGAAAAACCTTTTTATCGCTTCAGGCCTACAACCATTCTCGCAGAGGTTTTATTCTCTTCAAATCCTTTCGTGAATTAAAATAACATGTTAACACCTTATTCTTTGATTATGAGAAACACTTCTATTGAATATAAATCTAACTAATAAACAGAATTACTAAATAACATTAGTGCAATCCATGTTATGCATAAGTGTACATTTCCAATCCTCTCTGCCCTGGCCATGAGGCCTGTTCCCTTCTATGCTTTGCAGCATAACATTCCTCCGTTAGCAGCTACATAACATGGATCATGATTAATCACGTCTAATAAGAGTAAATGTTTTCCACACATTTCTGCGTCAGTTCCACTTCTATATGAAATTTCTAGGTTAACTACACAAGTCTAAGTATAGGTGAATATATTTTCAACACTTACAGCACTTCTATTATAATTTGTGCGACCGACTTGTACTTATGGTGCACTCATGCATTTTGTTCAGTTTGCGCTCTCTCAGTTTCCCCCTTTGATGACCTCTCGGGGTCATCACCAAAATTTAAACTGAACTAGTTGCAATCCCCCCTCGTTTCAGCTTTTTTAGAGCCCTCAGACTCTTGTACTGATTGTCCTGCATTGCAGCTAATCTCCGTTCCTGTTCTCTCCTGGATCTCTCCAACCTATTTGATCGGTACCACTGGTACGACCTCAACAATCCCCACAATATGATCACACAGATCACTATTATGATGATAGGTTTCAGTATGTACCATACAAAGCTCTTCCCTATGTTGGCGAACCAACCTCCAACTTCACCCATTCCATGACCCACTTTTTCCCAAACATTTACGTTAGTTAGGTCTTCGATCTCTTTGTGAATGTTAGTTATGTTCATAATGACTTTCTCAAGAGGTTTTGAATTGTCTGGAATGTAAGTGCAGCATTCCTGGACCCTCAAAGCCTTACAGACTCCGCCCTCTTTGGCTAACAGAACGTCTAACGCAAGACGGTTCTGAAGCACCATGGCCCTTATCGATTGCATCTCTCCTTCCACCAGCATTAAGGATCTAGCAGTGCTGGCAGACAATCTGTCTACGACTGTTGCCAGTCTCCTAATTTTGACATCATTGAGGATCAGTCCTAAAAGAGGAAATGCAGCGCCAAATACATCTCCAACTATTTCCGCATCCCCTAGGTCTCTTCTCCCTCTCGTTGAGACCTTGCCCTCTATGATCTCTAAGTCTTGGGCATGGTATATTTTGGGGAAGACAATTGCCAAATAACATGATCCGTACCAGTTATCAGGTAGTCTCACGTAGGCATTTCTTCCACATACAAAATATACATTTGGAATCACTTGCATTCCTTTCAAGAAGTCCTTTGTGTAATATTCTAATCTAAAAGCATGTTCACAACTGACCTCCCCTACGAATACATTTTCGTAGTACGTTTGACTTCTGTGAAGGCATAACTTCCCTTTCTGTGTTCGATCCAAAGCTATTGGACCACTACTACCCTTCCTTTTGTGTGCTTTCTCCTCCTCGGTCCAATCTGTCTTCCACTGTCCTGATTTTTTCAGAATCTTTTGCCTTCTATACCGATCATCCACTTGCCCTATAAACTTCTTCTCGACTTCTGACACTTTGCAAGTCAGGTTATTTCTGCGGGCATGTGAAGTATCTAAAGTATCCCAAGGAATGAAGAACTTCGCCAATCTGTCTTCACTCTTATAATAGTCCCATTTATTCATTTGCTTGTAATTTGGGACTTCTGGTAACACTGAATCGTAATTAGAAAAGTAGTATTCAAAACTATCTCGTCCGTAAAATATGCTAAGCAATACGCTACATGTAATGCCATAAGTCAGAGGGAGGTGATGATATCTAATGCCTTCATCCACAGACGCAGGCAGTTGCATACACACATAACAGTCCTTGACCTCCATGGCATCAACATATTCATATAACAGTTTGGCATAAGCATTTGACCTATAGTCGCCCTGGGACTCATCCATATGTAACCTACGGGTTTCTGCTGCTAATAACGCTTTCTCCTGTATGGTTTCCCCTTTCTTACCAGCAGCAGTGGGTTTTGGTGTCACTACAGATTTTGCATCTGGTACCCTTGCCTCACTCTCGTGTCCCATCACATATGATACAGTAACTACTAAAGCTATAAGAATTATCATCCCACTATTAGTGTGCCTATTATACATTTGGCTCTGCGGTTCGGATTACCGGCCTCCATGTTCTTCAGACAGTATGATTTCTTTCTCCTATTCAACACAAAGTTCTTTCTCTTTGAGTTCCTTTACAGTCTCTCTTGATCCTTCAGTCTTTAGAACCACACAATTGGAAGCTGGCAATCTCTTTTTGCAAAGTCTTTTTGAACTTTTAACACAGACAACCCTAGCCCTTCTCCGTCAACTTAAAGGAAAAAGTCCCTAAGTTTTCTCTTCTTCTAGGCGCTAGGTTATTTTCTCACTCTTGTTTATTTACAAAGTCTTTAAGCATCTACAATGAGGCTTGAACCTGCGGCTTGGATAGCGTAGTTCAATATTTCCAAACGAAGAATGTGCTCTTCATGGCTTGTTATCGTTGTTCCAAAGTCGGGGAATTGTAATTCGGTGAAAAACATGTGCTTTAACTTGCTTAGGTAGGGAGGGTTGGGGAATGTGAACGTTAGTGACCCTTCTGTTTCGACTCCAGGCACCAACAGCTGTACTTCTACTGTGATGATGGGTTCAGTGCTGGTCACTATCACCACCCTTATTCTCCCTGTAGCTCGTTCCCAAGACATCTGTCGCCAGGTATGTCCACTCAGGAGTGGCGTATCTTCTGTTAGACACACGTACTCTCCTTGACCTTCTTGGATCTGCTGCTTCAGAGCCCAGAGCACCTTCGTCCAGGTCTGAGTCTTCGGATATTGGAGCAAGGGTTCTCTCTGGAGTTGACCTCAGGCTTGACCTTCTTCTTTGCGGCCAGCTGGCCTCTCCACGCCTTGCCCTCCTGCTCCTTGACCTTCTGCTTTGCTCGTGCTCACTTTCAGCTTGGCCAGCGTCTGATTCGTACTCCCAGCTACTTCCTCCTTCTGTAGCGTCGTCGGTTTCACTATTGTACTGACCGTCCTCGGCCTGGTCAGACACGCTCCCAACTTCTTCTGGCACCTCTACAGCTTGGCTGGTCCCCACTATGGCTTCTCTGTCCGCAGCTGGACTTACATCCGAGAGAGGAGCTGTTTCTTCCAGAGGTGCTGGAACCCTCCGCGTATGGGACGCGTGGATCCAGTTGGGCAGCCCTCCCATTTTCACAGCAGTATTCGATGTTAGGATGATCTGGTAGGGCCCACGCCACCGGACATCTAGGCAGCTTCTTCTGACGTGCTTTTTGACCAGTACCCAGTCTCCGGGGCACAGATCATGACACAAGTCTTGGCACGACGGGACCTCGGCAGCCTGCACCTGAAGGGACACAGAATGAATGGCATCAGACAGACCCTTACAATAGTCCAGGATCATATCATCTGTGATATTCAACAATGCTGCAGTTGGTACTGATGGCAATCTCATTGCCCTCCCCATTAACACCTCGTGTGGTGATAGTCCCGTTCTTCTGTCTGGGGTACTACGGATGCTCATAAGAACTAGTGGCAGGGCATCAGGCCAACTCAGAGACGTTGATGAACACATTTTGGCAATTCGGGACTTTATGGTGCCATTTATCTGCTCCACAATTCCCGAATATTCTGGTCGATAGCTACAATGCAATTTCTGGTCTATGCTCAGGGCTGCACAAATCATCTTCACAAGTTCGCTGTTGAAATGGGTTCCCCTATCTGATTCCAAAGAGGCCGGTACCCCGAAGCGCGGGATGAGTTCCCTAAGCAATAACTTGGCTACTGTGAGGGTGTCACACCTGCGTGTAGGGTATGCCTCGACCCATCTGGAAAATATGCAAACAACCACCAGGACGTATCGAAGGCGGTTGCATCTTGGCATTTCAATGAAGTCCAGTTGCATCCGATTGAACGGACCCCCAGACCTCCCTATGTGACTCAATGCAACTGGTGTTCTTTTCCCTATGTTCAGCTGCTGACAGGTCACACAACGCTGGCACACTGCTTCTGCTGCTACTCTGAACTTGGGGTTGTACCAAGTTTGTCTGAATACTCTCAGCATAGCGTCTCTCCCTAGGTGTACTGGACCATGTATTTGTCTTGCCATTGGGCTCACCAACTCATTTGGCAACACTGCCCTTCCATCTGCTGAAACCCAGAAATTTGTTTCGCCCATCACACATCCGGCAGTTTCCCATGTTCTTTTCTCAAAATCGGGTGCATTTTCTTGTATACATTTCAACTCGTCCCAAGTATCTACGGTTTCCAATATCATAGCTAATTCAGTCCTTACATTTATCCCACCCACTTCCACCTCCGTGAAAGAGTACCCTTGTTCTGCACAATAACGTGCAACTTCGTCGGCATATCTATTGCCCTGTGACACAAAGTCGGTGTTTCTGGTATGAGCTGTACATTTCACAACGGCAATAGCTGCCGGACATTGCAAGGCTTCCAACAATAAGCGTACAAACTCCCCATTTCGAATGGGTGAACCTGAGGAGGTCATGTAACCCCTTTGAGACCACAATTGCCCGTAATCATGAACTACCCCGAAACCATATTGGCTATCGTGTATATGGTGACTCGAATTTGGTTGCTTGCCAGGCAGGCACGCGTTAATGCAATAATTTCAGCTACCTGGGCGGAGTGTACTCCTTCCAGGCATGCGGCTTCCACAACTCCAGTAATTGTACAAACAGCATAAGCTGCTCTCAACTGACCAACATCGTCTCTTACACATGAGCCATCAACAAAGAAAACTTCATCGGGGTCAGTCAGTGGCTCATCCACGATGTCGGGTCTCGGTTTGGTGCATAGTTCAGTCACATCAAGGCAATCGTGATCTGTTTATACATCGTCCTCAATGTCACCTGGGAGTGGCATCAATGTAGCAGGGTTCAAAACAGAGCATCTCTTGAGGGTCACGTTCTCTGCAGCAAGAATGACTTGCTCATAGCGCGTGAGCCTGCTATTGGTCAGATGCTGTGTTTTGGTCCTGGTCATCAACAGTTCAACAGAATGTGGCACATACACCTCTAACTGGTGTCCCATTACTATATTTTCGCACCTCTCAATGCTGACACCCGTTGCAGCAACGGATTTGAGACATCCGGGCAACGCTGCGGCTACTGGGTCTAAAGTAGCCGAAAAATAGGCGACTGGTCTACGGGCATTCCCATGGATTTGGACCAGGACTGACAAAGCACAACCCTCTCTTTCACAACAGTAAAGCAAGAATGTTTTGTCGTAATCTGGCATTCCCAGAGCAGGAGCACGACACAGGTCCTCTCTCAGCTGCAGGAACGCCATCAAACAATCTTTGTCCCATGGTACCGGATCACTCACCTCCTTGTGCGTCAGTTTTTGCAAGGGTTTTGCTTTCAGTGAAAAGTTCGCTATCCACTGTCGGCAATAACCCACCATCCCTAGGAACATCCTGACCTCTCTCTGTGTTTTAGGCGCGTTCATTTTCATGATCGCCTCTATTCTGTCTGGTGACACCTTCCGTTTTCCTTTTTCAATTCTGTGCCCCAAATACTGCACTTCTGTCAGGCAGTACTGCAATTTGCTCGGAGACACCTTGTGCCCATTTGCAGCTAGGTGATTTAGCAAAGCAATGGAGTCTTCCTTACAAGCTTCTTCAGTTTCTGACGCGACAAGTAGGTCGTCTATGTACTGGACCAGAACCGAATTCTGGGGCAGCACTAGACTTTCAAGATTTTTCTTCAAAAGCTGGTTAAAGATCGATGGGCTCTCTGTATACCCCTGTGGGATACGACACCATGTTAACACGCGACCTTCCAGCTTAAAAGCGAAAAGAAAGTGGCTATCCTCGTCCAAAGGGATCGAAAAGAAAGCCTGGCAAAGGTCTATCACTGTGAACCATTCAGCTTGGAACGGTATCTGAAACAATATCACTGATGGATTCGGTACCACTGGACAACATGAGACAACTATGTTATTGATTTTTCGAAGGTCCTGCACTATTCTGAATTTCCCACTTGGTTTCTGCAAACCCATAATCGGGGAGTTACACGGACTACCCACGATTTCTTTCAGTATTTCCTGCTTAATCATGGACTCGATCACGGGTTTTATACCTGCAATCGTTTCTGGGGTCAATTTATATTGGGGTGTTCTCGGAAACTCAGCATGCGGTTTTACTATGATTTTCACTGGGTCCACTCCCTTGACTAGTCCAATCTCTTCCCCAGTGAAATCCCACACTTCTGGTGCCACGGTCTCCCTTAGGTCCCATGGGAGCTCATCCACTGTCAAAGTGGGGTACAGCTCCACACACGTTCTTGAGTTTGCGACCTTAAAGTCAGCGTCATTATCATTAGTCAGTACCTCCACTCCCTGCGGTGTGCAGTATATTGTACAATTTAACTTGCACAATAAATCCCTTCCCAATAGACATACAGGGCTAGAATCACAAACCACAAACTGATGCTCATCGCTGTACTTCCCTATTTTCACTAGCACTGGTTCGGTCAATGGTCTCGTCATTCTCCTGTTTGCGACCCCCACCACTTGAATCGTTTCTCCTGACATTGGCAGGCCTGGAACTACGGCTGATCTTATCGTGGATCGAGTGGCCCCTGTGTCTACTAAGAAAGTCGTGGGACACCCTGCCACTTCGGCCTCCACGTATGGTCCCCTTTGGTCCACCTCTAAGACTGCCCCGAGGGTACAGTCTTCTCTCTCCACTCTCTGTCCCGTTAGGGGATCAACGTAGTAACACTCTTCCCCTCCTACGAAAAGAGGCATCTGTCTATAGGTCTTTCCCCCTGTCCCTATTCTGGGTGGTTGAGGGAACTGGGCTCGAGGAGCTGGGGTCCCCCCTTTGACCACCTTTCCTTGGTATGCTGTTGCCCCTTTTCCTGGAGTGTTTTGAACCTCTTCCTCCTCTATCTCTAGTTCTCCAATTTCAACGTTGTAGGGACACTCGCGTTTCCAATGTCCCACCTCGTTGCATTGATGGCACCGGGTCGTCTTTTTCAATGTCGCAATGTCTACCCTAGGTCTTGAGTTGGAGTTCTCCTCATTTCCTTTGTTCTGGTTATTCTGTCTCCTGCCCATGGTCCCTGTTCCCTGTTGCTGTTGTCCACCCTTACCGGCTGACTGCATCTGTACCACCATCAGTTTTTCTTTTAGCTTTTTGGCTTTCGAATCTATCTCATCACTGCAGTACCTGGCATATCTCAGAATTTCATCCAAAGGTTTATTTTGCCAACAAATCAAGTGTTGCTGAATCATTAAACAAATATCCGGTCTTAAGCCCAAAACAAATTTAGACACAAACTGCCCTATGTCTTTAGGATCCATTACATCCAACCCGCTATACTGTTTAAACGCCTTCAGCAATCTCTCATAATATTCATGAACTGTCTCCTTGGGTTCCTGCCTAGTTCGATCTATTTTGACCCAATCTATGTCCTGCATTGGCACCTTTTCCTTCAGCCAAGTCATCACTCTCTCATATTTTGTCATTACTGTCTCGGACGGTCCATTAGTCCGTGCATCTCTCTCTGGTTCTGCTGTGGGCCATTCAGCACTAACCTTACATGCTGACCACAAGTCTCCTGGCACCACAATGTCAAACAGGGTGTTCAGGTCAACCCAGAGTACTTTGGAGATTTTTACGAACCTCTCTACCTGCTTGTACCATTCCACTGGATTCTCTCTCAATTTAGGGAAGGAATTGGTAAAGGCAGCTAAGTCCCCCCTACTCCAGGGCACATGCACATAGCTCCCGTTTGCAACCTCACGCAAAGGGTATGCCTCTATCTTTTGCAGCCCTCCCTCTGGGGACATCCCAAGTATGCTTCTCCTGACGGTCCCTTTCTTGGACCATCTTTCTTCCCATTTATCCAACGCTCTCCATGTCCTTATTCCAGTGATCAATTCCCTTATGTGTGTTTTTAATCCTATTGTTCTTCTCTCATCTAGGTCCTGATCTGAATAATGTAGCCTGTGGTTACCCTGTAATGCTTTGGTCCTTGACAAGTCTACCATGTATTTTCTTGCCAGTTCGACTAATTTCTCATGTGCTGCTCTCGCTTTCCGAGTGATGTCCTTTGCCATGAACAGTACTTCATCCTGCTCGTACATGTCCATTCTCTCCAACGGCAAAGTACCATCTACCATGTCATCCAGATCTGATTTTAAACTGGCGACATCAAGTCTCTTTGCTTTTATCTCGGCTCGCAGTATGTCTTTCTTAGGGTGTTCATTGATATCTCTCCCATCCCAGCTCCGAGTCCTACGCCTAGGCTCAGGGGTGTTAGGGAGAATCCTCCCTTGTTCCCATCTTTCTAAATCCCATGCTCGGCCATCTTCCCTTGGAGGGTGGTGAAACACTGCCCTGTTTCCCCCAATTTCATTTTGTCCATTCTGCCTGTTTTCCCTAGCCCCATGATAGGATTCTCTGCTGTTCTCCACCCTTTTGCTATTCCCTCATTGCCTAGTGTCACTCAGTACCTGGTAAGCTCCTTCTCGGCTCCCCATGTCCCCGGTATTCCGTTCATGTCCGTGATTACAGGGGTCATGGCGAGACCTCTCACAACTCTCATTTTGTCCACTATTGCCAGACGCATAGTGGGTGCACTTAAAGCTGTCCCTGTACTCCTGCGTTCTCCTATCCCCTTCGCTGTGAACGGGGCGGGACACCCCCCCACACTCAGGGCTCCTGTTTTCCAGTACTGGTCTACCTCCACTCCTGGTATGACGAGTATCTCCTCTACTTTCCTGACCCTTCCCGTCCCACTCCGGACTGCTTTCGTCAGCCCCGCAGTGAGTCCGGATCCTGCTATCTTGGCTTTCCCTTTCAGCTTCCGCTGCTATCAGGCTCTTGTGAGCCTCTACTGCCGCATCCCATTCCTTCATGTACTCTCTTAGCTCCTGGAAGGATTTCGGCTCTGATCCCCTCAGATCCATCGGCCATCTCGGGCCCCCCGGATCTCCTGTGGGATCTACTGCTGTATGTACTGGGGTACTCCAATCTCTGGGTCCTGGCAGCTGTCTTAGGGAATTGATTGTATCGTTCCTCCTCGCCATTTCTGCTCTCTCCCTGCACTCTCCATCTTTTAGCATCCGCATCCCATTTGGCATCCTGCACTGCTCTTACCGATCGTTTCACCCTTTCTTGACGCCTGTTCTGGTTCCTATCGTGCGCCGACCTAATCCATGCTTTAAGGGCTTCAAACTGGGTCGGTCTAGGCAGAGGTCTCATTGAGGTCATAACTGCTTTTAACCGATGTAATACCTCTAATCTAAACGTCCCATACTTTGGAAACGTCAGTTCCTCATTCCCTTCCGTAATCTTACACCAATTTGAAATCCACAATATAGTATGCAACCCAACATTCTTCGCCATGTAATTAGCCGGCGTACCCTCCGGCGGTGCCTCTTCCCCATCATAAGATCTCCGCCTCTCTCTCCTAAACATCGCTCTTAACCGTTTAAAACACTTCATGATCAAATGTACAATTTCCTGCTTCGCTACTCTGTTTACTTCCTGGTGACAATCCGCCAATCCTAGTGCGGCTTTGCTAGCTGGCCTATCACAGCGCGGTCTCACCCCTACCGGCCAATCCCAGCGCGGCACTTTCTGACGTCACTCGTCTCCCCTTCGCAGCAGTTCCCCTCCTTTCTCAGCTCGTCTCTCGGTCACGCATGCGTCCCATTCATACACTGAAAGGTGATTACTTCCGACCAAGCGATCACTTCTCTTGCCTGTGCGTCCACAGTTTATCTGTAATTGTCACCACAACTGACGAAATGCCTTTCCAGGCAATCGTCTCTCTGATAGGTTGCTTACACACAGTAACTTCCGACCAGCGTCCGTTACTCACACACTCACTCTTACGATCCCCCTATCACGGTCCTGCGGGCGATCAATGGTACCTCATGACCCCCTTCACACTGGTTGACAATTACTCTGGATGTCCGATACACCCGAACCACTTAAGCTCTCTTCTGAACTTAAGATTTGCACCGGTTGCGCGCGCTCACAACCTGTCCACAGTCACTCTACAGGCATTCAACTCCGCCAGACATTACAACATAGATACAACACAAAAACACCGCAATCTAACACGCATGACCCTTTATACTCACTCTCGACCGATACTGCTGCTTTTCTGTCTCACGCCGTCAGCACCCTCTTCGGCGGGCGGTTCTTCTGATCATCGATCTCTAGGGGCCTTGGGGTAATCTAACCTGGCCTAGATCACCTTCCTCAAGAAGGCAACCATTCTCTATAGCTACCAACTGGGAGGGCGGGATTTTTGATCTCTAGTTTACCACTCCAGATCTAAAACCCGTTCAGGTCGACTGAATCTGTATTGCCTGTCATTGAGGAAAGAAAGTGCATCCAATACCAGGTTAGTTTGACCAATAATGGGCTCAACTCTGAAAAACCACATACTACTTCTAAGTTTCAAGGGTTTATTAAAGAGTCAATGATAACTGCAAATACAGGCATCTCAAAACGAGATTCAAAAGATATATGGGCACTAATACATACATATGTTCTCTAAAAGCTCTTAGGCGACCAAAGAAGAGCATCAAGACTAATTCCAGAATCATCAGGGTTGCAAGAATAGACACAAATTGTAATCTATCCGTCATTTACAAAGGAAGGAATGTATCAGGTTAGGCTGTCCCTACTCTGTACTGGATGGTATCCCTACTTAACAAATCCCAACCTATCAAAGGTGTCAGCTGTGAATGACTTCCTAAGAAGTTCACCCACCCTTAGTCTTTAGGTGAAAGGCCTACGATCTCCAGTCATGACCCCTCTCTGCCTACCCATCCGCTCTCTGAAAGGTCCTCAGGCATCTGCTCTGCTCTCCACCCCGGGGTGCTGTCCCTAATACAAAATCACAATAACATTTGAAACGCCCCTCGAGAGACGCCCCTCACGTGGTGTCGGTTCTGGCTTTTTCCATGATGATCTTCCTTTGGGCCTCGTGTTTAGCGTTGACCTTGCTTCCCAGGCTTCTTCTCCAGCTCGCGGATACCCCCAAACATTCCTGAATCCTCCTCCATGTCTGTACCAGTCTCTTCGAACAGAGCTCTATTCATCAAACCTTTAATTGGAACCCCCCTCGCACCTGCAGACAGACATCCGCAACTTGGATCCCAATTCTCATAGACTTCTAACAGAAGTTTGCAACTTATTTCTCGACACAACTCGGCATGTACCAGCACGTGCAAATCAGAAAAACCTTTTTATCGCTTCAGGCCTACAACCATTCTCGCAGAGGTTTTATTCTCTTCAAATCCTTTCGTGAATTAAAATAACATGTTAACACCTTATTCTTTGATTATGAGAAACACTTCTATGGAATATAAATCTAACTAATAAACAGAATTACTAAATAACATTAGTGCAATCCATGTTATGCATAAGTGTACATTTCCAATCCTCTCTGCCCTGGCCATGAGGCCTGTTCCCTTCTATGCTTTGCAGCATAACATTCCTCCGTTAGCAGCTACATAACATGGATCATGATTAATCACGTCTAATAAGACTAAATGTTTTCCACACATTTCTGCATCAGTTCCACTTCTATATGAAATTTCTAGGTTAACTACACAAGTCTAAGTATAGGTGAATATATTTTCAACACTTACAGCACTTCTATTATAATTTGTGCGACCGACTTGTACTTATGGTGCACTCATGCATTTTGTTCAGTTTGCGCTCTCTCATGGGCATGATGACCTGACTGCAAGATGGACAAATCTCAAACTCTCGCAAATCCTGGTGGGAGAATTCAAACCCCTTTTTGGAGTGCTCCCCTGCTTGTCCTTTCAGACTGGACTGCTTGTACTGCTTGTAGTGTTTAGAGTTGGATTAGGAGGGAGGGGTAAGGTCGGGAAAGGAGAAGCAGGAGGGTTTTGCGTGCTAAACACGAAGTACATAATGATAGAGGAAAGACAAGATGTAATGTGCAGACAGGCAATGTAAACAAATGAAAAAAGCATCATGTTTATGAAATTTTTTTGTAATGTACAACTGTATTCAATAGTGTTAATAATTATTTCGTTAATAATATTTATTGTAGTGACCCCCGAAGAAGGGCACATTAGCGGCCCGAAATGCATTGGGTTTTCATATGAAATAAAGACTGCTTGCGTTGAACTTTGCATTACCCATATTATTACGAGAGGCCTGGATTGGCACAGTCTGAATATTAGAAAAATGGAAATTGGCAGTTTTATCCGGTCAGTGGATTTGGACTAAAAAGTGAACAAAAACGATTTAAGAGAAAGAAAAAATATTATGGTGAAAAGTTGGAACATTACAAAGAAATGGTTAAAACTTTGGTGAAAACATGCACGCCAGGGGCGGCATGAAGCTGTGCAAATGTTTTTTTGGGGCTAGATGTAGTCCCATTACATACAAGTTCATTTTGACTAATGGCAGTGGGGCACGCCAAATAACCGATCTGCACGCAATTGGCAATAAAGGAAAGACAAAAATGGAGAAGAAAACAAATGTCTCAAAAAAGGTGTGCACCCCTCCACCACTTATAAACTTCTACACTTTGAATGGTCACAAGTGGTTGTTCAGTGCATGTGTTGTTGTGTAATTCCATGTAAATCACTGCATTGAGTTTAGCAGCCACAGGCATGCATTTTGTCTGGTCTCTGTATTATGGAGCTTCAGAAAAGCCAGGTCTGAGTCTCTTTGCATGAACCCTCAGAGGCCTGTAGCCTGAAGTTCAAGGAAGAGGTCAACATCACTTTCCTAAATAAATATGTGTAGTGGGCTGCACACAGTGGAGCTTTAAAGACCAAGATGAGAAATATAGCCTTCAGGCCTGCGTTTCTTTCTGGACTTAGGATAATGGGCCACCAAACCAGTTTGGGTGTGACCAGCATTATTTCCATGGGGGGTGGGGGAGAATATAAATGAGCTTCACAAGGATTATCACATTTTCTCTGTTAACTTTTGCAACATTTTAAAAGCTTCGAACTGAACGCTCACTTTACAGACTTTAGCTATAAATGAGAACCCTGTAGTAAACTGGGAGTGGTTCTGGTGTAGGATCAGAGTATGCACATCACCACCACCCCACAAGGATTGCTATATCAGAGCATGTTTGAGGTGGAAGCTGCAGGCTTACACTGGCATACTTCACACAATGAAGTCTACTGCCCGCCATATTCGGAACAAGACCTGGACATAGTCTCTGAAGTAGAAGAAAACAGTAAAGGTTGTGTGTGCTATTGTCCATCAGAGTCTAAACTGTCCAGAGACAGAGCACAGCAGGAAGTACAAACACATCGGGAAAACAGACATCCCGCAAACATTCACTATGCAGAACGTGGAAGCAAAGACAAGGGCGTATTGCAAGCATATCCTTCAGGAAACCCCCTTCCACTCCGAGGCCAATTATTATCTGTGCGATATGGGAGACTCAGGGAGTCCCTCATTACATTCTGCAAGGGGGCCCCACCATTTTACGTTACGCCACTGAATCACAATATTATTGGCATAGTATTGCTCCTAATAGCAGGGTCATTTCAATCAGTATGACTGTAAAACGTAGATTTTTAATGTATGTGGTCCAGGGTGAGCATGGCTTGACCGCGGTCATACTGATTCTTTCATGTCTTGTCCTGGCGATACGGTGATTAGCCCGATGCCCTGTCTGTACCAGTCTCTTAAATGATGTTCTCTGGGGTGTCTCACAATTTTTAACTCCTGTGGTGTCACTGTGGCCCCCCTGCTTGTAATCACAGTGCCCTATCGGATCTAAGAGCACCCCTCTCTATGCCCCTCGAGTGATGTCGCTGACCGAATGTCACACTCACTCACAACCCCGCCCTAGGATTGTGCAGTGATCAAGTGCCCCTAAACCTTTAGTTACAAAATTCCTATCCAGAGTCACAGTGCCAATTTCTGGTGACAAACTGCTGCTCTCTGATCTCACAAGAGCTTTCTTAGTACCACAACGCCTCTCTGTGTGCCAAGATGCCTACCCCCATGTCCTTTGCCCCTATGCCCATGGACATCCACAGAAGTGGATTTTTCACTTGCCCTTGAAAAAGATTTTAAGATTGCGCTGCCAGTATTGAGATGACATCACTGTGCGCCACAATTCAGCCCCATGCAGGGGCAGTGAAAGGTCAACTTCACTGCAGCATCATGCTTCACGTGCGTCTGCAGCCTCCCATCTATGCAAAGGAGTGTAAGACAGTCACTGCCTTTCCTTACCACCCAAAAGGTAGGAAAGTGGTGGATCTGTGCCATGTAACAACAAGCATTGGCATCATAGCCAATATGTCTCGCCTTTGGTATCTTGTAAGTATTTTGTTATGCAGCACAATAACATCAACTGTTGCATGGGTAAACACTTATAAGGTCCCAAAGGCGAGACCTATTGCCTATGTCAATGCTTATTTGTTTTGGCTTCGTCCGGACATAGATTTTTTTTTTAATTTTGCAGATCAGAAGTGCAGATCCCTTTCTGTTTTTTTCCCGAATAGCACATCACATTGGCAGAAAAAGTTATCCATTTAGCATGTTTACAACTATCGACCTACACAAGCTACACTAGTCTTCCTGGATGGGGTTCACACTCTAACCATTCTGGGTTGTAAGGAAAGCATTAAGTTTAGACAACCATGAAAGGGAGGAGGCATGACTGGATGTGCAGCAAGGTGGCACCTTGTGTAACTGAGGCATTGCAACATCGGAAATAGTATTGGCTGCTGAGTGGCAAAATCTGCAATTCTACAAGTGACTCAATTTGGAAGAGGTCTTAACCTCTTGCTCTTCCTATCATATCCGCTGCCCACTTCCCTCCCCCCCACACACAACATCCCCCGACCACGTTGGAATTGAAAACTTGGACTTCGTGGTTAAAGACTGACGTGTCATGGATCTGATAACTATGACAGACAGCTATGTTAAGCACCATGGTGAAGCTTAGCTGGTACTGAGAACAGAGGCCGGCGGGTGAGCCAGGCACCTGATGGTGTCTACTGCTATATGGCGGCTGGTACATCATGAATACTGAGGCTTTTAGCAGCACACTTGATGCCCATCCAGGGAAAATAGGAGGACAGTCCCCAACCCCAATATTCTCTCCAGGATTTGTGGCGAAAGAGGGGTAGATGGACACAAAGAAGATAAGAGATCCCTTTGCTGGCCGAAGCAGCAGACATCATAGATCCCTATGTGATGGAAGCTTTTGGAGATAGGGGCACATTTGTAAAGGCTAATCATGGTAACTGCCCCATAGATGCCAACAGTGTTCCATTGTTAAGTCCGAGAATTGGTGACATTTACTCCTGTGGATCAGACTACTTAGTTTATGGCTCTAAAGTGCCAGAACTTGCCTTGGTGGAGCCAGAGCCCATCCCCTAGGTGTTCTGGTAGCCATCCACAGCACCAGAGCAACATTAGTGCACAAAATGAACTCCGTGAATATTGACTTCAGTTTTCCAGTTAGAGTTTTGAGGAAAATCTCAAAGAGTGTGTCGGCCACCAGAGCACAGTCTGAGGAAAGAGATCACTGAGGTGGAACATAAGAAGAAACTAGTGTCCCACCCAGTTGGCGCCACTCATGTATCGGCTTGGCAGTCAAGCACTGGCAAAGCCAATAGGTCCTGCCTTTTGGCTTTGCCAATGCTTTTTGCTGACTTTGTTCAGCCTTTAAATAAACACTGGTGTGTCGCAGGGGTGGGTGGGGGGTTTTGAGCAGCTCACATGCCGCCTAAGTGGGAATGGGCGGAACAAATCAAAGGGTACGCGGACAGCAGGAGGGGGGCGGGAGCCTGGTGAACATGGATAATAGAAGGGGGGCTTACCTTCTAGTGTCACAACTCAGCCAGCTGAGAGAGAGAGGGCGGGCTCAAGTGCACAGACCAAAGGCGTCTCAGATGGTATGGGTTATGCAGGCCCTCCTATTGGCTGGGTGAACTGTGGTCTTTAGCTCGACTCCGAGGTGGTGAGAAACGAAAACAAGGAATTCAAGGAATGCAGCGTCCCGTGAGTGCTGCGCCCGAGAGCGAGCACCAGGCCATCTGTTTTGCATTATCGTGCACGGGTCTGGGCACAATAATTCAAATAAGATGGTGCCTGTTTGGATAACCTCAAGCAATAGGCCACACGCATGAGCGTGTGGTGAGCTTTTTGAAGCCCCCTTACTATAAGTCCCACCAGAACAGCGCATGCGCGCTGCGCTAGACTCAACCTAAAAATAAATTAAGGCTGAATAGAAATAATGGGGAAAAGAGATGACAGAATGACATGGGGAAGAAAATACATGCAATTGGAGAGAGATGACAGTGGTGGAGGGAAAATATATAATGGAGATGGCAGGAGTGGAGGAATGGAGCACATAAAAGGGGGAAAGAGATGGCAGGGGTGGAGGAAGAAAAGACATAAAGGAGGAAAATAGATGGCATGGATGTAAGAGTTGTAGGTGAAATCTGTTGTTGTGGATTTATACCTTGTGCTATGGTGTTGTATCTGTTGCTGGGGAGTATTGTCTGGTTCGCTGGATCTTTATCTTGTACTGTGGTTTATGTCTTGTGTTGTGGGTTTATGGCTGGTGCCTTGGGTTTATATCTGGTACAGTGGATCTATATATGGTGCAGCTGATCTATTTTTTGGGCTGTGTTGTTATAACAAGTGCTGTGGATCTTTATCTGGTACAGTGGGTTTATGTATTGTGCCGCGGAGTTCTTTCTGGTGTTGTGGAGCTATTCTTGGTGATGTGGGAGTATATTATCTGGTGATGTGGATGCCATCTAGTGCCAAGGCAAGTGCTGTGGGGTTATAGCTGTGGCAAGTGTTTTGGGTGCAATCTGCTGCTGTGGGTGCAATCTAATGCTGTGGCAATGGTGTGCATGCAATCTGGTGCTGTGGCAAGTGAAATTTGGCACGGTGGTAGGTTCAATCTGTTGTTGTGACAAGTGATGTGGGTGCAATCTGGTCCTGAGGGTGCAATCAGGTCCTATAGCTGGTGCTCTGCGGGCCAGCTGGTGTTGTGGTAACTGCTGTGCATGCTACCAAGTGCTGTGGAAATTGCTATATATGCAATGTAGTGCTTTGGCAAGTGCTGTTGGTGCAATCTGGTGCTGTAGCTAGTGCTGTGCCTGCTGCCTAGTGTAGTGATAACTGCTGTGTGTACGATATAGTGCTGTGGCAATGGCTGTTCATGAAATCTCACGCTGTGTTAAGTGCAGTCTGGTGCTGTGACAAGTGCTGTGGTACAATTTGGTGCTGAAAGTGTGACTACAGTTGTGTTATCAGAATTAAGAGTGTAGGAGTGTTTGCGATGAAAGCCTGCAGGAGGTTCCCACCTTGCTTGATTGAAGTTATATGTGTTAAGATATATGTGCTGATCTTTCTTTGAGATCTTGTTAGGACTGCTACTCTAGCCGTCTGAACTGCAGACTTTGCCGCTAGGTCAACTGCTCAGTTGTCCTTTTTGTCAATAAACTTGATAACGTTAATGACCCAAAATGTGCCTCACATGGACTAGTTGAAGGTTGTCTTGTGAGAGAGCTACCTTTTCCCAAAGCTGTTTATTTTTTATAGGATTTCTCTTTGAATCCTTAACTGTATTCAAGCGCCAATGCTACAAATCAACATTGTAACCCTGCACACAAAACGATAAGCCAGACACAATAAGTGTGGGAACAGGGGAGTCAGCATTCTGTAGTGCATTTCACAGGGCAAGTAATTCTGCATGTTGTGCAGTGCTATTACCTCGAATTTTAGTGTGGGTGCACCATGAACGGAAAATACCATGCTGCACTACCCCTTGCACTTCTGTGTAATCTGCAGAGTACATATATTTTGTTTCTACCGCCGGTTGGGTAGACCCACCCATATCGAATACTCCCTGGTAAGACTCAATGGGCATGTTAGTTGGAGCAATGTGTTGTTTATATTGGATAAAAGCTTGTGTACAAAGAGTGGGACTATACTGAAACGTTACTCCCACTGCACTTAAAGAAAAGGCCCTTTGCCTCATCTTGGGTGTAGTGCATAAACATTAGGAATGCTTGTCCCATTTCTAACATAGGTACGGGAAAAACAACAACAATATGTTTTTCCTGCGCCACAGGGTGTTCCTTCAAAATAGGGATTTTGACAGCTGTAAGAGTTTTTTCAATTGAAGCATAGCTTGCTTCAGCTAAAGAATACAAGAGGAACTTGTATGCAATAAGCATGGTTTGTCCTTTTTTGCAGCCACATAGGCATAAACATTGTGGCAGGCATGACTCTGATAATTACTTTAGTTTTATTATCCCACGTCTGTAAATATTAAGGGCCTTATTACGAGTTTGGCGGTCCCATGGACCGTCCTATTGGTGGTGGCAGCCCAAGCGCGATGAGCTCAGAGGTCCGACTGCTATTTTATGAGTTGGGGGGATTGGCTTTGGGAATACCACCAGCAGACTGCCGGGTTGGCTGTTGGGAAAAGGCAGTCGCCATACTGCAGTACAGGTGAGCTGCACCTCCGTCAGCATTACAAGTTGTCTGTTCCACAAGCTGACCACAGCAGTCTGACCGCCTACTTCAAGATGGTGGTGATGAAGAAGTTGGGGTGAGAACTCACTCCTTTCTTCATCTAAAAGGCAGATTCCAACTCAGATACCTTTCTCCAGGTCCCCCTCTTCACAGCAGGATCTTTACTCCAAGGATTACGACCCTGTTTCTGGCGATATTCAGGTGAGTCCTTTTCGAACCATATGTTCATTGTCAGGACTGCCCACATATGGGCTGAACGCCATTAAGGGGTATATGGTATTTTTCCACATATGTCATGCATATTTGTGCACCCTACCCATCTGCAGTCGAAATGTAAACACAGGAATCAATATATTTGTGAACATTACTCACCACCGCAGCAAAATCCTCACCTCCACACTGCCAGCCTGGTAGTCAACTCATAACATGGTGGTCTATGCACCACGAGAGCCATGGGCTGCATGCGGGGACGGATGTGGTCCTCCCGTGGTCGGACTACCAAACTCATAATAAGGCCCATAGTCTTGAGCATGTCTGCTTGTAGAGCACACAAGATCTCAGTGTGGGAGCTCAGTCATTGTTTAGAGAAAAACATGTGAGAATCAAGTTATACAAGGGCTTAACTTGCTCAATAATGAGGAAAGTAAGTATGCCCAAAGTTGAGAAATCCCAGCAGGGATTGCCACTTTTTTTTATGTATGGGAAGGCTGCGGTGTAGCACACTTCTGAAGAAAGTCACACACTTCCGAAGGAAGTCCAGGGCTAAACCCTGGCCCTCACTGGATAACTTATATCCTAAGAAGGTCATATAGGCACTTTTAAATTTCTTCAAATTGATTTTGTAACTATGTGATGTTAGTATGGTCAAATCAAGTTAGGTGAAGATCTAAATTATCGCTAGAAAGATAGATATCATCAATGTTTGAAAATAACCTGGGTTTGGTTGTAAGATCTCCATGATGCATGCGGAAAATAAGCCAGTACTATTCTTAAAAGCCTATGGCAAACGTTGAGATGAGAACTGCACCCTTTTGAAACTTAAGGTGGTTATATTGTCACCTTCAGGTGCTATATTTTGAACAAAAGAAATCATTCGAAATATCGAGAGTCGTTTTGTATTTTTTCTGCACCAGGTTAGTCATTAAATTCTTGATAAGTAAGCGATAAACTAAGCTCTGCCGGCGGAATTGGTGGAGTTCATTATGATTGCAATGTGGAGTTCCATCAAAACTTCACCAACAAAACAATATGTTGGTAAGCACGAGCAAGAATTTGCATCCTTTAGCATGATTTTTGGCCACTAGAACATCACCCGGCAAGATATTCTCAATGTGGTCAATCGTAGCAGGTCACGATCGCTCACATTGATAAAGCTGAGCCTTGAGTAGAAAATCTACTCCAGTGGCAGAAAGAAGCAGCATCCTCTGGTGTGCAGTGTGGTGCTGTTTGTGCTGCTTTTATGGCTTGGAAAAAGCACCTATTGGTAAAATTCAGCACGCGAAATTCTGCCAGCTAACGGAACTTTCATGAAATCTCAAGTTTATATAACTTCATGGAATTCCACTAAGTGAAACTTCATGAGTTCCATCCACCCTTAATTTTGTACTACATAGGTTTGCATATGAAAATTCATATTCCTATAGACAAGTACTATCCTATAGGAGCAGTCTGGTTTGGAGATGCGAAAAAGGGACATGTTCATTGGTGAAAGACAAAGCACTATTATGCCCTGATAGTTCAGTTGCTCTAAAATTGCTTTTAAACCAGTTTTGTTTCTGAATCTAAACAGTATTGTGCTTGTGGCTAAGGTTGACTGCGTACGAGAAGGATATGTGTATTTGAGGGTTATTACGACTACGCTAATTTCAGTCTAAGACTAGAGCCTGTCTTGCAGCCCATTTACTGGTATAAATTTCCCTAATATCTTCAGGTACTATGTGAGAAAAAGCTACCCTTGTGACTTCATCCCCCCTGTGCAATTCCCTAATAAAGAATAAAGACCAGTCTTCTTCTGCAAGGATGATATCATAACCATCAGACAATTGTGACTAGACGACTGCTTCAATGGTAAGTGGTATATCCACTTCAATTTGTGTGTTTAAATTGTAAATCCTATTGGGAGGATTTAAATGTTTATCTGCAGTCTCGACTTGGTCATTGTCATCATTTGGATTGGCATCCAGAAATCTCTGAAGCGTCTGATGCACTATTTTGCCTTCTGCTGCTCTGTCTAGAAGTGCTCTTGCTCAAGCCCTGTTTCACAGGGGAACTCAACTGTATCTGCATTTTTCTTAGAAAGTCCTCCCACTTTCTTCCTCTTTATGAAGCTTTAGAGTCCAATCCTTTCTCCTCTCTCTCTTTGCTGACATCAATCTTGTGTTCTGCTTCACCTTTCCTACTACACTCTTACTATGCGCTGTCTCTCCTATACTATACTCCTCTTTTCTTTGGTAGTCGAATCAGCTCCCTCTTTCTGTTCTGTTCCTATCAGTGTCCTGAAAAGTATGTGAATAGTGGCTATTAAAATACTGATACCCTTCAGGTTTTAAAAATATTTTCACAATCCCTTAAATTGTAACCACATCAACCGGATTCCTGGAGAAGCGGGTGATCCAGTTTGTCTTTTTTTCTTTGTCCCTCTGTTTTTATTCTTCTCTGTTGCAGATTTCAGTTTAACAGAACCTTCTGTGTCCACCTTAGGTTTTAAATGTTGTTTAACAAGTCGAGTACCTAAGGTATTTCTCCCTACAGAGGTGTAAACCTCTGCAATTATGGAAAAGTTTCCCATTAGCTCCATGCTCATTTTATACCAGCTTAAGTCCATCAGGAAGAACTGCCAATGCAGGTGTGTTATGTTTATAAGTGTAAATGCATGCAAATATTCATCCCCAGGTGTTACATTCCTCTATGGGTGGCACCACCCCAAGAGAAAGTCACATAGTCAGTATTTTATTTGTCTTGCCTTGGGGTGTAGTGTATGGATACACTTCATGAGTGCCTTTCCCATGATAGCGTTATTAGCCTGGGGACTAATGCTTTGTACTTGGGTAAGAGCAGTATATCGTGCTACTAGAGCAGGTATGGTGCTCAAAGTATGTTGTACAAATTGTACAAGTCATCTGTATAAGGGGACGGCATATTTTTAAACCCTGACCACCTCAGCAAGTGTTAGTTTGCTGGGATGATGGACAGGTGTATAGCTGTCAAAAATGGACATGTGGTCCCTTTGCTGCTCTGAGGCTCCAGGCAGACATTTCAGTGCGTGTGTGGCAGTCAACCAGTTCTGATGATCTTGTTAAGTCAGAGGGGTTTCCAAATCTTGGTAAGCCCTATTATGACTGTGCAGGTCTACCGTGTGTAGGCATGAAACTGCCTGAGGCAATATCGATAGGCTCAAACTCTACCCATGACTAAAATGTCTAAAAGGGAAATGCCACTTATGCAGCTATTACAAAGGTCAGTGCCCCCTCCTCATGGGAACACCTTGAGATTTGTGATGTTGCATAAATGCTTCCCTGTAATTGGCCCCTGTCGCAATAGGTGCTGCCATAGTGAATGGATTCAATTGAATATAGAATCAAAGAATTACAAAAACCACAGAATGGGGAATAACCTTTTATAATTCAATCTTGCCAACCCTATGTAAAAAGGTGCCTCCTTATCCCCAGTAGGAGGTGACCATGATTACTACAGACATCTCCGTAGTTACATAATAATGGTTCAAGTGTGAGTGAATCGTGAAAAACTACTCAAGGCATAACCGTAAGATACAGATCACATGTTGGGCGCCAGCTGTTGTGTAAACTACATCTTTGGCATTGTTCTACAAGGTTTAATTTTGCACCCACGGATGATACCAGTGAACTTATTTCAATGCAACAGCGCTCAATGTGAAAGACTTTTTATTATAGCCCAGCAAAACTCCCTCCAATGCAATGGTGAAAATGAGTCATTGCTTTTGGGTTACTTACATTTTCAATAAAGGGATGCGGGGCACTGTGGTAACAGAAATAAACATATTTAATTGTTCACAACATGACACATATACAGCACTAAGAAGAGTATTAACTTTAAATAAAAGTGATTATTTTGACAGAAATAAACGGTTGCCCAATACATCCAAAACAATTACAGAAGATATCATAAAAAAAGAGCAAGAAGGCACGTTGTGAGTAATAAAAATAAAATGAGCATTTCTAACATGGTTAAAATGTCCTCTCAAATCTAAAAACCGAAAACCTGCTTCTATGCGCTACACTGAGAGAGTATTACGAGCAGAGCAACCTTCAGTCTGGAGTTTCTTTGGGAGAAGCAACGCACTGCTTACCTTGTTGACAGCTAATGTTGTTGTTATTAGTGGAGATGTGAAGGAAGGGTTCCCTACAAAGTGCACACATATGCTGAAGCAGCAGACTCTGTCTGGAACTTACCTCTATCAGCACTGGGTGAGATATTGCATCTTCAAAGTGCACCAGCAGTAGGTGACACTGTCTTCTGGCAGAATCTGAGGAGACAATCTGGGTGAAGGACCTCTCAACTAAATGATCAAATGGCAATCCTTACACATTAAATAATATCTGAGATTGGAATTTCTGACATAAGAGGGCATCAATTCAGACTATATTATTTCACCTAAATGTCTAAACTTTGTTCTTATTTGACCAAGACATGGTGACATGCAGACACTTTACCCAGACTTATGTCGCATCAGGTGTTATAGCTATGTCATCCTTCAGATGACCTGACACTTTCACGTTTCTTAGGAAGATTAAGGTCAGACGACATCTGCATCAAATGGCGGACATGATAATATTTCTGCATGAATGGAAAAATATGGTGACCTCCATGATCTAAAATGGCAACTTCCATTATATAAACTGGCGACATGGCCTATCTAGAATAAAGTCAGATGAGTTGGAGCTTAGGAGCTTTATGTAAAAAACAGCCCTTCATTTTGTCTTCAAAAGGCCACTCTGTGCTTAGAGCTTTTATAAGGAGAGAAGGAAGCTTACAAAAGTAGCACTGCTGCATCCAACACCTTTAACATTTGATGTATCAGTGTATCAGCTGCCTGGTGTAGTGAATGATTTTATTAAATTTTTTTTATTTCAGGTCATTTTTATTGAAGTAGCAAACCAAAAGTAAAGACAGTACAACAATTCTTCCATTACAAAAGTGAAACGATGCAGTTATTGATGGACAATTACAGAAAGGCAAATAATAAAAGAAAATCAACTCTTGCTTGTCTCGTGTACATATACGTGCATAAACATGCAGAACACTCAATGTGTGGATGTAGCAGATAGGACTCTAGCATAGAATCACAAACGTACTCTCAGGTACCACAGGTCACTGTAACAAGATCGACATACAATGCATCAAGGTGGCTCATAATGAAATGAAGACGCGTCTAATGATTTCCACAGCTTCCTATTGGATGGACACCACGTAGATGCCTGTAATGCCTGATTATTAGCTCCTCTCAGAAATGATAACCATTCCTGTCAGATTTTGAAGTTTACCTCATTTGTACATTTCCATTTGCACAAAACCACCTTACATGCCAATGTTAGCATTAAATCCAAAAGCTGGCGATCTTGGTCACTTGATAGTCGTGAGTCAAGCGCCCCTAGAAATGCATATACAAAATCCTGTACAGGTCTTATCTTGAATACGTGATGAATGCATTCAAATATTTTCCCCCAGTACTCTCTTAGTGAGGGACAGTTGAATAGCATGTGGGCAAGATCACCAGAACCTGATTGGCAGTTCCAGCATGCCGGTGAGTCTCTTAAGTTACATTTAAATAGCTTTTCTGGAGTCCAAAACGACCTATTTATGAGCATATATTTTGTCTGGAAAAGGATGGGTGATACTTTATGGGCAAGGGCAGTCTTATGAATCATGTCCCAGTCAAAAACTATTTCTGTGGAATTCGGTTCAGCTTCCCATCTCACTTCCACATTTCTGTGAGCTTTCTTGGGCAATGGTAATAATAGTTTATATACCTTAGAAACGAAGTTACCTGCGTACATAAGATGTGGGAAATGAGTTATTAGCCATGGTATATAGGGTGAGAAATTACGGGCAGATAATGCCGCCTTGATTTTCAGGAAACCATAAAAATCCATTGGAGTAAGATCAAACTTCTGCTGCAAGGTTGAGAACGGGAGCGGATCTTTATCATCGTACAGATCTCTCGCTAAGTTAATGCCTTCTTGGTCCATGATTCCCAGAAGAGTCCGTTGCCCTTATGCTTGAGGTAGGGATTTCTCCATAGGGACATAAAAGATGATTTAGTGAATGTCAGATTAGTTTTATGTGTTTGGTCAAGTCTAAGCAGGGCCCGCCTGGTATTTAGCATTATATATTTGGAGTGTGGTAAGTGCGACAGGTCCATAGTGAGCAAGGATTCAAGAGGAGCATGGCCCACTAGTGATTTCTCAATATTAATCCATATAGGTGTATAGATCGGGGATTTTGTTAACCATTGAGCACCTTGTTTACAAAGAAAGGCTGTTTGATAGTTCCTGAACGAAGGCAGACCCAGGCCGCCTTTATCTTTTGCCAATTGAAGCTTCTTTAGAGATATCCTGGCTTTCTTACCCCGCCACAGGAAGCTACCAAAAAGCTGATCTACCCTAGCAACAAAGTTATTCGAGAACGTCATAGGGAGCATGCTGGCCAAATAGTTAACCAACGCAGTCGACATCATTTTGAGCATCTCCGCCCTACCCCACCAGGAGAGGAATTTTGGAGACCAACCTTCCAGCAGTGTGGATATCTTTTTTAGAGTCAATTCTTCATTAAGATTTTAGAGTGGAGACCAAATCTTTATCGAAGTCCAACCCCAGGTATTTAAAGCACTTGGGCTGCCATGTAAGACCCGAGTCCCCTATAATCCCTTTATTACCTATATTGTTCAGGAGTTTGACCACCGTTTTGTCTTTATTGAGCTTATAGCCAGAGACCTTGGAAAAATCCTCAATATCCGACATAAGTGCAGGTATGGCCTCCTCAGCTCTCTCAGAGAGAACAAGCACGTCGTCCGCATATGCTGTTAATTTGACCGTGCAATCCCCAAATGGTATGCCTGCGATGTTAGGATCATTTCTTATATGATATAAGAATGGCTCAATTGCCAGTAAAAACAGTGAAGGAGATAGGGGGCACCCCTGCCTCGTGCCTTACTTTAAACAGAAATCAGTGAAGAAAGATCCACCCGCCCTAACTCTTGCCGATGGGCAGCAGTATAGGGACATTACCAGTCGTGTAAATGTTTCCCCTAAGTTAGATTTGTAAAGGACTGCTTCAAGGAAGGACCAGTCAACCTTGTCAAAGGCCTTTTCGGCATCCAACGTTATTGCCACTGTAGGCGTGTCTAGGAATTTTGCTTTTTCTAGCACATGTGCCAGAATCCTTGTATTGTCACTAGACAACCTATTTTTAAGGAAGCCAGCTTGAGATGGGTTGACTAACTGGGGAAGGACCTTCTGAAGGTGGGCGGAAAGTATCATAGCCAGGATCTTACAGTCTATATTAATTAGTGAAATAGGTCTATAATTTTTCGGGAGCGACGGATCTTTCCCTTCTTTGGGAAGTACTGCGATTATTGCCTCTGCTAGAGTGCCTCTGACTTCACCTGAAATAGATTTAGTAGGAGTTCAACTAGTAGAGAGGGGAAGGTTTTGTAGAATTTAGCCGTAAAGCCATCCGGGCCTGGAGCCTTTCCTGATTTCAGACTTTTAATTGCATTTTCTACTTCTAGAGCATTAATCGGGCCGTTGAGACTAACCTGGTCCTTAGCAGAGAGCTGTGGAAGATCACATTCATCCAAGTAATTCTTAATCCTGTCCTCTTCCACTGTTTTATTCTTTGCATAAAGGTCTTCATAGAATACCCTAAACACCTCTGTTATCTTGTCTGGTTCTGAGTGTGAAGTCCCTAAAGAATCTTTAATGACGCTAATAGAATTCTTCTGTACCTTGAACTTCAAGTACGAGGCTAGGCTCTATTAGACTCACAAAGCTTAAATCTCCGTCTTTTGTCAAGCCAAACTCCCGCTCTGTCACTAATTATTTTATTGTATTTGTATATTTTATTCGCCAAGGCATAAAGAGACATATCATCCCTATCCCTCAAATGCTTACTCTCAAGGTCTATAATTTCACTCTCCAAAGATTCCAACTTCGCATTATAGTTTTTGTTCATTGCTGATCTGATTTTGATACATACCCCCCGTATGGTACTTATCAAGGCATCCCATCTAATGAGATCAGTTGTGTCCCCCTCTTTGTTAATCTGTAAATAAGAAGCGATTGAAGCTTGTATTGTGGACCGGTGTTGATCATTACTTAGGATTTCATCGTTCAGGCGCCAAGACGTCTGACGAGATGAGGATTTGACATTTGCAATGGATAAGGAGATGCAAGAGTGATCAGATATTACACAAGGTTCTATGGTAGTAGACTCTATTCTAGGAACCCCATTCTGTGTTATGAGGATGTAGTCAATCTGGGAATATGAGTCGTGTGGGGCAGAGTAAAAAGTATAGTCCCTCCCTGTAGGGTTCTGAAGCCTCCACGCATCCACTAAGTGAAAGCGTTGACATAGATTGAGGAAGGCTTTATGAGATTTACTAGTTTTGAAGGGACAGTGGGAATCCCTATCCAACGTTGCATCCATCGGAAGATTAAAATCCCCAGCCAGTATGTGAACAACATTATCCGGGATATTTTCAATATGCTTATTCAGATCCTCCCAGAATTTGAGGTCATTGGCGTTAGGGGCATAGATGTTCGTAAAATAAAACACTGTATTATCCCTACTTAGTTTGGCCGTAACCCACCTCCCGTCGTCACTCACTTCGGAAGACAAAAGCTCTACCTTTGATTTCTTCGCAACAAGTATTAAAACACCATTCTTTTTGTGCACAGCCTCTGCGCCCACAACCTCATTGTAAAACTTATTCCTCAGGTGATAGAACTGCTTAGCCTCAAGCTTCGTCTCCTGTAGTAATACAATGTCACCTTTCAATCTCCGTATATAGTCTAAAATTTTTTGTCTCTTGACAGGTTGGTTCAGACCTTTAACATTGAGAGATAATATCCTCAGTTTGTCCACATTACACACTCCCATTGGAGTACTAACTGTATTATGTGTGAACAGTCAATCGAAGCTTCATATTGATAATTATATCCGTCATTTGGTACCAACAGCAGCATGCCAGTGAGACAACAACCTGAGGTCTGAAAAGGGCATATGAACGAAAGTAGAGTCCATAACCTTCCTCACCATCAAGCATTAATGCAGTAAAGAATATGCAAGCATGAGGAAGAAACAAAACTAAAAAACTTAGAACACACAACCCGACCCCTAATCCCCTCAACCCCCCACCCTTCCCACCCCACCTGTACGTAGTAGGCATGGTGATTGGAGAGAGGGTGCAATGCATCCTCCCCGTGCGGGAACACATTCATAAAAGTTTGGAACATATGAACAATTGCAGCAGACTCGAGGTTTGCTGCTAACTGAGGTAACCACGGTAAACCAGCATCTAGTAACCTAGCACATATATCGCAATTCAGAGACTTCTTGAGAAGAAGTGTAGGTATCATGGCTTCCTGCTGGTGTGTGCGAGTTACAAAAACAACAACATTACCAACTGACGTAGGCCTATATGATGAAACATGTTAAACGTAACAACTCGTAGTCAGAATCCCATTGTTCGAAGATCGCTATACTAGTAGGCAATAGTAGAGACATTTTCCTTAGACAAAAGATCGATAACAGTTGCACTCATAACCAGGACATTCAATGGTAATAGAGTTTGAGCCGAGTCTAGTACATTCAATACCCTTCCACAACGAGGAAGAGGAGCACATAAGAAAATTGTGTGAAATACGAAGATCCTTCACTTGTAACCTGAGGCCGAGGCCTGGTCTGTTGGACTTTCGGGATTGTTGGTCTCCATATCTAAGTCCTCAGGGCCATCTAGCATACGTTTCAGTTTCAGGGGATCTGAAAAAATGTGTGGAGAACCTTGAATAATCACACGATACTTTGCTGGACCTACGAAACCATATTGGAAGCCCCTTTTCTTCAACAGCGGTCGGAGCGCCAAGAACGCCTTCCTGACGTCCACCGTTTCTTTACTGTAGTCCTGCGAAATGTAGATCTTAGCAGATATCCACAGAATATGATTGTTTTTCCGCATGAAGGTGAGAATTTGTTCTACATGCTGGTAACGTAGTGGCTTACAAACAATAGCTCTAGGGCCTTTTTGATTTTTAGTTATCCTGCCCGGCACTCTATGGGCCCTATCAAATTCCAACGGGTGCAGGAAAGTCATGTTAGTAGCTTGGGTGAACCAGGATTCAAGAAAGGCCACACAGTTCCCATGTTGATCCTCCGAACCTTCTGGAATACCAAAAATGTGTAGATTCCCCCTTCTATTCCTGTCTTCCAACTCAGCGAGTTTCCGTGTCGTTTGGTCCGCAGCTATACATAGACGTTTTATGGCGTTGCAGGACTTGACTTCCATATCCTCGAGTTTGCTAATCCTTGACTCTGCTTCTAACAGTTTTGCATTGGTGTCGCGATTATCTTGTCTGATCGCTGCTACTTCCTCTTTGGTCACTTTCGCCAGATCCCTTACTTCGTCTAGTCTGTTAAGTATCATTTCTATCGGATCCGGATTATCTTTCCTTCCTTTGCCGGGCGAAGGCAGATCAGACTTAAGCCTCTTTAAGCTTTTCACTAGTTCTTTGTTATCTGCCATGACTGCTCGTGGCGTAGACTGACTGATCGTTTACAGTGGTCTTCCTGTAATTGTAGTTGCCCTTTATGGAGTACTCGTAGTTGCCGGACTTCCCGTCCTTTTTTCTAGCCTGATACCAGTGAACGCCCAATAACCATTCAGGACCACCCAGGAGCCGGAGCGATAGTCAACCTATCTGTTTGCTTCTTGACCTTGTTCAGACACCGTGATGAAATGCGCGCTTCTCAAATTAGGGTGGAAGCCTGCGTCGCCATTTTAGGAGCCACCACGTGCATGTAAAGCCTTGCACTAGTAGAGCCACTTTGTTGGTCTAGACATTGCTTTATCCTCAATAGCGGCGTGCAGTAGGCGCTAGCCCCAGAGACCTACATCCAAGCATTCACTGAAATTCCTTTTCTAGCCTCCTGGTGTAGCACATGGCTCAGTTGCAGATCACAAATCTCCAAATATTGCTTCCATGGCTTTTATCCAGCACACAGTACTTGTAATATACGAATTGCAGTGATCACAGTCTTTTTAGCAATGCCGTTTCTGATTTGGAACCATGAACCTGCATTTTCTTCTAAGCTTGGTAATATTGCCAAATGCAGTCAAAACTCTCCAAAATTTACATTTCCCGGCCGCTACCACTCCTATGGGTGAATTTCCTTCACTTCCTTCCCCTCATAATATATGCCGGTAACAGCAGTGTCTGAGCCGATGTGCTACGATGGGGAATATCGAGTCACCGTTAAAATACAATAAGCCGCCATCTTGTGTGAGCGCGAGCAGCAATCACCCATCTGTACAGTTCTTATTTTACCAGAGATCGGGTACAGTACTCACGATTCCCTTCACGCTTTCTTTCAAAAGACTCGGTTTACCACCGGAGCCCTCAGCAGTCCGTCCGTCCTGACTCCGTTCAGGATCCTCACATTTCGTTTGCCGACATCCTGGGCAATCACGCGGTCCTTCGTCTGCCTTCGCTCACTGCAGCCCGGCAGCCACCGGAGCGGAATCCTCGGAGCAGCCAAAACTCGACTTCCCCTGGGTAGAAATCGTCGATCGTGCCCTCAATCTGCTCCTCTCACATTCCGGTTGCAGATTCTTCCGTTTGTGTCGGTGCTGGAGTGGTGGTACTCGTTCCAAGTTCGCTTTACGGCCTCCGCACGGGCAGAGAGAATCACAGAGCCGCCATCTCTCTCGGCGTCCAAACCACGCCCCCGTAGGGAATGATTTAAACACACAAACTGAGTTTCAAATATGGCAGGGGAAAATAAACCATTGTATGGAGGACCGGGTATCCTCACTGTGGAAGATTAAAAAAAGGAGGAGACTTCTACTTTTTGTTATTTTTTAGTGCAAAGCTGAACATAAAATTATTGCCAAAGTGACTAAATTCCAATAAATATAACCGGAGATATACATTTGTATACATTAAACTTAAAAGTACTGTTCAAAAGCATAAAGAGCCAACTGCCGCCATCTGGATGTGCTAGACTGGAACAATTTCAAAACTTTAGGTCATCCGCAATGGAGCGCAGGTCGGATATAGTGACCAGCATTGGCCCGCTGCAAATTACCTCAGTTGCGTTGTTGAAGGAGCCAAGATGAGTGAAGCAAAGAGGCAATGCGTCGTGGTTGAATCACAAGAGAAAGGTGATGCATCGGATCGGAGCCGTGCAAAGTCGAAGATGCATCGGAAATGGAGGCGATGCGCCGCACAGTTGTCGATGCAATGTGCTTGAGCCTCGCAGGGGTGGTGATGCATCATCGTCGGTGGGAATGCGCTGGTTCCGAGTGGCCTGAAAGCATGATGCATGGATTTTTCCTGGAGCAGCACTTTATACTCAATGTTCCAGGATTGGGTTAGTATCACTTACGCAAGACTCACAGATGGCAGAGTCCAAGTACTGTAGCGGGTCAGATAAAAGCCTTTGATGTACTTGAGACTTCAAAAAAAAGAGGCAAGCCAGCAAGCCCTTTTGAGTCACTTTGCTTCTGGGTTGGAGAGAGGCAGATCCAGTCCTTCCCACTCCCAGGCAAGGAGGGCAGCACATCAGAGCAGGAGTCCAGCAGAGTGGCATCCTTTCATCAGACCAGCAGTCCTTCCTGGCAGAGTATGCCCATGTCCAGAAGTGTACTGACTTGGTGGTGCCAGGGGTCCAGTACCTATACCTAACTGTGCCTTTTAATTGGGGGAGAATTCAAAGAGATGACTTTAAAATGCACAGAGTCACTGCCCTTCCTGTCCTGGCTCTAGACTGACTACAGAGGGGTATGCAGCCCTTTGTATGGGGACAGGACACAGCCAATTCAGGTGTAAGTGTCAGCTCCGCCCTCCCATTTTGCCCAGATTTTCCCATTAGGGTGTTGATGTCCCATTAAGTCAAACCTAAGCTCTCTTTGTGTGTAGCTGTCTAGAGGGAATGCACACAGCCCAGCTGTCACCCAGATGTGTATTCAGAAACAGGCAGAAGGCACCAATTGGCTAAAGAAAGAAAATACCAACTTTCTAAAGGTGGCATTTTCAGATTTACAATTTAAAATCTGTCTTTGCCATAAATTGTGATTTTAAATTGTGATTTCAGAGACACCAAACTCGGGGGTCCCATCTCTTCTCATTTGAAAATTGCACTTATAAAATGTAATAAGGTAATCCCAATGTTATCCTATGAGAGGGATAGGCTTTGCAGTAGTGAAAAATGAATTTAAGAGTTGTTCACTACCAGGAGATGTAAAATATAAAAGTAAATGCCCTATTTTATAAGTACACTGTACCCTGTCCCTGGGCTGTCCAAGACCCACTTAGGGGTGACTAATATATATTAATAAGGAAGGTTTGAGCCTGGCCATTGATGGTGACCAACTGCCTGCACTTTCTAATATTATTAGGTCTGTGGGCTTTCTCCTCCATCTTCCCATCACCCAGGGACAGTAGGTTAACCACTACTCTGTCCCCCCACGCTATCAGGGACAATCTCTTCCTGAAATGCTAAACTAGCCAACCCCAGTGACTGCACACCAGTGGGGAGCTGTGCCTGCTTGGGACACTTGGTATCTCACTTGAAGTGTCCTTCCTGTTGGCATTCAAAGCACTTTGGGGGGTGCCTTCCCTGTAGACCTACTGTCTGGGAACAATCCTTTTTTCTTCTTAGTAGGGGAATGAGAGTTCTCATCTGAAGAACTATTTTGGGGGCCATTAGAGAACTCCTTACTTTTGTTTTTGCCCCCCCCCCCTTCTTCTGGTGAGAACCCTGCCCATCCTTGTCGTGATCCCCCAGATCCTTTTCGGAGGATCCTGCTGGTGACTCAGCAGATATCCTCCCCTGCAAGTTGCCGGGGGTCACAGGGCTTACTGTCAATAAACTGTTGGCACAGATATGTAAAACAAGGACTGAACATATGCTCCTTTGGAATCAAGTTATAAATCCCCTGGTAGTCCTTGACTTCACTGCCCTTCACCCAACCATCCAGCGCCTTGCAGAAAAAACATCAACACAATCCAACCAGGTCTGTTGGGATAGCTTCTGACTCTCCCTTAACTTCTGACAATACTTCTCTGGGGTTCAACCATATTTTCTGATAAGGGTTTCTTTCATGGGTGATACCTTATACCCGCATCTAGGGTCAATAGGGTGTCCCTGCCCTCACTAGGAACGTACCTTCACAGCCTAGCACCCCAATCGCCCTCAGGAATCTTGTGCATCTGCAGGGTCATCTCATAAGCCTCAAATAATTTTTCTATGTCATCTCCCACAGCAAAGTTAGGCACCAGACCCTTGGGAATGTGGACACTCTTATTTCCAGACGCACTGAGGTAATGCTTCCACTATCACTGCTGGATTCAGTTTGCCTGCCGTGGATACCCATCTCCTTCCGACTTCGTTCATTACCTAACATTAGTTTCCTTTCCTCTATAACTAATTTCTTCAGCTCTGTTTCCATGGCCAGTTTCTTTTGATCTGTTTCTATGGCCAGCCTATTTTCCTCTATTTTTTCATCCAAGGCTTTCTCCTTCTTCAACTTCAACTTGGCCAGCTCCAACTTGAGCTTCCTTTCTCCCCATCTGTCTCCAGCTCCTCTGTAGGCAGGCCCCTAACAGACACATGTCTTCCTGCCCTGGGAGGAATTTCCAATCTTGGGAGTAAGTTATCCTCTCCTCAACAGATAGCTGTCCAAGAGCCTCCTGTGGCTTCTGGTCCAACTCATCCTCATCATCCAGCTCCTCCTCATCACCCAACTCTTCCTCCCTAATAGCTGAGTTCTGGTGGGCCTCTGCCCATGCTTTCAATGCCATTTGGAGCTCTGATTTTGTAATGCTCCTCTTAGCAGGAAACCCCTTGTCCTGACAAAACTCCTTGAGGTGGGCCACAGAGTAGCTCTTTAGGTTGGCCAGACCAATCTCTGTCTTTGCCGGTAGGGGTCACAGACACAACTACCAGGTATAGTAAACATAAATATGGAAAAAACAAAATGGGCCAATCAGAGAGAAGTGACTCGAACTGGTCTAGGATGTGGAACTGAACTGTACACCAATTTGCTGTATGACACTGCACAAATACAAGTCTTATCCTCACCTCTGACTACCAATGTTCGAAACTGGGTCTCTGGTGGCAGAGGTATGCCCCCTGTCCAAGCAGGAACCACAATACTGGTCAGGCTAAGTCAGATGCACACCCTAAATTAACCTGTGCTCACCCTCTAGTAACTTTGCGCAGATCCGTCAGGCTTAACTTGGAGGGAGTGTGGAAAAATTTTCCAATACTTCAAACAGTAAAACAGTGAAAACACTACACACAAAGATTCCACACCAAGTTATAAAAATATAATTTAATTTAATAAATAAAACAAGACCATAATGACAAAAAGCAAATAAGTTTAACTTGAGATATGAGGTTTTTTTAAATTAACTGTAAAATAGCACTGTAAAAAAGCAAAAAGCACCTATTTGGGACATCTAGTCTTTCTAGACAGGGACAAAATCAAATGTTCAGGCCAACCACAGCGGAGCACAGGCCAGATACAGGGACCCACTTAAGCCCACTGAACAAAAGTACATTGATCCCAGTTATGTTGATGTTGATGAAGATGCGGGATGCAGTTGATGTAGATCTTAGCAATGGTGGTGATGTGCTGTCGTGATCTGTGCAACTGCGACAATGTTTCCTCTCCAATGGATGCAGGTGCTGTGATGCAGAGTTCTCAGCATCATCGTCAAGGCTGCCATCAACAGAGATGCACAAACAAGAGCATTGCACAGTGTTTGTTCTGAAAGCACAACCCCCCCTTCAGGATCACTGGAAGCAATGGGAGTAAGATGATCATCTTGGCGGGTGTAGAGCTTTGAAAAATGTTTAACGCACACCTGACTTGGAATATTACAAGTTATCAAGTCACTATCTGGCCTATTTCTAGCTCTTATGGTGTCCCAAAAACATTTTGAATCTTTCTTGGAGCTAGCTTCTTTAAGGGTATACCAATAGGGCTCTTCCCACTCCTTTTTTGCTTGTGCCAGTGTTCTCTTGTGCTCGTTCCTGGCTATCTGTATCAGGGGTTGGGATGTGCCTTTAACAGCCTCGATTAAGCGAGTCTTAGCTTTCCTACATGCTGTGATGTACCAGTCATGCATTCCCTTAGTTTTGTGCTGGGACATATTCCTCCCTGCGGAGCCCTTTACCCAAAAAGCTTCGCCTATATTCTTAACAGCTGCTTCAAAAATGGGTGTTGCCTTATCCGCTAGCATGGCTAAGTTGATGTTATTGAGCTCTGTTTGTGAGGCCATAAGAACCACATCTATGCTAGAAAGTTTAACTGCATCACTGGCAACTTTATTCCACTTTAAACGTCTTCCACAAAAGGAGACAGTAACCTTGTGTATGCATTTGGATGGTGCTAACAATGCACCATTGGACCAGGGATTCGTGATAGATAGGGAAAGCGAATTATGGTCGCTTTCCACAGTCGGTGTAACTACCATATCTTCGACCAGACTCCAGAGTTTAAAGTTCAACAGAATATAATCAATCCTCGAGGTATGACCAACTCTGTTGAACGTAGGAGCACCCATCCGATCTGAAGATGTGCGGCCATTAGTGGCTCTTAGCCCAAACTCTAGAGTCAGTGCATTTAACTGCACTGCGCTACGGGTCCAACGTTTGATCGGAGGGATGGTAAGTGTGGGGATACCCCATCTGCTATCTTCTTTACCCAAGTCAGGGATACCATCCAAGGGAAGTGGCTCGTAGGTGCAATTAAAATCGCCTGCTACTAGGGTATAATTAACTTCCTTGTGGTCTCTAAGCTGCACCTCGAGGTCAGATATTACAGATGAGGTGCACCCATTTTTGTGCCTCTAGCATAGACATTATATAGAACTAGAGATAAACCTCTAAAGGGGTTGGACAATAGAATACCTAGGATATCTGGGTTATTTATCTGCTTGGAAGTTATTCTGCAGTTAAGGGAAATGCTTACCCAGATAATGAGGCCCCCCGAGGGACGCCCCTTCCCATGCCTGGGTTTCTCAGCCGGGAGTGTGGTTCAGTGCTCCAGGTCTCCTGGAACATGCAGATCTTATGTGCTTCAACCAAATCACTCCACTCAGGCAGGCCCAATTTCCTGTGGATGCCCGCGAGGTTCCAGCTAAGGATTTTTATTTTCTCCTTGGTGGTTTCTCCTCTAGTGTCAATAATGTCACTTTGGCTTTGGGGTTCTAAACATTCCCTCTCTAGAACAGAAGATGTTAACTGGATCTGGCTACTGGCCATCATAGTTGGAAAATTAGGGCATGACGAAAATGATGTAATTTGAGAATCCTCCTCCTCACCCCTATTGAGGTCCAGGTGTGAACAGGAAGTTTCATCAGAAGTGAGTCAGTCTACCTCATCGAGAGCACAAAATCTATTCCAGTGGGCAAACTGAGATAAAAAGGGGTCAAGTGGAGGAGGTGGTCCTTGCCATGATTGCTGCCACTGATGGATAGTATGTTGTGGAGCGTGAGTATATCCTCTATTAATTGGATAACTGAATCTAGGGGGATGTTGTCTAGGTGGCATGGGTAAAAAATAGGACAGAGGAAGTGGATGAATTTGGGTAGCTGGTCCACTACTAGGTGCGTTGCATGTGTAATTCACTACCCCTGTATCCCTGAAGTTGACAGTTACAACATCTCCTGCTATGGTCTTGGTATTTCTACCCACCCACTCTCCTCTTCTAACTGCAAGTATTTCACCACACATATGAATGGGTAGTGGTTTATGCAACTGAAGCCACTGGGCACACTTGTTTTTCAGTTCAACAAAGGTTTCTCTTCTTCCCTCCTTCAGTGGTGGTACGCCCGTCAGTACAACCACAAAGGGTGAAACTTCCGGCGGCAAGTAAATTGTCTTAAAACGAGCCGGCCTTGTTTTTGGTTCTTGAGTCCTGTTTGGAGAGGAAGTTGATGTTAAGTTAGTATTCAAACTTTTAGAGCCCTTTGCTGGTTGATTAGGCACTTTTTTGGGACCAGAGGTTGTTTGCGTCTCCGGGGTAGGGCCAGTAACGCTAGGAGTTGGGGGAGGTGCAGCGGATATTTCCCCCATTTGAGTCAGATGTTGTGTTGCTGCTCCTGAGTTATCTGGTAAAGTTTTGGCCTTAGTGGTAGGATCTTTTGAAAATTTGCTACTAGTGGTATTTCCCAGGGGCACTTATTTTGTTTTCCCGTGCGTCTGTATGGGCACATTTCCACTTGCCTTATTAGTCCATTTTGTGTTGATTAATGATGTCAATCTATCAATTTTGGACATTAAGGGCTTAATGTGAGCCGTTATCGTAGCTTCAAGGTCTGATTTTAGATCTGCTACCATATTTTCAACCCAACAAGGTATGCCTGATGCAGAATTTGGGGCGGGTGACACTAAGTTATGGTTCCTGGTGTTATTTTTAGGCTTTTTCTTTGTCTTGGGTTCGTTCTTAGTAGGACCTGTATTCCCTAGTACTGGCGATACAATTCCAATTTCAAAGCTTTATTCGACAATTGTCATAAAAGCATCCTTCCTAACCCTAATAGAATAAATACTACAAATAAAAATAATTCTAAAACACATATTAAACAGTGACAGTCGAATATTATACGGGAATAGTACAATAAAAAATTTTTTCAATTATTTCTAAAAATACTTTCTTCTTTTTTAAAAACGGTTCATGCAATGCAATAGGATAATTGGATTAAAACAACACTAATTCATGATAATATTTACATTTGACTTTAAAGTGCGTGTACGAATTGACCATGCCCAGGCAAGAAATTTAGCTACGGCAACTACAAGTGGTGTGGAACAGTCTGATTCAAGTATTCTCAGGGCTATCGATTGACTGCGGGTGCCAATATTTAGGCACACTGGCTTCAACCATTTACGTCTAGGGCTAACATATAATGGGCAGCAAAACAACAAATGGGAAATGTGCTCATTTGATCCTTACAAAAATAGCAATGATCATCCCACATGGGAGACCAGTGTTTTTTGAATGCATTCACTGGTAAATTTCCTATACAAAATTGAAAGTATAGTTTCCTATCATGTGGTCGTTCTATTATGTCCCAATATGTTTCACAAGATGGATACATTTTAATATCGCAAAAGCGAGTTGTCAGTGCTGATTGGGAACCTTTACAGAACATTGCTACGTACACCATCTCCCAATATAATTCTTTCAATTTTGCTTTCGAAGGAAAGCTAGCCACATCCTGGTTGCCCCAAAGGTGTTCCAACTTTAACAATACAAGAAGCCCCCGTAGTTCTTTTAGCCATTCAATACAATGAAAACGATCAAACTCAACGACATCCTCCAGAGCTGCAGCATAATGGCTCAGCTCTGGGGTCACCATCAAGCGTCTCCAATATAGGAGCGGTCTTAGTCTAGCTATATCCACAATATTTTTCTTGCCAAGGTCCAATTTCAAGGGAAGTGTGGGTGTGCTTTGGGGGACCATAACAAGCCCTCGTAAAAATCTGTTTTCTGCACGTCCCAACTCTCCCAAGTTTGAAAATCCCCACAGTTCAGAACCATATAAGCAGGCGCCTAATACTTTCATATTGTATATTTCTAGTGCACAATTAACCGGCTTTGTTAGCGACTTGCGATGTTTTAGGGCAACTGTGCCAGCAAGCTGGTTAAACTTCAATAATGTTTTGTTAATATGCGATTTCCACTTCATATTTCCCTGAAGGGTGATGCCTAGGTAGGTAAAGGCATCCACTTTCTCTAAAGGGGTACCTTTATATTTGATTACACCTTTAAAAGAGGACTGATAGTTTAGGCACATGAATTTGGTTTTGGTGGTATTCAATTCAAGACCCCTGCTATCACAAAATTCTCCAAAGGCATCAACCACTTTTTGGAGACCGCTCGGAGTGCGTGAAAGTAGAAGCGTATCGTCCGCGAACATTAGGACAGGGGCGTGGGAGCCTGCTATAATCGGGGCGTCACTTGGGGATTTCATTAAATGGTCAACAATTCCGTTTATGTAAATTGAAAATAGTGTTGGGGCTAAGACGCACCCTTGCCTAACTCCTCGTTCTACTGGGAGGGGATCTGTGGTTTCTCCTTGCTTGCCCCATCTAATTTTGGCAAAGTTATTATCGTGGAGGCGAACTAGGAGGGTGATGAGTTCCTGGCTTAGTCCTACATCAGCCAGGGTCTGCCACAATTTTTCTCTAGGCACTAGGTCGAAGGCTGCTTTTAGATCCACAAAGACAGCATACAACGAACCCTTTTTAAGTGTGACATTTCTCCAATAGATGGTTATAAAATAGAGAACTTGGTCAACACTGCTAGTCAGTGGACGAAACCCTGCCTGGTAAGGGGACAATATGTTCTTTTCGTCAATCCACTGTTGCAACTTATTCTGGACTAAACGGCCCATCAGTTTTTGCGCTGTGTCTATAAGACTGATGGGTCTATAATTTTGGGCTAATGTTTTATCTCCTTTTTTGAATATGGGGATAATTTCTGCTCCCTTCCATGAATGGGGCACTTCCCCTCCCATTGCCACAGCATTTGCCAACATTGTGAAATAAGAGCACCAGGCATTCCGGTCTGATAGGAATACGTCGGCCGGGATGCCATCCATGCCTGGCGCTTTTCCCCCCGCTATGCCATCCAGTGCTTTACTCACATCCTTCTCATCAAATATTTAGTTTTTGAAAAAGATGGATGGGGGAGGTTGATCAGAAACGTAGGCAGGGTTGCGGGCATACTGTGGTTTAAAAAACTCGGTCCATTTGTTTATTGCAACATTGTTTTGTGGCTGGGCAGCCATTCCTCCCCTCTCCCATTTTACTATAGCCCGGAAACGCTTAGAGTCCTTTGCTGCACAAGCTTCCTTCAAGTCCAGCCAACCTTCTTCATCCCAGCGTTTCTTGGCCTGTTTTTGGGTTTGTCTGTAGACATCTCTCGCTCTCCTAATCGCTATTGCATTGCCTGATTTTAGTTCCAAACTCAAGTTAAATCTTGCCACCCTGCAACTCTTATCATACCAACCTTGCCTTGGTTGAATTTTTTTCTCTTTACATGGATCTACTTTTTTAGTAAAAAAACTTTGTATTTTATGGAAGAGATTTTCGTGGGCCTCCATCATATAGTCTTGGAAGCCAAGCATCCCTTGATGAGACTTGATGTTATTTACTTCATCGACTACTAGTTGTTTAAGTGCCTCTAATTTTGCATTGTCCTCTATTAACATTCTCCATTTAAGGTGGCGTAGGTTATTCGAACATACTACATCCTGCGTCACCATTCCAATATTGTTAGACTGTAGTATAGACTCATGATAGGAGTAAAAGGTCAATCGCAAGGGGTTGTGGTCGCTTTCTAATCTATCTTCTACCACCATATCTAGAATTTTACTCCAGATCCTTACGTCTAGTAGTATATAATCAATTCTACTAGTTGAACGCCCATTATCAAACGTATTATGACCTAATAGGTCAGAAGGCGAGCGCCCATTTGCCGCTCTCAAACCTCTAGCTAGGCAGAGACTTTTTAGCTGGATTCCCACACTACTCCATTTTTTAATGGCTGGCAACTCCAACTGTGGAATTCCCCACTTGGCGTCCTCTTCCTCAGACAAGATCCTGTCCTCCTCACCCAGGGGCTCAAAAGTTACATTGAAATCCCCACCTACTATTATTTGGCTCTGTGGTGATAGCGTTTCAATGTTCTGCTCTAAGATTGTTATGGTATTTGAAGATTTACCACTAGGCACTCCCCTGGCGTACACATTAAACAGGATAAGCTCTTGGTCGTTATCCCATCTAACAATAAGAGCCATAATATCATTAGATGGTATGGATAGTTGTTTTATGGTACAATTCAAAGATTGGCGTATCCATATTAACAGGCCTCCAGAGGGACGTCGAAGGCGATTTCTGGTTGCTGGGATATAAAAATTTAAATATCCCTCTCTAAAGGTTGGTGTGAGAGACCAGGTTTCTTGCAGCATAATGATGTCATGTTGGTCGATATATTCAGCCCATTCTAATGTGCTTATCTTACTTGCTATGCCTGCAATATTCCAAGATACAAGCGATAGAAAATTAGATTTTTGTTGATGTAATAGCTGACCATTGACATGTTCACTTGCATTTACTTTCACCTCTGGTATTGCTATTTTTCCCTCCCTTGAGATAACCTTGGTCCCTTTCACATCAGTAGCACGTACCGTAACCTCAACTACTATCTTTGTCTCTTTAGAAGTAGGATTTTTACAGACCATATGAACTAGTTTCTGTTTCTCTATGTTCTGATTGGCCGAGTGAGTGCATATCATATTTCCTCCCCTTGCATACTTTTGGGACTTCAGCCTATTTGGAGAAACCGGAACAGGGCTTGTGAGTCAATCACACTCATTTAAATCAGATAAAGCCGAGAAGCCGTTTTCCAAATTTAGCCCCCAATCACCGCTTGGAACACCCCTAGCCCTTCTAGTTCCAACTACTGACCACTTAGTCCTTAAGATACTTGGTTTTGCCAATAAACCTCTTCTGCTATAGAAAAAGTCCAACGTTAGCGGAATTATTTCTCTCGTTCTACGTTGTGGTGGAAAGATGTTATGCAGTATGTCTGGTAATACATCTGGGCCCTTGAGATTTAGTACCACACAATCCCCTGCAAATTTCTTGGGTTTAGTCCCTATCCATTTTACTCTTCTTGCTGTTAGGAGATCTTCGGACAACTTTTCTTTGCCCCATGGAGATATATGGATATTGTTACCTATCCACTGCAAGGATTTGTTTAAGAGGGAATCAGGAGTCTCAATCTGATCTTTTTTTAGTGGTGGGACATTAGCAAGTACTAAAACTAGGGGTGAAGCTTCCACTATCAACTCTACTGGATTTAGTTCCGAGTGGAGATCAGGTGATAAGACATTCCCTTGGTTTGTCAGAGGGACTACAACTGTGGGGTTGTTAGCATCATTTCTGGCAATAGTTACACCAGTCTGGATTGGATCAGGTGTAACTTTTGGATTCCCAGTCATGTTCACCTGTATCTCATCTATTTTAGTCATGATCAGGTTTGGAATTTCCCCCATGTTATCATTTGTTGTTTTTAAAAGGGTCTCCAGTTTATGTACTTTATCGGACAAATGGTCTATTTTAGATATGAGTGGTTTAATTATTCGTGAGATCCTGGATTCTAGCATGCCTATAAACTTGTCTGATAGCAGGTCGTCCCAATCTATACTGCCACCCCCTTCCTCCCTTATATCACTGGTAACACTTTTATGTTTAATGTTAGGGGGAGTTGCTGGTTTTTTGCTACCGGACCGTAGTCCTGGTCTTTTGGAGGGGACCTTGGTGGACCTTTTAACCGCTCTTGGAGCAGGGACTGGTGTCGGCGGGGTAATGCTCCCTTCAGCTAGCTCTAAGTCATTACAGTGCATGTGGAGCTCATCCCCCGTAAATAGATCAACATTTATAACAGGTTGTAGGACATTTATAGAAGCATTTAATACCAAGCAATCATCATTTTCTACAATTTGAGAATCAATCAGATTCATTGCTTCTGGATCCAGTTCGATTGAACCTAGAGCTTCTCTTTGGGCACAAGGTGGAGAGTCATTAAGCCCCAAAGAAGACCTCCGATCACTGTTTATTTTAGCCACCCTGTGTACTAAATAATTGTCCATGGTATTGGCAGGGGTATTGGGTGTTTTCTGTTTTGACATATTTGGGCAAGATAGTATGTTAACCCTTACGTCTAAATACAGTCAAGAGTAAATAAAGCGCTGGGACAGATGACTCACAGTATTGGTGATGTTGAAGTCCTGGTCCAGTCCAGTCGTGGCCAGTCTTGGACTGTCTTAGACTGTCCGCCCTTTGTCCGGGCTTAGTCCGGGCGTCCTGCTCGCGTCCCGCGACGTGGAGGACGGCGGGAATTTCAAGCGCCTCCGGGCGCGGTGACCCCAGAGATGGTGTTCCGGGTCGCTGGGCAGTCTGGGAAATGTAGTTCCCTTCGCTCGGCGGCCGCGAGAGAGACTCGAGCGGCGGCGGGAAGGAAACCAAATTGCGCCAATTCAGGGTAAGAGTTCTGGCAGCTCGGCACCCCCAGGCAGGTTGAGGCAGTTTGAGGCAAGACACCCGCTCCACCGAGGACGGCGGGAATTTCAAGCGCCTCCGGGCGCGGTGACCCCAGAGATGGTGTTCCGGGTCGCTGGGCAGTCTGGGAAATGTAGTTCCCTTCGCTCGGCGGCCGCGAGAGAGACTCGAGCGGCGGCGGGAAGGAAACCAAATTGCACCAATTCAGGGTAAGAGTTCTGGCAGCTTGGCACCCCCAGGCAGGTTGAGGCAGTTTGAGGCAAGACACCCGCTCCACCGAGGACGGCGGGAATTTCAAGGGCCTCCGGGCGCGGTGACCCCAGAGATGGTGTTCCGGGTCGCTGTGCAGTCTGGGAAATGTAGTTCCCTTCGCTCGGCGGCCGCGAGAGAGACTCGAGCGGCGGCGGGAAGGAAACCAAATTGCGCCAATTCAGGGTAAGAGTTCTGGCAGCTCGGCACCCCCAGGCAGGTTGAGGCAGTTTGAGGCAAGACACCCGCTCCATCGAGGACGGCGGGAATTTCAAGCGCCTCCGGGCGCGGTGACCCCAGAGATGGTGTTCCGGGTTGCTGGGCAGTCTGGGAAATGTAGTTCCCTTCGCTCGGCGGCCGCGAGAGAGACTCGAGCGGCGGCGGGAAGGAAACCAAATTGCGCCAATTCAGGGTAAGAGTTCTGGCAGCTCGGCACCCCCAGGCAGGTTGAGGCAGTTTGAGGCAAGACACCCGCTCCACCGAGGACGGCGGGAATTTCAAGCGCCTCCGGGCGCGGTGACCCCAGAGATGGTGTTCCGGGTCGCTGGGCAGTCTGGGAAATGTAGTTCCCTTCGCTCGGCGGCCGCGAGAGAGACTCGAGCGGCGGCAGGAAGGAAACCAAATTGCGCCAATTCAGGGTAAGAGTTCTGGCAGCTCGGCACCCCCAGGCAGGTTGAGGCAGTTTGAGGCAAGACACCCGCTCCACCGAGGACGGCGGGAATTTCAAGCGCCTCCGGGCGCGGTGACCCCAGAGATGGTGTTCCGGGTCGCTGGGCAGTCTGGGAAATGTAGTTCCCTTCGCTCGGCGGCCGTGAGAGAGACTCGAGCGGCGGCGGGAAGGAAACCAAATTGCGCCAATTCAGGGTAAGAGTTCTGGCAGCTCGGCACCCCCAGGCAGGTTGAGGCAGTTTGAGGCAAGACCGGAGAGGAAGTTGATGTTAAGTTAGTATTCAAACTTTTAGAGCCCTTTGCTGGTTGATTAGGCACTTTTTTGGGACCAGAGGTTGTTTGCGTCTCCGGGGTAGGGCCAGTAATGCTAGGAGTTGGGGGAGGTGGTAAAATTAAATTACCTATGCTTAATTTATGCGGTAAAGTTCAATAAGAATAACTCATGAAAAATAAGAGGCAAAATCCGTGATATTTGAGGTTTTAAAAAGGGGTTTTATTCCTTAAAAAGGAATTGGGTAATTGGCTCGAGCCAAGGTGGCATACCATTCCGTCACCACGTAGGTTCGGGAAGGGACAGACAGACAACATTTTATTAACAGACATTCATATATATAGTCAATGCATTACAGTAATGTCATATTGCAGAAGGCGTAACAGCTGAGAGGGGAGATAAGAATGCATATACGTAATAAAAAAAGGCGTTACAATAGGCGTGCATAAAGGCGTGAACTAGAAACGTCATTAACATGAGGTCACAAATAGGTGGATCCATAAGTGAATCCTACGGTGTCAGCAGAAATACATGGCAGAGATGCGCGCGCAGCAGCATGACGTGTGATTTACGTGTAACTGTTGGGTGAAGGGGGGCTTGACATTTGGCCCTACATGTGGAGACAGAAGTCTGGAGTGTCAGATCAACCTAATCCCGAATCGTATCTAATATCTTATGTTTAAGGAACAGTATTATCTGGAAGGGAAAGGTCTCTCGGACAGAAGCTATTCTATACTGACTGTGAGTGCGTGTATAAGCGTCTACGTGTCTGCATGAGATGCGAGGGGGCATGGGCCTACCATGGAAACAGGAGCTATGAATTACTTGCACGGAGACAGTGAGGCCGGGCCCTTTGCTCTGCAGCTGGAAGGATGTTTACCTGAACTACGAGACAGGAATGTATTTTCGGGGAGCGGAGCAGATAATTCGAAGGTTGAATACAGTCTTGGCAGGCAACAGGCTGAGCCAAGCGCCGTTAGCCGCGCAGGGAGTAAGGCAGAGGTCACGGTACAGAGGCAGACCCAGGCTGAGGCCTTTCAGAGTCAACAGGAAAGAAAAAGCTTGATGGCAGAATTCAGGGCCTACTTCGCCAGAGCTGAAAAACGTGTAAAGTACACCACAAAAAGACGTTGGCATGGCATACTTAGAAACGGACTATTCGACCCATTCAGGATGGGTCTGGAAGAGGACATGTTAACGTTGGACGCAAATGTGTTTGCGTCTTCATAACTGGCTCAGGAGGGAAGTTACATGCACTTTAAGTTCGTACATGGAAACGGTGGGGTACACGTTAGGGAACATTTCTTGACCATAAAATTTATATTTCCTCATTCCCTCCTTGTTCCCTACGGACCCTTCATGATATATCGATCCTCATGAATCGATCAATTTGTTCACGTAACATCATTTGCTCTTCTTTCTTCTTTTCTCGTTTTGAATGGGAATTTGAATTTGAATGCGGGAAACATGATGTGGCGCACAAGCCGCAAATCGCTGGTCCACATTGTAAACACAGGCAACAACTGAATACTATGAGAAGACCAATGCCTAGGAATGATAGGATCTTCCATCCCCAAGCGGTCAATGTTGTCCAGAACCAACCGGACCAAGTCCAGGTGCCTGGATTCTGATGTATCAAACTTGCAATCTTATGAAGACGTGTTATAGCTTTATATACCGTTGGCGCGTTTTCTGGAATGAAAACACAGCAACTCGACCCGATGACCTTACAGGCTCCGCCCCTATCTGCCAGAATGACGTCAATGACGAGACGATTTTGAAGAACAACAACCCGCATAGCAGACTGTTCCTCTGTTAAGTTGCCTAGAGCAGAAGTAGTTTCATTCACTACCGCTTCGAGGGTTCTAGTTAATTTGCGTATCAGTTTACTATTAAAGACAGCACCTAAGTAGGGGAAGAAGCCTTTATTGAAGTCTGTGTATTGTTCCCATGCCGTTTCAGTGTAGTCGACAATCGGGAGATCTCTTCGAAGTCTATTGTTTACTAGATTGGTATTTCTGTGGTAATCAGGAGGAGCTAGAAAAACAGGTGGTAGAAGGAATGCAATGTAACAGGTACCATCCCAATCTAAAGGTAAGCGTATGTATGCTGTATGACCACAAACGAAGTAGGAGTGTCGCGTAGCTCTGAATGTAGATTTGCCTTGATCATTGAATTCGACTATGGTAGTACATTTACTATGACCCAAGTGTACTGAACCATTCTTTCTGATACATAATTCACCCGTGACTGGTAATACTGACATAGCAGGTAATACTGGTGCAGCTTCTGATTCCACAGTTAGGATCATGAGGTTAATTGTGTAATTACCTAACCCATATACTTCATTTTCTAGATCAGTTCCTGTTCTAGTGGGAAGTCCCTTCTTGTCGGGGTAACAGACTTTAAGTAGAACTGAATTCAGGTTTCCCCAAACCCAATTCCCGTCAAGGACAGCAATGTCAGAATCTAAAGAATTAATCAGTCTAAACCACGCACCACATGAGCCATTGTGCGTGAACGGGTACGGAAAGAGGGGCAGAACTCCCTTGTATTTCTGGTAAGGAGGGAGTCGGCCACATATCCAACAGTTTGTAGCGTTATTAGTTTGATGGGAGTGATGTTACATGCTAATGAATGTGTTGTTGCGCAGCGCAAGTCTGTAAGACAGTTCATGTGGAGGTAATTCGCTAAAAGAATGTTCAGCAGTAACATTGTAAGCAGATTGTTCGTGCTTGAAGGTAGGATAGTATATAGGCAGCAATATACTAGCAGCAATAATCAAGAGGCTTAGAAAAAACATAATCAATAATGTCACCATACAGTGACTACGAAGTGATTTACAATATGCACGTTTCTTGAGTTGTCTCTGTCTATCTCTCTCTCTATCTCGGTCTAGGGGATACATGTCAGGAACTAATTTAACCGATTCACCTAGGGGAGGACTTAAACAATTAAACTGTCTGACTTGCTAGACCATAGCTTGAGTCTGTATTTCTCAGAGGCGGTTTTCTCAACCAGGGGGAGTTTTGAATCAGTCTGTGGAGGAGGGCAGGGCTTAGAGTCCAAGTCCGAAGGGAGTCCGTGAAATTTTTTAACGTGGCTCAAATGTAGCCAGCCTTTTCTGCCCTCCACCTTAACAGCGGTCCTCGTCGTTAGAAGAACCAATTTCGGAGTTTGCCAGCGGGGCTCCAGTGGACTTCTCCGGTCGAAGTTGCGAACGAAGACAAAGTCGCCAGGGACCACTTCATGGGGCTTCACCTCGGTGTTGTCGGGAAAGGCGGCAGCTACCTGTGAACGACAAGATTGTAGTGCAGACATCAAGGAGGCAAGGTAATCTGTCAGCATAATACAGTCAACATCTGTGATTTTACGAGGTATAGGCGTCCCCCACATATTTGGTGGCCTCCCAAAGACCACTTCATACGGGGATAGCCCGGTTCGAGAATGCGCCACCATCCTCATATAGAAAAGGGCAACTGGCAAAGCAACTATCCAGTCAACGCCTTTCTCTCGACAGATTTTTGAAAGTCGGATTTTTAGAGTCTGATTATGGCGCTCCACGAGACCTGCTGCCTTGGGATGCCGAACACAGTGGAACTTCCACTGATAGCCTAACAGGAGTGTAATGTGTTTTACAAGCTCGGATGAGAATGGCTGACCGTTATCTGAGTACACGATACGGGGCAAACCATACCGTGGGAAGAATTCACGAACCAGCTGCTTGGCAGTGGTCGGAGCAGTGTAATCTGGGACTGGATATGCTTCTGTCCAACGGGAAAGTGCACATACGACTACGAGGACATACTTGAATCCTCGACAACGTTCCATCTGGATATAATCCATCTGGAGGACTTCAAAAGGATGATCGGGAGGCTGAAATCCACCTTGCTCTACTGGAATGCTTTTACCTGGATTGAACTGACAACAAATCATGCAAGTACGCACTTTTTGTTTCGCTGCTGCCCGTAAGTTTTTATTGTACCATATGTGTTGAATACTGTCTAGCATGGCCTTTTCTCCTAGGTGCGCTGGACTATGTACTGTGTTAATGATTACTTGAACCATAGAGTCGGGGAGAAACCATGTAGATTTTCCCTTCGTCATCCATCCTTGATCTGTTTGGATCCCTCCTAGTTCAGTCCACTTCTTCATTTCGTCTGGTGTGGCATGTGTCTGTATGTCAATTACATCATGTGCGGGATCCCTGACTGTCAGGCAGTGTGTCAAAGTCGGGACTATTGTCTTTGTCACGTCAGTTGCATGAATTCGATTCTGGGCAGTCTGCTTAGCTGTTCGGTCTGCCAGGTCGTTACCCTGGGAGATAGTGTCGGTGACTTTTGTATGTGCCTTACACTTCATAATAGATATCGCTGTAGGTAGATGTATTGCATCTAACAGAGCTTGAATGAGGGGACCGTGTTGGATGTTGGCACCGTGAGAAGTTAAGTAACCTCTCTCTCGCCAGAGGACTCCAAAGTCGTGAACGACTCCGAATGCATAACGTGAATCAGTGTATATGTTAACTTTCTTATTTTTGGCTTGAATACAGGCTTGTGTCAGAGCGATGAGCTCTGCTGCTTGAGCTGACAGGGTGTCGATACAATTGGTTTCTATAACTTCGGTGTCTGTCGTGACTGCATAGGCCGCCACTAATTCACCTGTACCGGTTCTCATGCATGAACCATCCACATAAAGTGTCAGGTCTGGATCTGGTAACGGAACATCTGTCAAGTCTTGTCTGGGTTTCGTCGTAATAGTAATGACTTCAATACAATCATGTTTCAATGGATCTACACCATTTAATGGCAAAAGTGTGGCAGGATTTAATGTGTTACAACGCCTGATTTCTATGTGTGGTTGAAACAATGTCAATTCATAACCTGTCAGTCTTGCTATGGTCAGGTGTTGGGTCTGTGTACGATTTAAAAGAACTTCCACGGAGTGTGGAACTTGTACTGTCAATTGATGTCCTAACACTATGGAATCACTTTGTCTGATTGCTAAAGCTGTCGCAGCGACTGATTTCAAACACGCAGGCAGGGCCTGGGCTACTGGATCTAATGTGCTAGAAAAGTAAGCACACGGTTTGTGTGAACCTGCTTGTTCCTGAGTGAGGACTGACAATGCAGTACCTTCACGTTCTGTGACAAAAAGTGTAAAAGGCTTACTGTAACATGGTGTTGCTAAAACAGGTGCTTGACATAAGGCTTTCTTTAAGTCCTCAAAAGCTTGTGTATGTTCCTGAGTCCAAGGGAGGACAGTCGATGTCGCTGCCTCCTGAGTTGTCAACTGAATGAGTGGTTTTGCTAGGAATGCATATTGGGGAATCCATTGTCTGCAGTACGAGGTGAGGCCTATGAAAGCCCGCACCTCCTTTTGTGTTTTCGGTGGTGACATGTTTACAATTAACTGGATGCGGTCAGGAGTGAGCTGTCTCCCCACTTTGGACAGCAAGTGACCCAGGTACACAACTTGCTGAACACAGAATTGCAGCTTCGAAGGGGATACCTTGTGCCCCTTGTCAGCCAGAAAATTTAAGACCGTCAGTGATGCTTTTTCACATTCGGGTTCGCTTCGGGCGGTGATCAGCAGATCATCGACATACTGAAGCAGAGCGGTGTTAACAGGCATGTGGATACTGTCAAGTTGTCTTTTCAGTGCTTGGCTATAGATGCTGGGGCTTTCTGTGAATCCTTGAGGTGCGCGTGCAAATTTGAAACTTCGTCCATTTAAACTGAATCCGAACTAGTATTGGCTTTCCGGATCGATTGGGACGCTAAAGAAGGCGTTCTTGAGGTCAATTACAGTAAAGAACGTCGCTTCTGAATCAATGGCTGTCAATAATGAAGAGATATCTGGAACCACAGGATACTGTGGTACAATACATTTATTCAATTCGCGCAGATCAATAACTAATCGATATACCGGTGGTGCATTTGGATCAGTACGTTTAAGAACTGGAATGATAGGAGAATTACATACATTGGAGTCGGTTTCCACGACCACTCCTTGTGCGATGAGCTCGTCAATGATTCTCAGTAAAGCCACTACAGCATCCGGGGGTAACTTGTATTGTCGAATTCGTGGTAATACCACTCCTGCTTTGAGTGTGACTCGATATGGTGTAATGTGCATACAACCTACATCAGTGGGGCCTTGCGCCCACAAGTGTGCAGGGACATTCTGTAACCGGTGATCCATATCTCTCAATACATAGTGTCCTTTAAAATCTCGCAAGAATAATCGCACTCCTTCCGGAGAACAGCATATTATAGCTCCTAGAGCCTTCAAAGTCTTTATACCTAGCAAGTTTTCCGGACATGATTTTGTAAGCAATAAATCTGTAGTCCGTGTCAGAGGACCAACTGCAAGAGGAAGGGGTTGTGATACTTCATTAATAATAGGCTTTCCTGAAAATCCAAGGGAAACATTCTGTGAGCCTGAGAGGGGTGCCCCTGGAACCTCATCGTGACTTATTGTGGTCCTGCTTGCCCCTGTATCAATGAGAAATGTTCTGTCTTTCCCTAATACTTGACTGTGTACGTAAGGACCTTCTTGATCTACAGGAACCTCAATAAGAGGCAAACCAAACTCCCTCTCTAGGCTGTTTCATGTGTATCGCTGATAATCGGGATAGTCATTTTGGGCATACTGGTACATCTGTTGTGTCGTGTTCTGTGTTGCGGTAATGGGCTGTTGCTGTGGTACTGCTACAGTCTGTGATGAAGCTGGCATAGGCGGAATATGTTGTATATTCTGGGGTACTTGTTGCTGGGCCTGATCTTGTCTAGGGGGACGCGGTCTCTCCTTGGTTTTACCCGTGGCGATATTGTGTTTCAGGACTGCACAATCGTTTATATAATGACCTGGTTGTTTACAATAGTTACAGACTCCTTTAACAGGAGCCGTCGAATTACTAGGCTGGGTCGCACCCTTCTTGTGACCGTCAGCAGGAACTGACTGGGCAACTAACATTTTCATTTTCGTGTCTTTCATACGTCTTTGTTCATGTTCTTGTTCTTCTCTGATTCTATTCTGGTGATACTGTAACATTTGTAACATTTGTGAAGGGGTGTTAGCTTGCCAAGTACTCTCGACTTTCAGTACTCTTTTCTTTACCTGTGGTAGGGAATTCTCGACTAATTTCGTTACAAAAAGGTGTGGATATGATTCACTACCTGGTTTCAGGCCGCTGTTAATACCAAAACATTTTTCAAAACGGGAATAAAAATCACTAGTGTCTTCATCGGGTTTCTGTTTGCAGGCTGAGATTGCACCCCAGTCTTCCTTTTTCGTACTTAATAAACGCGGCAACACTTGTACTAACAATCCCGGTAACGCTTTAACTTTGTCCCCAAGCCCTAGGCCTGGAACCCGAGTATTCTCTTCGTTTTCTAATGCTGCCCACTCAATCTTTGCATTTCCCACTTCCCACTCTTTTTCTTTAAGTTTCTCGTAAACGCCAGCAGGCAGTAGTACCTTCAGTATTTTCATAAGGTCAGGATAAGTGTAATCCCCCATGAGTAACATGTCTTTTATTTCACGGTGAAAACCTGCGGGATCTTTGTCATGGCTGGGTACTAGTTTTTTCATTTCCAGTAATTCTATTTTTGTTATGGGTGTGTACACAAACACACGTCTAAGTGTATTATCAGGATTCTGAACTGGGTGCACTTCTCGTAACGGATTCTGTCTGTCCATGTAATACATTTTTCTTTCCATGGAATGTGCTGAATCAGACTGTGGACACAGGAAGGCACTATATCTATGCCGATGTTCTAAAATCACTTTAATTAGATCGGTACCTAGACCTCTCCATTTATTCATGAGCAGTTCTGCTAATATATCCGGCAGGGGCCCTGGATCAGAGTGTTGACTTCTATACAATAAGAGCAGGTGTTGTATCATGTACGTACCAGCTAAACGCTGTTCACTTGGTGTCATGTTCAAAAATGTGTGTGCTAACGCATCATCACTATATTTCCCCGCATCGTCAGCCCATTGTACTGCTGACCTAGCTAATTCTTGTTCATCCATCGAATCGAGTACATGGTACCCCATTCGTTCTCGAAGTCTGTTATCAGTGGCTTGGAATAAGTGTTCAGGAGTTCTCGGATTACACATGGCTTCTTGAAAAATTCTTTTACTTTCTGGACGCACTGGGCGCATTGAATTATTAAAGGGTCTTCCTTTACCTACATACGCTATTGTTTCTCTAACTGGTAATTGTGCTTGTCCTGTTCCCGTTTCTGGTTGCTCCTCCTCCCCTGAAGACTCAAACTTGTCTGATTCCAGTTCTGGTTCGGACTGTCTTGTTTCATGTATTTTTATTACTACGCTTCTGATTCTTTGATACATGTTTTTTATACAATTTTGTTTATCGTGGTTCCCGTCTGCTATATTCTGACCCAATCTATGGAGTGCTTTCATTTCCTCCGGGTCTACACCCGGCCTATCTTGTTCTCTTATTAAGCAGTTTATAAAAAACCGTAATATCTTGGCTTGAGTGTCAACTTTCTGGTGAGCCATGGCCTGGCCAATACTCTCAGGGCCTTCCCCTGTTTGAACAAAATGATATATTCTGTCTAGATGATCAATCATTCCGGGTAGTGTCAATAAAAAGTTGGTGACCTGTCTTAGTCGTACTGATGCGAGTATTAATCTGTCATCATTTCTACCGGGTACTGGATCATATCTACAATCCCCGAGACGTTCCTTCATTATATCAAAATCGGCTGCCCGAGGGGTACGTTGTTGTGCTAGATCCCTGTAAGTCCATCTATGTGCTTGTGGTGGTGTCTGGAAACCTGTCGCCCCTCCTGACGCGCCTCCAGATGCACCGTCTCCGAAGGGATTCAATGGGTGTAAGGTAGAAAGGTTAGTTGTAGGAAGAGGTGGAAGGACTGCTGGAAGACCAGGAGGGACAGCCGGGACGGGAAGAAGAGGAGGAGGAAGAGGAGGAGGAGTAGCTTGTCGCGGAGGTGGGGGCGGATTGTCTCGGGGTGCAGCGCCGCCAGGAGGAGGTGTGTGTGGCGGTGCAGTATTAACATATTCGGGGGCTACATCATCTAGATAGGAAGAAAGGAAAATGTCCTTTGCGGTTTTCTGATGTATTTTAGTCAGGAGCATTGGAGGTGGTAGATCTTTTGATACTTCCGGGGTGGCCTTAGGTAAACCTTCGGTTAAAAGAGGGTACATACCATTCATAAGTGTGTTTCGTTGCCTATCTACTTGTTCTATTTTTACTCGGATACCTTCCTCAACTAATACGTTTTCTTGGGCCTTGTCTGAATCCTCTTTCCTTTTCTCTTCCTTTCTGTGTGCTTTTTCTGTGCGCCTATGCGATTCTTTACGCCATAATTCAATGGCATCTTTCTGTGACTGTCTGGCTTTCTTTTTCCATAATGCTTCTTCTACTCTCATGATGCAATCTGCATCCCATGTCCCAGCAGCGGGCCATCTCTGATTCTCCGCTAGATCCTTAGTGTAGTCTACCCATAACTCGAGATATAAAACGGCATCTAGGCCATGTTTGTGGTACATAAAGTACCCTGGAGTGTCCCTAGGTGGAATGGGAACGGCTTCCTCGAGTATCCCTTTTCTAGTGTTTATTTGTCTTAATTTAGAGAATAACAGCATCTTAAAATCAGGCTACTTGATCCTTATTCAGATATGAACACACTGGTCACAATAATGAAGATCGAGCAATCACTCATACCACGACATTTTAAGACACATTAAAACATTTTAAGACGAACAACAATGATTAGAATAAAACTAGCTGACTGCATGATACTGGATGTACTGCTAAACAGTACAGATACACTGCTAAACAGTGCAGACCAGGCCTGTGTACCCAGACCCGTCTTGACCGGCACAAACTAATGCGCACGTCTAGATGCGACCCCAGCAACGGTACTCACCGGGATGCACGGAAACAGAAGGCCTCGGAAACTCTGGACTGGACTGGACCGGACTGGATTCGGACTCGACTCGTGACGCAGATACTTCGGAACTTCGGAACCTGGTGGGCCTCCGTATACCTCGGATCTTGCTCTCTCAGCTAGGCTCTGGTCGGGATCCTCCGCACTCCTCACCGCCTCGTCTGGGTGTTGATCGCAGCCTCAGTCACCTCCGTTGGCCTGAGGGAGGTACAGGAAATCCTGCGGGTACGCGTAGTGGTCCGTCCGGCTGTGGCAGGGGGCCGGGCCTGCAACGCACCTCCGGCGCGTGAGATGGGGGAGGGGTCCCTGTTCGGGCGCCAATTATGTGGTAAAATTAAATTACCTATGCTTAATTTATGCGGTAAAGTTCAATAAGAATAACTCATGAAAAATAAGAGGCAAAATCCGTGATATTTGAGGTTTTAAAAAGGGGTTTTATTCCTTAAAAAGGAATTGGGTAATTGGCTCGAGCCAAGGTGGCATACCATTCCGTCACCACGTAGGTTCGGGAAGGGACAGACAGACAACATTTTATTAACAGACATTCATATATATAGTCAATGCATTACAGTAATGTCATATTGCAGAAGGCGTAACAGCTGAGAGGGGAGATAAGAATGCATATACGTAATAAAAAAAGGCGTTACAATAGGCGTGCATAAAGGCGTGAACTAGAAACGTCATTAACATGAGGTCACAAATAGGTGGATCCATAAGTGAATCCTACGGTGTCAGCAGAAATACATGGCAGAGATGCGCGTGCAGCAGCATGACGTGTGATTTACGTGTAACTGTTGGGTGAAGGGGGGCTTGACATTTGGCCCTACATGTGGAGACAGAAGTCTGGAGTGTCAGATCAACCTAATCCCGAATCGTATCTAATATCTTATGTTTAAGGAACAGTATTATCTGGAAGGGAAAGGTCTCTCGGACAGAAGCTATTCTATACTGACTGTGAGTGCGTGTATAAGCGTCTACGTGTCTGCATGAGAAGCGAGGGGGCATGGGCCTACCATGGAAACAGGAGCTATGAATTACTTGCACGGAGACAGTGAGGCCGGGCCCTTTGCTCTGCAGCTGGAAGGATGTTTACCTGAACTACGAGACAGGAATGTATTTTCGGGGAGCGGAGCAGATAATTTGAAGGTTGAATACAGTCTTGGCAGGCAACAGGCTGAGCCAAGCACCGTTAGCCGCGCAGGGAGTAAGGCAGAGGTCACGGTACAGAGGCAGACCCAGGCTGAGGCCTTTCAGAGTCAACAGGAAAGAAAAAGCTTGATGGCAGAATTCAGGGCCTACTTCGCCAGAGCTGAAAAACGTGTAAAGTACACCACAAAAAGACGTTGGCATGGCATACTTAGAAACGGACTATTCGACCCATTCAGGATGGGTCTGGAAGAGGACATGTTAACGTTGGACGCAAATGTGTTTGCGTCTTCATAACTGGCTCAGGAGGGAAGTTACATGCACTTTAAGTTCGTACATGGAAACGGTGGGGTACACGTTAGGGAACATTTCTTGACCATAAAATTTATATTTCCTCAAGCGGATTTTTCCCCCATTTGAGTCAGATGTTGTGTTGCTGCTCCTGAGTTATCTGGTAAAGTTTTGGCCTTAGTGGTAGGATCTTTTGAAAATTTGCTACTAGTGGTATTTCCCAGGGGCACTTCTTTTGTTTTCCCGTGCGTCTGTATGGGCACATTTCCACTTGCCTTATTAGTCCATTTTGTGTTGATTAATGATGTCAATCTATCAATTTTGGACAGTAAGGGCTTAATGTGAGCCGTTATCGTAGCTTCAAGGTCTGATTTTAGATCTGCTACCATATTTTCAACCCAACAAGGTATGCCTGATGCAGAATTTGGGGCGGGTGACACTAAGTTATGGTTCCTGGTGTTATTTTTAGGCTTTTTCTTTGTCTTGGGTTCGTTCTTAGTAGGACCTTTATTCCCTAGTACTGGCGATACACTGACTGACGTTCCATCTACCCTTAGGGGAACTGAGTCGGGTAACATATTTTGAAGGTTTCCCTGAGGTTCGATTAAAGGCTGGCCGCATGGAAGATCAACAAAGGAGGCGGTGACTCCAAGGCTTAAGTCTAGGTCGTCAGTAACATCTTGTGAGGGACCCACAAAATCAACTGCCGCCTCTTGAGTGTCAGCCAGAAATATTGTTGGCGGCAAAGATAACCTCCTTTCGGTACTAGCGATAGCAGAAGATACTGCCCCAATAGTTTGTTGTAGCATGATGTCAATTGCTGTGAGGGTAGGGACCGGTTGCGGCACAGATTCTTTTTGTCTCGTTTTGGAGCGTAGAACAGGCATTCTGCCGGTTTTCAAACCCTTCCTCATGTTTATGTCAGGGCAATAGGATAGTATCCGGGTGTGAGCAAGGCAGAAAGTCTTAGGATCCTCACCTTTATCTCTCGTTGCTCCACAGGAAAGAGATGTGGCCCGGCCCGGCCTCTTCTGGCCGCTGAGGGCCGTAGAGGGCCCGCCCTTTGCCCGGGCTTCGCCCGCACCTCCGTCCGCGCGCGTCCCGCGTTCGCGTCAGGAGGCGTGGTTAAGTAGGAGGAGGAGGGGGGCGGGAAGAGTCACCAGGTGCGCGAGATGGTGTTGCGCAAGCACTCCTGGTCCTCGCAGTCCCGCTCCCGAGCACAGCAATTGGTTCTCCTCACGAACGTTGGTGACTGAGCACACGGGCTCCCAAGTCACGGGCAAGTTCCTTAAACACAAAGGTGCTGGGCAGGAGGGTTTCTCGGTTCACCACACCACGACTACGAGCGGCACTTTCTAAAAGTGTATTTTTGGAATTTTAAAATCTGACTTCATTATAAATAGTGATTTTAAATTGTCAATCAATCAAGGTCTTGTATAGTGCGGCTACTCACCAGTGAGGGTCTCAAGTCACTTTGGGGAGGGCTGCTGATAGGTCTGGTTGGAGGATCACTCGAAGAGCCAGGTCTTGAGGTACTTCCTGAATGGAGTCAGCGACGCAGATTGCCTGAGGTGGAGGGGCAGGGTGTTCCCTGTCTTGGCTGCGAGGTGGTCAAATGACCTTCCTACAGTTCTGGTCTTGTGAATCTTGGGGATGGAGGCAAGGGTAAGTTGTGAGGATCAGAGTTGTCTGGTGGATATGTAGAATGTGAGGTGGTGGTTCAGGTATGCTGGTCCTTCATGTATAGAGTTTTTTAGGCGTGAGTGAGGAGGTTGAAAGTAATCCTCTTGTTGACTGGGATCCAGTGGAGTTGTCGGAGGTGTTGTGTGATGTGGATGCAATGGGGGATGTTGAGTACCAGTCTTTCTGTGGCGTTTTGGACATTCTGAAGTTTCTTGAGCTGTTTCTGGGTGACAACAGCATAGCGTGCGTTGCTGTAGTTGAGTCTGCTGGTGATGAGTGCGTGGGTCACCGTCTGTCTGGATGCTGTGGCAATCCATCTGAATGTCTTTTGAAGTTGGCGGTGCACGTGGAAGCAGGCTGAGGAAACTGCATTGATTTGGCAGTTCACAGTGAGCGACGAGTCCAGAATGATGCTGAGGTTGTGTACGTGGTCTGTTGGGGTGGGGGGAGATCCCAGAGTGGCAGGCCACCAAGTGTTGTCCCAAGGTGAAGTGGTAGGTCCCAGGATGAGTACTTCAGTCTTCGGTCTTCTCCGAGTTGAGCTTTTGTGATTGTGTTTCCAGAAACACCAAACTTGGAAAGCCAATCACTCCATAATTGGAAATTACACTTATAAAATATAATAAGGTAATCCTAATTTTATTCTATGGAAGAAATAGGCCTTGCAGTAGTGAAAAACAAATTTGGGAGTTTTTGGCTACCAAGACATGTAAAACTTAAAGGTACATGTCCTGCTTTTTAAATACATTGCACCCTGTAGGTTGCTCTGGGTCTATCTTAGGGGTGACGTATGTCTATGAAGGAGAAGGTTTATGCCTGGTAAGAGGTTTATGTTACCAGGCAAAAACTGCACACCCAGCCTCTGCAATGGCAGGCCTGAGCCATGGTAAAAGGGCTACTTAAGCGGGTGGCACAATTAGGGCTGCAGGCCCACTAGTATTTAATTTACTGGCCCTGTCCGCCAGTAGGGCACTTTACTAGGGACTTATAAGTAAATTAAATATGCCAATTGTGAATATGCCAACGTTATCATTTTTAGGTAAAGAGCACATGCACTTTATCATTGTTTAGCAGTGGAAAAGTGCCCAGAGTACTAAAGTCTGCAAAAAAGAATTCAGCAAAAATGGGAGGAGGAAGGCAACATAATTGAGGGTGATCCTGCAGAAAGAGCCAGGTTCAACACTTAGGGACTCATTAAAATGGCGGTCAGACGGCAACCCACAGGCTGTCTGTGGCATGTCCGACCACCAACAACCCCTTGGTCGGACAATCGGATTACAATTCCGGCGGTCAGACTCACAGCGGTCGGGGGAAGATCGTCACATCTGACAAGATCAGTGATCCTGACAGGGCGGCGGTCAGAATCATAATTCTGAATGGAGGTGTTGCTGACACAGGCCCTGCCGTCTGGATTACGATATCCCTTTCCTACAACCTTTTCATGTCTGAAAGACCGACATGAAAAGGCTGTCGGAAACTGATGTTTAGGGCTCCAAACAGGGCCCCTATCCATCGTTGGCCACTGTAAAGTGGCTCAGGAAGCACATGTAGTGCCCCCACACACGCTCGGGACAATCTTGTGAGTAGTTGTGAACTGTATAAATCTTCATAACCAAAAATAGCTTAAACTGTGAGCCATGCACCACAAGCAGGAAGTGTGCCTTAGCATGGGGCTTGTACTGCAGCCCTTTTCCTGGGCTTCAGCACAAGCCGCTGGGTAAAGGATCACTTTCTGACTGCCAGGCCGGTGGTCAGACCACTGTCTGGTTGTAGGGCAGTCTCCAGACTGCCACGATAGTGGGCAGTGGTCTAAGCGCCCGCTATTGTAATAAACCCTTTAGTCTTTGAATTAGATATCAAAATCTTCCAGTTGGGGAAAGTCCAAGGCTGTGGCCAGCAAGGAGACCTTAACGTTGAATAACTAGTGTCTCATATTGGGTGCAAGATGGGGCATGTACTTCAGCTCTGTTTGTCTTTGTCTGACCCATTGAGCTTCATCAGACAGCTGTTGAATGTGCCAGTAGGTGCCTCAGAAAATCAAGCAGACACTGCACCTTGCCACACACATTTATTTGTCCTGCTATGTTTCACTGCAAAGCAGTGTTGTATGCTTAACATGGTTAAATCTGATCTTGTATCTATGTGTGCACACATCTCTGTATCCAAGTATAGAAATAGGTAAGTACACGCATACATCTCCTAAGCAATGTGCAGATCCCAAAGATCTCCTTAAGGCTGCCCCAACCTCTGGGGGCATCGCACGCAATTGCAGGTGTAACCTGACTTTTTGATCCAGATCTTTTCATTAGTCAACAGTGATTGATGTGCTCACTCATGATGCAGAGAAAACATTGGGCCATACCTATGAAAGCATTTTTGCGGTTGAAAATGGCCTGCTATGTTGAAGCGGGATTTTACCAACTGCAAAAATGCTTTTTCATGTGTACAAAATGCAAATTGAGATTCAGTAACATGTTCCCAAATCACAATTTGTGTTTAGCTATGTGGTATTTGGAAGGGGCATGTTTATGGTGACCCCTTCCAAATACGGCTTTGCAGTGGCATATATGAATGTTTTGAAACCGAATTATGGTCGCAAAACATTCATTTTTCACCAAAACCCCATGGATGGTGGTAATTGTTCGCAAATAGGAAGGGGTGCCCAGGGGACCCTTTCCCGTCTGTGAATGTTGAAGCAATTTTTTGTAAGAGAAAGCAGTGGTCCAAAGGAGCACAGTCTACTCTTAATAAATAAAATTATAAGGTTTTACTTTATTTTTTTAAACACATTCCATTTTCCTTCAAGGAATAAAGGCTGTTTTACCAACCAATTGCGGACATGGTGTTCTGCTGATCCCAGCACGCCACCATCCCTGTGGTGGCTGCAATTCCAAATGGGTCGCAAATTATCCCATTAGGAAACAATAAATGAAACTCAATGGATTTCATACAATAGGAATTGCAATTTCCTAATTGTGATTTGCAAAGAATCGCAATCAGGAAATTGCAATCCCAAAAATGTGCGCATGTGTCCCAAAGAGTATTGCTCTTTGAAAAATACATTTTGTCCTCTTTTTTCCATCTGTTCTACCTCTAACTAATGCATGATAATAAGAAAAGAGATCTATGAATGCTCACAAAAGTGACTGTTATTAAGAGTGATCATAGGATACATATTGCAGAGCACATTCCTGATCTTTCCCTGTGACACAGGGCACCTCAGCAAGGTGATTTGCCGCACTGGCCTGAGCCACACATAAATATGGCCCTGAGTGTCCAAGACTTTCTCAGCCACTGACAACTTTTTACACTGGGTAGCACAAAAAGAACAACTGCTGCTGAGCTCTGAGAAGTGTGTAATTCTCATGAGAACTAATGCATCATGCTAGGATAGAGGGATCACCTGACTGAAAACCCTTCTCTGTATGTTGCTGTTTATTCTGCCTGTGAGTAATTTAGTTTTGTGTAGATTCAGAAGGTAATCTAATGTAGATATAAATGTTTGTGTTTCCCAAAGTTCTGTCATCAACGGTTTCTTTATGCTTATGCTGACCTCATTGATTGCTCTGGTAGGAGAGATGTTTGATTAGAAACGATGTACGTTGTTGGCTCTAATAAATGGTGAAATAGGGATCTCTTGAGGAAAGGATTTACAAAAGCCCTGATTTCGCTGTAAGGTTGGATGCCCCGAATAAACATGAGACAAACTTGCTTTCTCCGCATTAACTGAGAAATAACGATGAACAGAGCCTGCGTGTTCAGGGCTGTGGAGGGATGGTGGTGCGTGTTGGCAAGAACAAATAAAGGCACCACAAAAATATTAAAAGACTATTTCAAAGGCTGTTTTAACTCGACGGGGTTTACCATTCCTCTTAAGTTACAGTAAAGAACTGAGAGAAGTCCTCTCGAGCTATGTGGCACTGACAAATTGGTCTTTTATCTTCCGTGGTGTCGCGAGGGATGTTTACATTGCTCGGAAAGCCGCACTGGGATTCCAGACAGTGAGCTGTACTAAAGGCCCGAAACGCGGCAACAGGAAATGCCATTGCGCACAATGAACGGTGCAAACAGATTTTCCCTCGGGTTTATTTGTATCCATTCACACACAGGGTAGGCTCACAACACATTTTTGACTGTTGTTGTTTCACATCCTTGGTGGTGCCTTAAGGCAGTGCTTGCTTAAAACACCTTTGCCACTATATTATGAAAACAGGACTTTGTAAAAGTAACGTTAACAAGAACGTTTGCAGACATTTATTGTGCGGTATTTTGATGTGATGTTTTGTTGTTTTTATGCAGAAGTGTTTTCTACTTCATTATTGCGGTGTGATTTTTGGTGTTACATTGCAGTAGTTGTGGTGAATTTTGTTTTCTCTGATTTCTTGTGATGTGCACTGACTGTTATGTTTAAATGTGTTGTTATGTTGCTTTGTGTATGTTACTGTGGCAAGTTCTGTTGTTTAATTTCGAGATGCTGTTACATTTAGGGCCAAAAGCAGCACATTACTTTAAAGTTTCCATTTCAAAGCACCATACCACTATCTAAGTTGGTAAAATAGCACATATCAATTTTTCAAATATGTAAGACACCAGTGCTTATATTATCACACATGTGCACTTTCCTTGTATGTACCACTGCGCACCTTAAAACGATGCACACAGCACATACTGGGAAAATGTGCCCTATTATGGTGAGTGCTCTGACCTCAGGGCAGCTGTGAAATTGCACTGACCTAGGGGGGGGCATATTCAAGTGAAATATGGTGCGGCTGCTTCAAAGCCACTCCGTGTTTCAATGTGAAAATGGAAACCTGCCTGCACTTTCAATAGGCGAGAGGGATCCCCTTGCAGACGGGTGACTGATTTCACCGGCCTGAGCAGGCGGGTGACTGATTTCACCCGCCTGCAAGGGAATGTCTGGGGGTCAATAGAACACCCTGTTCCCCATCCACAGTGCTGCCTTTAAGAGGTGCACTCAAAGTGTGCCACCATTTTGTGGTGCACTTTCAGTGCTCCTCCTAAGGCATGTTTGCCTTAATGACAGTGCTACATGTGAAGCCAGTGCTCGCTGTATTACACAAGGGGCAGTACAAATGTCTGTGGACCCTTATGTTATAACAAAGTAACCCAGTTTGATTCAAATCCCTATTTATCAACAATTGTAGACCGGGATTTGCATCAAAATATTACTCCCCCTCGAGGCAGACGTTACAGCGGAGCCAATTTTAAAACTGCTCTAATGTTTTCCAACTTTGCATGTGTGCTGCACTGTACAACACTCAAACACAGTAAGAAAAGTATTAAAGCATATTTTTGTACTGAAAGGTAACCTTCCAGTAAACACCCTATCACAACACACACACCCTTGCACTATGGTTCAAAGGTGTTTGCATTGGCAGATGGAAGCCTATAGTGTGCCAGGCCTGGTGGAGAGCAAAACAGTGCATTATCGTAATAGATATGGCACTGTTTTTCTTCCACTCTTTGACATAATGCAGCACAGCAGCTTTGGTTGCTGCTACGTGTAGCGCCAAAACATAGTAAATCTGCCCCATTATTTGCATAAATAGGCTACTATGAACATCGTTGTTTGCAGCACAATTGGTTGACTAATGTTTTAGTGCACTTGAGATTATGTCTAGAGAGAATCTTTATGACTTGCCAACTTCAAGTAACTCCCATACTCCTCGCACCTTGTTGTGCAGAGAGCTGCCTGCCAAGAAAGCTCTCAGTCTGGGAGAATAAAGCAGAGAATTCCTTTCTTAACCTCGGGTATTACTGCTGTCATTGACACAACTTCCACACCCAGCCCTGTACATCCCGCTGTATTTAGTGGGAGGGTCGGTTACAAATATTTTACAATGGACCTAGTGCAAATATGATCCTTCACCACAGAGATTTCCCAATCGTGTGTTTTTTGAAGGGGGTAATATAGATTTTTATTCCTCTGACTGCTTCTTATTAGGGAACACAAACCATGGGGATAGCTGGCTATAGTCCAGAAGGTGCAATGGCACTGGAGCCCGGGGGTGGATGGGGAGGGAATGAGGTTCCCTTTGCACTTCAATTGTGGTTGTATTTAGATATCAAACTCGATAGTAGGGATCCAAGTTTCATTTCTTGCATTAGGACCCTTGCATTCTTTGCTACACCACTAACACTATCAGCAATGTTTTTAGAAACACAGTAACATTTGCTGTTAAATGTCTCCTCGGGTAGAGTGAAGGCCCAGTATGAGCTCAGTTACAGTGAAAAAGCCTTATATGTTGGATCAGTGGACTAATACATTAATTCTAAGAATCTGTGTTTGACCTCTCTGACACAGGATTGAATCCTGGTGGGTCCACTCATGTTTTCATCAATCTTAGGTTCATAAGACATTTGCCATTGAATTTGTTTTCACTAGTTATCCAATATCTGTTATCATTCATGTTAGACCTGACAACCTTGTGGTGGGCTTCTCTCCAACTTTTTGTCTTTCTCCTCCACATTTCTGATCTTGTTTTTGCTGGTATTAGGACTCTGCATACTTTACCACTGCTAATCAGTATTAAAGTACTTATGCTCTCTCCCCATAAACATATTAATATTGGTTCATCTCCAATTAGCATATTTAATTACTTAGTAAAGTGGTACTACATGTACCCAGGGCCGGGAAATGAAATGCTAAGAGTCGACCAGCACTGTCTGTGCCACACACTTAAGTAGCCCTCTAACCATTGCAGAGCTTTTGTGTGGAGTTAACACGGCCATGTTGACCTGGCAAAGTAAACCATTTCCCAGAGCCAAACCTTCCCTTTGATTCATATGTCATCCCTAAGGTAGGCCCTGGACATACCAGAGGGCAGAGTGCAATGTATCTAAAGGCAGGACACATACTTTTAAGTTTTGCGGGTTCTAGTAGTAAAAAACCCATACATTCCTTTTTCAGTGCTGCAAGGCCTAACTCTTCCCTAGGATAACAATGGGATTACCTTATTGCATTGTACAAGTGTAATTCCCAATTGTGAAGAGATGGACATTTCAAGTTTGGTGTCTCTGGAATCACAATTTAAAATCCAAACTGATGGTGAAGTCAGATTTCAAATTGCAATTCTGATCCAAACTTATGGTGAAGAAAGATTTTAAACAGCAATTGAAAATGCCTATTTTCGAAGGTTGGCATTTTCTTTCTTTAACAATTTAATGCCTGCTGCCTGTCTCTGATCTCATGCCTGGGAAGAGTGACAGTTGGGCTTTGTGTACTCCCCCTGGAAAGCCACTCCCAATGGGAGCAGAGGTGTGACTTAATGGCCATCCTGGCAGGATGGGAAGGAAAAGCTGGCCCAGCCTCACTTAGACCTGTTTAGGCTGTGTCCTGTCTCGACAGAAAGAGATGCATACCCACTTTGTAGTGAGTCTGGAGCCAGGGTAAGAAGGGAGGACGTCTGTGCACTTCAAAGGCATGTCTTTAAAATCTCCTCCACTTCAAAGGCACAACTGGGTATAAGTACAGGACCCCTGACACCACCACTTCAGTGCTCTTCTGGACCCTTGGACACTTTTCTAGGAAGGAGGACTGCTGTGCTGCTGAAGGACTGCCACTTTGCTGGACTCCTGCTTTGCTGTTCTGACCTGCTGGCATGCTGGTCCCCTGCCTATTTGAGAAGGACTGGACCTGTATCACTTGACCCTAGAATCCAGAAGGACTCCAATGGGTAATTGGCTGGTCTCCTCATCTGAAGTCTCAGGGACATAAAAGACTTTCAAACAAACTGCTTCTTCACCTAAACTCTGCCATCTGTGAGTCTGCCCTGCCAAGTCGGGTTAACGCAGTCCTGGGCCCTTGGAAGTGGGCCTAAGGTGTATCTTTGGAGGAACTGATCATTCCTCTGCTGAACAACACAACCCAGAGCAGAAAAAGTGCACCTGCTCGGCTGAGTGGTGCATCTTCAAGCAGAACCAACGCATCGCTGCTGTTGCGTGCATGGGACCCATCGCAAAAGACTTGCATCGCCGTCACCTCTCACTTTTGGAACTGTTGCTACGTGACATTTTACCTAGCACAAGCATCCTTCATTGACAGCAGCCTTAATGACGATGCCGGATCTCTGCATCACAGTTTCACCGTTCATCAGAACTGATGCATCGCCCGGTTGTGCATCACATTCTAGACATTGGACTTTGCACAGCAAGCCCCATCAATAGGATCCTCAATGTCAATGCATCAGGACCTAGCACTGCAGCCTTGCCATACTTTAGAATCGATGCCTCACCTCAGCTGTGCGATGCATCTTAGACGTGGATCCATGCATGTGCTTCGCAACCAGAATTTAGGTGCTTTGGTTTAGTGGGTCTAACTGATTCCCTGCAGCTGGCCCGCGCTCCATCGCAGTCAGCCTGAAATCTTACTTTGTTCCGGCCCGGCACAACCATATTTCGCAAATAGGGTTTTTTGCTATTATTACTAAACAAACTTTGAAATTCTATTCCTTAAGTTCTAAGATTTTTGTCATTTTGGTCTTGGTTTATTTATTAAATTAAGCTCCATTTTCTAACTTGGTGTGAAATCTTTTTACCTGGTGTTTACACCGTTTTTCTGTTTGAAGTGTTGCACAAATACTTCATACATTGCCTCTAACATTAAGCGTGACTATGCTGGGCCAAGCTACCAGAGAGTGAGCAGAGGTTAATTCAGAGTTTGCCTGCTTCTTACCCTAACTCGGATTGTGTTTTCTGCTTGACCAGGGCTCAAACCCCAGTCATCCAACAACCCAATTTCTCACAATTCTGACACACACTCAGGGTGAATGTGTTTTTATAATCTCTATATCTCTTTTTATTATGCCTCATTATATCACTTTTCATTTTATGTAGCTCGGAATGCCACCTATGATGTACTCCATGTTCTTCACCTCATGCGGTGGCATTTTTGGGACTTTTGAAATGACAGTTGGAAATTGCCCACTGCAGAACCGAATCACTGTATACTCTGCATGATTGTAAAAACAAGAATTGATTCCAACTAGTTTCACTTTTGGAATGATTGTAGAATTGCGGTGCAAGAGAGAAATATTCATTGTGTGTGGCCTCTGAATTCCAGTGAGGCCAATAACAGCACCTAATGGAATTATGGGATCTGCAGAAACATCGCATATCTCTTACCTTTCACCTAGGGATTTTGGCTGCTGAAACCGGCTGAAATCCTAGCGCCGTTGAAGGCACAGAGATATCTGGCAGGCTAGCAGAAATCTCTAAATATGTCGGGTAGCAGTCAGTCAGTCAAAGTTCTTTATTGCGATAACTTAATATCATACAAAGACAATGGCATAAAAACACAAACAACAAATAACATGAATTAAAAAGCAGTTAAAAAACAATTAAAAGTAATTAGAACATTAAAAAGAACATTTCAGATAAAAATCTCAGTACCATGAACAAATCATTAAGACTTTATAATTGCCTGATATTAAAGTGCATTAATGATAAAGTGCATAATAAGTGCAATATCCCAGGGAATAATCCCCGCATAAATGTTCAAGTAGGATACACACTGTGATCTAAAAATTCGTTAATCTAAAGTTGCCATCGGCCCGACTAATTAATAAACAAGTCTGCACTCTTGAATCTAGTTTTCCTGCTCCTTATTGCTCTTACCAGGAAATTTGCCACGGAAAACATAATCCTGGGGGTTTGCAGCATTTGTAGAAAAATAAGAGCAGGTCGGACCAGAATGAATCCCGCTTCCTTAAGTATAGGCACGAGAAACTGCCTCCTGGCATCATTATAATAACTACAGAACATTATAAAGTGCATTGTGCTCTGATCTGAAAAAAGATCACATGAACATGGCGGGGCCTTTTCGGGGGTACTCCACTCAGAATAAAAACCCAGATTAAAATGAATTAGATTAAATCTAAAACGGGTTAAAATGAACCTATGATAAGGGTTAGTCACCACATTAAGGTAGTTGTCAGGACCGCTAGGTATAGCCAGCAGGAGGCTGGCCCTGACACAGGGTTTCTGTAGCTCGATTTCCTCCCTCTCCAAAGAGAGAAGGTCTTTCATAGCAACCTTGATGAGGACAACATCATTGGCTGTTATGGAGTCAGTGGCTGTGTATAGTTCAGGCCTCCCCAACCTACAAAAACTGTCCTTAATGTACTTTAGCCATCCTATCTTATGTACATTGTCCAGGGTCAAACAATCCCTTATTATGGAGTGGTTTAGGGGAATTTCAGGATTAAGCCACAACTTGAGCCATGCGATTAAAGGGGCTATTCTAACCAAATCGCTAATGAAGCCTTCTCCTAGCTCCTGGTGGACAGTATAAGATGGGGTTGACTGCGGGACGCCCAGAACTGATCTAAAAAATCTATTTTCCGCGGTCTGTATGGGGTCTGCTCTTTTGTACCCCCAAAGGGAGCTCCCATATGAAGCTACAGAGATACATTTGGCTTTGTATATTTTACTAATAGCTTCAAAAGGCCTGCCCCCTAGTCTTTTTGAGAAGCCATGAAGGGCCGCGGATGCTCTAGCCAGTGTAGCTACTCTACTTTTTACATGCGGGCCCCAACTACCTTTCTCATCAAAGGTGATCCCCAAATAGGGGAAAGTAGTGACCCGAACAAGTTTTTCCCTTCCACAGACAAAGGTTTTATGGACGGATTTCCGTGAAGCCTGACCCATAAACATGATCTGGGATTTTTTTGCGTTAATTTTCAGGTCTAGGGATCCCATGAAGGATTCGAAAGCATCCAGCAGCCGTTGTAGCCCCACTCCTGTTCGCGCCAGAAGCACCGCGTCATCCGCATACAGGAGAACTGGAATACCCTGTTCCCCAGCACGCGGAATATCGCAGGTGACCTCTCTTAGAGCGGGCTCTAGGGCATTCACATACAGCGTGAACAGTAGAGGTGCCAAGATGCATCCCTGACGGACACCTCTTTCAGAAGCAAACACATCGGTACATCTACCATCAGTAGAGACTCTAACTTTAGCAGACAGGCCAGAATGCAGGTCGGACAGTAGGTTGACTATAGATCTGTCCAGACCCATCTCAACCAGTTTACCCCAGAGCTTAGATCTATTGACCATATCGAATGCAGAGGAGAGGTCCATGAACCCTAGGTACATGGACCCATCCTTAGCTCTGGTGTATTTCTCAATCAGTAGGTGGAGATTGAGGCACTGGTCCAGGGTGCTTCTCTTGGGTCTAAACCCGTATTGGACATTGCTCAGGATGTTGTTCTCGGCGGCCCATGTATTCAGTTTTGCTAATAGCACTCTCCCTAAGATTTTAACTGTGGAGTCTATCAATGAAATGGGCCTATAGCATACAGGGTCCTGCCTATTGCCTTTTTTAAAAACCGGAATAATAGTTGAAGTTTTCCAGGACTTCGGGATGTTGTCTCGGTTTAAGGCGTTAAAAACCCTGCAAAGCAATCTTGACCAGAAGTTGGGGAAACATTTGAAGGAATCGGCCGGAACACCATCCGGTCCCGGTGCCTTTTTTGTCTGTGTGCGACTAATGGCATCTAAAATGTCCTCAACTTCAAAGTGCGGGTAGTTACCCAGTGTGGTAATAGACTCTTCATAAGCACTATAATTGGCTAAGGACTGGCCTGAGTATATGTCTCTAAAGTGTTGGATCCATTCCTGATCTGGAATATTTGCTTCCAAAGGGGAGTTATCCTCGCCTGTAAGAAGGGGTTGATTAACAATTCTCCAGAACTCCCCACTATTTTTTAGTATGGCTGGATCTGTAAGTTGCGCCCAAGCTTCATCTTTAAGCTCTTTCTTTCTGGCTGCAATAGCTTTCTTATATAAGGCCCTACTAATCCTAATAAGGTCGCGATCCTTTGGATCGGATTTGAGGGCGTTAAGCAGCGCAGAATGTGCTAGGGAACAACTGTGATCAAACCATCTTTTAAGAGGTTTTGTCTTGGTCTTACTGATCACAGAGAGCCTACCATTTATCTTACAGCATATGTTAGTAAATGCGAGAATGACATCCCCATCATTAGCGTCAGTCGATAAGCAGACCCCAACCTCTTCCTCAGCATCTAACAAAAGTTCCTGAATGAACGGTTCAGGGGTTATGCTGTCCCATTTGAGTCTGCGTCTTTGGTCCTTCACTATGATTGGTCCATCCATATAGGTTGAACCATGGATGCGTCCCAATAATTCACCCTCTCCTATGTCCAGAGAAACTGGATTGTGGTCACTAAAAACAGATATCACAGTTCTATACATAAAAACATTTGATAAAAAGCATGCAGAGATAAAAATGTAATCAATGATAGAGCCATTGTCTGTGCCCTTAAAGGTAGGGGCCCTGACCTCCTCCCCACAACTAGATTCATAAAGGTTCCACCTAGCGAGAAAGTTTTCTAGACATTCCCCCTGCTTATTGTGTGCCAGATGGACCATTACACTGTTCGGGGGGGAGTCAATGTCATCACAAACACATGATAGTGAACAAGGATGTATATTAAAATCCCCTAAGAAAATAATTTCAAATACATTAACATCCTCACTATAGACTGACAGAAAATCATCCAATCTACCGAGACTATATGACGTACAATCGGCAGCATTGGAGTTATAAAAATTAATAAACAAAATATTAGGAGACTCAGCACAAGACAATTCGACGATAAGGCAATGTTCTGAACCTGAGGCTAGTACCTTAAGACATCCCTTGATATCAAGTTTAAACAGGCTAATCAAGCCCCCCTTAGCCCTTCCTGCTGAGCTAGCCACAGCAGGAACACTAAAGTAGCTGAAGCCATCAAGAGAAAAGGTGTTGTTAGTGTCCCAGGTTTCCTGTAAGGCGACAACGTCATACTTGGATATGAAGTCTAACCAGGTTGCATTATCTGCCTTTGTCTTAATGCCAGCAATATTCCAGGTAAGGATACTAAAAACAGGCACATTGGTCCTAGGCTTTACAAGTTGTTCTGACTGAAGTCAATCATTATGGTCTAAAAATGAAAGGGGTGCAAAGCGATTGGACAGTAAGAGGGGTTGAGCAAAGGGATTCTGAAACCCTTGGGGTACAGAGTGATTCACTATATTGCGAGTTTGTTCAAAACCCCATCTCTGGTGTGTATCAGAGTTAGAGTCCCAGGCAAATGCTGGTGTTTTAGGGTATGTGACATTCTGTTGTTCACCATAAAAGAATTTAAGTGTCAATGGTACAACAGAACCCTGCCTACGCTGTGGTGGGAGTAAGTTGATTAGGATGTTAGGTAACACCCCTGTGTGGGTAAAACTCACTGCCACACAGTCCCCCTTGAATTTTTTAGGGCGATTACCCAGCCATGAGACCCTTTTGGCTGTTTTAATTTCCTGGGCCAACTGCCGCCCACCCCCTGGAGCTAATCTCATATTTGTTGTTAGCCACTGTAGGGCTTTGTTAGACAGGGAAGATGGAGATTCCTCAGTACCAGCTTCTAGTGGTGGAACATTCGCCAGAACTAGAACGACCGGAGAGGCTTCAACTATAAATTGAAGTGGGTCAGTTGGTTGGTCTTGAGCAGGGGGTATCTCAACCGTTAAGGAGCCCTCCCCTCTGCTGGTACCTGAACTGCTAGAAGGTTGGTCAGGAAGCTGGGGTGGTATATTACTAGAGGCTACAACTGGAATCACCCTCTCTTGTTCGTCCTCCTGACTTCTACTATTACCCATATTTACCACAGCTGTCATAACACAGTCAACCCCCTCAGTTAGTTTGTTCATCTGCCCTCCCAACTTTTTAATCTCGGATTGAAGTTTATCAATTTTAGAGAGCAAAGGCTTGACGATGGTTTTAATTTTCAAATCAATTAGCTCAGTGAGTCTATCGAGTAAGTCCTCATCAATGGTATTAGTAGACTTTGTACGCCCCCCTCGAGTCTCCTTAGGAGGAACTTTTGGGGTATTAACCCTCTTCCTCCTGGTCCCAGATCTTAGACCACCCCGCCTAGGTGGATTTTTCTTTTTCCCGGAATCCGATCGGGAAGGAAGTTCAGTGATGGAGATGTCATCATCAGTGGGGGAAGCAAGAATTTCCTGGTCCTCATCGCTGACCGCTTGATTCCCAGGGTCCACTAATAGAACCTCGGGACCAGATCCGGATGGTGCGTTGCTGGTCGCGGGGCCGGATTCCAATGTTGTGGGACATATGAAACTGGCATCAGGGAAGGTCTGTAAAGAAACTATGTCCTCCGGTGATGGGGTTAGGGAGGGGGATAAACAACGTAGGTCAGGTGACTGACTAAGACCCAATGATTCTCTCCTTTGAGAGTTGATTTTTTCCACAGTCTGAACCAGATAGTTCTTCATATTATTAGCTTATGGAACTTGATTCTTTTTTGACATTATAACTAATATGGCGCAGAGCCTAGGCAGCTACAAATGTGCGTGGAACTATTAAAAAACAATACGGTCTTACTTGGTCTGCTGGTTGCCTCTTGTGCTTCTGACAGGGGTTCTGGCCCTGCCCCTGCCTCCTCCTGCCGATGAGGGCCGTAGAGGGCCCGCCCTTTGCCCGGGCTTCGCCCCGGGCGTCCCGCTCGCGTCCCGCGACGCGGGGGTGCTCGGCCTTTATGCTGTGCTCGTTGGCGCTCTCAGGGCGCAGCCGCGTCACTCCGCCGCGCCGCCGCGGTGCCTGCCGGGATTTGCAGTCTCCCGGAGCGGCGGCGCGGAGTCTGGTGCCTTCTGACTCTTGGCGGCGGTGGCGGCGATGGCGGCGATGTGGTCAGCGTCCTCCGACACTCTCCAGGGCTCAGGTAAGTGTTGCTGACTCTCGGCGGTGGCGGCGAATGTATTTAGGTCTCCCCCGCTCTGCCGGGGTGCTCGGCCTTTATGCTGTGCTCGTTGGCGCTCTCAGGGCGCAGCCGCGTCACTCCGACGCGCCGCCGCGGTGCCTGCCGGGATTTGCAGTCTCCCGGAGCGGCGGCGCGGAGTCTGGTGCCTTCTGACTCTTGGCGGCGGTGGCGGCGGTGGCGGCGATGGCGGCGATGTGGTCAGCGTCCTCCGACACTCTCCAGGGCTCAGGTAAGTGTTGCTGACTCTCGGCGGTGGCGGCGAATGTATTTAGGTCTCCCCCGCTCTGCCGGGGTGCTCGGCCTTTATGCTGTGCTCGTTGGCGCTCTCAGGGCGCAGCCGCGTCACTCCGACGCGCCGCCGCGGTGCCTGCCGGGATTTGCAGTCTCCCGGAGCGGCGGCGCGGAGTCTGGTGCCTTCTGACTCTTGGCGGCGGTGGCGGCGATGGCGGCGATGTGGTCAGCGTCCTCCGACACTCTCCAGGGCTCAGGTAAGTGTTGCTGACTCTCGGCGGTGGCGGCGAATGTATTTAGGTCTCCCCCGCTCTGCCGGGGTGCTCGGCCTTTATGCTGTGCTCGTTGGCGCTCTCAGGGCGCAGCCGCGTCACTCCGACGCGCCGCCGCGGTGCCTGCCGGGATTTGCAGTCTCCCGGAGCGGCGGCGCGGAGTCTGGTGCCTTCTGACTCTTGGCGGCGGTGGCGGCGATGGCGGCGATGTGGTCAGCGTCCTCCGACACTCTCCAGGGCTCAGGTAAGTGTTGCTGACTCTCGGCGGTGGCGGCGAATGTATTTAGGTCTCCCCCGCTCTGCCGGGGTGCTCGGCCTTTATGCTGTGCTCGTTGGCGCTCTCAGGGCGCAGCCGCGTCACTCCGACGCGCCGCCGCGGTGCCTGCCGGGATTTGCAGTCTCCCGGAGCGGCGGCGCGGAGTCTGGTGCCTTCTGACTCTTGGCGGCGGTGGCGGCGATGGCGGCGATGTGGTCAGCGTCCTCCGACACTCTCCAGGGCTCAGGTAAGTGTTGCTGACTCTCGGCGGTGGCGGCGAATGTATTTAGGTCTCCCCCGCTCTGCCGGGGTGCTCGGCCTTTATGCTGTGCTCGTTGGCGCTCTCAGGGCGCAGCCGCGTCACTCCGACGCGCCGCTGCGGTGCCTGCCGGGATTTGCAGTCTCCCGGAGCGGCGGCGCGGAGTCTGGTGCCTTCTGACTCTTGGCGGCGGTGGCGGCGATGGCGGCGATGTGGTCAGCGTCCTCCGACACTCTCCAGGGCTCAGGTAAGTGTTGCTGACTCTCGGCGGTGGCGGCGAATGTATTTAGGTCTCCCCCGCTCTGCCGGGGTGCTCGGCCTTTATGCTGTGCTCGTTGGCGCTCTCAGGGCGCAGCCGCGTCACTCCGACGCGCCGCCGCGGTGCCTGCCGGGATTTGCAGTCTCCCGGAGCGGCGGCGCGGAGTCTGGTGCCTTCTGACTCTTGGCGGCGGTGGCGACGATGGCGGCGATGTGGTCAGCGTCCTCCGACACTCTCCAGGGCTCAGGTAAGTGTTGCTGACTCTCGGCGGTGGCGGCGAATGTATTTAGGTCTCCCCCGCTCTGCCGGGGTGCTCGGCCTTTATGCTGTGCTCGTTGGCGCTCTCAGGGCGCAGCCGCGTCACTCCGACGCGCCGCCGCGGTGCCTGCCGGGATTTGCAGTCTCCCGGAGCGGCGGCGCGGAGTCTGGTGCCTTCTGACTCTTGGCGGCGGTGGCGGCGATGGCGGCGATGTGGTCAGCGTCCTCCGACACTCTCCAGGGCTCAGGTAAGTGTTGCTGACTCTCGGCGGTGGCGGCGAATGTATTTAGGGTAGCAGTCCACAAAAGACTGGAGGTTATTACCTTTGCTGCCGTGGCAGAAGGCAGGACACACACCAAACTCTCAATCAGGCTGTTTGTCTCTCTTATAACTGAATTTTGGGGAGATGCGGCCTCCGGTCCGGATTTCTGTTCGGCCACACCGGATGGTTTCTCTGTGATAAGACCGGACAGAACTACGGGGAGAGGAGGTGGCTTAGCCATCATTTATAAAGGGGTTTTTCAATCCAAGATCGAACCCATTTCTCGACTGGACTGCAAAGCCTGTACCTTTTCCTTTACACTTAATCATAACCAAGTTTTTAGAGGAATTTTTCTATACCGCCCCCCTGGCCCGCGTATCCGTTTCCTTTCAGGTCTTGATGAAATCACTGAACTCTCCCTGGGTCATTCTGGCTATACCATCTTGGGGGACTTCAATTTTCATTTGGAAGCTGGAGGGGACAAAGACACCACTCAATTCACTACCGACCTACTCGCGGTAGGATTACAGCAGTTGGTGGCAGCCCCCACTCACCAAGCGGGCCATACGCTTGATGGCTTGTTTACCAATAACCCCAACATCTCACTGTCTACAGTTCTTCCCCTATCCTGGTCTGACCATTTTGCAGTTATTTTTACCATCTTGGCTCATAACCCCAACCCTCCCCAATATATATCTCGTACCCGCATTAGCACCAGAGCCTGGAAAAACCTGGACTATCCTCTTCTGTCCAGTATGTTGGCAGAATCCACTTATGAAGCATCTCTAGACCCCAGTCTATTGTCCAGCAGATATCAGGAATCGATTCTGGATGCCATTAATCATGTAGCCCGGGCTAAATCCATTATTTCTAACTGGGCTACGCCATCTGCCCAATGGTTCACAGAGGATCTTCGGCTACATCGGCAGTATTGCAGAAATTTAGAAAGGCGCTGGCGCAAGCATTACAGGCTTTCAGATAAGCAAATTTACAAAGATGCACTAGCGGTATATAGGAAATCTATCATTAAGCATAAAACTGCTTTCTTTCTTGCCCAGATTGAGTCTTCTCAGAACTCGGCTAGAAAACTATTTCAAGTAGTTGACTCGCTCTCTAACCCTCCGACAGGGCCTCCCATTGAGCCATCTCAAGACCTGTGCAATGCCATAGCAAATTTCTTCCCTACCAAGGTTATGAATATCTACTCATCTTTTTCCTCTCTCATATGCTCGGACTGTCCTGACCCTCTTCCTCTGCCCCCTCACCCACTCCTATCTTCTCTAACTTTCACATGGTCACGATAGACCAGATCAGCAAGCTGATCACCTCGATTAAATCTGGGTCTCCTTTAGATCCCTGCCCCCCTTCAATACTGAGTGCTTTAACTGAGGTCATTACTTCTCCGCTCACGGACTTATGTAATTCCATCTTCCAGACAGGCATTTACCCTGAAATTTGGAAAAAGGCGGTTATCAAGCCCCTGTTAAAGAAACCGTCTCTGGATCCCGCCGACTCAGCTAATTATAGACCTATTGCCCGCCTTCCTTTCTCGGCCAAAATATTTGAAGCAATCATGAATAAACAGCTTTCAGGGTTCATCGATTGTCATCAACTTTTAGACGATACCCAGTTTGGGTTCAGGAAGGGCCACGGGACAGAAACAGCTTTGATAAAGGCCTCGGACGAGATCAGGACTATAATGGACCAAGGGAGGGCAGCGGTCCTTGTACTCCTAGATCTGTCCGCTGCTTTGACACGGTCGATCATTCCATCTTGATCGACCATGTCACATCCCTGGGGGTGACCCATCTTGCCAGGGACCTCATTGCTTCGTTTCTGGCCAACCGTACGCAGGCGGTGAAACTGGGCCCTTTCTATTCACCCACCTTCACCCTTCCGTGTAGGGTGACCCAGGGCTCCTCGCTAAGCCCCACATTATTCAATATTTATGTGGCTGATCTGGCGAGGGTCATTAAGGCACACGGACTCCGCCTAACCACCTATGCGGATGACACCCAATTGGTGTTGGCGGTTCATAAGGATGGACCAGCCGTGGCCGTGGCTGCAAGATTCCAGGAGGGGATGCGGGCCATTAGCTCATGGATGTCAGGCAACAGCTTTAAATTAAATTCGGACAAGACCGAGGTGATGATCTTTGGCAACCTTTCACCGCAATGGTCTTCCATCTGGTGGCCCAGGGAAATGGGTCCGTTCCCATTCCGGTTGCCAAGGTCAGAAACCTCGGTGTCGGTGTCGTGTTTGATGACAGGCGGTCGTTTAAGCACCATGTAAATGCAGTGGTCTCATCTTCCTTCTATACTCTGAGGAAAATCATGAAACTGTTGCCATACCTGCCTCCAGCTGCTGGGAAAACATGAATCACTACCCTTGTTTTCTCCAAAATGGATTATGGCAACGCCCTCTTCCTCAGTACACAAGAACAGATCTTAACCAAATTACAATCGGTGCAAAATGCTGCAGCCAGAATCCTGCTCAACATCCCTAGTCGTCGCCCCACCTCTTCGGCCATACGTCATTTGCATTGGCTAAGAGTTAAGAGTCGGATAAAATTTAAGGCACTCAGTAGACGAAGGTACTTTGGGCAGGTGATTTAATTGAATTCTGTGGTTAGCAGGGAAAGGAAAGGTTGCTAAACAGTAGTAAATGACTCTGATGGTTGCGTGAGGGTTGCCTTAATTTGTTTCATACCCAGTTTATACCAGAGCCTATGAAGCCAGCCAGTGTGTGAGGGACGCCTCGAAGTACCCCTAAGCGAGAGGATGTGCTGCTCTGCCGCTCCCATTTCCAACCCCTTTTGCTTTCCTCTGATGGATTTTAAGGGGAAGGTGAGTGCATTAGGAAGACCCAAAAGAGTGTAGGCTGGAAATCGAGGAATGTCAGTGTCAAAGTGTGTGTTTATGTCATCTAGAACTTTTGTCCAGTGGTCTCTCACTTCTACACAGTCCCATAGTAGGTGGGTTAGAGTCCCTGTTTCATCACAGCCCCTCCAGCATGTGGGGCTCCGGCTTGGATTGCCTTTATTTAGTCAGGCAGGCGTCAGGTACTGATAGGAAGCAACCTTTACGGCTTTTTCTTTACTGGCCGTGTTCCTGGCTGTGTGGTGTGCTCTGTAAAATATATCCCCCCACTCTTTCTCTGTGAGACTTCTTCCCAGCTCGCATTCCGACCTTCTCTGGCCCACCGAGCGGTGTGAAGATGGCTCGGGACCGATCGTTTTATAAAGGTCTGTAATCGCCTTACTATCAGTCTTTTTTGTGAAGAGCCATTTCTCAAAGGCCGTAAGTCACCTTCCCACTAGGGGCCACGTGTCTGGCTGTGTCAGCCAGTGTCTGATCTGAAAATATTGAAAACGCTGAGGGGCAGATAGGTTGTACATGTCCATTAGGTCATTGAGTTGTATGAAACCATCTAGGTCCAAAAGGTGTGCCCCTGACCTGCAATCGGAGGCCCTCCACTGCTCGAATGCGTGAGGCTCCGTCCCCGGTGGAAATGCAGGGTTGTCAAACAATGGTGTGATGGGTGAGGCGAAAGTAGTAAGTCCCTCTCTGACCGCCACCGCGTCCCACACTCTGAGTATCGTGTGAGTAATGGGGGACCTCTTGAGGTTTGCCAGTCTATCCGATCGTTTCAGGAATGGGATCTTCCGAAGCGACATCTGGGCCATCGCTCTGTCCTGGAACAGCCATCTCTTTTCTGACTCAGGTGGTTCCATTCTAACAGATAACAGCGCTCTGTTGCCTGGAAATACCTCAGTAGGTTAGGAATCCCCAGACCTCCCTCCTGCTGCGCCCGGTGAGTGATATCTCTACGTATCCGAGGACGTTTCCTCACCCACACAAACTGCTGTACTGTGTCCTGCAGCTTCTTTAGCATTCCTAGCGGATGAGTCACGGGGATGGTCTGGAATATGTAGAGGACATTGGGCATCAGGGACATTTTTATCGCCGCTACTCGACCCAGCAGTGAGAGCGGTTGTTGTCGCCATTTCCTTAGGTCCCCCTGGATTTGGGAGTAGAGATCCGAATAATTTCGGTCGACAGTCTGCGACGTACTTGGCCGAAAGGTGATTCCCAGGTAGGGGATCGAGTTGCGAGAAGTCAAACCCCCGTATGTCAAGGTTCCTTTAGCAGATTTGCAAGCATTGCGGCCCAATGGGAGGATCATTGACTTACCCGTATTTATTTCGAACCCCAATACTTTCCCAAAAGCCTCCATTTCATTCAGGTAGGCTGGCACAGACTGCTTGGGATTATCCAGGGTCGCCAGAATGTCATTGGCGTAAAGGCTGATGGCATGCGGTTCGCCCCCGAATGTGATGCCGGTAATATCAGGGTTGTCCCTTATTCTTTGTGCAAGTGGTTCAATGTATAGCGCAAAAAGTAAATGCGAGAGGTGGCATCCCTGTCTAGTGCCCCGTCTAATATCAAACAGTTGGTACCCGATGACGTTGACGCTGACAGATGCTCGGGGCGCATCATCAGTTTCATGTTTTAAGGGCAGGCGGTGGTCCCTGGGACCACTGCCTGCACTTCAAAAAAATTTTTTGACCCATTCACAAAGGGAAAGGGGTCCCCTGGGGACCCCTTCCCGTTTGTGAATGGGTTACCACATACTTGAAGTAGGTGGTAAGTTGTGAGTGTTTTGTGACTTCAATTGTGGTCTCAAAACAATCATACATACAAATGCAGGTCGCTATTAGGAAGGGACGCCCTTGGCAAGCCCCTTCCTAAGTGCCAGTTGCAAACCTCATTTTGCGAATCGGTAAAATTTACTGATTCGCAAATTGAGGTTTGTACATGGCCATGCCCTAAATTGCAGATGCAAACGGCCCGATTGCCCGTTTGCGTCTGCAATTTAGAGTCGTACAGCTGGCCCTAAATATTTTGCCTAATAGATGCATTATATACAGAAAACCATTGTTTTTGTTTGGTTATTTACCACAGGAGGCATTTTTAAATATGATAGAAGGGGCACAAAATGCATGCCAGGCCTATTGCCTTTGCCAATGTCTGTTGGTGGAGCGCCAAAACCACTCGTATAATGTTTCAGGTTGGTCATAACATTTCACATATTGATTCCTACGTCATCATATCATCTATTCTTCCAATTCGGGTTGGGTGGCAGCAGAAGAATTGACTGTAGTTAAATGTGTGAATAGCACTGAGCTGTAATCTGACAGGGAGTGTCTTGATATTGACAAAGTCTTGCAGACAAAAGGCGGTGCATCCCAGTGTTTTTAGATGAGCCCCCCTCGCCACAGACCGGAAATGCTATGAACGATGCTTAAACGATCAGTAGGGATCAGAAAAGGATTACCTACCCGGCTGTCATATTCAACCCTCTCATCTCGAGTATTTCATTAGTGGATTTCCATTTCTTCAGCTGGATAATGATCTTTGAACACTTACGAAATCTTTGTTCTTCCAAAGGATTAAGGAAAGTCCCAAAAACCCACAATTAAATAAAAGGGAATTAACACGCACAATAGTTTTTTTAGCACTACTCTTTCAAAAGGGACTTAAAAGATGTTATTGGTACTCAAACATTGCAAAGATTCTAAATGTTGTTCTTCGCCAAGGCCACGAGTTTCCCAATGTACTTTTGCCTCTGCCGCATTTCCAGTCTAAGCACAATTGTAATTGGATTTTGACTGCACGTTTAGCTTCTGTCGTGTTTATACCCAAAATAGCACATCATAGGAAAAAATACGTATCTGAGAAGTATAGTATATGCTATGTGTCTTATGTGTAGCCTTTTAGTTGGTCTTAAATAGGATGTCAGCCATACATTGTCATAAAAGGTATAGTTTTCAAACAAAACTTGCAAAGTGGAAAACGGCACAAGCTTTGAATAGTTGCAGATTTTCCTATTGATCTTTACAAAAGTTGCAAAAAAAGATACTGTGCACAACTTTGCATTCACATACTCCTACTGGTTGGAAAGTGTGATGGCTACTGATGCATAGTGAATGTGGCTTCTGCTGCTGTGCTAACTAGGGCTAGTGTGTTCTCAATGGCAACTTCCATATCTCCCCCTCTTCCATACATGACAAGTGAATAGCACTGCTCGAACCCTCTTTTGTAATTTCAGAAGTCCTTTTGATCTTCTGTAAGAAAGGGAAAACTCCAAGAGCCACTGTTGGTAACAAGAGTGAGGGCAGCCAGCTGTGTGTGGCTTGTCCCTTTTGCCCCACTTCATTTCGTCGTGCCCCCTTGATCAGCTCACGTATAAAAGTATTGAAACCCGAAGCCATTTACAGTTTTGGGAGCCCCTCCCTTTGCCAATCTCCTAGCCACTTTGGACAGATTTGCGTTGTTGCTGGCAGAGCCGCCCATTACCGAATTTCAGAGCCATCATTAGAAAACTCTTGAAAGCAATAGTCTTATTAGCCTGGAAGTTGAAATATATAATGAATAAATAAAATGCTTTATAAGAAAATCAATAACAACATGGCACCTCTATTAAACAAACACTGGTAAATCCATTGGTAGGCTGGTGACTCAGTTCTTATATTTTTATTACAAGCATATGCAAAAAAAAAAAAGTCACCAGCATATAAACATGGCCCTGTATTCTTGATTTAGAGGGAAAAAACACGTTTTGTGAGTGATATTCTTTAAACAATACGCCTTTCAGTCACGCAATGAATGTTATTTCCTTTTCAAGGAGGCAAGAATAAAGCAACAACTAATCAAGCACTTACATCCCCAGCAGCAACAACGTTACGATGTTGAATGCAGGTGAAATAAAGGTTAAATATAAATGCAGGTGAAATAAAGGTTAAATATAAATGCAAATTTTGACTCTGCTTTGTCACTGAAAAAAGGGAACTATATTTCAGTGTACATGAAAGATATGCACAAGCCTCGTTTAGTCACTCAAAGCCACTGAGGTTATTGCATTGCGATGGTTTCTTTCACCTGCCACTGAATGCAACGTTTGATGTTTTTATGTACACCCAATGTTTAGGAGGTGATACATTGAGTATTAATTTTGTTTCATGTGCAGCCTTGAGAAAGTTACGGAACGAATTCCCATGTATGCGACAAAACACGTGTTGGCTGTCTGAACACCCAGTAATAAAAGATAAAGAAAAAGAACTCACCTACGCAAGGGCCAACTACAAAAAACACATCTTTAATGAAAAGCTTCCTTCCTCCGTTCACAACTTGACGGGGCAAGAAATCGACCTAGGGAACTTTTTAACATTCTCAAAAACCAAACTGCCTCAGCCCCCACCCCCCAAACTATTGGCTACGGTTGAGAGATGTGAAGAAATTGCTAGCTTCTTTTCTGATAAAGTCACCAAGATTGATCAATCCTTTGTCCTAACTCCCCCACCACATAGCCAACCTCCCCTCTATAACATTCCCCCATTTCTCCATCATCTCCTATCCCCCCTGATTCTGCCCAACTCCCCCTCACTGTCACCCCTTATGAACCTTACTTCACTGCCCCTCAGCTAAAAAAAAATGCTTCCTGGAATAATTTTGCCCAGTTTCAGAATGAGATGTTCTCAACATCATCACCAAGCTTAAACCATCCTCACATACTAGAGATCCCCTCCCGGCTTATCTTGTACAAGAACTAAAACACATCATCGTCCCATATTGGACCACTATCATCAACTCCTCCCTTGCCACTGGTAGTGTCCCAGCGTCCCTCCAACTAGGTCAAATTACCCCGTCATCAAAAACACTACGGCCGACCCCAATGACTTAAATAACCTGCGCCATATTCCTTACTTTCCTTTCTTATCTAAGGCCCTGGAAAAATGTGCCCTGCTACAGTTGAACAAACACATCGACTCATTCAACCTCTTGGATGCTTTACAATCAGGTATGAGAAAGGGATGTAGCACTGAAACAGCAATGCTCAACATTATTGATGACATCCATCGCTCCCTAGACAAGGGTGAATCCTCCTTCTCATTCTTCTAGACCTCTCTGCTGCTGTTGATAACGGTAAACATGTCACTTTACTCAATATTCTCAAAGACCGTTTTGGCATTGACGGTGCTGTTCTCAAATGGTTCACCTCCTATTTCCAACATAGAACCCAACTAATTAAAGTCAGCGATTGCCTTTCACAACTTATGCCAGTCACCTTGGGCGTTCCACAGGGCTCTATTCTCTCTCCCACTCTATTCAACCTGTTCATGGAACCCCTCACCCTTATTCTTAACCACATGCGCGCTGCTCTTATTGCGCTGGTATGCTGACTTTTTTAAAAACCCATTGTTCATGACGAGCTGGGCTCGTCATCAGTGTTTGAGGAGGCTACACCATGACGAGCCCAGCTCGTCATCAGCCTCGAAGGGGTTAAACAAGCGAAAATCAGTTACCACCTCTATGGCGATGACGCTCAACTTTACTACAGGATCAAATCCCATGACGACATTTTAACCTTCAATTGTGGTTCCATCACAACCACCTCAAACTAAACCCCAAAAAACAGAAATCATCCTATTCTCTGTGAATTTTGTTATCCCTAATGTACAGTTCTACATCTAGAAAGGAAATTTTACTTGTGCTGTACTCAAAAGTGAATTTGATGTTGAATTCATTGTTATTCGCTCCCTATTCAACACTGGATCTCTGACATCAAAGGTCTCAACTGCTCTCTCGCCATCGCCAACTCTGTCAAATCCCTCGGCATCGGCATCGACCAGAGCCTCACTCTTACTCCCCACATAAAAAATTCAGCCAAAGGTGCTCTCTTCACACTACACCAGCTTAAAAAACTTAAACCCTTTATTCCTGCAGACAACTCTAAATCAGTTGTTCAATCATTGGTCCTGTCTAGAATTGATTACGGCAACGCCACTCTTGTTGGTACTCCTAAAGGCCAGCTAGCCCCTATTAAATCCATTCTTAACCTTGCTGCCAGGCTTATTACTGACTGTAAGCGTTATGATCACACCTCCCCTGTTCTCAAAAACCTCAAATGACTTCCGATTGAAGGCAGATCCACCTACAAGACCGCCTGCATCACGCACAAAGCCCTCCCTCAAAATACCCCATCTAACGTCTCTGACAAACTCCACAAAACAGACTGTACTAGAACAGAGGAGCACTAACACTCTTGTCCTTGTCCTTCCTCTGTTAAAAAAGAAATCAATACAGTCTTGCTCTTTATTTGGAAACTCGCCCTCCGTCTGGAATGCCCTTCCTAAAGATCTACGTTGCATCCCCTCCTACCCCTGCTTCAAAAAAGACCTCAAGCTGCTCCTTCTCAATAAATACTGGGGTACTTAATATATTGTCACTGGCTACTAATTCGTCCCCCTTACATTGTCAATATTGGCCCCCTTTACTTACAGTATCACCCCCTCCCCCTTTCCCATCATATTATTTCATCTCAACCACCTCCCCGCCCCCCCTTTTATTTTTCGGAAAATTACCCACCTTCTGCCGCCTGCTTTCCCCTTAACCTGCACCCTCCACAATTGTCCTTTATTCTCACGCCTCCCCACCTTCTCGCACACTATCTTATCTTTACTGTCATCCAGTTCTACTATGTTTGATCTGTTATCTAATTTAGGTCTTCCTAGTTTATTTACCGCCAAAAAAGCTCGTAAATGTTCTAATTGCTGTGCCTCATTACCTCAATGAACTAAAGTTTTTCTATTATTCTGTATTACCAAATCCTGTAAAGCACTATGATACTCTTGGGTCCAGCCAACACTATATAACATCTTCTAAATGAATAAATAAATAAAATACTTGTATTCAATTTGTGCTCACATTACGCCTGTCCACGTGTATTGTGATATAATAACGTGTGCTAGGGATCTTTTTCTGTACATATAGAGATGCTGTTCAGCTTGATGTCCAGCTTGACTTGACTCTCACAAGTATATCTACAAGAGTATATAAGAAACCAATGGACTTTAAAAACACCTTACTTTTCAGCAGTTTCCATCCTCTACCCCTTAAACAACATTTACAATTGTCCCAGTTCATATGCATCAAAAGAACCACCCCTACACAAGAAGTTTGCAGCCAGTTCATGTTGGAGTATACATTCCAGTTTAAAGAACGAGGTTACCCTGAACATGTACTGGATTCAGCAGTATTATGTGTTTAACCCCTTTGATGCTCATGACGAGCTCAGCTCATCATGAGGTACACCTCTCGTGTGCTCATGACGAGCTGAGCTCGTCATGAACAATGGGGAAAATCAAATGTCAGCACGGGAGGGGAATCTGTTTAGCAGCCGAGGTGATAAACTATGGAATGTTTATCTTTGCAGCATAAGAAAATCACAGTCAAACATTGTAAGATTTCTTCGTATCTGAATTTTCAACAAAATCTCCATCCATCAAACGGATTATTAATCAACTTTGGGAACTACTCCAGTCTGAACCAGATTTCAATGATTTCTTTCGGCAGAAGCTTATCTTTGCACACTCACGCACTCAAAATTTGAAAGAAATACTGTCTTCCGCCAAACATCCCAGCACTTTAATATACAAGGGGATGAAAAATGCTAAAACTGCAATCATTGCAGTAATGTCATATGGGGAAACACTGTATCACCTCCTAAAACTAGACAACATATTAAACTTAGACATACGTTAGATTGTAATGCACAGAATTAAATATATGCCATCAAGTGCTCATGCTGGTTAGTGTATGTGGGGAAAACAGAGAGAAAAATCAGGAACTCCAGTATGGCTGCACATTGTCAGGACCAAAAACATTGCACAGTTGCAGTTAACCATTTTGGAAACCATTATGGTGAATCCAGAAATTGACACACAAAGTCTTGTCCCAGCAGGAGATCTTCTGGATAAGACATCTTGATATTCTTCTACCGAATGATATGAAAGACAAACCTGAGATGCTGTTCTTTTTATAGAGCGATACAAAGCCGGGCTGAAGACGGCTGGAATGCCAGAAACCAGTCCTTGAAAGCTTGTTTCCGGTCCAGGGAAGACATGGCTTGGCAGTTCGGGCTGGACTGTTCCCATGAGGCACAGGGTCAGACTGATTTGCATATAGCCATGTCTGAACTGGGGTGGCAGAGTGGGCTAAAGAACTGTGATGGACTAAACCCAGATCTTTTGACTGGGTGTTAGTTTTTGATTGATTCAGATGCTCCGTCCATCACTACCCCCTTTTGTACCACTTTTGGCCGCCATTAGTGTGGCAGGGTATGCTCAGACGTGAGTCCCTTGCTCACTTTGCCAATGGATTCAAGCAAGCCGGGCTGAAGACGGCTGGAATGCCAGAAACCGGTCCTCGGAAGCTTGTTTCCGGTCCAGGGAAGACATGGCTTGGCAGTTCGGGCTGGACTGTTCCCATGAGGCACAGGGTCGGACTGATTTGCATATAGCCATGTCTGAACTGGGGTGGCAGAGTGGGCTAAAGAACGGTGATGGACTAAACCCAGATCTTTTGACTGGGTGTGAGTGTTTGATTGATTCAGATGCTCCGTCCATCACCACCCCCTTTTGTACCGCTTTTGGCTGCCATAAGTGTGGCAGGGTATGCTCAGACGTGAGTCCCTTGCTCACTTTGCCACTGGATTCAAGCAAGCCGGGCTGAAGACGGCTGGAATGCCAGAAACCGGTCCTCGGAAGCTTGTTTCCGGTTCAGGGAAGACATGGCTTGGCAGTTCGGGCTGGACTGTTCCCATGAGGCACAGGGTCAGACTGATTTGCATATAGCCATGTCTGAACTGAGGTGGCAGAGTGGGCTAAAGAACGATGGATTAAACCCAGATCTTTTGACTGGGTGTGAGTGTTTGATTGATTCAGATGCTCCGTCCATCACCACCCCCTTTTGTACCGCTTTTGGCTGCCATAAGTGTGGCAGGGTATGCTCAGACATGAGTCCCTTGCTCACTTTGCCACTGGATTCAAGCAAGCCAGGCTGAAGACGGCTGGAATGTCAGAAACCGGTCCTCGGAAGCTTGTTTCCGGTCCAGGGAAGACATGGCTTGGCAGTTCGGGCTGGACTGTTCCCATGAGGCACAGGGTCAGACTGATTTGCATATAGTCATGTCTGAACTGGGGTGGCAGAGTGGGCTAAAGAACGGTGATGGATTAAACCCACATCTTTTGACTGGGTGTGAGTGTTTGATTGATTCAGATGCTCCGTCCATCACCACCCCCTTTTGTACCGCTTTTGACCACCATAAGTGTGGCAGGGTATGCTCAGACGTGAGTCCCTTGCTCACTTTGGCGCTGGATTCAAGCAAGCCGGGCTGAAGACGGCTGGAATGCCAGAAACCGGTCCTCGGAAGCTTGTTTCCGGTCCAGGGAAGACATGGCTTGGCAGTTCGGGCTGGACTGTTCCCATGAGGCACAGGGTCAGACTGATTTGCAAATAACCATGTCTGAACTGGGGTGGCAGAGTGGGCTAAAGAACGGTGATGGATTAAACCCAGATCTTTTGACTTGGTGTGAGTGTTTGATTGACTCAGATGCTCCGTCCATCACCACCCCCTTTTGTACCGTTCTTTTTATAGAGTCTGCAGTGATTTACATTGATCTTCCCTTGAAGTTTCACAATATGTTTTGCACTCACTTGTTTACACTGGTTATGTTGTGTCAACGCAGCCTACCTTTATAGGCTTAGCCGCAATTGCAATTAATATCGAGCATACTCTGGCTCATTGAATGTATTAAGATGGCCTTTTATGTTTTTTCTATTTCTTCACTGTTGGCATGATAACTAAAATCCTGTCATATCGCCAACCTATAATGCCTATTAGTTTTAGTTTAGCACAATCTTTACAACATCTCTCTAGAACTTCACTAGTGTCATATATATTTAGTTTTTATTATACATGGGCTGGCAACTTTCATCGTTCTTTGCTGTTCAGTGTTGATATGCACAATAAAACCTTTAGAACATGATATTTAGCCAGTTTGGTCCCCTTGTTGCAGTGCTGTATACTCATTATATCACTTTATCATTGTAATTGTAATTATATTGTAATTGCGTTTATATAGAGCTTACTACCCCTGATGAGACGTCGAAGCGCTTTTTCGGCGGGCAGCACGTTACTGCGGGACCCATAGAGGATTAGTGTTGAATTAGTATAGTGAAACATGCAAGTACATTTTAAGTGGTGGATAGGTTAGTCAGTTATTTGGATATGGAATGATAGCAGAAGATAGAGGAGGACTAAGGTTTGTATTTATTTATCGCTTGTTGATGCATGCTATTCAGGAAGCCTATAAAGGATTAGTGGTGAATTAGTATGGTGAAATATGAGGTAATTTCAGCAGTGGATATTAGTCTGTTACTTGGAATGAGAAGGATAGTGGAGGGATATAAGGGGAAGAAATATTAGCATTCCTATAGCACTTGTTACCCCTGATGGGTGTTGAAGCTCTTTTCTGGCGATTAGCAGGCCACTCTGGAACCCATAATGGATTAGTGTTAAAAATTAGTATAGTATAAATATGAAGTAATTTGAGTAGTAGATATGTTATTCAGTTATTTTGGCAGTATAGTTGAATATGGAATTTGAGAAGTGAACATGTTATTCTGTTAATTTTGATTGAAAAGGATAGTGAAGGGATAAAAGATTGGAGGATTTTTTTTTTTTAGGTCTTAGCAGTAGGAAGAGGCTTTTGGATGAGTAAAAAGGAGTTTTAGAGGGGAGAGTTTTGAAAGGTTTGTTTTAGGGGATCGGTGTAGTAAAAGAGGTGTCAGATGATGCAAGGAGAGAGCCTAGAAAGGGTTATTTTTGCGATCATAGTAGTGGTATGGGGTTTGGGATAAATGAGAGAGTGGATGTAGAGGATATATTGATAGATGTATCGGATGAGAGATAGGGTAGTGCATTGGAAGGAGTAGTAGAAAGAAGTTTGAGATGAGTCAGAAGATTGGACTAGAAGATATATTGAGCGAAGTATAGGCTGAGAAATAGGCTAGTGCATTGGAAATGCTAAATTAGAAGAAAGTGATAAATATATACGTACATTGAAAGTATATAAATACATAAAGGAAGTAAGTATATTTAGATAAAATATATTGATAGAGGCACAGGATGAGAAATAGGGTAGTGCATTGGATATGCTTTTTCAGGAGAAAAGTAACAGACACACAGAGCCAAGTACATGGAAGGTACATAGATGCACAATGGAAGTATGTACATGTAGACCAAAGATGATTTGTATTTATTGATTAATATTATTATTATTTAATTTTTTTCTTTTCTCTTAACAACATAATTATTTTACATGTTTTATAAAGTAATACACAAAGATAGGTACATATCTATAGTGAAAACAAAAGCTTATATTCAAAGGGATATGCTGTAAATTTATGTTTCCGTATGGTGCTTATGTGGGGAAGAGCCAAATCTTGAGTAGTTTTCTGAAGATAAGGTGGTTGTCGGTGGATCTTATGTTGGGTGGTAAAGAGTTCCATAGTTTGGCTGCTTGAACATTGAAGGATGTGACACACATGTTTTTTTTCTTGTAAGGTGGGATTTTGAGGCGAGATGCTCCTTTAGAGGGGAGGTTCTTTTGTTGAATGTGTTTGGTGATTTTATTCCTGATGAAGAGTGGTCCTATTCCATGTATTGTTTTGTGGGTAATGCAAAGCAGCTTAAACTTGGATCTTCTGGCAACCGGTAACCAATGCAGGGCTTTCAAGGCAGGGGAGATGTGGTCTCGCGGTTTGATATGCACAGGTAGTCTGGCAGCCGAGTTCTGAATCTGTTGTAGTCTTTTCATGGTCGTTAAAGGTGATCCGTGGTAGAGGCTATAGGCGTAATCGAGTTTGGATAGAACAAGGGAGATGGTAGCTTGGACCTTGTGTGGAAATCCCAAATGAGGGAAAATTCGTCTCAGCGTTTTTATAGTAGCAAAGCTTGATCTTGCTAGTTTATCCACTTGGGCATTGTTCGACAGCTTGGAGTCCATGGTCATTCCGAGGTTTCTTACATCCTGCAATACTTTAGGCAGTGATCCCAGTTCATCAGGCCATGCGGCAAGCTGGTTGTAATATTTCCAATTGCCACACGTGAGTATTTCAGTTTTTGAAGCATTCAATTTGAGATGGCTCCAAGTCATCCACTGATCCACGGCTCTGAGACAGCTGAAAATTGGTGATTTTCCAATGTCTTTGGGCCATTCCAGTTGAAGGAGTATTTGCGTGTCATCTGCATAGTTGTAGCACGTGAGGTGAAATTTATTGATCTGTACTGGTAAAGACTTCATGCAGATGTTGAAAAGCATGGGCGAGATGATAGAACCTTGAGGGACCCCTGCTTTTGTGTAGTACGGTTTGGACGTTGCAATGTTTCTGTTAATTGTCCTTAACTCAACTGCATTGTTACAAAACCACATCACTATTGTACTATCATGTCACTATGTGTGCAGGCACATTGTTACTATATTTTCCTATCTTTGCAAGATGAAATTAACACAATTATTTGTTTTGGCTGAAGGATCAGACCACCAGGCGTGCAATGCCCCTAGAGATAAAAGGGTGTTAGTTCCCTCCCCCGCTGTGTGTCTCAACCAGGTTTACTGCAGCTTGAGCTGGTGTGGGCTCAGCTGGGCAGTCTCTGCAGTCTTATCTCCACCACACCCGAGTTTTTCACAGGTCTTTAAAAGACTATTTACATGCATTTTATGTACCGGTTAACAAGGCTTTGTGTTTTTACATTGATTTCAGTACCCCCTGGGTCTGCACTCTGCCGTTTCCTTACATGTGTAGTTTATTTTTACTGCCACAGTGGGAGAATGCATTTCACGAAAAGGCCTCTCATGAGTAGGGGTTCCACCTTTCCTAGAGAAGAATACTGGCTATTTGTTGTTGTTTAAGGTGTCTCCAAAGGCCCCTCCTTAAAATTATATGGGAACTCATTTAAAAGTGTTATTTATATTTGATGTTTGAAGTATGCACAAATTGGTTAAAAAAATACCGGCTTTAGGTGATTTCGCCTATTTGTGTAATGACTGGGACATCAAAATAGCAGTGGTGCCGGCATATAAATCAAATCAGCTGGCAACCCTATCAGAAGACTCAAAGTTTGTTGCAGAATCAGCACATTTTTCTTTTCCTCCACCCTCTATCCCTTATTGATGCCATAATAGCAATAGTGTAACTTATAACTGAAACCCTACACCAGCCGTTAAAACAATGCTGAGTTACTCCAGGTGTCTGGGAATACATCCTGCATTCAGACAACTCCCTCCTCATTCTTAGCGCTCACCCTTCACTTTCATGTTCACCATGCACTCATAGGTATCACACTGCACTCACAGCATTCACCCTCCTCCTACCCTGCACTCACACAAGCACACTACTCACCTTGCACGCATATGACATTCTACTCACTTGTTACTTTTACCGCTCAACCTGCACTCAGAGCTATAACTTTGCACTCACTCTGTTACTTTGCACTCACACGTTCATCCTCCTCTTACTCTGTGCTCACACAAGCACACCACTCATCCTGTATTCACAGTGACCACATTGTACTTATGCCCCCTTGCCATGAACTTATGCTGTTCTTCCTCCACTTACCCTGTGGTCAATTAGCACAACACTCACTCTGCGCTCACAGTGATCACACTGCACTCACACCACTCACCATGCACTCTTTTTACCTTCCACATACACAAGCACACTACGCACCCTGAACTTATGTCACACTTCGCTCACCTGTATCTCACAACTCACTCTGCAATCTCACTCAAACAAGCAGCAAGCACATCACTCACCATGCATTAATTCCTCCGACTTTGCACTTTTACCCGCACCCACACTCATATATCACATCACTCACCCCACAGTCACACCTCTCACCCTACTCTCACACTGTCACATTGAATGGAATGACATTGATAAAGCGCGATGGCTACCCGGAGGCCTCCCAGCACTACGGTCGAGTACAGGGGACAGAACAGTAGGAGAAGAAAGCGGAACTAAAACAGCAAAGTTTTTAAAAGCTTGCGGAATGAGAGAAGATTGGGCTCTTTCCGCAATTGAAGTGGAAGAGCATTCCAACTGATGGCACCATTATATGAGAAGAACACCCTGCCACATCCGACCCTCCTTATTCTGAATTGAAGAGCAAGAAAAGAGACAGATGATCGAAGGTCTCTCTTCAGTTGATAGGGAGTGATCAGAGATTGAAGAATGGGCAGGCCGTTCTTCCAGAAGGCTTTATGGACCAAACACATAGCCTTGAACTGGATCCTTTCCCTGATTGGCAGCCAGTGCAAGCTCTTTAGTGCTTGTTTAATGGACAGCCAACGAGGAATCCGGAGAAGTCTACGGGTGGCACAGTTCTGAATGATTTGGAGCTTGTTGATGGTATATTGCGGAGCTCCCAACTATAAGGCATTCCTATAATCCAGGCGAGGGAGGATCAAAGCTTGAACCATGATCCTTTTAGCGTGGAAAGGAAGAAGGGGAAGAACCTTACGAAGCATTTTTAGTAGCCCAAAGCAGGTTGCAGATAGCTTCGCTGCCTGATGACTGAACGTAAGAGAGTGGTCAATCCAGGTACCATGGCTCTTGGTCTGGTCTTTAAGGTCCGGGGCTGGGCCTAGGCAATCTGGCCGAAGATATGCCTGATTGAAGGTAGGGAAATATCTCACTGTGCACTCACAAAGACACTTCTGTCACTCTCACATCTCACCCTTCACTCACCTGGGTGTAGCACTCACCCTGCACTCACACCACACAAACAAGCACAGTACTCACCCCGGAGTCACACTGCTCAAACTGCACCTCCTCCTCTCACCCAGTACTCACATTGATACACCACTTAGCCTGCATTCATACAGGTACTCTGTTCAACCTGCCTACACACAGCGATACCACTCTGCCAGAATCATAGGTACACACCACTCACTCTACATTAGCTCCTCTCATCATTCACTCACTAGTCACTCTCATGGATCATCCTTCAATTTCACCGCTATCCCTGCACCACACACAGGCACATCATTCATGCTGCATTTATACTACTCACGTAACCCTGCACTCACTCCTCTCACTCTGTGTACACTCCTCTCACCTGACACTCACATGGGCCCTCCTCTCACATTGCATTCATGCAGTTCACATGGCACACACATTGGCACATTTTTGATCCTACACTCGCACAACTCACGCTGCACTCACTCACACTATTTACCATCACCCTGCGCTTACATGAGCAGACCTCTTACTCTGCAAATATAAAAATTACACAACTCTCATGAATATATCGTTATTTCTACAAAGGCACCCACAGAACACCAGCTCTGTCCGCAATTCTAGATGCCTACTCAATTCCGTCTGCAACAATGGGGCTGGTGCAAGAGGGGATCGTGGACTGAGAATGTGGGATGGTGCGAAGAGGGAAACTAGGGCTGAGGCTTTGGGGTATGGTGATAGATTGAGGCTCGTGTGACACCTCCAGCCGTTCCTGGCTTTCCATTCAGCACAATGCTTCATTCTGGGACTTGTCATTTTTTTAAATTGTAAGTTGGCTCTCAAACACCCAAAAATGCAAAGGGTTACTGGATAAAACCCAAAATTTGATGAGATCCATTGAATGCTGGGAAACTACAAGTTAGAACGTGGATAAGTTAATTTACAATACTGTAACTGCTTGATCCACACTTGAAACTAAATATAAGCCCTGTAAAGCTATGTTAAGGAAGTGTACTTTTCATTCACATCATCCTTGTAACAAACATTGACAAGGCAATATTATTATTTTTAAATAGTGTATAGAGATCATTTTTTATTAAGCTTCACTTAAAGGCAAGGCAGGTATAGCAGAAGTAGTAGGGCAAGCTTTTCTGACACAATAAAAGCAAATTGACGAATGGAATTGTGAGTGGCAGTGTGTCTGTATGTGAGTGTGACAGAGTACAAATGTATGAAAGAGTGCAAGAGATAAAGTGAGAATGTGTGTGAGACAGAATGTGTGTGAGTCCATGTCTGTGTGTTGTGCGTGCAAGTGTGCTGCTGGTCGGACATACTGGAGGTTATTCTTGCCTTATGGACAAGGGCATTGATATAATATGCATGGGAGGTGTTATCTATGGCAAACTGTAGGCCCTGACAAGCTTCGATTAAGACACCATCATTGGCTGTGGGGACGCCAACTGTCTGACTGAGAAAGCTGCTAGCCCAGTCTTAGAGGGTACAATATAGAACATGCACCAACACACCTGGCCGAATTCCCTGACATGATGCACGTAATTCTTAGCATATGATGTGGATCCATAGCAAAATGTTGGAACAGATATTTGAGGTAACTCTTGTCATAAGATTTCAGGTCCTCATTTTATAGGGGCTGTGAATGGCAAAATGCTGACTCTTGTATACCGGACAAATTTTTAGAGCTACCCATGGGTGTGTCTGAAGTATCCATGGTAAATGTCTGACATTGAATGTACTCCTTGACATACGGGTCACACCCAAGAAAAACTGATTACCTTTGTTTAGTGGAAGTAATTTCTGACTTAAGACATTTGACATAAATTAGATCTACTCCTAGAAAAGGCCAGGCTTTCCTGGTGCACCATGAAAGTTCTGAAATATTTAATGAATGGCAATAAGGGTCTGCAGCGTATGCCAAATTTGATCCCAAAACTTAAAATAATTTCTCAGGGGAGAAGTCTACTATCCCAAGATCTACAAAAAATCTGTTAACTTGTTTTGCTTGTTGGAATTTGGGGGAAGTATCAGACCCCACCACTTGCATAGAAGTTTATCCCCGTACAATGGGTATGAGGTTAACTCTCACCGCATTCCTCGAAATATTTGTCCTTCCCCATTGCTGGGAGCTATACTGGCTTTAGGGCGGTGTGAATGGTGCAGCTACACCTGGTGCTGACTTTGGTAGTGGGCGCTGTGCTTAAAAATAATTTTTGGTTTAAAATCACATGAACCTCCTTGTCCATCAGGTAGTTTTCAGGCAACAATAAAAATGTCAAGATAACTCTCGTGATGAATGTTCCTTCTAATGAGAGTTCGAAATTGTGTCTAGTTATACTATTGGCGCATCATAAAGTGGCACAGAGTGTTAATGTGCCTGCTGCAAAGAAAGCGTACCATGCAGATCACAGAACTGAGTGGGAGTGAACTATGAATTGCACTATACAAAATTAAATGTAGGTCAGAGAGAAGCTATGGAGAGATGAGATGCACTGTTGGAGAGTGGTGATGAGGGAATTCATGGAGCCCTGCCAAGGACAACGCATCAGGAGTTAGACTAATGCATTTTAGTGCAGGTGTCCGCATCACCACACTAAAATGCATTAGTCATGCATATTAGCTCCTTGACCCAACCCTCCTCCCTGCATGAGGCGCTAACGAGGTTAAAAAACAAATGCAGTCTGCACAATTTATACTGCATTTTTTAAACTGGCTGTGCCCGAGGTAGCTGGTGCTGCTATTAACTAAAGGTGAGTGAGCCACCTAGACTCAAGCTAGATGTCTGCAGTGGTTGGGGCTCAACTCAAGTTTCTCAAAACCACCCGTGGTGTCATGGTAGCCAATGTAGTCTAGTGCCGGAGGCTGCCGACCTTGTGACATGGAGAAATAGGGTTGGAATCTTGACCTTGCTAGGCATCTTCTGAATCCAATATAAATCTCCCTGGACAGAAAAAAAACGAGCAACTAGTCTGTGGCTCTTATGAAATGATCATATGTCCTGGAGCAAAGTTCACACTATGTTCTAACTCATCCCAGATTAATTATGAACAAAGCATTAGCTTCTGATGTGTGAAAGAAACACCTTCTAGTGGAAAACAGTGCGAAAATTGGGAAATCTGGGACCAATACTGCTTAACTGCTTGCCCATATTGTGCAATCCTAAACCAATAATCTATTTCACTGAGCCTTCTTTTTGTTCATTATTCATTTATGGCACCACCTTAAAATATGTCTGCCTCAGATATGCGTCAGATCAAAAACACTCTTGTCTTTGATGTAAAATACTCCAGTGTTGCTTCAATTACAACAGAAATCTAGCCTACATATAAGGTGTACATGACAATAGACGTTTTCCTTTGTTCTCTAATATCATTATCTTCAGGACAGGGGCAGTAATATTTCTCAGTTCATGTTTGAAAACTCTTAGGTTTTAATTAATAATTCTCAATGAAAATATATATTCATATGTATTAAGGTGAAACGCGTCCACATATGAAAGAAATACACTTTTTGGGTATTTTGGAGACACTGTATCTTATTTTAACATGATGTTTTTGGCATCATTTACATCACAAATATCTTCATGCCTCATATCAAATATAGTCCATTAGAGTAAAAGCTGACCCTTGGATTGGCTCTAACTAGGCTCACCCTGTTAATTTGTTGGCTCACCCACCTCTAAGGAATGACTACTAATAATGTTAATCAACAACTTCTCACTGCACTGGCCCTGTGGTCACATGTGTTTTGGGCTGCTGGCTTGGGGGCATAGGGTGTCTGGTCCCAACTGTAGTGGCTAACTAGCCAGCCTTTGCCCTCTTGATGCACCTGCTGCTGAGAGAGACACAGAGAGCAGAGCTTGCCTATCAGTATAACAATGCCACCAGCAGCTAATAGCCAGGCAGAGAGTGCTGGCCTTAGAGTGGAGCAGTCTTGCGACACAGCACTGCAGACAATCCAGACGTTACATCCAAAAGACAGATTCTTCCATAGCAAGCACCAGAATCATTTATGAACAATAGGATCCACCCTCAGGAGGTACAAAAAAAGAAAGGAAAATTACAATGTTCAGGTCATGTGCATTACCAGCAATGGTGGGAAGCACATAGTGTTTCTTAAATACCCCTCACACACCAAAAAAAGCCCTTGGTGTCATGCTTCATCATGGAGGACTACCCACCCACTGGCCAGGGCATTCACCACCCTCCCCCCCCACAATGTTTGTGGCTAATTACCCCCCTGCACACCACTATTGCATTAATACATTACTATACTTACAGGTGCTTCAAATTTACATTTTAAACATTGTTGTTTACAAATCATCTTTTAATGTCAAACCAAGTACTTATGTATGTTCAATATAGCTATCCCTACATGCCACGTGTCCCTCCGACAGGTATTGAGTTTTATGTTTGCCTTTCAGACTGCACTTCTATGGCATTATGTGCACCACAGAGTTTTAAGAGTTTTAAGAGTTAACACCTCGCTACGGCAGGCTTGGAGTCCTTAATTTAATCTCTCGTATTCTGTACTTTAGGAGGTAGTGAGCCTAGTTTGGCTGTTAAGTTGCATTCTGGGGAACGTATTCGTAGTGAGCACCTGTCTTAGCAATCACTTTCCACCATGAAATGCATGTTTTATACAGTGGTTGGAGTTGCAATGCTTGCACATCAGGTGTAAGAGGCATAATTTGCAGGGACTATAAAATGAGGCCTTCAATAGGATCTCTGGTGTTGCTTCATATGGGGATTGGTTTTGGCAATCCATTGATATGATATAAAGTCACCGGGCATGTATTTGACCACCTCATTCCTTGTTTCCTTTTACTACTAATTTCTCTTTTTATCTTTTAGCCATTTTCTCTTGCTCTTGTTGTACCAATGTTTACCTGACCTTCACATCATTAATATAGAAACTTCTCTCTTGATTCATAGTCACCCATGATGATGGATGTTCCACCCGAAAAGCAATGGGTTTCTTCACTAAAACACTTTGATCTACAATCTCTTATTGTGATAACCTACTAACCTTCTCTACAAGTGTGGAGTAATATTTGCATCTACATTGATAGTTGCAAGTTTCCACTCAACTTGTTTCTAAATAAATTGCATACCAGCATCAATAACTTGTTTTGGTCCCATGGACCACTGCCTACTCTAAAAAACATGAAACTGGAAAGTTTAATTTTTTCTTTTTAAATGCAGTCCGTTTTCCTTTAGTGAAATCGGGCTACATTAGAAAAAAAAGGCTGCTTTATTTAAAAGCAATCACAGAGATGGTAGTCTGCTGACTTCAGCAGGCCACCATCCCTGTGATGGCATTGATTTCTAATTGGTTGCAAATTGTGACCTGTCTCATTAATATGCATGAATTAGGTCTATTTGCGACACTTTAGGAATCTCATGAGTTTCATACATTACGAATAGCTATTACCTAATTGCGATTTGCAGAAAATCGCAATTAGGTAATCGCTATTTCCAAAAATTATACATGTGGCTCTTAGACCTTATAAGTAAATTAAAAGCAACTTAGCTCTGGTTAGTAGTGGTAAAGTGTACAGAGACCTAAAGCCAACAAAACTGAATCCAGCGAAGCTGAAGGGGTAAAGGCAAAAGTTTTGACCCTGCAGAGAGGGCCAGGTCCAACAGTGTCCTTTCTGGTTACCAGATTTCATGCACCAAAGGTCACAGATACTCGACTCTTGCATCATTTCTTTTAACTTGCGGTACACTTTTTGGGTGGAGATATATTTACACTTCGAAAATCTGCCCAATTGCTTATCTGGGATAGCATTAAAGCCTCTTCCTACCAAATAAAGGGAAGGAGCATTACTTAATTGAGACGTCAAACAATTTCAAAATGTGAGATCATCACAATTTGGGCTGTAAAATACAGTGGATGTACATATTTCCTATTGTGGCGAGAATCTAGCTAGCTCTCTGTATTACCAGTTTTATAGTTTATCATTCTGATACCGAATTTCTTATTTATGCCTATTGGCACCGCCTTTGTACTGCGGGTCTGGTCAGCACAAAAGATTGCTTGGACACAGCTGCATTTTCTAAATATTTCCTTGCATTATGATCTTTATAAATGGGTTTCAAGGAGTATGATGATTTGTGCTTTGAAATATTTTAAATATTGATTAGTTATGTTTCATTTATTTCTAGTACATAGCCCATTTATGTTCCAAGTAGCAATCTCAATCGTCCTAATCTATTATTTCTCAGCTGCTCACTTCATTCTCCATTGTTCTCTCTAGTTTAGAGTTGCATCCCTCTCATGCCTCTTTGTCTCCCTTAAATTCACTTGTACTTGAGGAGGCTTCTGCTCTCAGGTTTACTTGTGACTTTCTTCCCCGCAGCGTAGTTTGCAGTCTGATGTTGCCTCCTCTGTTTCCCAGAGTCGCTGTCTCTGCCCCGTTGTTGCAGTGTTGGGACTCTTTTTTTCCCTCCATTATCTGAAAGAAGGAACTTAGGGGCATATTACCAACGAGTAGCGATATTTATCGCTAACTAGGCTTAGCAACTATTTTTTTTTCGCTAAGCATCGCCTGAAATTATCGCTGAGATAACGTGCTATTAGCAACGTTTGTCTCCAAAGCAATATTTTTTCCTGCGATAGCGTGAATATCGCTGAGAATACAGCGATATTCACGTATTCGCGACAAAATGCTCTTAGCCATGTTATCCATCTCCCATTGGATAACATGGCTAAGAACTGGTCTGAGCAGGCGTTAGTTTTTGGCGATAGCGGGAATATTTCCATCGCTACGCCCGCCTTGCTCATAGGCGGTAGCAACGTTAGTGACTGCTTTCAGTCGCTAACAGGTTGGGTACACCCACTTTGCATGTCATTAGCGATAAATATCGCTGACATGCAAAGCGGGCCCCAAACCGCTCGCTGTTGCCTAAAAGCTGTCGCTAACATCAGTTAGCGACAGCTTGCTAATATAGCAATCGAATTATCGCCGCTTAGCCGCCGAATACGGCTGCTAAACCGGCGATAATTGCCTATCGCCCCCCTTGGTAATATGCCCCCTTGTGAGTGTGCAGGTGTTTTGTTGATGTTTCTGTGGACAGCCTTTTTTCTTTGCTCTCTTCTATTCGCGTGGCTCGCTGGTACTTTTGATGAGCTTCGTAAGTGCCTTTTTGTATTGAAAGCCTTCCTATTGGACTATCCTTTTTTGAATTTGGTCAAACCTGCTTCTGAGTCCAATTTTCTCTTTAAATCATCTGATCTTAATGTGCACCTTCTCCTGCTCGGCGCCGTGTGTGCATTTGTGGCCGTGTGCATAAAAGGAGAGGGCACTGAACACAGCAGCCCTGTGTGGGAGACTGCTTGGGGGCTCTCTATCCCTCCTCTTCTAGCTGTTCTCAGACATCAGTTTTTTCTTTAATACTGTTAATCATAATAACCCCCTTGACTGTCTTAACAGTATCGTTCATTACCTGAGCCACAGAATCCGGATTCTGCCGTTCAGTCATCCACAGTTCCCTACTACCAGGGCTGGTTACACTCTCCGGGCTGTCTGCATGTATTTCCCGGAGCCTAAGCTTTCTCTGACTGAGACTGCCCTGAACTCTGTGAGTGCTGTCACGGATGGGGCCCCCACGGGGAAATCCTGGCTGTGATGTCTCTTCCATGCCTAAAGAAGAGCGCGCTCTGCACCAGCATGAACTTAGAACCAGGGGCTGTCGAGCGCCTCATACAGCAACGTGAGTAATTGTGAAGGCAACATTTCTCTCTGTTCTCCAAAAATCACAACTCCACAAACTTAAATGTCTGTTCGTTTTTAGAAATTTTGGATCTCGATCACATAGAGGGAGATAGTTCATAAAGTCACTCATTCAGGTTCCGTGACCAACGTCCACCAGCCATGTTCCTCTCCTACAATAAAACCAAGCGGAGAACGAGAGAGAGCAATGGAATCGATACCTCAGATCCCTCAGAAGCATATACCAACAGAAATAGAGCTGTGTAGTCTGTATGCGCATTCAAGGTCCTGGCACCAGGCTGTCGTCTTGGCTGTAGAGGTTATCAGGACTTCCTGGATCTTTCTCACTATTGAGCATTCTTTAAATTTCAGAATCTTGACTTTGGACACCTCTCCCTCCTCCTAGCAATGACTAAGCTGTCAATGTATGCACATGACGATTTAGACCTCGGTCTAATGCCTGGGACAGCTAAATTCTATAACCCATGTTCCTGAAGCCCTCGCCTCTCACTTGGCCAGCCCCATTCCTGCTGCTTCAGGGCTTAAGATCCCTACTCTCACATGTTGGGATGTATCTCCTATACGATACTCGATATTCACCTGTGGAGGATTGCCACTTCTGCTACGATAATGGCAGGCCACATGGAGTGGGCACTGAAAGATATGATAACTGAACTGAGTACAAGTAGAGAACGCTGCAAAGCAGAAACAGCTGTTTGTAGCCTCTTTCTTATAGTCATCACAGTAATGCATGTACTGTCGATTTAGTGCATGATGTGTCAGGATGGGGCATCAAGCTCTCAGGTGGCGAGAGGGCAGTCTTAAGTAATAGTTCCTAGGCTTTAGAATTTGGGATCTGACACCTCCCTTCTCTTTCAATCACTTTGCCTCACTCCCCTCCTTCAGCCTTCTCTACCTGAACCACCTCCTTTTTAGGTCGAGTTTACTCGAACCTATTACTGCTAAACCAGAAAATTCCTAACAGGCGGATTTTTAACAGTTCACGAGACAAGCTCCTCATGCACGAGCTTGCCCGAACCTTCCCCCTGCCAGCAGTATTTCTCCTGCACTCGGCCCACCCCCCTCCCTCTCCATATGGTGCGCTCTGCCTCAGGCCAGCATCTCTCCTCCCATAATTATTCACTGCAGGCCCTGCGTCTCGTCACCCTTCCGCACAGTCCCCAAAGCAGGCAGCAGCTTCAAAGGGATCTTCTTCCCCACCCACTGCTTCACACTTCACGGCCTGGCGGCCGTGACTCGCATTACTCCTTCCCCCTCCCCACACGTTTCATCATGACCATTGTGCGCCATTCCAAGCAATGCGCCCTGACAGAAAACGAGCAGCTGTTTGCTCCCTGCAGCTTTTCTGACACAATGCGATATGCTTTGTGAGGTGTGACAGGCAGCCTCGCTCAGTTGTGGCGGGACCCGAACGCTTGACAAGGAGTACTTTCAAGGTTGAAACAGTAATACAAATGTAACATGCTCCGCTGGGCTTTGATTGTGGACAGAGGCAGAAAGAGCTATTCTTTCTCGTCGATGCCGTATACTGCAGCATTTTTCCAATACTTCCATTTGTTTGTATCAAGCTTGACAGGGCAACAGTTTAAAAGTAGATAAGCATAAAAATAACACACGTGCAAAAGGGAAAAGCGCATTGCCAACTCAGAGGCTTTACAAATACCATGTTGAACTTACTAATAGGCAAAATCCCGCCTCCCGTAACACTTCAAAGCTTCCGCTCCCCGCCCCCGCAACAGACTTCAAAACAATGTGCTCCCGCCCCTCCCTCCCCCCCACACTCTTGAAGCGTGACAGCTTTACTCTGCATCACGTTTGTCGTTCCATCATACGTTTTACGTTGCAGTGCTCGGTGTTTTACACATTTCATCATGACCATTGTGCGCCATTCCAAGCAATGTGCCCTGACAGAAAACGAGCAGCAAATTCTGGCCGCAATGTGAATATAATAAATGTTAGGGCTCATTCCGTGGAGACTAGCCAGGGCAGCAAAGGCACCCCCCATGTTTGTTCCCTGCAGCTTTTCTGACACAATGCGATATGCTTTGTGAGGTGTGACAGGCAGCCTCGCTCAGTTGTGGCGGGACCCGAATGCTTGGCAAGGAGTACTTTCAAGGTTGAAACAGTAATACAAATGTAACATGCTCCGCTGGGCTTTGATTGTGGACAGAGGCAGAAAGAGCTATTCTTTCTCGTGGATGCCGTATACTGCAGCATTTTTCCAATACTTCCATTTGTTCGTATCAAGCTTAACAGGGCAACAGTTTAAAAGTAGATAAGCATAAAAATAACACACGTGCAAAAGGGAAAATCGCATTGCCAACTCAGAGGCTTTCTAAATACCATGTTGAACTTACTAATAGACAAAATCCCGCCTCCCGTAACACTTCAAAGCTTCCGCTCCCCGCCCCCCGCAACAGACTTCAAAACAATGTGCTCCCGCCTCCCCCCACACTCTTGAAGCGCGACAGCTTTACTACTCCTTCACGTTTGTCGTTCCATCATACGTTTTACGTTGCAGTGGTCGGTGTTTTACACATTTCATCATGACCATTGTGCGCCATTCCAAGCAATGCACCCTGACAGAAAACGAGCAGCGAATTCTGGTCGCAATGTGAATATAATAAATGTAAGGGTTCATTCAATGGTCACTAGCAAGGGCAGCAAAGGCACCCCCCATATTTGTTCCCTGCAGCTTTTCTGACACAATTCAATATGCTTTGTGAGGTGTGACAGGCAGCCTCGCTCAGTTGTGGCGGGACCCGAACGCTTGACAAGGAGTACTTTCAAGTTTGAAGCAGTAATACAAATGTAACATGCTCCGCTAGGCTTTGATTGTGGACAGAGGCAGAAAAAGCTATTCTTTCTCGTGGATGCCGTATACTGCAGCATTTTTCCAATACTTCCATTTGTTCGTATCAAGCTTGACAGGGCAACAGTTTAAAAGTAGATAAGCATAACAGACCCCAAACACACACACACACAATCCCACACACACACCCACACAACCCTCCCACACACACAACCCCACACACACAACCCCAAACACACACAACCCCACACACACACAATCCCCCCACACACAACCACACACACAGCCACACACACAGCCACACCCACACACCCCCACACACACAGACACCCCCACACCCCCCAGACCCCCCCACCCTCCTACACCTCCACCCCCCCACACACACACACCCACCTTCCCACACACCCCCACACACACAACCACACACACACAACCCCCCCACACACACTCAACCCCCCCACACACACAAAAACCCCCCACACACCCCCACACCCCCCACACACACAATTCCCCACAAACACAGAAACGCCCCCACACACAACCGTCTATCTATCTATCTATTGCCCTCACTCTATCGCCCTCAGTCTATCAATCGCCCTCAGTCTATCTATCAACCTCACTCTATCTATCTATCTATCACCCTCAATCTATCTATCTATCACACTCACTCTATCTATCGCATCCTCACAGCATCACTCGGCACCAATCACTCAGGGGCACCACAACATCACTCAGGGGCACCACAACATCACTCAGGGGCACCACAGCATCACTCAGGGGCACCACCACATCACTATGCGCTACCACAACATCACTGAACGCCACAGCATCACTCGTCCCCACCACAACATCACTCAGCGCCACCACAGCATCAATCTGTGCAACCATTCAACAACAACTGGTTCAAATATGTTCTCTCAATGTTTCAAGCTTTATTACAAATGTCACAAAAATATGTTAATATTTCACTTCTGTTCTTGGATTTTCGTCACAATAAAATACACTGAACATAATCTTCACAACAGTTATTTGCAAAAGTTTAAGCTATTGCCATTATAAATTGCAAAATCTTTATTTAACCGCATCGCTGCTGCGGTGATTTTTGCGCTACGCGGCTTTTTTCGAAAAGCCGCGTTAGATGACGAGCTCAGCTTGTCATCCGCACACGCCCCCCGTGGCTGATGACGAGCTGAGCTCGTCATCAGCATCGAAGGGGTTAAGTATTAATTATTTTTAAAAAAAGCCATTGTTATTTATAATATCAATATATCTAAGTCACGTAAATACAACACATATTGCATTACAAATGCTATAGGTGTCACATTTGCGAAAGTTAAAACTATTGGCATTGTAAACGACAAAGCTTTTCATTTAGCTATTTTCAAAACCAACACATAAAAAAATATTTGTCATTTACAATACCAATAGCTCAAACTTTCCTAATGCGAGACCTATTGCATTGCAAATGCTTGTTTATATTTGCTTCTTAAATTAGATGTAGGGGCTACGTGGCTACAGGGCAAAAGGGGCTACCGGGGCAGCGTGGCTGGGGGTAATGCCATATGTGCTCTTCCACTGCTACATTGACATCATGTCATAATCTGCTTAAACTGTTGTCTGGTATTTTATCACTGCTGTGGAGTTCCTTAACCTGGTGTTGCATACAAGAACTTGCAAACCAAGACCAGTATTCCTGTGCACTGCAGTTCAGAGGATGTTTGGCTCACAGGTACACCACTGGGGTCACTTATGGAGTTTGGTTTCTTTCATATACTGAGCCCACATTCGCTCAGCAACTGGAAGTGTGTTGATAGAACAGGCTAGCAAAAGCCTCGCTAGACTGAGGACAGTCTCGGGTGATTCCCCCGACATTAGCATTGGGAGGGATCTGTGTGCTGGATGTGGCCAATAGGGGTCAAAGCCGTGGCAGGTCCTGAAGATTCTCACTTGCATGGCCAGCTTCACGGCGATGTTAGTGGTGCGGCCACACTAGGCGCTGACCTGCAAGGGGGGGGCACTGATCTGGGGGGGGGGAAGCTATGTATAGCAATAACGTACAATGTAAAAGCACCTTCTGCAGAGATCCTTGTGCATCCAGCTTTTAGGCAGCAATATAAATGTCAAGATAATTCTAGTGATTAATGTTCCTGCTGGAGAGAGAGGTGGAAGTTTTGTCTAGTGGCAGTTTTGACTCACCATAATATAATTACCATGAGTGTTAATATGCCTGCTGCAAAAAACAGATCTGTATTTTATGTGGATAGTTGAGTGGAATAGTAAAGCCAGCCTCTACCAGCGCATTAAAACAAATTAAATGCATGTGAGAGAGGGGCTGTGAAGAGATAAGGGGCACTTTTGCCTAAGTGGTAGTGAGGGAATCCAAGGAGGAGTTCATATGAGGGGGGCACCAAAAAAGATTGTCGCACCAGGCACCACCAGCGCTAAAGCCAGCCCTGCTTACCTGGTGAGGTGGTGAGATCAATCTCTGGAAATTAAGCATAGCAAAACTAAACATGGAAAGGTTTCAGACAACGTCCCATTCTGAAGTATACATGTTCTTTCTTTACCAATCCTTTGGCTCAGGTGATCTATATCTAACATAAATACATAGCCACCTTTTTTTACTAGAAATTAAGTAACACGATACCCAAATAAAACAATCCATCTGATAATACTAATGCTGCAGAGTCCTGTTCAGCTGGCATGGTTTGAAATGGGTGGAACTTGGAAGTATACACTAGCAGGCTTTTGATGTTCTACAAAAAGAGGTATTGACAGGAAGTCCTACATGAAAACAGGCCAATTGTTGCATTACGTGAGCTGAAGTAAAAGCCAAAGCGTTTCGAGTGTATGCTGAGAGATTCAACTAAAATCAAACATGCAGGACATAAAACATGCCGAACACAGGGATGAACTATTTTTCAGAAAATAAATTGTACTGGTACAGAAGCGGTGTTGAAACCTTCAGTAAAAGATTCATCCAAAGATTACTTCCATAGATTGAACTCATGGAGTTTTATGAACTGTAAATCATTTTCGGAACAAAAATAAACGATATGCCTCATTTCCTCTAACCTGATTCGCCTTTTTAACCCAAAACATTGAACACAGCTTCAATGGTCTTTGATATTGATACACGAATAAAAAATAAATCCATATAAAAGCAAGAGGCCACAGTGACAGCTCCTCCATTGGGGCGTGGGAATGTTGCCCTACTGCTATCTTGCAGTGTGAGAAGGCAGAAACATAAAGTGGTAAAACTACCATTGTATGTTTTTGCTTCTCGCACTGCGAGAAAGCAGAAGTGCCTGGAGTGCCTGGTTGGGGCGGGCGGGTGGTCGGTCCTGCTCGAGGGCAGGGGGGGGAGTGGCTTTGCCCAATTTTGTGGGTACTGACTGTTTGGTCTGCCCCAGGGCTGACCAACTCAGACATGCGCGCTCTCTCTTTTTCTCTCTGTAGGCTGCTGCATGCAGCCTAAATAGAGGACATGGGCTGGCTGGGGCGCTCTCCTCTGCGCCTCACCAATCACAATGCTGCCATTGCAGCATTGGGATTGGCTTAGGGGAGCTCGAGGAGATAGGCTGCCTGCAATGCACCAGGACTCCAGAGCAGCAGGGGCTGAGGCGGCGGCCGCAGAGGAAGGTACTTTTTTTTTATGTTATATAGACTACCCCGTCAGAAAACCACCCGCCCCCCTCCCCCCGCCCCACTCCCGCGTGCGCGAACCAACTCACCTGTTTTGACGGCCGCGACAGCTCCTTTTATGTTAGGGGTTGCATATGAATGGAATTTCATTAAGGGCCGGGAGATGGGAAGTGGCTGTAAGCGGAGGGGCTAGGGGAAGATAAGCTCGGTGGCTTGCAGCGTGCCTTAGCCAAGTGAAGGCCATAACTTCGGGAGCAGTGGTTGTGTTTCATGTCCTGTAAGGATAAAAAAGAAATTTTGCGGCCCAGGGCTATAGATACATTCACTGACTGGTAAACGGCCTAGCTCATTTACATTTTTATCAATGTGACAGAAATAATTGAACATAATTCCCTACAACTGTCTTGTTGACTGACCCTACATTCTATTGCTCTTGCCAACATTTTCGCTAATCTTCCTAAAAAGATCGAATCTGAAAAATTAAATTTGCCTTTTAAATATGAAATAATGCAGAAATCGCATCACTGCCCGCTCGAGATGCGTTTTCAAAATTATGGCCAAGATTTATTATTGAATAGAGTCGCACTCTTTTGGCAGAAGCGGTGCAAATAGCAGCAGCGACTTTCTTGTGCATTAGCTGTTCTGCGTTAGGCTAGATGCGAGCAGAGCGCCAAAAAACACTTTGCCTTGCGTAGTGCGAAATCCCCAATAACATATGCAGATTGGGGTTTTCAGGACGGGAAACCAACAAACATGCATTGGCACCAGAGCTAACCCATAATATTGTAGATCTCAGCTATCCCTCTTCTCCTGTACTCAGTTTACAGACCCCTGAAGTTTGAAACTCAAGGATGATCCATAAGAGTTCGATCTTGTGATCTGCCCATCTGATGTCAGCAGTGAGGGTTTCACTGCCAGAATCACTGTGCTGAAAGAATTCGAAATATCACTAACTTCATAAGTAACCAAAATTCTTTGGGGTAAAAGTGACTTGAGTGCTCGGTGGGGGTGGGGTGGGGGTTAGGTCCTATAGAGTAACGTCATACAGTCTTGTGAGGCCACCCTCATAATGCACAGTAGGGAGGGGTTGCACCCAACTGCAGAGGCATGGATTCTCCTTCCTATGGACTGGTGGCCACGTAAATCTCTTTAAATTGATATTTCATTCGGCCTCGTTTTCATTCACTCTATACCTATCTTCTCCCTCCCCTCAAATTATCCTCTTGACTCGGTATGCCCACAGCCTCCTTTCCTTCCCCATCCTCCCGACACCATTCTGATCCTCCGCCTGGACTGCCACAATTAAGTGCGCACCCACGGGACTCAGAGGCCCAATCTGTATACCACGCCTGGTGAATCAAACATTAGCATGGATACACCTGATTCTTCTTGAGCCATCTTGCCTGTCGTACCTTCACAGCACCCTTAGCGCCCTGAGGTGGCATGGAAGCCACGCGCAGCGCTACATAAAACCAGGCTTCGAGTCGGGGTACCACGCGGGTGGACAGACATCCCCCAACTTATTTGAAGGGGTCTTAAGGGGTCCCCCCTGTGCAAAAGCCTTGCTGAGCTGGCGCTAGCGCTGTCTACGGCTCCGGGTCATGTGCTGAGCCGACAGTTCCCAAAGACAGTATGTAGGAGAGTAGGGTCTGCTATCCTATGGTCACCCCAAATTTTTGCTTTTTGCTTCACTGGTTTCTGACTTAATGTGGCTGTGGGCCTGCTAATCAGACCCACAGCCTGCTGTTCTCTCTCTAAATTACTGCCAATGCACTCTAGGTGCATTACGAATTGGAACTGGTTCACCTTATGAGCCCCTGTATAAGTGCACCCTAGGTGCCCAGGGCATAGGTGTATCCAAGGCCTACCAGGGGCTGCAGCATGTATTATGCCACCTGTGAGAAGTTGGCCTGGTATATAATGCTCACTAGTTCTAGTGATCACTTTGTACCATGCCAAGCAACCCTTATGATGATGGTTGTAATTCAACCTTGTAGACCAGTTATCCTAGTGGTAACGTGGACAAAGCAGTCTTAGGCTAAACTCTGAAAGGCATGTGAAGCCAGCTGTTATACCATACACAACCCCCTTGAATACCAAATGAAAGGGACACCACACAGATATATATATTGAAAATATATATTGATTTATTAACTATTAAAATCCCCTGGACTCTTTATGAGCACAGAAGCACAAGCGTTAAATCACAAGACAGTTTAAAATACACAAAAGTTGCACAATATGGATGAGCCCTAGGGGCCACCTAAACCATATACTAAATAAGTGGTATAAGAGATACCAGGAGGAAAGTGAAGAGGCCTAGGGCCTTGGGAATCGCTGGAGCTATTCGAGACTGGAGTTAACTAAGTCGGGAGAGGCCCACGGGACTCGGGTGCAATGTTCAAAGTGCACGCACTTTACAATACAAAGTCTATGGTGCGTAAAAAGCACAAAGTTAGAAAGTTAGGAACCTTCCGAGTGACCTACGGAGCTGAAACTTAAAACACAGGCCCTTGGGATGTGTACCAGTGCAGGAGCACCGGCGGAGCTGAGTTACCTCACCCACAGGAAGCGGGTGCACAGGGTCGAAGATGTGTCGGGTTTCGTCACGCTGGTCGATGGTGCTTGGAGCTGAAGATGCTGCAGGCGGCTCGATGAGAAGAGTTCCGGTGGATCCAAGGGTGGATCTGAAGAGTTGAAGACCTGAAAGCAGAGGGGACAGTGTTCAAAGTCACTAGCCAGTGACTACCGTGGAACCAGATTGGAACCAGGCGATGTCGGGTGCAAACAGGCGTTGTCGGGTAGCTTCTTTCTGCAGCCACGTGGATACCCGGGGTCGAGGACGTCCAGGAGTCGGTCACGAGCTGTCCCACGTAGGCTTCTCGCTGTTGGCGGTGTCGGCGACCTGATCGGAGCAAACAGGCCTTGGCAAATGCAAGCCACGCAGAAGTTGAAAGATGCTGTTCACTCGGACCAGCAAGGTCAGAGCGGGTGCTCCTTTTCACAGGAGCTTGGGTAGGTCTGGAGCAACCAGACCTGCTGTTTAAATCTTCGGGTTCGTTGCCAAGATGGCCGCTGGCCGCGTGGCTAGTGGCCGGGATGGCGCGTCGAGTGGCACAGTGCAAAAGGGCCCCACGCAGATCGTGGAGATGCTGGGGGGCTGATCTTCGGTGCAAGGGCTGCTCGGTGGTGGGGGTTCTCAGTCCCCAAAGCACAACGTCGAGGATGCCTCAGAAGCTGCGCAGTCAGCTTTACGAGTGTCTTCCAAGAGGTCCGGTCCCACGTCACTCGGTGCCTCCACGGGTCCCTTCTTTGCAGGGACTGTGGATTGGGCTCTGAGAGGTCTGGGAATCTGGTTCTTGTCGGGCTCTGGGCTCGGGCTCCGGCGGGAGGCGGCGGCAAAGCAGACGTCGAGTTGCTGGTTGGTGCCTGTGTTCACAGGGTGGTCACTCCTTGGCCACAAGGGAGATTCTTCTTCAGTCTTCTGTGCAGCAGAATGTCGAAGTCCAGTCTTCTTCTTAGTTTTAAGTTGATTTCGGGATGATCTGCTGTGCAATGGCACTGCTCCCCTTCTTATTCCAATCTAGGGGGTGGATCACCTACTAGGTCCCTCCTCTGGGAGGAACCAGGAAGGGGGGCGGTTACACCCCCTTTCCTTTGTCCAGCTCCGCGCCAGGACTGGGGCTGGAAGGCCCCAGAACCGGTTTGGGCTGGCCTATGCACGGGGACACCTTGTGTGCCCCGGGCATGTCTGATTCTATTCAGCCCTGTCCTACCCAATACACAAAATCCTGTCTGGGGTGGTGCTCGCACCTCCCAAGGCAGGAAACCCTTTGTCCAGGCCACCATCTGCCGAGTTTCGGTCAGCAGCAGGAGGCCAGACTTGTGTCTGTGGTGGCAGCGTCCATTTTGTGAAGCTGAGGCTCTGTTTAACTTTAACCGGGGTTAGGGTTACACACATGTCGTATCCCTCTAGAAGGGTGGAATGCTATCCCCGTCGCCAGAATTGGCGAGGGGATAGTATTCCAATTCGTATGACACCTTACTCGACATGTTTTGATAAAGCCAAACCAAAGATAGCATTTAACCGCGAGGATTATAATGCACTTAAGAGTATATGGTATGGCAATATCCCGGAACAGCTTAGGGAGTGGTTCCCGACAGCTGCAGACAGGCTCAGCTCATGCCAGAGCACCATCTCACATATTTCCAAGCACTCTGCCTCCAGGATTGATGAGGCCTTCCATAGGAGTGGCTGATAGGAACATATGTGTCCAGTTTAGGGTTAGGCACAGACATACTGTACCTAAGTAAGAGGTGGTTACACCGACTTACCCCAGCTGAGTGATCAGCCAGTTGTGTCAAATATGGAGGCCAGGCCAGGGGTGGCACAATACGTGCTGCAGCCCCTGGTAGGCCTTGGATACACCTAGGCCCTGGGCACCTAGGGTGCACTATTACAGGGGCTCATAAGGTGAACCAGTTCCAATTCGTAATGCACCTAGAGTGCATTGGCAGTAATTTAGAGAGAGAACAGCAGGCTGTGGGTCTGATTAGCAGGCCCACAGCCACATTAAGTCAGAAACCAGTGAAGCAAAAAGCAAAAATTTGGGGTGACCATAGGATAGCAGACCCTACTCTCCTACATAACCCCCCCCCAAACGCAGGGACATTAGACTAACCTTGACCAGTTGTGTCTTCATGTTCTAAGTGGAAGTACCTGGAGAGACCATCTGCGTTGCCATGGTCAGTCCCTGGGCGGTGCTCCACTGTAAAGTCCATCCCCTGTAGGGAAATGGACCACCTGAGTAGTTTGGGGTTTTCACCCTTCATCTGATTAAGCCATAGGAGGGGCTTATGGTCGGTCTGAATCTTGAAGTGAGTGCCAAATAAGTATGGTCTCAACTTCTTCAGGGCCCACACCACAGCAAAGGCCTCCCTCTCTATAGCTGACCAACGTTTCTCTCTGGGGGTCAGCCTTCTGCTAATGAAAGCAATGGGCTGGTCCTGGCCATCTACATTAAGCTGTGAAAGCACTGCTCCCACTCCCAACTCAGAAGCATCTGTTTGGACAATGAACTCTCTTGAGTAGTCAGGACTCCTCAGGATAGGTGCAGAGCACATGGCCTTCTTCAGGTCATCAAATGCCTTTTGACAGATTTCTGTCCACTGAACCTTTTTGGGCATCTTCTTGGATGTCAGATCATTAAGAGGAGTCACAATGGACCCATAGTTCTTAACAAACTTCCTGTAGTACCCAGTCAGGCCCAAGAAAGCTCTGACCTGAGTCTGGGTAGTTGGAGGGGACCAGTCCTTGATGGTCTGGATCTTACTCTCCAGTGGTTGAACTTGGCCTCCACCTACAAGGTGGCCCAGGTATACAACCTTGCTCTGCCCTATCTGGCACTTTGTTGCCTTGATAGTGAGGCCTGCCTTCTGCAGAGCCTCAAGCACTTCCTTCAGGTGGATCAGGTGATCCTCCCAGGTGGAGCTAAAGACAGCAATATCGTCCAGATAAGCTGCACAAAAGTCATCCAACCCAGTGAGGACTTGGTTCACCAACCTTTGGAAGGTGGCAGGTGCATTTTTCAAACCAAAGGGCATCACCACAAACTGATAATGCCCACTAGGGGTAGAAAATGCTGTTTTGGCTTTAGACTCCTCAGCTAACCTGATTTGCCAGTAGCCAGCTGTCAAGTCAAATGTGCTCAAATATTTGGCAGAAGCCAACTTGTCAATGAGCTCATCTGCCCTTGGAATAGGGTGTGCATCTGTCCTGGTGACAGCATTGAGTCCTCTGTAATCCACACAGAACCTCATCTCTCTCTTGCCATCTTTGGTGTGAGGTTTGGGGACCAGAACCACTGGGCTAGCCCAGGGGCTCTCTGAAGGCTCAATGACACCTAATTCCAGCATCTTTTGCACCTCAGTCTTTATACAGTCCCTGACGTGGTCAGGTTGCCTGTAAATTTTGCTTTTTACAGGAAGACTGTCACCAGTGTCCACCACATGTGTACACCAGTTAGTCTGACTGGGTGTCAATGAGAACATATGCCTGTATGCCTGTAGAACTTGTCTGCAGTCATGTTGCTGATGTTCAGTGAGGCTGCCACCTAAGGCCACACCATCAACTGAGCCATCCTCAGGGTTCTGAGTGAGCAGGTCTGGGAGAGGGTCACTCTCTTCCTCCTGTCCCTCATCTGTAGCCATGAGCAAGCCCATGTCTGCCCTGCTGACATATGCCTTCAATCTGTTCACATGGAGCACCCTGTGGGGGCTCCTGGGAGTTCCTAGGTCCACCAAGTAGGTAACCTCTCCCTTCTTTTCCAGAATTGTATGGGGTCCAGACCACTTGTCTTGGAGTGCTGCTGGGGCCACTGGCTCCAACACCCATACCTTCTGTCCAGGCTGAAATTCAACAAGGACAGCCTTTTGGTCATGCCAAGCTTTTTGTAATTCTTGGCTAGCCTCAAGGTTTTTGGATGCCTTCTCCATGTACTCTGCCATCCTGGAGCGGAGACCAAGTACATAGTCCACTATGTCCTGTTTAGGCTTTTTGAGAGGTAACTCCCATCCTTCCTTCACAAGACACAGGGGTCCTCTTACAGGGTGCCCAAACAGCAATTCAAAGGGGCTGAAGCCAACCCCCTTTTGAGGGACCTCCCTGTAAGCGAACAAAAGGCAGGGCAGAAGGATGTCCCATCTTCGCCTGAGCTTTTCAGGTAATCCTTTAATCATGCCCTTTAGGGTCTTGTTAAATCTCTCAACAAGCCCATTGCATTGTGGGTGATAAGGGGTGGTGAACTTGTAGTTGACACCACATTCCTTCCACATAGCTGTCAAATATCCAGACATGAAGTTGGTACCTCTATCTGATATTACCTCCTTAGGAAACCCCACTCTGGAGAAAACTCCAAGTAAGGCCCTGGCCACAACAGGAGCTGTTGTGGTCCTAAGGGGAATTGCCTCTGGGTACCTGGTGGCATGATCCACTACCACCAGTATGAATCTGTGCCCAGATGCTGTAGGGGGATCCATTGGTCCAACAATATCAATCCCCACTCTTTCAAAGGGAACCCCCACCACAGGTAGTGGTATCAGGGGGGCCTTTGTTGTTCCACCTGCTTTACCACTGGCTTGGCAGGTTTCACAGGAGCGACAAAACTCCTTGGTGTCTTCAGACATGTGAGGCCAGTGAAAGTGAGGGACAAGCCTGTCCCAAGTCTTGTTCTGGCCTAGGTGTCCTGCTAAAGGAATATCATGAGCCAAGGTGAGTAGGAAGCCCCTAAATTGCAGAGGTATAACCAACCTCCTGGTAGCACCAGGCTTGGGGTCTCTAGCCTCTGAATAAAGGAGTCCATCGTCCCAATATACTTTATGGGCACCTTGAGCATTCCCAGCAGCCTCAGCAGCAGCCTGCTGTCTGAGGGGTTCAAGAGAAGGACAGGATAACTGAGCCTGCCCCAAGTCTGCCCTAGAAGGTCCCCCTGCCCCCAGAAACTCAACCTGATCAGGTTCAAGTTCTTCAGGGACAGTTCCTTCAGGGGTCTCAAGATCAGTTTCCTGTGAAGCCTGATCCTCACTTGTAGGCAGTTGGGAAGGCGCAGCCTTAACCCTCCTGTTCTTCTTCTTGGGAGGTACTTGGTCCATTGTTCCAGGATCCAAGACCTGAGGTTCAGAGAGGCACTTTTTGGCCTGTGACCTGGTCACAGCAAGGACATGTGATGATATCCCTAACATCTCTGCATGAGTCCTGTACTCAACTTCTGACCATAGAGAGTTCTCCAGGTCATTGCCCAACAAACATTCTACTGGGAGATCAGCACTAACCACAACTTTCTTTAGGCCAGTTACCCCTCCCCAGGAAAAGTTAACAAGTGCCACACTATGTGTAGTAGTGACATTGCTGGCATTGGTCACCAGGTAATCATCGCCTGGCATGTATTGTCCAGGGTCCACAAAGTTAGGTGTCACCATAGTGACACTGGCACATGTGTCCCTGTAAGCTTGAGCCACTTTGTTGTTAATCAAAGGTGTCTGTCTGTATTTGCCCAGGTTACTGGGACTTATGTCAGGGGTCAAATCTATGTCCCCTTCACAAACCAGAACAGCCTGTGTAAGAGTTCTGACTAGGTCAGAATCTCCTTCAGTTCCCAAAGTGATTCCCACTAAACCCTTGGCTTGAGGACCAACACTGCTAACTGTACTAGTGGGTGCAGGTGCCTTAGGGGCTGCAGTGCTGGGGGCTCCACCCTTTTTACACTCACTTGTCCAGTGAGAGGTGTTCTTACAAGTTTTACACCAGGGTTTCTTCTGACCTTCTTTCTTCTTCTTCTTGGAAGTTTGGGACCCACCCTCTGTCTCAGTTTGGGGCCCTGTTGAAGACTTCTGGTCTTTAGTTTTCTGCTCCCCACCCTTCTGGTCTGTTTTCTTCTGGTCACCACCCTGGTTCTGGTTCTGGTTCTTTTGCTTAACTCTGGTTCTTACCCATTTATCTGCCCTCTTTCCCAATTCTTGGGGAGAGGTCAAATCTGAGTCAACCAAATGTTGATGCAACTGCTGGTTCTGACAATTATTTAAAATTTGTTCTCTCATCAGCAAATTATACAATCCTTCATAGTCTGTAACCTTGCTTCCCAGCAACCATCCCTCCAGAGCCTTAGTGGCACACTCAACAAATTCAGACCAGTCCTGAGTCTGTGTCTTCTGGGTATCTCTGAACATTAACCTGTACTGTTCAGTGGTTAAGCCTAACCCATCAATCAGAGCACTCTTCAGGACCAGGTAGTTTCTAGAATCCCCATCACTAACTGTGAGGAGTCTGTCTCGGCCTCTACCTTCAAAGGAGAGCCACAAGATTGCTGCCCACTGCTCCTGAGGGATCTGCTGTACTCTGCAGGCTCTCTCCATTGCAGTAATCCATTTATGGATGTCATCCCCAGCTTTGTAGGGGGGCACAATCTTACTCAGGTTTCTATTATCAAAAGACCTGTCTTTATCCTTGTGGATATTGCTGCCACCAGTGGGTTCTATTACCCCACTCTCTCTAGGCTGTCTTGCTCTAGCAAGTTTCTCTTGGGCCAGGGCAATCTCTAACTCTTGTCTCTGGACTCTCAATTCAGCCTCTCTAATTTGAGATTCTCTCAATTTGGTCTCATGTTCCCTTCTCTGAGGGCTAGTCATCCTCCTTCTGGAGTGACCATGAGAACCTCTAGAAGCATAGGAGTTGTCAGAGTCACCTGAGTGAATCCTTCTCCTCCTAGGCTCCTGGTTAAGTCCACCTGAGGGTCTGAATGGGTTGTTACCTGATTCATTCCCAAGTTGACTTAAGTTAGCCTGGTTCAGTCTACTGACCAGCACCTGACTATCTCTGTCATCATCTGACTCACTGCTTTCCACCTCCTCCCCCTCTTCTTCTTCCTCTTCCTCTACATCTACTTGAGGAGCTCCAGTGATGGAGGCATCCTCATCTACTAGGATGATAGGGGCAGGGGGGTCTACAGTGTCATCCTCTGAAGGATGGCCTCCTTCAGCATTCCCTGTGGGGTTTGCTTTAGAGGTCTTTAGAGCTTCAGACTGATCCAAAAGCTCTCTTAGGTGGTCTGCAGTAGGGGAAGGCCCTGTCTTCAGACCCCTTAAGACACAAAGCTGTCTTAATTCCTTAAAGGGAAAAATAGCAAATTTGGATGGTGCCCTTGGAGGGTCACTCTCAACAGAGACATTCCCAGTGGAACCCTCTGCTCCAGACATTGCTCTAGTGTGGGTGGATGTGTTGCAATCTACCTACACTGGTGTTTACCTACTAAACCTATCTAGTAGTTGTAGCTAGGGTGTGCTACTCCCTTTGCTCTACAACAACTAAGTTCAGTAGAACTTAAGTATACTAGTCTTGTTTTATATGTACCTAGCAGGTACCTGTATGATCTTTCAAATGATAATCTCAAAGATTGTAATGGTAAAACAACAGCAAGCTCAGATCCCAATCCGCTGCTCACCAATGTGAGAAGTTGGCCTGGTATATAATGCTCACTAGTTCTAGTGATCACTTTGTACCATGCCAAGCAACCCTTATGATGATGGTTGTAATTCAACCTTGTAGACCAGTTATCCTAGTGGTAACGTGGACAAAGCAGTCTTAGGCTAAACTCTGAAAGGCATGTGAAGCCAGCTGTTATACCATACACAACCCCCTTGAATACCAAATGAAAGGGACACCACACAGATATATATATTGAAAATATATATTGATTTATTAACTATTAAAATCCCCTGGACTCTTTATGAGCACAGAAGCACAAGCGTTAAATCACAAGACAGTTTAAAATACACAAAAGTTGCACAATATGGATGAGCCCTAGGGGCCACCTAAACCATATACTAAATAAGTGGTATAAGAGATACCAGGAGGAAAGTGAAGAGGCCTAGGGCCTTGGGAATCGCTGGAGCTATTCGAGACTGGAGTTAACTAAGTCGGGAGAGGCCCACGGGACTCGGGTGCAATGTTCAAAGTGCACGCACTTTACAATACAAAGTCTATGGTGCGTAAAAAGCACAAAGTTAGAAAGTTAGGAACCTTCCGAGTGACCTACGGAGCTGAAACTTAAAACACAGGCCCTTGGGATGTGTACCAGTGCAGGAGCACCGGCGGAGCTGAGTTACCTCACCCACAGGAAGCGGGTGCACAGGGTCGAAGATGTGTCGGGTTTCGTCACGCTGGTCGATGGTGCTTGGAGCTGAAGATGCTGCAGGCGGCTCGATGAGAAGAGTTCCGGTGGATCCAAGGGTGGATCTGAAGAGTTGAAGACCTGAAAGCAGAGGGGACAGTGTTCAAAGTCACTAGCCAGTGACTACCGTGGAACCAGATTGGAACCAGGCGATGTCGGGTGCAAACAGGCGTTGTCGGGTAGCTTCTTTCTGCAGCCACGTGGATACCCGGGGTCGAGGACGTCCAGGAGTCGGTCACGAGCTGTCCCACGTAGGCTTCTCGCTGTTGGCGGTGTCGGCGACCTGATTGGAGCAAACAGGCCTTGGCAAATGCAAGCCACGCAGAAGTTGAAAGATGCTGTTCACTCGGACCAGCAAGGTCAGAGCGGGTGCTCCTTTTCACAGGAGCTTGGGTAGGTCTGGAGCAACCAGACCTGCTGTTTAAATCTTCGGGTTCGTCGCCAAGATGGCCGCTGGCCGCGTGGCTAGTGGCCGGGATGGCGCGTCGAGTGGCACAGTGCAAAAGGGCCCCACGCAGATCGTGGAGATGCTGGGGGGCTGATCTTCGGTGCAAGGGCTGCTCGGTGGTGGGGGTTCTCAGTCCCCAAAGCACAACGTCGAGGATGCCTCAGAAGCTGCGCAGTCAGCTTTACGAGTGTCTTCCAAGAGGTCCGGTCCCACGTCACTCGGTGCCTCCACGGGTCCCTTCTTTGCAGGGACTGTGGATCGGGCTCTGAGAGGTCTGGGAATCTGGTTCTTGTCGGGCTCTGGGCTCGGGCTCCGGCGGGAGGCGGCGGCAAAGCAGACGTCGAGTTGCTGGTTGGTGCCTGTGTTCACAGGGTGGTCACTCCTTGGCCACAAGGGAGATTCTTCTTCAGTCTTCTGTGCAGCAGAATGTCGAAGTCCAGTCTTCTTCTTAGTTTTAAGTTGATTTCGGGATGATCTGCTGTGCAATGGCACTGCTCCCCTTCTTATTCCAATCTAGGGGGTGGATCACCTACTAGGTCCCTCCTCTGGGAGGAACCAGGAAGGGGGGCGGTTACACCCCCTTTCCTTTGTCCAGCTCCGCGCCAGGACTGGGGCTGGAAGGCCCCAGAACCGGTTTGGGCTGGCCTATGCACGGGGACACCTTGTGTGCCCCGGGCATGTCTGATTCTATTCAGCCCTGTCCTACCCAATACACAAAATCCTGTCTGGGGTGGTGCTCGCACCTCCCAAGGCAGGAAACCCTTTGTCCAGGCCACCATCTGCCGAGTTTCGGTCAGCAGCAGGAGGCCAGACTTGTGTCTGTGGTGGCAGCGTCCATTTTGTGAAGCTGAGGCTCTGTTTAACTTTAACCGGGGTTAGGGTTACACACATGTCGTATCCCTCTAGAAGGGTGGAATGCTATCCCCGTCGCCAGAATTGGCGAGGGGATAGTATTCCAATTCGTATGACACCTTACTCGACATGTTTTGATAAAGCCAAACCAAAGATAGCATTTAACCGCGAGGATTATAATGCACTTAAGAGTATATGGTATGGCAATATCCCGGAACAGCTTAGGGAGTGGTTCCCGACAGCTGCAGACAGGCTCAGCTCATGCCAGAGCACCATCTCACATATTTCCAAGCACTCTGCCTCCAGGATTGATGAGGCCTTCCATAGGAGTGGCTGATAGGAACATATGTGTCCAGTTTAGGGTTAGGCACAGACATACTGTACCTAAGTAAGAGGTGGTTACACCGACTTACCCCAGCTGAGTGATCAGCCAGTTGTGTCAAATATGGAGGCCAGGCCAGGGGTGGCACAATACGTGCTGCAGCCCCTGGTAGGCCTTGGATACACCTAGGCCCTGGGCACCTAGGGTGCACTATTACAGGGGCTCATAAGGTGAACCAGTTCCAATTCGTAATGCACCTAGAGTGCATTGGCAGTAATTTAGAGAGAGAACAGCAGGCTGTGGGTCTGATTAGCAGGCCCACAGCCACATTAAGTCAGAAACCAGTGAAGCAAAAAGCAAAAATTTGGGGTGACCATAGGATAGCAGACCCTACTCTCCTACACCACCCCTGGCCTGGCCTCCATATTTGACACAACTGGCTGATCACTCAGCTGGGGTAAGTCGGTGTAACCACCTCTTACTTAGGTACAGTATGTCTGTGCCTAACCCTAAACTGGACACATATGTTCCTATCAGCCACTCCTATGGAAGGCCTCATCAATCCTGGAGGCAGAGTGCTTGGAAATATGTGAGATAGTGCTCTGGCATGAGCTGAGCCTGTCTGCAGCTGTCGGGAACCACTCCCTAAGCTGTTCCGGGATATTGCCATACCATATACTCTTAAGTGCATTATAATCCTCGCGGTTAAATGCTATCTTTGGTTTGGCTTTATCAAAACATGTCGAGTAAGGTGTCATACGAATTGGAATACTATCCCCTCGCCAATTCTGGCGACGGGGATAGCATTCCACCCTTCTAGAGGGACACGACATGTATGTAGCCTTAACCCCGGTTAAAGTTAAACAGAGCCTCAGCTTCACAAAATGGACGCTGCCACCACAGACACAAGTCTGGCCTCCTGCTGCTGACCGAAACTCGGCAGATGGTGGCCTGGACAAAGGGTTTCCTGCCTTGGGAGGTGCGAGCACCACCCCAGACAGGATTTTGTGTATTGGGTAGGACAGGGCTGAATAGAATCAGACATGCCCGGGGCACACAAGGTGTCCCCGTGCATAGGCCAGCCCAAACCGGTTCTGGGGCCTTCCAGCCCCAGTCCTGGCGCGGAGCTGGACAAAGGAAAGGGGGTGTAACCGCCCCCCTTCCTGGTTCCTCCCAGAGGAGGGACCTAGTAGGTGATCCACCCCCTAGATTGGGAATAAGAGGGGGAGCAGTGCCATTGCACAGCAGATCATCCCGAAATCAACTTTAAACTAAGAAGACGACTGGACTTCGACATTCTGCTGCACAGAAGACTGAAGAAGAATCTCCCTTGTGGCCAAGGAGTGACCACCCTGTGAACACAGGTACCAACCAGCAACTCGACGTCTGCTTTGCCGCCGCCTCCCGCCGGAGCCCGAGCCCAGAGCCCGACAAGAACCAGATTCCCAGACCTCTCAGAGCCCGATCCACAGTCCCTGCGAAGAAGGGACCCGTGGAGGCACCGAGTGACGTGGGACCAGACCTCTTGAAAGACACCCGAAAAGCTGACTGCGCAGCTTCTGAGGCATCCTCGACGTTGTGCTTTGGGGATTGAGAACCCCCACCACCGAGCAGCCCTTGCACCGAAGATCAGCCCTCCAGCATCTCCACGATCTGCGTGGGGCCCTTTTGCATTGTGCCACTCGACGCGCCATCCCGGCCACTAGCCACGTGGTCAGCGGCCATCTTGGCGACGAACCCGAAGATTTAAACAGCAGGTCTGGTTGCTCCAGACCTACCCAAGCTCCTGTGAAAAGGAGCACCCGCTCTGACCTTGCTGGTCCGAGTGAACAGCATCTTTCAACTTCTGCGTGGCTTGCATTTGCCAAGGCCTGTTTGCTCCGATCAGGTCGCCGACACCGCCAACAGCGAGAAGCCTACGTGGGACAGCTCGTGACCGACTCCTGGACGTCCTCGACCCCGGGTATCCACGTGGCTGCAGAAAGAAGCTACCCGACAACGCCTGTTTGCACCCGACATCGCCTGGTTCCAATCTGGTTCCACGGTAGTCACTGGCTAGTGACTTTGAACACTGTCCCCTCTGCTTTCAGGTCTTCACATCTTCAGATCCACCCTTGGATCCACCGGAACTCTTCTCATCGAGCCGCCTGCAGCATCTTCAGCTCCAAGCACCATCGACCAGCGTGACGAAACCCGACACAACTTCGACCCTGTGCACCTGCTTCCTGTGGGTGAGGTAACTCAGCTCCGCCGGTGCTCCTGCACTGGTACACATCCCAAGGGCCTGTGTTTTAAGTTTCAGCTCCGTAGGTCACTCGGAAGGTTCCTAACTTTCTAACTTTGTACTTTTTACGCACCATAGACTTTGTATTGGAAAGTGCGTGCACTTTGAACACTGCACCCGAGTCCCGTGGGCCTCTCCCGACTTAGTTAACTCCAGTCTCGAATAGCTCCAGCGATTCCCAAGGCCCTAGGCCTCTTCACTTTCCTCCTGGTATCCCTTATACCACTTTCTTAGTATATGGTTTAGGTGGCCCCTAGGGCTCATCCATATTGTGCAACTTTTGTGTATTTTAAACTGTCTTGTGATTTAACGCTTGTGCTTCTGTGCTCATAAAGAGTCCAGGGGATTTTAATAGTTAATAAATCAATATATATTTTCAATATATATCTGTGTGGTGTCCCTTTCATTTGGTATTCAAGGGGGTTGTGTATGGTATAACAGCTGGCTTCACATGCCTTTCAGAGTTTAGCCTAAGACTGCTTTGTCCACGTTACCACTAGGATAACTGGTCTACAAGGTTGAATTACAACCATCATCATAAGGGTTGCTTGGCATGGTACAAAGTGATCACTAGAACTAGTGAGCATTATATACCAGGCCAACTTCTCACATTGGTGAGCAGCGGATTGGGATCTGAGCTTGCTGTTGTTTTACCATTACAATCTTTGAGATTATCATCTGAAAGATCACACAGGTACCTGCTAGGTACATATAAAACAAGACTAGTATACTTAAGTTCTACTGAACTTAGTTGTTGTAGAGCAAAGGGAGTAGCACACCCTAGCTACAACTACTAGATAGGTTTAGTAGGTAAACACCAGTGTAGGTAGATTGCAACACATCCACCCACACTAGAGCAATGTCTGGAACAGAGGGGTCCAGTGGACTTACTCCTGTTGATAGTGACCCTCCAAGGGCACCATCCCAGTTTGCTATTTTTCCTTTTAAGGAATTAAGACAGCTTTGTGTCTTAAGGGGTCTGAAGACAGGGCCTTCCCCTACTACAGACCACCTAAGAGAGCTCTTGGATCAGTCTGAGGCTCTAAAGACCTCTAAAGCAAACCCCACAGGGAATGCTGAAGGAGGCCATCCTTCAGAGGATGACACTGTAGACACCCCTGCCCCTATCATCCTAGTAGATGAGGAAGCCTCCACCACTGGAGCTCCTCAAGTATATGTAGAGGAAGAGGAAGAAGAAGAGGAGGAGGAGGTGGAAAGCAGTGAGTCAGATGATGACAGAGATAGTCAGGTGCTGGTCAGTAGACTGAACCAGGCTAACTTAAGTCAACTTGGGAATGAATCAGGTAACAACCCATTCAGACCCTCAGGTGGACTTAACCAGGGCCATAGGAGGAGGAGGCATCACTCAGGTGAATCCAATACCTCCCATGTCTCTAGAGGCTCTCATGGTCACTCCAGAAAGGAGATGACTAGCCCTCAGAGAAGGGAACATGAGGCCAAAATGAGAGAGGCTGAGCTTAGGATCCAGAGGCAAGAGTTAGAGGTTGCCCTGGCTAAGGAGAAACTTGCTAGAGCAAGACAGCCTAGAGAGAGTGGGGTAATAGAACCCACTGGTGGCAGCAATATCCACAAGGATAAAGACAGGTCTTTTGATAATAGAAACCTGAGTAAGATTGTGCCCCCCTACAAAGCTGGGGATGATATCCATAAATGGATTACTGCAATGGAGAGAGCCTGCAGAGTACAGCAGATCCCTCAGGAGCAGTGGGCAGCAATCTTGTGGCTCTCCTTTGAAGGTAGAGGCCGAGACAGACTCCTCACAGTTAGTGATGGGGATTCTAGAAACTACCTGGTCCTGAAGAGTGCTCTGATTGATGGGTTAGGCTTAACCACTGAACAGTACAGGTTAATGTTCAGAGATACCCAGAAGACACAGACTCAGGACTGGTCTGAATTTGTTGAGTGTGCCACTAAGGCTCTGGAGGGATGGTTGCTGGGAAGCAAGGTTACAGACTATGAAGGATTGTATAATTTGCTGATGAGAGAACAAATTTTAAATAATTGTCAGAACCAGCAGTTGCATCAACATTTGGTTGACTCAGATTTGACCTCTCCCCAAGAATTGGGAAAGAGGGCAGATAAATGGGTAAGAACCAGAGTTAAGCAAAAGAACCAGAACCAGAACCAGGGTGGTGACCAGAAGAAAACAGACCAGAAGGGTGGGGAGCAGAAAGCTAAAGACCAGAAGTCTTCAACAGGGCCCCAAACTGAGACAGAGGGTGGGTCCCAAACTTCCAAGAAGAAGAAGAAAGAAGGTCAGAAGAAACCCTGGTGTAAAACTTGTAAGAACACCTCTCACTGGACAAGTGAGTGTAAAAAGGGTGGAGCCCCCAGCACTGCAGCCCCTAAGGCACCTGCACCCACTAGTACAGCTAGCAGTGCTGGTCCTCAGGCCAAGGGTTTAGTGGGAATCACTTTGGGAACTGAAGGAGATTCTGACCTAGTCAGAACTCTTACACAGGCTGTTCTGGTTTGTGAAGGGGACATAGATTTGACCCCTGACATAAGTCCCAGTAACCTGGGCAAATACAGACAGACACCTTTGATTAACAACAAAGTGGCTCAAGCTTACAGGGACACATGTGCCAGTGTCACTATGGTGACACCTAACTTTGTGGACCCTGGACAATACATGCCAGGCGATGATTACCTGGTGACCAATGCCAGCAATGTCACTACTACACATAGTGTGGCACTTGTTAACTTTTCCTGGGGAGGGGTAACTGGCCTAAAGAAAGTTGTGGTTAGTGCTGATCTCCCAGTAGAATGTTTGTTGGGCAATGACCTGGAGAACTCTCTATGGTCAGAAGTTGAGTACAGGACTCATGCAGAGATGTTAGGGATATCATCACATGTCCTTGCTGTGACCAGGTCACAGGCCAAAAAGTGCCTCTCTGAACCTCAGGTCTTGGATCCTGGAACAATGGACCAAGTACCTCCCAAGAAGAAGAACAGGAGGGTTAAGGCTGCGCCTTCCCAACTGCCTACAAGTGAGGATCAGGCTTCACAGGAAACTGATCTTGAGACCCCTGAAGGAACTGTCCCTGAAGAACTTGAACCTGATCAGGTTGAGTTTCTGGGGACAGGGGGACCTTCTAGGGCAGACTTGGGGCAGGCTCAGTTAACCTGTCCTTCTCTTGAACCCCTCAGACAGCAGGCTGCTGCTGAGGCTGCTGGGAATGCTCAAGGTGCCCATAAAGTATATTGGGACGATGGACTCCTTTATTCAGAGGCTAGAGACCCCAAGCCTGGTGCTACCAGGAGGTTGGTTATACCTCTGCAATTTAGGGGCTTCCTACTCACCTTGGCCCATGATATTCCTTTAGCAGGACACCTAGGCCAGAACAAGACTTGGGACAGGCTTGTCCCTCACTTTCACTGGCCTCACATGTCTGAAGACACCAAGGAGTTTTGTCGCTCCTGTGAAACCTGCCAAGCCAGTGGTAAAGCAGGTGGAACAACAAAGGCCCCCCTGATACCATTACCTGTGGTGGGGGTTCCCTTTGAGAGAGTGGGGATTGATATTGTTGGTCCAATGGATCCCCCTACAGCATCTGGGCACAGATTCATACTGGTGGTAGTGGATCATGCCACCAGGTACCCAGAGGCAATTCCCCTTAGGACCACAACAGCTCCTGTTGTGGCCAGGGCCTTACTTGGAGTTTTCTCCAGAGTGGGGTTTCCTAAGGAGGTAATATCAGATAGAGGTACCAACTTCATGTCTGGATATTTGACAGCTATGTGGAAGGAATGTGGTGTCAACTACAAGTTCACCACCCCTTATCACCCACAATGCAATGGGCTTGTTGAGAGATTTAACAAGACCCTAAAGGGCATGATTAAAGGATTACCTGAAAAGCTCAGGCGAAGATGGGACATCCTTCTGCCCTGCCTTTTGTTCGCTTACAGAGAGGTCCCGCAAAAGGGGGTTGGCTTCAGCCCCTTTGAATTGTTGTTTGGGCACCCTGTAAGAGGACCCCTGTGTCTTGTGAAGGAAGGATGGGAGTTACCTCTCAAAAAGCCTAAACAGGACATAGTGGACTATGTACTTGGTCTCCGCTCCAGGATGGCAGAGTACATGGAAAAGGCATCTAAAAACCTTGAGGCTAGCCAAGAATTACAAAAAGCTTGGCATGACCAAAAGGCTGTCCTTGCTGAATTTCAGCCTGGACAGAAGGTATGGGTGTTGGAGCCAGTGGCCCCAGCAGCACTCCAAGACAAGTGGTCTGGACCCCATACAATTCTGGAAAAGAAGGGAGAGGTTACCTACTTGGTGGACCTAGGAACTCCCAGGAGCCCCCACAGGGTGCTCCATGTGAACAGATTGAAGGCATATGTCAGCAGGGCAGACATGGGCTTGCTCATGGCTACAGATGAGGGACAGGAGGAAGAGAGTGACCCTCTCCCAGACCTGCTCACTCAGAACCCTGAGGATGGCTCAGTTGATGGTGTGGCCTTAGGTGGCAGCCTCACTGAACATCAGCAACATGACTGCAGACAAGTTCTACAGGCATACAGGCATATGTTCTCATTGACACCCAGTCAGACTAACTGGTGTACACATGTGGTGGACACTGGTGACAGTCTTCCTGTAAAAAGCAAAATTTACAGGCAACCTGACCACGTCAGGGACTGTATAAAGACTGAGGTGCAAAAGATGCTGGAATTAGGTGTCATTGAGCCTTCAGAGAGCCCCTGGGCTAGCCCAGTGGTTCTGGTCCCCAAACCTCACACCAAAGATGGCAAGAGAGAGATGAGGTTCTGTGTGGATTACAGAGGACTCAATGCTGTCACCAGGACAGATGCACACCCTATTCCAAGGGCAGATGAGCTCATTGACAAGTTGGCTTCTGCCAAATATTTGAGCACATTTGACTTGACAGCTGGCTACTGGCAAATCAGGTTAGCTGAGGAGTCTAAAGCCAAAACAGCATTTTCTACCCCTAGTGGGCATTATCAGTTTGTGGTGATGCCCTTTGGTTTGAAAAATGCACCTGCCACCTTCCAAAGGTTGGTGAACCAAGTCCTCACTGGGTTGGATGACTTTTGTGCAGCTTATCTGGACGATATTGCTGTCTTTAGCTCCACCTGGGAGGATCACCTGATCCACCTGAAGGAAGTGCTTGAGGCTCTGCAGAAGGCAGGCCTCACTATCAAGGCAACAAAGTGCCAGATAGGGCAGAGCAAGGTTGTATACCTGGGCCACCTTGTAGGTGGAGGCCAAGTTCAACCACTGGAGAGTAAGATCCAGACCATCAAGGACTGGTCCCCTCCAACTACCCAGACTCAGGTCAGAGCTTTCTTGGGCCTGACTGGGTACTACAGGAAGTTTGTTAAGAACTATGGGTCCATTGTGACTCCTCTTAATGATCTGACATCCAAGAAGATGCCCAAAAAGGTTCAGTGGACAGAAATCTGTCAAAAGGCATTTGATGACCTGAAGAAGGCCATGTGCTCTGCACCTATCCTGAAGAGTCCTGACTACTCGAGAGAGTTCATTGTCCAAACAGATGCTTCTGAGTTGGGAGTGGGAGCAGTGCTTTCACAGCTCAATGTAGATGGCCAGGACCAGCCCATTGCTTTCATTAGCAGAAGGCTGACCCCCAGAGAGAAACGTTGGTCAGCTATAGAGAGGGAGGCCTTTGCTGTGGTGTGGGCCCTGAAGAAGTTGAGGCCATACTTATTTGGTACTCACTTCAAGATTCAGACCGACCATAAGCCCCTCCTATGGCTTAATCAGATGAAGGGTGAAAACCCCAAACTACTCAGGTGGTCCATTTCCCTACAGGGGATGGACTTTACAGTGGAGCACCGCCCAGGGACTGACCATGGCAACGCAGATGGTCTCTCCAGGTACTTCCACTTAGAACATGAAGACACAACTGGTCAAGGTTAGTCTAATGTCCCTGCGTTTGGGGGGGGGGGGGTTATGTAGGAGAGTAGGGTCTGCTATCCTATGGTCACCCCAAATTTTTGCTTTTTGCTTCACTGGTTTCTGACTTAATGTGGCTGTGGGCCTGCTAATCAGACCCACAGCCTGCTGTTCTCTCTCTAAATTACTGCCAATGCACTCTAGGTGCATTACGAATTGGAACTGGTTCACCTTATGAGCCCCTGTATAAGTGCACCCTAGGTGCCCAGGGCATAGGTGTATCCAAGGCCTACCAGGGGCTGCAGCATGTATTATGCCACCCCTGGCCTGGCCTCCATATTTGACACAACTGGCTGATCACTCAGCTGGGGTAAGTCGGTGTAACCACCTCTTACTTAGGTACAGTATGTCTGTGCCTAACCCTAAACTGGACACATATGTTCCTATCAGCCACTCCTATGGAAGGCCTCATCAATCCTGGAGGCAGAGTGCTTGGAAATATGTGAGATAGTGCTCTGGCATGAGCTGAGCCTGTCTGCAGCTGTCGGGAACCACTCCCTAAGCTGTTCCGGGATATTGCCATACCATATACTCTTAAGTGCATTATAATCCTCGCGGTTAAATGCTATCTTTGGTTTGGCTTTATCAAAACATGTCGAGTAAGGTGTCATACGAATTGGAATACTATCCCCTCGCCAATTCTGGCGACGGGGATAGCATTCCACCCTTCTAGAGGGACACGACATGTATGTAGCCTTAACCCCGGTTAAAGTTAAACAGAGCCTCAGCTTCACAAAATGGACGCTGCCACCACAGACACAAGTCTGGCCTCCTGCTGCTGACCGAAACTCGGCAGATGGTGGCCTGGACAAAGGGTTTCCTGCCTTGGGAGGTGCGAGCACCACCCCAGACAGGATTTTGTGTATTGGGTAGGACAGGGCTGAATAGAATCAGACATGCCCGGGGCACACAAGGTGTCCCCGTGCATAGGCCAGCCCAAACCGGTTCTGGGGCCTTCCAGCCCCAGTCCTGGCGCGGAGCTGGACAAAGGAAAGGGGGTGTAACCGCCCCCCTTCCTGGTTCCTCCCAGAGGAGGGACCTAGTAGGTGATCCACCCCCTAGATTGGGAATAAGAGGGGGAGCAGTGCCATTGCACAGCAGATCATCCCGAAATCAACTTTAAACTAAGAAGACGACTGGACTTCGACATTCTGCTGCACAGAAGACTGAAGAAGAATCTCCCTTGTGGCCAAGGAGTGACCACCCTGTGAACACAGGTACCAACCAGCAACTCGACGTCTGCTTTGCCGCCGCCTCCCGCCGGAGCCCGAGCCCAGAGCCCGACAAGAACCAGATTCCCAGACCTCTCAGAGCCCGATCCACAGTCCCTGCGAAGAAGGGACCCGTGGAGGCACCGAGTGACGTGGGACCGGACCTCTTGGAAGACACCCGAAAAGCTGACTGCGCAGCTTCTGAGGCATCCTCGACGTTGTGCTTTGGGGATTGAGAACCCCCACCACCGAGCAGCCCTTGCACCGAAGATCAGCCCTCCAGCATCTCCACGATCTGCGTGGGGCCCTTTTGCATTGTGCCACTCGACGCGCCATCCCGGCCACTAGCCACGTGGTCAGCGGCCATCTTGGCGACGAACCCGAAGATTTAAACAGCAGGTCTGGTTGCTCCAGACCTACCCAAGCTCCTGTGAAAAGGAGCACCCGCTCTGACCTTGCTGGTCCGAGTGAACAGCATCTTTCAACTTCTGCGTGGCTTGCATTTGCCAAGGCCTGTTTGCTCCGATCAGGTCGCCGACACCGCCAACAGCGAGAAGCCTACGTGGGACAGCTCGTGACCGACTCCTGGACGTCCTCGACCCCGGGTATCCACGTGGCTGCAGAAAGAAGCTACCCGACAACGCCTGTTTGCACCCGACATCGCCTGGTTCCAATCTGGTTCCACGGTAGTCACTGGCTAGTGACTTTGAACACTGTCCCCTCTGCTTTCAGGTCTTCACATCTTCAGATCCACCCTTGGATCCACCGGAACTCTTCTCATCGAGCCGCCTGCAGCATCTTCAGCTCCAAGCACCATCGACCAGCGTGACGAAACCCGACACAACTTCGACCCTGTGCACCCGCTTCCTGTGGGTGAGGTAACTCAGCTCCGCCGGTGCTCCTGCACTGGTACACATCCCAAGGGCCTGTGTTTTAAGTTTCAGCTCCGTAGGTCACTCGGAAGGTTCCTAACTTTCTAACTTTGTACTTTTTACGCACCATAGACTTTGTATTGGAAAGTGCGTGCACTTTGAACACTGCACCCGAGTCCCGTGGGCCTCTCCCGACTTAGTTAACTCCAGTCTCGAATAGCTCCAGCGATTCCCAAGGCCCTAGGCCTCTTCACTTTCCTCCTGGTATCCCTTATACCACTTTCTTAGTATATGGTTTAGGTGGCCCCTAGGGCTCATCCATATTGTGCAACTTTTGTGTATTTTAAACTGTCTTGTGATTTAACGCTTGTGCTTCTGTGCTCATAAAGAGTCCAGGGGATTTTAATAGTTAATAAATCAATATATATTTTCAATATATATCTGTGTGGTGTCCCTTTCATTTGGTATTCAAGGGGGTTGTGTATGGTATAACAGCTGGCTTCACATGCCTTTCAGAGTTTAGCCTAAGACTGCTTTGTCCACGTTACCACTAGGATAACTGGTCTACAAGGTTGAATTACAACCATCATCATAAGGGTTGCTTGGCATGGTACAAAGTGATCACTAGAACTAGTGAGCATTATATACCAGGCCAACTTCTCACACAGTATAATTAAGGCCCCAGGCAGGGCGCCTCCACTCCAGCAAGTGAGCCATTACCGACACAGGCCGCCCCCCCGGCAAGCCCATTCAGTGATACGTCATGGCTGGAGTCAGGTTACAAAAGCACAAACAGCCCCTCCAAAAGCTCCTCGAGTGCGATTCTGAGCCTCGCCCCGCCTCTCTCGCGCTCCTCCTCTTCGGTTTAAACTGTCTGGTTAGCTAGCTCAGTGGGTAAAAGCAACTGCATTAGACATCAGTGTATGCCTTGTAAGGCTCATGTTTTTTTTCTCACTTTTCCGCCATCTAGTTTTACCCGAGTGCACTGGGCAAAAGTTGGGCTGTTGCAAACTTTGTCTACTAAGTAAGACTATTCTCGATTACGGTTATTCTTAGTACGTCATTGCGTCACTTTCAGATGAGCTCTGTAGAATGATATATGAAAGGTTTCTGCAATATTAGGTACTTGTTGCCGTTTTGTAAATTATTATTATTTATTTTTTTAACTGAATTTTGAACTGGTTGGGGTTTGTACAGGCGGAATGCGACACACCAGCGAGGCCGCAATCCCCCTTCACACAAAAGATAGCCCCCTCCACACATGAGCATCCCCCCACTTCTAGTTTGTTTTACCTTTTGTGACGTCACTTTCGGTCGTGCCGTCACTTTACTTATTTGTGCTTCCCCCTACTTCTAGAGTTTTTACCTTCCGTGACGTAAACTTCCTGTCGTGACGTCACTTCCGTCTCTTAGCGTCCCCCCACTTCTTTATTTAGGAATTGTGCCCTGCATAAAACATCTAAGACTAATTCTTCTGGGAGCAAAGAGGAGCAAGTACAGACCCAAATACTTGCCTTTAGGCATATTGGCTCACCAGTTTTATGAAATGTGACATAGCAAGCCTTTTTTTTATAATCTTATGCTAAATAACGGTTAACTTTTTTTGTCCATCGTGATACAGAAAACGAGTTATCAGGCCAAACAAAAACATTCGCATTTCTTCACACCAATGGTCTTATTTATAAACGTTGCGTTTGTTAAAATTTCAAGTTTAGGCAAGGAAGCCACTCTGTTCCCACACTCTCTGCTTCCTGGAGGATTTTCATGCAGCAGACACATTCCTTTGTTTGAGGGTGACTTTTCATGCAGAATGTGTACTTCCTTTTGAGTTGTAACATAGAAAATTTCACGATTTTGCCTCAGTTTGGCTGCGGGTCTCAAATGTGGTAATAAAAAAGAAAAATTACTGCAACCCGGTTGCCGAGAGCATGTTGTTGTGCATTAGTCGATTTACACGTACTCGGCACTTTTGAATCCGGCATTGGTCCAGTACAGCATTTAATCATTATATCGACTTACTAAATTGACACCGCCAGGCAGTACATCACAGGGCCTATACAATACAAAAAGTACAATATCACCTTCCAAATAGGTTACTTTAGAGCTAATGACGTGATCCGGTATGTATTGTTTCAAGCCCGGCCCGTTCAATCCTGGATCAGACACACAATCCCAGTTGTGGGTTTCCCATTATCCTTCAATGTAGCATAGGGCTTTGAAACCTTCTACAGCCAAAGTAGAACGCTTCATTATATAGTCTCTTTACAACTTGCTGGGATGTCAGCACTGTAACCCTGTGCAGGCTCGTAGCAATGCCTCCCCGACTCTGGCGAAGCAATGCTTGTCCTGCTAGTTAGACAACAGAGTGGGTTATTGCTCCTGCCTCACAGTTCAGCGGGCAACCTGTCAGTTACTGGCTGAAACTTAGCTTAGCGACACTGTAAACAACGAGTGTTGTCGTTACCCTACTCAAGGTAATTATTTTATTGGCCACTGAAGGGTGGAAGGCTGAGTCAGTGACAATCACGATTCAAGTTGTGCCTAGATTTCTACTGCATGTGGATTAACCCTTCAAGTATCATGAACACTTTGAGGGTATTGAGGATTAAGTTGAGGGGGTGCATTTCAGTGAAAGAGTCTGGTTTGTTCTGAGGTGCAGTCTATAGCGGCATGAAGCCCCTTTAACACCCTATGACCGGATCCGTCAGTTGGCCAGTTTTGTAACTCAGACTCTTTGGGTTGCAATGGCTGTGCTCTTCCGGATGAGCTCCGTTGTCTCTCGGACGACGCTGTCTGGTATTATTTGCATGAATGTTCGCCCCACTTGGAGCGTGTTTTACCCCACAGATTGATATTCAGTGTAAGAGGGAAGTTTATCCTGGCATAGGCTGCAGGTGGGTGCACTCGAAAATACACTCTGGTGTTTGTGCACAACAGGTAAAAACCCCATGCCAGCTTGCCCACACTTAGGCTCACCTGTACGCCAGGGCACCGAGGGGCACACACGTCAAAAGTGGTTTCCCTGCATACATTATTGAGTTATTGCTAATGTGTGTAATCTTCCAGCAAGGGTTCAACCCCGTACCAGGAATTTGGAACCCAGGCCCTTAACAACGTCAAATACCCTTTGAACTATACAACATTTAACGAAATTCAAATAAAAGATGACTTTGTTGTTTCTTGTCTGCTTAAAACTATTTACTAAGCTTGTCAACTTCAGAAATCTTCCTGTATTAGCATATGGGCTCATCAGTGAGATTTTCTTGGGGGGGACGAGGGGTTAATGTAATAACTGCACATTCACAATTGCTTTATTATACTTCCTGTTTTCTCAAATTAGCTTACAAATGCACCATTTGTCCACTCTTTTTAAAAGAAATCATTAGGGAGAACCCTCTGAACCCTCCGCAGGTTGTTCCGGCTCGCTCGCAATGCTCACTTGTTGCGGTGCAGTAGAACAATCATTTAATGCCCTCACCACTTTCAAATGTAACCAGCCGCCACTGATGAGCAAAAATAGATCAGTGACACCATTTGCCAGAATATTAGTTAGGGAGCACAAAAATGCACCTGACTACAATGTATAATACCTATATGCCATTACTTCAAAATAGCATGTCGATGTGCATTAATAAAAGTAAGGGAACTGTGATGCTGTGCACAATGGGGGCGGGGTCAAAGGCATAGCAAAAAAAACAAAATATTCTATAGGTTTCTTTTTTTGGTCTTTCACCTTCAGGTATTTACATGTAAAATAATGCACAGCTCAAATGTGAAATGAATGCAAGTTAAAATAATCAGTGGGAAATGTACTATCATACTTTATGAAACTTCTATTAGTTAATGCACTGCAGAGGTCTGTGTCTGTAACTAGAGAGACACAAAACTGAATCCTGTTTGGAGAAATGGAGAATAGTTAGGAGCGTAACACAGGCCCCTGCAGCCCCTTCAAGGCATGGGCCTATGTTATGCCCCTTTAGAAAGCACACACTTCACAACTCATCTGGTAACTCCTTTCCGATACCTCTGAAAAATGATAAATAAATCTGTGTCATCCGGAAGTGTCAAGAGATTTTATTAATTCAAGCCAATACTATCTTCCGAACTCCTGTTACATTACCTGATTGACCCGTTGTGCACATTTACATTTCTTTGGGGACCCAGGCAGGAAGGCTTCTTTAGCTGTCTGCCCATTTTCGGTTTCAGAGCACAGGAGACTCCATGCCTTACACTTCAGCTGGCGCATTGCAGCTCTCTGAGTTAACTGTTCCAAGTCGATTATTTTTTACAAAAAGTAGGGCAACTGTTTTCCTTAAATTAAAAAATTATGGGCACATCGTGCCCCTTCGATCCGAACCACTTCGACTACTGCTTTAAAATGATATTATAGCCAAAGGAATGGGATTTTGAATGTAAAATAAATATTAAATGATATGCAATAAATCAACCCTGGGCGGAGCTGGTGCAGCGGCACTACGCGGAGGTCCACGGAGTTGGGGACCTATTCTGTGGAACTTCCTCTACGTTCAGCTGCCCGCCTCCACCCCCCAGTAAGAATTACATAAATATATATTAAAGGAAATATTAAACACTTACCTTGACTGCGGCATCCCGGGCTGTGATCCTCCCCTTCCTCGGCTTTTCATGGTGATCTGCGTGCAGGCATTTCTCGCAAGGAATGCACATGCGCAGATTACCGTGAAAAGCTGAGGAAGATGAGGACGGCAGCCCGGGATACCGCAGTCAAGGTACGTGTTTATTTTTTTACCCTTAATGTATATTTATGTAATTCTTACTAGGGGGCGGTAGAGGCGGGGACTGGTAAACTCCGCTCCTCCGTGGAGTGTCCAGAGATTTGCCTACTCCACGTTCTCTGCAGAACGTGAAGTAGGCAAATCTCCGCATACTCCGCAGGCGAAGCGGAGTTCTCTGCCCATGGATACAATTAACCAAACTAACATTCCCAGATAGCCATATGTCAGAGCAGAACGTGGGGATCACATGAAATGAAATATTACCAAAATATGGAGGGTGGTAAGTGGGTCATTGTGTAAAAGTGCAAAGTGCATTAACTTGGCCATTAAGGAGATGTCCTTTCTGGAGGACTGCAGAAATATAAAAATGGGCTAACCGAAGGATATAGTGTAATTAGGAGAGACCAATAACTGGAGTACTATACAAATGTGAAAAGTGTGCTAGCTGCAACATTGTGGAAGTTCTGAGAGTGGTCCCATTAGTATGCTAGCGAGAGCCATATTGAAACAGGGACTGTGTGCCAACCTTTGCAATACTGTTCCCACACTTAGGGCCCCATTAGGATGTCGGGCAGATCTCCACTGCCATGCGGGCGGTGGCGATCCGCCCGACATCCTTGCCCACCCGCCTCTCATTTCCCCCGCCATATTACTATGGCGGGGGGGACCACGGCGGACGGAAAGACCATCCGTCGTTTTTTCGATTGGTCAAGGAGTTGACCTGGTGGAAAAGGGTTTCATATGGTGGCGGTGTCTGTTAGACACCACCATCCATATTAGGGTGAAGGCGGGGACATGCGTTGCCACCACAGAAAGGCATGCAGGAATATCTTGTGGGGGCCCGTTGCGGGCCCCCAGGGGCTCCGGGGGGGGGCGCACTTCACTGTACAACGTGACAGACACTACACGGTGCCTGTCATGTTGTGTATTGAAGTGCACATAGTGCATTTTTAGCATTGCGACAGGCCGTGATACGGGATGCGCCTGCCAGTGTGGCTGGCGCATCCTAATGGCCCCTACAGGACCCCCGCCCTTATGGCCGACTTTGTCTGCCCGCCATCCTAATGGGCCCCTTAATCTGCATTTCTAAATAGTTTAAGTAGTGAATGAGCTGTTGAAAATTAAAAATATACTCCAATTTTCAGAGGGGGCATAGGAAGAGAAGCCTTACGTGAGAAACGTCTGTCTGTTAGAGCCAGTTTGAGGGAGTGTCCCCAGGCAGCTGGTTGTTACAAGGCCCAGTTCTATCAATGGGGGCTGATTAACTCTGGTGTCCTGGGCCTCTGTGCTGTGGGTCCTCAGATAGGAAACCTACTACCCTTTTTGCATTTGACTGTCAGGCTAACAAGACAAAGCAGTTCAACGCTGACTCAGACCGGTGCAGTAGCTAGAAACTGAGAAATGAGCAATGCATACCAATAACATTCAGTAACTACATGTCCAGCCAGTGCTTCATTATTTTAACTTTAGAAAAGTAAACATCCTATTTTACTTAGAAATCTAAATACATTGCACAAAATAACAAATACAAAGTTATAGGTTACAGAAGAACAGGCAACCCCTAAAGAGTCTGAGAAGAAATACCACAGGGCAAATCTTCTTTGCATGCTAATTTGTTAGATTCCATTGCGCAAATTGCTTGTGCAAAGGCTTAAACAAGGGATGTCAATAATAAAGCAAATAAGGCCTATTACCCTTTACAGGTGCTTTTGATAATATCTAGAATATCTTCTCAATGATCAAAACAGCCCTACAGACTCTGCAAAAGCATAACATTTTTCAATGAAGACACCATCCATAAAGTTAAGCAGGCCCAGTGCTAACATTACAGCTCTCAGTAGAAGAACAAGGTGCGGACCAAACCTTAATAATTAACATAAAGTTGCACACCGGATAGCTGTGCAGAATGTTGCCCAAAGTCAATTGTGTGTGAGGGAGGCATGCACCTTTCATTGCTCCCACATTCTCAGTTGTTAGCAATCACAGACATCTGAGAAGGCTTTCAGGTAATAAGGTTTTCATTTCCTTTTCTCTCCCCCTGTGTGTCGCTACAGCTTCCCCAGTGAGACACACAGCTTGATTCGCGTTTGCGGGTTACTGGCAACCATATGAGACTTGATCCTCCCTTGCACCTCACTTGTAACTCAGAGTGTTGGCATAAGCACCAGAACAAGGAGTAAGAATGAGTGACACAGTGTAGTGTAGTTCCTATACCCCTTATAGGCTCTGCACATTGGAATAACATACACTATAGTTTGGCAAAGGACTGAGGTCAGTATGCCTCTATCGAGTACATTAATCTTAATTACTTGTGTGTGCCAGCTAGCTCAGAGGAACAGTTCTCAGAATTGTGGAAACAATAGATAACAGTTTTACTCAGTCAATCGTGTGTGCTTCGTTTCTACAGAGTTACACAGAAATAGGTAGACGGGCGTTTAAAAAAAAGGGTTTATTGAATAGCCTTTTTTCTCGTGCAAGAGATATGAACTGCTACAATCGTAAGACAGAATTCGAAGTATAATACATACAGCGTTAGCAGTAAGATAAAATAATATGTGATAGCATGGTTTGTAGCTATGACACATATTCATAAAATACATACATAAATTACACAGGCTAACATGTGATTACTCGTCTGGTGCTTCTAGCTAATTCTACCACAGTGTACCTAACCTAAGTGTAGTATGAGGTAAGAAGTAGGTGCTGTTTTCTATCGTCTAGTTTAGCTATAGTTAGTATTGCCAAGAGTCCCTCTAGGTTCTAGTCTGCTCCATACGTTTGAATGAGAGAGTTTCAAATCTCTTTTTGGGTCTCGATCTCTAACACCCCGCAAAGGGAGTCAGAAACACTGGAGCTGGATTATCTGCGAGGAGGATGACAGTGTCTCGTCCGTGTGTCTGGCGGGGGCTTGAATTCCTTCCGAACTTGCAGTGGCTAGCCGTTTCGAGCTTTGTAGCCGAGCCGTGGTTTGCCATGGCAAGTGAAGGTATATTTATACCTTGAAGGTATTTAGGAATGCCAGTATTGACGTAAAAGTCAGGCAGAGGAACATCATGAATGAACCCCTAAGGAATAGATGTTTATGCATAATAAATGAGTTCTTGGAGAAATCAATAATCCAAGCGGGGGAAGTCCTAAAGGCTTAAGAGTCTGGTTTTTCAGGAACTCGTTGTGACGTGGATGGACGGATGTAGGTGACCATGCCTTTATTTTGTTAGCATGGGTAATGCCTAAATAAGGGTTGGATTTCTATGCCTAAATAAGGGCAATGAGAATTGTGCCTACATAAGGGCATAAACTGGGAAACCTATCTACGGGTATCTAAATCGACACACAACACCCACTCCAGTTTCGTATGAACAACATTACTAAATTCTAAACATACTAAATATATCTAAAATAGAGTTTCACATAAATTACTAAAAACATGTCTGAAACCCATTGTAAAATGCATTAACACCTTGGCTGCTTGGCAGATTCTTCCCCTGTGCTGGGACTCAATGTAAATGGGTGTGGTCATGACGAGCTCAGCTCGTCATGAGCACCCTAGCGGTATACCTCATGACGAGCTGAGCTCGTCATGAGCACAGAAGGGGTTAAAACTGTTGCTATGCATGAGATGCAATGGTGCTGTACATAGCAAAATTTCATTCTAAGCATATGTTGACAGTTGTATGCTAAACGAATGAACTTGAGTAAATACATTAATGAAATGGCTCGTAAATACCGAAGAAAAGGTCCGAAACCATTTTATGTCAGGTTTCATAAATCCATTATTGTTGACATGAAGATATATTGTCTCTGGAAGTTTTTCAAAGAATTCTGTTCTCTATGAATAGTTCTACGATAAGCAGATTACTGTTCCATAAAAAATAAAAATTCAAATTTAGAAAAAATAATTCATCATAGGAAAAAAGTTCCAAAGTTAGTCTCTATTTTGAAAAATGAAGGCAAAATTCAGAGTCCCTCAGTACACTGTGTGCTAAATCAAAAGTCAGTGTGTGGGCTTGGAGAAAACATGAAATCTTCTATTTCTGTAGTCAAGTCAAAAAGTCGGCTACCATTGTAGGTGAGAGTTGGAATACCTCATTTAGAAGATGAACCGCACATAGATGTGAACCATAACCTTCAGGATTGGGAGCATCAGCAATGTTCGTTTCCGATGTTATCTGCGTGCCTCTTGTTTCCCCTCGTACCTCAGCAGCAGCAATCTGCGACTGTGAGATCTCAATGAATGCCATCATCAGGATTGGTAGCTGCTGGGGACAAAACACAGCGTGGGCTACTACCGGGTCCAGCAGAGTATCGATATCTATAGGCATGACTGATGGGAGTGTTAGACAGATTTCTAGCACGCATTCTTCACCGCAACGCAGGCAGCTTAGAACTGGTTAGATGCAGTCTTGCCAGATTGGTCTGAATGACAGAAACCATGTGGTATTTAATTCTCGGAGACGGGCTTAACAACAACTTTGGACGATGTGCTCATAACACTTCATCTCCAGTAGAGCTTTCTCTATGGTGCTTGGAATGACGCTGGTGATTTGGCTTGCCATATCGTAGCAATAGGAATAAAAACAGGATCCCTGCAACAAGTGCTAAAATTAGCGGCAGTCCGCCAAACCCAGGGTGCACGAAGTTAGGAATTATTCTGAGGACTGCCTGAAAAGGTGCTAACAGTTCTGAACACACGTTCTTAAATACATGTACAATATCGCTCGTATTCGACACGTTTAAGATACATCCCATCTGAGAAATATATAGGGCAGTTTGTATTCAAAAGGGCATGTATCTCGGCTGAAGTTCTTGCGACTTGTAGATCATAGGTTTTGTAGTGTGGTTTATGGGCCTCTTTCTAGTGCATGTAAAGTTAGCATGGCTTATTAGGAGTTTAAACGCCATTTTACCTTTTGCTGCTTTTTTGCACACGATACTGCTTAGCTGTTTTTGCAGAGTTAGCTTTCACGAAGGTCTATACATGGAGAAAAGGTTTGTTTTTCGACATCTCTAGACATACATCGTGACCCCAGTCTGTACAGTGAGTGCTGAGCCACCAGGGTTATCATAACATGCAAGCCTGTTTATCGGCGTGTCCGTGTAACACATTCTAGATGCAACAATTAGGCAGCTGCAAGCCGAGTAGGATTCTGGTGCCTTTATCATAGCACACTAGTGAGAATTGAACACACTCGGAAGATTCCAGGCATGCAGAAAGACTAACTGGTGCTAATGTAATTTACACTTACTGAGCGGACAGGTAAATGGGGTCCCCCTAAGAAAGCTCAAGTGACCTTCTATAGTTTTATAATACATAGTTCCTAGATAGGGAGGGTGCTTCAAATAGGTGCTTTTACCACCTGTTTGCACTATCATTGTAATATGATTCCTCCTTTTGTATTTTATGGAATTTTAACCATGCTGACCCTATTATTCTTAATCATATGTATGCTTATGTTGATGCTTATGTTGATTAAAATACTGCGCTAAAGATCACGTCGTTAAAATAAACATTTTAACCTTACTGTGTCTCTATTTTATTCCTGTTGTGGACTGGTATGAACGTATAACAAAAGAGTGTTTTCACTTCCCACCATTCCTGAGATGGTCCTAAGTTCCATGTTCTAAGTTGTCTAATCATTGGGTTCTTTTCTATTGGACGAAGAGCTAATGTGACACTGATTGCTAGTCTGGTAGGGGATTTTGGGTACTAAGGTGAGTTTTGACACACCCTAATTCACTGAGGTCCTAAGTCTCTATGTACAGTTCTGTGTCTGAGCAGAATCCCTGTAACAGTTTCTTTGGCCAAGGTCAGAGGCACGGTTTGTTGCAAAAGAATGACTATCATTCTGCTTAGAGTATCAATTAGTATAGAAGAGATGTTCAGTGAAAGGCCATAGTGGCGACTCCCTGGCTGTCTCTAATTGGGGGAACAAGACTTGCATACACCAAGTGACCCTGATGTAACGGTTACTAGATATGGGATGCCTGGCAACATGCCACAGCAGCTGTGATCATTCAACATAATGTAACTTCCATTCGACAGGGTCACCTGAAGAAAGATTGAGGGGTAATTACCAATGTCTGATATTCATTGAAGCACTCCACCCATCACTTTTTTGTATAGCTTGGTGTGTTGCCATAAGTGAGAGGTGTATGCACAGATGTAGGTCCCATCCATTGTGTCACTGCAACCATGCTATACCTGGCTAACGAACCCTAGTAGGGTTGTTTGTGTTCTAGTTCATGGAGGATCTGGCCTGGCAGTCCTTCCTGGGCTGTTTCAATTAGAGTAGGTTCAAGACTGATTTGCAAATGGCTGGGTCCAAACTGAGGTGGCATGGTGTGCAAAATAATGATGGCTTGGGTTGTGACTATCAGTAATTATCAGTGGCTGAGATTAATTAAAGCATTCCCTCCATCACTTTTTTGTATACTTTAGTGTGTTGCCGTAAGTAGGACAGGTATGCCGAGACTTGAGTCCCGAGCACACTGTGTCAGTGGAACCAAGCTGCCCCTGTCTGGTGAGTCATAACTAGGGCAAAACCAGTCCTTGATTGCTTGTGTTCTGGTTTAGGAGTGACCTGGCCTGGCAATTCAGGCTGGCCTGTTCCCAATCGAGCAGGGTCAAGACTGACTTGTATATGGCTGATTCCAAATTGAGGTGGCATGGTGTTGAAAATAACGAGGGATTGGGATGCGGCCTCAGTAATTAATTGAAGCATTCCATCCATCACTTTTTTGTAAACTTTAGCATGAAAACCGTGCAAAGCAGTACAGCTTAAAGTTACATTGTGTCAAGGGATATCCCTGCATGCTACATATATGTTCCATTCAACCACCCATGGTATTTGACACAAAGACTTGTCTACCAACATTTGTAGACCCAGATTTGCACCAGACATTTAACCTTCTGTGAGTGAAGCCTTAAAAAGGAGAATTTTATTTTTTATTTTCCCAAACTTTTCTGACTTTGCATGTGTTGCACTGTACAGAACACATCTAAATCATGAAAAGGTTTACAATTTGTCTAGGTACAGTATTTTGTACTGAAAAGGGACACTCTCAGTACAAAAACTCTGCTAGACATGATGCAGACGTATTTACATGATGGTGCAAAGGTGTTTTTGGCACTAGGCAGTCTGATTGGGATTCAGTGCCATGTCTTTGTAGAAATGGTGCTGATCTGCTCTCTCAATCTCATGCAACACAGTGCACCAACTTGCACTGTTGTGCTACATTGTATGAATGTTTGGTGAATCTACCCCACAGTAGTACCATGCCCTTAAATAATTTAGTAAAAATACTTAAGAGTCATGATCATTTATATTTAAACAAAATAAAATGACAGTGAACAATTTTAAGAAGAGATACTCAAAAGAATACCTCCATGGACTGTAATCTCAAACCCTGCCCGTAAACCCAAAACTATACATGACCTTAAGCAGAACCCTAAACCTTACCCCACAGGGAAGAGGTATGGCACCGCGGCCAGGGTGACTGACACTGCAATCTGGGGATCACGCACCGGCGGCAGGTAAATCCAGTGCCATGTGACTCTGGGCGATAGTTTGCTTAATCTTCCCGATGGCCCCCAACGCCGGGATGCCTTCGGGTAGTTGTTTGCGCTTTAAAAATACTGGATTTACATTTTTACAAAATCCTAGCCCTTAAAACCCTATACCAACTCATTCATCTAAACTTTAGCTCGAGTCACTTTTGCTTGTAATATATACCCATACTTTATACAATGAACTTGGAAAATAACCTCTCATTGCAATGGCTCATATTACATACAGGAAAAAAAAAAAAATAAGGAGGACCCCACACTAGATTATGGAGGACGGTGGGGAAAACAAATTTTAAAAAAACAACAAACGTCCTAAGTCGATGGACAACGAAGGTTGTGTCTTATTTTAGTGTTGGACAGATGGGCATAATAATTGTAGAATATAATATATATAATAATATATATTAAGGTCTTTTTGATTCTGTGCTTATATTTACATTTTACCAAAAATATTGTGATAATCATGTCTATTGCTAAATGTTTTTAAAGTGGTTTTTAAGATATTTTGTAAATTTATAAAGTGTAATAAAATTTATATATTGTTACCAAACACATGTGGTGATATGCTTTTAATAAAAAAAAAATGTTATGCTTGTTAGAATGTTGTAATTAGATTTGTAATACTGGTTGAAGGTATCTGAAGCAACTACTTAGAATCTGTCATTTACCCGTGTCTACTCTAGAAACTATAAGTGCGCAATTTTCCGTATGTGGATAATTAATTACATAAGTGTGTACTCTTTGCCTTTCCCGTTGAATTTACGCCCCTCCCCTTTTTGACAAATATTATATTCTACAATTATTATGCCCATCTGTCCAACACTAAAATAAGACACAACCTTCGTTGTCCATCGACTTAGGACGTTTGTTGTTTTCATATTACATACACCCATTCAATTCCAAACCCTGTGAAAGATGCATGATCGGATATTTCGACTTGTTTCATCATACAAAATGTGAACTGCAATCCTTTTCCTCCAGGCTACTAGTGATCTCTGATGCTTATCTAAGTTTCACAGGTGAATATTTTTCTGTATTCGAAATCTGGCTCTATAGCTCACTCTTTGACTACCCTTTAGACTTACCAGGAACTTTCATTAAAGACATTTGTGAAAAGAAATATGTTTAAACACCCTAATCTAAAAGGCGAACTGCTTCATCCTCTAAATTATGCAGATCATGGAGAGGAAATAAGAAAAAGTCTAATTGTAAAAACTCAATTATCAATGCTGCGTGAATTAAATCGACACAAAACAGATTTTGAACTTAGGGCCAGATGTAGGTAAAGTACATTTACCGATTCTAAAATACCGAATTTTACCGATTCGGTATTTTAGAATCGGTAAATGCTATGTAGCAAAAAAATCGGTAAACATTACCGAATCTGTAATGAATATACATTGAATATAGTTGGTGATAAATAACGAATCCTTAAATGGAAAAAGCACTCATTTGAGTGCTCCCTACATTGCAAATTCGGTAATTTACCGATTCTGTATTTTAAGGAATCGGTCATTTACTGATTCCTTAAAATTCCGAATCAGTAAATTACCGAATTTGCAATTTAGGCCACCTACATCTCAGAAGCCTAATACCGGTCGGTAACGGATGAAATTCTGTAATTTCGGCCGTTACCGACCGGTATTGGGCGACCTACATCGGGCCCTAAGTATTCAAATGTTTCAATTTTACTCTCTTGAGAAAATATTTCTTAGTACATTTGCAAAATAGTGAAGTATTTTACTTGTCTATTAACAATGAAATTCAAAGGCTACATTATCATAAATGTCAGCAAGGAATTACTTCCTAAGGTTATGTTCCTCAGACAGGATGAGGTTATGAGATGGACAGCATTACAGATCTTATATGAATGACTTCTAGCCTGATTGTCAAAATAAGTTTGAAATTTACTTCTGCAGGCAAATATCTATATTTACTTTTCTTTTGGTACTCATGGACAATGTCATGTCCACTCCTACCATGCTATGACTGTCACAGTTTCCATGATTCTCACTTGAAAAAGTTATGGGGCAGATTTACAGGCCACTTGCGACACTTTTCTGCCACTGTTGCATCACTAATGTGAAGCAGCGTCAGCGTAAAAAATGCAGCCAATTTACAACATGACGCATGTTGTAAAGCTCTGCGTCATATTATACCTGCGTCAAGTATAATGTATGCAGGGTGGGCATTCCCACGCAGGAAAGCCTCGTAAAAGTGACACCGTGAAATCTACAAGATTTCACTTTGTCCCATCTAGGACGCCACTACGTTAAAACCTTACGCCTGCTTGAAGCAGGCGCAAGGAGTGAGGCAGTGTAGTGGGAATAGGCCTCAAAATGCAATGCTGGAATTGCATTGTGCTTGCGACATAGCTCCAGCAAAGCGTGACTTTTGCCACAACAGATGTGTCAGAATTTCAGACGCATTGTCAATCCTTGCGCCATGGTGCGCCTTATTATAAATACAGCACATCCATGGTGACGCAACTGTTTCTCAGGGTGACGCTGAGAAAGTGATACATCTCCACAGATGCGTCACTTTCCTGTAAATCTGCCCCTATGTTTTTCATAAATGTGACACGTGTACATTTATGAATGTGTAAATATTTCGAACATGTGTAGAGCGTTGACATATTTCTTCCTGGACCAACCATCCTGTCCTAAATTCCTTAATGATTTTTTTTATGCCATTTTCTTCTCTTCTGCACACGGCATACTGATATACTACTGACTTTCACAGGGAAAAATGTTCACCCATGTCTTGGCTGAGAAGGTGCAAAAGTAGGTGATTATGCACAAACTCACAAGTTTGTGGAGTACACCTACTTTCCAAAGTATCATCTCCATGGAACTCCTATTCTGTGTCTTTGATAGCAGAGTTTCTAAAATCAAAAATACACTACACCGGTGTAAACTAACTTACTTTGTGAAATGTGAATTCACAGTGAGTGAATCCAAGGCATGAAGGGCTAGATGTACAACACACATTTCTGTTTGCAAACGTCCCAATTCACATAATCGGAGGGTTTGTGAATGCAAACATTCCCTTTCTGATGTACAAAGCCTAAATTGCAAATCTGTAACTTGCTACCAAATCGAATTTGGGTTTGAGATTCAGTATTTGGAATGGGTAATCCTTTAAAATACCAAATTTGCAATGGTATGTACAGATGTTCTGCAACCTAAATGAGGTTGCACAACATTCACACTTTACTGCCAATTCATAGTTAGTGGTAACCCATTCACAAATGGAAGGGGTACCCAAAGGACCCCTTCCCCTTTGAGAATGGTTGAATAAATAGAGCAGGGAGTGGTCCTTCACTCTTAAAAAATGAAATGTAAACGTTTCATTTTTTTCGTTTGGAATGAATCCCGTTTTCTTTTAAGGAAAACAGGCTGCATTAAAAAACAAATGATAATCATAATTAATAAGATTGCTTTATATAAAAGCAATCACAGACACAGTAGTCTGCTGACCCAAGCAAGCCACCATTCCTCTGATGGCAGTGAACCCTAGTGGGTCCCAAATTGAGACCTACTTCATTCATATTAATGAGCTGGGTCTATTTGGGACCCACTGACCTTTGACCCCACCAGGTAGGTCGCTTCCCCTAAGCACAGCACCGCCTGAGTCTCCCTGCCCCAGCTGCCGCTGCTGAGGAAGTTTGAGGCCCTCCATCACCCTCAGGCTACCACCTGCGCCCCATCCCTGGTGGCCAGTTGTAGGCTGTAGGTAGGTTTGTTCATCCACCACTTTATTGCTTTTATTGTATTGCCTGTATTTTCATTGTTGTGTCTGTGACTGCTGTTGTCTGTCTTCCCCCGCTGCCTGTACGTGGTCCGCGCCCCTTTTACTTCCCTCTGTTCCCCTCGCTGTTCCCGTGCTCTCTCTGCCCGGTCTTTCCCTCTGTACCCCTCGCTGCCCCTGTGTCTCTGCCCGGTTTTCCCTTTTGTTCCCCTCGCTGCCCCCTTGTCTCTGCCCGGTTTTCCCTTCTGTTCCCCACGCTGCCCCCATGCCTCTCTGCCCGTTCTGCCTTCTTTTCTTAGCTGCCCCTGTATTTCTGTGTTCTGTATTTTACCTCTGTGCCACTTGTTTTTCCGGTATTTCTGTGCCCTTTTGCCTTCTGTGCCACTCGTTTTTGATGATGATGAAGCATGACACCTAGTTTGCTGGGTGTGTGAGGTTTTTGTTCCAAAAAGGAAATTTTCCCCCCTTTCTTCCCTTGCTTGGTTTTCTTAAACCCCCCTTTGGCTTTGGGGAACTCTGTACCTCTCTTTGTTTGAGCTTCTGCCCTCTGTACCACTCGTATTTCGCATGTTGTTGTTCCCCTTTTGCCATCTGTTCCACTCGTTGTTTGTGCCCTTCTGCACCACTCATTTTTCCCTTGTTTTTGTGCACCTTTTGCCTTCTGTTCCACTAGTTGTTTGTGCCCTTTTGCCCTCTATTCCATTTGTTCTCTGTGCCCTTCTGCCCTCTGTTCCAGTCATTTTTTGTGCCCTTCTGCCCTCTGTGCCACTCATTTTTTCCTCGATTTTGTGCCCCATTTTCCTTCCGTTACCTTCGTTGTCCCTCACCGCCTTTGCTGCTGCGTCCCCTGCGGCCCCACCCCCCAGACTGCCCATTCGCTGCCCCCGCCTCCCAGCTGCTCCTCCCTCCCACCTCCCCATATATGCCGGCCGCTCATAAGGCAAGCCCATCTGCACCCGTCTGCGCCTCGACTGCACCCAGTGCCAGAACCCCCTGGCCCCCACACCTGCCACGAGGACCGTCTCCACTACGACGCCAGCACTCTGCACGCTCTCAACTCCGGACAGAGCCACACCTGCTTCAAGGCCGCCCTGAAACACACATACGGCCCCTTCACCTGCCGGAACTGCACATACACCAGCCTCAGAGCCGACGAATCACCCGCCAAGAAAGACCCCAACCACCTCCATTGCATACTACTGAACACCCGCTCCACACTTAAGCAGCTCTGGGACCTGCTCGAGGCAACATCCCCAGACGTCGCCTTCCTGACAGAGAACTGGTTTAACGAGTCCTCCGCACTCGATATCGCCATAGCCATCCCAGACGGCTACAAGATCACCCGCAGAGACCACACCAATGGAGTCAGAGGAGGAATCGCCATTGTCCACAAGACCAGCATCAGGGTCTCGACTAACAACGACGATGCGCTCAGCACCACCGAACACATGCATTTCCAGATCCGCACAGACCCTTACTCCACCCTCAGAGGCACCTTTGACTACCGACCCCCCGGACCCCTCCCCCAGTTCAGTGACTCCATCGCTGACTTGATCAGAAACGCACGCCCTGACCTCCACCGACTACATCCTCCTCGGAGACCTGAACTTTCACCTTGAGAACAACAACGACAACAACTCCACAACCCTGATCAATAACCTTGCCAACCATGGACTGAAGCAACTCATCACATCGCCCACCCACCCCGCTGGCAACGCGCTCAACCCCGTCTCCTACAGCCACACCACCTAACTCCTCGGGACCGACCACCGCTGCATCCACTTCGCCTTCCAGAAACCCACCACACACCACCGCACCCAACAGATCCCCCGCCGCTGCTGGAGCAAAATCATCGAAGACCAACTACATGCAAACCTCGCTCTCAGCCCACCCACGGAACCCTCCAACACGATGACGCTGCCCACAGCCTCAGATGCTGGATCGAGGACTGCGCCAACACCCTCGCCCGCTGACGAAAACCCCCCCACAGAGACACCAGCAAGAGGGCCAGCTGGTTCACCCCAGAACTCCTAGCCTCCAAGCAAGCCTGCCAGAAACTAGAGAAGAAATGGCACAGTGAACATACTCCGGACAGCCACGCAGCACACAAGGACCCCATCCACAACCACCACCATCTCATTAGGGCAGCCAAGAGGACCTCCTTCAAAGACCACCTCGACAACAATGCACACAATAGCAAGGAGCTCTTCAACATCGTGAAGGAACTCTTCAATCCCAGCTCCAACACCAACGACATCCCGCCGTTGCTAGCCCTGTGCGACTCCCTCACCAGCTTCTTCCATCACAAGATAGCAGACATCCACGACAGCTTCAACACCCAGACAGCCCCAACAGACAGCAACACAACCGACCCTGTGCACACCATCGACCACGACCCCCTGCTAGCCTGGGCCAGCGTGAGCATCAATGACACCATCAAGACCATGCGCACAATCCACTCAGGCTCTCCGTCAGACTCTTTCCCGCACCACGTATTCAACATAGCAAGCAGCTCCATCGCAACCCACCTGCGCAACGTCATCAATCTCTCCCTCGAGACTGCGACCTTCCGAGAGATCTGGAAACACGCCGAGATCTTTGCCCTACTCAAAAAACCTAAGGCAGACCCAATAGACCTCAAGAACTTCCGGCCCATGTCTCTGCTCCCCTTCCTGGCCAAGGTCATCGAGAAAACCGTCAACAGACAGCTAACCCAATACCTTGAAGAAAACAGAATACTGGACCCTTCCTAGTCAGGGTTCCGCAGCAACCACAGCAGCGAGACTGCCCTCATCGCCGCCACTGATGACATCAGGACCCTGCTGAACAACGGCCTGACCGCCGCACTCATCCTAGTCTTCTCTGCCTCCTTTGACACCGTCTGCCACCGCACACTACTCGCACACCTCCATGCCGCAGGGATCTAAGACAAGGCTCTGGATTGGCAAAAGCAACAAATGATGGACAGAATGCAGAACAATGTCATACATTCACCCAAGTACAGCGATCTGGGCCTAAATCCATCAATTTTTTGCACTCCACACCACCCTAGTTCAGACATGGCCATATGCAAATTAGTCTTGACCCTGTGCCTCATGGGAACAGTCCAGCCCGAACTGCCAAGCCATGTCTTTCCTGGACAGGAATCAACCATCCTAGTACTGGTTTCTGGCTATCAGCCGTCTTTAACCAGGATAGCTTGACTCCAGTGGTGTGGAGAGCATGGGACTCACGTCTGAGCATACCGATCCCACTCGGGGTGACAAATGGAAAAACAACAAATGATGGACAGAATGCAGAACAATGTCATACATTCACCCCAGTACAGAGATCTGGGCCTAAATCCATCGTTTTTTTGCACTCCACACCACCCCTGTTCAGACATGGCCATATGCAAATCAGCCTTGACCCTGTGCCTCATGGGAACAGTCCAGCCCGAACTGCCAAGCCATGTCTTTCCTGGACCGGAATCAAGAATCCTAGGACCGGTTTCTGGCTATCAGCCGTCTTCATCCAGGATAGCTTGACTCCAGTGGTGTGGAGAGCATGGGAATCACGTCTGAGCATACCCATCCCACTCGGGGTGACAAATGCAAAAACACCAAATGATGGACAGAATGCAGAACAATGTCATACATTCACCCCAGTACAGAGATCTGGGCCTAAATCCATCGTTTTTTGCACTCCACACCACCCCAGTCCAGACATGGCCATATGCAAATCAGCCTTGACCCTGTTCCTCATGGGAACAGTCCAGCCCGAACTGCCAAGCTATGTCTTTCCTGGACCGGAATCAAGCATCCTAGGACCGGGTTCTGGCTATCAGCCATCTTCAGCCAGGATAGCTTGACTCCAGTGGTGTGGAGAGCATGGGACTCACGTCTGAGCATTCCCATCCCACTCGGGGTGGCAAATGCAAAAACAACAAATGATGGACAGAATGCAGAACAATGTTATACATCACCCCAGCACAGAGATCTGGGCCTAAATCCATCGTTTTTTTGCACTCCACACCACCCCAGTTCAGACATGGCCATATGCAAATCAGCCTTGACCCTGTGCCTCATGGGAACAGTCCAGCCCGAACTGCCAAGCCATGTCTTTCCTGGACCGGAATCAAGCATCCTAGGACCAGTTTATGGCTATCTGCCGTCTTCAGCCAGGATAGCTTGACTCCAGTGGTATGGAGAGCATGGGACTCACGTCTGAGCATACCCATCACACTCGGGGTGACAAATGCAAAAACAACAAATGATGGAAGGAATGCAGAACAATGTCATACATTCACCCCAGTACATAGATCTGGGCCTAAATCCATCGTTTTTTTTGCACTCCACACCACCCCAGTTCAGACATGGCCATATGCAAATCAGCCTTGACCCTGTGCCTCATGGGAACCGTCCAGCCCGAACTGCCAAGCCATGTCTTTCCTGGATGGGAATCAAGCATCCTAGGACCAGTTTCTGGCTATCAGCCGTCTTCAGCCAGGATAGCTTGACTCCAGTGGTGTGGAGAGCATGGGACTCACGTCTGAGAATACCCATCCCACTCGGGGTGACAAATGCAAAAACAACAAATGATGGACAGAATGCAGAACAATGTCATATATTCACCCCAGTACAGAGATCTGGGCCTAAATCCATTGTTTTTTTGCACTCCACCCCACCCCAGTTCAGACATGGCCATATGCAAATCAGCCTTGACCCTGTGTCTCATGGGAACAGTCCAGCCCGAACTGCGAAGCCATGTCTTTCCTGGACCGGAATCACGCATCCTAGGACCGGTTTCTGGCTATCAACCGTCTTCAGCCAGGATAGCTTGACTCCAGTGGTGTGGAGAGCATAGTACTCACGTCTGAGCATACCCATCCCACTCTGGGTGACAAATGCAAAAACATTGGACCACCTCCTTCCTCTCCGGCAGAACCCAGAGCAACCGCCCCCCCCTGATTCGTTTCCAAAGCCTCTGAGATCATCTGCAGCGTACCCCAGGGATCCTCCCTCAGGCCGACGCTATTCCACATTTACATGGCCCCTCTCGCACACATAGCCCGACAGCACGACCTCAACATAATCTCCTATGCCGGTCACACTCAGCAGATCCTCTCCCTCACCAAGGACCCCATCACCGCCGAAGCCAACCTCCATGAAGGAATGAATGCCGTCGCTGACTGGATGAAGACCAGTTGTCTGAAGCTGAACTCGGACTAGATGGAGGTCCTCATCCTCGGCTCCAACCCTTCAGCCTGGGATGACTCCTGGTGGCCGACGGCACTAGGGGCAGCCCCGGCACCTACCAACAACGCACGCGACCTGTGAATCATCCTCGACTCAAAGCTCTCATTGACCAAGCAAGTCAACGCCGTCTCCTCCTGCCTCAACACCCCCGCATGCTCCGCAAGATCTACAGATGGATCCCGACAGATATAAGAAAGACAGTCACCCAAGCCCTCGTCAGCAGCAAACTCGACTGCAGAAACGCCATCTATGCGGGAGCCTGACCAAGCTCATCAAATGACTACAACGCATCCAAAACGCCTCGGCACGACTGATCCTCGATATACCATGCCACAGCCACATCACCCCCCACCTGAGAAACCTGCACTGGCTCCCCGTCAACAAGAGGATATCCTTCAAGCTCCTCACCCACGCACACAAGGTACTCCACAAGACCGGCCCAGTCTACCTCAACAGACGTCTCTTCTTCTACATCCCCAACCGCCAGCTACGCTCCGCCGACCTCTCACTCGCCACCGTCCCGCGCATCCGAAGAACAACCACTGGTGGGAGATCCTTCTCCCACCTCGCCACCAGGACATGGAACACCCTCCCACTGAGCCTACGACAGACCCAAGACCTGCTGACCTTCAGGAGGATACTCAAGACCTTGCTTTTCGATCAGTAGCGCCCCCCCCACGCCTTGAGACCCTCACGGGTATGTAGTGCGCTTTACAAATGATTGATTGATTGACTACGAATCACTAATGAAACCCAATACTTTTATATATTAGAAATAGTGATTTTCTAATTGCGATTCGCAAAAAATCACAATTAGGAATTCGCTATTCCTAATCTTCATGCATCCAGCCCAAATGTCCTTCTATAACATAACATATGCACCTAATCTTATTCAGGCCCTTGCGATGACTTGATTTAGTATTCTAATAGACTAACGTTTATTCTTGCAGTTTATCTGTAAGCTTTATTAGAAATAAAATGTATATAAAATGTGGTGTTATTTTCACCACAATGCCAACAACAGACAGAATTATGACTTAAATTATATAGTGTATGTTGCTGTGTTTCCAACTTCTTAGAAACCAAAACAAAAGTAATGATGTTATGTTGAGAATTGAAGGACTGAGACACTCGCGGCTTTGTTCATTTGCAACACACAAACAATATATGCCAAGCAAATCATGTTTGCGGTGTTACAAAGCAGTGTGTTATTAATAGAGACACGCACTTTCTCGCAAAAGTTATTTTTTCTCTCCAAAATGTACTTAAAAGTGGAACAAAGACAGAAAATGATATTTAGATGTCAGATAATTTCTGCATGGACTTTGTTTCTATCACCAGGCTAAAATGCCAACGATTTTTTAATCATCAGATACAATTCACATGATATATTTACATGGTCTGGTTGCTGAAAATTAGTTTCAGTTCAAACGCTATAAAAGTGTTTTGAATTGCATAGTCCAGAGGTTTCCCAAGAGAAGTTGTACACAAGAACAGATGAAGCACCAGTTCCATGCCTTCGGTGCTTGCAGAAACCAAAATAAACACGAACTGGGACAGCCCACTTAAACGAATAGGCAATTCGATTTAAAAGCATAACTTATTTTACCCCTGGTTTAATGTGTCTAAAAAGAGAATAGGATATACACATTCATATATAATAGAATAAGTGCGTCTGAGTTTCTATTTCCATAATGTAACATTAGCCGTTAATAGTATATGAAAAGCACAATTAGGGTAAATGATACTAGTCATGGAACATTAGAAATAAGATGCTCAATTAGCACTACACCAGCATACTGATCATAGTATAGCATCGTGAGTCCACATGTATTAACATATTACAATGATGTATGATAATGTAAAAAATGAATTTGATAAAACCTGAAAAACAATGAATAAATGGCATAACAGAAATAGCAACAACCGAAATACAACAGTTTAAAAGATTCTAAATATTAGTAATTTATATATGTAAGAGTCTGTAGTTTTTCGGACAAAAGTAGTCATGTTGTCTTGGGGGCGATATCAGTCAGGAATTGAGGACAGAATTTTTCTCTTAAGTCTTGTTTTTTTTCATTCATTCACTCTCTCTCTCCTCTCCTTTCTGTTTTCTCCCTCTATGATCCCTTTCTCGCTTCCTTCCCGCTCCACATTTAACTCTCTCTCGAAGCCTGCCGTTCCTGCTGTAATTAACCTCTCGGAGCATGGAAAAACAACAGGCGCAACAGGAGGGGCTCTCTGCATTCAAAACCAGACCCCATGGGCTCCAGCCCACCAGGAAAGTGCTCTGTGCAATAAAATGCCTGTTTGTCCGGCCCTTGGTATGATTGGCAGACTACTCGCACGGCAGAAAACAGAGGTGCTCCAATCACACACATAAAGCATGCATACAAAAGGAATGCCTCTTACCCATCCTACCCGGGTGAGTACATGTGGACCATACTTGGATGCTAAGCATCATTGAATATAAGGCGTTTATTCATAAAAATGGAGGAAATGACCTGGGATCTTGAATGCCCAGTAAACCTGCCCATTGAGATGGAAAAGCATTTGATGACCTTAGTTGGCAATATTTTGCAATACTACATGGGGTTCACTCAAGATATATTTCGTCGGGTAGCCCTTCTTTACGCTTGACAATTTGCTGGAGGCCGGACAGGGTTAATGATCGTTTCTTCCTTCTCAGCGGATGGGGGCGTGCAGCAGGGAGGACCGACGTTATTTGTGTTGGTGTTGGAACTCCTTTCTTAACTATCCGTATTATAGGAACGGAGCAAGATATTCCCTTAATAGATGGTATGCACAGTGGTCGAAGTGGGGAAAAAAGTAGGGGAACTGTAGGTGGAGAATCAGGGGGCGGGAATAACCGAAGATTGGATCAGTGGGCGGAATCAGGGGTGTGGCTAGAAGTAGCAAAACAAACCAATTTTTTATACGTTTAGCATTTCACTGACCAGTTACAGCTTATAACGTTATTTAATACAAACAATTGATAAACATGTGTATTTGAGGTTTAATTCAGGAAAAAGCAAACACTCATAGGGAATACAGGTGTATGTAAAGCGTGCAAAATATAAGCAGGAACAACATGTTACCTTAATGCCTTTACTCTCATTGTTCAGAAATCCATGAGTATTTTTTGTTTCAAACATTGAGGACATGAATACAGGGCTCCTCCTATACACGTGTATTAAGGAGGGCTCAGAAAAGAAAGGGACTCTTCAGGAGAATCTAGACTCAAGGAAACCCAAAAAGGCTCCTTCATATTCATGTCAGCCAGCTAGCTGCTCAATCATAAAATAGCAAATTGAACAACTGATGGGAAAAATGTAGAATAATGTCATACATTCACCCCAGTACAGAGATCTGGGCCTAAATCCATTGTTTTTTTGCTCACCATGCCATTCCAGTTTCCTCTTCTGCCCCATCACTTCTCCTGCCCCGTCCCTTCTCCTGCCCCATCCCTTCTTCTGCCCCGTCCCTTCTCCTGCCCCGTCCCTTCTCCTGCCCCGTCACCTCTCCTGCCTGGTCACCTCTCCTGCCTATTCACCTCTCCTGCCTAGTCACCTCTCCTGCCCGGTCACCTCTCCTTTCCTGTTCCCTCTCCTGGCCCATCACTGCTCCTGCCCCATCACTGCACCTGCCCCATCACTTTTCCTGCCCCATCACCGCTCCTGCCCATTCAGCACTCCTGCCCGATCACCGCTCTTGCCCCATCACTTATCCTGTCTCATCACTTCTCCTGCCTCGTTCACTGCTCCAATCCGTTCACTGCCCCTATCCGTTCACTGCTCCTGCCCGTTTACCGCCCCTGCTCATGACTAATCACCGCTCCTGCCCCGTCACTTCTCCTGCCCCGTAACCTCTCCTTTGCTGTCGCCTCTCCTGTCCCGTCACTGCTCTTGCCCAGTCACCGCTCCTTCCCAGTCAATTCTCCTGCCCCTTTACTTCTCCTGCCCCGTCACTTCTCCTGCCCCGTCACTTCTCCTGCCCTGTCACTGCTCCTGCCCCGTCACTTCTCCTGCCTTGTCACTTCTCCTGCCCGTTACTTCTCCTGCCCTGTCACTTCTCCTGCCCTGTCACTTCTCCTGCCCTGTCTCTTCTCCTGCCCATTACTTCTCCTGCCCGGTCACCTCTCTTGCCCCATCACCTCTCCTTTCCTGTCGCCTCTTCTGTCCCGTCACTGCTCCTGCCCAATTCACTCTGTGTAGAACATTGACAAATTACACCAGGGGGCAAGTTCCCCACAGTACTCCGTTTGGGGAAAGCTCCTCTGTTATGCCCTCCTCTTTCTTGAGCTCACCCATGTGCTTCTCCCCATTACTTCCCCACAAGCGGCCTCCGTGTTGCTTTCCACCAATCCTTGAATTGCTTTTTAGGTCTCGCCTATTCTATCACGTAAGTGATAAATAAGATGAGAGTATAGAGGCTCAACCAAGCTCTGAAACCATTGCGGATTTCGTCGAGTGCATGTGCTTGTGCATGCGCTCCCGAACCGCCTGCCTCCGAGAGCTTGGCCTCGCACACCAAATCACCACATCAAAGGCTTCTGCTCCCCCTCACTCACACCTCATCCCCATATGCTCGCTCCTTTCCTCCCTCCCACTCTTCGAAACTGCTTTGCCGCCCCATGCCGTGCCTTTCACGCGCACAACATGCCATGCCCGCTTTCACTTTCAAAGCGTCCCTCGTTCCTATTAAGACGGTGCTGTAGAAAGTAAAAGCTCGACTTTCGTAACTGCTTACATGAGCACCAGTTTCGTTAGAGCCGCCATTGCTTGTCTTCGTGTGTTTGAAGTTGAGCGCTTGGCTGCGGTTCTTAATTAACTTCTATTGCCATCACATTTTTGCACAACAAAGCCTATTTGTGTTCGGAACCGCAGTTGACTCAGCAGCAGCCAGTAAATTAAAGATGGAGACTTTTTCTTAATTTGACAACTCGTGTCTCTTGAGCGCCTGCCTGCATTTCCATCAAGATAAAGTGACTCATGTCGACAACCGTTCTTAAGCTATTTCGCTGCGCCCTGCAAGCATACCTTAGATGGCAGCCAGTTGAACAGAAAAGCTGATGTCAGCATTTCCTCAGTCGGAATGTACATCGACTCTGTGGTGGCAGTCTACTGGCTTGTCTGTAGGTAAAAACGTGCTATCCACTAAATCACTTGCTACGAACGCTCATGGAGTACCACTTTTTTGCCATATTCAAAATATCATACTGATGCTGCGTAAGTGTCTTCCCCCCCAGTGTTTTTTTATATAGCGCGAACTAAACCCCAGACATCGGGTATCACAGCGCTTCACATGAGCACCAGTTTCGTTAGAGCCGCCATTGCTTGTCTTCGTGTGTTTGAAGATGAGCGCTTGGCTGCAGTTCTTAATTAACTTCTATTGCCGTCACATTTTTGCACAACGAAGCCCTTTCGTTTGCTGTTAGTTTTACTTCACGTGCTTTGTTTTCCTTTAAATCTGCACACACAAACTTTTCATTATTATTACGTTGTTTAGCTTTGGAACTTCATGGTGCTTTGCTTTCCTTCGGTTTCCTTTAAATGTGAAATGGAACTTCACGGCGCTATGTTTTAGTCGGTTTTCCTTTAAATGTGCACACACAAATGTACTTATTAAATTGTTTAGTTTTCTTTTGTATGTTTCGAGCTAATAAGTGTTAGCTTTCACAGCTCTTTGTTCTCTGGCAGTTTCATTTTAATGCCCAACGGGTTTCCTTCAATGCGCACAAACAAGCGTATCTTTTCCGGTGTTTTTCATTTTAATGCCGGACGGGCATTTAATGCACCACCATCACGAAGTATAGCTCCCGAGCCTAGCGCTGTTCATTAGTTTGCACAAATAGCACCTTGCCTGTTCGGTGCCCTTCTCACTGGGCAGCACGGTATAGCCATGGTCGTCACTATGCACCTCACTCTAGCCAAGCTCACCACTGTGCAGTGCGGCGTGCTATGCTAATCGCTGTGCAGTGCACCATCACAGCCTTTCTCGACTCAGTGCACCCAATCCAAGTTGTGTTATCAGTGTGACCCTTCAGCAGCACCTCCACCCTGAGGGCCCCCATTCAGCCCAAGGCCAATAAAGAGCTGGAAGATATGGGGGGAGGGCTTCTTCGCAATCTGCAGTGGCGGGGACATTTGTTTTTGTGACGCCACTGTGCAGTGCATTAGGAGTTTCTTTAAATAATTGAGAGTGTTACCCCCTAGACGTGAAAAGCACGAATGATGCAGTTTCCAAAACGGCAATTGGTAAATGAAAAGGTCATATCACCACGAGCATTATGTTTGGGTGTGTCTTTATACCCTGTGGCTCTCTATACCTGGAGAGTTCGTCAGCGTTGCTATTAATAGGTGCAAGATCAACTACGTATGCTTCTATTGAGAATAGTTGCACTTGAAGTGCCTGAGGAATAGTTTAAATTTGGTTATTCATTTCACTTTTGTTTCTTTCAGCCAATTTAAATTCAGTGTCATCACTTTTAATAAACAAGGCTGGCCACATCCTTATGCCCTCTATTAGACTCGTTTTTTGTGCCTTTGTGCCCTCAGCTTAGACTCGGTTTTTGTGCCTTTCTGCCCTCTGCATCACCACATTATCACTCAGCGCTACCCCAGCATCACTCAACACCACCACAGTATCACTCAGAACCACCACAGCATCACTCAGCACCACCCCAGCATCACTAAGCACCACTACAGCACCACTCAGCATCACCACATCATCACTCAGCGCTACCCCAGCACCACTCAGCACCACCACATTATCACTCAGCACCACCACATTATCACTCAACACCACCACATTATCACTCAGCACCACCACAACATTACTCAGCAGCACCACTCAGCACCACCACAGCACCACTCAGCACCACCACATTATGACTCAGCACCACCACATTATCACTCAGCACCACCACAGCACCACTCTGCACCACCACAGCATCATTCAGCACCACCACAGCACCACTCTGCACCACCACAGGACCACTCAGGACGACCACAGCATCACTCAGCACCACCACAGCACCACTCAGCACCACCACAGCATCACTCAGCGTAACCACAGCATCACTCCGCGCAACCACAGCATCACTCAGCGCAACCACAGCATCACTCAGTGCAACCACAGCATCACTCAGTGCAACCACAGCATCACACAGTGCAACCACAGCCTCACCCAGCACAACCACAGCATCACTCAGCACCACCACAGCATCACTGGTTCAAATATGTTCTCTCAATGTTTCATGCTTTATTACAAATGTCACAAAAAGATGTTAATATTTCAATTCTGTTCTTGGATTTTCGTCACAATAAAATACACTGAACATAATATTCACAAAAGTTATTTACAAAAGGTTAAGCTATTGCCATTATAAATTACAATCACTTTAATTTAAGTATTAATGATTTAAAAAAAATTAAAAGACATTTTTATTTGTAATATCAATACATCTAAGTCACGTAAATACAAAACATGCTGCATTACAAATGCTATAGGTGTCACATTTGCGAAAGTTATAACTATTGGCATTGTAAATGACAAAGCTATTAATTTAGCTATTTTCAAAACCAACACAGAAATAAAAAAATTGTCATTTACAATACCAATAGCTCAAAATTTCCTAATGCGAGACCTATTGCATTGCAAATGCTTGTTCTCCTTCCTTTCCACTCTTGTTTTTGTGTCCCCTTCAGCTCTCTCCATCTGTTGCTCCTGCGTCCCTACTGTCCACAAAAAACACACCTTTGCACATTCATTTTTTTAGTTACCTGGTACAACTTGGATCAGTAATAAAAAGGTTTTTAAAGCAACACGTAATTTTGTTGGGGCTCACATGTATGGTGCGTGCACCTATAAAAATACACAGGTGGCCATGTAGAAGGCTTTTGTATTATTATTTTTTTACTCTAGCCACCCTGCATTGAATCACTGATGCTGTGAAGCGTTGCTGAAAACCATTGCCATTTATAATGGCTCACACAGGCGAGACCTAACGGCTTTGTCTGGCACATGATATGCAAAAATGCAGGCACGCATTGTCATTCCAAAGGGAATAATCAGCCTCAATCGGAATGACAATGGACCTGCCCTCGGTCTGTGAGAGCTCAGGGAGGGGCTGCTGCAGCCTCTGGAGCTCACAGAGAAGTGCGAGCCGCAGCAGGAAGCTGGATGAAAAAGTTATCGTTTTAATAAAGTACAACTATTCTTGCCGTCCCGGGATGCTTCTTTGAAAGGAAGAAGTAGGGGAACGGACTGAAATATTTTTTTTAAGTAGGGGCACATCGTGCCCTTCCGATCCCACCCACTTCAACCACTGGGTATACATAATACTTCTAGATGCAGATGACTTACTACTATTATTGGGCAGTGATGGTTGAGATTAGAGGGTGCAGCAGCAGCATTAGAAAAATTTAGGCGGTTCATGGAACACCGTGAAATGAGAAAAGTCAAATACATTTTCAGTGGGAGCTGGACACTTGCTCGTAAATTGGAATCCCCCTCATTTCAGAACCGAGCAATCTAACTATACCATTCAAAGGGTGATATACTGGATGGTAAACCTGCACTCAGCACTGTCTTCCCTGAAGAGCTGTGTGACCTTCTGAAAGCAGCTACCACTGTGTCGACGGTCGGGTGGTGCTTTTCAAAATGGTTATGCTGTCCTAAGTGCTTTATTATTTCATTAACTTTCTTATCCAAATCCCTAAAAAGTTAAAATAACTTACTGGCAGATTGGATTTGGGGTAACTAATGATATTGATGACAGAATTGATTTAGGGTAACTACTGATACTGAGTATCCTTAAGTAAAGTCAGACCCTCAGTGATGGAAGACCTCCAGGGGGTATTTGACTTTGTGCAATACTATCGATCTGCTGTGATCCAGTGGCTGCCTGGGAGCTCGAAGTGATCCAAGTAAATGAGGGTTTTATAAACAATGTCAAGATTAAGAATGGGGCACTAGCTCACAGATTCCTGGGACAGAAGTTGGCCCAAGGCAATGCCTTTTGCCTACTACAAACCATTCTGTTGTCCTGGAAGGGACAGGTTAATAAAAAACAGCATTATGTGATGTACTCACTCACAGTGTATGCCACTTGCCAAAGTTTCTTTATGGCCAGACAACCGTCTATGTAGATAGATGCAAAAATACTGAAGGTAAAGTTCTGGTATGCATTGGGTGAAAATGGGCTACCACCCGGCCAATAATTAGATATGTTTACAGCTTAGGGGTTCCAGACAAAATGGGTGCAGAGACACCTGAAACCACCAATGCATGAAGTAGTGCATCTGCTCTTTATGAATGGCAAGGGTAAGAGGGAGGTATTGTAGTTCCGTAAGACCTACTAAGCATGATTCATTTAATCAAGAGGGAGCGAAGAGCAAACACAGCACTGATTTGTGGGAAGAATCAACTGTGTGTCTCCGCAGGACTTGGTGCACTTTTTATTCTTTTGCCCTTTTTATGATATTCCCCGGAGGGCTTATCTTAAGCCTCTCCTTAAAAGACTGAATTTTACTCAGATTAACCCTGCACTTTGTCACCTACAGCTGCTAAATAACGAATGCACTTTATTTGTAATCAGTTTTTTAAAATTAGCCCTAAAATTTAGAATCAGCATGGAGGGATAATGCTTGATATTGTTGTACATATTGTTGTATATATTCACCTACAGACTAATTGTGTTTTATTCCCGTGGACATTGTGGTCTCTTTTATCAATTTGTTTTTATAATGTATATTAAATTGTGCTTTTATGGTTGTTTTTTGCAAATAACCGAATAAAGATTGAAAATGAATTGAATTGAATGTGGGAATACGGAAAAAGGCCCTACGTTATGCGTACAGTTTCTGGCTACTCTAGGCATTATATACTCGGTTCATTTCTGCATGTAGTGCATATGTCATCATCATCATCTTTATTTCGGCAACATGTGCCATAAAAGGTACAAATGACATTAAATCTAAAACAGTAAATATTAAGATATATACAACCATTAAAACATATCGATCAGTGTACAAGTATAAGGACCAGCCATTCTACATACTAAAAATATCTACATCACAATTTATCATTTTACAGTTTATCATAGTTCCCCATCTTAAAGATATCTCCTCTTACGCCAGACTATCCCCAGATATTCAGCTAGGGCAAAGACTATGTGCCCTGATAAATCGGTCTTAAGAACCCTATATGCTTGCAGGCAGTGGCAGAATCCCAGATGTTTGCATAACGGTACGATCCATTTCCTCCACGCCTGCACATAGGCGCTACAAAAAAACAATATGTGCAAATCAGTTTCTTGTTCAGATTTACACCCTGGGCAATGAGACTGGGAAGATTCGGCCCATTTACTAAAATAGGCCTGTAATGGTAAACTACCATACCTCCATTGGAGATACAATTTCCTGATTAATGTTGGGGATATGATATCTAAAACAGTTTCAAACCTTTAGCTGTCCTTTGTTATTAGTGCATATGTAACCTCATGAAACATTAACAAAATGTAATCAACAACCGCCCCGAAAAGTTGTTGCCCAAACACTAATGTAGTGTTCTTTCAGATGGTATGGGACTGCCAGATGGTGAAATCCTGATCCCTAGAGGACAGAAAGCTGTCACTAGATCTGTAAATCTATTATTGTTCCAGGTAAAAATTACAATTGCTATGACATGGAAAACTTTATTGCTCCACTGCCTGTTCTAAGTAATTTAGGGACAGATGTAGGAAGGCCTTTACCGGTCGGGAACGGCCGAAATCGGCCGTTACCGATCAGTAATAGTGTTTTCCTATGTAGGGGGCAAAGTTACAGATTCGGTAAATACTGAATCAGTATTTACCGATTCGGTATTTGCCGAATCATCATTTACCGATTCGGTATTTACTGAATCGGTAAATGAAATGTAGGAAGCACTTTGAAGAGTGCTTCTGTGCTTACAGGATTCGTTATTTACCACCAACTGTTAGTTGGTGGTAAATAAGGAATACCTCTGCGAATGCAAATGTGTGCATTTACACCAGTGCCATGTGGCAGACACACATGCCCTTAGGGCATGTATGTATGCCACATGTGCACACCAGCACTAATCAGGGGTGCAACAGGGTGTCAAAGTGACACCCTGCCACCCTTGACTCTCTCCCTATTTTACCGAATCTGTATTTAACGATTTGGTAATTGCCATTCATTCCTATGGGCCTCCAGGCCCATAGGAATGAATGGCAATTACCGAATCGGTAAGTACCGATTCTGTAATTACCGAATCTTAACGATTCAGTAATTTTTACAGATTTTTTTCTACATAGCAATTACCGATTCGAAAATACCGAATCGGTAAAATTTGGTATTTTCGAATCAGTAATTTACAATTACCTACATCTAGCGCTTAGTGTCTTAACTGGGGGGGAGTATGGCTCTGAATAGGGAAGAAAACAGAGGATTACACAGGAGAATTACTGCTAATTTATGTGACAAAATCTTATGGAGACTAGTGGCAGAGAACAGAAACAATGATAAACCCCCGAAAAGCATTGCGCTTTCCTGTGGGATACGGAAAGTGATTGACTGAAAACCGAGATAGATGTGACTAATTGTGAAATGTAGCAGAGATGATAGAGGGCTTCAGTGGAGTCTTAAATACTTACACCATGCAATGTTATGGGGGAAGCTGTTCATTTATCCCCACCAATAAACGTAATAACATGGGCTTTCTTGTAGGGATAGTCCTCCAGAGACAAAAATAATCCCACGAATATATGCTTTAACACTCAAGAGTAAACCACTTACTTTAATTGCAGAGCATTGGTTTTAGTAGTTTATAAGGATGCCAGGCATGAAATCTATGATGGAAATGGCATATTTTCATTATAATAGTACCCTCTGTTGTAAACAAGTACTTAATTTTGCCTCTAGAATTGCAATAAGTCTTAAACAAGCATACAATGGGCCTCAGTTCTTAATATTAAGTGGAGATTCTCCTAGCTTTAGCTAAAGGCAATCTCGATGTTATTAAAGCCATAGAGGAGAGTATTTTCCTCCCTCAGTATATTAATTTGCATTTCTTCTTCTGTTCCAGTGCCCTGCAGTAATCAGGTACCTGGTACCTGATTACTGCAACTCCCTTTCCGTAGACAACACTGCACAGCTCATCCATAGACACCAGGTGGTGCAAAGTGTGGCAGCTAGACTTATGCTCAACTTTCCACCAAAGCCTCACATAACCAAACACCTGAGAGACCTCCACTGGCTCACTATCCATAAACGCTCCTTTTTCAAATTTCTCACCATAGCTACAAGGCTCTGCACAACCTGGACCCCTTGTACTTCAACAACTTCATCTACTTTCCAATCCCAAGGAGACATCTAGGCTCATCTGGCCTACTTCTTGCCCACATGTCCCACATCCGACGAGCCAAAGTTGGAGGAAGCACTTTTTCCCACATTACCCCCAAGGCTTGGAATGCACTCCCTCTCCCCATTAGATCAGCCAGCTCAGTCTTCATTTTCAGAAGGTAACTAAAAAAAAGCTCTTCCAATAGACCTCCTTCAGACATTCCAGTCAGCACCTTCTATCAGGATCCAGGATACCCTCTGAGGTGAAATGCACACCCTACCACTAATTGTAGTGAAGCAAAACATTATAAAGGAACCCTGTATAATCTAAAACTCAGTTTGATACCACATCCAGTACTTGACTGGTGTTGTAAATTATTTTTTTTATATTTGTTGTGAGGTTTTCCCTATGTAGCGTAAACCACAGTGACAATGAAAAACACTATATCACATTATTGTGCTTGAAAAGATTCAGATATTTATCTAATTTTAAAGGTCATGCCATGACCACAACATTATTTCTTAAATTGGATCACCAGCAGGATTTGACTACCCAAAACTAGTAACAAAGCACAAACACACACCTTGGTCTAGATAGAAGAAATCAAAATGTGAAAGGAGGTGATCAATATGCAAAGCTAAGTAGAGTATTCCATTTAAAGGATGAAATCCCTCATCCACCATATGACTGAGGTTTTAATTTTTGATCTCAGTTTTGATTACCATTGGTCATATAACTTTGATGTCAAACAAATGTTGGCATTCTAATTGCACTGATTTCCTTTTTCTGCTTTCTTTCTCACCTTTCTCTCTCTTATGATGTCATATAGGGGAGATTATTCCCTGCGCCTCACTCCAGGGCCTCAGTTGAGGCACCATTTCTGACGTTACTGGTTAAGACTCATTCATCCCCTGTTACACTCACCTGTCCCTTTTGTTTGCAACAACGGTACAGGGTTTGTGGCATGGGTGACATATAAGTAAAGAGACCCACCATTCCAATGTGTTTTGATAAGTTTGTCTTTGTGAGTTGGTTTCTTTTTTTAGTATATGTGTTTTTGAGTTTTGTTGACATTATGCATACTAGCTCTTTCAGGAAACCGCCAGTGAATGCCATTTATGGACTTATATATGGACCACTGGTATTGTAATACACTGATCACATTCTATGTGGAGCATTTGAGGTGAAGCACAAATTACATGAGTCCTGAGGAATTCCGTAACTTCTCTGAGGGGGTCAGAGGCAGAAACATGGCAACCTACTTTGTTTGTAACATCCAGTGGATATAATATACTTAGATGACCTTGCTTGTTTTAATCCTGACCCAGGGACACATGAATAAAATGTGTCACATCCCTTGGAGCCAGTTTTCATTTTCACACTTTTTCAATCACGCTCTGCTTCCCTTACCACTCCTTGCTCATTAGAAAGGTATTTATCGTACCTCTGAAAACATCCCGAGCTCCTCCCGCTAGTGCGGGGGTTGTAGCCCGCATGATGACTAAGCATCATGGTGCGAGGAGGTTCCCAATGATGAAGCGTGCCACCTATGGTGGGTGAGGGAATTCGTCCTTTAAAAGGAATACTACACATTAGCTCGCCATATTGACCAACTCCTTTCTCTATTTCATTTCTTCTATCTAGACACATGTATTTATCTGTCAAACCTCACCAGATCAACAATATATCACCGCTATAGCCAATCCACTTTCCATTGTTAGCACTCTGAGGGTTGTCTGCATGTTAGATTGTCTTTTCTTCAAAAATTGCTGTGAAAAGGTAATCTACACTGGGCACGAAAATCACACAGATAGCAGTCCCTTTCATCTGTTGGTGGAAGTCATGCCCAAAGATTAAATAGATCATATTTTAAGCTATTTTTACACATTCAGAAATGAAGTGGCGACTCTATTAGATCTAGGTCTGATATGTAATATCTCTTCCAGGAACTCTCAGGGGCATATTCATCATAGGGTTGGATCACTTTAGAAACCACTAAACAGGATGTAAAAGTGATGCAACCCTTAAGTTTGATATCTCAAACCACACAAGGCCGTGAATGGCTTGATAAATCCAGAGTAAAGCAACACAAATAGCTGAGTTGTGTTACTCTACTCTGGAAAGTCCTTTCCATGGGTGGAGCGTGGATTCTGAGGCATTTCCAGATTTACCAATACTGGTGGACCTGGGAATGCATCAGAATGCTACTCCTTCTCAGGGGCGGCGTATATCTTTATTTCCATGCGTTACTTCCTCTTTCTGTGTGTGCTGCTTTCTGCAGCACACACAGAAACAGGAAAATGCCTTAGGGGATTGTTTATGTGCAAGAAGGTGTCCCTTCCTGCACAATAACAATCCTGCTTACAACGCAGGCACCCTTGGTGCTAGGCAGCAAATTGTGCGCCAGCCGTAGGAAAAGACAGGAATGTGCTGTAATATGTTAAATTCCTGCCCTTTCCCTGTCCTGTTGTGCTGCCTGACCTTTTGTTAAATATGCCCCTTAATCAGTGGTTGAAGTGGGTGGGATTGGCAGGGCACGGCGTGCCCCTACTTCTTTCATTTGACCAATTAAGTTCCCCTACTTTTTTAGTTAAACACTCGTCCCAGGGCCAGAAATAGCCAAGGCCTAAAGGTAAGGTTTGCCGTTCGTAGCAGGTCGGGGAGGCAGGACTGGCCGAGAAGGTAAAGGACACTGTTTCTCGTCGTGTGTGCACAGACACACAGCCGCACCCGAGTACTTCACTGGTCTTTGAAAGGCCAATTACGTGTTAACGAGGCTTTGTTGCTTTTCACCCCTTCTTGATCCCTTGCATCACCACTCTGAATACTGGAAGAGCCAGCTCCACCTCCACTCCCCCCCGAAATTTTACTTACGTACCACCCCCTCTAGATGCGCCTCTGCTACCCAGAGAAGGCAACAATAAAGATGTAATTACAACTCCGGTGATTCATTTTCTCCCTAAAGAGAGATGCAGTGTCCACTTCTCCTGCTCTGCACCTGCCCACCATCCCCAGCAGCTGCCCACACCCACTTTCTTACTCTGTCCCACTCTCTTTATGTCCTGCTCCTCCTCACTTATTGAAACTATTCCATTACAAATTCTTGTTTGAGGTAGTATCCCGTTGTCAACCTTAGAGGGATGAAAAGCTGTGCTGGCCACAGTGACACAGGAATCCATGGGGTTCAACTGCTTTATAGATTTCCTCAATAGAATCATTCCCTCACTCAGCTATTGTAATGTTTGTATGCGGGCCAGATGCATCAGATAGTAAAATATCTCAGTGGGTTAAGGGACTTGCTGCAGCGATCCATGTGCTTTCTTTCAAACTAATGGAATAGGTCTGTTGGTCAGTGTGTTTGATGCAATGCACTGTGCGTGATCTGTATTAAGCATGGGCGAATTTTGCGAATTCCCGATCCGCGAATTTGCGGATTTGCGAATTCGCGATCCGCAAAATTTGCGAATTTTTGTTTTTTTGCGTGTTCGCGGGGTTTTTTGCGTGTTCGCAGGGTTTTTTGCGTGTTTGCTGGGCTTTTTGCGTTTTCGCGAGCCGCTTGCATAGCGAAGTTACCCATGCAGTCGTTTATGGGAGAGGGAGAGAGAGATAGATAGATAGATAGATAGATAGATAGATAGATAGATAGATAGATAGATAGATAGATAGAGAGAAAGAGAGGGAAAGAGAGAGGGAGAGAGAGAACGAGAGAAAGAAAGAGAGGCCGGATCTATGAAGGGCCAGATTCCTGAGTTGCCCCTACAGAACATACAGCTTTTTATTTTTAGCAAAATGCATATGAAAATTGTGCTGTAAAGGTCTCTTTTAGTTTAACCCCTCCTGACAACTCAAAATGGGTGTGTTTGCCATCCTCTCCCTTCTTCCTGTTTTTTATATCTGTAAGTGCTTCCTGATGAGGTTTAATTCCTTGGACAGGTGCCTCGTTGCCTACTTGTAACTATTCTCTGACCCTGCTTCAAGGGTCAGAGCAGGGTCAGAAAATAGTTGCAAGTAGGCAACGAGGCGCCAGGAAGCAATTAGCAGCAGGTGTCCAAGTTGAAGTTAATTTGTTTGAAACACTTTTGTAAAACGTTACAAAGAAATTAGGTTCAACTTTTGCACCTGCTGCTGTAACCCTTGCTTGGCTGAAAATTCGTCCCCGCTGATTCGCGGATTTTACCGCGATTTCGCGAGATTCGCGGATCGTGAAATCTCGGAAAATCTGCAAATTCGCCCGCGAAACAGATTTTACGCCCACCCTTAATCTGTATGTCACATATTTGAATCTTAGCAGAGTGCTCTGTGGGCTCAAACATATATTAGAGATTTAGTGACCACCTGTAGGGCATAGGTTCCGTTACTGATAAGAAAGCGAAGTGTGTTATGCACATTCTGCAATCATCTGTATGTCGTTTCCGTAGCATACATTTGAACCCCTGCAGGGCCAACTCGTGTTTTCATTCTTCTGAGGGCGATTGAATGAGTACCTTTGGGAAGTAACTAACGCAGTATTTAACGCTAATAAAAGGGTAGTTAATTACGTTTATGTTCTATGCCGTATATGTGGACATTATTGGCTGAATGTTCACATACACTTCAAATATATTAAATATATTGTCCATTCAGGAGACCTATTTTCCGTACCTGCTCTAGTGGTGAACTGCAGCGCATTTTATTTTTGTATTTCAACCAGCAGAAATACTATGTGTGCCTGTTCAGAGGGCTGGAGCACGGACACACAGCTCTATTGGGACCTAGCTGACGTGTGCTCTTGTGCTGCAGCCCCCGACCTCCCACTCCAACTCCCAGGACACTTAAGTGCATAAGATAAAACTGCCACTGTGTGTCCTCGGGTCAGTGGTTACAGAGAGGGCTGGGCCAGCTCTCTGCACTACTCCCTTGTGGGCTGGGCAACCTTTGGTCAAGCAGGAGAAGCGGTAGATCTGCCTATGGTGGTGAGAGGGAGTAAGTTGGTGATACACCCTGCCCAGGGCTGGGCAGCATGGGGCCACCAGCTAGACACAGCCTCAGAAACTTATCTGCTCCTTTCAGTCTGTTTGTGTAACAGACTAACATATCGAACACTCAAATTCATTTCATATTTCACTATACTAATTCACCACTAATCTTTTATGGGTTCCGGAGTAGCATGCTAGTCTCCGAAAAAGCGCTTAAACACCCCATTCAGGGGTAGCAAGCACTATATAAATGCAAACCTTTTTCCCTCTTCTATCCCTACACTAGCCTTCTTGATCCAAATAACTGACTAACATATCCGCCACTCAAATTATTTTCCATATTTCACTATACTAATTCACCGCTAATCCTTTATGGGTCCCGAAGTACTGTGCTACTTACAGAAAAAGTGCTTAGATGCCGCATCAGGGGTAGTATGTGCTATAAAAAATGCAATTACAATACAATAAAAGATAGAGTAGTCTCAAAACGGGCAGATAGATTTTATTCACCAAAACATTTGATTTTATTCACCAACACATTTTAGCGCCACTTTACTAAGTTTGCCAGTGAAGCGCTGCTTGTTTTCTTGTCTTTCTTTGAACAACATTGTTTTCTATGGGTGGTGAAGGGCACCATTCCTGGAGGTACTGGGTGCGTTATGTTTGCAAGTATATTATGATTCTAAAATCACTTGCTCCCTCCTTCCAGGCTTACAGCAATTTCGGAAACAAAAATTTAGGGATAACTCAGGGGATTCATGTTCTTCCTAGAGAGAGATGGAGTTTTGTCGAGGAGAAGTTTTGACTCGTGGAAAGGTAGCGCAGAGGGTTAATGTGCCTGCTGCAAAGAACATGTACCATGCATATCACAAAGTGCACCTAATGTAAACAGGTCAGTGGGTTACTGCTTTAGTCAGAGAGATCCTTTTCTTACTTGCAGTTTATAAGTCAACATCCTAACATAGGATAGTGAGCTATTAACTGTCATCTAAGAGCTGCAGTCAAACTGCAAGGTATAAATTAGAGAGTTATTTTTTTCCCCCATATAGGAGAGTAGGGTCTGCTTCCTATGGTTACCCCCACTTTTTGTTGTGTTTCACAGGTTTTTCGACTTTAGAATGGCTGTGGCCCTGCTGATCAGGACCACAGCCTAGCTGTTCTCTCTCTAAATTGATACCATGTACTTTAGGTACATACCAGACTGGTTACTGGGTCACCCTTGTGACTCCCTGTATATGGTACCTTATGTACCCAGGGCATAGGTACCCCAGAGGCCTACCAGGGGCCGAAGCATGTATTATGCCACCCCTGGACAGCCTTCCAACATGGCACCACAGGTCTGCACTTGCAGCCTTGGTAAGGTGGTTTAAGCACCCCATACTAAGATATAGTATACCTATATCTACCTTTACATATAGACACGTATTAACCCATAAGTCACTCCTATGGCAGGCCTTGACAATCCTGAAGGCAGAGTGCTTGGTTTTGTGTGAGAGGGTGCCCTAGCATGAGCTGAGCCCCTCTGCAGATTTCGAAACCATCTCCTTATAGCTGTTCTATGATATAGCCATACCATATACTCTTAAGTGCTTTATAATCCTTGCGGTTAATGCTAACTTTGGTTTGGCTGTATCAAAACATGTTGTGTTTGGTGTCAAACACTTTGAAATACTACCCCCTGCAAGTTCTGGTGGCGGGGTTAGCATTCCACCCTTCTAGAGGGAAAAGACATGTACACACTGGCATGCCCGGTTAAAGTTAAACAGAGCCCCAGCATCACAAAATGGATGCTGCTGCCACAGACATGATTCTGCCCTCCTGCTGCTGGACGAAATTTCGGCAGGGGAGGCCTGGACAATAGGTTTCCTGTCCAGGGAGGTGCTAGCACCTCTCCAGACAGGCTTTAGTGTATTGGGGCAGGGTGGGTTGAATTCAGTGAATGCTTTTCAGACACTGCCTGGGCACACAAGGTGCTCCATGCATTTCCCAGTTCAAACCGGTTGCTGGGGCACTCTGCCCCAGCTCTGGCACGAAACTGGACAAAGGGGAAGGGGTTTATCCACCCCCTCCCCAGGTCCTCCCTTAGGTGGGACTCTAGAGTTAGTCCAACCCCTAAACTTACTATAAGAAAAGGAGCCCAGTCCCTAGGACGTTAGATTACCCTGGACCAAACTCTGCAACATATATCATGGACCTTCAACATTCCATATCGACTGGAAGATGGAAGAAATCTCCCTTGTGGTCAAGGAGTGACCACCCTGTTCAAACAGACAACAAAAGCATCTTTGCCGGTCGGCATTGTCGAGGCTCCCGCTGGATCCAGAAGAAACTGTGACATAGGACACGGACTTCCAGACATCTCTGATGATGACCTGCACTCCTAGCAAAGCTGAGATCTGTAGCGGACATGAGAAACGTTGGACGGAACTCCTGGACATCCTGCGTTTTTGCAACTGCACCTACTTCCCGAGGTATCCTCAAGTTGTGCATTGGGTATTTGAAGCCCCTGCCCCGAGCTCCATTTGCACCGAAGTACACAGGCCAGCACTCCACGAGTGACCTGTGAGTCCCCTTTCTTCACCGCAGCTCGAGGCTCCTTCGCGGTTCCTAGTCCGTTGGCTAGTGAGCCCCCAAAAGGGCAATCCTTTGTTCTTTGAGCATTCCTGGTTGCTCCAGATGTGTTCTGACTCCCCTCCAAAGGAGGAGTCCCTCAGACCTTGCTGGTCTGCAACGAAGCCAATCTTGTCATCTTGCGTGGGTTGCTGTTGCCAAGGCTTGATGGGTCAAATCTGGATTCCGACACTGCAGCACTCGACATCCTTTGTGGGACAGCTCAAATGCAGCTCCTGGTTGTCGTCAACGCCTCCTAGTCTTCGTGGCTGAAGAGTCAAGCTTCACCTCTTTCACCTTAAAGCACCAGACATTGGCTGGCATCTTTTTCCCGCCATCCTGGTCACTGGCTAGTGACCCACACTCTGTCCCCTCTGCTTTCAGGTTCTTCACATATCCGATCCACCTTTGGGTCCACCCGGAAATTTTTCCTCTGGTCGCCTGCAGGATTTCTTCGCAGCTCTCCACTGGAATGGACGACAAAACCCGACACCAAAAGACACCTAGGCACCCGGCTTCCCTGGGTGAGGTAACACGATTACTCCGGTGCTCCTGTGGGTCTTGACTCTCAAAGTGTCCTAGTCTAAAAGGGTTCCATCGCAGTTCACCTCTAGGTGCCCTTAATCTTTAAAATTATAACTTGTTCGTTCTCCATAGAAAGTCAATGGTGATTCGTGGCTGTGTTTAGACACTGCACGCGTTCCCAGTGGGTCTCCTGCATCCCTACCTTGGGTGGTTCCTGGTTGGCCCAGCGGTTCTACAGGCCCTAAGCCTGATTTCTAACCCTCACGTGGTTCTTATACCACTATTTCAGTATATGGTTTGGGAGACCCCTAGGGCATAACGTATACTGTGCAACTTATCGTATGCTAATTAAATTCCTTGTATTGTACTTTTACCTCTGACCTCATAAAGAGTCCAGAGGGGTTGTGTTTAGAATAAATACATATATATTTGATATATACATTGTGTGGTGTGCTTTTATTTGATCATTCAAGAGATTATAACTGGAAAAACAACTTGCTTAACTCGCCTCTAAGTCTTAGCCTGAAGGCTGCTCTCCACAGCTACCACTAGGATAGCTTTCTATAAGGTTGACTTTTCAACCTAAACCAACAATAGGGGTCATTTGGACTGGTGCAAGGTGCCCACTAGAATAGTGGGCATCATATATCAGGCCAACTTCTCACACCCCATTCTTTGATTATTCTAATGTTGCAAAGGATGTTCATAAGTGTAAAATCAATTCTGATTATTAGAGAGAACCCCCAACCAAGGTATTACGTTCTAAATTCAGAGTTTGTGTTTCTCCAGACAAATTATTATGAAACCATACTGCTTACTAGTATAGTGTAATGTGACTTCTTCACCTTGTAGTATTTTTTCTTATGTATTTCCTATAGAGTGTTTTACACACATATGATTGATTGTCTGTGTGTAGTGTGTGTGATGTGAAGTGCCTCTACACCCTAAACTGGTATCAGTGGCGCTGTAAATCAAATCAAATGCATCTGAGCGAGACAGTGGTTATGGAGACTCGAGGAGCACTGTTGAAGGGTGGTAGTGAGGAAATCCATGGTGGAGGGAGTCATTGGGGGGCACCAACAAACATTGTCACACAGGGCTCCACAGCGTTAAAGCCGGCCTTGCCCTTGAGACCAGTCCGCTGCAGCCATGGGTACCTCCATTGGCCTTGTTTCAGTAGTAGTAGGTGCAACTCACCAGGGGTCGGCGATGCAGGATTTGCACGCACACCAAACTTAGTTGACAAACTTCACGGTCTCTCTGCTTCATGCACAAGCACTTTAAATATGTGCTAGCTGCTCGGGGGCCACTGGAATTATGTAGCAATGGAGGACAAAATAATTCTGCGGTATTGACTAAATTAAGCAGCAAAAAAAGATGGAACGTAATGCTTTATATTTTCTGATACTTTGTTAATTTTACATTTTTACACTGCTAATAGACTGCAAAGATTTTGCCTTATTAGTAGCAGTGCATCATACAAATGCAGCAGTGAGAAGCGTGATCCGTCAAACTTTTCAAAGGGTTGTCCACTTGACAGAAACACGTCATGTTTGTTTGTAACTTTTGATCCGTTTGAGCTACAAACAATTTATTAGTTAAAATCGTTAAATTATGCAGCAGGTGATGCATTATGTGGCAAATATTGCAAAGCCATAACTGTATAGAAAACATTTGCAAACTAGGATATTTTGCCATTCATGTTTGAACTAGTCTTGTGGAAAAAGGGAGAAATGTTGGTCACAGAAACTCCATGGCTCGGAGACAAATGGCTTGTGATTCCACTTTTAAGCGTATTTGGGACATTCTGTGATTGGAAACAAATCACACTTTGTGAATGTATTGTAATGTCAAAAACTCATATTAAACGTTAAATAAACTTGTATCTATTGGCTGAATTAAATAACGTAATAAGCTGTAGCTGGGGAGTCATATGCCAAACAAACACTAAAACTTTGAATGATTTGCTCTTTATGGCCACACCTCTGACTCCGCACAATGAACCCAATTCTCAGGTTGTTCCCGCCCCTGACCTCCGCCCACAGTTCCCCTACTTTTTTTCCACCACTTCGACCACTGCCCTTAATGATTGTCGAATGTTGGATTACAGTCTTTCAGCAGCAAGAGTAACCAGCCAGCCTGTGATCTTATCAAACCTTAACCTGTGAGGCTAGGAGCTTCCATGTTCTGACATGCACCTGTGCTTCCATTTCCGGAGTCAGCGAGTCAGATGGGGAGGTGAAGCGGAGATCTGAATGCCAGTGTTTAAATGACTGCTGCACCAGTATCAGTGCCAAAATCCAGACACCACCGGAGAGGCCTGGAGAAAGGCAAGTGACTACTTAAGGTCACTCACCCACACTCCCACTCTGAATCTGCCCCTTGCCTCCCACCAAGCAATACAGAGAGAGTCGTGGCCTGCTGATCTCTCCCTTGCTCTCCAGTGGCCCACTGCCAGTACAGCAGCACAGACAGGAACATCTATTTTTTTACTTTGGCAGCTTACGACAGACTCCGGTACCACATTTTCAGCAGTAAAAAAGGCGTCAGGTAGTCTGTTGTGTGGAAAGCACCATCAGCTAACCCTCTGTAAGCAGAAACGGTCGACGTTGGGTCGATGCAGCTTGCTGGTACAGGGGCCATCTGCCTCGAGAAACTGTAATTTCAGCTCAGTCACTGCAATCGCCTGGATCGGCCACCAGCAAGAGGAACCCGTAAGAGGAACTAGGAGCCAGTAAGAAGGCAACCAGGAGTGTAACTACATTGCCAGTGGTAATCAAAGTACTCTGGGCCAGGCACAGGTGCAGGCGTTCTCAGGTCCACAGGTGAGGTTGTGTGACTGTGGTGGTTTTTGGCGGGCGCATGCTGTGAAGCCCTCCACACCTCCCCGGGTGCCTGCATCTGTACCCAAGTTCCCTCTGCAGCACCTGCTCCTCCGCTCCTGGATGACCCTCACTCCACCCCTTCATCACCTGCCAAGATTACCGAACACACCGAACACTGTGCTCTCACGCCTCTCATTCAGCAGATGGCCTCCCTGCCCGGGTAGCTCTCGCAAGAATTCCTGCTAAGGCTAAGGATCTTCCATCCTGCTGGTGGCTGCCTGTGTGAACCTTCTCCACAGACTACAGATTACATATCACCATTCACAATGCCCTCAGCACAAAGCCACAGAAGGGGACTCGGTCAAAAGGGTGCCGCACTAGTGAATGGAAGCTGATAGAGTCAAAGTGCTCCGATGCCACGGAATCTCCATAGACTGGTCCCCCAATACTATTGCTTTGGCTGACTAGAAAAAAAGGGCTCCAGTGCTGAAAAACACAATAATGAGCAGGGGGAGCAACAGGCACACTAGGCAGAGATCCAAACATCAGCTGATCCACTCATCTCTTTTCAAGCCTTTGCCAGAACGGACCAGTTCCCAGCCCACCGCAGCACCCCTACCACTCGAGCCTGAGGTCAGAGTGAAGCAGCGCCTGAACCCAGGCCTGGTATCTCCCCAAAATTAGGCTCAGAATAAGGTGCAACAGCTGATCATCCTGAAGTATCTCAGGAAATACCCAATCATTGAGACCTTGGCCAACAATGAGGCTACCAATGAGCCTGCTGAAGTACTTCAAGGATGCTCCGTTTGACCAGCCTTTCCCCCATTTTTCTCAGGGCAGCTGGGGCCCCCTAGCAATCAAAAAACACAAGCTTTATCACACCAAGTGTTAGAAGGCAACCACCCTTTGAGACACCCATGACATAGTATAAAGCGCCAAGGATTTCGCCCAGCTCAACACTCCTACTCTTTAAAAACCACTCAATTAGAATCAGAAGACTCCTGGCTTCAACAGGTACTGTTAAAAAATGGGCCATAGTGGCCATCTTTTACACTATTACTAATGAATGTCTACATCAGTCTATTGAGAAAGCAAAAAAACAACCTCTTTCGTAACTTAAAATCAGTCATCACGGAGTCCATAGCAGAACATTTGGATACCTTTCTATTGATCACAGGCAAATCAAGAATAGAGCACATCATTTACCAAGGCAGGGCTGGCGGTGCCCCTGGCCCCAACAGCCTACTCCAGGTGCTATTCAAAATAACCCTGTCTACATGGGCCAAATATTAACTTTGCTCCATAACCAAGCAATCATGAAAGGCCAGATTGCAGACTCATGGTGAGGAGCCATTATACACCCGGTATTTGAAGGTGGAACCCCTTTCACTCCAGGAAACTACCGGCACATCTCATTGTTGGATAATGATGCAAATTAGAACTGGGTCCTCCTCCTAGAGGACCTTGAGTCTAGTGAATCTGAGAACAGCATCATGCCAATAAATCAGACCGGACATTTTCTCCAACTTAATGGCCATCTCCCTTATGATTGATAAAATCAAATCAAACAGCACCCTTCCTTAATTCTGTGACTTTAATGCGGCCTTCGACTCAGTCCTAAGAACACTCCTATGTGCAAAAGTGGATGCACTTGGGATTCCACCCTTTTTAAGGCAATTATGGTGCTTCACACAAACATGTGGGGTTCCTTAGGGGACGGGCGCATCATCTCCAGAAAAATCCCAACCACTACCGGTCTAAAGCCAGAATGCTTACTCGCTCCCCTTCTCTTCAATCTTTCCCTGGCTGACCTGGCAACCTAATTAAACAACCTCTCAGCCCACCACCCTTAAATAGGCAGAAAGAACTTTGGCTGCTTGTTCTATGCAATTGACACTATCCTCATAAGTTGGACATAAATAGGCCTTCAGCGACTGCCAAACTCCCTTCAAATATACTCTTTTAAGAACCATCTCACGGTGAGCCTAAAAAGGACCAAAATAATAATTATAGGTAACAAAATCAAAAAAGGTGCGTGAATGATTTCTGAATGTCAGTAAGATCATTAAAAACAACACCTATATATTTGGGTGTCTTAATTGACATCTGAGTATCTTTCCTGCCCCACAACGAATACATCCGGAACAGGACAGGATCTCTCCAGAATGCCTTTCAAAAATTGGCAAAGCATTTGTCTGGACCCTCTTTGCGGCCTCTCCTAGAGGTAATCAGGGCAAAATGTACTGTGACCATCTCATAAGCCCCAAAGTCCTGCATGCTATGGGCTGCACAGCTGCCTCACAGCTTGATCTCGAGTATATACAGGAAAGCCTTCCAATTACCACCTGTGGCATTCCCTTCCCAAATACAACTGGAGTTTGTACTCACAAGCCAAAGAGTAATGTGCCTGGGGTCGTATGTTAAACTCTGTCGCAAACCACACAGCTCAAAACCCGACACGTCTGAAATGCACACCCAAGGACCAAACCCAGAGGCGTTGCCCAAGCAATCCTCAACCTGCAATTAGTGGTCCTTTGGAAAACAGCAATTTCATCTTCAGTCTTCAAATCTGCAGTCAACAAAGCCATGCAGTGACTCTCCACTATCATTGATAAGAGCATGCTGGCCAGGCGATATCATGCTTATCTGGTCATCAGCAGCTGTAAGGCCCTGTACCTCCATCCCTACTTGGCTGTTGGCCTTTCTTCTACAGTTAAATGGTAGCTTATTATATATTGACTTGGCGTTCTGTAAACTTTAGACTTGGCCTGAGCGGGCGCTTTCTCAATCGCAGAAAGCAATGCAGGCTATGTAACTACCAAAGGGAGAACTTTGAACACATAAAATGCTCCTGCCCCGCTCTACAGATAGATCGTAGACACTATCTCAAACCTAATATTTTTACATAAGGGATCAGAACGTGTAGAAGAGCTGTGATAGAATTCCTGCAACTCACTGTTACAGACTAACGGCTCACTTTGTTAAATGTCTGACTCACACAGCAAAGAAACTCAAGGGCAGATTTATGAAAACGTTATGCAGTACAGCACAGCAAGTCACCTTGCTGTGCTGCACTGCATGACTGGGAAAGGGCAGGAATGTGCCGTATTTAACACCTTCGGTGCTCATGACGAGCGCAGCTCGTCATGAGGCACAGTGGCGCTGTGCTCATAACGAGCTCAGCTCGTCATGACTGCCGTGGCGCTCCCACGTGGGGATAATTCCCCTGCTGTGCTGAGCGTTCTAAGAAACTGGCACGGTCATGACGAGCTGAGCTTGTCATGAGCACAGCACCACCGTGCAGCGTGACGAGCTGAGCTTGTCACGAGCACCGCGACACCGGGCGCCGCCCCCTTACCCTCCACACTGCAGGGGAATTGGCCCCGCGGCGAAGGGGTTAAAACTATTTGTCTCATTCCTGCCTTTCCCCGCTACCTAGCGCCAATGAAGGCACCCTTGCACTATGGTGCAAGGTGCCTATGTTTCATGCCGGATTGTTTTTGTGCAGGACCTACCTGTGGAGGGGTACCTTCCTGCACAAAAACAATCCTGGGAGGCAAATTCCTCTATGTGTGCTGCATAATGCAGCACACATAGAAAGTGGAAGTAACGAGGAGAAATAATCTCGTCATGAGGCACAGTGGCGCTGTGCTCATAACGAGCTCAGCTCGTCATGACTGCTGTGGCGCTCCCACGTGGAGATAATTCCCCTGCTGTGCTGAGCGTTCTAAGAAACTGGCACGGTCATGACGAGCTGAGCTTGTCATGAGCACAGCACCACCGTGCAGCGTGACGAGCTGAGCTTGTCACATGCACCGCGACACCGGGCGCCGCCCCCTTACCCTCCACACTGCAGGGGAATTGGCCCCGCGGCGAAGGGGTTAAAACTATTTGTCTCATTCCAGCCTTTCCCCGCTACCTAGCGCCAATGAAGGCACCCTTGCACTATGGTGCAAGGTGCCTATGTTTCATGCCGGATTGTTTTTGTGCAGGACCTACCTGTGGAGGGGTACCTTCCTGCACAAAAACAATCCTGGGAGGCAAATTCCTCTATGTGTGCTGCATAATGCAGCACACATAGAAAGTGGAAGTAACGAGGAGAAATAAGAATATTTCTCCTCATCACACCTCTCTTGGGAGTCATATCTTTTTGGAGCATTCCCAGGTTTACAAGTTCTGGTAGATCTGGGAATGTGTCATAAACCATGGGAACACCCATGCATCCCCCATGGAATGCCTCCCTAGCGCAAAGTAAGTTGAATAAGTAATTTGCGCTGTATTGCTTTACTCCAATATGTGTTTTAATTTCAAATTGACTGTGTGAAAAATAATCTACAGTATTTTTGTAAATTTTAACTTCCAGGCATTCATTCACTGATTGATAACAGCTTGTTAAATGTTTCCTCCAGGAGCATTGTAAATATAAATGGTATTTTAAAAAAAGCAATAAAATCTATATCCTTATTTAATAAAGCAAGAAAAGGCTATATTTTTGAATGTACAATACGATTGGAATACTAAGTAAGAAATTCTGAGCACATGTATAGGGCCATGCACATTCTAAATAAAATACATCTGAAAATGTTCCTGCTACTGAATGTAACACTTTAAACAAATGCAAAGAAACACAACAGTGTATAATGGTAAACTAAATAATTTAAAAGATTGGGTTACTGGTTGATAGGGGTGAAACCCAACTTATGCAGGAACCAAAATCCTTGTCCAGGTGAAATCACAAGCAAACTACAAGTTAACCTGTATCCTCAGGTAGCGGGGCGAACAGCAGTCAGGCGTAACTTGGATAGAATGTGTAAAGTATTTATGGAACAATTCAAACAGTAACACAGTGAAAACACACCAAAAAGAATCTCACACCAGATTTAGAAAAATAGAGTAGATTTTAATAAAAGAAGTCTAAAATGATAAAATTCCAATCATTAGAATTCAAGATATGCAATTTAAAAAATTTGAGTGGCAAAAAGCACATTGCGCAAACTGCGGATATCACGTTGCGCCGGACCGGGTCAAGTTCATGCTGACCGTAATGGAGCACGAGCCGGCTAAAGGGACTCTGGGGCATATTATCAAGGACAGGCGATACATTATCGCCGCTTTTATCGGCAGGAAACTGCCGATAAAGCGGCAATAATGGCCTTGATAATATGCTCTATGAATTCCAATCGAAGCCCATGTTAAATGTGAACACATCTAACATGGGCTTCGATTGGGATTCATAGAGCATATTATCAAGGCCATTATCGCCGCTTTATCGGCAGTATCCTGCCGATAAAAGCGGCGATAATGTATCGCCTGTCCTTGATAGTATGCCCCTCTGTTAGGCCCACTGAACAAGAGTACCTTCAATCCTGGTTGAGAGGTCCCTGGTCTAAAATGCCTTGTGCAGCCAAGCCGATGCATCAGTTCCGAGGAGCTTCAAAGCCATGATGGGAGATCCTGCGTCTGAGACGAGGATTCCATCGTCAAGGGCTTGCGATGCGAAGACCGACGTCTAGGATGCGTTGCACAGCCAAGGTGATACGTTGGTTCCAGGGACCTGTAAGACTGAGATACAAGAACCTGTGTCGTCATTAAGGCTCCACCATTGATGAGAGATTTGTGATGCGAGGGCCTACGTCAGGAATGCCTCACACCACGGCGGTTCCGATGCAGGCTGTGACGTTGAAGCGGAGTCCTTGCACTGGGACAATCCTCAGAGTAGGGGAGATGCGTTGGTTCTTCTGTAGCACAGATGGACTGGCAGAGCACCTTCAGGCCCACTTGGAAGGGTACAGGATATAGGGGGCGCAACTTGGCAGGGCAGAACTACTCACAACTGCAGAGTTCAGGTGCAGTTACAAGAGAATAGTCCTTAGAGTTACACTGGGTGTCCTGGGTACAAGTTGCAGGTCCAGTTCTGGATTGGTGTCACTACAACGCATGCTTTTACATCGCATGCCTTTACAACGCGGTTTTTACCACGCAGTCCATTACAACGCATAATGCTTTTAGGCGCTGGATAGTGAATTATTTAATTTACTATTCCAACTCCAGTCCCCGTGGATAGCAGGGAAGGTGTTGGATAGTAAATTAAATATATTCCCTATCCTAGAGCGCCCCCCAGCGCAATGCGTTGTAATGGTTTGCATTGTAATGGTTGCGATGTAATGGTAGTGCGTTGTAAAAAATGCGTTGTAAGTGATGTTCCCCCCAGTTCTTCTCACCCACGCAGGAGGGCAGCAGGTCTGCACAGATGGCAACAATCCTTCAGGGTAGAAGTCCAGCAGACTGCCAGTTCTTTCAGCAGCACAGCAGTCCTTCTTCCTGAGTCTTTCACAGGTCTAGAAGCATACTGAAGAGTTGGTGTCTGAGCTCCAATATTTATACCAGGTGCCTCCTTTAAAGAGAGAGAAGCTTCTAAAAAAATTCCTTTGAACTGAGCAGATTTCCAATCTCCCCTGCTCTTGCTCCACACTAACTACAGGGGGTATGCAGCCCTTTTTGTAAAGGCAAAGTCCAGCTCTGCCCTCCCGGTCTGTTAGTGGTGGCCCATCCAGGCGCACATAGGCTCCCTATTGTCTGTAGCTGCCTAGGAGGAATATACAAAGCCCAACTATCTGCTACACCGAGTCATTTGATCCAGAGGCAGGCTGAAGACACCAAAAGGCTAAAGCAGGTAATTGCCAAAGTGGCAATTTTAAAATTGTAATTTAAAATCTGACTTTACCATAAGAAAGGATTTTCCATTACCATTCCAAAGACAACAAACTGGTTTTCTGTTCCCATTTGGAAGTTACAGCTTATTAAATCTACTAAGATAACTCCAGTGTAATTCTAGGAGAGAGGTATGCCTTGTAGTAGTGAGAAATTAATTTAAGAGTTTTTCACAACCAGGACATGTAAAACTTAACAGTACATGTCCAGCTTTTTAAATAAACAACACCATGCCCTCTGGGCTGTTCAGAGCCTACCCTGGGGTGACATATATATATATATATTCAACTGCAACACCTCGTGGTCTGTACCTGTTTGGCCGTAGCAAGTAATTATGAGGAGCCAGGACCGGGTATCACAAAATATCGAAAAGTGCTGCAGACCCACTAGTATAATTTATTTTTCATGTCCTTGGTACCTGTATTACCACTTTACTAGGGACTTATATGTAAATTAACTATGCCAATTGGGGTCAAGCCAATGTTACCTTGTTTTAAGTTCTAGGGCCAACAAAAACGAGAATAGGCAAATATGGAGGAGGAAGGCAAAACGTTAAGGGGTAGACCACACAACGGCTGACAGTTCTAACAGATAATCGTTGAATGGTGCCATAACGTGCAAGAATATTATGAGATACTCCTTGCATAATGCCAAACAAGTAATCATTACATGGCATTCTCATTTAAAAAAGTAGCTTCTGTTAGCAAATGCTGGAAATTATCACGAGCAATGTAATTAAATGCAAATTATTTTCTTCAAATAAGATGACTGTAAGAACTGGTTCACATGTGAAATATAAAACTGATAAACCTGTACCTTGTAGTACAGTAACATTTACTAAGTGTGTACATGAAGGTCATGCCGCCTAATGCAAGTATAAAAGTGACAAAACTGTAACTTACAATACAATCTAACAAGTGAGTATATGAAGGTGATGTCGCTTTATGCAAGCCTTGCTTATCAAAAAAATGCATACAATACCTACTTTCTTATGGAACGAGTAACAATATTCAAATTGACCTGTGTTACCCTATAATTGCTGCTATTCATACATGCCACTCTCGAATTATTGGTTGATTGTGCATGGGCAGAGCATAAATGAGCCATGTTTGTGCCTCATCCACTCTTGGATTGCATCACATATTGCTTGAACATTACTGGAGTTATTTTGCTTCCTATTTTTGTAGAAATGTAAAACAACCTCAGCTAGAGAGACCAATGTCAAGGCTATGTAACTAGAACATTTGGAAAGTTGGCAGTGGCATAGAATTGTATCTTGCCTTGTGCCAGAGTTGGTCCATATTTTGGAAAACGAAGGTTGAGGTGCTAGGGAAATAATGGCGTTCAGAGCATGGGGCAGGAAAGCTGAGAAGGCACTTGATGAAATGCTATCCATTTGAGAACGTTTACTGGAATGCCCCACATGGGAAGAGATGGAATACTGCAAGCACCTTCTCATGTACAGAAATTTCATGGGACCTCCCTGTAGTGAGTACAAAGACGGATCCAATTTTCTGAAGTACATGTAAAATAAGAATACTGCTTAGATGATATTTGTGTTTCATTTCTTCCTTTAGTTCACCATAGAGTCACCCTGGTCTTCTAATGTTTTTCTTTGCATTGCCTTCTCGTTTTGTTGTCCATAGCTCTGCGGACAAGATGTCGATTGTGCCTGCAGACGAGGGTCTCCATTTTCATTTCAACGGAGGGGTCGGCTGCCTTTGTAACGTGATGTCTTTACCCGAGTTTTCCCTTGGTGCTACTTATAGACGCAATTTGCGTTTGCACCACTATCTTGCTTTACTTTTGTTAAGTATTTATATGTGATTATTTGTATGGGAATGGTGATGCCCATTTTGCATAAATTAAAATGCCCTTGACACACTGGTGTTCTTTTGCTGTGTAATCAACCAGTGTTAAATAAATGTTAACTTATAGCTTTAGGAACTTTAGGCGAAATTTCATACAGATATTTTTAAAACTCAACACAACGTAGGAAGTAAAATGTTTTTTGATGCTAAACGCTATTTCTAATAATATAAACATACTACTGCACAATAACTGTAGTGGTCTGCATGCTAGGAACCACATCTTGGACTGTTTAGGGATGAACAAAGATTGTTAGATGAGAGAAGCAAATATCTATGATTTAATCCATTTCCCAGCTACCTTCTACTAATGTCCTGCCATGGAGTTTTCAGCCACTGTGGTCCTGTAGGTGCTTCAGTTAGGGCATGATTACAGAATGTGATGCAATGTGTAATGCTCCTGTGCGATCCAAGATTCAGCAATTGCGCTTGTCAGTCACACTTGGGGGGATATGTACAAGGAAGTGGTCGAGAGAGGCATTAGCCCTCATGACTTAACGCCTCTCTCCGACACTTATGAAAGACAAGGCAGCACCATATTTATAAGGATATGGTGCAGTCTTGCATTTCCCCCTGCGATGGCGCTAAGTTTAGCAACTTAGCGCCAATGCCCTTGCACCATAGTGCAAGGGTGTCTGCGTGCAGGGAGTATTGTTTATTTGTAGGAAGGTGTCGCTTCCTGCACATAAACAATCCTAAAAGGACATTCTGTCACTGTCATGTGTGCTGCTTCATGCAGCACACATGAAATTCACAAAATGGCATTTTGTTTAAAGGATTGTTATGCACAGGAAGGGACACCTGTCTGTACATAACCAATCCATGGCATTTTGCTGTTTCCATGTGTTCTGCACAAGGCAGCACACATGGAAAATGCAAAAAACGAGGAAAGGTAATGCATTTCTCCTCATTTCCCCAACTTAAGACCAGATTTTTCCTGACCTCAATTTTGGCGTTGCCTCCTATGTATGCCAACCTTGTACCTAGGGGGCAGCGTCAAAAACAATGGATTCTGTGATGTAAGCCCACTGCAACACCCACTGCCCACCCCTTTCACGCTAACCATAGTGTGAAAGGGGACCTTATTTACAAGGCAGCATTAAGCCACATTAAGTGGTTTAACACTGCCTTGTAAAGAAGGCACAGTCCCTATCACCACCACAACATCAATAAAAGTGACGCTGTGGTGGCGATAGGGGCTTGTACATATGCTCCTTGGGTGTTTTCTCCTTTCCTAGTCTCGAGCTATTGCAATTCATGTAGTTCACACACCTGAACACATGCAATCTGTTACACTTGGTTTACTCTCTCAACAGGTCATCTACAGTGGTACCTTGAATCTGCTACTGCCTGAATCCCTCAGTGCACATTCAATGGAAGTCATCAGTCCCAAGCTCAGCAGCCAAAAACAGGGCTTTCTCCAGTCTGGTCTAAACAAGTCTTAATCTCCTTCCCACAGTTACCTTTATTGTCTTAATTTCTTCTTTTCTCTGTCTCGAATTCACTGTACCTTTCACTCTTTCTATACCCTTCTTCTCACTCCTTTCAGTCCTTTTACCAATCCCTTCCAGGGTAGTAATATCTGGCTGATTAGCTCAAGGAGATAAACAATTGCACTGCACAGTGGTTACCAACAAGCAATGACAAAGACCATACATCTGGCCTTTGAAAAAACATGTGCAAGACATACTGTTCTTGTGCGTGGCATGAAGACCATGATTAAAAAAGAAAATTGAATAACACTATTGTAGTATTTAATAAAGAAATACTCTGTAGATACTTGAAGTCTTGAGTTTATTCAGCTTAGAAGAAGTACAGCGACAGGAGGCAGAGACAATAATCAACTGCCACAAAGCAACATTCTCTCACTAAGCATGGAACCATGAAGAACAAAGGTTCTAGCTACAGGTGCCTGGGAGGCACAACACAGAGAATACTACATTGTCCTCTTTTCTATAAAACAAAAGATAAAACAACGATAGATAGAAAATATAAGAGGAAAAAGAAAAGAAACATAAGCGAGAAAGAAAAGAGAAGGAAAGAAAAGTGGTAGGACGAGTAAGGAAAAGAAAGTAGGAAAACACAACTGAGAAAGTTGGAAGACACATCTGAGACTAAAACAGAAAGCAAGAAAGTTATCTGAACCTGGCAGGAATCCTACAGACTATAAGACTCCTGCGAAGCTCTGGCACAAAAGTTGCATCAATATCACTACCATTTCCATTATTATTTACAGAACTAAAACAACTGTTGTTTGTATCTGAACTAGAACTGGACAAAGAATCATTAGAGAAAACATCATCTCTACCGACCTTTACAACTTTACAAATGTTCCACCAATTCTTGTTATTCACACGCACCGCATTCCCGCAAATCTTATCAACCACTAGTGGCTCTGAGAATTTGCTCCTTCCCTTGGTAACATGAACAGGATTTTTTATGCGAACAACATCACCAGCACAAATATTATGAGGAACAGATCTTTTCCTTTCATCAAAGGAAACCTTTTGTTTCTTTTGAGCTGCTGAAACATTGTCCCTGACAAAACCATCAATGCCATCCATCACATTCATCTTCACCCATTTGGACATCCAACCCGGACAAATTTTCGTAGAAGGTTTCCTCCCCCTTAGAAGTTCGAAAGGAGAAACTCCAGTAGAGGAATGCGCAGTAGTACGATAAAACCATAACATGGAACGCACAGCATTCTCAACTACACACTTGCTGGCAATGGCCCACTGCACACAGTTATTGAGCACACGATTCATCCTCTCAACAAGGCCATTGGCCTGGGGGTGATAGAAAGAACTCTTCTTATGAGTAACACCACCCTGTTTAAGGAAACACTCGAAATCAGAGCTAACGAACTGCACACCATTGTCCGTCATGACAACTGAAGGAAAACCCTCTCTCAAGAAAATGTCTTTCAAAAAAAGAATGACATTAGCAGAGGAAGGTTCACTAATAAAACGAATCTCAGGCCATTTGGAGTAATAGTCAATGGCAACAATGGCAAAACGAGAAGAAGAAGGTAGGAGATAGAAAGAACCAACTAAATCAACACCAATCCTCTCCCACGCTCTCTCCGGAAACTGAATAGGCTCCAAAGGGGGAGTCCTTACCTTGTGACTTTTGTCAGAAGACTTGCAAATAACACAATTATCAATCAAAGTATCAACACAAACATCCATTTGTGGCCACCAAAACACATCTCTCAACCTACGCTTCGTGAAAGTTTTCCCTAAATGACCTTCATGTGCACCATCAACAAGACGTTTCCTCAAACTCTCAGGAGGAATAAGCCTTCCACACCGCAAAAGAATACCGTCCTCAACAGTGAGCTCATCAGCAACCTTAACAAAGGTCTGGAAATGTCCAGAAACATTCTTCTCTTTAGGCCAACCAGATTTCAAGTAATTAACAACTTGAACAAGAACCTCATCCTTTAACAACTCCTCTTTCCACTCAACCTCACTAATAGCACACATACCTTCAAGATCGAACGCAGCAACAAAACAATCCTCTAGGTCATCCTCCTTTTCAAAATCACAATCATTCCCAGTTATGGGAAAACGTGAAAAATAATCTGCCCTGACATTCTTTGAACCTGGGAGATACACGATGTCAAAGTCATACTGCAGTAACTTTGTGGACAATCTAGCAATCCTTGGAGTATGCTCCTTAATCTTCTCCCCAGACAAAATCGAAACTAAAGGATTATGGTCTGTTCGAATCACAAAATGACTACCCCAAAGAAAAGGGTTGAACTTCCTGACCGCCCACCAGCAAGCCAAAAGCTCTTTCTCAATGACAGAGAAATTCACCTCAGCCCCACGCAACACAATTGAAGCATAAGCAATAGTATTGTCAATTTGGCCATTCTTCTGAGTGAGCACAGCTCCGAGGCCAAAACCACTCGCATCCACAGTCACAACGCATTCCTTATTAGGATCAAAAGGTTTGAGCACACTGTCACCCACTAACTGTAATTTTATCCATTGAAAAATTTCTTGACAGTTCTTATCCCAGATAAATGGCACATTTTTTTTAAGCATGTTTGTGAGAGGTTGAACTTTAGATGCATAATCTTTGATAAATCTGGAGTAAAATTCACTGAGCCCAATAAAAGACTTCAAACCAGATTTATCGACAGGTGGAGAGGCATCTACAATGGCTTTCACTAAACTAGGACGTGGTTCCACTCCATCATGTGAGACCACATGTCCCAGAAATTCAATTTTTTCCTTTAGGAAAACACATTTCTCACTTTTGAGTACAACACCTTTATCCTGCATGATCTCTAAAACTTGATTCAAGGAAAAATCATGATCCTCTTTGTTCTCGCCAAAAATCAAAACATCATCCTGGAAAACAATAACTCCAGGAGTATCTTTAAACATTTGACTCATTAGTCTTTGGAAAACTGCAGCCGCCGACGCAAGGCCGAAAGGCATCCTGCAGTATTGAAAACTCCCGAAAGGAGAAACAAAGGCCGTCAAATGTCTAGAGGATTGACTTAACACTACCTGGTGGTAAGAGGGGGCTAAGTCCAACTTAGTGAACCACCTTGCACCTCTAGTGAGAGACAACAAATCAGTAATTTTTGGTAAGGGGTGTGAGTCAATCCAGATGTTTTTATTGAGACTGCGCAAGTCCACACAGACGCGCAAATCACCATTCCTTTTCCTGGCGACAACAAGAGGAGACAACCACAAGGACGACTCTATAGGTTCTATGACCCCTTTCTTGCACAACCCACTCAATTCCTTTTCCAAACCATCTCTTACACTGAAAGGGACACTCCTGACCTTATGCTTGACAGGGATAGCCCCATCTTTCACTTTTATCTCGTGGTTAAACCCTTTAATCATACCAAGGCTGTTTCCAAAAACAGTAGGAAATTTGAGAATTAGCTTCTCAATGTATTCATTTGATTCCACAACTGCTAACTTTTCGAAATGGTCACAGGATTCATCGATACTAATCTGTTCTTTAGTACCTGGTCTAAGGATCATCTTGAATAACCCCTGGTGAAACCATGCCAAGATGTTCAAACCTTTTATAGAAACATATATTTTCCCCAAAATTTTCCTTCCCCTGAACAGAATGATATCCTCAAAAAAACCAAGAAGAGTTATCCTGCGCCCTTCATAAGAAACAGGAGCTCTATCTGGTGGCAGGAGTTTCCTTTCAGGCCAAGTTTCATCAAACAATTCTTGGGTGGTCATAGTTACTTTAGCACCTGAATCTACCAACAAGGAAATAATGTTGTCACCCACACCGAAATCTTCATAAGGGTCAACACATTCTGAAGGGTCCCCAGTGATAACACCATCATCCCGTACCACCACAACCATGTCCCTAAGATCGTCTTGGATACTATTGAGAGGATCTGAGTCCCTCCCGGTACCTCCATAAAACTCTGTGACATTTCCAACCACATTTACATTGCTCTGTCCCAGAGGTTTGTTATTGAAAGTAGAGTTCCCCTGTTTTGAAACTTGACAAATTTTTGCAAAATGTCCAAACTTTCCACAATTTCGACACGTAGAGTTCCTTGCAGGGCAAAATTTGTTGTTCTTGTTATGTGAAGGATTGCCACATCTATAACAAATGTCATTCCTAGAAAAGGCATTTCTCTCAAAACGTTGTGAACTGGGAAAACCGTTCTTCTCAAAACGTTGTTGACCAAAAACTGCTTTATTATCTTTGATCTCCTTAGTTCTAACTATGGAAACTGCTTCTTCACATTTCTTCTCAAGTTCCTTCACTTCTTTTTTTAGACAATTCTATACTCTTGGCCATACGAATAGTCTCTTCAAGAGTTGGGTTGCCCAATGTTAGTAGTTTTTGTTGAATTGACTTGTCGGAACATTTACAAACATACTGATCTCTAATTAATTGTTCTCTAAAACCCTCAAATTCACATTCTGCGCTCAGTTGCCTTAAACTAGAGACATATGTCTCAACATCCTCCCCTGGTAGCTGTTCCCTTTTGAAGAATTTGTGTCTTATTACAAAAAGACTAGGCTTAACATCAAATCTCAACTCCAGTCTCATTCTAGTCTCGGTATATTCGTCTACATCCTCTTCTGCGTTGTTTCTTACCAAGGGGGGTAGGTGTTTATAGATTTCTCTCCCCTCAAAACCTAAAGAATGTAGTAGTAGACACTTCTTCCTTTCTGCGCGATATCTTGACGCGCCTATTGCACCCAAATAAGTCTCAAAAGCATCAAACCATTTTTTCCAAATTATGGGTGGATTGCCCGGGGTCTCCAGAAAAGGAGGAGGTGGTGAAACGGATTGCATGCTGAGCGAAATTCCGTTTTTTCCTTGACATGGCCTGTCGCTGTCCAAAAGAGATTGAACATGTAATAGGAGAGTTTTTATTTAAACTTCTTAATAGTCAATGACAGTGTTAATGTTTTGTTCTCCCCTAGATGGCAGCAGCGTGTAAAAATTTACAACTAACATAAACTTCGTTTTGTTTTGTTCTACTTTGTCAAAAAGTGCAGATTTCGTTCTATTGACACAAGCGTTGTTGATGTAATGCCTTCTCGCATTCAGCGTTCGTAGGAAAGCAAAGCATTCTATACTCAGCGTATTCGGTGTTGTGTAACTCCCTAATGCGTGAGCAAGAGCAGCGTTGTTAGGGAAACGCGTCTTCTCCAAAGCGCAACCAGATTGGCCGTGCGCTTAGGTTCGCCGTGCACGAACAAGTTTACTTGTTGCCAAGGTAACGGCTTGTGTGTTGATAGACACACGCGTCAAAGATAACAATGCGTGGTAGCGTTGACAACCAAATGCACGCGCTGAGAGGGTGATGACGTGACACGCTGAAGCGTTATCCGGGAAAATACGCTTAAGCCTTCTTTTTTATTAAATATAATATAGACCCACTGAAAGTAAAGCGAAAACACTTATCTCGCTTCTGCTAATTATCCGCTTGTGAAAGATGAAAAGAACAACAGCTGGTCTTCGTGTTCCCTCGAAGCTTGGTCTTTAGCACTGCAACTCGAGGAAAGTCGAGGTAAAGGCAGGTTCTTTACCTTCTCCTAAGCATCGTCGCCAACAATTTTGTAGTATTTAATAAAGAAATACTCTGTAGATACTTGAAGTCTTGAGTTTATTCAGCTTAGAAGAAGTACAGCGACAGGAGGCAGAGACAATAATCAACTGCCACAAAGCAACATTCTCTCACTAAGCATGGAATCATGAAGAACAAAGGTTCTAGCTACAGGTGCCTGGGAGGCACAACACAGAGAATACTACAACTATGAGTAGTACTCCACCAAACCAGCACTGTTCACTTAGATGCTGACCCACTGAAAAATAACTAGATATGCTCAAGCCACAAAATATATACAGCGATATTTTTGTAGTGATATTAGAAAAAATAATGATGGAGTCTAACACATATACACACATTCAGACATTTACATTAACAATCATGGTGTCTGGAATTGACACAGTAGCAGAGCCCCTTTGCTCACAGGAGCTCCTTTTTAGGTTGAGCTAGACAGAGCATGCGCTGTCTCTTTGAGACCGCTGTAATTAGTCTGTGGGCATTAAGTTCACCCCCTTTCTTGCCTTTGCTTTTCATTTGCCTATGTCAGTGTCCTTTAAAAATCATTGCTCGCTAGTGGTCAGTCGTCCCTCTTTGTCCCTCTTTTCTCTCTTCTATTGCTCCCACAGAGCAGGGACTTAATACTGTCTCATTCCGCTATGGTTTTTCATCTGTTCTTTGAGGGACTATTTGTTTGTTGGTTTCCTGCTCTGTTACTGTTTGTCTGTGTTTAGCTTCAGTGCCTTAGCTGCTTACATTCAAATATTGCATTCTTCCTCCCACCTCCTCTTAATGGCACAGTTGTGTCACCGCTGCCTTTTTACTGCTGCCTCCCCAACTATGGCTCCAACTTGGTTGCTTGTTTTAAAAGTTGACTCTCCTGGAGTATTGTCACTGGAACGAGCAGTGAGGCGCAAGCACCCTTATGTACAGCTGTTCTCTCCTGTCTTATCATTTGCGGCACAAGTGAAAACAGGCCTATAATCTTTTTATAGTGTATGCTTAGTGAGTGTGCGCAGCAGACAATTCACGCCTCATGCTGCATTGAGAGCCTATTGCAGATGGCGCCAGTGTGACGTAGTCTGTATCACTGAGTGAGAGAGAAGCAATGCACACTAAGCTTGTGCGGATGATTGGCTTGGACTCCATTGGTACCTTGCCAACAACATCACGAATGGAGGGGTAAATGCACAAAGCCAGACACGCTTTCCTGTAGGGTAAGTCAGTACCTGCGTTCAACTGACTTGTCCCAGTAGGTCCCGCCTTCATAATGTCCTGTTTTTTGGGATACCAGAGTTTCTCCGGTAGTAGGTCGCCATGAAGATATAATCCTTGAAAGCAAGACACCCAAAGTTTCTGTATGAAGCAAACTGTTGGATCAGCATCCCTTATATGCTTCCCCCAGTGCCCAGACTTGTGTATTTTACTCTATGTGTTTGCCCGAACACTGACATCAAAAACTGTTGGTGCTTATATATTCCAAAGCAAAACAGTCCTTTGCATTTTAATGAGTGGATGCAGCTACCATCTGTATTTCTTGAGGTGTGTCCAAATACCCGGTACGTTTGGTAGGGGTGTTTTACATTGTATACCCAAAGAGCATGAGCACCTATTGTGCAGCAGACTCCACTGGATATTTGATAGCGAGTGCTGAGTATGTTCGGTCTGCAACTGCTTGAAGGCATTGTGTCCCATTTTTCAAACCACTTTTTTTAGAGCTAAAAGGATGGCCCCTGGCATTTTGCTTCCCATTGTTGGGTAGGCACATTTAAGTTTATTCATGAACCACACTAACACTCATTCCATTACTTCTCCAGAAGGGCAATATTACTTTCTTGTTACACTTTGAGTAAACTTTTTTTTATAGAAGATATGCTACACTGTCAGTGAAATCTGGTATGCAGTCATTGCTACGTTTTTTGTTTCTGCTGTCTCTTTTTTCAGTAACTGCAACTTTATACCTCTGATAATGGAGGTGAGGAATTAATTCCTTGTGAATGGCACTTCCATTTTTAGTCACTTATAAGCCCACTATTGACCCTGACCTCTATATCCTTATTTTCAGGGTGCATTCATGTTCACTGTCTTGATGACGAAGCTGCCAAATAAATTGATAACGTTGACATATCAATGATGTATCCACTCTTGGATTGCTATTGGACATTATAAGTGATTTCAATAGGACAAATATATGCTATGTACCAATTTTCCTATACAATGTTCTGACCGCTGGCAACCAAGTTTTCTCTGATGCCTTTACTGGCATAAACATATTTTTGTCACTGATCACCCCTCACCTGCAGTGAGCTGTTTTACCTTTCTTGTTTCAGCACTTCATATATGCGATACATTCTATTAACTATTAGACCGCTACAGTGCTGTTTGGATAAATGCCAAGGGGGTAGCACCTAATCCATGGAATTTAGCATGATTAAGTCTGTATATGCTACTGTTTACTGGACAGTATTATCCACCTTGACAATAGCAGATCACCAAAGGCTGAACTTTTCTCCACAGTATCTACTTTCCTATGGGCATATGGTTTCAAGGTCTCATACTCCGGGTCACCCCAGTGATTGCCACTAAATTAGCAAAGTCAGAAGTTACAAGGTCACTTTGGCCACCCTGCAAGAAAACAGCTGAACCATGTCAGTGCGTGGTTGCATGTGGTCTCCAACTTTAAAGTCCCTGACCCAGTAACCCAATTGCACTATTCTTGTTTCAGACTAACAGCTCCCCAAGCTGGGAGTGTCCCATGTCTGTGGAGTCCACTATCCTGTAAGACAATTTGGTGTTGCGCCTCACTATTTAGTTGTATGGAATAAAAACGTCCTGCTATGTTTAGGTGGTGGATGAGAACCGTTCTCGGAACTCCCCTTCTGTGGGCACGCAGACGTATTTGTGCAATCTATTTTGTTGATCATCTCATTTACAGAGTTTCTAGGTGTAATGACCCAATTTAATCCACCTTTACCATAATTACCAGGCTATTCACTCTTTCCAAGTGTCCTCCAGTCCCTCAAAGATGTTTCAATGACTGTGGCTGATGTTCTGTGGCCCAGTAGTAATAGTCACATTATTGAAATCATGGATTTTTGAGTTAATATAAAGATAGACAATTTCTATATTTGACACACAGGTATTGCTGGACCAGGCATCCTTGGTGTAGACTTTCCCCTTAATTCTTTCTTTCAGACCTCTTATTTTTGCTGACCTTAGGACTGTGCGCTTTACCACAGCTAACCAATGCTAAAGAGCTCTCTCCCTAAAACATGACAGAATTGGTGTATATCCAACTGGCATATTTAATATACTTGTACGTCCAAAATCAAGTGGCATTACCTTTATCAAGGACCTGTAAATTAAATGCTACCAGTGGGCATGCACCACTAATTTTGCCACCCCTTAAGTAGCTCTTTAAACATATCTCAGGCCTGCCATTCCAACCTGTGTGTGCAGTTTAAAATACCATTGTGACGCTGCAAAATGAATCTTTTTGCCAGGCCCAACCCTTGATCTTTAATACATATAAGTCACCTCTACCGTAGGACCTCGACAGCCCAGAGGGCAAGGTGAAATTTATTTAAAAAAAGCGGGACATGTATTTTTACATTTTACATGTCCTGGTAGTGAGTGAAAAACTCTAAAATTAATGTGTCACTACTGCAAGGCCTTTCCCTCCCACAAGATAACATTGGAGTTACACTATTACATTTTACACGTGTATTTCCAAATGGGGACTGGTAAACCCTTCATATTTAGTTTCTCTGGAATCACAATTTAAAATCTTATCTCATGGTGAAGTCGGATTTTTAATTACAATTTTAAAAAGGTCACTTTTAGAAAGTTGGCATTTTCTTTCTGTAGCCATTTGGCCATTTGGTGCCAGCAGCCTGTCTCTGGTTCGCATGACTCAGTGTAGTTCACAGTTGGGCTTTGTGTATTCCTTCTGGACAGCCACACACAATTGGGAGCTTCGGTAATGTGAATGGAGGGGCCATTACTGGCAGGATTGAAAGGAAGAGCTGGTCCTGGCTCTATTTGCAATTGAAATAATCAATAAGAAAATGGACACTTATAACTGCGTTACAATGGTTCTCTTAGACAACCCTCATAAACACTATGTTGATCTCGGTTGCGGTTTATATCGTTTCTCCGCCCCACATATCAGCATTATCATCGGGTTCTCTAAATTTGTGCTGTATGCCAGCCTCAAGCCTGAGGCAACCTCTGGTGTAGCGCAGTAGTGTCCAGAGATATAGGCCCACAAAAAATGTCTAAAAAACAAACCTACATCATAGAAAGTGTTTTATTTGCCGAAGGATGAGGTTTATTATTAAAACAGTCGGGTATACACACAGATCGAGTTACTTGGTCTGATTATACCACTTGAAAGTTCAAAAAATAGTCAACATGTTTCTGCCCCACCTCGCCCAGCCGGGTCTAGGGGGCATTCGTCAGGACAAACAAACTCAAAATGGAACTATACTCACACGATTTGTGTAGTAGTCACAGTGGATTTTGTGTTACCACTTAGCTTCTAAGGAGGTAATGTGCACCTCTGTAATATTTTAGTCGCGTGTCTTCAGGGGAAAGTGGACACAATGGTCCCAGGCCGCAAATGGAGGTTCCTCATCGTCTTGTGCTGGCTCTGCCCCTGGACGCGTCGTAACGCATATGTGGGCCGGAGAAACGATATAAACCGCAACTGAGATCAACATAGCGTTTATGAGGGTTGTCTAAGAGAACCATTGTAACGCAGTTACAAGTGTCAATTTTCTTATTGATTATTTGGATTATATAAGGGGAACAGAATGGACAGCTACTCCTCCTCCCTACCTGGTGATCGATTCTATTCACAATTGAACAGGTTTTGTCCTGTCCCAATACATTGGGTTGTATACCCCCTCTAGTCAGTCTGGAGCCAGGGCCAGGAAGGCAGGGCACCTGTGCACTTCAAAGGCATGCTTCCAGAAGCTTCTCCCCACTTTAAAGGCACAACTGGTTATAAAGGCTAAACCCCAGACATCAACTCTTCAGTACACTTTTGGACTTGTGGATACTCCGCCAGGAAGAAGGACTGCAGTGCTGCTGAAAGGACAGCCATTCTGATGGGCTGCTGCTCTGACAGATTGCTGCCTTGCTGTGCTGCCCTGCTGCCCACTACTCTCTTTCCTGGGTGATAAGGACTGGATATGCATCTCTTGAACTCAGAACCCAGAGTGACTCCAAGGATAGTTGACTGGCCTCCTGATCTGAAGCCTCAGGGAAATAACAGACTTTCAGCAACCATGCGTCTGCACCTGCACTCTGCCATATGTGAGTCTGCTCTGCCAAGTGGTGCCACCCCAATCCTTGACCCTTGGAAGTGGGCTTAAGTTGCCTCTGTGTATCCAGTGGATCTAAGGCATTTCCCCTGCTGCACAGTGCAAACCCGAGCAGCACTGGCACATAACCTCTGCTACATGGATTGGATACGTCACAAAGAACCACATTGTAGCTCATCAGAACCGCCACGTCGAGAAAAATCCTTGGTGCCAGCCTTCAAATCCCTTGCTGCTCCTACCAACTGACACACCACCCAACTGCAGGACATCACAATGCAAGCCCCATCGGCGGGATCCTGAACTACAACAACAGACCTCGCACCGCAGCCTCATCACATCTCGGAAACCAATGGATGATGCTTTGGTCTTGTTTTATTTATTAAAGAAAGTTCAATTCTATTTTTCTAACTTGGTGTGGGATTCTTTTTCTGGGGTATTTTCACTTTATTACTGTTTGAAGTGTTGCATAAATGCTTTAAGCATATCTCTAAGCCTGACTGCTCCGTGCCAAGCAACTAGAGGGTTGAGCACCTCAAGTCAACCAACACCACAATTTCGCACAGATATTTTTGAGCATATAGGTGAGCAAAGATTTCTGCATGGGAGACATTTGAATGTCAGTTTCTGTTGAAACTCAACTCGTTGGTAATCAGGCTAAAATAGAACATCCTTATTAATGAGGACAAACACTCAAGGAACACAATATTTCCATGAAGTTGAGGTACTATAGTCATTGGCTTACATCCGTTTTGTATTGTTTTAAACAAGGAATGGGAGAAATGGTTCTGCTTCCTAAGATATACTAGTGGTCTACGTACTGATAAATTATTTGATTACATTTTGTTCTGCTTATTTTCTGTTAGCTAATAAGAAATATTTTGAAGAGTAGATCATTTTTTTTATTACAAGTGGTGTTCTTCAACAATCTGAAAGATGGCCATCCTACAGAAATGTGTGTGTGAAGTGTAGGAAAGTGGGCTTCTGTTGCAGTAACCTCCCCACTATTTGCCAGACTACTTATGCACTTTTCCTTGGTGTGCCCTGGGTTCCTGCCAATCAGGTTCCCAGGGCTTCTGTTCTTCCCCCAAATCTAACCCAATTGGCATCTCTGGCCACAGGTCAGTCCCTGGTAAATGGTACCACAGGTACCCAGGGCACTGTGACCAGAGAAGACCTCTAAGGGCTGCAGCACTTACTGTGCCACCCTTACAGGCCATGTACCCTGACACTCACACACTGCCTTGGCAGGTTGCATGTCTTGGTGCAAAACAAAGTGAAGAGTCGACATGGCACACATCCGTGTGTGCCATACCCACAAAACGCTGCCCTGGCATACATCAGTCACCCCTCTAGCTGGGTGCCCTTTGCAGTGGTGAGGGTACAGGTGCATGAGCCCTGTACCCCTAAGGTACCAAGGTCCCTTCCTGGGCACTGTAAGTGCAGTGCTGCCATTCAGAGTCTATGGTCCTGGGAAATTGTCATTACGAACTCCACAGAAACATAATGGCTGCACTGAAGACTGGGAAGTTTGGTATCAAACTTCTCAGCACATTAAAGCCACAGTGATGCCAGTGTGGGATTAATGTAACATGCACAACAGAGGTCATCTTAGAGTTGCCCCCTGAACCTCGACCAACTCCTAGTGACCTGACTGAGTGGCTGCCTAGGGTGCCACCACCAGACATGTTTCTGAACCCTGGGTCGAGAGCTCGCTGCTCTCGGGGGCCTGAAACAATGCACATCCTTGGATTAGGTGCCAAGCCCCCTCCCCCAGGATGGGCAGGGTTCATGAAGGGGAAGCTTCAAAGGCATGCCGCCTTTGTGAGCCTCTCCAGACCATTTACTACTTTCAGCAACTGGCCCCCACTGGTTCTTCCCCCCACTTTGTGTGGGAGAACCGGCAGGAGAAACAAGTGAGGAAGAGAGGTGTGCCCACATCTGCCAACTCCACCCATAAGGTGGGGGAGGCGAGGTGAAGCACAACCTCGAGTCCCCGCCATTTTGTGGATGGGGCACCCAGCCAATCAGAGATAGGCTCCTGCCCCCTCCCACTGGAGAGTGGCAGAATAAGGGGTGTACCCACCCCAGAGAAGGGACACGGTCCCTGACCTTCACATACTTGTAACGCCCCTAAATGTAGAATTTAGGGACACCCTGAACCTCCCTTTCTTATATCCAGCAATGACAAGAAAGAAGAAGGACGAGAAGCCGTGCTGATCTAACAAGAGAACGACTCCCACTGACTTGACCCAAGCCCTAACGGCCTGTCTCCCTCAAACCTGCTCCTGCAAAATCCTGGGGTGTCCAGCAGCCAGCAACCTCACAATCCTTGGAGGACCTGCCTGCATTCACTTTGCAAGGTGTTTCTCCTGTGAGCACTGGACGTGTTTGAACTGCAGCTTTTGGTGCCAACCAGGAACAGGGAATCCAGCACACTCAGCACCCGCCGAGCCTGGCCTGTGTTTGAGTGAACAAACACCACGAGGAGGTCCCCCCGGTGATCCTGACCAGAGATCTGGTGACCCCTGACCTGCCTCAAGCCTCCAGATGATGCCTGCAGCCTCAATCCAGAGGACCCCCCCCTACAGCAACCTGAGCCAGTAAGAAAATACGACGTCCAAAGGCACCCATGCACCCAACTCCCCACGGCTTTGTGTGCCCAACCCAGCGGTGCCTAACCATCCCTCAACATCCCAACTTACCCCTCGAAGTGGTGGTCACTCCTGGACCATCCACATCCCCGAGTTTGCAGTGTTTCTTTGTCCCGAAGAAATCCCATTGAAATCTACAGGGCACCCGATCTCAAAACTGCACCCTGCACCCGGCTGCCCTGGCGCCGCTGAGGGCGCCCCTTTGGTGCTAACTGGGTCCCCAATGTGCCCTGAGCTAAACCCTAAGAGCTTTGCTCCCACAACCCTGTGGCCTGCTTCCCAACCGCCGTTGGATAACATTGGGCCTCAACACTCTGCACCCGGCTGCCCGAGTGCCGCTGAGGGTGCAACAACAGTGCATCACTGACCCTGGGAGACCCCTAAGTCTAACCCCAGAACCCTAACTCAAAAGACAGATTACTTACCTTCAAACCGATAACAAATTTTTCCTCATAGGATAACATTGCCACTTTTTCTCCCAAAACGTTTTTAAGTGTCGGCTTTTGAAAACTGAGAATATTCTTTAAAAATCACCTGTTTAACCAAAATGCATTCTCTCAATTGTTTTCAGGAAATGTCCCAGTGCTGAACCTAGGTATCCAGTACTGAGTAAGAAAAGTAACAATAAAATACTTTGCCTGCCAATTGAATTTCCTTCCATAGGATAACATTGGAGTGGAGTGGCTCACTGGTTAGAGGCGGCAGACCCGGAAGCAGAGGACGGCCCGAGACCAGGGTTCTATTCCTGATGCGGCAGGGTTGTGGACCAGGGTCAGCGGACTCGATAATTCTTGCCTCGTTGCCTACTCTAACCAGGGATCACACTCGGCAACTCTGGGCATTAGCTTGCCTCATCTCCACAACGGCCCCCCACGCCTGGTTTCACCTTGGAGATACCCAGTAGGGACCATCTCAAAGGGAAAGCCAGGACGGGTTCCCCAGCGGTCTACAGCGCGGAGGTACCGCATGTGGGGTGATTCATGCGCTTTACAAGACATCATTACATTACATTTGTGATTTTATCTGAAAAAGTTTCTAGGTGTCAAATTTTTATATGCAAGAATATTCTTTCAAAATCGTACAAACTTCAAAAACATAATTACTTACCTGTTTTAAGTAGATGTCCCAGTGCTGAACCTAGGAGTCCAGCACTGGATTACAAAAGTAACGCAAAAGTAACATACATGCTAAGTAAATTTCCTCCCATAGGATAACATTGGTGATTCTTTGTGAAAAAGCTTTTGTGTCAACTTTTGAAATACAATAATATTCCTTAAAAATCGCACCTTTACCAAAACGCATTTACTCACCTGTTTTCAGGAAATATCCCAGGGCTGAATCCAGGATCAAGTCCTATGGTAGCAAAAGTAATCTGAAAAGTAATTAACTGCATTTCACTTAAAAAGCTCATTCAATTAAATGCACTATACCTGCAATGTGTTGTAAACTGCTTTCTTAAAACTGTAATCAAAACCAGTACAAGTTACACTGCTATTTTTAACTATGTTCATACAAATAATTTACTACTGAAAAGTATTTTATGCTTACCTGTTCCAGGCTTGCTTGGTTCTAGAAATAAAACAACAGTATATTTTTTTATACAAAACAATTGGCCTAGAGTTCAGTTCTTGACTGTGTGAGACCATTTGCTGACTGAGTGTGTACATCAAATGATTTACACTGTCCTCTGATACTTCCATACTGCTCGACCAAGCTTCCACTTTAGAGAGTAAGGTTCTATCTAACTTTAGCTTCGGACAAACCTCTGGAGACTGCTGGACTCTGTGTACACTGTACCTTACTTTGGTGCAGTATATACAGAGCCACTTTCTTACACGAAGCAGATGACTTCAGTCAGTTCTCCATGCAAGAGTGTTTGAGGGAAATCCAAATTAGATTTTGTAAGGTTCTTCATTTTACTTCCTGATTTTTGTTTTGTAAGACCTCAAAGAACAATAATAAATTATAGTTTTGATCGAGCAAATGAACACATTTTATATTTTGTGATAGGAAACAACTGTTAAATAGTTAAACATTTTAAACAAGTATTAAAATCATATGTGTACACTCTTTTTTGTTAATAAAACACTACTGGGAGCCTAAAGTCTCCCTTTATAAGACTTTTACCCGAATGTGTTCTCAATAATTACACGATGTAGGTTAATGGCATAATTTTAGGCCTTTTGCATAACATGAAATACTAGTAATTACCAGTGGCGGCTGCCTCTGAACGGGGGTGGTGGCGCAGGGGGAGGGGAGAAGGCATGAAAAAAAACTTACCTTCTTCACCACCACTGCCACCACCGGAAGTTTCCCGGACACCCAGGATCCTAGACTCTGCCAGCCAATCACCACGCTGCTCGTCTGGGAGGCTGGGCATGTCCTCCACTGTGCTGTGCAACACAGCCCAGTGGAGAACACGCCAAGTGTGAATGACTGTTTGGCTGGCCCCAAGCTGTCATTCGCACCCTCCCTCATCTGGCAGAAGTCCCACAAAGAAAAATAAAATGGCAATAACTTCTTCTTATTATCATTTTATATTTCTTTGGCACTGCTGAAGGAGCAATTGAGCGCTGCTCATCCGCCCACTTACACTATGCCGAGCTTGTGGGTTCATTGACACATTAAGTAAGGCAATGCGTGAAGAATCCAGAAACATTGCCCCTCTCGATATATATTGTGGGGTGATCAGAATGTGAGTGACACTTAAAAAAATAATGGTTGAAGGTGCTTTGTTATTATTTTGTGTCTTTTTTTAAAAGCAGAGACATTTATTTAAACCTGTCTGTAGGCCAGACCTAAACTGGAAAAGTGACCCAGGACGTTTTATTTTTTAATCCAAGAGTTCATCTCCTTCTGCTCAGTTTTGTCCTTTCTATCTCGTCTGTGGAAATGTCCTACTCCTACCTGTTAATGTACGTTAGTAATTCACAAAATAATTATGTTAAGGTTTTGAAAATCATATTATTAAATGTTCTTTTTCAATTGAAACTAATTTAAAACGTTATCCAATGTGTTTCTTGTTATCATTAAACCAACCTCGTGCAAACTTTTTGTTATCATTAAAACAAATAATAGCACTTTGGCAAGTCTGAACTTGCTTACAGTCAAGATTACTAATGGCTGGGATTAGAAATATTCATCACTTATTGCTTAGTTTAGTTTTGAAGCCATAATTATTTGATAATTTATTGCAGCGTCGTGAAGCGAACGGAGGCCTGTGTTATATTAAACAATGCCACGTCTCTCTGATGAGGCCTGGAGCTCAGTGGCCTCTGATTTTATGGGGCCTTTCTGTGCAGTCTGTTTCATGCTGTAATACTACCACGTGACTAAGGACTTGACTTGACTTTCCTGACGTTGCACAATTATTCACTTCGAAAGACAAATAAACACCATGGTGTAAATGAAACTGAATCTATGTTTAGTGGCACGAATGCGTAGAAAGGGCATGTTATTGGTGAGTGACAAGTGTCACCAGTCACGCATGCCTTGAAGGCCGCTTGGCTTTGGACGTGGACTTCGATGCTTGATTTACTTTGAATAATGAAACAACAGTTACCTCTACAAACTCCGCACGTTTTTCCTTTCACCCTGAAGCTGGGTGGTCAGTGGAAATGTTAGACCTACCTTGTTAGTAGAATGTGAGGCATGCCATTGTAGGCGCTGTTTCTGCTTATCGGAGCATTACAGCAAACGGATTAGGCCGGCACGGCACAATTACAGGGCATCGGAGTGGCGCTTCTCGAGTTCTCGAGGGCGTGTGAAAATCTGCCCAGCTGATGGGAAGGTATGCCTAGGCCCCTACAGACACTGATGAAGGCTCGGGAGCCGGCGTCAGGTTACCCTCGCCGTGTTTTTACATGCAACATATTCATTTACTGTAAATATTGTTTATTTTCTTTTCGAATGGAAAGGTGTTTGCATGTACTTGGACACGCTAGTTTCTGTGTGCGTTTTGTACCGTAAGCATGTCCCGGATAGCTGTATTAATGCGGGTAACTCTACACAAATAAAGCCATCAAACCCATGCACCGAGCATTCTCCGTGAGAAACCTTTAATGGAGGTTTGACCACCACCAGATGAACCTGGGCTGGCGCCATCATCAATGTACATTTTGGCATTGTTAGAGTTTTTCTGGGCACCTTAAAAGTGGTGCTGAACTTTCCTTTTTTATTACTTCTTGTCATTTTTCAAATTTGAAAAGCTTTGCCTAATTGGAATCTAATTAATGTGTTCCGAATGAGTTTTGGATTTGGCATAAAGTAAAATATTGCAGTTTTAAAAGCACACTACTCTAGCACACAAACAGCTATGAATGCACTAGCTTTCTCGGGGCATCTAAGCTGCCTTTACAAAGGAAAGTGTTGGTTTTCAGGGTACAAAAGTGCATTATGATTCACTATTGTCATTGTGATTTGCAAGGCACATTTCTATGTTCTTGTGACTCACAAGGTGAAGGGGCATCAAGCGAGCATTCCCGTCATCTTGCAACTCTCAATGGAATAATGCAGTGCTTTGCGACCCCTCATGCAGGAACTTAGTAAGAGTATCCGCATTCATGAAGAAGCAATCTAGCTAATTATGTATGCATAATGTAATTTAGAAAATTAATGAAGCGTCTTTCACAAAGGTGCTGCTACTAGATGTCTCCATTGGACCAGGCACTAGTCCTTGAAGAGAAATTTAATAAGAAATGTCTCCTTTTGTTGAAATTGTAACAGAACACTCAAAAAAAATTTCTTTTTGAGCCTGTCATATCCTAGAGAGGGGAGGATTCAGCACAGAAATGTGCATATTCCATGTTGCTGTTTTACTGAGTCAGGTGACTCCTGACCTGCTTGCAGGCCCGGTCGCCTCCCCCACTGCCACTCAGCTCCACCTGCTGACGCTTCGCCGCTGCCCCCCCAGAGCGAGTTTGCGGCCGCTGTGACCGCTGCATCTGCCTTTTGCCGCATCGCTAGGTTGACTGTCTGATTGAGCTGTATTGTGTTTTGCTCTTAACTTTTGTATTTTCTGCCACTGTATTTCCTCTTGACTTTTGTATTCAACCATTGTTAATTTCCGCTTTTGCGCTAGCTCGCTACACCCACCTCCCCCCTGTTTTTCCCTTCTGTATCCCTTGGTTTTTTCCACTGCCCCCTCCTGAGGCCACACCCCCTCGCTGCCCTGCTCCTGCCTCCCAGCTGCTCCTCCCTCCCCGCCTCTAATGGCGACCTCCGCCCGGACGCACAGCGGACACGCGTAGGGGGCGCGCCAATTGCGCGCCGAAGGTGCTCCAAAGTCAAGCCCATCTGCGCCTGTCCGTGCCTGGACCGCGCCCATTACCAGAACCCCTGGACTTTGTACACACCACAACGCCAGACTGCGTTACGATGCCGACACTCTCCTCGCTCTCAACACTGGCCGAGACCCAAGTTGCTTCCAGGCCGCCCCGAAACGCACCCACGGACCATTCTCCTCCAATGCCTGCAACTTCACATGCAACAGATCCACCAAAACCCCAAAGAATGGACCCAACCACCTCCGCTGCATACTTCTCAACACCCGCTCTGCACGCAAACACGCTGGGGGTTCTGGCGCTGGGACCTGCTCGACACCACCGCCCCAGACGTCGCCTTCCTGACCGAGATCTGGTGGAACGACCTGACATCGCCTTAGCCATCCCAGACGTCTACAAGGTCTCCCGCAGAGACCGCACCAACAGGATGGGAGGAGGAGTAACCATCGTCCACAAGTCCACCCTCCAGGTCCACACCCTCGCAGACGACTCCCTCAATTCTGGCGAACACCTTAATTTCCGGATCCACACGGACCCCAACACCACCCTCAGAGGAACACTCATCTACAGACCCCCTGGACCCAGGGCCCTCTTCAGCGACTCTGTTCAGACATCGCCAGCACCCATGCACTTGCCTCCATGGACTACATCCTCCTCGGGGACTTGAAATTCCACCTCGAGAACAACAATAACGCCAACTCCCGCGCCCTGATCGACAATCTCGCCAACCTCGGCCTCCGACAACTCGTCACCAAACCCACCCACGCCGCCGGACACACGCTCGACCCCATCTTCACCACAAGCACCCACGTCACCTTCAACCACACCACCGAACTCCACTGGACTGACCACCGATGTGTCCACTTCACTTTCAATAAACCAACCAAGCACCACCACACCCAACAACTACCTCGGCGCTGCTGGAGCAAAGTCACCGAAGACCAACTTACCTCGGCCCTCACACAGAACCCTCCCACTGACCCCACCGACACAGACGCTGCCGCTGTAACTTCAGTCAGTGGATCGACGACTGCGCCAACACCCTCGCCCCAATCAAGAAACCCCCCATCAACCACCCCAGCAAGATCTCCAAACGCACATGCAGAAAGCTGAAATGGCTCCACGAATGCACACCAGACAGCCACGCAGCCCACAAGGACGCCACCCGCAGACATCACCACCTCATCAGAACAGCCAAAAGATCGTCATTCAAAACCCGACTGGAGAACAAGGCACATGACAGCAAAGAACTTTTCAACACAGTGAAGGAACTCTCCAACGCCAACACAAATGACATCCCGCCCTCTCAGGTTCTGTGCGACTCACTGGCCACCTTTTTCCATCGCAAGATCACCGACATCCACAACAGCTTCAACTCCTCACCCCCCCTGACCACAACAGACCACCCCACGAACGCCACCTGCACCAACAAGCTGACCTCCTGGACCCCTGTCAATGATGAAGAGACACGCAAGGTCATGAACTCCATCCACTCAGGATCCCCTTCAGATCCCTGCCCACACCACATTTTCAATAAAGCTGACGCAACCATTGCACCCCAAATGCGAAAGATCATCAACCTCTCCTTCGACACTGCAACATTCCCAGAAAGCTGTAAGCATGCCAAAATTAACGCCCTCCTCAAGAAACCGAAGGCGGACCCCAAATGACCTCAAGAACTTCTGACCCATCTCACTGCTCCCCTTCCCGGCAAAGGTCATCGATAAAATCGCCACCATGCAGCTGACCCGCCACCTCGAGGACAACAGCATCCTAGACCCATCCCAGTCCAGATTCAGACACAACCACAGCACTGAGACTGCCCTTATCGCCGCCACAGACGACATCAGGCGCCAGCTAGACAACGGCAAAACCTCAGCCCTCATCCTCCTAGACCTATCAGCCGCCTTCGACACGGTCTGTCACCGCACTCTAAGAACACGCCTCCAAGAAGCCAGAATCCAGAAGAAGGCCCTTGACTGGACCACATCCTTCCTCTCCGGCAGAACCCAGAGAGTCTGTCTCCCGCCCTTCCGCTCCAAAGTCACCAACATCATCTGCGGCGTACCCCAGGGCTTATCCCTCAGCCCGACCCTGTTTAATGTCTACATGGTCCCCCTCGCACAAGTGGCCCGCCAACACAAACTTAACATCATCTCCTATGCTGACAACACCCATCTCATCCTCTCCCTCACCAAGGACACACACACCTCCAAAACTAGGCTCCAAAAGGGAATGAAAGCCGTTGCCGAGTGGATGAGGAGCAGCCGTCTGAAACTTAACTCGGACAAGACGGAGGTCCTCATCCTAGGCCCAGGCCCCGCTGCTTGGGACGACTCCTGGTGGCTGACCACACTGGAAGCAGCTCCGACACCTATGGACCACGCACGCAACCTGGGATTCATCCTCGACTCCTCCTGCTCCATGTCAAAGCAAGTCAACGCCCTCTCCTCCTCCTGCTACAACACCCCCCGCATGCTGCGCAGGATCTACAAGTAGATCCCGATCGAGACAAGAAGAACAGTCACCCAGTCCCTCGTCAGCAGCAGGCTGGACTACGGCAACGCACTCTACGCAGGAATTCCAGCAAAACACCTGCAACGACTTCAACGCATCCAGAACGCCTCAGCCCGACTGATCCTCAATATACCCCGCCACACCCACATCTCCTCCCACCTAAGAAACCTGCATTGGCTCCCTGTCAACAAAAGGATCACCTTCATACGCCTCACCCACGCACATAAAGCACTCCACAACACCGGACCAGCCTACATGAACACCAGACTCAACTTCCACACCCCCGCCCGCCAGTTCCGCTCTGCCAGCCTCACCCTGGCAGCCATCCCGCACATCCAACGAATGACCTCCGGCGGTAGATCCTTCTCCTTTCTCGCCGCCAAGACCTGGAACACCCTCCCCAACCATCTACAGCAGACCCAAGACCTGCTCACCTTCAGAAGGCTCCTCAAGACCTGGCTCTTGAGACCCTCACGGGTGAGTAGCGCGCTTTACAAATTTCTGATTGATTGACTGATTCCAATGATTTTTGTTCTTTCTCATTGAGTGAAATAAATATGCCAATGCTGAGTTGAGTTGGTGATAATCATAAGTGTGGCCGTGATTTCACGCATTGTATGTTCTGGAAGAAGCAAGGGAAGGCACCTTGATGTGTGCATGTATTATCGGTCAGATTCAGATTAAAATAACTTTATTTGGATTACTTGGTATCCATAAAAGCACAGCAGCATGACAAATTATTTAACAGTAATATTAAAATTAATTAATGATAAACAATCTATGGTTATGTAAGATACCAGTTCATACATCAATTTAATAAAATAGTCATACATAAATATAAGAGCTCAAGGGTTGTATTATCTGTCATTGGTGCTTCAAATGTACCTTTATTATTTTCATTGGGCAGGCCTTTATCTGGTGGAGGCTGATGGGAGCTAAACAAACGGATGTCCTGATGCTCAGGTGGAGGTTGTGTTAAGACATCTTTGTAGATGTGTCTGGACCGATGATTAAAGGCATGACATTGCTATCAAATTATCTTTGCAAAACGAAATGTGGAAATAAGAAGAGGCACAAAAGGCTCTGGACGTATTGAAATTCTGCATGAGCAATCGGACAAGCATTGGTTAAAGGGTGCTCACCCAAACAAGCCGCTTTCTGAGGAGGATGACCTAAAGCACCTTACTGTATATTTCCATTTGTGTTATTTTACATTTATGACATTAACTCTGTGTTATTTATGTATGTATTTTTACATGTCATAGTAACAGACCATGCTATTACAGTATTATTTTATATTACTGTTTATGCTGTACGCATTATACTTTAATTTCTGTTTAACAATTGTAGCAGATCACCTCTCTTGCATGAGAAAGAAGACTGTTCAATGACCCCTTTTATTGAAACGCCCGTCTCTCTATTTTCTCTGCAACTCTGTAGAAACGAAGCATGCACGATTGACAGAGTAAAATAGTTATCTATTGTTTCCACGACTCTGAAGATACGTTTTATTCTTAGGAAACAAAGTTGTTATGTTTATGCCGTTGTCGGAAGCGAATCCCTTCTTATGTATTTAAGAAAGTTTCTAGTGACCTATGAGCTAGCTGGCACACACAATTAAGTTTAGTATACTCGATAGAGACATACTGACCTCAGTCCTATGTCAAATCTATAGTGTATATTATTCCAATGCGCAGAGCCTATTGGGAATATAGGAACTACGCTACATGGCGCCCAATGTTTGGTAAGGCACTAATTTAACGCTAGATGCTAAAGTTACTCAGTCGTGCTTTTCTCAGAGACCCCTTTTTTCCATAAATACTCCAATAGACGTCTGGAGTGGGCAAAGGGATAATATTAGCCATAGCTAAGAAGGACAAAAAATCCTATGTATTGGCTTTTTGGTTTGTTCAACATTGAAGGATACAGTGTTCCTAAATTGTGTGCAACTTATATTCGTTTCCTTGAAACTTACTCTGCAATTTTCATTAAACAATGTTGAATAACAGCAATAACACCGAGGCCGGTGGAGCTGCGGCTGATCCAGCAGTTTTTAACTTAACAGGTTTCCAGGAAACTGATGAGGATGCTATATGCATTCCTATCAATTTAAGGAAAGCCATCACTATAAAATGTATAAAAAAATGGACTAATATCGAGAGGATGTAGGATAGTTTTTGTGATAGAGGCACATGAATATCACCAGACAGAGGTATTCTATTTATGGATAGTCTTCCCCGAAGCAAATCCAGTAACACATGTGTTTCACTTCTACAATGAAGATGAACCACCAGAGAGAGAGAGAGAAACTCTGTTTATTTAGACCGTAGTCTTTAAACAATGAGATCGAAAGTAGAGCTGCGTCACATCAATAAACAAACAAAACTGTACACAATTTTAACAATTATAAAATCGTTAAAAAAGAATTTAAAACACATGCTATACATAATAAAATTGGAGATTATTACATTTAAAATAGAACATTTTGATATGTTGCTCATTACAGTACTATCTGATGTCTTATGGGCTTGCAATCCCTCATACTTTAGTTTTTAGCTTCCTGCGCTAAGCGATTTATCTCTTTTAGGTAGTTACCAAGAGCAATTGCTATTTCCAGATTTTCCATTCCTATCAACAAGTTTGTTGCTTGTACACGTTGTCTTATGCCATGTTTTATAAATAAAGGACGTAGGAACCGTTGTCTCACTTTTAGACATGTCAAGCAATCAAGAAATATATGTAACATTTCACACTTGGCTCCCAAGCCACATTTACATATACCATCTGGGTATAACATTTCTGCCTTAACTCTCCCCTCCATTTGCCAAGGGAGGATGCCAATTCGAATTTTTAGTATCTCCCACCCAAAAGCGTAATTTGGCAAGGTTTCTAGGTATGGGTACCCCGTCTCGTATTCCCATGCTTCTATCATATTTACCACAGATTTTTTGTTTCTTAGATATCCTATATCCTGGCTCCTGGAGTACTCCCTTCCTTGTGCTCTAAGTGCACTCTTCGTGAACCCCACATCTAGTGAATTTTGGTTTACTCCCACTTTTAGGTTCCCAATTATTTCCTTTATTTTTCTTTTAGCATCTAATGCCCATCTTAGGTTACTATGGCGGATTTCCTCACTACACCAAAGTGAGACCTTTTCCCCTAGCCCCTGTGATTGGCGTTTCCAGAATCTTATCATTGTCATTTTGGCCAAGGTATTCCATCCAATCATATCTGTTTCCAGTCCAGCAGCCTGTATCATCGATGACTTTGGCAGTGACAATAATGTTTTCAGGGCCCTACCTTCCTCCCAATCCCAGCCTCCCTTTCCGCTTAGAAGGAGCACTTCTGCACCATACAGTACTTGGGGTGGTATCATGGCCTCATATGCTTTTAATAACGGTTTGTGTGACATGTCCCCATAGTTTTTATTGATTTTTTTCAGGCCACAGATAGAGGAAGAGGCTTTTGCGTTTTGGTGTCCCAGATGTACGTCCCATTTTAAGGAGGATTCAGACCAAAGGCCTAGATATTTATATTCTTTTACTGTTTCTAGTTTTGTTCTATCTAGGTACCAACTAAAATTCTTGGTCCTTTTGCCGAAGCACATGATTTTTGTTTTTTCCATGTTCACTGTAAGCAATTTATCCTTACAGTAATCATGGAATGCATTTAGTTTTCTTTGTAGCCCGAGTTCTGTCAAGTCAGTAATCACAAGGTCGTCTGCGTATAGCAAACATGAGACCTTTCTACTATTTATTCTCGGGCTCGCGCTTCTTTCCACCTCCAGCGCTGCTGGCAGACCCACTAGAAATATTGAAAAAAGGAGCGGAGCTAGGACGCAGCCCTGTCTCAGCCCGTTCCCAATTCCAATTCTCTTTGTCAGCGCCCATTGTGTGTCTTTAATGACTTGGGCCCAGTTCCCTTTATGTAATTCTTTCAAGATTTCTAGTAAGCACACCGGGATTTCATATTTGATCAGGCACTCCCATAGTTTTGCCCTGTCCACCGAATCAAAGGCTGCCCGGAAGTCGACGAAACAACAAAACAGGTTTCCATTTTGTTCTATCGACTTCCGGGCAAGAGCCCACAAGGCATAGCAGTGATCCATAGTGGAGTGCCCTTCTTTAAAGCCCCCCTGTTCCACTGGGATAATTAATTTCTCTTCCACCCAGTCCTCTAGTTTGCCAAGCACTATCTTTGCAAATATTTTCTCCCCGATAAATTGATTAATCTATAGTTTTTCAGGTTGCTCATTTCCCCTTTCTTGTGAATTGGCCTAATTATAGCCCCATTCCAATTATCGGGGAATTTCCCAGTATCTAAAATGACTTCAAACATATTTGCAAAGAATTCCGCTCACCAATCTACATGGGTTTTAATTATTTGAGCCGGGAGGTTATCTGGGCCTGCCGCTCTTGTGAGGTTCAAACCCTTTATCGTTTTTTTAACCTCTTGAGCGGAAAAAGCGGGTTTTATATCTGCTACCAGACCGCTCCAGTCTGTGTACAGAATTTCTTCCCAGTCTTTCCGAGCACAATACAGGTCCTGTAAATACTCCTCCCATGCAGACTCTTCTACTATGCAGTTCATTTTCCCTGGCTGGTGGTCTGCTGCTGCGTGGACTAACTTCCAAAAATTGCGTATATTCTTAGTTTCAATTGCCTCGAGTAATTTTTGCCAGCATCCCTCTTTAAATTCCCTTTTTGCCCTTCTGATAAGCATGCTATATTCTCTTTTTATGCCCTCTAGAGTGTTTACACTATCTTGGTCTCTCTTTTTCTGAATGCGGCGGGTCATTCTCCTAACTTCCCTTTTTTTCTCCTGGCATTCCCTTGTGAACCAACCGGTGGATTTCTCTATCTTCTGGTTTTTTACCTTATTTTTATATTTGCCTCTATTTATTTATATTTTTTAGACCTATACTAAGGGTTTGGACCACCTCTTCTATTTTTTTTACATACCAATCGAGGCTTCGACCCCTTGCTGTCTTTAGGTCTAGGTTCTGTTGTAATTTTATTATCTGGCAACATATTCTTCCGTAAGCCTAGTTGTCCGGCGTCTAGGGTAATCCACCTCTTGTTCCATAACCTTTTGGCTAGATTCAAAGTGCGTATCCGGGATCTCCATGGTTACCAGGTTATGGTCACTTCCCTCTCTATTCACAATTCTGAATTCCGAGATTAGTCTAAAGTTCCAAGGTGTGGTAAAGGCATAGTCTATGGGACAGAATTGGGAGCCTGGTTTAAATGTTTTTTTGGCGGGGCAGTCTAACTCGCATCTTCCATTCAAACAAAACAGGTTTTTAGTTCCCAGGAGATTTCCCAACTGTATATCTTTAGCACCAAATATACATTCGGGGAAGCTCGCTTGAGGTATTTCATAGGCCTCCAGTATATCTAGAAACCAATAATTGACCTTCTCGGGGTGAAGTTTGTGATTAAAGTCGCCCATGAGAATAAGCATATCCCCACCGTATTTTTCACCAAGGTAGTCTATGTCCTCCTTGAAGAGAGCCATTTCCTTTTCATATTGCTCTAAGGTATCCCATTGCATGTACACATTTATCATTAAAATTGTATCCGTTTTTATACATCCTGAAAGTATTATTCTACATGCCAACAACCATTTGCATTTCACATTTATTTCAGTTACTTTCTTCATGATCTTAGTCGATACCAGAGTCATGATTCCACCAGCAGCACGCCCGAATCTACATTTCTTTGCAGGTCGGTTTAGCTGGTAGAAGCCATCAAATATCGGGGTCTTGCCACATAGCCAAGTCTCCTGGATACACATAATTTCTGTATTTTCCCCCAGTTCCTTTATATTATTTTGTTTCAGGTTATTTCCTAGGCCATTTATATTCCAGGAGATTATCGTTATGCTATGTGGCCTACCTTTTCCCTATTCGGTATCATCTAACCAACCTCCCTCCCTGCAATCGTTAGTATGTTTCGATGAGGGTCCTGCATGGTCGGATAACTTACTCCAGTTTCCCCATTCATGTGCCATCTCCGAGTTGTTTACAACGATTTTTATGTTTCCTAGCGGCATTTCCTCTTCATCCTCCTGATCGCAAATCCTAACCTGTCTCTTTCCTAGCCCTGCGTGGCATTTTAGAAAGTTGTTTCCCAGTCGTCCCTTTCCTTCTACTTCTGCTAAGACTTCATTCTCATTTAGTAGGCGGATTCCTTCTTTCTGTAGCTCGTTTACTGCCTTTTCAATCGTGTCTTTTACCAGGTTTGAGTATAGTGTGATTCTAGTAATCTCTTTTCCTTCTCTATTTTGTATAAAGCCCACTCCCCTAATGTCGCTCGTTCCTATCACTTTCAGCTTCTGGCATTTGGAGAAGCCTTGCAGGAGTTAAGACCTATTTAGGGGCCGCCTTGTTCCTACCTTTTTTCTCCCTAGCCTTAGCGGGATCTGTTCAAGGTAAAGATTCATATTTTCTTTTTCAACTTTCCTTGCTCTGCTGTGAACAGAAGGTTCATTCGATTCTGCCTTTTCTGGCTGGATTTTGGGTCTGTTCACTCTCACCTCCCGTGTTACCCAAGCTTCTAGATTTCCTCCCAGTTTCTCCCCCCCCCCTTAGGCTGGCCTATCTGTTTGTTATCAACTGTGTTCTTCTGGGGTTTGGGAGTGTTGTGTGGGCCTACACTTTTCCCCTGGAGCTTTGTTTTATTCCATTTTGGGATACTCATTTGCCGGTAGGGACCCTTTATTTCCTTTCCTGTAATCCTTTCTGCCTCTTCCGTCATCACTACTTCCTCCAAGGAGAGACACACCATCCTTGCTGGTTTAGTTCCTGCGCTTCTTACTCTATTTCTTGGCCCACGTCTTGTCTTCTGAGCCCTTCTTATTATCCTCATTGGCCACTTTGAGATATATATCTGGTGGCCCTCATTGGGTTGTATATCAGTTTGGGGTTGCATATCAGTTCGGGGCGGGACCTCACTCCTCGGCGCAGGATCATGGTTAGAAATTTTACCTGCCATAGAAGATGTGTGCCCAATTCCCTTGGGATTTTTTATGGTTTCACCCTGTGCCTGTTCTAGGGGTTCCGGATCAGGAGTTTGTCTTATTATGTTTGGCATATGTGATTTAATCCCCCGCAGCTCCCCTTCTATACTCGCAAGATATGTTTTCTGAGTTTATTTGACAAAGTGACCTCTAAGAGGCCTTGCAAGGTTCTTTGTAGCATTAACATTAAGTCCAGCATTGAAGTAGCTGTCAAAGATGACAGATCACGGTTAGGTTCATGGTTTAGTTCAGATGTTTTATCCAATTCGGCACAGTGTCTTGAACTGATGTTTCCAGTTTCAACTGGGCATTAATTTTGACTCCTTATGACTTGACTTTTTACTCTGGGGAGTTTCTGTTCCTTTCTCCGTTCCAACCCCAGGGTTTGGACTCTTTGATGGGACCGGGCTTTCCAAAGATCCTCCCTCTACTTCATAGGAGAAGGATAGACGTGGTGATGATGACAGCCGAGGTGAGGTTAGGCCCCCCTGATCTAGTAGAAGCTGTAGCGATTGATTAGCCAAATTGAAAGAGTTGGACACATGTATCTCCAAGGGAAGGGAGGCACCTGCACTCTTCTTCCCCTCTAGGCTACCATTCAGGGATGCCACTTTACTTGTTGTAGTGTCCTTGTCTTTTACCGGTGTAAACACCTTTTTAAAGTGCTTCCCCATAAACTCCTTTATTGAGTTTGACGCTGCACTGCCCGGGGTTTTGGACGTCGCCTTTGGTTTTTTGTCTCCTTTCTTTTTAGCTTTCGGAGTTATTTCAACGCACTCACTGCTCTCTTCCAAATAGCCTGGACTAGTTGCATTTGTGGTATTTGCAGCATTAAGTCTTGATCTCAAATTGTGTTCCATCTGTTTTTTCATTTTTTTCGTAGCCATTTTTGGCTTTCTCCCAGCACTATTGTGGTTTGCCGAGGCTAGGCCTCTGATTGGGGTGAAGTCTGCAGGATATTTACAAGTGCCTGCTGGGCCAGAAGATCTGCCCTGTAGAATGTCTTTACTTGAGGGTTTGCAACAGTCCAATCACCCTATATTATTCATTTATTCAAACGGCACACGAGGTCAGGGTAAGCCAAAGTCAGGGTAAACAGGGTACAATGCGGTGTTAAGTTCCACACTTTCACTGCCTCGCCGTTTCCACACTTACCTCTGTGTGCCTGTGGGATTTAAGCTTTAAGCCATGCCGTGCCCCGCGTCCGGTGATTATGTTGGGAGCCGGGAGGCCCCCTCCAGGCTGTCAGTAGGCTTCTTTCCTCCTTCCGGTGAGCACAGGGCATGCTTCTGCTTCTCCTGCTTCCTTCCTGGTTTACTCAGGAGTCTGTTCACGGCACTTCCCGGTAATTCCGGGTAATTCCCGGTATTTCCCGGCACTCACGGCGGCCACGGCAGCCGCAGGGTTCCTTGTTCCCTCTCCCTCACCCTCCGCTCTGCTTCCTGCGTCTGACGTCAGGCGGGGGAGGGCGGTACTACGGGACGATCGGCTCAATGCAGGCAGGGCAGGCAGGCAGCGTAATCCGTCACCGGGCACAACTGAACCACCAGAGAAATACATTCCTTTCAAGGATATTGAAATTCCACTAACTTACCAGGAGCATGATCTCTGGTTTATAGGCGCCCTAAAACATTTAAATCACATTACCAGGCATGGTCTACTAGGTAGACCAAGAGCCACATGGTCGGCTCTAGCTGCTACACACCTGACCCTGACATTGAATCATTGTCGGACAAGGACTTAGTAACATACAAAATTTAAAATAAATATAAGTTAAAGGTCTTTACTAAAAACACTCCTACTCCTTCTAAAAAGAAGTGGGAAAACACTAAACAAACTTTTAAAGAGAAGCGTTCTCATTCCAGAGGTGGGTCTCCTCAAAAGGAGCCCTCTGAAAGGAGGTACAACCTCAGGAATAGGGATAATTTGAGAAAATCTGATAGATATCACAATACTGATACACGTTCCTCTCGTACCTTTCAGACTTTGTCACAGAAATCCCAAAGAAGAGGACGGTCAGTAAACAAGGAAGAACTCGTGAAGTCCAAAGACGATCAATACGTTCAGAAAAACAAGAAACCTCAATTTACCAAAAATAAGGTAGCAGGTCTAAAAATCAGACATGCCGAAGATCTTAAGGACACAACTCAAGAACGGAAAATGGGCTCAGACAATGTTGGACAGCGCAGCAGAAGTCACCATAGCTTGCCAGAACATGAAGGATCATCTGGAGACAGTGGATTTGAATGAATTTATTTAAGTTGAAACTGCAGATACCAGGGTAAGTTCTCCACATTGGTTATATGAAATAACACTCCGGATGGAGGGAGACATACCAAGAAAAGTGAGAGCACTCATTTGGGAGCGACTTTCTAAGGGTTATGACATTCTTCTAGCTGAACAAGACTGGCCACCTGAATTTGTCAAGGAGTGCCCATATGGCGAGGACATCATTATGCCAGCCTTCTCCAACCATATTCCAATTCATTTAAAATATACTTACGCTAGGAAGTGGGCAGTTGCCCAGGCTCCTGCATTAAACAAAAATCTTGTAGGATGGGAAGAGGATTCTCCGCAGCATAAAATTCAGTTAAAAAATAAACCAACTGCACAAAGGCAGTATCCAGTTAAGCATGAAGCTAAAAAACAGGTCAGGGAGATATTAGATCAACTTGAATACCAGGGGGTGATTGAAACATGCACCTCGCCAATGAACAATCCTTTGTTCCCTATCTCCAAACCAGACAATACACATCGTCTAGTTTTGGATTACAGACATTTAAACTCTTGTTGCAAAACATTTGCAGTGCAAAATGCACACAGTACAGCATTAATCAATAACATTGTGCGTAAAAAATATAAAACAACATTAGATATTTCTAACAGTTTCTTCTGTCAAAATATTGCACCAAAAAGTAGGTATTTGACCGCTTTCTCAATTATGAGGACACAGCATCACTTCTGTTGTCTCCCTCAGGGATTCAAGAATAGTCCTGGGTTATTCTCAGCAAGTGTAACAGAGTTACTACAAACTTATAATGATGAAGCATTGTCATATGTCGATGACATCTATCTGACAGATGATGACTTGGATAGGCACTTGAACAGGGTGAATACCATTATACTTGGATTCGCCTCTGAAGGGTACAAATTCAATTTCAAGAAATCAAGAATTGCCCATCTCAACGTCCTTTTTCTAGGATATGAATTATCAAGTGAAGGCAAAAACCTGGCAGACAACTTTTTAGAAAAGTGTGCGCTGATCCAACCTCCAAAAACGCTGAAAAAATTACAGTTGATTCTAGGTTTCCTAAATTTTGGAAGAACTTACATTCTAGATTAAGCAGAAAGGCTTAAACCTCTCTACGAATTAATCAAACCTGATTTTAAAACAGTAAATTGGACACAAAAACACACAGAAATTTTGCGTTCAATGCAAACAGATATGTTAGCAACAAAACATTTGCAAACACGCGTAAACATACGCAACTTAGTGATCCGAATAATTCCAGGACAATGCGGATTCACATACTTAACTTTTAACGGAGGTGAAAAAGTACCAATAGCTTACAAATCACACTTTTACACACAAGCAGAAATGAAATTCACTTCTACAGAAAAAATTCTGACAGCTGTTCAAATTGCGGTAGCAGAAGAGAGAGCCCTCGCACAAGGTAAGTGCATTATGGTCGGTACACCTGTACCTGCCTTAGAGGCAGTGACAAAAGCGAGCATATCAAATGCTAAAGCTTTACATCCGAGATGGATACAATGGGTTAATTCTCTTCCTGCAACAGACATTGAATACATTTTTGATCCTTATTTGAAAACACAAGCATTTCTACAATACGAACAAGAATGTCCTCTGCCTACTGAAATTCTGTCTCTAGAGCAGCATGAATGTATAACTTATACTGACGGGTCAGCTCAACCCGCTACAGGAGGTAAACAAGCCTAAAGTACGGCGTGCACGATCGTTAAAGGTCGTTGGCGCAATGGCAAATTCCGACCAATGGTCACTAAAACGCAATCTCTAGGAGATTGTACAGCTCAGCGAGCTGAACTACAAGCATTCAAGATGGCACTTGAGAATACGAATCGCGAATTCCCCACACTCATAGTTTGCGAGTCATATTATTGTGTTCAATCTTACAATGAATACTTGCCAAACGGGATTCAAAACGGTTACAAAGATGCAAAAGGTGGCACAATCAAGCATAAACTGCTTTGGGAACAAATAGTTCAGTTACAACAAGGACTACAAAACACTCACGTGATACATATGCTGAGTCATCAACGTGATGGCATTCACGTTGCAGGCAATTCATTTGCTGATGAAGCCGCGAAGGCTGCTCTGCAAGTGGCTTCCGTAGCTGCAAGCACTCGTTCAAAAACAAAAATAGATGACGAAATAATGGTAGATGTCAATGCTTCAAGCAAAGACAGTGGAAAAACAGTACCTAAAGAGTTTCCACTCAAATACTCGTACATAAGTGATGCGAACAATGTTCCATTTGCTTGAATCACTGGAGTGGGGGATAGAGTAATTCCAAACATGAAACATAGATTAGGACTAATCTTAGCAGCACATGAAGGGCTCGCCTCTGCACATGCAGGTGTTTCCGCCACAGTATCATTATTGAAACAGAGATACTGGTGGCCGCGCGTGAGGAAACAGCCCAGAAACTATGTTTTGGAATGTGAAATATGCCAAAAGATGAAAGTCTCTACAGTGAAACGTCCTGCACAGACTCCCCTGTTAATTTCAGATAAACCATTAGCTTGCGTTTACCTGGACCACTGCGGTCCCTTAGAGAGGGATGGTAACTATAAATATATCATGGTCGCAGTGGATTCATGTTCAAGGTTGATTTGGATGTGGCCTCAGCGCTCGGCTGACGCTCAAACTGTTATAAAAGACGCCACACTTACCTGGTCCTGCTGTTGCCAAAGTTTGCTCGCCGGTCAAGCCGTGAGGGGAACGGTCATCCAACATTGCCTGGGAGAGCTTGCGGGCGATACTCTACGTGCCACGGGGAGAGGAGTAAACTGGAACAACAAGACTGCATCTCCCAGAAGGCTCTGCAGGGCGCAGAGCCAGTGACAGGGTAGGAGGGCACCGGAGGCCCTCAAAGCAGGCCCGGCCCTCCCGCAGCGCGGGACGCCACACTTACCTGGTCCTGCTGTGCCCACAGTTTACTCGCCGGTCAAGCCGTGAGGGGAACGGCCATCCAACATTGCCTGGGAGAGCTTGCGGGGTGATACTCGACGTGCCACGGGGAGAGGAGTAAACTGGAACGACAAGACTGCATCCCCCAGAAGGCTCTGCAGGGTGCAGAGCCAGTGACGCGGTAGGAGGGCGCCAGAAGCCATCAAAGCAGGCCCGGCCCTCCCACAGCGTGGGACGTGCACGGGCATGCCCGGGCAAAGCCTGGGCCAAGGGCGGGCCTGTCCGCGCCCGTCAAAGGCCGGAAGAGGCTGGGCTGGGCAACCCCCCTTCACCTAAGGATGGGGTGGTGAAAATAAGGTACTGTTAAAACGACTATCTATTATTACGTGTGGCTCCAATTGAAAACTTTTAAAGGATTAGAATAGACCAGTGCACAGCAAAAACTCTATGGTTGGACTAAAAGGTCTAAAGTGCACTGAAATCAGTCAGGTGTGTTGTTGTGTACTCTAATAGTTTTTAGTGCCACTGGGGATCTCCAACACTTCTTAGATAAAATGGGGAAAAGAGCATGTGTAGAGAAGAAACAGCCGATATCCAAACCAGTATTAAAACCTACCCCTATTGATAAAATGTTAGAAAAGGCACTGGGTGCTGTCACATCTGAAATAGAACGGACTGAGAGGCTTTTGTCATTGACTCCTAATTTAGAAAGCCTCGCACCGGAGCTTGTGGCAGCACAATCTCCAGGGGCCCCACTGCTGGATAGCTCCAACGAGCAATCACTAACAAATGAAGTCACCTTGCAAAGTGATACCAGGGTCCCCCCACTAGTCCAACTTGGTAAAAACAGTAAAACAAAAATAAAATCAAACCCAGTTGTAAGGAGAAAGAAGACTCAGGGTCACTTACTGGAGAGGGGGAATCTAGGGGTGGAAACTCAGCCAGGGACCAATACCGAAATGGCTAGGAAACAGCCACTGTGGGTCACCAAACTGATAGTGGACCTGCAGTGTCAAATGAGGGATATTGTAAAAGATGAATTCAAGTTTCTCCAAGAGATAGTAGATGGGTTGACTCAGCTATTTAATGATTGGATCCAGAGAGGCCCTGCAACTGTTGATAATGGTCCCCAAATTTTACCAAGAGGTGCATTGGATAGTGTTAACCCAAAAGCCAGCGTCCAAGCAGTATCATCAATTAGAAGGGGAGCCCCGTGTGTAATGGAGGCAAATAGGGGCCACACGGTCAAACTCCTGGAGGTCACTCCAACCCAATCTATTAGCTTACCACTGCATATTGTTATGGTATGTTATGTTACAGGGAGTTTTATGAAGCGTTCAGCTACTCGGGCAGAGTGTCCCGGCGCTATCAGACCTAGAGGACAGAAACAGAGAAACCGACGAGGTTATTGTCCAAACAGCCATGTTTTAAGCTCTTTCCTAAATGCGAGGAGGCTATCTATCTTCCGAAGAGATAGAGGCAGTTTGTTCCAAAGTTGGGGTGCCAGACGTTTGAACGAGCGACCGCCAATGCGTGCTCGCCTAATTGCCAGAACCGTAGCCAATGCTAACGAGGCAGAACCTAGTTATCTGGCAGGAAGGTAGAAACCTACTCTTTTCCTAAGATATCGGGCGCCAGTACCATGGAGGGCTTTAAAAGCCATGGTAAGGATCTTAAAAGGAATGCGTTTGTGTACTGGCAGCCAGTGGAGTGATTTAAGTAGAGCAGGGGTTTTAGACCTACAGCTGAGGCCGAAGATTGCTCGAGCGGCAGAGTTTTGAGCCATTTGAAGGCGCGAGAGAAGATACTCTGGAAGGCCCAGATATAGCACGTTGGCATAGTCTAGCCGGGAACCTATCAAGGTCTGAAACATGGTCCTAATGTGAGCAAGGGATAGCAAGGGAAGAAATTTCCTCAGCATTTTTAGGAGGCCGAAACACTGCCCCACTAAACCCAAGATCTGTGCTTTAAAAGTAAGCCCATTATCCACTTTTACTCCCAGATTCTTTGCCCCAGAAGTGGAGGCAGAGGGAAGAAACATATCCGCCGGCCACCATGACTTCCAGCAGGGGTCCGGCGGGCAGCCAAAAAAGAGAACCTCTGATTTGTCCGAGTTGCATTTTAAATGATTCAATTGGAACCAAGAAAAGACGTCCCCTAGACAGCTCTTGATGTTCTCACCATTAAAGTCAGCATTCTCTTCACATGTGAAGAGAAGCTGTGTACCGTCAGCATACGATACAATCAGGGCACCATAGGACTCTGCCAATGCTGCCAAAGGAGACACGTAAATAATAAAAAGAGTGGGGCTCAGGATCGAGCCCTGAGGAACTCCACCCTCCGATGGAGGTACTAAGGCTGAGTGCGGAGGGGCCCAGATTGTTTGTTGGCGGTCAGATAGAAAAGACTCAAACCAACTGAAAGCCGTCCCCCTCAAACCAATCTCATAGAGTCTTAAAAGAAGACGGTTGTGGGGGACTGTATCGAAAGCCGCCGATAAATACAGCAGCACCAACATCGCCTTTCCTCCCGCATCCAAGACCTCCTTGATGGATTCCGTGACCTCCAGCAGTGCTGTTTCCGTGCTCATGTTTGAACGGAACCCGGACTGAGTATGGTGGAGGATATCATGCGACTCTACAAAATTAGAGAGGGAGGAGTGGACATGTTTTTCCACGACCTTAGCAAAAGCCGGGAGAAGTGAGATTGGTCTGTAATTTGCATGGATATTGGGGAGATTGAGGAGAGGGAGGATGAGGGAGGGTGAGAGCCTGTTTCCACGTGTGAGGAACAAAGCCAGTATTGAGAGATTGATTTAGAACTGGGTTAATAAAAGGATTAATGACATGCACTATTTTAGCGAGAAACTTGGCAGGACAGGGATCCATCGGTGAGCCCGATTTTAGTTTGGATAGAAGATCCAGCAAGGCTGTGGGTAAAGGGAAGGGAAATTTTTGAGCAAAGAACGCTCAGGGGCGGAAGAAGATGAAAGGAGAGTGGAATTAGGGGCCAGAGCCGACTCTGACGGCATAAAGGACGCCTGAATGTTTTTAATTTTACTGGCAAAACAATCCGCCAGTTGAATCACCCAAGGTACAGAAGGAGAACACTTGCATGCTATGGATGCGGGAGACATGAATTCCTTAACTATGGTAAAGATTTCCTTACTAATATTGGCTGCAGCTTAGATTCTCTTGGAAAAATAAGATTTTTTTCTCCAGGATGATATCTTTGTGATAGATCTTAATACACTCCTTATAGGCCTCCTTTGATAACCCATCATAATTTTGGCGCCATGCCCTCTCGGGTTTCTTACAAAGCCTTCTGCTTTCATTGAGTGCAGGCGTAAACCAGGGAGCCGAGGCACGTGAGATGTTTTTACGGCCAGACAGGGGAGGTGCCAGTTCGTCAAGGCGCTGCGAGAGCCAGGTCTGAAAAAGATCTAAATCAGCCTTTAAGTAGCCTATAGGCTGGCAAGGATGTAAAATCAAAGACTGGGTTAGCATGTCAAACGACACGTGGTGAAAAGCACGAGAAGCCAGGGGCTGACGACTAGAGCCAATGTTTATCGATCTGGTCACACGTAAAATATCAAAATTCACGTAGTAGTGATCTGACCACAGCACAGGTATAGGCGTGGCAACGGAAATGGGATTAGTGGAAACAATTTTGTCCAAAGTGTGGCCTTTCTTATGAGTGGGGGTGGCAAGATAGGGAATCAGGCCCAATGGATTAGTGACATCCAGAAGCTTGATAGTATCAGCTGCTTCGGCCACATCCATGTGGATGTTAAAGTCACCCAAGAGCAGGCAGTGGTTAAACTTCATGCTTAGCAAAGAGATATCAGCATGAAGCTCCTCATGAAAGGAGCCAATTTGGCCGGGGGGCCTATAAACCAGCAACCCAGCACTGGAGAAATGAGGCGAGAACGACAGGCAGAAGCCCAGAGACTCCACCCCTTCAATGTCTTCCGTGGGGACAATAGAGCAGGTGCAACGTTTGTCAACCACCACTGCCACTCCGCCTCCTTTGCCCATTTCACAATCCTTCCTTAACATGTAATAGTTCTGGGGGAGGGCATTGACTTTATGTGGACTAGAAAACTCGCGAGCCAAGTCTCACTCAGAAAAAGGCATGCAGGCTTAGACTCAGATAAGAGGTTAAAGAGCTCACAGACATGCTTGCTTAAAGACTGTGTATTAAGGAGTATACAAGTAACGGTGTTATGCAGATTCCCCCTGACCAGATCCTGATTAAGGGAATTCCCCAGATCGGGAGAGGCCTTATTGATAGAACCACTAGCCAGTGTCCAAACACAGCTGGGGCAGCAATGGTTGCCCTTAGGGCTGGTAGGAAAAACTGGGCAGGAGCTTCTGGTATTGCCCATTAATGCTGTTAGATGTGCTGATGCGTATTTGAGCACCTTACCGGGGGAATGAATGGGGAAATCACCTGCCCGTCCGACGCCTCCAGGACGCTGACGGGCGCAGATGGGCTTTCCTTTGGCGCTCCTTCGGCGTGTGGAAGGCGCGTCCGCTGCTCGCGTCCACTGCGCAGAGTCATGGCCGCCTTGTTTTATTCTCAACTAAGAGTGCAACTACGAAGCTAGACCGCCCACCTGTGTGCCTCCCCTAAGAAGGCTTCTCGCTCTCACCGGCAGCCTCCATGAGCCTGAGCACTCAGCACCTATTCGGCTCACTGCAGGCAATGGATTGCGGCAAGAGTGGGCCAGATAGCAAGTAGAAGGATAAGTTATTAAATTGCTCAATTTCCTCACAGCGTGCAAAGACTATTTTAAAAATACGCCGCCAGGTAGCAAGTGGCAGGGTAAGTTGCTAAAATTGCTCCATTTCCTAAAGCATGTAAAAGTATTAATAAAATACACAACGTTATGAACAGGGTTCCAAACAGATCCCGGCTTCTGCCTCAGGAGAAAACAAACAGGTCTAACAGGGCGCGCCAAGAGTCGCGTGTTTTATACTCAACTAAGAGTGCGACTATGAAGCTAGACCGCCCACCTGTGTGCCTCCCCTAAGAAGGCTGCTCGCTCTCACTGGCAGCCTCCGTGAGCCTGAGCACTCAGCACCTATTCGGCTGACTGCAGGCAATGGATTGCGGCAAGAGTGGGCCAGATAGCAAGTAACAGGATAAGTTATTAAATTGCTCAATTTCCTCACAGCGTGCAAAGACCATTTTAAAAATACGCCGCCAGTTAGCAAGTGGCAGGGTAAGTTGCTAAAATTGCTCCGTTTACTAAAGCATGCAAAAGTATTAATAATATACACAATGTTATGAACAGGGTTCCAAACAGCTCCCAGCTACCGCCTCAGGAGAAAATAAACAGGTCTACTATCCCTGTAGAGCACCCAATAGCAAACCCTGGGCAGGCAGGGGGTCGAGCCTCTAACACAAAAGATGACACTAATGGATCGTACACCCCGAGAGTTATTAACCTTCCCCCAGCATCTACTCCATACGTTCTCATACTAGCTGGTGTTCCTGAGTTAATAAAGGAACAGTTAGAGTCCCATCATGACCTAATAAATAAGTGTGTTCACTGGTTGGTAAATAATTGCCATTTTATATATGAGAATGTGCAGGAAATTTTAACAACACGTAGGGTGGGCTGGCTTGGCAAATGTCGGAAAGACATAGCCGGGACGGCATAATAATCAATTTTAGAAATCCAAGGATGACCAAAAGTATCTTATGTAGAGAAATAGGAATATCACCTAGTGGTATCCCGGCCCTTCCACTAGGGTATTTTTACCCCCCTAATAACCATTTTTATGACTCCTACCAAAGGGAACAACAAAGGAGAAATGACTACAAAACCTTCGGACCAGCTCAAACTGATCTGTGCTGGCAGGGAAAGCCCATATATTCTATATCCACAGCAAATAGATATAGCTGCCTAGAGGGAGTAGATTGACTAGGGGATGAGCCACCCACTACCATAAGACGATCGGCCATAGTGGTACAAGTAATTAACATGGAGGGGGAAAGCGTAGAGCCATGTTCTGCTCACAGAGGGGAACATGACAGAGGGAGAATGAGCGGCTCCCATGCCTGCCCCCTAAATGAAGCAGAACCTGTTAGGAAAGCCAACACCTCAATAGCATTTTTATCTGGATTCAATTCCATGGCGGATTCTGGAACCATAAAGTTAACAACGTTTCCACCTGGAACTGACACCTACAACCCCCCCAAAAATAAGAATCATATCTTGGAATGTGGCGGTGTTGAAAAACAAGGTGGAGGACCCCACTTGGGGTTCCTTCACCGATAATTTCGACATCTGCATGTTCCAGGAAACATGGGATAGAGGGGTTTCCTCTAGGTAAGGCTTTGCCACCTTTAGCATCCCAGCATCTACTGAAGGCAGAGGGAGACCATCAGGGGGCCTTACTACGTGGGTGGGTGTGCATCTAGGATGTCGAGCAGAGCAAATAAACGCAGGGTCAAACGATATACTAGGTGTTTTATTACATTTCACACCAAGGATTTCTGTGGTTCTTATCAACGTATATTCAAGATCCACAGCTCTAGCTAAAGAGTCACAGACCCTGGAGGAATTATCCAATTTCCTAGGCACCATTAATGGTCAGTATATACTGATCCTGGGCGGGGATTTTAACTGCCAATATGAACCACTGGTGGGCCTAAGCAAGGAGGGTTTATCTGAAGAGGACAATTAATGGATTATTCCGGAGACCAGTTGTCCACCAGTAAAAAAATGGTCTCCCCTGGTGATCCAAATGAACTGCTTAACACTTAAATATTCTCTTAGAGCCTGTAATGGCAGAACCACTTCTGAAACCTCCAATAGCTATACTTTTTTTTCAAAATGATCGAAGTTCCCTATTAGACTATATTCTAATTGAGTCTAAATCTTGGCAGAGGGTTTTAGAATTTAGGGTCATTCATCGATATGATAGTGACCACCATGAGCTAAAGGGTTTTATTTAAGGGAGCAACTAGTCAAAATAAAATGTCATAGATTCTATGATGTCCATTTCAAACTGTAGACGAAGAGTAAGATGGACAGATCTTTGTCACTCCCAAGATAAATTGAGAGCCCTTTATGAAGTCCTGGTTCCAGTGCTCCAAACTGCTTCCCTCTCAGTAAATGAAACAGGGGACGGGATAGATCTGGAGAAGGCAAGGATGAACCATGCCCATTTAGAAGAGGCCACTCTAGATTTCTTTTACCCGAACAAAAGAATTAGAGCAAGGAAAGAACCCTTAAGTCAGTGGTATAACGACCATTTCCGTAAAAGAAAAGGCCTTGGTACTTTCTATCAAGGCGATGGATCGTCCTTAATTAAATTAGCAAGGAAGGGAAATAAAAAGGTAATTGCAGAAGCAAAGAAAAAATGGGAAACCGAAAAATGGGAAGATTTGAAACACGCTCTGGGTGCTAGGAATATGAGATCATTTTGGAGAGTAGTTAATATTGACAGCTCTGGTCCTAGGAAGCTGGTAGACCCAAATTTGGGAGAGGAAGTTTGGAGGGAACACTTCCAATCCCCGTTATTCATTAGAAGGTGTAGCGGCCAATGGCCCAGAGGATGAAAACTAGTTAGGGGTTGATACACACGTTTACCCAAAGGGTACTAAACCAGACACTGATGTCCATGGTATTGAAACTATATCTCTAAAGGAAATCAAGGGAGCTATATCAAAAATTGCACCCGGAAAAGCCCCGGGGTTAGATAAAATCCCTGGGGACCTTTTTTGTAATGAACCTTCTGTATGGGTGCCATATTTTTGGGATCTTTTTATCGCAATATTGCAGGGTATGAAAATTCTGCTGAGTTGGGCTGAAGCAGAAATAATTCTGATTTTTAAAAAAGGTTCCCCACTCTTGCCATCAAATTACAGACCAATCAGCCTGAAATTAGGTTCAGTGGAAAGCTTAAAACGCTTCTGTTCCCTCTTGTGTAAACTTCATGCCTTTCTTCCTCTCATGGCTTTTTCTTTTTACATCTGCCTCTTGTGAATTAGCAGTATTCAGCGCGGAGACACACTGTCTTCTGTGTAGACAGGCACTTTAAAAATGATTTATTATTATTATTATTGATATTTCACAAAAGATCTTTGCCCGTGTGGTGCTATAAAAGATTTGCGATTCTTTATCGGCACACACACAGTCGGAACGATACATTCTGACCAGGGTCCTACATTTAGCTCTCGAACTTACAAGGAGGCCATGGCCAATTTGGGCGTTGCATTGCGGTACTCTAGTCCATTCCATCCTGAGGGAAATTCGGTAGTGGAGAGAAAAAATCGGGACATAAAGCAATCTATCACAGCTAGGGTATTTGGTTCGGATGACCAGTGGGTCACACTTCTAATAAGTGTCCAACGTAGCCTTAATAACTTGCCAAGAAGTTCTGTAGGTGGTATCACTCTATATGAGGTCCTTTTCAGAACTAGAATGCTGGTTGTGGACCTTGATTGTCAGACATTAGTGGTGGACCAGAAAGATTTTGAAATCAAAGATCGTTTGGCTGTTTTACAGGACTTATAAGAAATAAGAGTGAAACAAAGTAACGTGATCCTGAAACCCACCACCACTGAGGAAAAAACAACCTTCCAAGCAAGGTCTGTCTGGATCCCTAAGCTTGGGGATCTAGTCAGAGAAAAGATTGCAGACAAGAAGGAATTTGTGGTTTCTTACAGACAACCAGTACCTGTCCAAGCAATCCACGGATCAAGAACAGTATTACTGCAGCCCCTTGCTGGTAAAAAGGAGAACAGGTTTGTATCCATCGACCTGGTCAAACCACATCATGTGGCCGTTAATAAGCAGTAGGCCAAGTGGACTCCTCCAATGTAGCAGACGCACTAATCTGGATATAATCCAAGATGTTCAAACTGAGAGACTCATCACCTTTGAAGAATCTCCAGTGTGAAATGAAGGACTAATCAATAAAAGTAATGGAACTTGTACCTCTTGAGACCCAAATAACAGTTCATCAAGAAACACCTGTCTACAATGAAGTAGTATCTGACTACACAAATGTAAGAAGTGATCAAGTGGTTCCAGCGATTTCAACGAATCCTGATACAATCCCAACAATTGACAGAACTGCCTCTGGCTATTTCATTAACTTTGATACGTTTTCTGAGGATCCCAGCAAACCTGAAACAACGCCAGTAAAAAGAACTTTGTAAGAACAAGCAAATGACTTTTTTCATCACCTGGAAAAGACTTATCTAGTTTCACCATGGATTGAACTTTGGATTGTGTGTGGGTGTACTTTTTCTTCTACTTTGGTCGACTCTGGTAATAACTTTGGGAATGCTGATAAATGGAAGATTTGTCAAAATGGACACAGCAAGTAAGAGTATCAACTTACTCCTCAAGCCACACAAATCATCCCATCGTGAACAGAGAGACTTGTCATCAGTGAATATCACACCATTCATATACCTGGTGGTATAGCTTGGGACAAAACTGATTATGACATTTTTGGCCCTGTCGGAGCTGTTGAAGATTCCACACTTATTCAAAATTTCAGTAAGTGACTTTGTTTCATCTAGTACCTTTTCTGATGATTGGGACATCGATACTGTTAATAATATGATGTCAGACCTGGAAATGTCTTCAGTATTCACAAATCATGAATACTTAGAAGTTTTATCAGACTATGAACAAATGTATTGTTATAATCACTATGGTCATAATTTGTTGCACAAATCTGCCACTCCTAGAAATGTATTAATGTATAACCAATGGGAACATTGTCTTACGCCGCCAAAGGGTAGCTCAAAAACATTTACTATAACATTTCCGTACTTTTCAGGGTTCAATCTATCCAATGCTGAATTATTTTACTTTCAAAAGGTAAACAAAACAGGCATGAAAAGTATGTTGACAAATACCAAACTGATTTATTCTGCAGTCTTTTATGCCCAAATGTCTAAACTAGGTTTCAACTTTGGAAAGACAACATTGAGACGAAAACTGTCTTGGGCACAAAAGTTTGGCAGGTCCAGGGTATAGAAGCTATGTTTAGAGCCTGTATCATCCCTGACAAATTATTTTTTTGAATGACACTGTCCAACAGACGTCTTGTCTTGGGTTAGCCAAGATAAAGGACCTGAACAATCTGTTCACACATACACCTACACCTGATAGAAGTAACACTTCAGAGGGATTTATACATACTATTTTGCATCACAACAGAACAGATCCAGATTGGAATAAATGGTTGATCTGGCCCACAGACACAAACAACTGTCAAAATAGATTCCTGAACACAATGCAGGGTTTCATTAGGCAAGACCCAAGATATGTTCAAAGGCAGCATCCTGGAATAGTAACAACATACAGTGTAGGGAAGCTCTGCCTTGATTGGTTACACTGATCTACACTTAAGGATGTAAAGCAACACTTATCTTTACTTAAAGATGGCGCTGATCTTAGGGAATTCTTGCTAGGACCAAGAACATGGCGTCATAAACGTTTTATATATGCCGGTACCTATGCTACTTATAATGAAGCATGGAAGATTACGCAAGCAGAGACTGCAGAAAGAATACAAGAAATTGATCGTATTCATTTAGAGAAAACTCTCTCTGTGGTTGAAAATGGGTTAACAACTCTGTCATTCAGGATATATTCATTGGACATCATAGTGTCTTCTACCATAGATATCATGGAACAGGACTTGGTCATGTTGCAACCTCGTCTGTCGCAATTACGTTCTATCATGCTATTAGGCTGAACATTGCAAAACCTTCGTTCAGGCTATTTGCCTTGGGGTTTAATCAATACTACGTCACTGTTATCAGAATTCAGTCTCACTGATAAACAGATGTAATTGGGGAGAGCAGACTATACGGTGCTGAGCATTAAGAAACTGGAAAGATTGCCATTTACAGTAGCAGAAAAAACAGCTACTGAATGGATAATACATGGAACAATCACTCTGCCTGTTACAATTTTCCATTTTCAATATTGCCTACAACATATACCAGCAGGCACATATAAAAGGTTGGGTAAAGAATACATCAAGACATCCTGGGAAATACGGTACACAATCATAGATGTTGGAATGGGGGACATGAAGTGTTTATTAGCTGGAAAAACTGTGAAAACGCACTAAGCAGTTCTCTCCTTTGTCAGGGTATAAACTTACGATACAAACCTGCGATGGTTTCTCCAATAATTTATCCTGCCACCTGCAAGGTTCACCAGCTGCAGTGATTGATCCAATTTTTGGACAGCTCTCGAATGGGAGTTACCTCATGTTGAATGAGCACGCTTCTGTGGCATGTTGCCAGGAATAGCATATCTAGTAACTGTGCCAGCCAGGGTCACTTGCTGTATGCAAGTATTGTTTCTTAAAACCGAGACAGAAAGGGAGTCGCCTTTACGGCCATCACTGAACATCTCTTCTATCTTAATTGATACTTTAAGCAGAATGAAAGCGATTCTTTTGCAAAAATCTGTGCCACTGACCTCAGCCAAAGAGACCTATGATCTACAAGTCGCAAGGACTTCTGCTGAGCTACATGCCCTCTTAACTACAAACTGCCCTGTACATTTCTCAGAAATGTTAAGTCGTATCTTAAACATGTCTGATACGAGCAGTGTTGTACATGTATTTAAAGACCATATTTTCTGGACTGTTGGCACCTTTTGAAGCAGTCCTAGGAATATTTCCAAACTTTGTGCACTCTGTGTTTGGCGGACTGCCCCTCATTTTGGGACTCGGTGCAGGAATACTATTTTGCTCCTACTTTTGCGATATGGCAAGCCAATTCACCAGCAACACCCAGTTCTCCATGAAGACAATTCTACTGGCAATGAAGTGTTGTGAGTGCATTGTCCGAATTTTGGGCCTACCACATCAACGAGAATTAAATACCACATGGTTTCTATCATTCAGACCAATCTGGCAAGATTGCATCTTACCTGTTCTACGTTGCCTGCTATGCGGGAAGAATGCGTGTTAGACACATGTCTCACACTCCTATCAGTCATGCCAACGGATTTTGATACTTTGCTTGAATCAGTAACGGCCCATGCACTGTGTTGTCCCCAGTGGCTACCAATTCTGATGACGGCATTCGTTGAGATCTCACAGACGCAAAATGCAACTGCTGAGGTACAGAGGAAACAGGCGCGCAGGTACCATCCATTTCGAACATTTCTAATGCGACCAATGCTGATGGCGATGCTTCACATCTATGTGCGGTTAATCTTCTAAACTATGTAATCCAACTTTCACCTACAATGGTAGACAACTTTTTTACTGACTTAGAAGATTTCATGTTTTCCCCAAGCGCAAACACTGACTTTTGATTTTTGCACACAGTGTTATGAGAGACTTTGAATTCAACCTTCCTTTCTTTCAAAACAAAGTTCTAACTTTGGGACTCTTTTTTTTCTATGATTGATTTTTTCCTCAATCAATCAATCAATCAGTGACACTTGTAGAGCGCGCTACATACCCATAGGGTCTCAAGGCGCTGGGGGGGGGCGGGGGGGGTGCCGCTACTGCTCGAACAGCCAGGTCTTCAGCTTCTTCCTGAAGGAGAGGTGGTCTTGGGTCAGGCGCAGGTCGGGAGGGAGGGAGTTCCAGGTCTTGGCGGCCAGGTAGGAGAAGGACCTTCCTCCTGTGGTCGCTCTTCGGATGCGGGGGACGGCGGCGAGGGCGTGGTTGGCTGATCGGAGGTGGTGTTTGGGAGCGTAGAAGTTGATCCGGCTGTTGAGGTAGCTCGGGCCTTGGTCGTGTAGGGCTTTGTGTGCGTGGGTGAGGAGGCGGAAGGTGATTCTTTTGTTGACGGGGAGCCAGTGAAGGTCTCTCAGATGTCCGGAGATGTGGCTGGTTCGTGGGATGTCGAGGATGAGTCTGGCTGAGGCGTTCTGGATCCGCTGGAGTCTCTTCTGGAGCTTGGCGGTGGTACCGGCGTAGAGGGCATTGCCGTAGTCCAGTCGGCTGGTGACGAGGGCCTGGGTGACGGTCTTCCTGGTCTCGGTGGGGATCCACCAGAAGATCTTCCGTAGCATGCGTAGGATGTTGAAGCACGCCGAGGAGACGTTGTTGACTTGCCTGGTCATGGAGAGGGAGGAGTCCAGGATGAAGCCCAGGTTGCGTGCATGGTCTGTCGGTTTGGGTGCGGTGCCCAGGGCGGGAGGCCACCAGGAGTCGTCCCAGGCGGAGGGTGAAGAGCCGAGGATGAGGACCTCCGTCTTGTCAGAGTTCAGTTTCAGGCGGCTGGTCGTCATCCACTCGGCTACCTCTTTCATCCCTTCGTGCAGGTTGGCTCTGGCGGAGGCGGGGTCGTTGGTCAGGGAGAGGATCAGCTGGGTGTCGTCGGCGTAGGAGATTATGCTGAGGTTGTGTTTGCGTGCGATGGCCGCGAGGGGGCTCATGTAGACGTTGAAGAGGGTGGGGCTCAGAGATGATCTTTGAGGGACGCCGCAGATGACTTCGGAGGCCTCTGACTTGTACGGTGGTAGGCGGACTCTCTGTGTTCTTCCGTCGAGGAAGGAGATGATCCATTCCAGCGCCTTGTCCTGGATTCCGATGTTGCTGAGGCGCTGTACTAGGGTGCGGTGGCAGACAGTGTCGAATGCCGCGGAGAGGTCTAGGAGGATGAGGGCCGCTGTTTCTCCATTGTCCATCAGGGCTCGGATGTCATCGGTGGCGGCGATGAGGGCGGTCTTGGTGCTGTGATTGGCTCGGAAGCCGGACTGTGAGGGGTCGAGGGATCCATTCGTCTCGAGGAAGGCGGCCATCTGCTTGTTGACGGTCTTCTCGATGACTTTGGCTGGAAACGGGAGGAGCGAGATGGGGCGGTAGTTCTTGAGATCGGTGGGGTCCGCTGTTGGTTTCTTGAGTAGAGCGCTGAGTTCGGCGTGCTTCCAGCTCTCAGGGAAGGTGGCGGTGTCGAAGAATGTGTTGATGATGTCTCGCAGGTGGGGTGCGATGACCGCGTCGGCCTTGTTGAAGACGTGGTGAGGGCAGGGGTCGGTCGGTGATCCGGAGTGGATGGAGTTCATCGTGCAGATGGTGTCTTCGGTGCTGATCGGGGTCCAGGCGTGGAGGGTGGTGGTGGGGGGTGGTTGTTCGGTCATGGTGTGCGTTGGTTGGTTGTTGAAGCTGTTGTGTATGTCCGCGATCTTGTTGTGGAAGTATGAAGCGAGGGAGTTGCAGAGGTCTTGCGATGGGGTGATGTCGTTGTTTCCTGCGCTGGGGTTGGAGAGCTCTTTCACGATGTTGAAGAGTTCCTTGCAGTTGTGTGCGTTGTTGTCCAACCGGTCCTTGAATGCTGTTTTCTTGGCGGCGCGGATCAGCTGGTGGTGCTTCCGGGTGGCAAGCTTGAAGGAGGTCCTGTTGTCCGATGTAGGTTTCCTTCTCCAGACTTTCTCGAGGGCTCGGCAGTTCTTCTTGGAGCTCTTGAGTTCGTTGGTGAACCACGGGGCTTTATTGCTGCCGGGTCTGCTGGGCGGGGTCCTCAGCGGGGCGAGCTCGTCCGCGCAGATGCTGATCCACTTCGTGAGGTTGTCGGCGGCCTGGCTGGGGTTCGCTGAGCTGGCAGGAGGGTGCTGGCTCAGGGAGGTGGCGAGCTGGTCTGCTGTGATCTTGTTCCAGCTTCTGCGGGCGGCCTGTTGCTGGTGGTGGTGGGTCGTCGTTCTCTTGAAGGTGAAGTGGACGCAGCTGTGGTCCGTCCATTGAAGCTCTGTGGCGTGGCTGAAGTCGATGTCTGTGCTGGAAGAGAAGACTGCGTCGAGTGTGTGTCCGGCGAGGTGGGTGGGGGTGGACACCAGTTGCTTGAGTCCAAGATTGGCGAGGTTGTCGAGCAGGGTGCTGGTGTTGCGGTCGTTGTTGTTCTCCAGGTGGAAGTTGAGGTCCCCCAGGAGGATGTAGTCAGCGGAGGGGAGGGCATGCGGGCTGACGAAGTCGGCGATGTCCTCGCTGAATTGTGTGCGTGGTCCCGGAGGTCGGTAGATCAGGGTGCCTCTGAGGGTGGTGTTCGGGTTGGTGTGGATCTGGAAATGCAGGTGTTCGGCGCTGGTCAGGGTGTTGTCGGTGCTGGTCGTGATACGGATGGTGTTCCTGTGGATGATGGCGATGCCTCCTCCCATCTGGTTGGCGTTGCGGTCCCTCCGGACGATCTTGTAGCCCTCTGGGATAGCGATGGCGATGTCGGGAGCTGAAGAGGCGTTCATCCAGGTCTCGGTGAGGAAGGCTACATCAGGGGCTGTGGCGTCTAGAAGGTTCCAGAGTTCGATGGCGTGTCTGTGGACGGAGCGGGTGTTGAGCAGGATGCACTTGAGGTGGGTGCTGCTGGTGTTCGGCTTGGCGGGTGCTGGTGCGAGGCAGGTCCGGATGCAGGTGAATTTGCAGGCGTGGCAGCTGAAAGGTCCGTGGGTGCGTCGTGGAGTGGCTTGGTGGCATTCTGGGAGTCGGCCGGTGTTGAGTGCGATGAGGGTGGCGGCGGAGTACGACAGTCGGGTAGGTCGGGGTCTTCGTGGGCCAGGGGTCCTGGCGCTGGTCGCGATCCGGTCGCGGACGGGCGCAGACGGGCTTACCTTTGGCGCGCCTTCGGCGCACAATCGGCGCGCCCGCTGCGCGTGACCGCTGCGCGTTCGCACGGTCGCCATTTAAGGCGAAGTGCGCGGGTGGGCGGAGCAGCTGGGAGGCGGGAGCGGGGAGGGTACAGAAGAGAAAAAGGGACGGGGAAAGCGGCGGTGGCGGGAAGGGAGAGCGGAGGGCGGCGAGGTAGGCGGACAAACAGGAAGGAAACGTAAACACTCCCATTTTGTATTTTTCTTTTTTTTGGCGCAAGTAATCTGCTTATAGTAGAACTATTCATAGAGAACAAGAACTCTTTGAAAAAACATCCAGAGACAATATTTGACCTTGTCCACATACAAACCGTTTTATATAATCTGACATGAAATGGTTTCGGCACCTTTTTCTTCTGTATTTACGAGCTATTTCATAAATGTATATTTTCATGATTCATTCAGATAGCATTTTCAAAATGTCAACTATATGCTTAGAATGAAACATTGCTTTTAATGCGTACAGCACCAGTGCTCTTTTGTGTACAACCAGTACCAATGCATTTGTATGTGTTTTGGGTGAGTTTTGAACACTTGTTGTGTAGATATATTTTAGATATGTTTCAACATGTTTAGGACTTAGTATTTAGTAGAAGTCGTACATAAGAAAGTTGAGTGGGTGTTGTGTGGCGATTTAGATTCTGTGTGCATTTTCCCGATTCATGCCCTTATATAGGTACAATTCACATTGCCCTCATATAGGCATAGAAATCAAGCCCTTATTTAGGCATAGCTCATTCTACCCAAATACAGGTATGGCTACTTCCATCCGTTCATCTACGTCACAACGATTTCTTGGAAAACCAGACTCTTAAGCTGAAGGGTCTTCCCCTAGCCGGGATATTGATTTCTCCAAGAAACTCATTATTATGCATGAACAACTATTCCTTAGGGGTTCATCCATGACGTTCATATGCCCGACTTTACGTCAAAGCTGGCATTCCTAAACACCTTCAAGGTATAAATATACCTTCACTTGCTATGACAAAGCACAGTGTGGTTCAGTGCAGTTCGACTACCTACTTGCACGACGCAGCGCGCTTCAGCAAGTGCGAAAGGAAGCCAATTCTCCAGCTGATGCACTGACCAGAAGCTGTCTTCCTCTGCCGAGAAATCCAGCTCCAGTGTTTTTGACTCACCTTGCGGGGTGTTGGGAAATCAAGTCCATGGAAGAGATACCAACCTCTCTCATTCTAAGGTATGGAGCTGATAAGAATCTAGAGAAACCTTCGGCAATTCTTGGCAAAAACCAAACCTATGCAAAAGACCACACTTACTTCTTCTCCCGTACTAGACCTAGGTTAGGTACATTGGGGTAGGCATATTTTAGAAGTACTAGTTGAATATTTTAGCCTGTGTTATTTATGTATGCATTTTTACATGTCATAGCAACAGACCATGCTATTACAGTATTTATTTATATTACTGTTTACGCTGTACGTATTATACTTTGAATTCTGTCTAACAATTGTAGCAGTTCACCTCTCTTGCATGAGAAATAAGACTGTTCAATAAACTCCTTTTATTGAAATGCCCGTATCTCTATTTGCTCTGCAACTCTGTAGAAACCAAGCATGCACGATTGACAGAGTAAAATAGTTATCTATTGTTTCTAAGACTCTGAAGATACGTTTTATTCTTGGGAAACAAAGTTGTCATGTTTATGCGGTTGTCAGAAATTAATCCCTTCTTGTGTATTCGAGAAAGCTTCTAGTGACCTCTGAGCTGCTCGCTGGCACACACAATTAAGTTTAGTATACTCGATAGAGACATACTGACCTCAGTCCTATGTCAAATCTACAGTGTATATTATTCCAATGCGCAGAGCCTATTGGGAATGTCGGAACCTCACTACATGTAGGGAAACCTTAAAAATTAAGGTGCACAGCTCCTATCTTGAACTGGATTGTGGAAATTCATAAATAACTCTAGCAATTAGCTCCTACGTAGTTAATTGAAAACAGGCAATAAATCCCAACATGCATGTGGTTAACTGTGCTGGGCGAGGTGCATCCGGTGGTCTGGGAAAAGCGCACAGAGCGCCCATTGAACATGGCTCATAGCAATGAAAAGTGGCTGTTGGGGCAGGAAGATTCATTGTGGAAGTTAGTGCACTGCTGCACATAGCAGAAGGGCGTGGCCACTACATTCTTAGTGGAGAAGTGTGGCTCAATGGTTAGAAGAGGCAGACCATGAAGCAGAGGTCAGACCTGGGACCCGGGTTCATTTCCCGACCCGGCGGGGTCTTGAGCCCAAAATGTCCACGGACTCGATAATTCTCACTTCGGTGCCTGCTCGAATCATGGGTTCACACTCTGCAACTCCGGGCAATAGCTTGCTTAATCTCCACTATGGCCCCCGCGGCGGGATGCCTGGCTTTCACCTTGGGGGTGCCCAGTACGGGTTATCTCACAGGGAAAAACCAGGACAGGCTCCCAAAGCAAGCACTTAGAGACCGTTGGTGATAATGCGCTATATAAATATAAATTACAATTACAATTACAATTACATTCTGGGACTGGAAGAATGGCCAATGGAAGCCTAGGGGGCCAAAGGTCTGTGCTCACTACTTGATGTGTATGGCAATCATCCATGTGATGGGGTCATGGAATATGGTGCAATGCATGGTCAAAGCCCACGCCAATGCCCAGTGCCCCTTAAGCATGTGGTGTATTGTGTTCTGTGGATACAGGCTTGATTTAAGGCCATAGGGAGAGGCCACATGCCCAGTAATGACTGCACAAGGCTGACGAAATGGTGTCTCCTTGAGGGCACACTTTTTGGCAAGTGTTTGTTGCACAAGGCAATGCCCTGGGTGAACAGACTGGTGAAGGAATTGGCCCTTCATTTGCAGAATGCTGTACACAGCCAATGGATGTGCACAGTGTGCTCTACATTCACGGCCTCAAAGGCCATGTTCTGTGGGTTCTGGGCATGAGGACAGGGTATATTGCATAGGGTGTCCAGTCCCATTGTGTAGGGCCAAGTGTTGTGTGCATTAGGCTTTTCATTGATATAACTTTACTAAGATTCAATTTCAAAATAAGCAATGTCTTATAAAACATTTGCTAAATGGATATTATGATAACATTAAGAAAAATAAAATTAAAATGTCCACTATGATAAGCAAAGCGACCATATATCTTCCATGCCTAATAAACTGTTCACTGTCTCATACATGATATAGCAGATGACATCCTAAATTTCACAAGTGATGTCACTGATCACGTTGCATATTGCATAAACCATTGACATCATCTGTTGCATTCCTAAGACCATTTAACTGAAATGCTGCCCAGAATTTACTGAGCTCAGTCTGTGGCTGAACGCCGCAAACTCTGGACATAGAGCCTTGTCCTTTGCTATCAGCTAATAATTGTAATATGTGCAAACAGTATGGAGCACTACACCTAGCAGACTTCAGGTGCAGGGCTGGTCTGGTTCTGAGTTGGAATGGCTGTCGATTACCATAACAGTGCTATCTAGGGACTAAGTACATCTCAACTACAGTGTCACAGCATACATGTTTTATTTCTATATCTGTGTGAGTGAATGTGTATTACAAATATTAGAAAGCAGTATCAAATTGTATACCCACATTTCCTGTACTATTTGTGAAACCTTTGGGAAATGGTTAGCTGAATTATACTAAATTTTAAAACAATTCCTCATATGGGAGGTATTTGGTACATTATGAAAGAATTTGGCAATGTCATTTTTGTCCCTTCATAAACGCCTGTAAAAGAAATGTTTTTTAGGCATTTGGACTCAATTTTTATAATTATTTGCAGGAAGATACCAACACACCTTTTTGCAGGGGGCCAAGCACCCTCCCTTCACAATCTCAGTTTTTGCAATCTGAGGCTGCTATTTATACCTACAACTTTCCAGTTGAATCAGCCAATACTGCACTGCATTGGCTCTTTCGTATCTTAACTCTTTGGGGTAGATTTACAATATTATCATGCAGCACAAAAACAAAAGTTGCTGTGCCACATTGCATGAGACAGAGAGAGCAGAACAGCACAATATCAACTAAGACATGTGCTTTGATTCTACTTCCTGTATCTTTGATGCTGTGCTGGATTTCGTTTTTGCTGGCTTGGGTGCTTTGATCACTTTGCCATTGCTGATCAGTGTCAAAGTGCAGGTGCTCCCTGTGTAAATCATATTTACAGTTGGTTCACCCTGATTGGCTTATGTGACTTACTGGTACTCCCCTAGTAAAGTGCCTAAATGGGCCAGGGCCTGTAAATCAAATGCTACTTTTGGGCATGCAGCACTGATTGTCCCACCAATATGAGTAGCCCTGTAAATATATATCAGACCTGCTACTGAAGTGTCTGTGGAACAACACCAATGCCAATACTGAGCTCAACTCCTGGAAATCTTTTCAAATGACATAGAAAACACTTGAAACAGATTATCTACAAAAAATATATATACAATTCAACCCAAACTACCCTCACTCAACACACTGGCCAAAGCATACAATCCTCATTCAAACATCAAACATCCATCCTACATAAAGGTCCCAATGTCAAAAAAAAAAAGAGTCAAACAGATTTTCAAACATAACAATTTCCTTAGGTTTATATATATTTTGCATATAATCTGTTTTCATGCACAAAAATGAAACGTTATTTGCAAAAATAATAAAGGCAAAAAAAGTTGAATAAACCATTGAATGGTGCAATTTAAAAAGTAGACTATTACGTTTTATTCATAAAGTCATTTGAAAAGATTTCCAGGAGTTGATCTCAGTATTGGCATTGGTGTTGTTCTTAAGTTATTTGGCTCAGCCTTACTGAGTCCGAGTCAAGGCCCTTCGCTGTTTTCTTGACTGAAGTGTCTGTGTGCAGTTTTGAACTGCTATGTCATCCTAGCATGCACACCCACTTGCCAGGCCCTAACCTTCCATTTTGTTACATGTAAGGCACCCCTCTGGTAGGCCCAAGATATCCCCATGGGCAGGGTGCAGTGTATGTGAAAGGTATGACATGTACTGGTGTGTGTGACATGTCCTGTCAGTGAAAAACAACCAATTTCATTTTTTTCTATTGTAAGGCTATCTTTCCCATAGGATAGCATAGGATACAGTTTGTAACATCTTACAATTATAACTTCCCATTGGGACAAGATAGAGAAACAACATTTAGGCTCTCTGAAATAGGTATTGTCTTGTTTAACCATTCTGTGTGCCTATACCTGTTTGTGTATTAACTGTCTGATTTTGGAGTGACAGTGGCTGGGGATGTGCATTCACTGTAGACAGCCACTGGTCTTACCAGTGTGCCTGTCCCTTCCTGGATGAGGCAAAGCTGAGATAAATAGACCTTGGTTGCATTTAGAGTAGTGGAGGAGTTTTCATTGCACCTAAATAGGGCCTGTCTCCCTTGCACAATGCTGTCTCCACCCCCTGTGGTCATAGTGCACCAGTGAGGACAGAATTGGTTTGGAATGGGCTCATAGCCCCTTGCACAAAGAAGAACAAAGACAAAATGGGGTATAAGTAGTGGACCTTAAGCCCCTCAAATTTTAGATTACTTCAAGTAACAAATGGACCCTGCCAAGAAAAAGAGCGGAAGGACTGTGTGCTGAGAGCTGCCTTTTCTATGTGAGGGTGGGTTGGCTTGCAGTCCCTGCTTCTGTCTGTGGTGGAGGAAAAGGACTGTCTCTTTTTGCCATGCTGTGGTATCCTGCTTGTGAATAACTCTCCAAGGGCGTGTGTATGCTGGCCTACTGTTCTGGAAAATACCACAAGTCTGCCTCTTCCTTCCTGTAATGTCTTGTACATGCATCTATACTTGTCTTCCTTAATGATACCGGTTGAGACATTGTTGTTAGTTTTCACTTGGAAACTCAGGGACATCAAAGTTTCCACATCTGTTTTGTCTGAACTCAAAGGATTCCTTGAGGTTATATTTCCTGAAAGCCTCTCTGTGTTTGCGGCGGGGGAAGACTATGCCTGGGAGGAGTGCAAAAAAAACTTCTGCGCTACACGATGCTCTGCAAGCGGGCGGAGTTTCTTTAGATAAATGCAGTTCGCAGTGATTTTTAGTGCCAGGTGCTTGTCCGCACTGTGCAATCATCCATGCACAGCGCAAGTGGGCGCTGCTTCCTTTCTGCCGTTGGAGTAGATTTTTACTTGAGTAGCAGCTTTCTCAAAGCGAATGGACAATTTCTCAACACGAGTGGTCGCGAGCATATGCGACCACTTGCAATAAAACATCTGACCGCCCGCATTGACAAATCTCACCGGGAGTTTGATTTTTCACACTCGCGCTCGCCAACTTCATATTGGCGATCGCAAATGAGGAAAAATCTCACCCGGAGGTGGATTTTCCTCACTAGCTCTCGCCAACTTGATGTATGTGAGCGAGGGAAAAAACTCAGCTCAGCTACACAGATTTTAGAAGGAATCCTCTGGTGTTGCCCAGGCACTAAACTGAACCCCACCTGTTGCAGAGACAAGCCTTGCATGGAGATGGCCTGCTAACTTCAGCGTGACAGGCATGAAGGTATCCCCCAAGGTTGCCCGACAACGAATGCACCACCCGGAAACCCTGGCATTGCCCAGCAACAGTCCCATAAGCTTAAAGCCAGAGCGGCATCATCAGCAGCAGGCCCCTCTTTTTAGGGATCAGACTGCTTACTCAAAGGAAGATGGAGAGGGGCGTCCCCTGCGAGTACTGAGTAGGAGCCCCGCCCCTGCAGCAGCAACACTGGGCAGACGGGCCACACCAGCAGAAAAGATCTGAGTGGCGCCTTACGAAGCCCACCTATTTCCTGTGGAGCCTGGGCAGGTAGCCAAGTCACTCCCACCCGCGGCCGGTAACGCAGCAAGCTGGTAATTGTACAGTGGGGACGTTAGCAACTCATTTCTCCATAGATTTGTACCATACCACACCTGGGTGATTTATGCACCTTGTCCTCTAGTCAGAAACAGCACGGACAGCCTGGAGGGTGCAGGGAAAGGCCCGTTATGAGCGTCAGTTTTTCTGAAGGCACAGGTTATGGAAGTGTCAAAGTAATGGTAATCTAATGCATTTCTCTTTGAGGAACTGCATTCTAAAGTGATTTGTGACCTTAGCAAAGCATGTATAACTAATTCAATGCACTACATGGGATGTCATGGGAAATTGCCTGGTAGCAAGGTGACTTATGGTTTACATAATTGTGGTCTATGTATTTTATATACAATATATGTCATATTTTTATATACCATCTGTAGAGTCTCTTTTTGTGGTTGCCTGTGTGTCACTGGTGTGTGTGTGTGTGTGTGTTGCGCAAATGCTTTACACATTGCCTTTGGGATGAGCATGACTTCTCTTCCAAGCTACCAAACGGGTGAGCAGGGGTTATCTTGTGTTTGTAATTCCCTTACCCTGACTAGAGTGGTGGGTTCTACCTGGCTTAGGTATATTCCCTAGCCAACCAAAAACCCAATTACTAACAACAGGCTTCTCAAATGAGTAGCTCACGAGCTACTGGAAGCTCTCCAGCTAGCTGTTGTTGCTCTCCTATGTCCAGCACACCCTACTAAATTAGAAGCTTTTGCTTAGCTAATACATGTATGCCCACATTTAAATATCTGTATTCAAGACAATAATTAGCGTATTTTCAGGCCTCATAAGCTGACGTTTGGAGAAATATGGAAGAATTCCCAAAATATATTTAAAGCTTTGTAATAGTATTGCCATGAATGCAACCTTACCTGATGCAGTCACTATTAGAATAGTAATATTATTAATAACTCTGGAAGATTTTCATTGATCATAAGTAGCTCTTACTACAGAAACAGTTGGAGACCTCTAAGATATAGCTCTGTCTCTCTTCCTGGTGCTGGCACAGCATTAGGCTGCCTGGCGTCACATGCACACCTTTCCACTATAGTGCAAACAAGTCTGGGTAATGTATAGCATAAGTTTTGTACTGTAAGAATGCCCTTCCAGTCAGTTTTCCTGGCCTCACCTTTCTGCATTGAACCTTGCTGATCTCGTTGGGTGGGAATTTCCCCCCTGCCTTCCTAGTAGTAAAAAGGGATGGAGCACGACACATGAGCACATTAAAACCATCATAGGTGTCCTGTAGGGCTGGAGTTGTTTAATTCAGTATTACCTCCCTCACCTTGCCTCATTGAACCCTGCCGATCCTTCTGGGTTGTAACTTTGTCCCCCAGCCTTCCTAGCGGTTACAGGGGGCGAACCAAAACACCTTAGCGCTTTAAAAGCATCAGAGGTGTCCTGAAGCATGGCACGTGCCCGGGTTATTATTATTATTATTATTATTATTATTATTATTATTATGTTTCTTATTTAGCACCTGAATCGACCCCCGAAGGGGTATCTCCACGCTTGCCTTGGGAACCCGTCCTGGCTTTTCCCTGTGAGATAGCCCCTACAGGGCATCCCCAAGGTGAAAGCCAGGCATCCCGCCACGGGGGGCCGTTGTGGAGATTAAGCAAGCTTAATGCCCAGAGTTGCAGAGTGTGAACCCATGATTAGGTCAGGCACCGAAGCGAGAATTATCGAGTCCATGGACATTTGAGCTCAAGACCCTGCCGCGTCGGGAATTGAACCCTGGTCCCGGGTCTGATCTCTGCTTCAGGGTCTGCCTGCTCTAACCAGTGAGCCACACTTCTCCACTCTTATCCCGTCATAGCACAGAAGAGCCTGTACTGTGCCACCCTCTTTGGCCTCCTTGCTCTGGGTAAAGAGGTAATTAGCATTCCAGCCATACACCTGGTATTAATTAGAGATATATAATATTTTCTACAGGGTACAGTGTTTGGCTGTTGAGAATGCGCAAGAAAATTAAAACAGAGGGAGAACCTACACATTCACCCACTACAAAATTTACCTCCATTGACCGCATGCTGGTGAGGGCAATAGGGGTAGTGAGCACAGAGATTGCCCTTTCTGAAAGGAGGCTAAATCTAGGTTCTCCCAAGCTGGCTTCCCCATCTGTAAGGGTGTCATCTCCAGCCTTGGATATAGCGCCCATTACTCCTCAGGCCTCCCTAAGTGTACCCAGCCCTGCCACAAATAAACTGTCCCAGGCATATCTAAAAATGGCATCATAGAGAGTGATAAACTCTGCTCCGATCCCACAACGTCTCTGGCCCTTAATACCAAGCCCAAGAGAGTGACTCCCACTAAATAAACTGGCAAGAAAGAGAAGGTTCCTGGTCGTGCACACTCAAGTTTATTACTTGATAAATCCTGTCATTGCAGTGACCTACCTATCCCTCCTCTGCTGCACGAATTAAAAGAGGACCTTCAAATGTCTAGCCAACCATTCATGACAAACTTTATCGAGCCCTGCATAGAGAATCTTAAGCAGATAATAAGGATGGAAGTTGCCCCCCTAGTTTCTCATCTTGATATGATAGATAAGGAATTAGATGCCCTAAAGGTTCCCCCACCCACAGCTATAGGAAATAGCACTCCATCTATCCTAGAGCCTGTACACCCAAATGCGCAGGGTACGCAAGCTAGTAAAAATGTACCACTCGCCCCCCAGCAACAGTCTTACTAGCTTGCCTGTAACTGGTAAAAGCCAGAGATTAGCGGGTAATTTATTTGAAGAAGCGTGCCCACTGCAGCACTGGGGAGCAGGGAGCAGCAGGGAGAAGGAAGTTGAAGCATCAAAACATCTACCCAGTCTGATAGATCTTACACAAGATATCTCAAACTTCCCCCAAAATTCACACAATATTCTATTGTGCTCAAAGATGTCCCTGAATTATCTTCAATTACAAGCAAAGACTTTGTGGCCCTGAAAAACAAATTTGTTCCCTGGCTGAAAACCAGTGCTTGATGGTTGCAGTACGTATCGCATGTGGTCTTGTTGGTTAGAAGATCCCCATGCACTCCCTTGGGGACTGTGTATTGGTGAATTTCCAGAACCCCCTGATTGTTGAAATGTTTTTACTGTGACTAAATAGGATCACCACCTATAAGCTGGATCTAGGCCCTTCCTTTATGGTACTTCTATAGGCTTTCCAATATTCCTATTTCGATATAAGGTCTGATGGTACAATCAGCAATCCTGATCAAAAAAACGTCAAAACCCACACCAATAATTTGTTTTGAAGTCCTATAGCATCTGGAAGGCCAAGACGATGCCCAATCCCCCTAAACAGTGTCATCAGAATAACACCAAAATTGGGTCTCCACAAGGGAAATATTTACTTGTCTCAAAGATCTGACAACCCTTATGAACTCGCCCTAAAGACAAATGAACACGGTCATTCAGCATATGCCTAGTGACCAAAATAGTAACATTACTGGAGGAATTAGTATTGTCTCCTGGAACATTGCTGGTTTAACAAAATGTTTGCAGCTGATTGTTTGGAATATATTGGGCAATTTGAAATATGTATGTTCCAAGAGATTTGAGAATCAAACCCTTGTTTCAAATCTGGTTAGACTACATTCTATGTTAAAGCATTGACTTCTGCTCACAGTAGTGTCTGGGGGGCCTATTGATTTGCATTAGGATTTACATTAATGTGCGTAGTGAAACACTGACTATAGGTTCTCCCGGTATCTTTGGGCTAAAATATTTTTGGGGGGAATTGTATGTATCTGTTTAAAATGTATTGTAGTTCAAGCTGTAGGGGTACAGAATCCCCAACCTTAACCACCCTGCAACATTTTGTAAGATGTATCAACCATAAGGATATGATTGTCATAGGTGGAGACTTGAACTTCAACTTTTAACCCATTTGTGGCATAGACAGGTTCATAGAAGAAGAGGTGGAGAGTCAGGGTATAACCACTCTCAATGCTAAATGTCACGTTCCGAGCTCAGTAGCTGCCATGCAGTACATGCAATGGAAGGTCTACATCAGACAAATAAGATAAACCAACATTAAGGAGAGGCCCAATTAAATCAAAAATCGATTATATCCTTGTTGGACTTGGCCCTTTTTGGCTAAAGTTCCCTAAACCTTTTGCCTTCCCCCTAGAACTTTTTTCTGACATGGTGTTGCCAACTTAGATGCTTTGGGCACTTTGCCACTGCTGCTCAGGGTCAAAGTGCAAGTGCTCCCTGTATAAAGTGTAATGGTAATTGGTTGTCCATGATTGGTATGTTTGCCTTAATAGTAAAGTTCCTAGTAAAGTGCACTATGTGTGCCAGGGCTGGTAATGCACATGTTACTAGTGGGCCTGCAGCACTAATTGTACCACCAGCATCAGCAGCCTTAAAGAGAGAACTCAGGCCTGCCACTGCAGTGCCTGCACACAGTTTGTTAAACTGCCTTGTTGTCCTGACAAGGGCACCCACTTGCAAGGCCTTACCCTTCCCTTTTTATGCACAACACACACCCCTATGGTGCGTCCTGGGTACCCCCTTGGGCAGGGTACAGTGTATGTGAAAGGTAGGACATGTACTGAGGTGGGTACCATGTCCTGACAATGAAATACTCTCCATTTTGTTTTTTACTGTGGAGAGTCTGTGTAATATATTTCCAGCCTGTCTTCCCTTAGGCTTAAGATAGAGAGGTGAAGTTTAGTGTGCCTGAACTCACAATTTAATAACATATCTTTTTGTGGAGGTGGTTTTTGCATTGTGTGTTTAGAAGTGACTGGGTGTTTGTGTTTTCACAATTCTGTGCGTCTCTGCCTGGTTGTGGATTGACTGTCTGGATTTGAATGTGGTAGGCTCCTGGGAATGTTGTGACCCAGGAGAGGAGGTGAGACAGCAACAGGCTGACCTGCATCTGGAGTGTAGGGGGGAAGAGTAGCCCCTGGAGGTGGAGAGGCCTGGGCTGCCGCCATAAAACACTGGGTCCATCTCCTGCTGAGTGACTAAGGATCCAGACCCCCACTATCAAATGAAGAAGGTGTCACAGGCAGGGAGACAACCAGAACTGCTTTGGACAGGGGTCAGTTCTCCCCTGAACACAAAGACTTCAAAGACATTTAGGAATATAACTATGAGACCTGAAACCCCGGGACTTTGGAATGGAACTGATCAAGACTGTAAAGGATTGAAACTACTTTGTGATCAAGAGGAACGTCTGCCAAGGAAGAAACAGTTGAAGAGACTGACAGAAAGGAATGACCCTTGCTGTGTGTTCTGGGGCTGGCCTGCAGTTTACAGATTTAACCAAGGAGAGGCTGAAGGGACTTTGCTGTGTGCTGTGTCCCCCTGCTTTAAAGGACTTTGCTGAGTGCTGTGTTCTGAAGTAACTTATCCCCAAGGGCCTGAGGAGAGCTGGCTCCGTTGTGGAAACTCAGGAACCCGAATGTTTCCAGGTGTGTCTCAGCGACGCTGTGAGTGTGTGCTTTGTGCAACCTGAGACTAGGGGTGGGTGGACAGCTCCGTTCCGCCCACAGAATGTGCGGATATTTGCCCCTTTCGTGATGTAGGCGGAATAACACGGCAAATCTATGCACACTTGGGGCGTAACGGAAGTTGGCCTCCCGCCCGCTGCCCGCATCCCCCCTGCAGTATTAAATAACCTTAAAAAGCAATAAATAACATTTAAAATAACCTTACCTTATCGGCAGCGTCCCTGGGCTTCCATCCGTCTTCATCGCGGCTTCTTCTGAGAACTGCGCATGCGCGGGATGTTATTTATTGCTTTTTAAGGTTATCTAATACTGCGCACGGGAGGCGGGCTGGAGGCGGGTGGTGCGTATCGGAACTATGCGGAGAGTGCGGAGATTGTCTCCATCTCTGTGCCTCTCCGCGTAAGTCCCTTACGCAAATTATACCCACCCCTACCTGAGACTTGAGGATTGTCCTGTGATTGTGTGCACCCGAAATCCAAGTGAGTCTCAGCGACGCTGTGTGTGTGTGCTCCGTGCAGCCTGAGACCTTCATGAGGAATGCCCTGTAATCATGTGCACCTGGAACTCAAGTGTGTCTCAGCGATGCTGTGTGTGTGTTCTTTTGTAGCCTGAGACCTTCATGATGATTTTCTTGTGATCGTGTGCACCTGGAATCCAAGTGAGTCTCAGCAATGCTGTGTGTGTGCTCTGTGCAGCCAGAGACCTTCATAAGGTTTGTCCTGTGATCGTGTACACCCGAAGCTCAAGTGAGTCCCAGCGACTCTGTGTGCGTGTGCTTTGTGCAGCCTGAGACCTTTGTGAGGATTGCCCCCTGATTGTAGGCACCCAGATCTTAAGTGAGTCTCAGCAATGCTGTTTGCATGTGCCCTGTTGCAGCCCGAAACTTTCGTCATTGCCTTCGGCCCGGACCGGAATCTCCAGAGGAGGTGTGCTGCCGGTTCAAGCCTGTTTTTGCCATGCAGGGACCTTGAACCATCCCCGTGTGGGTGGGCCTGTGTTCCACTGCCCACGATCAAAGAAGTTGCATCAGAGGCCCAAGTCGTGAGGAGAGGAGAGTGAGATCGCACCCCCCAGGTAACACTCAGCGAGCATGCGTGTGTTGTGCCTGGGGTGGGGTGCGGGCTACGAGAGAAATGCTCTTGGCCTTTCCTCACTTTGCAGCACGAGCCTCTGCTGAAGTCTGTATATTTGGCCAGTACTTGCCGAGGAGCGGCAGTACCAGGGCCGGAGTTTGGAGCTACTCTTTGTTTTACACCATACACATATGGGGGGCATATTTGGCAGTAGCTGACCACAAGTCAGCAGGAGGGGCATAGAGACCGCTTGAGCACCGTGATCGGTGCAGGAGTACATTATTTTAGCATTACGAACTGCCTGATTGTTGAATTATGCATTACATCATTTTGGTATTACCAATTGCCTGATTGTTGCATTACGCATTGCATTATTTTTGCATAACGGACTTCCTGATTGTTGCATTACGCATTGAATTATTTTTATATAATGAACTTCCTGATTGTTGCATTCCCAATTGCATTATTTTGGCATTACGAATTGCCTGATTGTTGCATAACGACCTGCATTATTGTTACATTATGAAGTGTCTAATTCTTTCAGTACAAGCTGCATAGCATTGCATTAGGACTGCATTGGATCATCAAGAATTGCTCATTAATACAGCAAGAACCTACAAGGGCTTGCTGGCCTAATAACCGGCCAGGTGAAATATTACGAATACGCATATGTTGAATTCTTACCGTGTGGTCTCATCGTATATCTTTTTATATAAACACAGAATAGTTTTTTTATGAAACTCATGTGGAGTCCATTTGTGATGTCATCCTTGGGTTAATGTAAACAGACCATAAATTATGTTTTAAAATGTGAAATCTGCCAAAAGATGAAGGTTTCTACAGTGAAACGTCCTATGCAGACGCCCCTGTGGATTTCAGATAAACCATTATCTTGTGTTTACCTGGATCACTGCGGTCCCTTACAGAGGGATGGTAACTCTAAATATATCATGGTCGTAGTGGATTCATGCTCAAGATTCATTTGGATGTGGCCTCAGCGCTCGGCTCACGCTCGAACTGTTATAAAAGATTTGCGAGTCTTTATCGGCACATACGCAATCGTAATGCTACATTCTGACCAGGGTCCTGCGTTTAGCTCCAAAGCATACAGGGAGGCCATGGCCATCTGGGCGTTGCATTGCGGTATTTTAGTCCATTCCATCCTAAGCAAAATTCTGTAGGGGAAAGAAAAAAAACGGGACATAAAGCAGTCTATAACAGCTAGGGTATTAGGCTCGGGTGACGGGTGGGTCAAACACCTAATAAGTGTCCAACGTAGTCTAAATAATCTGCCAAGATATTCTCTGGGTGGAATCACTCCATATGAAATCCTTTTTGGTACAAGAATGATTGCCCAGAACCTTGATCATCAGTGGTAAAACAAAAACCTTTTGATCTTAAAGACCGTTTGGCTGTTTTGCAGGACTTAAATGAATCAAGGAGAAGTCAAAGCAACACATTGCAGAAGCCAACGACCGCTGAAGGGGAACCACCCGTCCCAGCAAGGCCTGCCTGGATTCCAAAGATTGGGGATCTATTCAGAGAAAGGATCGCGGACAAGAAGGAATTTGGGCCTTCTTACAGACAACCAGTACCTGTGTTAGCAATCCACGGATCAAGAACAGTGTTACTGCAGCCCTTGCTGGAAGAAAGGAGAACAGGTTCATATCCATTGACCTGGTAAAACCACATCATGTGGCCAATCATAAGTAGTAGGCCAAGTGGACTCCAAAGATGTAGCAGATGACCAAATCTGGCTACAATCCAAGAGGTTCAATCTGAGAGACTCATCACCTTAGAAGAATCTGCAGTGCGAAAAGAAGGACTATGCAACAAAGCCATGGAACTTGTGCCTCTTGAGTCCCAAATAACAGTTTGTCAAGAAAAACCTGTCTATAATGATATAGCATTAGATTATACAAATATGACAAGGGATCCAATAGCTCCAGTGATTTCAAGTAATCCTGATGCAATACCTACAATTGACAGAACTGCATCTGGCTATTTCATTAACTTTGATACGTTTTCAGAGGATCCCAGTGAACCTGAAATGGCGCCAGCAAATAAAACATTTAAAGAACAAGCAACAGAACTTTTTCATCAACATGAAAAAACGTATCTGGTTCCACCATGGGTTGAACTTTGGAATGTGCTAGGCATACTTTTTCTCCTACTTTGGCTAATTCTTGTATTAAGTTTGGGAATGCTGAAAAATGGAAGATATAGTAAAAAGGACACAGCAAGCAAGAACATCAACTTACTGCTCAAGCCACACAAATCATCTCATCATGAACAAAGAGATTGGACATCGGTGAACATCACAGCCGTTCCTATACCTGGTGGTATAGCTTGGGACAAGACTGATTATGACATCTTTGGTCCCACAGAGCTGTTGAAGATTCTACACCAATTCAAGGTTTCCTCGAGTGACTTTGTTTCACCCAGCACATTTTCTGATAATTGGGACTTTAAGAATGTTAATAATATGATATCAGACCTAGAGATGTCTGCAAAATTTACAAAACATGAATACTTAGAAGGTTCATCAGATTATGAACAAATGTACTGTTATAATCACTATGGTCATCATTTTTTGCACAAATCTGTAAACAATAGAAATGTTTATACTTTTAATCAATGGGAACATTGTCCAACACCACCAAAGGGTAGCTCAAAAACATGCTAGGAAAAATGTCCATACTTCTCAGGTTTTAATGTGTAAAATCCAGAAACGTTTTACTTTACAAATGTTAATAAGACAGGAACGAAAAGTGTGTTGACTAATACTAAGCAAATTTATTTTGCAACCTTTTATGCTCAGCTGTCCACATTAGGTTTTGACTTTGAAGAGACAACATTGAGGCAAAAACTGTCTTGGGCACAAACGACTGGCAGGTGCAGGGATTTGAAGCTTTATTTCGAGCCTGCAACATCCCTGAATAAATAATGTTTTTGAAAGACACTGTCCAACAGACATCCTGTCTTGGCCTAGCTAAGATAAAAGATTTGAACAAACCGTCCATACCTACACCTGATAGTAAAAACACTACAGAGGGGGTGGTCGATGTAAAAACAATTTTATTTAAAAACAGAACTGATACTAATTGGAAAAAATGGTTAATCTGGCCCACAGACACAAACAATTGTCAAGATAGATTCCTGAACAAGCCACAAGTGTTCACATACACCAGGCCAGATCAAGATATGTCCAGAGACAACATCCAGGGATAGTAACAACAAACAATGTAGGAAAACTGTGCCTTGAGTGGCTACAAAAGTCCACACTAACAGAGGTAAAATAACACTTATCTTTACTTAAAGATGGCATTGATTTAGGGACTTCTTACAAGGACCTACTAAACGGCGTCATAAACGTTTTATGTACACTGGTATATATGCCATTTATAATTAAGCTTGGAAAGCGGCACAAGCAGAGACTGCAGAACGAATACAAGAAATTGATCATGTAGTTGACAGAATGTATTCTTTGGACAGCATAGTATCCTCTGCCATAGACATAATTGAACAGGACTTGGCCATGCTACACCATGGACAGTCACAATTATGTTCTATAATGCTTTAAGGCTGGACGTTACTAAATCTTCGTTCTGGATATGTGCCATGGCGTCTAATCAACACCACGTCACTGTTTTCTGTATTTAACCTTACAGATAAACAAATCACTTTGGCACAAAAAGGAGCAGACTATACAGTGCTGAGCATTGAGAAACTGGAAAGATTACCATTAACTGTTTCAGAAAAACCTGCAACAGAATGGCTAAAACACGGGACAATCTTCACAATTTTCCATTTTCAATATTGTTTGAAACATATACCAGCTGGGGTATATGAAAGGTTGGGTAAAGAATACATCAAGTCAACCTGGGAATTACCATATACACACAGATGTTGGAGTGGGGGAAAAGAAGTTTTTCTTAGTGTTACAAAATGCAAAAGCGCACTAAACTGTACACTTCTCGCTTCGGTGCCTGACCTAATCATGTGTTCACACTCTGCAACTCTGGGCATTAAGCTTGCTTAATCTCCACAACGGCCCCCCGCGGCGGGATGCCTGGCTTTCACCTTGGGGATGCCCGTTAGGGGCTATCTCACAGGGAAAAGCCAGGACGGGTTCCCAAGGCAAGCGCCGAGATGCCTCCGGGTGATTCGAGCGCTATATAAGAACATACAAAAAAAAATAAAAATAAAAAAATGTAAGGGTATTAACTTACACGGGCCTGCGATGGTTCTTTGACCAACTTATCCTGCCACCTGCAAGGTTTTCCAGCTGCAGTGATAGATCCAATTTTTAGGCAGCTTTCTAATAGAAGCTATGTAATGATGAATGATCGCAGCTGCTGTGGAATGTTGCCAGGAATAGCCTATCTCGTAACTGTGTCAGCCGGGGTCATTTGCTGTATGCAAGTATTGTTTCCTAAAACTAAGACAGGCGGGGAGTCGCTGTTATGGCCTTCACTAAACATCTCTTCTATACGAATTGATACTTTAAGCAGAATGAAAGCCATTATTTTACAAAAAACTGTGCCACTGACCTCGTCCAAAGAGACGTGTGAATTACAAGTTGCAAGGTCTTCTGCAGAGATACATGCCCTTTTATCGACAAACTGCTCTATACATTTCACAGAAATGTCGAGACGTATCTTAAACATGTCTGATACCAGTGGTATTGTACATGTATTTAAGAAAGTCTTTTCGGGACTGTTAGCACCGTTTGAAGCAGTCCTCAGCATATTTCCAAACTTCCTGCACTCTGTGTTCGGCAGCCTGCCTCTCATTTTGGGACTCGTAGCAGGAATGCTATTTTTATTCCTTCTGCTCTGATATGGCAAGTCCACTCCCAGCAACACCCAGATTACCTTAGAGAACACTCTCCTGGCAATGAAGTGTTGTGAGCGCATCATACAGATTTTGGGCTTGGCTCGTCTAAGAGATCTGAATACCACATGGTTTCTATCATTCCGAAAATCTGGCAAGATTGCATCATACCTTTTCTATGATGCCTGCTATGTGGAGAAGAATGCGTGTAAGACATCTGTCTAACACTCCCATCAGTACTGCTAACTGATGTTGATACTTTGCTTGGATCAGTAGTGGCTCAAGCCTTGTGTTGTCCCCAGCGGCTCCCAATCCTTTTGACGGCACTTACTGAGGTCTCACAGACGCAAACTGCTGTCACTGAGATAATGGATCGACAGGCACACAGGTACCATCTAAATATCCTTTGAACATTGCTAAAACGGCTAACGCTGACGGCGATGCTTATCGATCTACTTAACAAAGTGGTCCAACTTTCACCTACTGTGATAGACAAATTCTTTACCAGCTTAGAAGATTTGATGTTTTCACCAAACAATGAGAATGACTTTTGAAGTTAGCACACAGTGTTCTATGGGACTCTGTATTCGACCTTCACTTTTCAAAACAAGCTTCTAACTTTGGAACTCTATTTTTCTACAAATTTACTTTTTTTTAAATTTTACTTTTTTGGCACAAAATACTCTGTTTAAAGTAGAACTATTCATAGAGAACAATTATTCTTTGAATACTTCCAAGAGACAATATTTGACCTTGTCCACAACCAAACAATTTTTATATTATGTCATGGAATGGTCTTGACTTTTTCTTCTGTATTTAATAGCCATTTCATGAATGTATTTCGTGATTCATTTGGATAGCGTTTCCAATGTTATACTATATGCTTTGAATTAAAACATTGCTTTTAAAATGCGTACAGCACAAATGCCATTTTCGTGTACAACCTTTTCGAATGCATTTTCTATGTATTTTGGGTGGGGGTTTAACACATCATGCTTTAGATATGTTTTATATGCTTAGAAATTAGTAATGTCGAACATAATAAAGTGGAGTGGGTGTTGTAGGGCGTTTTATGACCCAAGCAAAATTTCACGATTCATGCCCTTATATAGGTACAATACACATTGCCCTTGTATAGACATAGAAATCATACCCATATTTAGACATAGCCCATGCAGTCCAAATACAGGCATGGCAACTTCCATCCATACCAAAACGTCACAATGATTTCTTAGAAAATTGGCTTAAGCAGTCAGGGTCCTTCCCTTGCTTGAATATTGATTTGTCTAAGAACTCATGGGCTTTACAAAGAACTACTATTCTCTTGGGGTTCTTTACTGATGTTATTATGCCCAACTTTACGTCAAACTAGGCACCTTCAAGGTATAAATATGCATTCACTTGCTCTCACAAAACACAGTGGTTTGGAGCAGTTTGACTATCTACTTGCCCGACACAGCTCGCTACAGCAAGTGCCGAAGGAAGCCGACCCTCCAGCTGAAGCACTGCTCGAGAGGCTGCCTTTCTCTCGGCAAGAATCCAGCTCCAGTGTTTCCAAGCTCCCCTTGCTGGGTGTTGGGAAATCAAGTCCCGCGACAAGAGATACCAGACCTCCCTCATTCTAAACTAAAGGTATGGAACTGATTAGAAACTAAGAGAAATCTTGGATAGATTCTTGGCAAAGAAAACAAAAACCTATGCAACACAAATACCTCCTTCCTCCTGCGTACTAGACTTAGGTTAGGTACATTGGGGTAGGCGTATTTTAGAAGCACCAGTTGAGTATTTTTAGCCATTGTTATTTATGTATGTGCTTTTATATGGTTTAGAAACCATACAATGTTTTACAGTATTATTTTATACTTCTATTCTCGCTGTACGCATTATACTTTGCAGCCAACATCACAATTGTAGCAGTTCACTTTCGATGCATGAGAAAGAAGACTGTTCAATAAATCCTTTTATTGAAAATGCCCGTCTCTCTATTTCTCTGCACCTCTGTTGAAACGAAGTATGCACGATTGACTGAGTAAAATATTTATCTATTGTTTCCACAACTCTAGAGATATATTTCTTATTCTTGGGAAACAAAATTGTCATGTTTATGCCGTTGTCAGAAACTAATCCCTTCTTGTGAATTCGAGAAAGTTTCTAGTGACCTCTGAGCTAGCTGAAACTCACAATTAAGTTTAGTATATTCGATAGAGACCTAGTAGACATAAGTCCTACGTCAAATCTATAGGATATATTATTCCAATGCGCAGAGCCTATTGGGAATATAGGAACTTAGCATGGGTGGAAAATTCATTCCGCTCGCGGAATTTGCGGATTTTTGGCAATTTTGCAATTCGCTAGTTGGTGAATTTTTTTTGCTTGGTCGCGCTTCAAAAATACAATCTCGCACGCGCGACGTTGACATACCGTGATTCTGAGTTCGCCGAGTTGTTTTCCTCCCGGTTTGCGTGCACTGCGCCATTTTGGATCTGTCTGCGTGATCGCGTGAGACTTTTCGACGGCGAGTACGTCATGGAGTCCCGCCATCTTGCACTGCGAGACTTTGAGAACGCGAATGTGTCATAAGGGCCTGCGATCACGCATCACAAGAGTAAACAATTACAAATATGTAGATGCGACGCGCAGCTGACATCCGGCGGGAGATTTGAAGAGCTCGCTTTCCCAAAGTCGCAAAAGTTTCAATTCTGCACGAGAAATTTATCGCTGGCAGCATAAACCTTCTGAAAATGATGATTTGGATCAGAATAACTCCTGAGATTGACATTTGGCTGCACTTTTTTGTGCAAGGAGTCCATTTTTGGGGGGTGAGAGGAAGGAAGTGCCCCAGAGTCTCCAACTTCCTGTTCCTGTCCAGCAGGCTCCTCCCAGTGCTTTGTCCATGTCCTGGTCACTTTTTATTTGAATCTGGAGCTGGAAGGATTACTCTATGTGGCTGCTGCTGGATATTTGTATTTGAGGACTTTTGGTTCGGATCACTTTTGGATTTGAGATTTTACAAGTAAGTTGGTGTTGTTTGTTTGGGGCATTGCAGTTGCTGCAACTACAATTTATAAACTTTTTCACAACTTTAAAAAAAATATATTGTGGGTAGCCAGTACCATAGTATCCAGTAGGCCCAGGGTTAGTCATGGGTACAACTGTTTCTGTGAGTTTTGTTGAAATTAAATATCATTTACGGCATGGATGGCATGGAAGTGAATAGCTCACTGTTATATGTGGAAGTTTTTTTAATTTTGGGTTTGCGTGTTAAAGCCACACTAGCAAGTAGGCCAAGGGGTAGTCAGTGGTGCATGGACCAAGTCTTTTTGTGGGGTCTCTTGAATTTAAACATCATTTAGGGCATGGATGGCATTGGATTGGGGTGATTTCTGTGTCTATTTCGATTTTTGGGTGTTGTTGGGGCTAGGTCCAGGGCCTGGCCATGTGGGTGGGGGTCTAGGGGCCATGTTGAAGCCAGACAGTGTGCTTTGTGCCATAGTCCTACACCCAGTCTGCCTTTCTTCCATCCATTATGCCCAGGGTACTCAGTGGTGCATGGACCAAGTCTCTCTGTGGGGTCTCTTGAATTTAAACATCATCTAGGGCATGTTTGGCATTGGATTGGGGTGATTTATGTGCTTATTTTTATACTTTGGGTGTTTTTGGGGCCTGGTCCAGGGCCTGGCCATGTGGGTGGGGGCCATTTTGAGGCCTGGTCCAGGGCCTGGCCATGTGGGTGGGGGCCATTTTGATGCCTGGTCCAGGGCCTGGCCATGTGGGTGGGGGTCTAGGGGCCATTTTGAAGCCAGGCAGTGTGCTTTGTGCCATAGGCCTGAACCCAGTCTGCCTTGCTTTCATCCATTATGCCCAGGGGTACTCAGTGGTGCATGGACCAAGTCTTTCTGTAGCGTCTCTTGAATTTAAACATCATTTAGGGCATAGATGGAATTGGATCGGGGTGATTTTTGTCTGTATTTCGATTTTTTGGGTGTTGTTGGGGCCTGGTCCAGGGCCTGGCCATGTGGGTGGGGCATATTGAGGCCAGGCAGTTTTTGCCATAGGCCAACAAGCTTGCGGTTGCGGGCCAGTAGGCCTAGGGTTATGTGATGAATGGGTGCATGAAACAACTCTCTTTGTGTGGTCTCTCTTCTATTAATTTAAACATCCATTTTTTATTAGAATTGCAATTTTTATTTTGGGTCTTTCCGTTTTCGGGTGTGTTGTGTTAATAATACTAAATGCCCAGTTGCAATAGTATCAATTGAAGCACGACATATGCAACATTTATTTAACTGATATTCATCTGGCTTCTTTGCTTTTAGGTGCACAAAGACTGAGAACCAAGAATCATCCTCATCATCATCACTTGTTGTAGTGCCAGGAAGAAGTCCTGCTGCGTTGTGTGCCCAATGTCACGTAACGTCACGTGTGGCCACAGACAACTGTGCAACTCGTGCAACTGCTCTTGCTGTTCTGACATCTGAAGAAGATGGGCCCAAAGAAAGGTGGCTGTAGCTCCTCTACCAAGAAAGTTGCCAGTGCCACTGCCAGTAAGAAGGAGCAGAAGAAGCTAGTGCCGCCACTTACCAAGGAGACTGGTGTGCCAACCGACACATTTTTTGGGGAAAAAAACGACGCCTGTAGCAGCGGTGTCCGCCGGGGACCAAGCTGGGAGCAGCACCTCTGCTTCATTGGTCTCAGTGCCACCACGCCAAGCTAGGCCCAAGCCCATGAGTGCCACAGAGGCAGCCACTTTAATTGCTCTTTCACCATCGGCCAATGATATTGGGGTTGACTCCTCGCAAAGTAGCATCCAATCAACGCAGGGTGTAACTCATCTGACGAGTGTTCAACCCCAGCTGCAACGACAACCACAGGTGCAACAAGGAGAGGTGCAGGGAGAGGCGCAAGGAGAGGCGCTAGTAGAGGAGCAAGGAGAGGCACAAGGAGAGGCACAACTGCCCACAATGCTTGTTCCTCCAGAAGTAGCGGCATATGAGAAAATTGAGATTCAGGCGGAGGTATCAGCTGAGCAAGCCCTCCTAATGATCCATTGTCTTCCAGATCCCCAGCAAGGAAAAGGAGGGCTGCTAGTACAACTTCTTCTTCAAGCCTCTTCCTTCTGATGATCTAGATCTTGAATGGCACCCACAAATTCAGTCTGAGAGGGAGGCACGCCATGAGCCAACAAAGCTAGGTAATAGGAAGGTTCCCGCAAGGCTTTCAGTTATGGGTGATGACGAAGAAGAAGTAGAAGTGGTGTATTCTGCTGCTGATGAAGAGTCTGACGATGACGCCCCAGTTATCACAGTCGTCACTCCAGCCCCAGTGGGCATGCAGCAGACAGACATTTTTACCCTATCCCGAAATGCTGCCCGGGATGTGGGCGGCGTGGCACTGGTACCACCAACAACACAGGTAACTACTACACCAACACGACCTACAGCTTCCATATTTTCTTTTCAGAAGGGTCGGCAGGGACCTCCATCCAGCTCGACCCCCATTACCACAAGTAGTGGTGCTGTAAGTGCACAACAGGGACAAATTCCGCCACGCCCATCCTCCACTTTACCTGGCATTGAAAGTGGCACCTCCACCACCACCACCAGAAATCTCAACTCCTCAGTTTGGGACTTCTTTAGTATTAGCAAAAAGGTGGAAAACCACGTTATGTGTTTGATTTGTAAACAAGTAATTAGTTGGGGTAAGCTTGGTACCAACTATGGTACCGGAGGCCAGAGAGGTCATCTCCAAAAACATCACAGCATCCAGTGGGAGGCGAACCTAAATACCATCCGGAAAGCCAAAAGTACAAATCCAAATGTAGCCATTGATATTGCATCTGGTGATGACGAGGAGCTGATCATGCAGGGCGGAGGTGAAGAAGTGAGAGACATTTTTTCTGGTACACACAGTACCCCTGGCAGCAGCACTGCAGTGGTAGCGCCCACAACCTCTACCCCAGCAACATCTAGGAGGCACAGTAAGAGTCTGGTAGAGTCACCAATGCAAAAAAGTACATCAATGAGCCTAACTGGGTTGAAGAAGTCTGGATCATCATCACATATGAAAACGGTCCAGACCACCATTAAAAGCATGTTTTGGGCGGAGGCTCCATTTGAACGCAACCACCCAACGGCAAGTCTGTATAATGCAATGCTGGCTAAAATGTTAGTGCTGGACCTTCTCCCTTTTTCTTTTGTGTAAGGGGTGGTTTTTCTAGAAATTGTGGCAACAGTCTGCCCTAAATGGAAGGTTCCTAGCCGGTCCTATTTTGCGAGAGTTGCGGTTCCAACACTACATCAAGATGAGCTGGACATGATTGGGGCAGCTTTGCAGAAGAGTGCTGTTCACACTATACACCTGACAACAGACATGTGGACCAGTTGCCAAGCTGTTGATTACATGTGCCTCACTGCACACTGGGTCTCTTTTGCGGGGGTTAGAGAGAAGATAGCTACAGGTGTTGACAGTGTCACAATTTTTCAAGCTACTCGGAAGCATGCAACAGTAGCCATGTTTGCCATGGAGAAATCTCATACTGCAGTAAACATTTTGGAGGAGTTTAACAGTAAGGTCTTTGAATGGCTGCATGGAAGAAAGCGCATGATTGGTTATGTTTCCACGGATAATGGCAGTAATATAGTTAAGGCCATGGCAGATGGTGGCTATTTCAGAGTGCTGTGTTTGGCGCGCAGCATTAACATTATTGTTCAAGATTTCTTGAAAAAAGAAAACACAGTCAGCAAGTTACTGATCACCTGCCGAAGAATCTGCACACATTTCAGCCATTCTTTTAAGGCCCGGAAGCAGCTGAGGATCATTCAACCTGACAGTAAAGTGCCAGTCAGAGGACTCACTCAGGAGGTGGCAACATGTTGGAACTCAACCTTCTACATGCTTGAGCATCTGTTTGAGCAGTACTTGGTAATCAATGAGTATGTCTTTCATGCCCGGGCTGCTTCTATGAAAGACATGAGGCTAGAGGTGGAGGAATGGGACCTAGTTAAAAGCCTGACAGATATTCTTCGTCCTTTTGAAGTCTTCACCCGTGAAGTCAGTAGGGAGGGCTGTACTTTGGGCAAAGCTATCCCATTGTTGCGCATGCTAGAACACCAACTGAAGGTGGTGTCTTCAACGTTCCGAGTTGATGCTGAAAAACAAGACGCATATCGGTTGGGGGAGAGCTTATTAAGCCACCTAGTTGACAATGCAAGGCTTAAAGCAATACATTCAGAACAACATTACATTTCTGCCACTATTCTGGATTCACGGTACAAAAAGGCACTGGCCAGCAATACATTCATTCCTTTTTCTGAAGCAGATGTTTCCAAGTACAAACATTGGCTAGCTCTGTCAGCCACTTGGTTTGAAAAAGAGCGGCAGGAATTTGAAGGAACCACCACAAATACTACTGAAGCAGCAGGCCATCGGCGTCAAGGTCCACTTCAGTGGCCGAAGGCAGACACTTTTCCTCAGAGCCGTTAACAACACCAGAAACCGTATCATGACCTGCACCAGGCCGAGCCATAATATTGTCAGAGGCGGATCGAATAACTCATCAAGGGTTTGCTCGTTCCAGTGTTGATAAGGCAACCGATGGTACGCAAAGTGGAGCACCCCTGGAGGACCTTGAGTGGATGGTGCATGCCTATCTGGATGACCCAACAGAGGTCTTCTTTGATCAGAACTTATTGCTGTATTGGTATGGGGAAAGGCCTCAATGGCCACGGATCACCAAGCTGGCTATAAATTATTTGTCTTGCCCACTCACAAGTGTGTCTTCTGAACGTGTTTTCAGTGCTGCTTGTGCCATTGTAACTTCAAAAAGGACCCGCCTCTCGCCCAAAAATGTGGAGAGGTTAACAATGATCAAGATGAATCAGTACTTCATACCACCAGATTACAAAATACGTGAATCCACGCAGGAAGAAGAGGACACCGACTTAGGTGATGGAAGTTCTTCTCTGTTAGCTGACCTACTCCTGTTTCAATTCACAGAGTTTGAGGACGAGCTCTACTTCCCTGACAACTAGGCTTGAAATATTTACTTTTTTTTCGTCCTTATTCACTTTTATTTCTGTGTGTCTTTCTTGGTTTTGCAACTTTTAGCACAACAATTCTTTAATCACAACAAATCCATCGGCAACACTTTCTTCGTCTTATGTCCATATGGAAGGTGCCGCTGTCTGCATTCCTGAAGTTCACAAGTTCACAACTCAATCATGCTCCTCTATCCTCCTCCTCCAGACTCCCCTATCCATTTCCCTCAAGGCAGATGGCCGGATTACGCAGAATCAAGAATTGTTGCTTCATAGACGAGTCCCTTCAAAAGAAGTGGAACTGAAATGACTGACTATACTGACTGTTAATTCTGAAATTGACACAAGAGGCCGCCCTGTGGCCCTTCACTTAAGAATAAGATGCTGACAAAAAGTGGAACAGGTAATGAATGATGAGATGGCATGCAGTGGACAACACTGGCTGTCTGGCTCTGATGAAAGCAAATGCTGTTTGTTTGTTGTGCATGAAATGAATCCTATGTGTTCTGTTATTATTTAATCTTTCACACACTAAATGTAACTCAAGTCTACTCTGTTTACTTTGTTTAATGCAAATTATACTTTTACTGCAGGGGCCACTACATTGCATTTTTTAATATGGAAAATGTCCTTGGGCTCACTGTATGTAGACTGTGACTGCATGAACAGCATTGCTTTTGCCAACACCATGATGATGATGAGTCATGATGACCAAAGTTACATAATATCTTCACAGTCACTCACTTGGATGGATGGATCATCATCGTTGATTTACGAAGAACTATGGCCATTTTGTGAGTGGCAAACAGGTAAACAAGTCAACAACACCACAGCAGAACTACATGTCTGTCTAGTCGTGGTATGGACTATGGAGTGGTCGATCCAGTGTAGTGTTATGCCAGAGTCCAGACATGTAAAATTCATGTAAAATTGTGGCTATGTGGCTTGCTGTATAAGATTAGATCTGCTTTGTCTGTCTGTGTCAAAGAGGTGTGCTACATGGAGGTTGGTTCACTCAGTGGTGCCTGCCTTGAACGTCTGCATGGCCCTGGCCTGCTATGTGCTAATTATTATCCTGGAAACAGAGACTCAGAGTAGGCACTTTAGAAATTATGCATTTATGTAATACTGTCGCCTGTGAAAGTGAAAGTGTTATTTTTGCACTACACACCATACCATATGTTTTTCCTCTGGGGTGTTTTAATATCCCTTTCTGTTTTTCCATCGACAATTACAGGCCGCTCACTTACCCTGTGTGATGGAAAAAACATTAACTCAGGCTTACCATAGCAATCCGCAATTCCGTGTCCGCCAGGCAGGCAGTGGACAGTGTGATGATCACCAAGATTGATCGACGGCGGGCCCGATGGAATGTAGGAGTACCGCGAATAAGAGGAATGGCTGATGCATGCAACTTTCCAATTTGACCAGGACAAGTACAAACATACAGGTACAATATCCACTTCACTTGTCCCTATCTTTTAAATAATGTTATTGTTGTGAACTTCTATGAGTGCAACTCTGTGCGTTTGCTCTCTGCTTCAAATTCATCCCTACAGCTATTTGATAAGTTTCTTTGCTATTTTTAAAACTAATGTAATGTACTACTAAGTGTTTATTCTCTCTGAGGGCAGATAGGCAAGTGAAATTGCATAATTACGGCAGCCCTGTACTGTCTAATTGTTTAGTACTAGTTAGTAAGTTGTAGTATAAGTACTACTTTTCAGTGATCTAATCATCCATTTAGCAAACAACTTCATGCATGCACTTCCTTTATGTCCCTTAAGAGATGTATGGATATGTTTATATCCAAAGATTTGTTTTTCTTCATTTGTTGTTTGTCCATGCTGTTTTTTTTTTCTCTCTCCAAAAACTTTCCCAAAAACCCCCATTCCCATCCATTTTTCAATCCCTAACCCTCTTCCCCCGGGTTGTGTGGTTTTCATTGAGATGTGACTAAATGACACCAATAATTCCACACGCGTGCTGGGGGGATAAGGCCAAAAGCAACAGAAAATCAATTTCAAGGCAGGTCAAGGAGTCCGAGAATATATTCTTATTCTGCTTGACACACACCCGTGAGTATTTGCAAATCAATTCAGAATTTCAGGTCCGCCATTGAGTGGATTCATCAACAACAACATTCTCCTACATGTGACGAAAGCTTACGCTGCTGTGTCCTTCAGTACTAGTTCTTGTAGTAGCCATAATCCACGCAACTAGTAGTTAACTTTTGATTGAATACTTTAGCGTTGCTTAGGCTACAATCTATGGCACTGTTCTTGTGTACTGTACTATGTAGTATCGTACTGTTCTAATGCTCCTCAGGCCACTCAATGTCTCATTTCCTTTTTTTCATATGATGTTACTGCCAGTGTGTACCACAACTCCTACCACCACAACGATGCCATTTCATCCGCACCGGATTCCATAGCCAACCTTAATCGCTATTTTCCATGCATTTGCCATTTGCCATGCAGCCAGCCAAGTGCCTAGCCCTATTTTCAAATACGAATCACAGGTAAGATAAGCATTTTGGGGGAGGAAGAATAATGGAGTTGGAGGAGAGGACAGACTGATGGTAGTACTAGTAAAGTAGTAAAGTAGTAGGACATTGAATTCACTAACTCCGTCAGTGGCACTTTTGTACAAATTTGGGCGATTACTTAGACAATTTGAATCAACCAGCCAGTTAAGTTTCACTTTCAGGAAAACAAACATAAGTTAACCCCCCCTGCCTCCCCCACAAAACAGTAAAAATGTGTATGCTATGTTTAAGTGAAAAATAAATAATTATTTCGACCCTAACAAAAATAAACTATCCCACAAGACCCGACCCAGCCCCCTCCCTAACCCCAACCAATGTCCATGAAATATCCCCAAAAGTTCAAAAACCTCAAACCCCCAATGCCCACCCCTCCAAAAGTCTTTAAAAAAGGGTCAAAGGACAGTCTCTCTCTACTTTGACCGGCGATGTCCTGTGGCCAGGTGGTCACGGAGCTCTCTCCAGACGGCCTTGAGCAGGGCTTTCTGCCTCTCCACCTCCTGCTCAAGGTGGGCCACTCACAGGGTTAGTCGGTGCACACGAGCCTTGCAGGTACTGTGGTGGGCAGCTGTTGATTTCGCTGCTCAGAGGCGGTGGGTGGCTGTCGGACCACGGCGCCGTACCGCTGGATGATTGCACTGGCTGTATGACCCAGGGGCAGCGGAGGAGGACGCAGCTGTTGTTGTTGATGTTGACTGAGTCATCCTCCTCCTCCTGAGCCACCAGCCGCGGATATTCGGCGACAATTGCCTCCAGCTTCCGTTGCCTGGCCCGGATAGCCAACTCCTTCCTTGATAGTTTAGAAGGAATATCTATATGAAGAAAGAAAAATACTGTAACCAATACTCTTTAAGATTAACACAAAATAATTCAACAGAAAGTTGTGTCACAGTAGCACTAGCAACTTGCAAGCACAGTACATAACATGCGTGGCAAGTATCCATCTAACCTCCCACTTTGTCGGCCTCTGCTATAATATTAGTGGGAATTTCAGGAATTCTACTAGCACTATATCGACTCACTACATTAGACTCAGACAGTACACCAGTCTTCTTCTTCTCTCTTGTTTATCGAAATTAGTATGTGAACTTGTGGAAGCCGGCATAATGCCAGCGCAGTCAGCTTGCACCCGAGAAAAACAGATGCAAGCCATGATGACGCAGACTCGCGTTACTGTTACCAGTCCAGTACATGCAGGTGGGGAAGCTCTTACTTTTCTATTACGGGTGGTACTGGCCATACTCTGTTACAAGGGCTACTGCTCAATTAATTTAACTTTCACCATGCCCTGCCCCTGACTGCTACAAAAGAAAAATGAAGAAGATATTATGATCATCTATCCCTTCACAGGATATTTGCTTATATGAGGGGTGACTTTAGGTGCTTTGTTTTTATTGATTGAGTGAACACCAATAGGCCACACATGAATAACACAGGTGAAAAAAAATTATTAACATAGGTAGTGAGTGGTCCCTGTAAGGTACTTATGACTTGACTTGATAATGTGAACTATACAATATAGATACACAATATATGCTGTGCTTTGCAAACTACTGTTAGTCAAGGGAGTATTCTGAAAGATTACAACTTCTACTTTCCCCTGCTTTGCTACTCTGGCACCGACGTGCGGTGTTACATGCGCTTCAAAGTAACACTCTTCATCCAGTGAACATCTACTCTGTCTACTCTACATACTCCTATGCTATCTATGAGAAAAATACCATACAGGCATCCATTCATTCAAAGTAAATGTCAATCATTCTTCTTAATTTCTCAACTGGACGCCACACATGTATCCGTGCTTGACTTGCATTTGAATTTGACCCAAAGGATATATTGCGCACACATACAGTTTCTGTTTCACCCACCCAGGTAGCCCTCTTTTCTTTCTCCTTCTACCCATCCTTGCTTCAGCCTTCAACCGGCCATGCATCAGATTCCCAGCCACCTGTGTCTGAATTTAAAAACACGTATCATTCTTTGCCAGTCATTAATTTAAGTCGCTCGTCCTTCACAGCTGAGTTGAAGTCAAATTTAGAGGAGGCCATTGGTTACTCGTCAACTCCCGCCGCTAATGCTATTGCGAAGTCAAGGGTGACTGTCTTCTACCTGGTTGACAAAAACTTGGTTCTAAATTTGTAAGTAAGGTGTACTTGTACTGTACAACATATACTCCCCTGCAGCGAGCCAACTCTGCAATCTCAATAAGTAAGGAATATAATAGCTTACCAATGACCACCACTACCGAGGCATCCACCACAGCAGTTCCTGCTGGCACCGCATCCGCCCTTGGAGTGACCACCTCTGCGCTGGCTCCGGCACTGGTGGTGGGCTGTGCTGATGGTGTTCCACCTAGAAAATAAATGTCATATTTTTAGATGCCATATACACCGCTCCCTATTTTGTCTAGGAATGAAATTTTATTTACTACATAAACAAATTTAATTATTTGTGTCTCTCTAGTCTAAAATAAAAATTCCCCTTTCGGAAGGGGAGGGTGTCAAGGATCCCCCTCGGTAGAGGAGGCTGTTCGTCCACAGGAGCAAAGATGAATGTCCCCCACACTTCCAGACAACAACTACCCCAGCGAGAAGGTATAACTTCGCTACCAGGCAACTGCTACCAAAAAGTGTGGGGGGAATTTTCCCAGGGAGTATACCACTCTCCCCCAGCAAGGTGAAGTAGCTGCAGTCTTGTAGGCAGGAGACTGGAAAATAAATGTACAACAATACTAACCTCACCAGTACTTTACAGGGCTGATATACAAGTGTTCAACATAACATTCCACTAACCTCACAGGTGAGTGTCAGGGCTTTAAGGCTAGAAGTCCAGGCGAGAACCAGGAGGTACAGAAGATAACCTGGGGGACAACTAGCAAGGATATCTCCAAGGTAGAATGCACCCAAATCCAGTCCTACTCATAAACTGAAGACAGAGCAGGACTGGGGCCACCAACGCAGCTGATGACACTAGTATCACTTATAAAGCTAAAGACAAAGTGATACAGAAAGTCCCACTTCCAGCGCATAAACTTAAGACAGCGTGGAGTGAGTAAAACACATATACCACAGACAATCCCCACTTCCGTCTCATAAGCTAAAGACAAAGCGGAGTGAGGGAACAAACAACATTAAACACGGACAATACACACACCCCGTCTGACTTGTAACAGTGGAGCAGAACAGAGTGGACGTACATATAACAAGACGCGATAGACCAGCGGCGCTCCACTCGTAAACTCAAGACGGAGTGGAGTGCAAAAAACAAACATACACAAAACCCCTCCGATCACAAGAGTGACCGCGGAGAAAATACACATAGAGGAATCGCCAGCAAGGAACTGACAACAAAGAGGAGAGAAGGGCAGACGGGGAATAAGGCGGAAGGGGAAGCTAGGCACAGGGGAAGGGCGTGCCGAGAATTGGAAAGGTAGCGGAGCAGGGCGGGAGGAAAAAAACAACAGGCTGGACCCAGATCAGGAACAGGAAATACCTTGACCCAAGAGCGGAAATCTCAGGAGCAGGAAAAAGAGCACAGCCGGGATCGATAGAGCAAAGCAGGATCTCGGAACACTACGGGAACCTCACGGAGCAGAACGCTGAGTAGAGGGGGCGTGGTCACTAACAAAACAGTAAGCCAAGCAATGATTCACGGGTGAGCTTCCTTTTTCAGCTACTTAGGGAGCGTCTCAAAATATCATGACATTACCCAGTAATAGGTTTAGGGAAAGTCACAAAAGTCTCACAGGGGCACAAGAAGGTTTGTCGAAATGAGCATTTCACTCAGCCCCGAGGAAGCTATATTGAACACTTATGAATGGGGTCAAATCCGACCACCCCTAACAGAGGGTGTTTTTATTTATGCTTAGCCATAACATGCTACACTTTTTGGCACAACTGATGAATGTTTGCTTTTTAACGCGCACCTTTTTTCTCATAACAGACAGAAGATTCCCTTTTACGAACAAGAGCAATATGTTACTCATCATCATCACCACCAGTACTTTAAGTTCCAACCAGGTGAGGGGTCTCCCACAATTAGTGTGTAAATCAGCCACCATTCAGTTTTCATGAGTTCACCGTTTCTCTTCTATTATGAAGTTGATTTTAATAAATGTTTTTATATAATGCACAATCGAAAATTAATATACAGAGTACACACAGAGCTAGTTGTTTTACTTTTAATAAAGCTTTAAAACTTACATAGACTCTGTACTTTTTGGTCATGAGTGAGTGAGCGAAAGGGTTTGCAGTTTGCAAGCATGATTCCGTGACTCTGAGAGGTCGGGACTCTGACTCTGTAGTCTTATGTTCTGGGTTGTATAATCATTGGGGATCATTGGGAACTAAATAATGACTCTGAAACACCAGCTAGTCAGTAAGGAGATTGGAGGTTCAACTTCTGTTATGACTGAGGTATGTGGAAAGTCTAACTGCGCCTATTATCACCAATGCCCTCTTTCTTGTCCATAGTATTGTATGTGCAGAATAGTCCCTGCAACAGTAGTAGTATGTTCTCCTATTCAATCAAAAAGTAAACTAGTATCTTATTCTTGGTGGCCATTAAGCAAGGGTGAATTTTGCGAATCTGGCGTTTGCGAATTTGCATATTTGCGAACTCGCAATCCGCAAAATGCGCGAATTCACGCGAATTTGCAGATTTTTTTTTTGTTCGCAAGGGTTTCTGCCAGTTCGCGAGGGTTTTGTACCAGTTCGCAATTGCGAACTTACTTGTCGGCTCGCAACGGTCGCGACTATGTTGTTTCTACATCTGGTTCATCATCACAGGTTCCCAGCACCCTCTGTTTCACCACTGCCACCCTCTGTTTCACCCATGCCATCCTCTGGTACATCAATGCCACCCTCTGGTTCATCATCACTGTAGATTATGGGGAGGAAAAGCAAGCACACCTGCCCTGCTTCAACTGACATGAATTAATTTGGGGTTGATTTATTAATGTGTCACTGTTTTAAAATTCCAGTCTGGCACCTGCTTCCTTATCTGTAATTTGCTTTCTGTTGCAGTGTAATTTTTTTTCCAGGACCTTTGAGGCCTACTTGTAGCTATTCTAAGCCTGCTGTGAGGGTCAGAGCAGGGTCATGGAATTGTTGCAACTAGCAACTGAACTCTGGAGGGGCCCCAGTCAGGAAGCACTACAGGGAATGGTTACTATTACTAATGATGAGTTTGAACTTTTGCACCTGCTGAGTGCTTTCAGTTTTGCAAAACTTGTTTTTCTGCAGAACAGCAACTGTAATGCCCCAAACAAACATAGGCAACTGAACTCTGGAGGGGCCCCTCAGGAAGTACTACAGGGAATGGTTACTAATGATGAGTGAACTTTTGCACCTGCTGAGTGCTTTCAGTTTTGCAAAACTCGTTTTTCTGCAGAACAGCAACTGTAATGCCCCAAACAAACTTACTTGTGAAAGTTGATTTCTAATCCAAAAGTGATCCAAAGAAAGTCAAAAGGCCTCAAATCCAAAAAAGTGCAGGCAAATGTCAACCTGAGGAGTTATTGTGATAAAAATCATCATTTTCAGAAGGTCTATGCTGCTTGCTAGTGGATTTCTTTTGCAGAATTGCAAATTTTGTAATTTCGCGAGTGCAAGATTGTTGCTGCCCGCCGCACCTACATGTTCGCAATTGCGAACTCTCGCGATGCGTCGCCAAACTCCCACGGGATCCCGCAGCAAGATCCAAAATGGCGCAGCACTCGCAAAATATTGAGAAAAACAACTCGGCAAATGCTGAATGACGGTAAGTGAACGCCGCACGCCGCAAAATTGTATCACCAAGAAAAAAAAATCCGCTGCGTGCGAATTTGCGGATTTTTGGAAAATTCGCGAGTGTTCGCGGATTGTGAATTTACCAAAAATCCGCAAAATCCACGAACGGAACGGATTTTCCGCCCATGCTTAGTGAACATTGACATTTTATTGTTGGGAATTGTCAAAACATAAACATTAAGAAGACTTCAATAGACATTATGGACAACCCAGAGGACTGCACTCAGTGCCTAGAGCTATTGCATGAATCGGAGTTTCGTTTAACACCTTTTGCCAACTGTGCAAGCTTAGCTAGCTACACAGACAGACTAATAATAATAAATAGTATCAGCACAGAGAGTCATAGTAGAGGCAGGATAAGAATTTAGAAACAGTCCACAAGAAGATCAAAGACGATTTAGGAAAAAATAGAATTATGATGAGCGTTTGGAATAAATAGGTGCTGTAGAAGTTAGGGAAGCATAATTATTAATATTAACAGGAAAACTTACTGGGACCAGCGGAAGAGCCCTCGGCGGCCCGATACTGGCCTTCCTGCTCCGCCGGCGCCGCCACTGCCACCTATGTCCTCTTGCCCCTGGGAGGAGCTGATGTACATGGATGATTGTTGTCAACGAAATCAAACATTTCAAAAAAACAATAACAAATTATTTTGGGGAAATAAGCAACAATTGCACTAAATGTATTGACCTATCTGATGTGGTCTACTAGGATATTAGTATTGCAGGATTTGCGAACCGCCTCCTTGGAAAGTTATGTAACTCACTAAACCAACTACAAAAAAGGTTATACTAGGACTGGCAGCACTCAGCAGCACGCGAAGTGACAGACACAGTCTGTCATGATTGCAGACCACTAAAAATTGTAATACTAAATGGCAAGTCATAATATACTCAACCTATCAATCCACCACCACTATCTCTTCTTAGTGGCAGGAGTACAAAGGAAGGACTGGACTTGAGTCTCTAGTCTCTAGCAATATGTTAAGTACACTCAAAATCACTCAGGCCAAATGAGCACAAAATTGAAAACAAGTAAGCATACTAGCACTGTCACTCAGCAGGCGAGCACCTGCAATCACAGAAGCTTTTGAAACATAATTTACCTGCAATATAATCGGCAGCATTCTCGCTCTTCAGAAAACACATTTATTTGCAATATAACACAGAGCAGAAGAAAACAAAGTAGTTATTAAATAGCTACTAGTACTCACCAAGCCCAGGGATCTCGACGCCAAGCAGGTCGAGCCGGTCTTGTTCCCGGTCCAGTATGTCAGACCACCGGTGCGTCACCTGGTTGTAGGTGCGCTGGACCCCTGACTCCCGATACATGGCCCGGCACACCTTACCCCATAGCTGGCGACGCTCCCGGAGGCTGTACCCGGTACCGGGCCTGCCGCCTGCTGTGACGGTCTTCGGGAGGTGGCGCTGTACAAGGAAGACCAGAGCGGCCACCTCCACCGCCCTGAAGATCTCCCTGGGGCTTAAAGACTCACCCCCGTAAGCGCCCACAAGGGAACCGGCTGCGGGGTGCGGGGTGCGGGAGCGGGACTCTTCCCCTTGGACTTGCTGGCTCCCTTTGCCTTGGTCCTGGGTTAAAGAAAGGAAAAAGAGGAAAGAATAGGGAAAGAAAGTAAAGAAAAGAAAAGAGAGAGTTAAAAGAAAAAGTAGTTATTAAAGTAACGAAAAGTAGAAAAAAAACACAAAATATAGATGTACAAAAATAAAGAGATAGATAATGAGTAAAAAATATTTTTTTTAAAGTTCAAAAAAACAAAGGACTACAAAGATTGAAGATGGATAGAAAAGGCAAGCCCAGAACCATAGCAATGAATGAAAAACAAGATGGCCACCCCCATTGCAACCACGTGGGTAAATTCGTGTGATATTTTCCTCTCTAGCACGCAAAAACATGCAACTGCGGCCCCGAACAGTAAAAGCGCAACGCGAGCATGCAACTAGCGACCTGAAACGGAAATACGCAATACGAACAGTGAAAACAACATGGCCACGCCCATATACGACCGCATGGGTAAGTTCGCGGTAGCCGCGGTGAAAAAAATCCCGCAAACATAAAAAACTCTGCAATCTCGCGTAATTTCGCGGATTTTGCGGACCGCGAGTACGTTTTCGCACAAATTCGCGTACCACGAATTCGCAAAATTCGCCCATACTTAATAGAACCTACACTACAATGGGTAGTGCCTGGGTGATTGGATGACTATATGGGTTGTGCCTGAGTGGAAGGATGGATGCAAGGCTAATGCCAGGGTCATTGGATGAGTGCAAAAATAGTGCCTGAGTGAATGGATGAGTGCATGGTCACGCCCTACGTGAATAGCTGAGTGCAAGAGTAGTGCCTGAGTGATTGTATAAGTACATTGATTGTGCCTGAGTGATTGCATGAGAGCAGGTGTGGTGCTTGGGTGCTTGGATGAGTGCATGAGAAGTACCTGACTGAAAGTATGAATGCAAGGCTAATGCCTGGGTCATTGAAAGAGTGCATGGGTAGTGCTTGAGGGAGTCTATGAGTGCATGGTTAGTATCTGAGTGAATGATTGAGTGGAAGAGTAATGCCTGAGTGATTGCATGAGTGGATGGAAAGTGTCTGGGTGATTGCATGCATGCAGTGATAGTGTATGTGTGATTGGATGAGTGTTTGCGTAGTGCCTGAGTGGACGGATAGATGCAAGGCTAATGCCTGGGTCATTGAAACAGTGCATGGGTAGTGCTTGAGGGAGTGAATAAGAGCATAGGTAGTACCTGAGTGAATGGCTGAGTGCAAGAATAGTGACTGAGTGATTGGATGAGTGGATGGGTAGTGTTTGGGTGATTGCTTGATTGCAGTGATAGTGCTTGGGTGAATGGATGAGTGTATGGGTAGTGAATGAGTGGAAGGATGGATGCACTGCTAATACCTAGGTCATTGAAAGAGTGCATGATTAGTGCTTGAGGGAGTAAATGTGTGCATTGGTAGTACCTGAGTGAATAGTTGAATGCAAGAGTAGTGCCTGAGTGATTGCATGAGTGGATGGGTAGTGTCTGCATGATTGCATGAGTACAGTGTCAGTGCCTGAGTGATTTGATGAGTGTATGGGTAGTGCCTAAGTGGAAGTATGGATACAAGGTAATGCCTGGGTCATTGGATGAGGGCATAGGTAGTGCCTGAGTGAATGGATGAGTGCATGGGTACTGCCTAAGCAAGTGGCTAAGTGCAACAGTAGTGCCTGGGTGATTGCATAAGAACATGGGTTGTGCCTAGGTGATTGCGTGTGTGCAAGGGTAGTGCCTGGGTTGCTGGATGAGTGCATGAGAAGTAAGCATGGGCAGAATTAGCAAATTGCCGATACGCTAATTTGCGCAAATTCTTGGCAAGTTCGCTAGACTTTTTTACCAGTTCGGGAACGAGAACTCGCACATGCGGTCACAACGGTCGCGAACATGTTGTTTCCACTTATCCAGCCTGCTCGCGATGCCTTTTTCCTGTTTTGGGTGGCAATGACGTGTTCACGTTCGCAATTTCCTGTTTCGGGTCGCAATGACGTGTTCGTGTTCACAATTTCCTGTTTCGGGTCTCAATGATGTGTTCGCGATCACGGCATCGCTCGGCCAGCTACCAAAATCTCGCAGCGCACGCGCACAGGGAGGAAAACTCATCAGCGAACGCAGAATCATGGTAAGTCAATGCAGCGCGTGCAAGATTGTATTTTTGAAGCGCGAACAAGAAAAAAAATTCTGCCAACTCGCGAATTGCGGATTTTTGGGCAATTTTGCGCGATTAACAGATCGCGAAATTGCCAAAAATTCGCAAAAACCACGAGTGGAACAAATTTTCCGCCCATACTTAATGAGAAGTACCTGAGTGAAAGTCTGAGTGCAAAGCTAATGCCTGGGTTATTGTTAGAGAGCATGATTAGTGCTTGAGGGAGTGAATGAGTGGATGGCTAGTACCTGTGTAAATGGTAGTGTCTGAATGATTTCATGAGTAGATAGGTAGTGTCTAGGTGATTGCAGGAGTGAAGGGGTAGTGCCTGGGTGATTGGACGGGTGTATGATTAGTGCTTGAGGGGAAGGATGGGTGCAAGACTAATGCTTGGGTCATTGGATGAGTGCATAGGATTGTGCCTAAGTGAATGGTTGAGTGCAAAAGTATTACCTGAGTGATTGTATAAGAACATGGATAGTACCTGGGTGATTGCAGGAGTGCCGAGGTAGTGCCTGGGTGACTGGATGAGTGCATGAGAAGTACCTGGTTAAAATATAAGTGCAAGAATAATGCCTATGTCATTTAAAGAGTGCCTAGGTAGTGCTTGGGGGAGTGAATGAGTGCATGGGTAGTACCTGAGTGAATGGTTGAGTGCAAGAATAGTGCCTGAGTGATTGCATGACTGGATGGTAGTGTCTGGATGATTGCATGAGTGCAGTGGTAGTATCGGGGTGATTTGATGAGTGTATGAATAGTGCCTGAGTGGAAGGATGGATGCGATGTGAATGCCTGTGTCATTGGATGAGTGCATGTGTAGTGCCTTGGGGAATGGATGTATGACATCACAACGCATGTTTTTACCACGCATGCTTTTACATCGCAACTTTTACAACGCATGCCTTTACAACGCATAGTGTTGAGGGGTGCTGGTTAGTGAATAGTTTAATTTACTATTTCAACTCCAGTCCCCGTGGATAGTAGGGAAGGTGTTGGATAGTAAATTAAATCTATTCCCTATCCTAGAGCACCCCCCAGGGCAATGCGTTGTAATAGTTTGCATTGTTAAAGTTGCAATGTAAAAGCACTGAGTGGTAAAAGTTGCGTTGGAAAGGATGTTTCCCTTGGGGAATGCATGAGTGCATGAGTAGTGCCTCAGTGAATGATTGAGTTAAAGAATAGTGCATGAGTGATTGCATGAGTGCAGGGGTACTGCTTAGGTGATTGGATCAGTGCATGGGTAGTGCCCGAGTAAAATAATCACTGGAACAGTAATGCCTGGATCACTGGATGACTGCATGGTTAGTGCCTGAGTGAGCAGATGAGTGCACGTTTAGTGCCTGGATCATTGGATGAGTGCATGGTCTGTGCCTGAGTGAATGTATGAGTGCATGGGTAGTGCCTAAGTGAATGGTTGTGTGGAAAAGTAGTGTTTAGGTGATTGCAGGAGTGTATCAGTAGTGCCTAGGTGATTGCATAAGCACAGCAGTAATGCCTGGATAGTTGAATGAGTGCATGGGTAGTGCCCATGTAAAAGAAAGAATGCAAGGGTAATGACTGTGTTTTGCTATTAGTCCAAAACTTGTGCTTCAGAGAATATATAAGTGCATGGGTAGTGTCTACGTGGAAGGATGACTGCCTGCTTGATTACATTAGCAACATAATGATAATTTTCAAGTAGTCTAAAGGAGCAACATTATTTATATTATAATTCAACTTAAAACATTTTTTCACATTATCATCCATATTATATTATGTATGCTTACCTTTTAAATAATTTACATACCTTACTCAGTAGAAATATTTTAGAGTACTATGGTCGTAAACAGCATTACAACTCTTCTCAAACTTCAACTCTACCTACTATAAAGAATAAGAAAAACTGTTATTTACTAATAATATATTACTGAAGTTGTATGATTGTATTTTCAGCAACTCAACATAAATGTAGCATTAGATAACATTTTGAGATTCCCTTTTTTGCTGTTCTCAGATTCCACTTCACCAGACAGAGTGATTTCAATATGGTATTATCATTGAACAAATTGATTGTAGGAAACCCCCCAAAATCATCATAAAGCATCATTTTCAAAATGTGTAGCTATGTGCTTTTCTATCTACACTTTGGTAATTACTTTCTTCAGCTACATAAACTATAATATTTATCTCCAATACTTTTCCCAAAATCTATACTCTCATTTACATTTGGAACAAAATAGATAACAAATATATAAACTGGTGTTTTTTTGAGGAACATGGGGGCGGGCTGACAACAGTCGCAGGAGCCCTCAATGCAGCCAGTCAAAGCCCCTGCTTCGAATAACCTTTCTCGGATGTAGACTGAAGACAGAAACAATCCCGACGGTGAGAGCCGGTGGGGCACCTTGTGTGCCTGTTATGGACGGTTAATAGTTGATTTATCTCTCGTTCTGTTTCTCTCTTTTTTCTTTTTTGTCGGCTGCTTCAATTGGGAGTTTACGGAGCTGCTGAGCCGCAATCCGTGATCTAGGACATGGAGGCGGAATCCGCATGGGGATGGAGGCGGAATATGAGGCATTCGAGGTGTGTGGAGGTCTCGGAGGATGCAGTGCGGGGCTCTGGAGGAGAATCCAGGTGGCAGCGGCAAAAATCGACTTCCGTGCCCCAGAGAGGCGAAGTGTAGCCGCAATACGGTCAGTGGAGGCAGTGAGGGTTTTTACACGGTGAAGCCCTCAGGGCTGTATAGATGTACTGGTAGGAAGGGAGTCTCCTGGTTCTCTGGCTCTGCCCAGGGAAAAGGACTTTCCTGCAGAATACGGGGGGGGGGAGAGACAGCACTTCCAGTTAGGAACAGGTATCAGCTATGCTCCCAGTTTGAATTAAAAAATAAAGATTTACAAGTGGCCCAGGGGGAAGGAATAGGGTGTGGGGGAGGAGTGGTCCCATTGACACCTCTGAAGAAAAAAGCGTACGAAGGGGGGGAGATTAAAAAACGTAAGGCATTGAAAGATCCTGGTTCCTCCCTCAAAACTACACCTTCGCTTAAATCGTACTTTATGAAAATGGAACAGGTGGCTCTCTCTAAGGGGCTGAAAACTCCCTCTAAATCTCTTTCTAAACAATGCTCCCCTGCCATCCCTACTGAGAATCGATTCTCACCCTTAACCTGCGATCCCGATATTGAAGAGGAGAATGCCTTCCCCATTTTGGAGCCGACTAGCTTCCGCACCATCGGCCTCCATTACGCCGACCCAGCACTTGGACCCTGTCATTGGCACTGACATTGATATTAATACTGAGGCAGGCCCTCCTCAGTTTTCTCTTAACCCTTGGGCAATGATGCAGATGGACAAAATGAAATAAGTCAGGGGATCTTAGAACAGGAGGGACTTTATTTGTATCCCAGAACCTGGATGGGGTCAATCACAGTTGGAACTGTTGCTACAGTCCCTTAGGGGGGGTCTACTCTCTAAATTTGAAGCAAATCAAAAAGGAATTCAATAGAAGTGGTATACTTTGGAGTCCAAACTAGATGACATCGGGAAACGAACTGGGGTCCTAGAGTCGGAAGTGGAGGCTCTCACTGTAGCAGTCCAAGGGAACACAAAAGACATTAGGAGCACAGAATAAATCATTTCAAATGAACATTGAGAGGCTTAAGATACAAGCCAGAAGGAACAATTTAAGATTCTTGAAAATTCCGAAAGGGGCGGAGAGCGGAGATGTCAAAGCCTATATTTTGCAAACACCTCAGGGAGGGAGTATTGAAAGATAGGCAAGATATAGATCTTGAGAAAGAAATTCAGAGGGCCCATAGAGATCCCTTTAGGCTGCACCCGACAGGAAATCTCCCAGGAAATGTTTAGTTAATTTCCACACTTATGCAATCAAGGAGCTGATATTGGGAAGAGCGCTTACTGATACGACACTCCAATCTGATTCTGTAAAATATCAAATCCGCTCTGATGTAGATAAAATACCTGCTCAAAGGTAATGGGAATTGGGTTCCAGAATGCCCGAGTTGAGGAGCCTGGGGGCACATGTCCATATGAAGTTTCCTGCACTTTTGAAGGTGATGTGGAGGAATAAGATCCACAATTTCAGCTCTCTTCAAGAAGTTGAAACTTTCTTGATTCTAACGAAAGAAAAATTCCCATTAGGTTTCATTAAGCTGGGGGTGTCGGAGCTGTAGTTTGAGATATTCGGTGCATACTATCTGTTCTCCCTCCCCCCCTTATTTACGGTAAATGAAAAAGGAGAAAACAATATGAAATGAAAAGAGTAGAGACAGGAAAACGTTTTAGAACAAAAAAAAGAGGAGAAGTGTGCACAAAAATCAAGAGGGTCACTTAGTATTAGTTGTAATGTTTAATTTTACACTTATCAGGGGTTTTATCTTGGTGTTGGCTCAAGGGTGGTCCTGAATAGGCGACAATGATCGCCAAAGGAAAGAACGGTGTGTTCCTCACGGGGGTGGCGGGGGACATGGGGGGTAGGGTGCAATGGGGGGAAAACAGAAAAATCAGTCCTCTTACAATTAAAGTTAAATGAAAGCACAACATCAGCCTGGGTAAAGAACGCTGTTCGTTGGGAAGCATCAAAAAATGAATAGTATCAATAAATTAAGCTAATAAGTTGGAACGTGAATGGGTTAAGAGATGGGAGGAAGCTGTCTAGAGTGAGGGAATTCCTTAACAACTGTAAGGCTCACATTTGTTTCTTACAAGAAACTCATTTAGAAGCCCATGAGTGTAAGTTGGGGTTTAGTAAGCTCAGATGGGTCCAGGAGGTCCTTTACTCTGAACAAAAGGGTAGTACTAGGGGAGTTGCAATTATTGTCAGAAGTAATTCAGGGATAAAAGTGGAGAAGTTTGATACAGACCAATCTGGGAGGTGGTTGGTGGCTACTTTATCAATACATGGTTCTCCCCTGGTCTGTGCAGTTTATTATGGGTCGATCCAAGATAATCCAGGAGCCCTCCTAAAACTAAAGGCTAGCCTCTTGGATACATCAGCACCTATTATTTTATTGGGAGATTTCAATCTGGTATTTGATGAGCTTTTAGATCGCACCTCTAAAGCTAAATATATCACTCCCCATAAATCACACTCGGAGCTTAGAAATATTATTAAAGAATTCAACCTATTAGATGTATGGAGAGCAAAAAACAGTTGTAAAAGGGATTTTTCTTTCTGTAGTAAGAAATATAGACACCACTCTAGAATTCCTGCTAAACCAGACCATCTTTTCAGAAGTAGAATCAATTTCCTATATTCCAGCTATTCTATCAGACCATTCAGTTGTGGAATTGATAGTTAATCTTGAGCAAAAAAAATCCCAGAGAAGGTGGACTTTGGATAGATCCCTATTATTAAAGTAGGTGGTAAAGGCAGAATTAGTGGCCCAATCAGAGGAATACTTTAGGCATAATCTGGGTACTACAAATGATCAGATAGCTTGGGAGGCTTTTTAAAGCTGTTCTAAGAGGCTTATTAAGGTCGCTGATGATTAGAAAAAATCTATGAGAAGGTTGGAGGAGCAGCGGCTCTGTAAGATCAAGGGAAAAGAGCTAGAACTGCAGCAGGCCTCAGTAGTCTCCCAGAACTTAGTGCCACATCTGTAAACTGAGTTAGAGGGACTTCGAACAGAATTCCAGGCTAATCTGGGTAGGATTTTTGAAAGAAAGATGGGATGTTAGTAAGCTCCAAACATTTTCTTACGGGGAAAGATGTGGTTCTCTTCTAGCCTGGAAGACCAGGGCAGATAGGGCCAGGAATCAGATCAAAAGTATATCCCAAAGGAGTACAGGAACTATATTATATGATGATGATCAGATCCGAGAAGAGGCTAGAGCATTTATGCAGGATTTGTACGAGGAATACATCAATTACAGACTTCAGAAAGCTAAAGAATGGTTAAACCAGCTAGATCTCCCCCAGTTGTCTGATGCAGATAGTGCCTTCTTACATTCTGGTAAAACAGAGGTTGAAGTTGAAGCTCAGTTGAAGAAAATGGCTAGAGGGAAAGCTGCTGGCCCGGATGGACTTCCAACTGAGCTATACCTTGAGATATCTGATATAGTAGTGCCTGTTTCAAAAAACCTCTTTATCAGAATTTATATGCTGGGTGTGGCTGTCCCAAATCCCTGGTCTGAAGCCACAGTAACCCTGATTTTGAAAGCCAACAAAGATCCGTTAAAAATTGAGTCATATAGACCAATTTCTCTTTCAAATACAGATTATAAAATCTTTGCTGGGGTGTTAGCAGCTAGGACAGCAAGAATCATTAAAACGATAATACATCAGAATCAAAGGGGCTTTATCCCCAGCAGACAGCTGAATGAACTCACCTTCCAAGCTATTGGGGCTATCCATGTGACTGTAGATAAGAAGCTCCCCCTGACATTAGTTGCCATTCATGCCGCCAAGGCTTTTGACAAGGTGAACTGGTCATATCTTTGGGAGTCCCTCTACCATTTTGGATTCCCCAGTAATTTTGTTTCAGCAGTCAGATCTCTCTACTTTGGTCCTCAAGCAAAAATCCTAGTCAACGGAGCTCTGACGGGTTGGGTTAACCTCTCCCGAGGCACCATGCATGGGTGCCCTTTGTCACCTCTATTGTTCAATTTGTATATTGAACCCTTTGTTTGTCAACTCAGGACTGACACTCAGATTAAACCTTTTAAAATTTCGGATCTGGAGCTACAATTTGCCCTGTATGCGGATGATCTGCTTATGTATACAACTAATCCAGCAGAAGCCATTCCTAGATAAGTAGAGCAGGCCAAACTATTCGGGGAAATATCGGGCTATAGAATAAACAAAGACAAGACTGAGATCTTAGAATTGAATCAAGCTCCTCTGTTCGCTCCCCACGCTGCACGGCTCCTCCTGGTTGCCTGTGACTGCCCCTCTGCTGCTGCTGCCAAGGGTTTGCCGCTGGTGTGCCCCTGGCACCTGTTCTGTTGTTTTTTGGTTTGTTGCTTTGTTTTTCCCCCATTCCTGGCTGTATAATTTGTGTTTCTCCCTCTGTTTGCTGCTCGTTTTCGCCCTTGTCCTCTGTGCCGCCCCTGCTCCCCGCTTCCCGCCACTGCTCCCCTGCGGCCGCCCCCTTTTTGCCTTCTGTGCCCACTGCCCTCGCCCATTGGCCGCCCGCTCCTGCCTCCCAGCTGCTCCTCCCTCCCACTTTGCCTCTTATGGAGGGTGCTGCGCGGAAGCGCAGCGGACGTGCGCAGCTGGCGCGCTGCTGGCCAGCGCCAGAACCCCAGGACCCTGCGCAACCCGCAACACCAGACTGCACTACAAATCCAGCACCCTCCACGCACTCAACACCGGACCACCCCGAGGTACACCCAAGGGCCCTTCGCATTCCGGAACTGCAGATTCACCAGCATCCAGCCCTAAAAACCACCAGCCAACGAACCCAACCACCTCCGCTGCATCCTCCTCAACACCCGCTCGCAAGCACGTCATCGAACTCTGGGACCTCCTAGACTCCACTTCACCCGACGTCGCCATCCTGACGGACACCTTGCTGAACGCCACCTCAGCACCAGACATCGCCACAGCCATCCCACAGAGCAACAAGATCTCTCGCAGAGACCACACCAATGGAGTTGGAGGGGGAATCGCCATCATCCACAATGACACCTTCAGAGTCTCGACCAACACCGACGACACCCTCACCACCGCCGAGCACATGCACTTCCAGATCGACACCGACCCCAACACAACGTTCAGAGGAACACTTGTCTACAGACCACCCGGACCGGGACCATGGTTCTGCGACACCATCGCCGACCTCGTCAGCACCCCCGCCCTCGCCTCCACAGACTACATCCTCCTAGGGGACCTGAACTTCCACCTCGAGGACAACAACGATGCCAACTCCACCACCCTGATCAACAACCTCGCCAAACTCTGACTCAAATAACTCGTAACGATACCCACCCACATCGCTGGACACACACTGGATCCCATCTTCTCCGCAAGTCCCCACGTCTCCTTCAACCACACCACCGAACCCCACTGGACCGACCACAGATGCATCCACTTCACCTTCAGGAAACCCACCACACACCACTGCACCCAACAACTACCATGCTGCTGCTGGGGCAAGGTCACCAAGGACCAACTGACTACCACCCTCGCCCGGAGACCACCCGCCAACCCCACTGACCCAGACACCGCCGCGACCAACCTCAAACAATGGATTAACGGCTGCGACCTCCGCAACTAACCACACCATCAAGAAAGCCGCCTAGTTCACCGAAGACCTCCGGATCTCCAAGCGCACCTGCCAGAAGCTGGAGAAGAAATGGCTCCACGACCGAACACCAGACACCCATACTGCCAACAAAAGCACCACCCGCAGACACCACCAACTCATCAGAACCACCAAGATGACCGCCTTCAAGGACCGATTAGACAACAAAGCACACAACACGAAAGAGCTCTTCAGCATCGAGAAAGAACTCTCCAACCCCAGCTCCAACACCAACGACATCCCACCATCACGAGACCTTTGCGACTCCCTGGCCACTTTCTTCCACCGCAAGATCATCGACAGCCATACCAGCTCTAACTCCAACACCCCCACACCCACCATCGATCCGACCACCCCTGCGATCACCGTCTGGTCTCACGTCACCAATGAGGACACCATCAAAACCATGAACTCCATCCACTCCGGATCCCCATCCGACCCCTGCCCACACCACATCTTCAACGAAGCCTGCACAACCATTGCACCCCACCTCCGGAAAACAATCAACTGCTCCTTCGAGACAGCAACCTTCCCGGGAAGCTGGAAGCATGCCGAGATCAACGCCCTGCTGAAGAAGCCCAAGGTGGACCCCAAGGACCTCAAGAACTTCCGGACCATCTCCCTGCTCCCGTTCCCGGCGATGGTCACGGAGAAGATCGTCAACAGACAGCTGACCCGCTACCTCGAAGACAACAACATCCTGGACCCATCCCAATCAGGCTTCCGCAGCAACCACAGCACCGAGACCACCCTCATCACCGCCACCGACGACCTCAGGATCCTGATGGACAAAGGAGAAACAGCCGCCCTCATCCTCCTGGACCTATCAGCTGCCTTCGACACGGTCTACCACCGCACCCTATCAGCGCGCCTCCATGACGCCGGAATTCAAGAGAAGGCCCTGGCCTGGACCACATCCTTCCTCTCCGGCAGAACCCAGAGCGTCCGCCTCCCTCCCTTCTTACATGATTATACTCTCTTACACGATTTGCATCAGCACTAACATCATTGAACTCTATCAAATACAAACCAGACAATGTTCTTACTCTAGATAATGCAACATATGCCATTCCCTCTTTCAGCACTGTAATTCCGATATTTACACTGCCCATACTTAATACTTGAGATTTATGAATAGTTACTGCATGTGCTAAGTACAGAGGAAACTGTTTTCAGTGAACATACAAATCTTTAACAAGCAAAAAACATACAACACAATGCCCAATGTGTCTTATCTCTTTAATATAATAAAAAATATAATTAAAAATTCTATTCCATCTCTGTTCTGAAATTTTATAAAGCCAACAATTTTTCCCATTGCTCCATTTCCTAAACCGTCTTCTACTTTCAAATTAAGACATACAATTGCCTGCAGTTTATACATACATGTAAAGTCTTTTCTAAGCCTGCAGTTTGAGAGACAAACTTATCCAAAGAATGCAATGTAGCCTGTAGTTTCTCTGTGAGAAGAATAGTCACACCTTGGTGTTCAATTTTATCAATAGCCTCAATTTCCACTATTTCCTGTTTTTCCAGTTTCCAAAGTTCTTGATTAAATGAAGAATACTCTTGCAGTGTAGGCATTAGTCACACTATAGACTTTTTTTCTCCAAGCTTATTATACATTATTTCAGCCGCTGTGTTTCCAGTTGTAAACAAGTTCCTTAGTAGTCTACTTTCTAAAGCTTGTTTATCATGTTTCGTCACGATACCATTTCTTATATCTTGAAGAATAATTCTGTAATCTTCATTACTTGCTTGTCGCATATTCTTAATAAGTTCTTTATATTCAAAATGTAACCAAATTCTCATATTTTTAATACATCCCAAAGACTTCCTAATGTGTTCATAGACGAGTGTTTTAAAAACAGGTTGTCCTTTTACAGGAGTGTTTTTATAGTAAATCTTTAAATACAATTAAATATTTTCATCAAAACAGAATATCGTAATCTGTTTTTAAATTCTGTTGCATTCTCAAGTGTACAAATTAAAGCATTGAGTTTGAGACCATGCTCACCTCATCAATGATTAAAAGTTTCATTTTCGCAGTACACTTGATACTTTATAACAAGCTTCTCCAGATAGCTTCTGATATTCAAATGTATTATCATATTCAACTGGTAGCATAAGTAATTGATGTAAAGTAATTCCTTTAATGTTGTATGCTACTAATCCAGTTGGAGCTGTTACAACACAAGATAAATGTGATTCTGTAGTTTTGTGTAGATAACTGGTCCAGACCTTAATTCAACTTTTTCCTCTTCCAGCTTGACTGCTGATATTACTTTAGAATAGGTTTAAATGATGAACATTGGCATTCTTTTTTCATGTGGGAAACCATGTTGTATCTGTTCTTTCACGTGCAGACATATTTCTTTCTGTTCAATATTTAGTTGTTCTTCTAACTTTCCCCACTGAATAATATCCTGTTGTGCTTGTTGCATTGCAGTTTAGACCTCATTCATGGCTATTGCTGCTTCATTGTCGATAATTGTTTGTCTCAGTGGATCTTGAATTAGTGGACCAGAACTTTGACTATCTTGAGAACTTTCTCTAGTTATTTATTCTGTAATAGCACTTTCTTGTTAAATCTCATCATTTCACATTTGTAGATCTATAGGAAAACTTGTACACTGAATACTATCTTTACTTGTATTAAAAGAATCTTCATAGCAATTGAAGTCTCCAAGGAATTCCATTTCACTACGCCAAGGCTTGAACAGTTGGAGAAGTGCAAAATAGGAAACATTCCCTCTTATCAGGACTTTCACAATTATGTATTCTGTGTTTAATAAGATTTCCTTTTGCTTGTTTTACCAAACATCCGCCACATCCAATTACTGCATATTTTTCTTCTTTGATATTTTCTTTTAAATCTTTAATGTTGAAGTATTTCATACAGACATAGATTTTCGGCTAGTATGCATCCAACATATTAGTTTTAACAATATCAGTACATTCCGGTTCATTAACTGCTAAGTATTCATTTTCTTGTAATGTTTTCAATACTCTATTGTGGTGGCAAGACCTAGACTTACCCAAATAATTACTCTTGACTTTGAGTATAAACTCACAGAGCTCAAGCAATCCAAACATGCATAGAATCCAGCCTCTCGATGGGAAAGCATTTTCAAGCTGAAGCTGTACAATTTCTTACTAAGAATCTTTTCTTGTGAAATTTGTCACACATTTCTTTCATCTCTGTCTGATTAGATTTCATTGTATATGATGTAACAAAGCGAGCAACTGCAATTGAATTATCTGCAACATATTGAATATCCATACTTGTATTCAACATTTTCAAAATCACTGGATTGTAGTCATTAACATACTTTTAATCTTCTGTTCTGTTTAAGTTGTATTTATTCTTCAGAGATTTCTGAGTTATTGATTGTCTTACTGCTTATATAAAATGTTGTACTCTTCCTTCAGAAATTATAGGACATGGGAATCCAAAACCAAATTTTGTATAAAATTTCCCTTGAGACTTGCATTTTCGTCGACAGTATTTTCCACATTTATTACTTTGAAACCAAAAAACTTATTGTCTCAAGCATTTTTATCCTCCTTCTCTTGGAATGGCACAGGTAACATACTGTTCAATAAAAGACAAAACACTTTCATCAGTATCCGTTCCAAATTTTGGAGCATTCTTGATCCATAATAGCATGTATATATGAGGAGCACCTCTTTCTCCAAAAGAAATCTGTTACCTCTCTATGTTATGTTATGTTATACCTTCTTGTATAGCGCTCGACTCACCATGAGGCATTTCGGCCCTTACTCAGAACGTACTCCAGGGGGGAAAGTAACCTGAGAGGGAGGAGCCACTAATACAGAAAGGCCTTTAAATGTTTTCTAAAGATTTGGTAGGAAGGAATTATACGTAAGGAGATAGGAAGGCTATTCCAATACTTGGGAGCCAAATAAGAGAAAGACCTGCCCCCTGACCTGTGGAGTCTGATTCGAGGGACATGTAGTAGCCACTGCGAGCTAGATCGCAGAGAGCAGCTCGGGATATGTTTTACCAGCTTGTTCTGCACGTAGACAGGGCCCTGACCCTGGAGGGCATTGAAGGTCAAGCAGCAAACCTTGAAGATAGATCTCTGCCTTATGGGCAGCCAGTGCAGTTTTTTCAGCAGAGGCAGCGAGGGGGATCTCGCCGGCATGTTCAATAACAGCCTTGCCGCCGTATTCTGGATCACCTGCAGTTTTTTCAGGGAGTTGGCTCCAGCTTCTGCCAATAGGGCATTGCCGTAATCTAAATGGCTAATGACCATTGCTTGGGTCAGGGTTCTTCGGTGCTCCAGTGGGATAAAAGAAAAAATCTTCCTCAAGAGACTTAGCCTATAGTAGCAGGACCCAGAAATGGTTGCTATGTGATCCTGCATGGAAAGAGAGTGGTTAATCTTGATACCCCAGTTATTCACACACTCCTTTTGTGTGGGGGGGGCACCAAGTTGTATAGGCCACCACTCCTTGGACCAGACTGCCGCAGCCTTCCCCAGCAGCATGACTTCCATCTTCCCAGGGTTCAACTGGAGAAAGTTATTGGTCATCCATTTAGAGATTTCCCAAATACCCTTGGAAAAACGAAGTCTATCCGCCTCCTGATTTGGGCCGATGTTGAACAGCAGCTGGGTGTCATCGGCGTATGAAATAGTTTCAAAACCCAGGGCTTCCACTACCGTAGCCAGAGGTGCCATATAGATGTTAAAAAGGGTGGGGCTAAGGCAGGAGCCCTGGGGAAAGCCCTTGTCCAATAGAGTTTCCTCTCCCTGATAGGGGCCCATGATGACCGTTTGGGATCTATCTATTAGGAAATTCTGAAGCCACCTGAGGGCCGAACCCTGAATCCCAATAGCTTTTAACCTCTCCGCCAGCCTGGCATGCGAGATGGTATCGAATGCCGCGGAGAGGTCAAGAAGGATCAGGATTGCCGAGCCCCCAGCATCCACCGACATCCGCAGGGAGTCCGTGACGGCCAATAGCGCAGTTTCCGTACTAAAACCCCTGCGGAAGCTGGACTGCGAGGCGTCCAGAATACAGTTTGACTCAAGATAGCAGTTTAATTGCTGATTGATCATACTTTCCAGCATTTTACCCAACATGAGGAGCAGCGAGATAGGGCCATAGTTGCCCAACTCCTGAGGGTTAGCTGCGGGTTTCTTTAGGATAGGATGGACGAATGCTACCTTCCAGAGCACTGGAATTTCGCCCTCCGCAATTGAAACATTTAAAAGATTCTGGATAGTAGGAGCTAAAGTATGGGATAAAGTGCCATAATTTTTGGGGGGCAGGGGTCTGCCGGGGAGCCCAATTTAGCGGCCTCTAATGCTTTCTGAGTTTCTGCTAAAGTAATAGGTTTAAAGCTCCGCGGGCGCCGTTCGCAGAGGGAGACTTGGGGGAAATTTCACCAGGGAACAAAGAACTAGCACAAACTTGGGACTGTGAGGACCAGCATCCACGGCGGCAGTTGATGAGCCGCAGCTGGTCCTCTTCCCGTGCCTGCAACTCTCGTGGTTAAAGTCGGAGTGGGATTTCATTCCTCCGATTCTGCTCGTGCTTTGAAGACAGCCACGGGCAGGCTGCTGAATTTGCTACTGACAGGCATTTCTCGAGCTCATCCTCTGTGCTCCCGCAAACCCACCCACCTCTCACGGCCCCCGCTCCGCGGGCGCCGTTCGCAGAGGGAGACTTGGGGGAAATTTTACCAGGGAACAAAGAACTAGCACGAACTTGGGACTGCGAGGACCAGCATCCACAGCGGCAGTTGAGGAGCCGCAGCTGGTCCTCTTCCCGTGCCTGCAACTCTCGTGGTTAAAGTCGGAGTGGGATTTCATTCCTCCGATTCTGCTCGTGCTTTGAAGACAGCCACGGGCAGGCTGCTGAATTTGCTACTGACAGGCATTTCTCGAGCTCATCCTCTGTGCTCCCGCGAACCCACCCACCTCTCACGGCCCCCGCTCCGCGGGCGCCGTTCGCAGAGGGAGACTTGGGGGAAATTTTACCAGGGAACAAAGAACTAGCACGAACTTGGGACTGCGAGGACCAGCATCCACGGCGGCAGTTGATGAGCCGCAGCTGGTCCTCTTCCCGTGCCTGCAACTCTCGTGGTTAAAGTCGGAGTGGGATTTCATTCCTCCGATTCTTCTCGTGCTTTGAAGACAGCCACGGGCAGGCTGCTGAATTTGCTACTGACAGGCATTTCTCGAGCTCATCCTCTGTGCTCCCGCGAACCCACCCACCTCTCACGGCCCCCGCTCCGCGGGCGCCATTCGCAGAGGGAGACTTGGGGGAAATTTTACCAGGGAACAAAGAACTAGCACGAACTTGGGACTGCGAGGACCAGCATCCACGGCGGCAGTTGATGAGCCGGAGCTGGTCCTCTTCCCGACTCCGCCCTCTAAAAATATTCCCCAGGCACGTGCACGCGGGACGTGCGCGGGTCGGAGCACGGGGCGAAGCCCGGGCAAAGGGCGGGCCCTCTGAGGCCCTCAGAGGCACGAGAAGGCTAGGCTAGGCCACTTCCCTAACATTCCAACACAACATTAGCATTTTCCCCAGTGGGATATACGGTATTTACAGAATATTTGTTTATAGCCTCCTTGCCCCTCCCCATTCCTGGTATCCAGACGGGGGTCAGCTGTTGGTGGTATTCGAACCGCCGCTGAATCGCCCAGGTCCTTGGAAAGGGGGTAGCGGCTCTGAGGAGGTTATCAATTTTGTTGGTCTCCCCAACGGAGCATCTGGAGGGGAATTAGGGTCTCTCTTGATTTGGGACTCTGTGAGCATTAGGAAGGGGCTCTCTTTTCCTTTGCCTATGCACTCCATGAACAAAGAATAAGGGGGATTGTGTTCCTAATTCCGCTGTGTTGATATATTTTGACTGTTTTCTCCCCCCCTTGTTTTAGTGTTTTATCTTAGGATCAAAGGGGCAGTATTGTCTTCTTGTATGGTGAAAAGTAGATATCCTTAAATAATCTCCCGTTACTTTTATCGAGTGAGATGATGGCCAAAAAATTAAGATCTGGGAGAATTTTAGTAGGAAGGTCATGCTCAAAAACCAAATCCAACCCCCTTCGAAATAAGACTAGCCATGTAGCCCATTTGAAAGGCACTTGTCAGCTTTTTAACCTCTGGGAAAGGGGAAAGAATAAAGCTACAATGGTGGACCCTATATCTGAGGATACTAAGCCTCTTGAGGCAAATAAATCTGGTATGTTATCTAATACAAAGGGAATGGTGACTATAAACAGAAAGGAAATAGAGGATAATGGTTTAGTTGCAGCAAGAGTAGAACTTGCATCCTTCGAGAACAGTTTCTCGCCTCCTCTCTTCTCAACAAAGGAAAAAAATATAGATCTATTTCCAGAAGTTATTATAAAAACAAGGAAAGAGATAGAACATGACATTCTGCACAACATGAAAATTCCCCAAGACAATCACCCCTCACAGAATGCCTCTCCTCTGAGAAGATCTCTTAATAATGGCCTGTCCCCCAGGGTTTTAGATAAGGAACTCTGTCGAAGATACATAGATATCGATCTAGATAAGGTCCAGACTGACCATAAAAACACCGGCAACATCAAACCATGCAGGCCTCCACCTTTATAGCAGCACCCCCTCTAAGGCCTCACACTCAAATATCTCAATGAGTCCAAACCTAAATCTAACTGGGATAAACACATTTCAACCCCATGGGATGGACAAACCCATCTCAGACTCTCATTCTTCATTAGAACACCTATTGTCGTCTATTTTGCTATTATTAGAAACATTTGTTGGGGGCTCTGACTGTGTACTAGAAACAGTGACCCAAATCTTGAAAGTCTTGCTGGGCATTCGACATGAGAAGGATATTAACCACGACGTAGTCCCAAAGGATCAGACTCCTATAGCTCAAGATGAGGCAAATATAGCGAAGGAGGATGCCAATTCATGTTCTATTCATCCAATTCCTATTTCGAGTGCTCCATCATTAAACTGCCCAATAGGTATTGATTCTGAAATAAAGATCCCAGGGGAGTCCCCCCCAAAAACTGGAAATGATCTCTTTCCGATCTTCAAAAGGCAACAAGGAGAGGGAGATAGGGAGGAAGCCGTCTTAGAGGATAATAGTAACAAAGGGAATCTAGAGAAACCTAAAAAGAATGGGAGGAATAAGAGGAAATTAATAAGACGGATAGAAAAAAATAGGCAGAGGAAAATCCTTTTTGGAAAACACCCAAACTCCTTTACGAATAAAGAGGTAGATCAAACACCCCAGGCGGTCGCTGAAAACGAAGACAAATCTGAAAATAAGATTGTAATGGAAAACATCATCTCCCCGTCCTCGGCTGTACCAGCGGTTACTCCCTTCCCTTTCCCTCCTATAAAAACTGTTACTAATCACTTTTGTCAATCAGTAGGTTTCGACAGGGATGTAGTTGGTGCTATTAGCTCGATACCTTTGGGACAGGAGTACAACCCTTCTGGACACATAATTCCAACTCTCAATCCGTTGGCGACATCCTTTGCAGGACTAGTCTCACGAGTGCTAAAAGAAACTAAGGAGGATATTATTGACACCCTTTGGCTAGAGTTCTCCCCCCTTTTTGATGCTGAATGCACCCTGAATAGATCTCTTCTACTTAAATACTTCCAAGAATCGGCAAACTTGACACTAATACAATCAGCTGATTTAGACAAGGTATTAATTTTAAAGACCGAGATAGGGATGATAACCAGGGTGAAGTTCCAGTCTAAACTAGTAGCAAATTTAATCTTGCAACGATCTGAAGATCTCCAGAGTAGAGGGATAGACGTAATTCCCTTGGTAGGGAACACTGGACAAGATAGAGTTTCTAAACCTTTAATCCATTCAAGGCCCCCTTTTTCTATGTTGCAAGCAGCTACTGGTCGCACAAAACAGGCCGGCGATCTTGCGGATTTAAAAATATGTAAGTCTAAGGACCTCCGTTTTGTGTCCTACGTTAATCCGCCTTTACCATCTCGGCAATTTGATTCCGGAGATGAAGGCCATCAATGGAATTGGCTACCCGGAGTGCTTGCAAGAAAACCCCCAAATAATCAAGCGTCCAATTAGCATTTTTAGCGACAAGATGACAATAATATCTTGGAAGGCAGCTGGCTTAAAAAATAGTCCGGAAAAAATGCAACTTCTCCTGTCTCTGGAGGCAAATATAATATGCCTCCAGGAGACATGGTGCCCGGATAAAATTCAGGTGGGGAAGGATTATTTTGTATTGGAAGGCAGCGCTACCATCAATAAGAGAGGACATGCCAGTGGGGGGATAGCTTGTCTTTTATCTAACCAACTAAAATGGAATTATGCCTTCTATTTGGACCCCTGCAACCTTTTCCAAGCAGTAACACTATTCAGCCGTGGCAATACTGAAGTTCTTAAACCCCTTATTTTGATCAATGCATATGTTCCACCGGAAGCTGGTTTTAATGTAACTCTGAAAAAGGTTTTTGTATATTTACAGAGTATCAGGGAGAAAGACCCCACGATTGCTATAATCCTAGTAGGGGATTTAAATTGCAAAATCTCCAACTTAAGTATGAATTTATTTCGTGATAAATTCTAAGACAAAACTCTCCATATCCCTCCGGCATCATTCCCCAAAAACATTAAAACAAATAAACGAGGGAAGTTACTTTTAAATGAGCTGGTAGATATGGATGGAATTATTGCGAATGGGAGACTCCCCTCGGATTCCCCTGCCAATTTTACGCATAAATCTTATCAGGGTGAATCGATTTTGGACTATGTAACAGTGGGGATTCACTCTTTTGAGCTACTGAAGGATCTCAGCATTATTGAAACTCCTCTCAGCGACCACAAAATACTTTTTATCTCAGTGAATGTAAAACCTCCGAACTGTGACCAGTGGTCTTTTAATAGTGAGTGGGTAAACTTTGGTGTTAAATCAGGAAGGTGTCATTGGAACGCAAGAGCACAGCGCGATTTGGAGGGAATGCTTGATGTAGCAATAAATGATCTTCCTTCCTGGTATGGTTTGGAAATCGAAAACTTCTCTTTGTTTATGAAGGCAGTAATAGCAGTTGCTAAATACTCTAATAAGAAAAAACCTGTTAGAATACCTCCAAGCCCCTTGAGATTGCTTAAAATAGAAATTAACAAATTAGTAAGGGCTCAATTTTTAGTTAAGTCTGTTGATGTAGCACGAACAATATCATTGCTAAAAAGAAAAAGGAGAAGGTTATTGAACACAATTCGTAAAGAAAAAGAGGATGCCATTTGGATAAATCTAAGAGAAGCCTCTTTTAATGGTGAAATGAGGCAGTTTTGGTCCCTTATAGGCGAGGGGTGTGGACTGAGAACAAGACCACTCCCCATCCCAATTGAAGAACAAATATGGGTGGACTTTGTTTCTACTCTCTATGCCAGTAAAAGTTCTGTGGCCCCACAAGCACGCCCAAAGGAGGTTAGTCTACCCTTAGTACTCTTCTCAGAAAAAGACATAGATCTAGCCATTAGAGAAATGCGGCGCTCTGGGGCAATGGGTCCCGATGAATTACCTATTTCCATATTAAAGCAAAGTGGGGCCAAATGGAGTAAATTACTCTGTCCCGTGTTTAATATTTGCCTACTGAGAGGCAAGGTTTTACCATCCTGGAAGGGAAGTATCCTGGTTCCACTCTTTAAAAAGTGAAGTAATTCAGGGTTCCCAAGGCCTACACACTCCAAAGATAACCCACTTACACTCAAGAACTGTTGGCACGGAAGCTGTAAAAGGCAAAGAACAAGTTTATTAAGACCCCATGGGGTGGTGGTACACTCAAACAGCACCCTTCGGTAATGCTAGAGGTATCACACCGAACACTGGTGTGACCCCGTTTATATACAGTTTTGGGGCAATAAAAGATAGGCGGCACAAGTTAAGACACATTTAAGGACATATATGGTCATGTTTTGGAATACTGCCAGCTCATTGGAGGGGGCACAACTCCACTGGTCAGTTTGGTGCACATTCCAGGAGGGTTACGGGTCAGTGGGAACTGCGCATGTGCGACTTGACCAGTACTAAAAATAGCCTGTTGCTGGGCAGATAGGAGTGGTCAGCAGAACGGACAACGGACTAAAGGGCACGTCGGCCACGAGGCCGCTCATGATCTAAGATGGCCGCTGGAACATTCAAAATGGCGTTTTCATATACAGCCAAGTTAAGGAGGACAACGTGTAGGTTCAGCTAATCGCTAATGCGGCCGGGCCAATTACAACAGACGACCCTTTTAGCGGTTAGCTGAATCTACCTCATAGTGAACATAGTCAGAATGTTCGTCCTCGATGTATATTAACATTATTTGTGTTACCTCCTTGTGAAGCATCATTTTGTCATGGGCAAGAGCTCGTCTTGATGGTATACAAGCTGATAAACACATTGTACATAAAGCTGGACCACATTGAATACATAAACATATGGAAAACATTGCTCCCACAAGTATACAGAGAATTGTCAACAGTTTCCAGCCCCAAGTTGCAATCGTAGACCAGAACCACCCTGAAAGTGTCCAAGTTCCATTGTCCGGGTGTATTTCAGCAGCTATTTTATGAAGCTTGGAAATAGCTTCATACACAGATGGAGAATTGTCCGGGACATATGCGCAACAGCTGCTTTCGATAATCCTACATGCCCCCCCACGATCAGCCAAAACAACGTCCAACACCATTCGATTTTGGAGGGTGACAATTCTGGAAATCTGTAGTTCCTCGGTAATATTCCCCAGGGCAATGGCAGTGTCATTTGCAACAGCCTCAACAACACGTGTCAGTCGTCTGATTTTCCGGCTGTTCAGTGCAGCCCCCACAAAGGAGAATAGTCCCAGATTAAAATCCACATACTGTTGTAACGCAGTGTCCGTTTGGTCAATGTCCTCCAGGGCAACAGTTCCTTTAACCCTATTCAAAACGAAATCATGGTACAGTATATAATCGTTGTGGTACATCGGAGGGGCAATGAACACAGGGGGTAACACAAACGATACGTAGCACGTGCCCAACCACCCCACTGGAAGCTGATGGTATCCCTTCGTTCCACAAATAAAGTATGTATTTCTTGATGCAACAAATGAGATGCCATTCGGGCTATCAAACGTAAGAGAAATGTTACATTCACTTTTCCCCACTGCAATCGTGCCCTTGTTTCTGATACACAAATCGGCTTTTGTGGCAATGACATTGATAACATGAGCACTAGATACATTAACATTCCGCTGATTGTTGTATACACGTGGGGCAGATACATTGTCAGGCCTATACTCTTCCCATTCGAAACGTGTACCCTCAGCCTGGGGAAACCCATCTTTGTCATGGAAACATACTTTATTCAAACGGAAAAGCACCCCCCCTTTAGTTGGCCATCTCAACGTAAAAAGGAGGGTGTACCAAGCGTTGCATGACCCATTGTGTGAAAACGGGAGTGGAATAAGTGGGGTGCCCCCCCTCTTCTGGTGCCCAGGCAACATTCCACACACCCAACAATTCGAGGTATTGGTCATGTTATGTGTGTGGTGAAGAATCTGAATGAAGCTGTTATTTAAATACGTTTGGCGATGGCGCTCTTCATGAAAGGGCAGTGTGAAATGAAAATGTTCAGACGGTGCCGGGGTAGTCGGCAGCAAATGTTCACGTACAGGCACCACAAGTTCGACTACCCAGGCTATAACAGCTATCACCACATTAGTCAAGACAAAGAGAAAGGCACCCAATATTTTCTTATCACGGGATACCGTTGATGCCATATTTCAAGAATATTCGTGCAAAATCTCAAATAGCACCAATTGTTCACAAATCGTCCACAAATTGTCTCAGATACACGTACGTGTATACCTAATAAAAAAAAAAGAAAAATGCGGTGCTGAACTCCGAGGTAGCCGTTGTTTTCTTCTCCGGGCCAAGACGGGTGTCGCTACTCTGGCAGAACTGATCCCCCCCCTTGGAATTCCCGGTTTCCGTTTCACAAACCTGGAGCGGTAACCAACCAGTCATTTAAAAAGGACACAAAAATCTTCTTATCGTGGGCGTAGGTTGTAGCGCTCTCTCCCAATCGCAGCTTGGTCCGGGAAGGCTCCCTCCACTTCGGCCGACGTCACAGCTGGGCTCTTTTCTTTCTCCAAAATCTCCTTGTAGTCAGTCAACACAGCAGGAGTCACCAGATCCGGAGAGACACGGCGACAATGTGTCGAATGCACCCACCGCTTCCTGTTTGTCACTCGTACTGCGGTGCGGGTCGCCAGGAGGACCTGCTCGGGACCCTTCCACCTGGGCTCCAAACTGTTTGCTCTCTCAAACGAGCGAACCATTACATGATCACCAGGACGAAGATCATGGCCTTCTCCAGTAGAGTTGTCAGGGAGCGCTTCTCGAACCTGTTGATGAATAGAGAGCAAATCATTTGTTAATCGTGCCAAATAATCATTCATCATAACACAAGGCACATCATGTATTAATCGCGGCTTGGGCACCCCCCAAATATTCATAGGGCGGCCAAACACCACCTCATAGGGCGTAAGGCCGGTTCGTGAGTGAGGTACTGATCTAAGAGATAGTAGTGCTAGCGGCAACGCATCTGGCCACTTCAATGATGTAGACGCCACAATTTTGGCTAGCTTGAGCTTCAACGTGGCATTATACCGCTCGACCAAACCTGCTGACTGAGGGTGGAATACAGCATGGAACTTCTGCTGAATCCCTAACCCCTTCAGTACATACTCCACAATCTTTCCAACAAAATGGGGCCCATTATCGCTCCACAAAAATTTGCAAACTCCAAAGCGAGGAAAGAATTCCTTAAGCAACACCTTAGCTGTTGTCAAAGCTGTATTGTCTTTCGTGGGGTAGGCCTCAACCCATTTGCTAAAAGCACACACCACCACTAAGACGTACTTCAGGTTGTTGCAGCGCTCGAGTTGGATGTAGTCCATTTGAAGCACTTCAAATGGTGCCGAAGGTGGAACGAAACCTCCTTTCGGAGTATGAGTCCCCTTTCCAGGATTGTGTTGCAAACACACCAGGCAGGTCTGCACTACTCTCGTTGCAGTATTAGCAATCTCGGGATGTTCCCAAACTCGTGTTAAAAGCCGAGTTATTGCAAGAGCTCCGACATGAGCCAGTCCATGTGTCATCTGGACCATCGCCTGCAAGTAAGCCGCAGGCAATTTCCACTTCTCCATGTCTTTGCTTCTCCAACAACCCTCGTCATCTAGTACCCCATCTGCTGCCCAAGCCGCAAGTTCAGATTCTGTGGCTGATTTTTGGATATCCCGTATCTCTGCTCTAGCATCACTCCATCGCTCAGCCTGTGATTGTACCACGTACATGGGGGAGCTAGTTCGGGACATAGCCGTTTGCCTTGCTATACTGTCTGCAAAGGCATTTCCTTGACCCACTCTATCCGTAATCTTTTTATGGGCACTGCACTTTACTATCGCTACTTTCTTAGGGCCAAGCAACGCATTTAGGAGATCACGCACTAGCTCTCCGTGCATAATGTGCTCTCCGTGTGATGTCAGAAACCCGCGTTCTCTCCAAAGAAGCCCGAAGTCGTGGGCCACTCCAAAGGCATACCGGCTGTCCGTGTATATGTTCACACATAATCCGGCACTCAATTCGCAGGCTCTTGTTAAAGCTATCAGCTCTGCTGCCTGAGCTGATTTTTGTGGTATCCTAGCTGTTTCTACCACTGTCTTAAGTGTCGTGATCGCATATGCTGCGGAAGTCGTGCCATCTGGCAGCCTTAGGCACGATCCATCAACCCACAGTTCCCCATCCACATCTGGAAGTGGCACATCCTGTAAGTCAACACGACCCTTTGTCTGTTCCTCGGTCAGGAAAACACAGTCATGATGTTTTTCTTCCTGACCCTCCTCGGCCGGATAGGGCAATAAAGTGGCAGGGTTCAAAGTAGCGCATCTTTTCAATGTAATATGTGGCGCCAAGAGTGTCAGCTCGTATCCTGTTAGCCGTGCACTCGTGAGATATTGGGTCTTGGTTTGGTTTAACAGGGCATCTACTGCGTGAGGAACTAACACCAACAATTTGTGTGATAACACTATTCCCTCACTCTGTCGTATGGCTACTGCAGTTGCTGCTACCGCTCGAAAACACCCTGGCAACCCTCGTGCTACAGGATCCAAATTTGCAGAGAAGTATGCACATGGTCTCTGCTTATCCCCGTGTAATTGCACTAACACTGACAACGCGCACCCATCATTCTCATGCACGTACAATGTGAAAAGTTTCGTATAGTCTGGTGTACCTAACACGGGTGCGGAACAAAGGGCCTGCCTCAACTGCTCAAAAGCTTTCTGACATTCATCTGTCCACTCAAGAGGCATTGGTGTGGCTTTGGACAGTAATGCTAGCAAAGGTTTTATGATATGCGAAAAACCCATGATCCATTGCCTACAAAAAGACGTCAACCCTATAAAGGCACGTACATCTCTCTGCGTGCGGGGGACTGGTGTGTCTAAAATTGCTTGAATTCGATCAGATGTTAATGCACGCCCCTCCTTAGACAACAGATGACCGAGGTACGTCACCTGGGGTCTACAGTATTGGAGCTTCTTCTTCGAAACCTTGTGATTGTTTTGCGCCAAAAAGGAAAGCAACGCAAGTGTACTCTGTTCACATTGTGCATGGGAGTCAGCGGCAAGCAGAAGGTCATCCACGTACTGGATGAGCACTACGCCGGACTGCAATTTAAACGAATCTAGCTGCCTTTTCAAAGCCTGGCTATAGATGCTAGGACTTTCAGTATATCCTTGGGGAACACGACAAAATCTATACGATTTATTATTGAGCGTAAAACCAAACAGATATCTGCTATCAGGATGAACAGGGATGGAAAAGAACGCATTCTTTAAGTCAATAACACTAAAGGTGGTGGCTGTCGGTGGAACTAAGGTAAGCAAGGTCGTAATATCAGACACCACCGGGTATTGGGGAATGACAATTTTGTTAATCTCTCGCAAATCGATAATAAATCGATAGATCTTGCCATCAGTGTCTCTCTTAAGAATCGGTAGAATAGGGCTATTACAAACATTATAAGGGACCTCCTCCACCACCCCTGCAGAAATCAAATCCTGAACAATATGTGTCAATGCAATTTCACCTTCTTTCGAAATCTTATACTGTGGCACTCGTGGTAGAGGGGCCCCCTCCTTAACAGTAATATGTATCGGTGGAATACGCATCTCTCCCACATCCGTATCTGAGGTCGCCCACAACGTGTGCGGCAGAGAGGCCAAAGCAGGAATGTCTAAAATGGCATAAAATCTGTCAGGGTCAGGGCAATCATCAGGGCCAGGGTAATTGTCATTCAGAATAACCCGCACTCCCTCTGGAGCGCACCGTATTGTCGCTCGAAAATATTTAAGTAAATCAATGCCCAGGATATTGTCTGGGGTATGGGGTGATAACAAAAATTGGCCAAAACTGAAATATTTGTCAATGCATAGTGCAAGGGGCTTGGACAATGGGCTGGGGGGGGGTGTGCCATCAAACCCTACACACGTAATCATTTCGCCAGACAGGGGAGCCCTCGGAACCAAGTTTTTCGACAGAGCGCTACGAGTAGCTCCTGTGTCGACTAGAAATTGATCAGTAGAACCCAAAATACCCGCTGTTACATATGGACCTTGCTGATCTACCGGCACTTCAACTGATTCCTTACCCCATCCTACGCAATCCTATGCATGCACATAATCCTGGTGTTCCACATTCGCTCCTTCCAAGATCTGATATTGATTCCGTCTATCAAACGTATTTCGTTCGTCCTGGCCACGGCCCCTCTCCTCAACCTGTCTACGATCACCTCCGCTACCCCTCGCTCCAGTATAACCTCCTCTCGACCTTCCGCTTCCTCGACCACGCTGACTACGCTGTTCACGAAGTACCGGACAATCTTCGGCCCAATGCCCAAACTCCTTACAATAAGCACACTGATCCTCCGCAATATCCGTACGACCATACGATGCGTTTCCTCCACCTCGTCTACCTCTATCATTCCCTCTACCCTGTGTTCCCCGAACTTGCGCCAACATCACCTTCGTTTTCAATTCCTTCGCCTTTTTCTCTACACTTTCTTTAGCCTCCACTTCCTGCCGCTCATAATACTGAGCCATAGTTAACAAGGACGCAGGGGTCGCCGTGGCCCAGGAACTTTCACTCGACTTCAATCGCTTTGCAATCTCTGGAAGGAGATTAGCTACATACTTATCTACAAACAAATGCCGACCCGTATCATCTGTTAAAGATTGACCACTGTAATCATGAAAAGCTTCCTCGAAGCGCGTAAAGAAATCTGAAACCGTTTCATCGGGTTTCTGCTTGCACGATGTTAGCATAGTCCAATCAATCTTTTTGGAGGGAACAAGCGTTTTTAATTTATTCAAGATAGCTGCCGGCAGATCTAGAATTAACTGGCAAGGCTTACAGGCTGGTTCTCTGTCTAAATCTGCAGCATTTATTTCCTTCCATGTTCCCCCCAATATCGTTTCGTCATTATTTTTACGAATCTGCCTCCACATATCAGGTGGTAATATTAGCCCAAAAAACAAATCTATGTCTACGAGAGTCATCACACAAGACGATATAGCCCCCTCCACCCCCTCATAAAATGCCGCCGGATTCTTCCGAAGATCAGGTAAAGAATTTTTCAATGCCATAACATCCGCTCTATTCCACGGCGTATATACCCAATTATACAAAAAATACCCTTTCGCATCCTTCGACAATTTATCATCATCCGTACCTTCCCCTTTTGGCGGAACATACAAAGGTGCGGCTTCACGCATAGGCATAACATGCAACGCAGAATTCTTATCTGAACCACGGAGAGAACACTCTTTGGCCTGCCCATTAGTCTCCAATTCGGACTCCTTTTGCCTCTTTTTCCGCTCCTCCCGCAATCGGGTTGTCTCATCCCGCAGCTTGATCAATTGTGCAAACAGGTCATCAACATCTGAAAGATCAAAATCACCTTTGGTCAAATTTTCACGATACACTGACAATGCTTTTGGTTCAAACGTATCAGAAAGGTCACGATATGCGCCTACAACTTCATCCGCCAGACTAGACAAAAAGTACATCAATTCAAGATCCGACCACCCTTTCTTTTATGTTAACAATTGCTCCTGAGTAATACTACGCTTATTCACTTTACGAGCCCAACTGCGCAGGTGAGCGGACCTCTCTGCAGTGAACCTGAGAGCGGATATACCCTTCTTGTCCGACTTATCCCGTCCGTCGTCCCCTGAATCCTTATCCGGAGCCGTCGGCGAAACATACGGAGGCGGTGACCGTTCTAGCAAAGAAAAATCATCTATGTCATTATTAAGGACAGGATAGAGTGGTCGACGAATAGGAAATTGACCAGTCGTTTGCAATTTACGTTCCCGTTCCTCCCTTTCTTTCTTCTCCTGAGCCTCCTTTTCCTCAAGCTGTAAAGCCTTATCCCGAGCAGCCTTACGCTGCTCTTTGTCCGCCAAGGCAACTTCACGCTTCATTCGCTCACGCGCCGCTTTCTCCCACATTCGCACACAATCAAACATATTTTGTCTAGACCTACGTTGAAACAAACATTGCTCTACAAATTGTATTTTAATTAAATCAAACGACCCGTGTAGAGGCCATTGCAATTCAGGATCGGACTTGGTATACTTATGCCATAATTTACTGTACATAATAGGGGGAAGGCCAAATTTTATGTACATATCCCTATTTGGTGTTCCCTCTGGGGGAGCCGGCTGTGATTCCGCTAACCTAATTGAGGTACCTTCTCCAAGACAGCACATTCCTCGGAGTGTGCTGAAAACAGGCATGTTCGAAAAGTATCACGAAAGCGTGACACCGGACAAAATGGCACTTACAGTTCTTCACACGATTGTGCCGCTCAAAGGAAAAGAAACAAAGTTAGAGAAACATCTCTACATGCCTGCCTATGTGAAGTGCACTACACATATAAGTTCAAAGATCACAAATTCACAATGTTAGCTAACTCAAATCAAAGATCATAGGACTTCGGCAAGCGTCCGGGGGCTACCTTACCGATCACAAAGCACAGATTTTCAGTAAGCGTCCGAAGACTACCTTACCGAACACAAATCATAGGACCTCAGTAAGCGTCCGAAGACTACCTTACCGATCACGAAGCTTACCCAAATTCCCAAATGTCCAGATTCCAACTGCCAAGGTCTTGTAAGCCAAATCAGCCAAACGGCACTTTCTCAGCGATGCAGACACTTCGGAACTCAGTCGGAGACCGGCGCCACCTGGAAGGTCAGATCGGAAGGAAAGGAAAAAACACCGTGGCAGCCAAGACTCGGGTCACTCGTGGCAGCGCGCGTCCATGGCGAGTTTCCAAGCCTTCGTCACGACCTCTCCTTCGGGCATCCGAGTCGCCGATGAGTCCCTTCGTGGTCGCCAATTGAAGTAATTCGGGGTTCCCAAGGCCTACACACTCCAAAGATAACCCACTTACACTCAAGAACTGTTGGCACGGAAGCTGTAAAAGGCAAAGAACAAGTTTATTAAGACCCCATGGGGTGGTGGTACACTCAAACAGCACCCTTCGGTATTGCTAGAGGTATCACACCGAACACTGGTGTGACCCCGTTTATATACAGTTTTGGGGCAATAAAAGATAGGCGGCACAAGTTAAGACACATTTAAGGACATATATGGTCATGTTTTGGAATACTGCCAGCTCATTGGAGGGGGCACAACTCCACTGGTCAGTTTGGTGCACATTCCAGGAGGGTTACGGGTCAGTGGGAACTGCGCATGTGCGACTTGACCAGTACTAAAAATAGCCTGTTGCTGGGCAGATAGGAGTGGTCAGCAGAACGGACAACGGACTAAAGGGCACGTCGGCCACGAGGCCGCTCATGATCTAAGATGGCCGCTGGAACATTCAAAATGGCGTTTTCATATACAGCCAAGTTAAGGAGGACAACGTGTAGGTTCAGCTAATCGCTAATGCGGCCGGGCCAATTACAACAGAAGGGTGATCGCTTGTCCACCCAAAACTATCGCCAGATTGCATTGTTGGATGCAATCGGCAAGGTTTTTACAAGATGTTTGTTGAAGCAAATAAATGATTGGGTGGATCGTTCAAATATACTCCCACTTGAACAGACTGGCTTTAAGAAGAACCACGGTACTATGGATAATTTAACAGCCCTCCAGGTAATAACCGATAAATATATTAGAACCAGAGAAGGGAGAGTCTACGTGGCTTTCATAGATTTCTCCACAGCCTTCGATAAGGTCGATCGTCCATTGCTGTGGAAGAAACTATCAGCTCTTGGTATGCCACCTGGGCTTCTAGACTTGGTACAGGACCTACATGACAATACTTGGTGTAGAGTATTGCTGGGGGGAGAGAGAGGTTTATTCCAGCCCATCCCCTCTGCCAACGGTCTTAAACAGGGCTGTCCATTGGCCCCCCTTTTGTTTTCTCTTTATGTCAGTGACCTTCCCCACACTTTATCTCTCTGTGAAGGAATTGCTCCGCGTTTGGGAGACACATACATTTCCTGTTTGATGTATGCAGATGACATATTAATCTTAGACCTTACTCCGAAAGGCCTTAATAATCGTCTGCATGCCCTACACATATTCTCCGAAGCACACTATCTGAAAATAAATATTTCTAAGAGCAAGTTAATGTGTATGACAGGGAGGAAAAAACAGAAATCGGGACATTTTAGCTGGGAGCTGGGAGGTCAAAAGCTGGAAAGTGTACAATCATATGTATTTTTAGGTAAAATAGTTAGTAGCAATTTAAGTAACAAACCCCATATAGACAATAGTTCCCGCAAGGCAAAGTCGCAGGGAAATGGTCTAAGAGCCTTATATAAATCTACCGGCAAGAGACATTTTGTGCACCTTTTAGAGGCATTCCGGGCAAAAATCCCTGCAACTTTGCTTTACGGTATTGAACTTATTGATTTAGGAGAATGGGGCTTTTTAGACATCATTGAGGGTTCCCTTTTGAGAAAGTTAACATCAGTCAATAATGCATGCACTGTAGCATCCCTTCGACTAGAATTTGGCTTAAGAAGTAGTTGGGTCCAGGGATTGGCAGGAGTGATCCGTTGGGTCGTCTGTTTGATTAAGGGAAATCCGGCCACATTAAGATCTCTCATCAAAAAAGAGCTACTGGGCCCTCTAAAAGAGTATTCATTACTCATAAAGAACTTCAGAAAGGCTATTACACTCTTGGATTTGGAGGAATCAATCCTTTTTGACCTTTCTGCGCAACAGCTAAAAAATACGCTAAAACAGGCGACATGGAAGTTAAGCTTCGAGAGGGATCGTAACTCTATCATTTTAAAGAAGGGTGTCACTCAAGCTGTTAATTCATATATATTTAGACAATTACAACCTTATGCCTCTTGGAACATGCCCCATGGTCTGCGCCGTTTCTGGCTACTTTTGAGGCAGGATCTCCTTCCTTTGAATAAGCTATTAGCCAAATGGTACGGCATTTCCAATATATGCAATTTTTGTAATAATTCAGTCCAAGATACTGTGCATGTCCTGTTTGTTTGCCCTGCCCTTATGGCTCATCGTCGTATGTGGGTGAGACCAGTGTGCATACAATTGGGCATTTTATCAGCAAGGTCTTTCACTGATGCTATTTTTAGCTCCCCCAATGAAATCTTTTGTAATAGAATTTTTAAATTCTTCAAATGCTTTTTAGAAATGTATTAAATGATTTACATGAAAATGTGGCACACTAGGTTTAATAGTATGATGGTTTAATATGCTGTTTTAAACTTCATACTGTTTTTTTGTTATCTTGTTTTATGTGGATCTCCATGGAGTTCCAAAGCATATATTCAATAAAATTCTGGAATTCTGGAGTTGCACTCTCTGGAGGTGGAATAGTAATTTTTACCCCTACGCTATCCAACGCTTTCCCTACTGTTGAACTCTTTGGAGTGGGAATAGTAATTTTTACCCTCCCCCTATCCAATGCTTTCCCTACTGTTGCACTCACTGGAGTGGGAATAGTAATTTATACCCCTAGGCTATCCAATGCTTTCTCTACTGTTGCAGTCACTGGAGTGGTAATAGTAAATGTTACACTTTCCGCTATCCTATGGTAAAAATATTGTATATTTTTTATTAATATTATGTTCATATATATATTATTAACAAATCAATTTGTATGTTTTTTTCTTTTACTTACATTCATTATTTATTATTTTAAGGTTATTTAAGTATTTTAAATATGTTTAAGTTAATTACATTTATTATTTCATTAATTTTTAATTACTTTAAATCATTTAAAAAAATTCGAGATTTTGACTAACTATATTTTTTACAACAATGTTTTTGATTCGATATTTTTGTACTTACCTGTTTGGAGATAGGAAGTCGATATTTTGGCATTCTATATTTTTTACTCGATATTATGGTAGTTCGATATTTTTTAAAATGTTTTGATCCCTGTGCACTCCTTTTTTAAAAAAAATAAACTTCCTTTGTTTTTCGTAGCGCTAACAGTTGTCACACGATGCCTGGTCCTGCCTTGTAGAATGAGAAACAATGCGTGAAGGTTGAGTCGCCTTTCACATAAATGTGCGCTTAGTTACACGTGAAACTGGATAGTTTCTTCTCTGGTTATTTGTTCATTTTCAATAGTATGACATCAACAAGTGTATCTTGAAGTTATTTAAATTTTTTATTCGCTTCTTTTTCTTTTCCTTATTGTGTATCATAAGGGTATTTCAACATTTATTTAGCAATCCATTTTTAGTTATTATTCTTCCGCCCAATGCATTTCGGGTCGGTGTGGGTGATCCTTCGTCAGGGGCCTGCAAAATGAGTTAATACAGGACCTTAGCAATCATTGTCAATCAGAATATTTCACATGTATAACATAAATAATACGATAAATCAAGCATGCATGATCAGCAACATGATAAAAAACAAAGATAAAAAACAGTTATTGACTTTTAACGTAACGGATAATTGGGGAGTAGATAAAAGAAGTTAATATACGGAGAATGAATTCAAAGAGGTGAGTGATATCGTAAAGAGGAAAAAAGGCTTAATCTGTAAAGGAACACAATATCATTGCAGGTTTGCATTAGCGGTGCTAATTTCATGGGGTGGTTAAACAAAAAGCGGCGTCCGAGTGCAGTGAAACAAGAAGGGAAACTTACTGAAGACCTGCATGAGGATTGTCTCCGCTGCGTTAATGGTTGCCAAAGGTTCGCGAGTGTGAGGAGTTTCAAAACAACGGCACTAGCGATCACATGGGGTGCATTTCAATGGAAGTCGAAAACAGACTTTCCAAATGCTATTCCGGAAAAAATAACTATACAAGTTAATAGGAATATGGATTTGTGAACAAATGCGAATATCGGGGGAAACTTACAGTATAATGAACTCATGTGAATTAAATGTATGACGAAATTAAAAAAGGTTGGAAAGACGGACCTTATTATCGTGGTGAATAATATATGAAGGACTACAATAGAAATAGAAGAGTGTGTAAGAGTTCGACATGAGTGGGAAATCAATGTTCGAATATGAAAACAATCTATGCTGAACATAACATGAAATTACATTGTAATGTCAACGATGATAATATCAACAATGGTGATATCAAAAATAATATTTAAACACCATTTATATGTTACATGTATAAATGATAGTCAATCAGTTTTTCAGTTTTTTGGGGGAGCAGAAAAGTCGTGTTAGGATGCTATCTATAAAAAGCACAAGTATTCAATACGATCGTTCATTCCAATCGGTTGTAGACAGTTGAGTTTTTTTATCCATAAGAATTCTGCTTTTAGTCTCTGTTTAGTTGGGTCCATGTCACTGCGTTGTGGAATTGCCTCCAGAACCGTAAATCTAAATTGGGATATTTGATGTTTTGCTTTAATCCAGTGACTGGCGACGGTAAATTTCGTGTTTTGTAGGCGAATGTTGCTTTTGTGCTCTGTTATGCGCACCTTGATCTTTTTTTCGGTTTGGCCTACATATATTTTTCCACACTGGCATTTTATGGCATAGATGGTGTTTTTCGTGTCACATGTACTAGTATGTTTTAGTTCTATTTCATACCCTTGTGTTGGATGCATGAATTTATTTCCCGTCAGAATGTTGTTACAGTGGGTACAGTTAAAGCATTTTGACATTCCTTTATGAAGAGTTTTAGGATTTTTTGTGGTCGTCAAGATTTCTTTTAGATTTTTTGATCTCTGAAATGCGAAAGTGATGCGTTCATTGAAAAGGCCTTTTAGATCCGGTTCTGTTTTGATTAGGTTCCAGTGAGTGTTGATTATTCTTTTGATCTTCATGGCTTCTGTAGAATATTTTAACACACAAACCGTTTTCAGTTCTGAAGTCGTTGCTTTAGGTAAGAACAGTTTTTCTCTGGAGATGTTTTGTACTCTTTTCATTGATTCTTCCAGAATATTCATAGCGTATCCTCTTTGTTGATATTTCGTTATTTGTTCTTTGAATGTTATCTCAAGTTGTTTGGGATCTGAGGGGATCCTTTTCAATCTGATCAGCTGAGAAGTTGTTAAATGCTTTTACAGTGTGTTGGGATGAAAGCTTTGGAATAAGAGGCTCGAATTCCTGTCAGTGGGTTTGGTATATACTTGAATTCTGAATTGGAAGTCTGTCATATTTACTTTCACGTCCAAGAAAACAATAGAGTCATGGTTTATATTGTGAGTGAATTTAATTCTCTCATGTCGTGTGTTCATGATCATGATGTTCCTTTCAAGTTGACTTCGGTCTCCCTGCCATAAGACGAATATATCGTCAATGAAACGTTTGAAAATAATCACATTGTCTTTCCAATCAGGATTGTTCAGGATGAAGTCCGTTTCAAATTTTGCCATGTATATACAGGCATATGCGGGGGCCCCCCCAAAGCCCATGGATGTCCCATTACATTGGTTAAAGAATTGGTTTTGCCATTCAAAGTAGCTGTGAAAAAGAGTGAAATGCATTAGTTCTAGTAGAAACACCTTTTGAGTTTCTTCAATTTCTTAATTCCTGAGTAGACTCCATTCTAAGGCTTCAAGGCCTTCATTATGAGGGATTGAGGTATAGAGTGAGGTCACGTCTATAGTACATAGCCAGTAATCAGTTTCTGTTGATAGAGTCACATCATTAAGTAGTTTAAGGAATGCTGTAGTATCCTTTATGTAAGTGCTACCTTTTTGAACAATAGGTTGAAGATACCAATCGATGTATTTTCCTCTAGGTTCGGAGATCGATTTGCAGGCAGACTATTGGTCTGAATGGTGGGTTTTTATTGTCCTTGTGGATTTTGGGTAACATATAGAGTTTAGGTCATCTAGGGTATTTTGTCTCAAAAAATGGATGTGTCTTTTTGCTGATCCATTTCATATCAAGTGCTTTGTCAGTTATTTGTTGTAGGATTCTTTGGTATTCATCAGTTGGATCACAGTCAAGTGGTAGATATGTATTGATATCTTGAACATGTGTATTAACTCACTGGAGGTAGTAACTTGTATCCATTATAATTAGGGCGCCCCCTTTATCAGCTCGTTGGAAGGTGAGTTCTTCATCTTGACCTAAATTTTTCAAGGTATTCCATTCTCGAGGTGTTAGGTTTGTTCTATTGGGTTTAGCAAATCTAATCTTTTGGAGGTCTGTGAGCACCATTCTTTCAAATGCTTTGATGCTTTTATGAGATACTGGTGCACAAAATGTACTTTTGGGTTTGAATTCTTTAGCTTGAGTTTCTGACTCTGGATCTGTGATGTTTTCATTTTGTTTTAAAGAAATAACGTAGTTTCAAATTTCGAAAAAATTTAAATAGTGCTATTTCGGTTTCAGGTAAGTTTGATCTGTAGGTAGGGACGAATGAGGTTCCTTTGTTTAAGATCATAATCTGGGTATCACTGAGTTGTTTTTTAGAAATGTTGATGACTAAGTCACTTTCGTTTGGCTCCTTGTGACTCGCCTTACTCTTTATTCTTCTGTTTCTTTTTCCTCTCCTTGTTTCGCTGTTTGTGGTGGATCGTTTGCCGCTGGGCTTATGTCTAAAAAAGCTGGTTGTTGTACTTGAGTTGAGGGTATTTGAGTTGCTGGTGATTTTGATGTAGATGGAATAGGTTTCCTTGTTTTGGATATATCGGATTCTGAAACTACGCTCTCTTGAGATGATCCTACGTTTGATCTTTGTTGTGGTTGTTGCCATTTCTTTTGGTTGTAAATTTCAGCCCATGTGTACACTTCTTCTAATTTATAGTCAATAGTATCTCGACGGTATTTTCGTATCTTGCGTTCATTCACCTCTTTAGTATATTTGTCAAGTTTTATGTTAATTTCATCTAGTAATTTTTGAAGATCTTCTTGTTTATTTAGTTCTCTTTTTATACCTTCTAGTTTTTCTTCAAGTTCCTTTAAAACTTTAACTACTTCTTCAATTATTAGCAGAATAAGGTCCAAGGAACATTTGTTCAGGATTTGGTACCACTTTTCGATGAATTTCTTATTGTTTTTACATAGCATCGGTTTAAGGGCTATTCGTAACCCCCGAGGAATTCTTTGATTTTTGTGATAATTAATCAAGGTCGTGGCATGGAGCCTTTGGTTGATTTCCTTTTTGGAGATATATTCAAATTGACATAGCAATTGTGCTACTGTGGATATTTGGGGTGTGAATGCTCTGGTCTCCTGTATTAAGCCATATATGTCTTTGGCTGCTTCAGAAGTGAATGCTAATGTTTCTGCTTTGTTTACAGTAATCTGGGCTATTTCATAAAATTGCATGACTTAACATTGGTGCGACCGGGATAGGTTAGGCAGCAAGTCAATATATTGAAAAAGTTTTGATCCCTGTGCACTCCTTTTTTTTAAAAAATAAACTTCCTTTGTTTTTCGTAGCGCTAACAGTTGTCACACGATGCCTGGTCGTGCCTTGTAGAATGAGAAACAATGCGTGAAGGTTGAGTCGCCTTTCACATAAATGTGCGCTTAGTTCAACGTGAAACTGGATAGTTTCTTCTCTGGTTATTTGTTCATTTTCCATAGTATGACATCCACAAGTGTATCTTGAAGTTATTTCAATTTTTATTCGCTTCTTTTTCTTTTCCTTATTGTGTATCATAAGGGTATTTCAACATTTATTTAGCAATCCATTTTTAGTTATTATTCTTCCGCCCAATGCATTTCGGGTTGGTGTGGGTGACCCTTCGTCAAGGGCCTGCAAAATGAGTTAATACAGGACATTAGCAATCATTGTCAATCAGAATATTTCACATGTTTAACATAAATAATACAATAAATCAAGCATGCATGATCAGCAACATGATAAAAAACAAAGATAAAAAACAGTTACTGACTTTTAACTTAATGGATAATTGGGGAATAGATAAAAGAAGTTAATATACGGAGAATGAATTCAAAGAGGTGAGTGATATCGTAAAGAGGAAAAAAGGCTTAATCTGTAAAGGAACACAATATCATTGCAGGTTTGCATTAGCGGTGCTAATTCCATGGGGTGGTTAAACAAAAAGCGGCGTCCGAGTGCAGTGAAACAAGAGGGGAAACTTACTGAAGACCTGCGTGAGTATTGTCTCCGCTGCGTTAATGGTTGCCAAAGGTTCGCGAGTGTGAGGAGTTTCAAAACAACGGCACTAGCGATCACGTGGGGTGCATTTCAATGGAAGTCGAAAACAGACTTTCCAAATGCTATTCTGGAAAAAATAACTATACAAGTTAATAGGTATATGGATTTGTGGACAAATGCGAATATCGGGGGAAACTTACAGTATAATGAACTCATGGGAAATAAATGTATGACGAAATTAAATAAGGTTGGAAAGACGAACCTTATTATCGTGGTGAATAATATATGAAGGACTACAATAGAAATAGAAGAGTGTGTAAGAGTTCGACATGAGTGGGAAATCAATGTTCGAATATGAAAACAATCCATGCTGAACATAACATGAAATTATATAGTAATGTCAACGATGATAATATCAACAATGGTGATATCAAAAATATTATTTAAACACCATTTATATGTTACATGTATAAATGATAGTCAATCAGTTTTTCAGTTTTTTGGGGGAGCAGAACAGTCCTGTTAGGATGCTATCTATAAAAAGCACGAGTATTCAATACGATCGTTCATTCCAATCGGTTGTAGACAGTTGAGTTTTTTTATCCAGAAGAATTCTGCTTTTAGTCTCTGTTTAGTTGGGTCCATGTCACTGCGATGTGGAATTGCCTCCAGAACCGTAAATCTCAATTGGGATATTTGATGTTTTGCTTCAATCCAGTGACTGGCGACGGTAGATTTCGTGTTTTGTAGGCGAATGTTGCTTTTGTGCTCTGTTATGCGCACCTTGATCTTTCTTTCGGTTTGGCCTACATTTACACACGGGCATTTGATTGCATAGATGGTGTTTTTCGTGTCACATGTACTAGTATGTTTTAGTTTAGTATGTTTTAGTTCTATGTCATACCCTTGGGTTGGATGCATGAATTTATTTCCCGTCAGAACGTTGTTACAGTGGGTACAGTTAAAGCATTTTGACATTCCTTTATGAAGAGTTTTAGAATTTTTTGTGGTCGTCAAGATTTCTTTTAGATTTTTTGATCTCTGAAATGCGAAAGTGATGCGTTCATTGAAAAGGCCTTTTAGATCCGGTTCTGTTTTGATTAGGTTCCAGTGAGTGTTGATTATTCTTTTGATCTTCATGGTTTCTGTAGAATATTTTAACACACAAACCGTTTTCAGTTCTGAAGTCGTTGCTTTAGGTAAAAACAGTAAAAACAGTTTTTCTCTAGAGATGTTTTGTACTCTTTTCATTGATTCTTCCAGAATATTCATAGGGTATCCTCTTTGTTGATATTTCGTTATTTGTTCTTTGAATGTTAGCTCAAGTTGTTTGGGATCTGAGGTGATCCTTTTCAATCTGATCAGCTGAGAAGTTGGTAAATGCTTTTTCAGTGTGTTGGGATGAAAGCTTTGGAATAAGAGGCTCGAATTCCTGTCAGTGGGTTTGGTATATACTTGAGACCAGAGCATTCACACCCGAAATATCCACAGTAGCACAATTACTACGTCAATTTGAATATATCTCCAAAAAGGAAATCAACCAAAGGCTCCATGCCACGACCTTGATTCATTATCACAAAAATCAAAGAATTCCTCGGGGATTACGAATAGTCCTTAAACCGATGCTATGTAAAAACAATAAGAAATTCATCGAAAAGTGGTACCAAATCCTGAACAAATGTTCCTTGGACCTTATTCTGCTAATAATTGATGAAGTAGCTAAAGTTTTAAAGGAACTTGAAGAAGAACTAGAAGGTATAAAAAGAGAACTAAATAAACAAGAAGATCTTCAAAAATTACTAGATGAAATTAACATAAAACTTAACAAATATACTAAAGAGGTGAATGAACGCAAGATACGAAAATACCGTTGAGATACTATCGACTATAAATTAGAAGAAGTTTACACATGGGCCGAAATTTACAACCAAAAGAAATGGCAACAACCACAACAAAGATCAAACGTAGGATCATCTCAAGAGAGCGTAGTTTCAGAATCCGATATATCCAAAACAAGGAAACCTATTCCATCTACATCAAAATCACCAGCAACTTAAATACCCTCAACTCAAGTACAACAACCAGCTTTTTTAGACATAAGCCCAGCGGCAAACGATCCACCACAAACAGCGAAACAAGGAGAGGAAAAAGAAACAGAAGAAGAAAGAGTAAGGCGAGTCACAAGGAGCCAAACGAAAGTGACTTAGTTATCAACATTTCTAAAAAACAACTCAGTGATACCCAGATTATGATCTTAAACAAAGGAACCTCATTCGTCCCTACCTACAGATCAAACTTACCTGAAACCGAAATAGCACTATTTAAATTTTTTTGAAATTTGAAACTACGTTATTTCTTTAAAACGAATGAAAACATCACAGATCCAGAGTCAGAAACTCAAGCTAACGAATTCAAACCCAAAAGTACATTTTGTGCATCAGTATCTCATAAAAGCATTGAAGCATTTGAAAGAACGGTGCTCACAGACCTTCAAAAGATTAGATTTGCTAAACCCAAGAGAACAAACCTAACACCTCGAGAATGGAATACCTTGAAAAATTTAAGTCAAGATGAAGAACTCACCTTCCAACAAGCTGATAAAGGGGGCCCCCTAATTATAATGGATACAAGTTACTACCTCCAGTGTGTAAATACACATGTTCAAGATATCAATACATATCTACAGCTTGACTGTGATCCAACTGATGAATACAAAAGAATCCTACAACAAATAACTGACAAAGCACTTGATATGAAATGGACCATCAAAAAGACACATCAATTGTTTGAGACAAAATACCCTAGACGACCTAAACTCTATATGTTGCCCAAAATCCACAAGGACAATAAAAACCCACCATTCAGACCATTAGTCTCTGCCTGTGGATCGATCTCCGAACCTATAGGAAAATACATCGATTGGTATCTTCAACCTATTGTTCAAAAAGGTAGCACTTACATAAAGGATACTACAGCATTCCTTAAACTACTTAATGATGTGACTCTATCAACAGAAACTGATTACTGGCTATGCACTATAGACGTGACCTCACTCTATACCTCAATCCCTCATAATGAAGGCCTTGAAGCCTTAGAATGGAGTCTACTCAGGAATGAAGAAATTGAAGAAACTCAAAAGGTGTTTCTACTAGAACTAATGCATTTCGCTCTTTTTCATAGCTACTTTGAATGGCAAAACCAATTCTTTAACCAATGTAATGGGACATCCATGGGCTTTGGGGGGGCCCCCGCATATGCCTGTATATACATGTCAAAATTTGAAACGGACTTCATCCTGAACAATCCTGATTGGAAAGACAATGTGATTATTTTCAAACGTTTCATTGACGATATATTCGTCTTATGGCAGGGAGACCGAAGTCAACTTGAAAGGAACATCATGATCATGAACACACGACATGAGAGAATTAAATTCACTCACAATATAAACCATGACTCTATTGTTTTCTTGGACGTGAAAGTAAATATGACAGACTTCCAATGAATGAATGAATGAATGAATTCCGATTTCTAAAGCGCAAGTAGCTGCCCTGAGGCGTCCAAGCGCTAAGCATACCAACTGAAGTTCGAGTTAGGAAAAGGCAGATTCAGCTCCATAGTTATGTAGTAAACAGGAGCGTTTTCAGCTGTTTGCGGAAGGAGAGAATATCGGGGTTAGATCTAAGATGCTGAGGCAAGGCGTTTCACCTCTTAGCCACATTGTAGGAGAAGGAACGGCCTCCGGACCTTGACTTCTTTATTTGCGGCACAATGGCTAGATTTGCAGAGGTGGAGCGCAACTGTCTTGTGGGGAGATAGGGTGTGATGAGAGGGAGATTAATTGCCGGGCCTAGAGACCAGAAGGTCTGGTGTGCAATGCAGAGTGATTTGAAGTTTACTCTTTCCTTTACAGGGAGCCAGTGCAGTTTCCTCAGTCCGGGCTTTACTGAGGATCTGCGGGGGATTTGTAAAAGCGTTCTGGCTGCGCAGTTCTGTATTAGTTGCAGTTTGCGTAAGGTGAAGTCAGGGGCTCCGAGATACAATGCATTTCCATAGTCCAGCCGCGATTGGATCAGGCCCAGAACCACGGTTTTTCTTGCTTCAAAGGGGAGTAGAGGCAAGATCTTCCTGATGACTCTCAGGATACCGAAGCAAGTGGCAGAGAGTTTTGTTGCCTGTTGGTCAAAGGACAGGGACCTGTCGAGCCAGACACCAAGGCTCTTAATGGCGTCTTAGGGAGCTGGGGCAGGACCTAAGCTGGGGGGCCAGAGAGTGTCTATGGTAGATGGTACGATGTGACCCAGGAGCATGAGCTCGGTCTTGTCTCCATTAAGTTTGAGACAAGACTTGGTCATCCAGCTCTTGACCATCTCCAGGCAACCTGCGAGATCTACATTCGCCGAAGGACCGCCTGCCTGTGCCAAGGGGACCACCAGCTGGGTATCGTCCGAGTATGTAACGATCTTAATACCATACGGGCGGACGATCTCAGCCAGTGGCCTCATGTAGACGTTAAATAACGTTGGGCTTAATGATGATCCCTGCGGGACTCCGCACCCCAGAGGCTTGCTAGAGGAGGTGACATTGCCCTCATACATCTGGAAAGATCTGTCACTCAGGTAGGACTTGAACCACTCCAGAGCTCTGTCAGATATTCCGGTGTCCAGGAGACGCTGCAGGAGGATACTGTGGTTGACGGTATCGAATGCCGCGCTCAGATCGAGGAGGATGATTGCCACCGATCCTCCCTGATCTAAGATTCTCCTGGACTCCTCTGTGACTGCCAGCAGTGCCGTCTCGGTCCCATGCTTGGGGCGGAAGCCAGTCTGGGAGGGATCGAGCAGTTGGTTTTGCTCGAGAAAAGTTGTTACTCTACTGTTTATGTGTTTCTCCAAGATTTTGGCTGCCCAAGGCAACAAGGAGATCGGGCGGAAGTTGTTGAGTTTCTTGGTGTCAAGGTTAGGTTTTTTGACCAGAGCCCTCACCATAGCCTGCTTCCACGCTACTGGTACTGTGCTGTAAGAGATCGAGGTGTTAAGTACTCCAAGCAGTGTGGGAAGAATGGTTTGAATAGCAGAGACTAGAACATATGGGGGTGCTGGGTCTCTAGGGGAGCCTGACTTCACTTGGGGCATGAAGGAGGTGAGGTGATCCACCTGCAACTGGGGGAATTCCGCCAGCACCGGAGGGTGGTTGGTTGAATGTTCTTGAGGGGGGCATGAGGTTGCTTTAGTCAAAACAGTCTGTTCTGTTGATGGAAAGGAGGAGTAGATATGGTTAATTTTCTGGGGAAAGAAGTTAGCCAGATCTTCGCAGCGGAGCTGAGGATTCTCTGTTATAGGAGGGGGTGTAGGGAGGATGGTGAGGCTTTTTACTATTTTGTATATCTCTTTCGAGCTGGAGCTGGCCTCTGCGATCTGGTTTGAGTAGTATAAGGATTGCGCACTTTTTATGTCTTTTTTGTATATCCTGATGGCGTCTCTATAGATAGTTTTGTCTGCTTCCGCGTATCCTAGTCACCATTTACGTTCCAGTCTCTTACAAAAACGCTTTTTCTCTCTTAGTTCAGTGGAGTACCAGGGAGCTGAGATTCTGGATCTTTTGAAAACTGTTTTCTTCAGGGGGAGCGTGGCGTTTAGGGAATTCTGTATCCATTCATTAAATGTTTAATTGGCCTGTGAGGGAGTCTGACCGACTAGGGGGATAGATTTTTGTAATTCCTGGGTCCACTGGGCCAGCGGTATTTTAGACCAATTTCGGGTTTCTTGGACACCAGGTGTATGGGGTGTAGATTTCTCTGTTGTCCAGAGCAGCGGGACTAAGGCATGGTCTGTCCAAGGAAGTGTTATAGGGGGGGCAGGCCTTCAAATGTGGACAGTTGCTGAAAACTGGATCCAGCAAGTGACCTTTCGTGTGCGTAGGAGATGAGACCAGCTGGAGCAACTGCAAAGCGGATAGGTCCCCGCTTAGTTTATTGGTGATGGAGTTATTGGGGTCGTCAAAGTGTATATTGAGATCACCCAATAGCGTGAAGTTGGAGTGCGATAGGGCCAAATCGGCGACTAGCGGGGGCAAAGATTCGTAGAACTGTTTGGGAGTGCCTGGTGGGCGGTATATAAGTGTTCCAGAGAAACTTATATTGGGGGAGAATTCCAGGGTGAAAGACATGCTTTCACATTCCGGGAAAGGGTTAGGGGTGCAGGGACAGGTGAAACAATCTCTGAAGATGATGGCTAGGCCGCCCCCTCTTTCATTTTCCCGGTCCAGTCTTACAATTTGGTATTCCTGCCCCTGGATTTGAACCAACTCGGGGTCAGAGTGCGGGGTTAGCCATGTCTCAGTTAAAAAGAGAGCGTCCGTTTTTTTCTCGTCAATTAACAGAGAGAGCTCTGTGCAGTGTCTTGGAAGAGACCTGCAATTCAACAGGAACAGTCTAAACAGTTGTTGATTTGATGTGTGGGGTTTAGGCTTGAGGCGAGTCTTGCAGTCATTACATTGGGAAGGTAGGTCGAGTGGGCCGTATTTATGGGCGCAGGTCAGGGTTACCTGAGAGTTGATGGTTCGGAGTTCTTCGGAGGTGTAATACCAAGTTTGTGTGACGGGAGATGTAGGGGTTGTGGCCCCTGGTCCCGGCCCGTCGCGGACGGGCACAGACGGGCTTGCCGTAGGTGCGCCTTCGGCGCGCAAACGGCGCGCCCGCTGCGCTCGTCCGCTGCGCTTCCTAGGGTTACACATTTTTATATGATCAGGGAACAACGCTAGGGGCGTGGCTTGAGAAGAGGGCGTGGCCAGCAAACTCGACGGTAATGTCGGCGTGGTGCTTGTTTCCTCAACGAGGGTCCGCTGCGCGCTGGCAGGGAGGTGTACACAGGTAAAATACACAAATCACAACAAGTTTTTAGAAGTTTTAAAAGATTTTAGCAGCAGTTCGTCCTACTCCCGGCTTCCACCTCAGGAGGTATGCGATCTAAGGACGCTTGTATTCAGCGTTCCTTAAATAGGGCGGGCAGGGGGCGTGGCCTGAGAAGAGGGCGTGGCCAGCAAACTCGCCGGTAATGTCGGCGTGGTGCTTGTTTCCTCAACGAGGGTCCGCTGCGCGCTGGCAGGGAGGTGTACACAGGTAAAATACACAAATCACAACAAGTTTTTAGAAGTTTTAAAAGATTTTAGCAGCAGTTCGTCCTACTCCCGGCTTCCGCCTCAGGAGGTATGCGATCTAAGGAAGCTTGTATTCAGCGTTCCTTAAATAGGGCGGGCAGGGGGCGTGGCTTGAGAAGAGGGCGTGGCCAGCAAACTCGCCGGTAATGTCGGCGTGGTGCTTGTTTCCTCAACGAGGGTCCGCTGCGCGCTGGCAGGGAGGTGTGCACAGGTAAAATACACAAATCACAACAAGTTTTTAGAAGTTTTAAAAGATTTTAGCAGCAGTTCGTCCTACTCCCGGCTTCCGCCTCTGGAGGTATGCGATCTAAGGACGCTTGTATTCAGCGTTCCTTAAATAGGGCGGGCAGGGGGCGTGGCCTGAGAAGAGGGCGTGGCCAGCAAACTCGCCGGTAATGTCGGCGTGGTGCTTGTTTCCTCAATGAGGGTCCGCTGTGCGCTGGCAGGGAGGTGAACACAGGTAAAATACACAAATCACAACAAGTTTTTAGAAGTTTTAAAAGATTTTAGCAGCAGTTCGTCCTACTCCTGGCTTCCGCCTCAGGAGGTATGCGATCTAAGTACGCTTGTATTCAGCGTTCCTTAAATAGGGCGGGCAGGGGGCGTGGCCTGAGAAGAGGGCGTGGCCAGCAAACTCGCCGGTAATGTCGGCGTGGTGCTTGTTTCCTCAACGAGGGTCCGCTGCGCGCTGGCAGGGAGGTGTACACAGGTAAAATACACAAATCACAACAAGTTTTTAGAAGTTTTAAAAGATTTTAGCAGCAGTTCGTCCTACTCCCGGCTTCCGCCTCAGGAGGTATGCGATCTAAGGAAGCTTGTATTCAGCGTTCCTTAAATAGGGCAGGCAGGGGGCGTGGCCTGAGAAGAGGGCGTGGCCAGCAAACTCGCCGGTAATGTCGGCGTGGTGCTTGTTTCCTCAACGAGGGTCCGCTGCGCGCTGGCAGGGAGGTGTACACAGGTAAAATACACAAATCACAACAAGTTTTTAGAAGTTTTAAAAGATTTTAGCAGCAGTTCGTCCTACTCCCGGCTTCCGCCTCTGGAGGTATGCGATCTAAGGACGCTTGTATTCAGCGTTCCTTAAATAGGGCGGGCAGGGGGCGTGGCCTGAGAAGAGGGCGTGGCCAGCAAACTCGCCGGTAATGTCGGCGTGGTGCTTGTTTCCTCAATGAGGTTCCGCTGCGCGCTGGCAGGGAGGTGAACACAGGTAAAATACACAAATCACAACAAGTTTTTTTAAGTTTTAAAAGATTTTAGCAGCAGTTCGTCCTACTCCTGGCTTCCGCCTCAGGAGGTATGCGATCTAAGGACGCTTGTATTCAGCGTTCCTTAAATAGGGCGGGCAGGGGGCGTGGCCTGAGAAGAGGGTGTGGCCAGCAAACTCGCCGGTAATGTCGGCGTGGTGCTTGTTTCCTCAACGAGGGTCCGCTGCGCGCTGGCAGGGAGGTGTACACAGGTAAAATACACAAATCACAACAAGTTTTTAGAAGTTTTAAAAGATTTTAGCAGCAGTTCGTCCTACTCCCAGCTTCCGCCTCAGGAGGTATGCGATCAATTCAGAACTCAAGTATATACCAAACCCACTAACAGGAATTCGAGCCTCTTATTCCAAAGCTTTCATCCCAACACACTGAAAAAGCATTTACCAACTTCTCAGCTGATCAGATTAAAAAGGATCACCTCAGATCCTAAACAACTTGAGATAACATTCAAAGAACAAATAATGAAATATCAACAAAGAGGATACCCTATGAATATTCTGGAAGAATCAATGAAAAGAGTACAAAACATCTCTAGAGAAAAATTGTTTTTACCTAAAGCAACGACTTCAGAACTGAAAACGGTTTGTGTGTTAAAATATTCTACAGAAGCCATGAAGATCAAAAGAATAATCAACACTCACTGGAACCTAATCAAAACAGAACCGGATCTTAAAGGCCTTTTCAATGAACGCATCACTTTCGCATTTCAGAGATCAAAAAATCTAAAAGAAATCTTGACGACCACAAAAAATCCTAAAACTCTTCATAAAGGAATGTCAAAATGCTTTAACTGTACCCACTGTAACAACGTTCTGACGGGAAATAAATTCATGCATCCAACCCAAGGGTATGAAATAGAACTAAAACATACTAGTACATGTGACACGAAAAACACCATCTATGCAATCAAATGCCCGTGTGGAAAAATATATGTAGGCCAAACCGAAAGAAAGATCAAGGTGCGCATAACAGAGCACAAAAGCAACATTCGCCTACAAAACACAAAATTTACCGTCGCCAGTCACTGGATTGAAGCAAAACATCAAATATCCCAATTGAGATTTACGGTTCTGGAGGCAATTCCACAACGCAGTGACATGGACCCAACTAAACAGAGACTAAAAGCAGAATTCTTCTGGATAAAAAAACTCAACTGTCTACAACCGATTGGAATGAACGATCGTATTGAATACTTCCCCAAAAAACTGAAAAACTGATTGACTTTCATTTATACATGTAACATATAAATGGTGTTTAAATATTATTTTTGATATCACCATTGTTGATATTATCATCGTTGACATTACTATATCATTTCATGTTATGTTCAGCATAGATTGTTTTCATATTCGAACATTGATTTCCCACTCATGTCGAACTCTTACACATTCTTCTATTTCTATTGTAGTCCTTCATATATTATTCACCACGATAATAAGGTTCGTCTTTCCAACCTTATTTAATTTTGTCATACATTTATTTCCCATGAGTTCATTATACTGTAAGTTTCCCCCGATATTCGCATTTGTCCACAAATCCATATACCTATTAACTTGTATAGTTATTTTTTCCGGAATAGCATTTGGAAAGTCTGTTTTCGACTTCCATTGAAATGCACCCCACGCGATCGCTAGTGCCGTTGTTTTGAAACTCCTCACACTCGCGAACCATTGGCAACCATTAACGCAGCGGAGACAATCCTCACGCAGGTCTTCAGTAAGTTTCCCCTCTTGTTTCACTGCACTCGGACGCCGCTTTTTGTTTAACCACCCCATGGAATTAGCACCGCTAATGCGAACCTGCAATGATATTGTGTTCCTTTACAGATTAAGCCTTTTTTCCTCTTCACGATATCAATCACCTCTTTGAATTCATTCTCCGTATATTAAATTCTTTTATCTACTCCCCAATTATCCATTACGTTAAAAGTCAGTAACTGTTTTTTATCTTTGTTTTTTATCATGTTGCTGATCATGCATGCTTGATTTATTGTATTATTTATGTTAAACATGTGAAATATTCGGATTGACAATGATTGCTAAGATCCTGTATTAACTCATTTTGCAGGCCCCTGACGAAGGGTCACCCACACCGACCCGAAATGCATTGGGCGGAAGAATAATAACTAAAAATGGAGTGCTAAATAAATGTTGAAATACCCTTATGATACACAATAAGGAAAAGAAAAAGAAGCGAATAAAAAATTGAAATAACTTCAAGATACACTTGTTGATGTCATACTATTGAAAATGAACAAATAACCAGAGAAGAAACTATCCAGTTTCACGTTTAACTAAGTGCACATTTATGTGAAAGGTGACTCAACCTTCACGCATTGTTTCTAGTTCTATATTTTTGTCATAGATATTGTTTCAGTGATTCGAGTCTCCTTATTAACTTCCGCATTTCTGAGTGGTATATTGCTAACATTCCTAAATTATGGAAAGTACTTTGACACACTTCTCTAAAGACAAGCCAGAGAAAGACTAAAAAAAAATCACAAAAAAAATTGCAATATGTCAATAGACTCCTTTTGAATACTGGAAATAGTACTACAATCCCTCTTATATACCGGAGCTTGTGTACGCCTCCCCTGAACTTCTTCAGCTATTACTTCTTCCACATTCCTAGGAAACATCTTTTATTTTGGAATCGGACAAACCATCTTTAATCTCATAGCACCGACCACTAGTATCAACCACCTGAACTAATGTGTTCTGTTTAAAACAACTTTCTTTAATAACCCTTTTGGTGCTCATGACAGCCCCACGCTGACATGAGTCACGGTAGGCGTGTGCTCATGACGATATGGAGCCATCATGCCGCTGCCGCTCTGCCCACGCAGCACTAATTCCCCGCCTGTGCGGGCGAATTAATGAATGGGCGGGGTCATGACCGCACGATGCCGTTATGAGCACACACCGCCCATGACTCATGACGGCGTGGAGCTGTCATGAGCACCGAAGCGCAGCGCTCACCCCCTAACCCCCCGTGACACGGAGGAATTCACTGCACAGGGAAGGGGTTAAAAAAAACTCAGTACTAGAAGTATGCTTCCATTGACCAGGGAAACCTTTACAAAAGTTACTTCTATTAACCAGTCTTTTTCTTTTTCTTTTCTCATTCATAACAGCATTGTTTTATTCAATGTTTTTATTCTCTTCAATATTAATATAATTTTCTTTTTATTTCAAAAGCTGTTTCTACTACACTTTCAATCTGTTGCTTTTTCTTATAAGCTGCTGACCTTCTTTTATATTTTTTTATAATCTTTCAACAAATTTTGTAGTACTCTACTCCTATTCATTCTGTTCCTTATGTCTTTATATTTTTTCAGCCTTCTTTCAACATGATTTGTTTTTCCTTAACATGATTGTCTATTAACCTGTCCTTTTTTCCTTTCCTTCGATTTGTTGTTGAACTTTTCTTTCTCTTTTCAACATGTTGCAAATACTTTACATTCTGTAAAAGTCTTTTAACAAACTCTTTAGTTGTATTACCAGAAGTCTTTTTCTTCAGTGTTATATTTTGCACGTCATCTAATTTCCTCTTTTCTCTTTCCTATAAATAGTACTGTTTTTTTCTGGTCTTCTCTTTTGATCTTTTTTTGCCATAGTCAATCTCTTACCAAAACATGTAAATATCTAAAAAACAAACAAAGTATAAATAATTTGTTTAATCATTTCATACTTTTAAAACAATTATATATAAATATTCATATCAATAACTAAACAAATACATTCAATTACATTGCAAATGTCTCCAAAACACATAAATCTTTAGAATATTATACTTCATATATGAACAAACATGTGATAAGAACTCACATGTTTAACCAGTAACATAGTTGAGATTGCTGTTTTAAATTTGGCTAGTCTCAAAATTCTATACAGTTGGCCAAAACTGAAACTTCAACAGAAAAGTAAGGTTTAAGACATGTTGACAAAAGAATTGCTTACACTACTTACTCACACTTTGTGGAAATGTACACTTAGGGGTCGATTCCGATTCGGGAAAAAAACGTCCGTACGATTTGTATCCGGAGCCCTCTCCGTATGAATCGTACCCGTCTGTCCTAGTCGCGTAGTACCATCCGTATTCCGTGAATCCGTCCGAATCGTCGCGATCTGTACGACTTGCAAGGCTGAAACCGTGAACCGCACGACTCGTACACATGCCGTACGACCCGACGAGTACGATCCGGACACGGGTATGTGGACGCGATTCGTACGGTCCACGTCAGGTAAGGGTGAGTCGTACGGAAAAGCACACAAACACATACACACCGTACGGTCCATACACCCCATGCTCGCAGGGGTATGGTGCGTACCCCGGAGATTATGGGGTGTACGAGCCGTACACCCCATACACCCATCGTACATGGGGTACGGCTCGTACACCCATCGTACATGGGGTACAGCTCATACACCCATCGTACATGGGGTACGGCTCATACACCCATCGTACATGGGGTACGGCTCGTACACCCATCGTACATGGGGTACGGCTCATACATCCATCGTATATGGGGTACGGCTCGTACACCCATCGTACATGGGGTACGGCGCGTACACCCATCGTACATGGGGTAGGGCTCATACACCCCATGATCGCAGGGGTACGCACTGTACCCCTGCGAGCATGGGGTGGAAGCACTGTACCCAGGGGGGCCGTTCCGTACCTGTTTCGGGGCGAACTCTGCTTTTACGACTGTTTTCAGCTCCCGTAGAAAAAGGTCGTACGGTGCGTACCCGACACGTATCGTACTTGCTGCATCGTAAAAACCTACCACGAACCGTACAGATGTCGCGTATAGCGGGTTCCGAGGGAGAATCGTACGGAGATTAGAGTCGCACGGTCTCTGTACGACTCGTACGGAGTACGGCTCCTGGTACGAATCGTACTTCGTCGTATGTACGGAGGACGTTTCAGGGTACGATTTGTATGGGAAAAACGCTCCGAACGGCTATTCGGAGCAGTTTTTCCCGAATTGGAATCAACCCCTTAAAGTAGGCCGTATAAGTGTACATGCCTACTTGAAATGAAAAAATGGAGTCTAACAAAATGTAAAACTCTGGGTGCTCTTGTAACTGAGTTATGTATCTACTGCTACATCTATTATTTTATCTCTTATGCTTCTAAACATTATAGCTTGAAAACCTAGTTGGTTTAGCCACTGGTGGACAAATCTCTCAGTTCTGCTGTATCATTCAGTCACACAGCCTCTAATGTCTTCTATATATAAGTGTGATGGAGCCGCTCAAATAGCCTCTTTAATAGTCAGGTTCCATGTTTCACGAGCAGAGAAGAATACATTGTTTTTTTGTACAAACATTTAGACACCATACAGTGTGAAACACAGGTATCCAAAATGCACATGTGATGTATGTATGCCTTGATAAATATGGTGAGACTTATAACAGTAATATAGTTGACTATGTGTGTCACAGAGCACATGCTGTCTAAATTTGTGTTAAAAAAGTGTATATATTCATTTCTGCTCATAAAATATGGCACCTAGGTATTTAACAAGCTATATCAGACACTGCACAATTCCTTCATTCAGAAGACATCACAAGCTCTTCAACAGACTGACACATCAGAACTTAAAGATTTCTCTACCAGTAGCCAAACTAACCATGTTAAGATGCATAACACATCAGACAATACATGTAGGAGTAGACACATTCACAAAACCATAAAGTCCCTTAAACTTCACCGACTGCCATCCCTTTTTCAAGGGAGCACCTAAATTTAGGAAACATACTTCAAGTGTACCTCTGCACAAAGTCATAGCAAGTAGCCTAATCACTAATCCTTTTCCCAACATTTTTTAAACCTCAATTTTCTCTTGCAGCTGCAGTTTTGAACAACTACTCAGAATATTGGTCCTAGAAAAATTTAAAACAACAACCCTTTCAACGTCACTGTTATAAATCCTGTGTTTGTCTGTATCTTTTGCTAGTGGCATCATATATAAAAGAAACATACAAATAGATGTATACCTGTGTTTTACGCATCTAGTATCTTTATAGACAGAACACATGTGAGAATACATGAGCAAGTAAAGACATTCCTCAGTCACAAGACCATGAAGTCCCTTAAACTTCACAGACTACACTTCCCATTTCAACAAAACACCTACATTTATGCAACGTACTTCAAGTGTACCTTTCCACAGACGCATACAAAGTAGCCTAATCACTAATCCGTCTGCCAATATTTCTTAAACCTCACTTTTATGATGCAGCTTCACCTTTCTACTACTAATTAGAGTGTTGGGCTTAGACAAATACAAAGCAGCAACCCTTTGCATGTGTCTGTTTTTAAGTTTCGAAATGTGAATGTGGCCTGCACACCCCTATTTATTAATCTTAGTGCTCTCCTCTTCGATAAATCGGTGTAGACCTGCTACCTGACTAACCCCTGTCAGGTTCTTACAAAACTGGACACTCAGACACAACTGTGTCTTGTGCAGGAATGCACTGTTCGACCTCGCACAAGTGCAATTAGTTATTTCATTTTCTTCTTTTTATATTCACATGTATTTCAACTCTGTTCAACATTTAAAAGGTAATGTGATCACTACGTCAATTGTACCTTTACTACCAGTGTTTATCCCAAGCACAAAAGTGAAATAACATAAGTGAAATTACGAAAAACCTTTGTACCAATTCATAAATCATTTACTGGTGATTTTTCAAAAATGTGTAATTTTAGCATATCTACATACATATTCACAATTTGAATTCATTGCAAATACAGTTCATTTTCTTTTATCTCACACCAAACTCATATAGATATCACACAACGATTATATTGCATATTGCGACGACTCCCAATGCATTTCGATGCTTCAGCATCTTCGTCAGGGGACACGCCTCCAAGCGGGTATACTGACTCTTGGTGAGATTTCGTCTCGGTCACAACAATATTTAATCCATATCTTCACACAACCCGAATCGTCTTGCGTTTGAAGTTCGGCCGAGTGTTCCCTCCGAACCACTGTAACCGGCTATCTCCTTCTTGCTCCTGTGTGAAAAAAACGCCGTCCTATTTTTTCAGCATCTTCGTCAGGGGACACGCTATATCCAAAAAAACATTATTTTGATGAGATCAGACCATGCTGTATATACATATTTTTCATTTACATTTACACATTCTTTTATACTCATACTTCACGTGATAAGCGAACATATCTCATGAGTGATCATGCAATTATATAATTTCATAATATCCAGGCTAACCAGTAAACCAATTGGTGCTCCTATGCCACTATTTTGTGGTGAGACCCTATACATGCCATCAAGATTGGTATTGTGCTTCCAACGTGTGCATACGTAGGCCGTTACCAGAAGTAATAGAAAACTACGGAAAGAACCAGAAAACACAAAGGAAAAGCAAAAGAAAAACATACCCTCCAAGCGGGTATACTGACTCTTGGTGAGATTTCGTCTCGGTCACAACAATATCTGTAAACCAACCAGACCATTATAAATGCGAGGCTCAGCCAACACTGTTGCAAATGAAAATATGCCTAACGTGTTCATCACTTACTTAATCCATATCTTCACACAACCCAAATCGTCTTGCGTTTGAAGTTCGGCCTGTAAAACAAAAGCCGTCCTTACTATTTGCACATGTTTGCCATATGCAGCCTCATCTTATGATCAAAACTGACCCTTAGCATAAACAATCCTTATTCTTACAGAGTGTTCCCTCCGAACCACTGTAACCGGCTATCTCCTTCCTGCTCCTGTGTGAAAAAAACGCCGTCATCAGGCGTTACGGGCTCAAACGTAAATGACGTTCAACACTAACAACAGACTGTTGTCCCCCCCCTCTTTCATCGCATCTATGTTGGTGGACCTGTTTAACACAAACAACGGACTGATATCTCTCCCTCTATCATCTCATCGATGTTAACAATGTTGTTCTACACAAGGATTCTTCATGTTTAAAAAAGCCGATTTTGACATTAAATAGTGATTGTGACCATGAGCCAAATACTAAAAGAACTACGAAAATAAACACAATAATACACTGCGAACTACAGTTGTTTCTGAAATCAAAAGTTAATGATCATCAACAATGGACTGTCATTCTACCTAAGATAATCCCCTCAGTATAACAGCATCAAAACAAGTTTAAAAACGCAACTACAGACCGAAATCAAGAGTCAGTTTGTGATGGTGAACTCCCTGTGTTAAAAAATGAGCGTGAACATAATACTAAGATAAACGTGTCTGTATACACTTATATTGGATGCACTATATCAAAACTTAATTCTGTATTCACAACTCGTTAATACCACAGTAGCAATCATTTATAAATAACAAGCAAATTCAATTTTTTCATTCAGCCCTCCCGGTTTAACGGTATTCAAATGTCTCATCCAAAATGTTTCTCTTTGGGCTATACGTATGTTGGGATCCACATGGGGCTCGACCAACACCCGCTCCAGTACAGTAAATCTTAGTTGGGGAATAGTATGTTCTCTTTCCTTCCAGTGTTGCGCCAAACTTGATTTTTGATTTCCTAACCTTATGTTCGATTTGTGTTCTGTGAGCCTAACTTTAATTTTCCTTGTAGTGCGGCCTACATAAACTAAGCCGCACGGACACTTGATGGCGTATATTACTGAGCTCGTATTACAGTCCGAAGTGTGCCTAAGCTTGATTTGTTTGCCTGTATGTGGATGTGTAAATGTGTCTCCCATTAATACGTTTCCACAATGTCCGCAGTTCAAACATTTACACATTCCTTTTGTAATCTCTTGGGATGTCTTTTTACCTCTGTGTTTTAAAAGTTCTTTAAGATTTTTGGATCTTGACAGCGCAAAGATAGGTTTGTCAACGAAAAGTGTTTTAAAGTCTTCTTCCTGCTCAATTAATTCCCATCTGCGCAGTATACACTTCTTGATTTTGGGGGTGAGCGTGGATTGCTTCAAAACACATACTTCTCTTCTTGCTGACATATTTTCTGACTTTTTCAATAAAACCTCACGGGGTTTTGATAACGCTTTCAATTTTGCCTCATTTAGTATTTTGTCTGGATATCCTCTGTTGCTGTATTGTTGCGCCATTTCCTCTATATCCATAGCTGCCTGTGTTTCATCGCTGCTGATCCTTTTTATTCTGATGAACTGTGAAAACGGCAAGTGATTCTTCAAAGACTGCGAATGAAAGCTAGAATAATGGAGAGCATTGTTTCTGTCTGTCGGTTTTTTAAATGTTCTAGTAGTAATTGTGTCGCCCATTTTGGTTATGGTGATATCCAAAAAGTTTATGATGTTCTGATCAATATGGTTAGTGAATTTGATTCTAGGATGACATCCATTTAGAGCTTCAATTGCCCTTTCCAATTGTATCTTTGTTCCTTGCCAGACTATCAGAATGTCGTCAATGTAACGTACGTATAACTGCAGATGTTCCGTCCAATTCAAATCTTCAAAAATGTGGCAGTGTTCAAACTTCGCCATGAAAATATTTGCGTACGTGGGCGCCCCTGTAAAACCCATGGAGGCTCCCGTCCTCTGTAGGTAACATTTAGATTGCCAGCTGAAATATCCGTGATAAAGACAAAATTGTAACATTTCCAGGAGAAAAATGTTCAATGATTCTTCATATTCACTTTTCAGCAACATCCATTCAACTGCCTCTATACCCTCTCTGTGGGGGATAGACGTGTATAATGCGGTCACGTCAATTGTGGCCAGCCATGTTTCACTTTCACTGGATATCTTTAAAGTGGATAGTCTGTTAAGACAGTCTGTAGTATCTTGTATGTATGATACCCACTGCTGCACCAATGGTTGTAAATAGTGGTCAAGAAAGTTTCCAATTGGTTCATGGATCGAACCACAACCTGCCACAATGGGGCGGAAAGGGGGGTCTTGTGGATCCTTATGCAGTTTTGGTAACATGTAAATGTAGGGTCTTTTTGGATAGTCTCTGATTAAAAACCTGAAAGTTCTGTCATTGATCCATCCTAAATCTTTGGCTTTCCTGAGAATCTCCAACAAAGTCTTTTGAAACACACCCGTGGGGTCTGCATCCAGAGCGATATAGGTGTTGGTGTCCTCCACATGTGCAGAAACTTTCTGGTTGTAATAGGTGGTGTCCATCACCACAAGGGCACCTCCCTTGTCTGCCGCTTGAAATGTTAGATCCAAATTGTTGCTCTATGCTCTTAAAGTGGTTTGTTCATTTCTGGTCAAATTCATGCTCTTGGGTACTCTTTTGTGTGTGTTCACCAAGTCTTTCTTGACCAGTAGCTCGAATAAATCCAGCGTTTTGTGTGATGTAGGAGGAGTAAAAGTACTTTTAGGTTTGAACATTTCTACTGGTGTGTCGACATCCGGCGTATAAGGGGTTTGATGTAAAAACCATCTTAGACGAAGCTTCCTCATGAATTTGTATAGAGCTATTTCTGTCTCCAATGGTTTGGTGTTATATGTGGGTACGAAAGACATTCCTTTGTTGAGGACTTTCAACTGACTATTCGTGAGTTCCATATTTGAAATATTGACAACCAAATCTTCTATCGGTTTCTCCCTTTCACTTTGGGCTTTTTTTGTTGCTGCTGAGCCTTGTCCCCTTCTGACCCGTTTGTTTTGTCTCCTTCTTGTGGTGGATGGTCGCTCCTCTGGCCTGCTTCTAAAAAAGGCTCCCTGGTAGTTCCACTGGTGGATGCCCCCTCTCCTGCCACAGTTGATGTATTGATGGTTGGTACTGGCGGTCTGTTCGGGAGAGTGTCCTGTTCTGTGGCCACACTTTCCTCAGAAGAAGCCTGCGCTCTCTTAAATGGGCGTCTTTGAGCATAGACTTCGGCCCACGTATAAACTTCGTCAAGTTTATAGTCTATCGTATCCCTACGAAACTTCCTTAATTTCCTTTCATGTACCTCCTTTTCATGTGCCTCTATGATGTCATTGATGTCCTTCAGTGCTACATCCAGTTCTTCCTTGGTCATCTGTGTTTCCAGATTAGTTTTAAGATCCTGAATCTCCGTTGCTAATTCTTTCAGTATATCTGATAACTCCTCTATAATTAGTAGTATTAGGTCGAGCGAACATTTATTTAAAATTGAGTACCACTTGACCATGAATGGTTCATTGAATTTAAAAAGCATCGGCTTTAAGGCAATCCTGAGTCCTCGTGGAATCCGCTTCACCCGATGGTACTGAATGAGTGTGGAGGCGTGAAGCCTTTGATTTACCTCCTTTCTCAACGTGTATTGCAGTTGCTTAAGGGTTTTACTGGTTGATCCTGGGGCTGCTTGAAACGCCCTAGTTTCATTGATCAAAGAATATATACTTGCTGCTTGCTCATCTGTATATCCGTTTTTTCACACAGGAGCAGGAAGGAGATAGCCGGTTACAGTGGTTCGGAGGGAACACTCGGCCGAACTTCAAACGCAAGACGATTCGGGTTGTGTGAAGATATGGATTAAATATTGTTTTGACCGAGACGAAATCTCACCAAGAGTCAGTATTCCCGCTTGGAGGCGTGTCCCCTGACGAAGATGCTGAAGCATCGAAATGCATTGGGAGTCGTCGCAATATGCAATATAATCGTTGTGTGATATCTATATGAGTTTGGTGTGAGATAAAAGAAAATGAACTGTATTTGCAATGAATTCAAATTGTGAATATGTATGTAGATATGCTAAAATGACACATTTTTGAAAAATCACCAGTAAATGATTTATGAATTGGTACAAAGGTTTTTCGTCATTTCACTTATGTTATTTCCTTTTGTGCTTGGGATAAACACTGGTAGTAAAGGTACAATTGACGTAGTGATCACATTACCTTTTAAATGTTGAACAGAGTTGAAATACATGTGAATATAAGAAGAAAATGAAATAATTAATTGCACTTGTGCGAGGTCGAACAGTGCATTCCTGCACAAGACACAGTTGTGTCCGAGTGTCCTGTTTTTAAGTTTCACCAAATTGCTCAAAGCATGCATGATTGTGTCCATACCTTTTCCTAGTGGCATAATATATAAATGAAACATACAAATAGATGTATACATGTGTTTTATATATCTAGCATCTTCCGATGGATTACATGTAACAGAATACATGTATAAGTAGAGACATACCTCAGTCACAAGACTATGCAGACCTCAAAACTACATAGACTGCACTTCCCATTTTAAGCAGATACCAAATATTATGCAGTGTATTTCAAGAATAGCTTTCAACAGACTCAAACAAAGTAGCCTAATCACTAATTCCTCTGCCCACATGTCTTAAACCTCACTTTTGTGGTGCAATTTACCATTTTAATTCTACTCAGGGTATTGGGCCTACCCAAATATAAAGCAGCAATCCTTCACAAGCCTCTCTTGTAAGTCTCACCATATTCCTGAAAACACGCATGCATGTCTCTGTACCTTTTCCGAGTGACATCAAAAGTAAAAGAAACATACAAATAGACATATACCTGTGTTTTATACTTCTAGCATCTTCAGAAGCATAACACATATCAGAATACCCTTGTAAGTAGAGACATACCTCTCACACAACAGCATGCAGACCTTAAAACTGCACAGACTGCACTTCCCATTTTAAGCAGACACCTAAAATTATGTGGTGTTTTTCAAGTGTAACTTTCCACAGACTCATACAAAGTAGCATAGTCACTAATCCCTCTTCGTATATGTCATAAGCCTCACTTTCAAGCTGCATTTTTACCATTCTATAACTACTTACAGTGTTAGACCTAGCCAAATACACATCTCTGTTGTAAATCTTACTGTATTCCTGAAAGCATGTATTCATGTCTCTATACCTTTTGCTAGTGCCATCACATATAAAATAAACATACAAACATATATATCCCTGTTATATATATACATCTTCAAATGCATGAGATTTATGAGAATAAATATGAATGTAGAAACATACCTCAGTCACAAGACCATGCAGACCTTAAGACTTCACAGACTGCACTTCCCATTTGAAGCAGACAACTAAGGTTTTGTGACATATTTCAACTGTACCTTTCCACAGACTCATACAAAGTAGCCTAATCACTAACACCTCTACCAACATGTCTTAATCCTCAGTTTTGTGCTGCAGCTTCACCAGTCTAATACTTCTCAGGGTGTTGGGCATACCTAAATAAAAAGCAGCAACCCTTCACATGTGTCTGTTGTAAGTCTCACCATATTCCTGGAAGTGTGCATGCATGTGTCTGTACCTTTTGCTTGTGACACCCTATATAAAAGAAACATACAAATAGGCATATACATGTGTGTTATATGTCTGACATCTTCAAATGCATAACATGTATGAGGATACATTTGCAAGTCGATACATACCTCTGCCACAAGACCATGCAGACCTTAAAACTTCACACACCGCAATTCCCATTTAAATCAGACACCAAAAATGTTGCTATGTGTTTCAACTGTACCTTTCCACAGATTCATGCAAAGTAGCCTAATCACTAATCCCTCTGCCAACATGCTCTAAACCTCACTTTTGTGCTGCAGATTAACCATTCTACTACTACTCAGGGTATTGGATTAGCCAAATATAAAGCAGCAACCATTTGTATGTATCTGTTGTAAATCTCACCATATTCCTAAAAGCATGTACGCATGTCTCTGTACCTTTTGCTACTGACATCATACATAATATAAACATACAAATAGATGTATACCTGTACTTTATGTCTACATCTTCAAATGCATGAGATGTATGAGAATGCATGTGTAAGTACAAACATACGTCAGTCACAAGAATATGCAGACATTAAAACTTCACAGACTGCATTTCCCATTTTAAGCAGACACCAAACATTATGCAGTGTATTTCAAGTATAGTTGACTCATACAAAGTAGCCTAATCACTAATCCCTCTGCCAACATGTTTTAAACCTCACTTTTGAACAGCAGCTTTACCATTCCACTACTAGTCAGGTTGTAGGGCCTAGCCAAATACAAAGCAGCAACTGTTCACATGTCTCTGTTGTCTCACCATATTCCACCATATATAAAAGAAACTTACAAATAGATGTAGATATGTTTTATACATCTATCATCTTCAGATGCATAACACGTATGAGAACACATGTGCAAGTACACACATACCTCAATAACAAGCCCATGCACACCTTAAAACTTGAAAGAATGCACTTCAAATTTGAAACAGACACCTAAAATTATGCAGCATACTTCAACAGTACCTTTCACCAGACTCATACAAACTAACATAATCACTAATCCATCCACCAATTTAGACTTATTACTATGCACAAACTATTTCAATCATGATTTCAGCAAAATAAAGCAAAGCACAATTCACAGCTGTACATTTCCTAATATATTTGAAATATCGCACTTCTCAAATATTTACAACACTTTAAAAATAAAGCTTTTCAAATGTAAAAAGGTCACTACAAAGAGTGAAGCACTGCCACATAATATATAACGCAACTTACATATTTGTAATTCACCTTTAAAATAGTATTGCAGAATATGAAATATCAGAAACTTGTTAAAGATTTTTATTTGCACACATTAAATGTAATGCACCACTCAACAAGGTAAAACCAGTAATGGCAAACTTTCCCTCTCTTTCTGCTCACAAACAAATGTAAGTAACAAATCTAATTGCTTTCTACATCATTTCAAATTGTAATACACATTTCTATTTGACATTTAAACCCTTTGTAACTGTCTTCTAAAAGTGCCCAAACTGGTTCTGTAATTTTCTGGAGTCGCAACTCCACTGTGGTGCAGCACAGTAGCATTGCGATGGAGCCGCAAATCCATACAGGAGTTAAAAAATCTATTACTAATAATACTAGTATTCTTTTTTAAGAACACACAATTTTTAAACATAGTACTGATTTGGGAAATCTTACTTTATTAACATATCACTGTTAGACCTGGCATCTTTGGTGTTTTTCCCCCTATCTTTTTGCCCCTACCTCCTGTATTTTTGATGCTGTGCTGGATTTCGTTTTTGCTGGTTTATATGCTTTGGACACTCTGCCACTGCTGATCAGTGTCAGAGTGCAAGTGCTCCCTGTGTAAATTGTTATTGTGATTGGATATACATGATTGGCATATTTGTAGCGCCAAGAAGTCCCTAGTGAAGTGCACTGGGTGTGCCAGGGCTGGTGATGACAAATGCTACTAGTGGGCCTGCACAACTGATTGTGCCAACCACATGAGTAGCCCTAAATGGTGTCTCAGGCCTGCCACCGCAGTGCCTTTGTGCAGTCTGTGAACTGTCAAGTCCTCCTGGTCAGTGTCCCCACTGACCAGGCCTAACCCTTCCCTTTCTGTGCACATTGGTCACCCCTATGGAAGGCCCAAGGTACACCCTTGGACAGGGTGCAGTGTATGTGAAAGGTTGAGCATGTACTTGTGCAGGTGACATGCTCTGGTAGTAAATTACAGCCATTTTAGTTTTTCACTGCTGCAAGGCTATCTTGCTCCATAGGCTATCATAGGGGATGCGGCTACAGTTGACCCCGGCATATCTTCCCCGAGGAACAAGATAGGACATAAAAGTCTGGCATCACTGAACTCAGAATTTAATAACCCATCTTGTAGGAAAGGTTGTTTTTAAATCCTGTGTTTGAGAACAGCACTTTTAGAAAGTTGCTGTTCTCTTGTCTGACATTTCTGTGTACCTGGCCTGTTTGTGAATTGACTGTCTGGTTTGAGGGTGACAGGGGCTGGGGATTCCCCAGGAGGCTGGCTAAGTCAACCCTAGGCTGAAAGACTGCATTTGCAACTTGAGTGGTGGGAGGAGATAGCACCTGGGCCTGAATAGGTATTTACCTGCCTTCCACAATGCTGGCTCCACCTCCTGCTGGACGGCTGATGACCCTGCCCCTCACTCTGAAAGGAAAGGAGGGGCCAGGAAAACAAAGTGCTCAAGGAACACCCAGAACTGGTTCAGACCGGGCTCAGGGCCAACTTGCAAAAAGAGAACAAAGACTTTTAGGGGTATAAGTACAGGACCCCTGACAACAGAAAATTAGATCATCCTGGAATCAAGAAGGAACCTCTGCCAAGGAGAAAGCTGAAACTGAAGAAGGAAAACTGTCCTGCTGTTGCTCTGCTGGACTGACCTGCTGTTGCTTTGCTGCCAAGCAGAGGGGAAGGACTTTGCTTGATGCTGTGTCCCCTGTCTTGAAGGAATCTCCAAGGGCCTGAGAGAGAGCTGGCTCCCTGTTCTGAAGTCCCAGGAACAAAAGGATTTCACCCCCAGCTTTCCTGAACTCTACTGAGAGAGTTCTGTCCTTCCTGGAGTGCGTGGCCCATGTGTGGTGCCGCTAGAAGTTGTACATGTGTTGGGAAGCTAGAAACCAAGCTTGTAAAGACTTTCTGCAAGTTTTGACGCATCGCTCGCTTGCGGAGCGCATCCCCGACAGTGCGAGGAAATTCCCGCCGCTACGAAGGCCGAGATCGTCGCAGCGCCTATTGCCGCTGCCAGAGCTGTTGCATCCTTCATTTGTGGGACGCACCAGACCGGTGCGGGAAGACTACCATTGCTGCGAGTGTCGTTGCAGAGCCTGTGGTTGCTGGGTGAGATCACCACACCGCTTGCTTGCGGACCGCATCACGTCACTGCGGGTGTCATCGCAGAAGCCATCGCATAGAGGAGCTGCGAGAGAGAGATCACCGCTGGTCTGTGCACCGTCGCCCCGGAGATCGTCGCAACTCCAAAGATCATCGCATCGTACCTTTGCGAGAGAAAACGTCCTACGGAACCTACGCACCGGAATCCGTACAAGTCCACCTTCCTCCCCATACAGACCGGATTCGTCGCAACACACCCGCTACTGCAGCGGGGTTGTCGCATCGCCTCCCCAGGATCTCAGGAGCAACGCATCGCTTGTTTCCCACCGCACCAGCTTCTGCTTTGGAACCTTGTCGCATTTAAAAGGTACGGTTGCTAAACATGACGCAGCTGTGAACTTTTCACGCAACTGTGGATTATTTTATCGCATCCTTAAGAACTCTTTTGCAACCATATTCTTGAACTGTGTATGTTGGATTTTTGTCGTTTTGGTCTTGTGTAGTTTAGATTAAATACCTTTATTTTTCTAAACTGTTGTGGTCTCAGTTTGTGGTGTTTTCACTGTGTTACTGTGAGTGTTGGTACAAATACTTTACACATTGCTTTTGGATAAGCCTGACTGCTTGTGCCAAGCTACCAAGGGGGTGAGCAGAGGTTATCTAAAGAGTGTTTCCTCCCTAGTCTGACGAGAAGCAAGGGTCCCTATGTGGACAGTGGTACCTACCTCTGCCAAATGGAGACCCCCAGTTCTAACAATCACATATATAAATTACAATTTCATATTTTAAAACCACATTTAAGTTTCAACCCTTCCCCAATCTGCTTAATCCCATTTTCCATATTAACAGTTTCTGCAACATTCAACTGTGCTGGCAGGTCACAAGTTCACCATATTTTCAAGTATAGTATAGCTTCCGAATGGAAATAGCAGGTGTGGTTGACTTTTGTAAAATATTACCATATCGTATCTACTGTACCTTTCAAACAATTTTAATAACCAATAGGAAATGTGCTGCTTCAGGAAAGTGACATGCATCCTATTTTTGAGTGCACAATGTTAATGAACAGCCAATCACTTATCAGGTTTTTCAAAAACAGCATCTTCTCCACCATTTTAGATGCCTCTCATTCTACCAACTGACTACCTGAGCTACAGACATCTTTCCATTCCTTCCAGATAACCTTAAGCTGTGCGTCCACACTGACATATAGTTTTAACAAAGTCATAATGAAAACAAGAGCTCTTTTTTTGAGCCACCTTTTAACCCAACAGTGATGCTTATTTTTTTTAAACATACATTCTCTTTTTACATTTTTGGAGAATTCCTGAACCTGTTGCAAATCTGCAAAATAAACGCACAAATTCAATGTACTACAACACAATACACTTTTCAAGTTTAACTTAATTTTTTAAAATATTATTACTAACTCTATCAAATTTAATGTAATTATTAACTTCAATCTTACTAACTCTATAAAAAGCATCAAAAATGCAACACTACCTTCTAAATTACATACTATTAAATTATTTATTTAAGTTAGATTTTGGAATCCACCACGATTTTACAATGGGAGGCCGTGCTGAGAGCTGCGATGGGTAGTGACTCCTTTGACGAGAAAAGAATTATTATAATTTATGTCCCCCAGTTCCATTAGCTGATATCAGCCCTGGGACCCCATCCCTCAGGGCTTGACCATTTTTTGTAAAAAAGAAAAGGAGAGGGGCCAATTAGCGCTCCTCCCGGGCCATTTTTGGCCCCAGGACCCATCCACCGGGACCTGCCCAGCCTTTTTTTATAGACAATTTTAGAGGGGGCAGTCCTCATGCCAATTTTAGCCTTGTGGACCCCATGCCCAGCCTTATCTTTTAAAAATAACAATAATTAAAAACAGGAGGGGGCCCTCGGAACCTGGCCTCATGTTAGGGACTGCGGGGGGAGCCCTAATGCCCCCTGCCACCTCCTTGCCTCCTGCGGAAGCCGCCATTACTTTTGGACAAAGGGAGCTGCTAACTTGCAGCTTCCCTTTCCCAAAAGCAATTCTGCTATGCTTCACGGAAGCGAGAGCGGGTTTTCAGCTCCCGCTTCCATGAAGCAAAGCAGTGGTTGCTATGGCAGGGCGGGAGCAGTGCTCCAGTCCTGCCATAGCAATCTGCATGGTCCCCGGGCAGGCACCCTGGGACATTGCTGGAGCTGGCCCTGGGGGGGTGGGGGTCACCAGGGTCAAATAGGGCTCCAGGAGGGGGGCAGCGCGGGCCCCCTCCCGCCAAGTTCAAGCCCCAGGGAGGAGGTGGCCACCAGGGGTCTGCAATGGATCCCCACTCTTAATCTATGTATTCCTCAGGGAGGTGGTGGTCCCCGGGGTAGTGTGGGGGGGGGCAGGAGCCTTCCAACATATTTTAAGGAAAAAGTACATTATTACTGAAGCCCCAGGGAGGTGGCAGTCCCGGAGGCTGCCGAGGCCCCCGCATGCCCCCGCTACATAATTATGTATTGCCCACGGGACCTCGCCCACCCAGGAGCTTAAAAGAAACGAGGCGCGAAAGCACATGCTTTGTTTTTTTAAATTTTTTTAGGCAAAAATCTTGGTGATTTGTTTTTTAAAAAAAATGCTTTTTTGGGCCCTGGTGGTCCCTGTGCGACCCCTTGACCTGGCCTAGGGTGTCAGGGTGTTTCTACCCTCCCCCTTTTCTTGTTTTTAATGTTTTTTCACCTTTTTTCTTGTGACTCAGTTGAATTGAGTCACAAGATGGCTGCCAACACTTCCTGGTTTGAAGTATTGACAGCCAATCAGAATCAAGCTCGTGCTCAGGAAGGTTCACCGAACCACCTCAGTCACCTTATTTTTTTATGTATAATATTCTCAGGAACTAGTGAACGGATTTAAACCATTTGAAAAAAAGGTTGCTTTCTGAACCAAGACCTACCTTTTTGCAAATTTGGTGTAATTCCGTTCAGCAGTTCGGATTGTAGCCTAATCTAAAGTTTCCTATGGAAATTAACATGGGTAAAAAGTGTTGTGGGACCCCCCTTTTTTCTCTTCTCCCTATTGACGAATCACCCTGAAACTTTCAAGACAGGAGCTGACCAGAGTTGGCCAATAGTTTCCAAAATTTCACGAAGATTCTTCATAAAGGCGCCAAAGATATTGGCAAAAGAAAAAACGCTTTTTGAATAGAAACAAGGTCCTAACTATAGCTACCTAGTGGCGACCACAATTATATTGGTATATTTAAAAACCTCTGTACAAATATTATATAAGTTACAATTACTATTTTTTAAATAGTTTTATTTGATGATGTGCATAAAAACATACACACTTTTATATATACTTGTGATTGTTTCCATTATTAAATATTTATGTATCTTTTTAAATATTAATTAAACATATTTAATCTACATTATATTGTTACTCAAACTTATCCCAGAGTAGCTTAGGAAAACCATCCTGCAGGCTTTGATAGTCTCCTGTCTAGACTATGGGAACTCTACTTGGGCTCACCTAAGTATGTGATCAAGAGGCTCCAGACGGTGCAGAACACGGCGGCTAGGCCCCTGCTCAAACTCCATAGGCACACATCTGCAAGAGAATCCCTGAAAATACTTCACTTGCTACCAATCATGGCAAGAGTAACATTCAAATCACTTTGATTTCCCACAGGGCAGTAAATAATAAAGGCCCAAAAAAACTCAGACATCTGATCTCTGCATATGCCCCCATCAGGCCACTAAGGTCCTCTCCCTCACACCTCCTCAGTGCCACCAGAATTAAGAAATCCAAATGGGGAGGCAGATCCTTCTCGCACCTGATCACAAAACTGTGGAATGAGCTATCTCTGGACCTAAGAGGGCTGCATAGTGAACTGGCATTTAGGCAAAGGTTGAAGACCTGGCTTTTCCCGTTAAACCATTAATGGGTCTGTCTCTAAACACAGCTCTCATCGTCAGCGCAGGGAAGCCTCTGGGTAGCCATGCGCTATATAAATCTCTTATCATATCATATCATATGATAAAATACCTACGTTTACAAATACATGTATAGTAAAAAGCGATAGATTTTTTATATGCCTTTAGATATTAGTGTAAAACGATATTTTTGTACTTACCATTATATGAATAGAAAAACGATATTTTTGCGATCAATATTTTTCACACAATAGTCTGGTATCACAATATTTATTGTTTTGATATTGTGCCAGTGATCCATTATTCTAACCTCACCAATTAATCATCAAAAGTCCCAGTAGTTTTGTTGTATACATGGAACATAGTATTTGTATTAGCACTTTATTTAGCTTACCATTATTTGAGTGGCTGACAGATCATGCTCATGATACCGTAAACCTTGCTTTTTGTGAATGAGGACTGTTTGTTTCATTATTAGATTTAAATAATGCATCCTGACCCTTGTTTTTATTAAAAATATGTAATGATTTATTGTATGTTTTATGGAATGGAATATCCGAAATAAACATTACTTAACTTCCAGTAAAAAATATTATGCTTTGCCAAACCTTAAATCTTTCCTCACTTCAGATGTGAGCTTTACAGTGTACTCATATAAAAAGTCAGAAATCAACGGAGAAATAAAACATTTCAACTTTTCAACACCAGGCACAAAGAGCGTTATTTTTTTAATGCAAAGCCCTGTCTATAAATGTTAGCAGATAGGGCTTTGCATCATAAACCATAGGTGGTTGCATGGGGATCCCTAAGTACCACCCATGTTAAGCCCCTTAGTCGCAAAGCAGGACTTGCACTGTTTTGCATTACTGTAGGACTACTTTCCAGTGAGAGTAAAGATTTGATCTGGACATTAATTCCCAAATAAACATTTTGCGCTGGTTTGTGTCACTTTTGTGATGCAATACTGATGCAAAATGCTAGTAAAGTTGCCCCTTGTCTTTGGGTGGCACTGACACCAATTGTGAGATTCTAAATTTTGTACCTGTAGCATACACCACAGCAAACATAATTACACTGTCCTGCTAAATAGAGCACACCTTGTGATTGGCACATTTAAATATGATTTTAAGATTCTTTATGGACTTTTCCACAAATGGAGACTCCGTAATCAGGGTGGTTAACTCCATACACATATCTTCACAGGTTGTCAATTACACAGCAATCCAGCTGCGGACTGCACTATCCCTCTTCCCATTCACTTTTCAATCCCCAAAGGACTCTGTTTGGCCCACCACTGGACTACCATGTAATGTGGACTTGGCATGGCCATGTACAGCTAAGCTCTGGCATTCACCAGATTGTGAATAAAACATTCGAAATCACAGAGATGTGTCATGTCTATGTTCACTAAAGTATGAAAGTATGGATGGATGTAGCGACATTACTTGCACAAGAAGGTACACCCTGGTAAATGACATAAATGCACATTTATTTACCCTGAGCCACATGGCCAATTAGATGACTGTGAAGGTGTGAACTAGCTGTGGCCTCATTGCGCATGAACAACAATCTCGCAACCCCCCAACAAAATCACACGTCCATGTATTAAATAAGACTGTGTGTAGAAATGACAAAATCGGTAGCAGGCCAGAAGTGGTGTCCTCCATCACATGTGACAACTGAACGTTACTAGGCATACCTATTCACACACATCTGTGTGGACACCGTCTGTTTTGATGTATACCATTGCTCGATATGGCCAGCGGTTGAACACCAAACTCACATTGCTAAAGGCATGTAAGTGCACAGGTCTGCCAGCAACTATCCCAAACACAATGTCTGGCTCACAGAGGTGGCACTGTCAAAAGGTACTCACCCCCATTGTACATGCATCAGTCAGTCCCTCCCTGTGTACGGACAATGCTCATTGAGACACACGATTTGTCAATCTAATCAACACTCATCACAGTTGGACATTATTGAAGTTGCGTAGACTTTAATAGCATGTGCGTGTCAGTACAGAAAAGACAACGGCCACAACATGCAGGGAAATGCTTAAGACACTTACATGCAGCATGGGAACATGTTGAGGTGCAACAAATGGGAAAGCTAAAATGTACTCAAATCATTATGGATGGTAACAGTCTCAGCCCACCTTGCCTTGCTGGCCGAGTGATGTGATGTTTGGCGTCTGCTCATTGCCCCGTGTCAGGGGACACGACTCACATTTCATTGGATCTGCATAGTGCGGTACCACCAGACTGCACCGACTGTCTGCTCTGCTGACAGTGTGCAGGTGAAAGGGTCCGACAGGGTCACATGTTGTGCTACATTGCCATGTGTGTACTCTCCCCCCAGCAGTATGTCCGAATTGGGAATGTTGCCAAACGACGCTGTGCTGCTCCGCCCATGGAACAAAATCACTTAATACACAGGTGTGTGTACACACACGCATAGTTCCACGCACATGCATTTTGAGTCCAGATGAAGGCAGGCATGTCCACTGTTCTGGAGGTATATGTGAGCGTTCCCCAAGATGCAACAAGGTGTTGGGACCTGTGCCGGAGGTGACAATGCAATGTGGCTGCAGAAACGTAGTTACTAATCCATTAATGCGAGTGCAGCTACATGGGCAATCTGTTCCAAGAGTAGGTTGTTATCGAGTTCAAGGAACACCAGGGAGAGCCAATCCATTAACTGGTCCGGGCAGATGTGCTCAGGCTATGACGTTTCACCAATCCACAGCACAGACTAATAGGGGAGCGCCTAGATGTGGTCACTGCACCCGAGGAGTTGTGCAATCTCCCATGCACAACTGCCAGCACATACGCCAAAGATCAGTGCATCCCATGCAGGGGTATCACGGTGAAACTCCTGTTCGTGGGCCAAAAGGGGATGCACTGTCAGGTCATAATCCAATTTGGCTACCGTTGTGTTGGATAGGCAGACCTCCATGGGCCACTCGAATATGCATGATAGTCAGGGGAACCAGGGCTGGATGCAGGTGACGTAGGCAAGATGGAAACTCAGACGGAAACAGATTTGCATCACTGCCATTGGCAGTGATCACAACAGATGCAGCATTCATGCATGGTACAGTTCCACATGACAGGGGTTGTGCATGTGCCGGGAAAACCTGCCATTGTGTTTGTTGGTCTCGTAGCAACAGCAATCCTCAGACCGGCGGCAGTTTGGTGGACGATATGCCACAGCTCTGGGCAATGAGTCATCTGTGTGTGCAATGTTTGGACATATGGTTGTTTTTAACCAATGTGTCAAGGCATCCCTTGCAGGTGTAGATCGTGCAGGGACAAGTGTGTGTGGGGTGTGGACACATTGGTCTTTCATTAGCGCAGTTCGTGGTGTGGGAGTCGTCGGAGGCTGGTATGGTATCTCATGCAGGGTGTGTTAGCCACATTCGGGACCAAGGTCAGAGGTTAGGTTGTCCTTCGACCTTGTGTATAGAGACAAAGGAGCTTTCATACCAAATTTTACTCTGACTACTGCTTACATTTCCTAAATGTGATGTGGCCTTCGCGCTGACTTTGATGTCAGGCCTGTGATTTGGGGTGCACCAATTGCCAAACACACGCAGCAGGTGCCATGTTTGAATGAGCGAAGGGCCCGATTGGCCTTGCGCTCCTTGTTCAGTCTCTCTCTTTCTCTCTCTCTCTCTCTTTCTCTCTCTCACTGTCCTTTGATGAGTGCCTGACACACCGTTTTATCTTCGATATTGTGTTGCAGGCTGTGACTCACAGATTGTCCAGGGATGCCCCTCCATGACTCTTCAAAATAGTTGTTTGGAGACAGATTTGAATGTGATATTTTGGACTTTTGATGGTGAATGAATAAATTACATTTTCTGTACTCACATGTATGTTGATTGTTGTATAGGTACAACATAAGGCGAATGTTTTTCTTCATGATTTTGTAACATTGATGTGCAATAGTTTGGTCTGGGGAAAGTGGGTGGTGCCCAGGGTAGGTCCCAGGGGGGGTGGGGGGTGGTCCAGGGGGTCGTGGCGGTGGGTGTTGTGGCCCTCTTGGGTGTCCGGCCATGATCAGTGGCTCCATAGCATCTGTTGCCCTTCAGGTGTGGTTCTGGCCTGGGCTCCCTTTTCTGGTACAGGCTGTCATCCAACTTTACACCAGGTTAGAGCAGGTGTTTATTTCCTGCTGCTAATGCGCCTTATCACATGTTTTGTGATCTTATCGCTGATCTGGCTAGTTGTTGAGAATGTTGCGGAGTGGTGGTGTCGCTGCTTTTGGCACGGGAACGCCTACTCTGAATCTCATTAGCGATAGTTGCTGGGGTCATCTGTGGCAATGTTTTTTGCGGCTGCTATCATGGATAAACTGGTGATATGGGCTGTTAACACCAACTTGTGTATGGGGAGAGAAATGTATCACGACTTTGACTGCGATAAAGTGCTGATAACTCGGCGATAGTTCCTTGAGAATATGCCCCCTAATATGTTACCAAATGATTTTTTGTGCACCCGTTACACAATGAAAATACATTTCAAAGTACAGCTCAGTAATTGGCTCTGTGTATATTGCTTTAAAAAATGTGCTTTAGTTACGAGAAGTTACAGGTGAAACATTTTTCAAATCAACTTCAATATATTTTTATTTCAACTGTTACTTTCTGTAGGAAAACCTTGAAGGATCTACACAAATTACCACTTGCTGAATTCAAAATTATGTAGACTTTTCAGAAATGTATAGTTTTTGGAATCCATTATTGGTTTCACAGCCATTCCTACCACTAACTGGAAGGAGGAGGACAGCACAAAAAATCGGAAAAGTAGGCTATGTCCCAACAAAATGCTAAAACTGTGTAGAAAATGTTGGTTTTCTGACAAAAGTCTGCCTTTTCTTGAAACCTGGGAAGATGGTGATTTTATTATAGTAACCCCTCACTGATATCATTTGTAGGGAAACAAATCAGATGCTTTCTCCTGCAGCATATTTTCACATTTTTGCGTCAACCAAAAATTAAATGATGCTGTATTTTGGCAAATTTCTTAGTCCACTCTAGGGAAATCCACTAACCCTGGGTACCTTTAGAATCCTCATGACGTTGAAAAAATGTTATGGGGCCTAAGCATGAAGTTCTCATGACATTGGAAAAATGTTATGGGGCCTAAGCATGAACTACCGCAAATAGCCAACCAAAGGTTTAGCATGGGGGGGTGGGAAGGGGGGGGGGGCTAGGAGTGCAGTGGTTAAGAAGTTGCTGGACTTCCAGTGTTTTATTCTTGGTAGGTACTCACATAACTGACCTACTGAATTGTAAGACTAATAGTAAAATGTAAGCAACAACTGCATATTATCAACATTTGCTAGTGCTACAAACCCACATGAGCATATCAGGTTGCATAGGTGCTGGATCTAAATATTGAACAAGATGGGTGATAATCCTGAGCCTTGCAGAGCCACGCCTGGCAGGGCCACACGTGGCAGTAAGAATAGCTGGAAGGTTAAAGAGGAGCCCTATAAATAGAGTTTAAATAGTGCCATATCTCCAGTTCCTTTAGCCAAATTTGATAATTTTGCTGTTGTTTTGCTCATTAAAGGTTTCTCTGATTTTCTAAACTCATATTTTTATGTATTGTTTCTTGGTTTTAAAATTGTTGTTATTATTTGAACATAGCATGCATTTCTCTACAACAGCTATGAGTGCTTAAGAAGAATTTCACTTATAAATGTTCTTAGGCATAAGCAAGGTGTTATTATTTAGTTCGTAAATGTTCCTACTTCCCACAATAATATCTTACTTTCTGACAGTCATGAATGTTATTATCGATCCATCTGAAAGAGCTTATACCCGCTTTAGAGATTTGAGAATGGTGCACTGTCAAAGTGTTTGTCTTTGTCATTAATGTTGTGTTTGTGCTTGTAAATTCCCTCTTTTGCTTGTTTAACCCATTGCCCGCGGCTGGAATTCCGCTCCTGTGCGGCACATTCCGATCGCGGGCGTGGTCAGGACGGCCCCCAGCCGTCATCAGCACACAAGCACTGTGTGCCATGACAGCTGGGGGGCGTCATCAGCATGGAAGGGGTTAAGGTGCTGCACCGGGTTTAGATAATTTCATAGCTTATAATGTCAGCGATGTCAATCTTTGCCATGTCTGATGGAAATAGTTTTTCATTAGATTCACAGGCCCAGATGTATCAAGTGCTTCAGTTGCCTCTGCATTATACAAGGTGATGCAAGTCAATGAAAGCCCTTAAGTAAGGTTTACCATGCTACGCAGAGCCACATTGTGTGGCTCTGTGTGGCTTAGTAAATCTGGAGTAATGCACGGTAGAGCAAGCCTTTATTTTTCGATACTCTGCATAGGCAAGGCATTCCATGGCCGGAGCGGGGGTGTTCCTACACAACCACCCATGGTTTTGGGTGCATTTCCGGGTTTACTAAGACTAGTAAACCTGGGAATGTGTCAGAATGCTACACCTTCCCAGGTGAGGTGTAACAAGGAGAAATATGTTTTTTTCTCCTCATTATTTAATGTTTTTCTGCAGCACATGTAGAAAGAAGTAAATGCCCTCTGTGGAGGTGTTCCTTTCTGCTAAGAAAATATACTGCCTGTAACGCTGGCACCTTTGGCGCAAGGGGGCCTGTATTAGGCCTTATAGGCCACTAGTGGGCCAGCTCACAGATAGAGCAGGAATGCGCCATATTTTAGTAATTATGGTGCATTCTGCTCTTTCCATTTGACACAGTGCAGCAAGTTGTCTTGTGTTACGGTGCATCAAATGTTAGTATATCTGGGCCACAATGAGGTTATGGTGTCAGTTCTTAGATTCACCATTGTTAATTCCAGATTTATGCTAAAATTGCTTATGCTGTCAAAATCCAGACTTTATTCACCATATTGACACTTAATTGCTTTTCCCCACAAATAATCTTAGTCTTCTCTACCAGCACCAAAATAGATGTGATTATTACCCTTAACAAACATTTAACATAAAACACTTATGAGCCTGCAGTAATGTGACATTAAAAAAAAACTAACGTCATGACTCTGTTATGTACAGTAACATATTTTTCATAAGGGTCTAATGATTGCATACATCTCTTTGTTTCTTATTATTTTTGCTTTTTTTTAACATGTATATAATACTGGCGAGTCTCTCATTAAATGGAGTTTAGTATTGGGGCAACAACATAAAGAATTAGGTCACAACAGAATCTTTGCACAGGCCATGCTTGCGTAGATTTGCCTTCGGGGTTGAGTGCTTGGAGCGCGGCGATATCGGTGGGGTCCCGGAGATCCAGGGTTCTTGTCGATGGCCGCAGTCGGGTCACGGACGAGAGCAGATGGGCTTGCCTTAGGTGCCCCTTTGGCGCACCCGTTGTGCACCCACTACGCGCTACCATTAACTAGGGGAGGGACGTGCAGCTGGGAGGCGGGAGCCCGGCATCAGGGGGAAGGGTCATGGGGCAGAGGCGGAAACGACGGGAAGGAGAATGAGAATGCAAAGGACAAAATCACAAGAGGGTAATAACGAGTAACAGTGCCACAAAATAAATTCACAACAAGTGGGGGAAAAATAAAACAGTGCTACAATGGTAAAAATACAGCAAGGGAGGTGATGAAAGAAACAGTGCTACAATGATGAATTACAGCGAGGGGAATGACGAAACAACAGTGTTACAATAAGTGATCACGCAAGGGGGGCAGTGCAATACTAGTGCCTGCACGGTGGACATGAGGTGCACAGCGGTCTCAAACCCTGCACAGATGGGTCTTCTGGTGTCAGCAACGGACCAGAGCACAGCAGAGCTGCAGGGGAGAGTGCAGGCCTCGGACCGAGGTCAGAGGTCTTACATGGCAAACAAACAGCTGCAGGTGACAATGAAGTGAGATTCAACTACTACCTGGTCAGAGCACACTGATAGATCTGTGGGTGGTGTAATAACTACATACGGCCACCTACATGTGTATCTTCCACAACTTAGGTGTAATTTGTGATCGTATTTACACTGTCTTACCGGAAAGTTAAATAACTAAGGTCCAGATGCATGAAGCTAAAAACCGCTCGCAAAGGGGCAGATTCTCAGAATCTGCGAATCTGCCCTTTTACGTCCAGTATTTTTGCATTTTGGATCCATCATCCCAAATGCAAAAATCGCAAATTAAGAAATCGCAAAATTGCGATTACTTGCATTTAAGGAATCTCAAATTGAGATTCCTTAAATGCAATGCATTAAAGTTTAAAAAACTAGCGATTTCGCTAACAGGGCTCGCAAATTACCATGAAGTTGAACTTCATGGTAATTTGTAACCCTGGGCGAAGAACTACGCTCCGTTTGCGGAGTTTGCGGAGTTTTGGCAACTCCGCGTTCCGCGGAGTTCGCGTAGCTGCCGATAACTCCGCTATCCGGTGCGGAGCGTAGTTGTCGCGCGCTAAATAACATTGTCGCGCGCTAAATAACATTATCGCGTGCGCGGCAATGGCTTACCTTGGTTCTGCGTTCGCTTTTTCCCGGTCGCGTCTGCCACCATGTTTGTAAACCCTCCCGTGCGACTGTGCGAACGCGATAACGTCATTGGAAGCGCGATAAAGCCATAAGGACGCGCGAACGAGAAGATGAGTTCCCGAACATGTCTTGCACAACGCGACCACGTTAATTGACCCGGAACAGGAAATAAGGGAACGCAAGCAGGCGGGACAAACCTCTGGGGTAATTTAGCGCGCTAGCCATCCCGAGCATGCAGGCAACGCCCCGAACACGCGCACCGCGCTCCCGAAGACGAAAAACGGCGCGCGAACGGGCCCAGCAAGCAACTCCGCATGGTTGCGGAGCTACGCGTAGTTCGCGGAGTGCAACTACGTCTTCGCGTAGCTCCGCGGAGTCCGACTCCGCGAACTACGCCCAGGGTTAGTAATTTGCAAAAACTTTGAAAAATGCACTAAAGTGCATTTTTCAAACTTTCATGTTGCGCACACACATGCCCTAAGGACATGTGTGTGTGCAAAATATGTGCACAGATCAATTTCAGGGGTGCAACAGGGTGTCCTTTGGACACCCCTGCACCCTTGAAATCGCATTCTCAATTTGCGATTCGCTAATTGTGATTCGCAAATTGAGAATGTCTTCCCATTCATTCCTATGGGCCTCTAGGCCCATAGGAATGAATGGGGAGGTATTCCTTAATTGCGAATCGCAATTTGCAATTCGCAATTTAGGAATTTTAAGAAATCACAATTTTTTAAGCGATTTCTTCATGCATAGCATTTTGTTATTCCTTATTAGCGAATCCTTATTTTTCGCTAATAAGGAATCGCAAAATGGATGCTTGACGCATCTAGGGGTTAATTAGGTGAAAGCAATTTTAAAGTACATTGTTAAAGAGAGAGCACAAGCATTGTTGCACTGAATGGCATGGTCTCAGCGAATAGAGTTATAACACTTGTAAAAACAGAGTATATAGAAAAGACAATAACGCTGGGGTGCATACAGAAAGGGCCTATTTCCTTTAAGTGGGATGTATCCCAATGTCTGGCATAGGTTTTCTACTGGTTTTGCATGCACTGAATGTGTGCCGTACAGTGCAACACACAAGCAATGTGTGAAATGTGTGAAGAAATAAATATATATTGCCAACTTTTTGCCTGCCTCAGGCAGCTGTGATTTTTTTAAGCATAGGCCTTTCTGATCACTTTAGTAGGTAGGACTTTGTGTCAAATAATATGGGTGCCTGCGATTGAATGACCAGGTACCACCCATGTAATGTCCCTTGATGCACAGTTGGGCAAAGTAGCACAGAGCACTATTTACAGTAAAACAGTATTTTTTTCCAGTGTAAAAAAAAGTAGTTGCTAGGAAGTAAATACCCATTCATGACTTTGCACCCCTTTATGTCACTTGGGACCACTGCTTGCTCTTAAAAAAATATTTTTTTCAGTTATCAAAGGGGAATGGTTTCCATTGGGACCTTCGAGGATTCGGTAAAGTATTAATGTTTGACACTTACCAGCCATATTCGGTATTTGGAAGGGACACCCAAAACACACCCATTCTAAATACCGAATCGCAAATACAAATTGCAATTCGGTAACGTCTTACCGAATCACAATTTTTGCTTTGAACATATGTAAAAGCATTTTTGTGGTCAGGTCGGGCTGTGGCCAACCCCAAAAATGATTGGTGCATATGGCCCCAACCTAGTAATACATAGCTCGGTTCTCAAAATACCAATGGATTCATTAGAAGTTGCAAATTGCAACTACTTCTAACAAATTCAATTTTGTACATTCAATTTAATTTTGCGAACCGTTATTTGTCGCAACTTACGATTCCTTAAATTGATTTTTTGCACATGAGGGCCCAGGTGTTTACGCGATCCACAACATGATAGCACTGTTACAGACTTAACAGTAAGGTGATACAAAAGTGGTTGCCGGGGCTTTTCGTATGCATATTTCGTGAAATTCACTTCCTGTTTCTGAAAGCCTCCCTAACCTGTTTTTGCTTCACCTTTCCTGTTTTACACATGCGGTCTTTGGGGCTGTCGTGAACTCATGGCATATGCAGAGCTCTATGCTAGAGGGGCTGACTAACCAAAAGGAGAAAAACAAAATGGGAAAGCTGGCACTTCTAACCGAGAAACATAATTTTTACGTTTTCAAGTTCATTCACAAATTAACAAATAAATTGCGACAAAAGAATCCATTTTATTGAAAGCAGTTCTCATGACAACAAAAAGAAACTAAGCATTTCAAAAATTCAGTTATTTTTATGTATAGTTCAACCAACTTGTTATGTGAAAAATCATAACGTCTCATACATTTGTTTCATCCAGTCAAAACTAAAATAGATAGTAAACATACACTAAAGTCAACAGACAAAACCACTTTCACCCGTTATGAAAGTGCCATCATTCTTTAAACATGTATGCAATGTCTGACACTACAATTGCTTATGTACTTATCGGTACATCAGTGCATTTCGTGACTTGTGGCACTTTTTGAGGAGAATTCAAGTAAACAAATCAAAGCCAGAAATACGAACCAGTCTGAAAGTTAAAAATATGTTTGTGCAATGGCCAGAAAGCATTTTTGTAAAGCACGAATTGCAGAAACTACCTATTTCTAAAATGAACTGGATTCTAAGGTCACAGGTAAAAATCTACTTTGGGCATTTGGGTTAGAAACTAAGTACTCACTTTTTTCAAAATGAACATATGAGGATTTGACCAATCTTAAGAAAAGCCGATTTCTACACAAAACAATTTATGTTGTGCAGACTGCTGCATCATTATCATTCGCATGATATGGGCTATTTTTGCAAAGTTACACATAGGGTCTCATTCAATACGAGTTAACAGTACGTTTCTGATCTGCAGTCAGGGTGGAGAGCTCCGCACATAAAAAGATAGACCAGTCCTATCGTTGTCATATCTCTGTTTTCCAACATGTAATACATTAGAATGCATAGATGGAAATATGGATGCTTTGGTTTTGAGGAGGGGGTGTGGGGCCCCTCTCTCTGAGCATCCAAAGGTCCCTGGGAGCCCCATCTCCCAGGGTCAATTTTGTATGATAATGGGGCATGGTACCCCCTCTCCTTGAACATCGGAAGGGCCCCAGTGACCCCCATCCCCAGGGCCAGTTGGCAGCAGTGACCCGGGGACCCCATCCTCTGGGACACTGCAGTTCCCTGTGAAGTGAACTTTAACTACCTGCTTGCAGGAGCAGGTAAAAGGGGAGAGAATGTACCCTTACGGCTAGAGCGGTAGAGGATGTGTTAGAAACGGGACCCTGGCCGGCCAAGACTCGCGTCGAGGTCAGTCAGGGATCACCATTTCTAAAGTCAGGGCAGGGGAGTCACACACTAAGGCAACCCCCACTCGCCCTCTAGGTAGCGTGGCGCGAGCAGTCTAGGCTAAACTTGGAGGCGGTATGAGTTAAGTATTTGCGCACGCACCCCAGCAACAACACCCAAGGCCCACCACAAAGAAAGACTCTACACAAGGATATATATCAAAAATAGCCTTTGTATTTATAGAGAACAAAACACATTAGATAACACACGCAAACTGTACAATGTGCCAGAGGCACGGGCAGAATTTACAAGGGGAATTATGTACAGGACAGGGCCACATGGACCACTGTCAGGGGTAGGCCCTTGTTAGAAAATAATACTGGTAGATATACACTTATGTCGTAAACATAGAATGAGTAGCACCAAAATTATAAATGCAACACACATCCAGTAAACACTGGAACAGTAAGGACCTCCTATGCAACCCTAACACACTGTAGGTAAATCACGCAGGTAACCAGGACCTAAGGAAGGAATACCAACACCTAAGCAATTCACTCTTAGCAAAGGGAAGGAAACCTAAACATAAAATGCAACATCAACAATCCTCTCTGCAGGTCACATTTAGCAAAAGGAGATAACCATAAGAATACCTAATCAGGTCACTTTTAGAAAAGGTAAGCGGAATCAACATTTCACTATGCAGGTCACATTTAGCACAGTGGATAAACATGAAATACCTAATCAGGTCACTTTTAGAAAAGGTAAGCGGAATCAACAATCCCCTATGCAGGTTACTTTTAGCAAAGAGGTGCAGGTTAGAACACATGCGCAAGAATTACATAACAAGAAATTACAATGCGCGGGGTGCACAAAGCACAACCCTCAAAAATGTCCCTCAGGCCAACTGGCCTCGAAAGGGGCGGAATGCCCTGAGTCTCAGTGTCAGGGGGGCTGCGCAGGCAGCACAGCACACAAACCTAAACGTGACAACTGTCCACTAAGTGCTGGACAGTTGTTAAACACAGATGCACAACGTTGGAGCCAGGAGGGCTCAAGAACAAGGTGGGGAGACACAGTGTGGGAGCCTCGGGGCTACAACCAACTGACTGCCTGTGTCCCCCTAGAGCCTCTCAGGGCTCGCTGAAGAAATGTGCAATGTAGAGCTCAGCGCTCTAAATCAATAAAATGCCCCCTCGAGCCTCGGGGCTCGTAACTACAGGTAGGGCAAGGAGCCTCGCCGGGCTCGGCAACAACTGTGGCCTCTGGAGCCTCTCGGGGCTTACAAAGGACCAATGGGGGCGTTGGAGTCCCTCACGGGGGACTCAACCTCCACGAAAAATGCCCCCTGAAGCCCTCAGGCTTCCTAAAGCAATGCGCGCAAGATCGCACTACGGGGGAGGGGCGGACACCGACAACGTGTCCCGCGGCCCCTCTCCCTCCTCGGCACTCACCGGCAGTCTCAGGGCGGGCGAGGCTCTTCTCGTCCCGGGGCTCCTCTCTCCACTCGGGGAGCCTCGGGGACACGACCGGCTGCCTCCCTCGTCTCCCGCCTGGCTTTGTCTCCTCCACACGCCGCCTGACTTCCGCCGGGGCCGCCAATGGCAGCGCGGCCCTGGGGGTCAGGAGGCGGGACTTCCGGGTCGCTGCAGGCAGCGCGGCGGCCCGGCAAGCTTCCAGTGCGCCCGGGCTGCGGCGGTGATGTCCTGGGCAATGCCGGGTGGCACCGGCTCGAAAATAAATACAGACCACGGGGCAAGGCCGGGTGGCACCGGCCTCGAATTAAAATAAAGCGAGGTGGCACTCGCTAGGCCCAAAAATCGGCAAAGTCGACTCCAATGCCGGGTGGGCACCGGCCATGCAATAAAAGCGCTCTCAAGCGCCAAGAGAAGGGCGCCCAGCGCTACCGGGAAAATAAAGCGCGCCCAGCGCTATAAATCAGAATAAGAGCGCTCCCATGCACTCTAAGTAAAAAGCAAAAGCTCCAGCAGGGACTGGAGGCAGGCAGAGGGGCAAGGCAGGGCCAGAGCCAGCACACTGGGTCTCCAGGCAGGGAGACAGCCCAAGTGGCGGTCCTCTTGGCCCCAGCAGCAGCAGAGCCCCCTCTGGCAGGATCCTAGGCAGAACCAAGAACAGGACAAATTGCATGGGGACACAGCCCCTTTTTATACAGTAAAACCCCTTTGTCTCAAGGGTGCAGGGTGGGGGGAAAACCAGTCGCAGCTGGTTCTGAAGTACTCTGTTTACCTCAACCACCCTCTCTATTCACTGGCAGGGCTAGGGCCATCAGTCGCACTACAGGGGGTGGAGCCAGCATTGTCTGGGGAAAGTCCAGGCCCATCAGGGACCAGGGGCACTCCTCCCAAGCCATCAAGCATGCTGATCTCACACTCACCACCGGGCAGACCCATCCAGCCTTCCTGGAGCCAGGCTCACCAGCCAGCTCCAGCCAATCACACTGCAGGCATATTTTACTGTAATATGCTAAGTCCCAGAAATGGTATTTCTACACATGCCACACTCACGCAACATACATCATTGCAAAGCATTCATTCCCACGAACACGCACATACCAAACTCGAGCATGCACTCCCCACACATCAGGAATTACTAGGGACACAGACATTCCCCATGCATCCCTATGGGAGAGCAGGCCAGCCTCACTACATGCACGCACTTTACTCTGGGACACAGAGAAAAAGTGCGCACAGACCAGAAAATCATCCACGCATATCACAAATTAAAAGCAAAAAGATTAGGGGTGAACCTGCCTTAAGGGCCAAGTCCAACACAACCCCCTACCAGCCAAAACGCAGGGCAGACCAATCACCACCGTGATGGACTTACCTGCTTGGGACGATAAAACACGGACGCGGGCCCGCAACTGCAGGGACACCCTCCTGTTTTACGCCACTGTGAACCCCTGGGGTTCTTTCTAAAGCTACTGTAGGGACACACTGGATTACCCCACTGGTACTCTCCAGCTGCCCTCGGCGAGGACCAGGCCCTAGGCCATCCAGGTACCACTGGTTCCTGCCAACTCACCAAGTGGGGGGTAGTAACCCCTGGCACATAACAGCCATGCTCCACTCTTCCTGTCTGCAAGACAGGGCTAGACTGCCACTGGTTCTCCAGCCTAGGGTCTACAACCTTAGGTGGACCAGGAGTCTCAGGGAAGGCTCTCCTCCCCTTACCTCTTCTCCTAGGGTTCCTCCTCCTCCTGCGAGGGGTACCCTCTAAACACCACTCTCCCAACCTAGGGTTTAACCCCTCAGGTGGTACTGGGGTCAGAGGTGGGCTTTCCCACCCTCTGCACCCCCTTCCAGAGTCCTGCTCCCTCCCAACCGGGGCGGTACCTCTGGAGAAAGAACTGGTTAGGACACTGCTTACAGTACTCCCACCCTTCAGGTCAGGCAAACCCTGAACCTGGACCTCCAACCTCCGGTCTAGAACCTTTGGTGGAATCACTGCCTGGCACTCCAGGACTTCTGAGGACTCACAGGTCACTCCCAAATCACTCCTTTCACTGGACTTCTGTACTCTGCCTCCAGGAGCAGTACTGCCAGACTCCACAACTACAGAAGCTCCGCTCACAGATGCTCCAGGTCCTCCACACACTAGGAGATCTCCCTCAAGTGGACTAACAGGTAAGCATAGGTCCCCACCCTGGTGTTCCCTAAAGAAACCATCCAGGCTCTGAGGCAGGGCTTCGGGCATCTGGGGACTCTCGGTCTCACACTCACTTCCGCTCCACTGAGACAGACAGCAAGCCCCTACACCCTCCTCACTATACTGAGACCTAGCTGGGCTACTCTCACCCTCCTCCACCACGCTGGGTTGGAGAAAACCTGACCCACTATTATTGGAATCACTCACTAGCGGCGCCAAGGAACCTCTTGCACTCTCCCATCGGTCGGCTTCCGCTGCAAGCTCACATGCACTAAACGATCCAAACTTCAACAGGTGCTGGCGCAACTCTGGCACACAATAACTGAGCAGGTGCTCTGTGACAACCATGCAAAACAATCCGCCAGACTTGTCGTTCACGTGAGCCTTTTCCCAATCAAACAGTGCTCCACAACACTCATCCTCAAAGTCTTCCCAAGACTGATGAGGCAGTTTCCTAAGTCTCCTGAACTTCAACCCAAACTCTTCTGCGGGGGAAACAGGAACCGTACTCGGGGAACTGGGAGTGGGACTGTTTACACTAACACTTAAAAAGCTGCCACCACTGGACTCCACCCTCCCTGGGGAATCCAGACAATTACACATGCACTCAGGGGGTAACCTACTCTCTTGGGCTACCTTCTCCCTGAACAAGGCCCTCTCAGCCTCTAGCTTGGCAAGCTCCCACCTGAGCTGTTCCATCGCTAGCTGATGTTCCCTCTCTTCCTTCCTATCCAACCACTCCTCTGGGGACAGGGAAAGGGACGGGGCGCTGGTACTGACACTGGACCCAGCAAGGGACTCCCTATCTATGGGGTCCTCACTCTCTGCTGACATCCATCCACTGTCATCACCCTCCAACTCACATTCATCATCAGAATCTTCAGGGCTCCCCACAGACTCACCACCCTCATGGCGTGCGGCCCGGGCCCTATCTCTCTCTCTGTGCTCAAGCTCCCACTGATCCTTTTGCCACAGGATCAGGCTGTCCCTAAGCTGGGACTGAGTATCCAACTCACTCACCTCTATGCCTCCCTTTTCGCAGAATCTGACCAGCTCTAACCTACTGTACCTAAACAGACTACAGAGATCAAAAACTGGCTCCATTTTGACGGACGTTCTCGGGAAAAGTTTGACACAGGGAACCTGGGGGTCTGAGCTAAACAGGAGAATACAATTACAAAATTCAGCAAGATTCCTATCAGAGATCTTGCACTCCACTGTCCAGCGTAACACACACTCATTCACACACAACCCTCCCCTCGGACTGGTAAGGCAGTTTCTACCACCCCTGATTCTCTCAACCTGACCACTAGCGACACAGGTACCAAACTCTGGGAGCAGGGCGGGGAACAAGGTACTGGACAAAATACAAATGACACCTTTCAGGAGAAGCAAAACTGAACTTCCCTAAAAAACAATAATTCCCAAAATGCGGTTATCTAAAAAATGCAGAGCTTTGAAGTGTGGCCTGTCGCCACTGTGGTACAGCGCAAACACAAATCCTTATCCTCACCGCTTGCCGCCAATGTTAGAAACGGGACCCTGGCCGGCCAAGACTCGCGTCGAGGTCAGTCAGGGATCACCATTTCTAAAGTCAGGGCAGGGGAGTCACACACCAAGGCAACCCCCACTCGCCCTCTAGGTAGCGTGGCGCGAGCAGTCTAGGCTAAACTTGGAGGCGGTATGAGTTAAGTATTTGCGCACGCACCCCAGCAACAACACCCAAGGCCCACCACAAAGAAAGACTCTACACAAGGATATATATCAAAAATAGCCTTTGTATTTATAGAGAACAAAACACATTAGATAACACACGCAAACTGTACAATGTGCCAGAGGCACGGGCAGAATTTACAAGGGGAATTATGTACAGGACAGGGCCACATGGACCACTGTCAGGGGTAGGCCCTTGTTAGAAAATAATACTGGTAGATATACACTTATGTCGTAAACATAGAATGAGTAGCACCAAAATTATAAATGCAACACACATCCAGTAATCACTGGAACAGTAAGGACCTCCTACGCAACCCTAACACACTGTAGGTAAATCACGCAGGTAACCAGGACCTAAGGAAGGAATACCAACACCTAAGCAATTCACTCTTAGCAAAGGGAAGGAAACCTAAACATAAAATGCAACATCAACAATCCTCTCTGCAGGTCACATTTAGCAAAAGGAGATAACCATAAGAATACCTAATCAGGTCACTTTTAGAAAAGGTAAGCGGAATCAACATTTCACTATGCAGGTCACATTTAGCACAGTGGATAAACATGAAATACCTAATCAGGTCACTTTTAGAAAAGGTAAGCGGAATCAACAATCCCCTATGCAGGTTACTTTTAGCAAAGAGGTGCAGGTTAGAACACATGCGCAAGAATTACATAACAAGAAATTACAATGCGCGGGGTGCACAAAGCACAACCCTCAAAAATGTCCCTCAGGCCAACTGGCCTCGAAAGGGGCGGAATGCCCTGAGTCTCAGTGTCAGGGGGGCTGCGCAGGCAGCACAGCACACAAACCTAAACGTGGCAACTGTCCACTAAGTGCTGGACAGTTGTTAAACACAGATGCACAACGTTGGAGCCAGGAGGGCTCAAGAACAAGGTGGGGAGACACAGTGTGGGAGCCTCGGGGCTACAACCAACTGACTGCCTGTGTCCCCCTAGAGCCTCTCAGGGCTCGCTGAAGAAATGTGCAATGTAGAGCTCAGCGCTCTAAATCAATAAAATGCCCCCTCGAGCCTCAGGGCTCGTAACTACAGGTAGGGCAAGGAGCCTCGCCGGGCTCGGCAACAACTGTGGCCTCTGGAGCCTCTCGGGGCTTACAAAGGACCAATGGGGGCTTTGGAGTCCCTCACCGGGGAATCAACCTCCACGAAAAATGCCCCCTGAAGCCCTCAGGCTTCCTAAAGCAATGCGCGCAAGATCGCGCTACGGGGGAGGGGCGGACACCGACAACGTGTCCCGCGGCCCCTCTCCCTCCTCGGCACTCACCGGCAGTCTCAGGGCGGGCGGGGCTCTTCTCGTCCCGGGGCTCCTCTCTCCACTCGGGGAGCCTCGGGGACACGACCGGCTGCCTCCCTCGTCTCCCGCCTGGCTTTGTCTCCTCCACATGCCGCCTGACTTCCGCCGGGGCCGCCAATGGCAGCGCGGCCCTGGGGGTCAGGAGGCGGGACTTCCGGGTCGCTGCAGGCAGCGCGGCGGCCCGGCAAGCTTCCAGTGCGCCCGGGCTACGGCGGTGATGTCCTGGGCAATGCCGGGTGGCACCGGCTCGAAAATAAATACAGACCACGGGGCAAGGCCGGGTGGCACCGGCCTCGAATTAAAATAAAGCGAGGTGGCACTCGCTAGGCCCAAAAATCGGCAAAGTCGACTCCAATGCCGGGTGGGCACCGGCCATGCAATAAAAGCGCTCTCAAGCGCCAAGAGAAGGGCGCCCAGCGCTACCGGGAAAATAAAGCGCGCCCAGCGCTATAAATCAGAATAAGAGCGCTCCCATGCACTCTAAGTAAAAAGCAAAAGCTCCAGCAGGGACTGGAGGCAGGCAGAGGGGCAAGGCAGGGCCAGAGCCAGCACACTGGGTCTCCAGGCAGGGAGACAGCCCAAGTGGCGGTCCTCTTGGCCCCAGCAGCAGCAGAGCCCCCTCTGGCAGGATCCTAGGCAGAACCAAGAACAGGACAAATTGCATGGGGACACAGCCCCTTTTTATACAGTAAAACCCCTTTGTCTCAAGGGTGCAGGGTGGGGGGAAAACCAGTCGCAGCTGGTTCTGAAGTACTCTGTTTACCTCAACCACCCTCTCTATTCACTGGCAGGGCTAGGGCCATCAGTCGCACTACAGGGGGTGGAGCCAGCATTGTCTGGGGAAAGTCCAGGCCCATCAGGGACCAGGGGCACTCCTCCCAAGCCATCAAGCATGCTGATCTCACACTCACCACCGGGCAGACCCATCCAGCCTTCCTGGAGCCAGGCTCACCAGCCAGCTCCAGCCAATCACACTGCAGGCATATTTTACTGTAATATGCTAAGTCCCAGAAATGGTATTTCTACACATGCCACACTCACGCAACATACATCATTGCGAAGCATTCATTCCCACGAACACGCACATACCAAACTCGAGCATGCACTCCCCACACATCAGGAATTACTAGGGACACAGACATTCCCCATGCATCCCTATGGGAGAGCAGGCCAGCCTCACTACATGCACGCACTTTACTCTGGGACACAGAGAAAAAGTGCGCACAGACCAAAAAATCATCCACGCATATCACAAATTAAAAGCAAAAAGATTAGGGGTGAACCTGCCTTAAGGGCCAAGTCCAACAGGATGTATGACGTTACCATGCATACTTTTACCACGCATACCTTTACAATGCGGTATTTACAACGAATACCGTTACAACGCATAGCACTTAGAGGTGCTGGATAGTGGTAAGTATAATTTTCTATTCCAACTCCAGTCCCCGTGGACACTAGGGAAGGTGTTGGATAGAAAATTAAACGTATTCCCTATCCTAGAGCGCCCCCATCGCAATGCGTTGTAATGGTATGAGTGGTAATGCCTGCGTTGTAATGGTAGTGCGTTGTAAAAAATGTGTGCTAAAGGTTGTATACCCCGGTAGACCTTAGAGCTGGTGAACTGGGTTCGAGTCTCAGCAACAACGCTTAACATCCTGGGATTCTGGGCAAATCACTCAATCTCCCCTTGCCTATCAAAAATAAATGTGTCCATCTGTAACGAAAGAGGTGTTCATGTGAAGCACTCGGATACCTGATATTCTCAGGTCTAGTTTGAGCTGCATAAAACTAAAACTAAATAAATAAAAGCTGCTTCTACAGGGCAAGAGCAAACGTATGTTTCTGACTACCGCCATGATGGGTGCATGCAGAGGACCCGGTCGAAGCTGCATCTGCCCTGGAACTCCCTCCCTCAATCTCAAGGGCTGTCATTGCAGTGGATGTCCCAGGTAAGGACCAAGGAACCCAAGGCATTTGTAAATGTGTTTTGACCCTGGGGAATTGAGTCCCTGGGGCTTCATAATGGCCTCGAGGTGAGGGGTGGCATAACGCCTCTACTTTTATAATAATATTGGTCCTGGGAGACAGAGTTGCCAGGATCTTCTCAAAGCTCATGGAGGGAGGCAACACATCCACCTCCAGAGATAACATCACCCTAGCCCCGGTAGATGGGGTCCCCAGGGCCAATAAAAATTACTCTTGAAGGGTAGTGGCATAGCTACCTCCCCCAAAAAATATGACCCCCTGGCCATTGCCCACCTCAGGGGGCTTACTTTTAAAAAGAGTGGGAGCCCACCTTTTTCTTTTTATGGCACCGCTATAGCGACGACCATCAGTGATGCTCTACTTGTACTTCGTGGCCTTCACCTCTGCAAACGGAACTCTTCGAGCTGGACTCCGAACTTAACAGTTCTGCAGGACTAACTTGGTCCTTGCAATCAGCCCATACTCCATCGCAGTTGTACTGAACTTGTGACCTTCTCCTGGTCTAGCGTGACCAGATGACTGCAAGTGGTGCTTTGTGCTTTTAGGGTCTTTTTTCACTAAAAACCTTTAAGTTGCATATCGCCGGTACCACTGATTGGATTTTTGTTGTTATGGAATCCTTTTTTTTCAAATACACTTTATTGTTCTTAATTGGTTTGAGATTTTTCTTGTGTTTGTTTTCACTTTGTTGCTGTTTGTCTGTCGCATAAATATTTTAGACATTGCCTCTAAGTTAAGCCTGACTGCTTTGTGCCAAGTTCCCAGAGGGTTAAGCACAAGTTAATTTAGTGACTTTGGTGGTTCACTCTGAAAAGGATTCTGGTTGTTGCTTGAGTAGGGCTTCTATCCCTCTCAACCAATAGCCCAATTTTGTACAAAAGGTATAAGCACATATTTTGTGTTCAATGAAAACCCTTTCCATGCTCTTATAATAAGCATTGTTGTAAGTCTACTGAGGTGAGGTGGATGAAGTTTTTATTTTTATGTTTCCTCAAAGGGCACCAAAGTTATTGGAAAACTAGAAAACGCTCTTCATATGGTAACTAGGAGCCTAATTTAGATTTTGGTGGACAAGTTACTCCATCACATACATGACAGATACCCTGTTTGCCATATCACAAGAGCCATTGGATATAATGTATTTGTAAAAGGCGGATGGGATATCCGCCTGCCGAACTCTAAATTAGTCCCTACTTCCTAACTATAAATATATATACACACACACACATGCACACACACACACGCACACACCAACATACACATGCACACATACACATGCAAACACACACACACATCCCAGTGGTGGTTGTCTCTGGGTAGTTATAGTTAGGACGAAGTTTACATGGCAATGCCTTTTTTGTGTTGCTAATCTGGTGCCATTTGACAAACTCCACATAACTTCCCAAATAAGTGCTACTTTGTGATTCGTTTGTGCATGGGAAGTTTTGGGGCGATCCATCACGTAGGAGCTGAGAAAAAGAGGGGGTCCCAAAATGTCTTTTCCCCATTAATTTTTTCCTAGAAACGTTAGACACAGCTACAGCCCAAACTACTGAACATATTTACACAAATTTTGCAGAAAGATAAATGCTAGTCCAGAAAGAGTGTTTTTTATGATTTTGTGTAAATCCATTCAGTAGTTTTTCAGCAAATAATGCTCAGAAACCTTGTACATATAATACCACTGAGGGTCCGCATTGCCGGCAGATCCCTTGGTGAGATCTGATTGGCTGCTACCACATCTAAAATGATGTGGCAGTAGCCATCTTAGGACTCAGTCTCAAGACATAAGAAAAAAGTTTTTTTGTAAATAGAACAGGGGCAGGGTGGGGATACCCTGACTCCCTAACCCTGGTGGTGGGGTCCCACCAATTTGAGGCGGATCTGTGAATCAGCTGTAAAATATTTTATAACAATAAATGTAGGTTCCTGCCCAATGGAAAAAAACCCTGGAGAGGGTGGTGCATTTGCAATTTAGGGGGCATGGGCGTAAGGCCCCCCCTCCCCAAGTCTTTAAGAGACCCCAGGGACCCCCAATGAAGGAGAGAGGTCTGCCTGGCCCCACTACCCAAGCCTTCTATGGCCCGTTAGGGACCACATCCCCTGGGCCATAGTGATCATAAAAGAGGAGGGGGCCACGTGGTAAGGGGAGGGAGACACACAGTCCCCCTCCTTGAGCTGACCGCAGCCCTGCTTTTGTTAGAAAGGGGAGGCTCCCTGAGCCTGTTGAGGCCTACTGGGACCCGGCACACAGTAGTTTTCCTGCCCACACCATCAAGAACAGGGAAACATATGTTTGCTCCTGCCTGGCATGAGCATTTTTAAATTGGGCTGGAAAAACCATGCTGTGGAAATGTGCGTATTAAGACATGCCATGTTATTTCTGTGCTAAGTGTTCATAAGGGCCTTACTGTGTTATGTACTTCCAAGGCCTTTGTTTGTTTCCATGATAATTCCTGTTGTGGCAGAGAATTCTAAGTAGAATTTGATTATTTAAACTGTAGTGGTAAAAGACAGTTGGTTGGGAGACCTTTCTCAGGGTGTGGCTGGAATTTCTTTTCAATGAATAAACCTTTTTTTTAAACATATTTATTGTGTGTGGATAGTTGGGAAAGGACACTTTAACATTGGCAATGACCGGCTCCTCAACCTATGTGTCCCAGAGGAAACTCAAACACTTTCTGCTGTGAGTACCCAACACTCTGCATCACCTACAGCTTTCTCAAATGCTAAGCTTTGTTATTTTTTTTTGCTGCTTACTACATGTGTGCACAATACTGTGATCTCTTCTCTGCTTCCTTCATTGTGGGAGTGCATTTGAATTCTCCGTTTAGATATTTATAGTTTGAGAGCCTGGCAACAATTGCCAAGGGATTAATTACGCCCTCCCTCGCTGTGGATAGTTGGTGATTAATTTATTTGGATTTACAAGGAGTTTTGACTGCATGCCATATTCTCTTATGGGAAAATGTTAGGCATGCATCTGTCATTACACACCACCATGATCGTCAGCTCAAGCTTCCCTGCTCAAGACTCCTTGTACCCAGCTGGTATAGTGGGCTTTAATTTTTATCATCGCGTGGCCCGAGACTCTATCAAAGAAGCCTTTCTTTGCCAACCAAGGCGGTCTGCACTCAGCCTTCCAGTGCGTCTGCAACAATGTATGGCCCACAGTGAGTGCCTGTACCCAGCACTGGGCACTTTCCAACATGTTTTGTTCCCTGCATCAACATGCAGTCAACAGTGTGTGCCGGTGTCTAGCACTTGGCACCGAACGCCTAGCAAGACGCGTGAAGATTCACAGTTTGTGTGCATCTGCAACGTCCCAACTTCTTTCTGGCACCAGTGTTTCTGTCATCCAGAGCTGTTGCTCTTCCCATCCCCTGCTTCAGTTACTGTGGAACCAGAAGAAGGACTTCATGGGCAATAAAGCTAGAAGAACAGTAACAGTGTTACAATAGAAGACAGACTATCTAGATGGATGAACATTGCAATATATAAAGGAGAAGTTGACAACTACAATCTGTAAATTAGTGGTAACATTGCACTTGTGTTCTCTGCTCATTGCCTTCCTTACTAAATATGTAAAATAAAAATGTTCTCTATATTTAACTAACATTGATTTCCTGCAGGTGGACTTCAGATTCAGCTTCGTATATAGGTGTGGGTTTTCTAAAATATAAAGTAGATATTTTACTTCTAGGAAAGTTTGCATAATCTTGCCAGCCATATTTCGTATAATATTTTTCTGCACACAAAATGCAAATTATTGCACCTCCTCCTTTGTTTCTGTCCTCTCGTGGTGACCCTCCCTTATTATGGTCAAAATGGAAGAAAGTGTTTATCAACTATTTGAAAGTTAGTGGACCACATTTACCTGTTGAGAACTTCCATGTTGGTGCATTGTGTGAGGTCGGAGGGTCAAGAGGTATATGAGAATTTACATAACAGATGTTTCGGAGGTGAGGGATGTAATACGTTGAGTGAATTTGACACAGCACTTTAAAAAGTTAGATATACATTACTTGCCTATGGTTTCCATAATATTGCAAAGATTTTACTTTGTCAAGAGAAAACAGAATGATGAAGAGTCTGTGGTAGACTTTCTGACGCACTCAGAAAACTATGCTCCCTGTGTAATTTTGGGAAAACACGGAGGAGAGAATCCGTGACCAATTTGTGTTGGAGTGCCACAGTGAGAAAGTTAAAGAGGGATTGTGGGTTAAGGGTGACCACAATCTTATCTTACAGAGGTGTTAACTATAGCCAAGCAGGTGGAGCATTTGATGCAATGTATACAGGATTTGCAGAAATCTAAAATTGAGGGCAAAAATGAGACAACGGTAGAAGCATCTGCTATACAGACAATTGCCACTCCTAAGGGACAAAACTTTAATGTTACCAAGCATAAAGCCAGTTGTTATAGATGTCGCAATTCAAATCTCCTAGCAAATTTCAAGGATTGTCCCACTGCTCAGGTGGTTTGTTAACAGTGCAGGAGGTGGGGACATTTTGCCAAGTGTTGTAAGGTGTCTTCTTCAGGCAAAGAAAAAGTGAATGAAGTTGGGGTGGAGGAGCAGGATTTTTTGTTGCAAATTACTGATGTCAATGATGTACTGAAGACTGTTTGCTCACATCCCGCAGATGTTGTTATGGTAAATGGGTTGTGAGTTATTATGGTGATGGATTTGGGTGCCAGATTGTCTTTAATATCGGATGGTGACTATGATAGTAATTTCCAAGGGAAGGTCAGTCTTAGGGTGCCAGATATCACACCATACAGCTATGGGGAAAAGCTCATAGAATTAATTGAATACTTAGAGTCCAATTTTGAATTTCAAGGTAATCAGGCAGTGGGCAAGGTGTACGTCCCTGTCAAGAGAGAGTCTAGCTTGAGTTGTTGGACATATATTCGGGCCCTAATTAGAGTCCTCCTGTGAAGGTCAGAAAAGTAGATACTAAAGCTGAACAGTTGCAAAGTGAGTTCCCACAAGTGTTTTCAGAGAAAGTGGGGTGTGTGAAGTGATATGTTTATCACATTAAGATCAAGGAAGGTGTCATTCCTGTTGTGTGCAAGGTTAGGAATGTTCCATTGAGCCTGAATGGAGCTGAGGAATCTGAGCTAGAAAGACTCAAGAAGGAAGGAATAAACAATACTGTGGAAGCTTTGGATGGCTGGCTCTAGTGGTGGTGGCTACTAAAGCCTCTGGTGAGATTCTCCATTGTGTTGCTCTTCCCCACCTCATTAGAGAAGTTATAGAAGATAGGTTTCACCTTACTTAACATTCTGGAGATGGTGACATTGATGGGTAGTGTCAACTATTTTACCATACTTGAATTAACATCTGCCTTACACCAGGTTAGGTTAAGTGATGATTCTAAAGATCTCACGGCCTTCATTACGCATTTCAACCATATGCCATTTGGGCTCTGTTCAACGGCATTGGTTTTCCAGAGACGAATAACTAGTTTGTTGAAGGGAATGGTTGTACTGAAATTCTTTCTGGATGATGTGTTAATTTTGGGAGAAAATGTGCATAATCATGTCAACAAGGTAAAAGAGGTACTGCACATATTTATGCAGAGGGGTATCACTCTTAAGATTAGCAAATGCAAGTTTGGGCAATCTCAAATTACCTATTTGGGACATGTCATCTTAGGTGAGGGAGTGAAGCGTAAAGCTGAGCTCCTGCCCCAGCATTCCAAAAAAGAAGAGTTGCAAACATTTCTTGGTATGGTGGAATTTTATATCCGATTTGTCACAGTAGCTATCAGAGGTCTTCTTGGGAAGGGTGCTCAGTTTGTCTGGACTGAGGAGTGCAGCAAGGAGTTTGATGATCTTGAAGTCATTTTTGCAATTCTTAAAACGCTTTGTTACAGGAAAGTCTTGCATACCTCTAATGGAGAGCAGTAAACAAGGATTTGGTGCTGTTTTGCAACAAAGGTAGGAGGAAGGAGAGGTAACCATAGCATTTGCATCCAGATCATTGAGGGGGGCAGAAAGGCAGTATTCAACTATTGAAAGAGAAGCCCTAGCAGTGTCTTGGGCAATTCGGAAGTTCAGAGGATTATTGTGGAGCATGAAGTTTCTGGTGCAAACAGATCTCAAACCCTTACAGGCGGTCTTTGGGAAAACGGGTCTAGATTGTATTTAGTCCAGGATCTGCATGTGGCTAGTAGCGTTGCTGAACTTTTAATTTGTGGTCTTGTATCTGCCTAGTGTTGAAAACAAAGTTACCTATTGCCTGTCGAGGTTAGCAGTACATTCCAGTGCTAATGATGATGAAGACAATTGGCGGAAGGATGATGATGTTGAGGTGTGCAGTGTAACATGGGGTTGTGCTACAGAGATTGAATGGGGACAGGACATGGAGAGGGATGATGTGGTGAAAGACTTGTCACAGTTCGTTTTATCTGGAGATGATAGTTGGGAGAAAGATGAGAGGTTTTCTGGGTTTGCCAAAATATTTGATGAGCTGTCGGTAAACAATGGCAACCTGATGAGAGGTAGCAGTTTAGTAGCTCCACAGGGTATCAGGGAACATTTGATTCAGTTGGCTCATGAAGGTCATCAGGGCATCAGTAAAACCAAGGAACATCTTAGGTGTGTGTATTGGCGGCCCGGTATGGATCTTGTGGTAGAGAGGATTGTTCAGGACTGTTGTGAGTGCAAGTTAAGTGACAAGAATTTAAAGGTGAAGGTGTTGCCCATGGTTTGTAGGGAAATTCCCACAGAGGTTTGGGAGAAGATTGGGATAGGTATATTTGGACCCATAAATGTGAGCAACATTTCCAAGTATGAACTTGTGGCCATGAACATGCGATCACGTTGGCCAGAGGTTGAAATATCTAATGAAATCAATTGGGCGGCGGTTATCAAGTTTTTGGATTAAATATTTGCCAAGGAAGGTAATCCCAGTATGATTCTGACAGATAATGGCTTGCAACTGACCTCTAGAGAGATGAAAAAGTTTGTGGGTGAAAGAGGTATCAATCATTAAAAAAGGGCCCTCTATCATCCAGAAACAAATGGATAGATTGAGAGGTTTAAATAGGACTCTAAAGAAAGTCATTCAAACTGCAAGACGTAATGAGGAGGATTGGGCCTAATCTGTCAAGAAACAGGTGGACGAAAACAGATTCACCCCATATTTCACCACAGGTGCAAGTTGATTATCTTGCTCTCTCCTTAAATGAGAAACTACAGCAAGAGTGAAGTGAGCATTTATGAGCTGATGAGGATACACCTGCAGCATGAGAGAAAAGAGAGAAATGATTGTCTTAAAGTGGTCAAGCCTTTCCTTATAAAGGTGGGTGATGTTGTGAAAGTAAAGTTGCTACAACAAGTTCGAGGGATTTCTCCGTTCAGAAGGCCTTATGTCGTAACAAAGTTTTTTCGGGAGTTTGCAAATTGGATGGTGGCTGCACCTAGAATCACAACTGTATTGTTGTGGTGAAAAGCAACTAATATATTTTATGAGCTTTATTAAAGAGGGAAGATATGTGGTAATGTGCGTATTAAGACATGCCATGTTTTTTCTGTGCTAAGTGTTCATTAGGGCCTTACTGTGTTACTTACTTCCAAGGCTTTTGGTTGTTGCCATGAGAATTCATGCGCTGTAGAGTACTCTAAGTAGAATGTAAATAGTTAAACTGTAGTGGTAAAAGACAGTTGGCAGGGAGACCTTTCTCAGGATGTGGCTGTAGTTTCTTTTGGATGAATAAACCTATTTTAAAGACATACTAATCGTGCAAGGATTATTGGGAAAAGGACACTTTCACACATGCCTTCCCTACTTGTAGCAGCTGGAGCAGAAAAAGGATGTCTGCTCCCAGCCAGAATATGATTTTAAAATGCTCCTACCAGGTGGGAGCAGACTTCTGGATGGAGCAAGAAACTAATCGAGACATAGCCTACCTCAAACTAGGCTGCTTCTCCCCGGTCCACCGTGGCATTTGCTCGTTTGAGTGGAGGGGATAACAGCGCGACTTCTGGTTTTGGGAGGTTGGTGTTTTAGCGGCCCCTGCCCCTATAAAACTGCATGCCCAGCCACACACTCAGCGGACGTGCTATCGAAGCAAGGGCTTTTTTTAAAACTGTGCAATGGCTATTGCTGGTATTTTTATAGGAATTGGGAGTAACTGTTTTTAGTGGCTGCTACATTATGCATTTCTGTGCAGTAATCGAGACATAGCCTACCTCAGACTAGACTGCTTCTCCCCGGTCCACTGCAGTATTTGGTGTTTGAGTGGAGGGAGAACAGCGTCACTTCTGGTTTTGGTATGTTGGCGTTTTAGTGGCCCCTGCCTCTTTAAAACCAGATGTCCAGCCAAGCACGCAGTGGACGCGCGCAGCGGGTGCGCCAAAGGCAAGCCCGTCTGCTCCTGTCAGCGTCCCGGAGGTGGCCAGGGCGGGAAATGCCGCCGTTGCCACTGCCCCTGGCGGTAAGCGTCTTATTTATAGTAGGGTAGAACTTAGGAGGTCTGATCACATATCGGACTGTCACAGCCATATTGAGCCGACTAGGGGCAGTATCAACCTTCTGTGCAATCTATGCAATTGGACAACTACAAAATTCACGGACAGAAATACTGCAGCCAATGTTAAGGGTATGGACACAAATACCTTAATGCCAGGGACTGAAGGCAAGAGAGTATTAGAGCCTTTTCACTCAATGTACGCTCTTTAAACAAGAATGATCAACATATATTTGACCTAATACAAGAGTCTAAGCGGGACATTCTATTCCTGGCTGAGGCGTGGCTCACAGAAACATCTAATCCCACAATAGCAACAGCTATACCTCCTGGCTATTCCATCCTGAGAAGGGACCATACCCTGGGGAAGGGGGGGGTGAGGGGTTGCAATAATTACCAAAAATGATATCTCGGTCAAGACAACCCCCATGGATGAGTTTTCACTGTACACTTTCCGCCCATCAATCTCGGGTGGGAGTATTAATTTATAGATGCACTGGGCATGCAGGGACTTGTTTGAGATCTGTTTCCAATGCATTCTCACCGTTAACCCCCAGATTTAAACACTTTTTGGTCCTAGGAGACTTTAATGTCCATATGGACAATCCATACAGCTCGGATACTATCTCACTACGTGAGATCCTTGAGACCATGAACTTATCCCCCTATGTGTCTATGCCTACCCATGATAAAGGCCACATGCTATATCAAATCTTTTCTAATATTTTAATACAATCAGAGGTACCAATCCCCTTAGTCTGGACAGATCACTTCTTGATAGGCTGGAAGATACATGAACTAGTAAAACCCGCACACACCCTGGAGAGGTGGCCAACTTTTACATCTAGACCCTTCTATAAAATCACCCCTGATGCCCTGAGTATAGAGCTCGCTTCACATCCCCTCTCCATTAGTGGTAACGTAGAGAATGATGCTGTCAACATTGAGAACTGGATAAAGCAAGGTATCTGGACACTTGCCCCTCAGATCTCACGACCTTGTAAACCAACAAGACAATTCTCACCATGGTTCAATGAAGCCCTAAGGAAATGCAAGAGGTCCTGCTAATGCTTTTAAGGAGCGTGGAGGAAAGATTTCAGCACAGATTGTAAAGATATATATAGAAAGGCGTCAAAGACTTATCACAATAGAATCCTTGAGGAGAAGAAAATATTATTTTCAGCTAAAATTGAGGCCTGAAGGAACAAGAGCAAGGACATTTTCGATATTGTGAAATACTTGTCCTCCCCCAAAGCAGCTGTCACCAAATGCACCTTCCCAGATAACTGGATTAGCCAGTTAGCATCTTCTTCCATGAAGAAATCTCTGGTAACCAAACATAACTTTCAGTTTCTCATGTGGCGCAGGATGATCCTTCCTTAGTATCCCCTGCCCTCACTCCGGCAAGAAATGCCTCTTCTACCAGTTCCCTTCCATGACTTTAGAGCAATCCTAGAAGATAATGAAAAATGTACAATTCGGTTCCCCTTCCGACCCATGACCTGCAAAAACACTAGCTGCCGTAGCTGAGACTATTAACCCGTAAGTCAATGCGGTTTTGAACCTTTCACTGAGCAGAGGCCAGGTCCCCTCCTTTTGGAAGAGGGTCAAAATCCTTCCATTGTTAAAAAAGCCATCTGCTGATACTACTATAACATCTAAATACAGACCCATTTCCCTCCTGCCTTTCTTTGCCAAAACCATAGAAAAATATGTGAACTTGGTGACCACCGAGTTAGTAGAAACCAACAACCTCCTTCATGAGAGCCAATCCGTTTTCCATGCAAATTTCAGCACTGAGATGGCTTGACTCGAGATCTCAGAATACATCAAAGAGACCCCGGCACAGGTGGGAGGGCAGCTCTGATTCTGTCGGATTTATGTGCAGCTTCCAACACTGTGCTCCATGGCCGACCAGCGAGGAGATTCGGGGAATTGGGAGAAATGTCTTTTAAACATCCTTAGTGTAAGATTTTTAAGAATCAAGTTGTGTGGAGAGTGAGACATTTATCTACTTATACCCTGAAAGAAAATTCACAGTATTATAAAGATCAGGAAATTATTTTTCCTAGATGCTTTCTTCGGAGAAAGAATACAGATTGCATTTGCTTGACGTGAGGAGAGCTTTGCCTATTTATTTATTCCAGATTGCTACTTTCACACTAAGAAAGGCCGTATTTGGGAAGTTTGAACCTGCAAGGTAGGGGTAGAAACCCTCTTCAGCTTCTTTAAGTCATTGGTTAAGGGCCTAAATCTCCATAGCTTACGAGGTATCTAGTTCCATCTTCCAGAATCCAAGGGAAATCAACACGTAGCATGATAGCATATCTTCCTCAATGGCAGAGCTTCAAGGGGATTCCATTGGGGAGATTTGTTGAGCAGCTACATGGGTGTCTGTCTTTTTTTCTGGGTCGTTATAGGATAGATCAAGGGGTGGGGTTGAAGGACGTTTTGGGAACAAGAGTTTTAGCTTCTATGGAGTAATAGAAGTTTTTCTAGGTTCTGAGATATAGGATGAAACTATAAAATAAAGACATGGTATTGCAGTTGTGTGCCACCCTCAGTTGACTGTCTGCCTTCTTGAAGCTTGTTAATTCTCATATTGAGAGGAATTTAAGCAAGGGAGGGATGAGGGGGTAATGCATCAATTACTTACCTGGTAATTGAAATACACCGAGTCCAACTCCCCCGATTTAGTTTATACAGCCCTCCTGCCCTCCCTTAGCTTCCAGTACAACTGTGTTGAATGGGAGCTGAGCTCATCAACTGAACAAGTTGAGCAGTGAGAGAAGAGGCTTTTATAGATTAAGTAGAAATTGGGTGCGGACTCAAGAAGGCAGTACCGTCCCATATCATGGTAAATTGAGGAAGGGAGTAGGACTTGGAGTAATGCAATTACCAGGTAAATAATTGATGCATGAGTTTACTCCTTGAGTCATCAACACATTTCGGTTGTCCTGGGCAGGTCAGTTTATATGACGACTGATTATAGGAAAGTGTTAAAATATGAATGAATGCTTATATTAAATCCTCTTCTTACACTTTTATTCAGTCACAAGACTTGCATATCACCCAATGCTTTTCCCTATTTGTATAGACAAAGGATATCCAATATTGACTAACATTTTATTCTAAAAGGCTTCAGTAGTCGGCTGGTCGGTGTCCCATTCTAGGTTCAACTCAGCTGTGAGGATACATCCTAGAACCAACATTGAAATTATCTCTGGGGGATGACCGGGAACCTTGATGTTATTGGTGATTTCTTCATACGCGTTAATGGGTCAGCTGATGCCTTGTATCCTGGGCCTCTTCACCATCATTTGGATGCTTTAAAATGGTAGGCAAATCAAAAGAACAATTAGCAGTATCCAAAGTAAAAGAATGATGAATTGTGCATGCTGCTGATAATCAATAAATTACCTACATGTGCAAATTAATTCAATATCCTGTCCTCATCAATAAACATACCAAACCTATTCTTAGAAAATTTATGTTCCAAAATGGTCCTTTCATTTCTCGCCCTTGATTCAAAACAACATGAACTCTACACAGGAGTACTGATTCACAAAGAGCCTTCATACTCAGGGCAGAGGCTCCATAGACATAGCAAGATCTCTGTATTCGTGTAGGGTTCTCCACACTGCAATTTCCTTTTGCAGAGTTCCTGCCTCAAGTACAGAGATCCCACCAAGACTGTGGAGCCTCCACCCCAAGTGTGCAGGCTCTTTGTGAATCAGGGCTAACGTTATTAAATCGAAATTCACAGAGAAGCTTGTAAAAGAAAACAAACACACACAAGGAACATTTGCTGTGTACACCTGTATAAAAAATTAAGCATGGCCCTAACGCATTACATGCGCTATGTTGAATCATTTGAAATCCACTAAAGGCAGTGCAGCTCTGAGGAGTTTGCAAGTTAAGATGCATGCCTAAGTGTCTTGAGAGTCCTCCAACTATGCAATGTTCCACAATCAAACATCTATCTACTGTGAAGAAAAGTAGGAGATTGATTCCCATTTGTAACCAAAAACGTAGGTCATGAATGAAATAATTATTAAATGTGTGTCACATTGGAATAGAGTCCGGTGCACAGGGATGTTTTCCGGTTATCTGGTTCTTGAAAGTTCTGGTTTGTCCGAGGTAAGGGCGGACCTTTCTAGTAACCACAGCGCTGCTGACAATGTAACACTAGGGCAGACTGTGCCTTCCAGAAGGAGTCCCAAAGAGGAAAAAACCCAAAGGGAGTGGAGGCTCTAGGAATGGAAAGAAGAAACCAGAAGAAATTCAGGGAGAAGAACCAGGAAAGGAAGTATTAGAAGAAGTCAAATAAGATCAAAGGTCCAAAAGAAAATCTAAATGGAACAGTAGCACCAACAGTTACAAGACTATACCAACAGGAACAAGGATACACCAACAATAGTGAAGACACACCAACAGGAGCGAGGACACACGGGCAGGAGTGAGGAGTGTTGCAACGCAAGGAGATGAAAGATTCAGCCCCTGAGGTACACCCAGAGACAAGAAGTGATGCAGCAGGAAGTGGGAAGTCACCATCTTGCAAATGGAAGTAGTAGTAAAAAATATAAGACAATTCGCCATCTTAGAATGCTGCAAGAAAACCCTTTCCAAGGTATTCTGGGAAAAAGGCTGCGGAATTATGGGAAGAAGACTTTCAGGAAAATGACTCCCTGACATGATGGTGACTGCTAGAGAGCTTGTTATATTTGTTTCCCAGGCATGAGGCGAGTGTCTTATTGCCCCAGCAGAGAGATGAATAGGGAGTACCTGAGATGCCAAAAAAATAACAGTGGACCACTGGCCTGTGATTGAAAATATGCAGTCATTGTTGACACACCTGCAATGCCAAGACAGCGACAGTGGGCCACTGCCTGGAACCGCAACATGCCTGAGAAGAGGAGGGAGGAGCCGCAGGCCGACTCGTGATGGTGAAGAGGGAGGTGTTGCAGGCCGGACCACAGCCTGCTGCGTAACGACACAACTATACACTATAGAGGTATCCTTGTGATAGACCAGAAAGTGAGAGATAGCAAAATAATGCTAGGATCTTACAGACTATTTGGAACTGATGTTTCCAGGTAGGTCACAATTTTCCTTATATTTAGACCAAAAGCTAAGGCACTGTAATCTACAATCGCTCACAGGGCACTTGATAGCTGGTGTAACACCTTACAGGCTTGAACTGAAACAGACTTTATCCTAGTCTGTTGTATATTTATTTGGGAACAATTGCAATGACCTTTCATGATAGATCACAAAACACACCCAGGTATATATTGGTTAATGTAGGCAATGAGAGCAGAGCCACCAGAATCATTTATCACTTCAAGGGCCAGTCATAAGGCTTTTAAAAGTACGCTTTGTGTAACTGGAAGCCAGTGCTGAAATGTATGCATTCCAAGAGCTAGCCTTACGACAGTATTGTGGTTCAGTTGATGCTTGAACAAAAAGTTGTCAGGCAAGCCATGCCAGAAGGCATTGACACAGTTGATAATGGAAAGAATGGATGATGCAACTACCATAGAACAAAACTCAGCACTGAGTCGCCAAACCTCATCAGTACAGATGGGCCTGATTCCAACTAGCTTATTGTGCTTCACTTGCCCTCCTAACCTTCCTAGAGAGACAAGTGATTTGGCACCCCAGAACACAACACTCTCGGCCCTCTAAGGGATCGTGGTAGCAGATCATTTCCTTTTGTTCTCTCACTCGTGCCTGTCCACAATAAATCAAAAAGAGACATGAAGGAAGTTTACAGTATGTATTAAAACTAGTGTGCTCTTATATGCAATAACTGCACCACAACTAGAAACATATGCAGGTCAGTAATGTCATTCACATGATTAACAGACCATACACAATGAAAAGCCCTCTCATATTAGCAGACATATTTGCCTAAACCAATCCCTTCACCACTATTCAGGCAAAGTGTTATATTATAGATCTTTGGGAGCAGTGACAAACCCCATACCTTGGCATACATAGATGGTTGTTCTAAATCTCAGCTGATGCAGCCTATTGTCTCAAGACCTTTGCTCTGCCTTCAAGTCTCCACTCTGTGTTTTTTCAAAACGACACTTCACAGGTTATATGGCAAAACATGTGTGTCCAAAAACAGCAGCTGGATTTCTCAATTATGTCTAGGTGCAAGTGTCCGACACCAGAGGGAACATAAGGCACAATGTTGTTTGACCTTGCATGCGCTGTTCCAATTAAATCCCAGGAAGAGAAAAAATATAAAAACATGTGCTGCCTATGTGTGAAAATACAATGTGGCACAAATCAAGTGTGCTTTTTAGTAATATGTGCAAAGCAAATGCAGCCTATAATGTGCATAATTTGGCTAACAGAGGGAAAACAACAATGGGCTATATAGGGAACACACAACAAAAGCAGGCTTAGGAAATTGCTCAATCCTTTCAGTATGATGGTCCAAGCATAACAGAAGCTGAGTGTCATAGGCATATGCCAGAAAGCCCAGGCCAAATGAATCAATAAGAAGATTCAAAGTGCAAACCTAAATGTTGAACAAAATCAGGGACAATAAGAAGCCCTGGTTGACTCTGCATTTCACCTGAGTTACTTTGGACTTGAAAGGTGTCATTGATAACAAGTTGTGACTTGTCAAACACAAAGAGAACCTATCAATGGAAGACCCAGAGCAACCATTCGCTACTAAACGTTTGATCATGACAGCATGATCAATGAAGTCAAATGTTGCGGAGCAGTCTAAGAAGATAAGACCTGTCAGGTCTCCTATGTTGGGACTCCACCATGATTCCCATCAGAAGCGGCCGCTCCCTCACGCTGCTCCAAGCTCCACTGAACCCACCATCTGGTATCGTAGCGCTACACCGCTTAACTCGCTCTTGCCTGCCTGAACACTAGAAGGCATCTCAGCGCTAGTCAAACAGTTTAGATTAAATACCGGCTAAAGGACATAATACCGCTAAATTACCTGTTTAACTCATTATTGCCAAGTGAATTTCAATCGTAGCGCTAGACTGCCATAGAGCGCGATTTTAGAATATTTTATTGCATAGTCGTGTTTAGATCGTCTGTGTCTGTACTTGCATTGCGCCCACTGGGTCTTTACCCCAATCCTGCTTCGGTGTTTAGCTTGCAGCCATTTTTGTTGTTGTTGTTGTGCCCCCCTGGCCGGATATCCTCCATGCACCCGCCTCCCAGCTGCTCCTCCCTCGCCCCTCCCCTTCCACTATCTGTATATGACTGATGCATTTTCGCGCAACGTTCACGCCCAGCGGACGCGCCCTATGCACGCCGAAGGTGCGCCAAAGGTAAGCCCGTCTACGCCCGTCCGCCCCTGGACCGCGCCCAGCGCCAGACCCCCTGGTCCCCACCTACCCTGCCCACTCGCTTCACGTATGACGCCGCAACTCTCCTCGCCCTCAACCACGGACACACACCACAATGCTACGAAGCTGCCCCGGGACGTACCCACGCCCCCTTCGCCTGTCGCTCCTGCAAATTTACCAGCGATAAAACCCATACCACATCCACTAACCCCAAACACAACTCCGACTCTAACCACCTGAAGTGCATCCTGCTGAACACCCGCTCGGTCCACAGACACGCCACTGAACTCTGGGATCTACTCGACACATCATCACCGGACGTCGCCTTCCTTACTGAAACATGGATGAACGCATCATCAACACCCGACATCGCCATTGCCATCCCGGACACTTACAAGATCATCCAGAAAGACCGCACCGTCCAAACAGGAGGAGGCATCTCCATCGTCCATAAGAACACCATCAAAATCACGACCAGCTCCGACGATAACCTCACAACCTCCGAACACCTCCACTTCCAAATCCACACCGACCCCAGATTCACACTTAGAGGCACCCTCATCTACAGACCACCAGGAACCTGTAAACAATTCAGCGAAGACATCACTGACTTCATCAGTAGCCCTGGGCGGAGTTGGCGGAGTGGGGCTTCGCGGAGCTACGCGAAGTGGGCGAGAAACTACGCCCACCTCCGCACTCCGCGTAGCCCCACTCCACAAAACCACTGGCCGCCAGCCCCGCCACCCGCCTCCCTCCCGCCCTCCCTAAATACTTTGAAATAAAGGAATGAAATAATTTAAAAAGCACTTACCTTGCCGCCGCTGCCCGCCGCGTCCCCGGGGCTCGCTATCTTCCGTCTTCTTTAGTAATGCGCATGCGCGGCCGGCCGCGCATGCGCATTTTCTCGTGAAAATGCGCATGCGCGGCTGCCCGCGCATGCGCATTACTGAAGAAGACAGAAGACGGAAGATAACGAGCCCCGGGGACGCGGCGGGCAGCGGCGGCAAGGTAAGTGCTTTTTAAATTATTGCATTCCTTTATTTCAAAGAATTTAGGGAGGGCGGGAGGGAGGCGGGTGGCGGCCAGCTACGCTCCGTCTGCGGAGCGTGCGTAGTGCCGCCTGGCTCCGCCAGCTCCGCAAAATGCGGAGTAGGCGGCACTACGCACACTCCGTGCACGGAGCGTAGCTGGCCGCCCACCCTTATTCATCAGTCCACATGCCCTCGCCTCCGAGAACTACATTCTACTAGGAGACCTCAACTTCCACCTGGAAAAGAAAAACGACAGCAACACCACCACCATTCTTGACAACCTGGCCAATCTCGGCCTCAAACAACTTGCTGACACCCCCACCCATGTAGCCGGACATACGCTCGACCCAATCTTCACCTCCAGCAAACACATCTCCTTCGATCACACCACAGCTCTCCACTGGACGGACCACTGTTGTGTTCACTTCAGCTACAAAACCACCTCGACCCACAACCCCCCACAACCTCTCCCCGGAGAAAATGGAACAAAATCACCACTGACAAACTCCTCACATCGCTCAACCAGAACCCACCCGCCCTCTCTTTAGACCCAAACCAAGCTGCCATCAAATTCAAACAATGGAGCACTCACAGCACTGACGAATTAGCACCCTTGAAAAACCATCACACCAAACAAGACAGCAAAAAGGCCCCCTGGTTAAACGATGACCTCAAGAAATCCAAGAAGCTATGCCGTACTCTCGAGAAAACATGGAGAAAAAACCCAACCACCGACAACATGACCACCTTCAAGTCAGCCACCCGCAAACACCACCAGCTGATTCGATCCACCAAGAAATCAGCATTCAAGAATCGACTCGACAACAACGCCCATAACAGCAAGGAACTATTCAACATCGTCAAGGAATTCACCAACCCCACCGCAGCCTCAAACGACATCACTCCCTCCCAAGACCTCTGCGACTCGTTATCCTCCTTCTTCTACAACAAAATTGCCGACATACATAACAGCTTCGAAAACAGTTCCAACGAACAATCTTCTCCACCGCCCTCAGAACCCAAACCGCCCTCCAACTACCTCAACGCCTGAAACCCAATCACCACTGAAGACACCATCCGCCTAATGAATTCCATCCACTCTGGCTCGCCAACCGACCCATGTCCCCACCACATCTACAACAAAGCAGACTCCATCATCGCACCCCATCTCCGTGATGTCATCAACTGCTCCTTCAACTCTGCTACCTTCCCAGAAAGTTGGAAACATGCCGAAGTAAGCGCCCTCCTGAAGAAACCCACAGCAGACCCCGCTGAACTTAAAAACTACCGCCCCATATCCCTCCTCCCATTCCCGGCCAAAGTCATTGAGAAAGCTGTCAATAGCCAACTCGCCACCTTCCTGGAATCCAACAACTCCCTCGATTCATCACAATCCAGCTTTCGAGCCGAGCACAGCACCGAAACCACCCTCATTGCAGCATCAGATGACCTCCGAACACTTCTGGACAACGGAGAAACAGTGGCCCTCATTCTAGTCGACCTCTCCGCCGCCTTCGACACTGTCTGTCACAGCACCCTCATACAACGCCTCAGCAACATCGGCATAAAAGGTAAAGCCTTGGACTGGATCATCTCGTTCCTTGCCGGAAGAACCCAGAGAGTCCGCCTCAACCCATTCAAATCAGAGGCCACCGAAGTCATCTGAGGTGTACCACAAGGATCATCACTTAGTCCCACCCTCTTCAATGTTTACATGAGTCCACTCGCTTCCATCGTGCGCCAACACAACCTCAACATCATCTCCTACGCTGACGACACCCAGCTGATCCTCTCCCTCACCAAAGACCCCAACACCGCCAAAACCAATCTTCACGAAGGCTTGAAAGAAGTAGCCATATGGATGAAAAACAGCCGCCTAAAACTTAACTCGGACAAAACTGAAGTGCTCATCCTAGGATCATCCCCCTCTGCCTGGGACAACTCATGGTGGCCTTCGGATCTGGGCTCCGCACCCATACCCACAGATCAGGCACGTAACCTAGGCTTCATCCTTGACTCCTCCCTCTCAATGACCAGACAAGTCAACGCCGTCTCATCCTCCTGCTTCAACGTACTTCGTATGCTCAAAAAAATCTTCCATTGGACCCCCACCGAGACAAGAAAGACTGTCACCCACGCACTGGTTACGAGTCGACTAGACTACGGAAAAACTCAAACGCATCCAAAACGCATCGTCGAGACTCATTTTGGACATCCCTCGCCAAGATCACATTACCGGCCACCTGAAAGACCTCCACTGGCTTCCTGTCAACAAGAGAATAACATTCCGTCTCCTCACCCACGCGCACAAGGCCCTCTATAAACTAGGACCCGAATGCCTCAACACTCGACTATCCTTCTATACACCCACCCGCCAACTAAGATCCTCCAATCAAGGCCTCGCTGCAGTCCCGCGTATCCAAAGGTCCACCATGGGACGTAGATCCTTCTCCTACTTAGCGGCCAAGACCTGGAACTCACTCCCCACTCACCTCCGCCTCACTCAGAACCACATCTCCTTCAGAAAAGAACTTAAAACCTGGCTATTTGATAAATAATGAACCCCCTCCCCAAGCGCCTTGAGACCCTCTGGGTGAGTAGTGCGCTATACAAATTCTTGAACTTGAACTTGAACTTGAACACCTTAATTAATTAAAGATGAAGACCATAGCAGTTTTGGTTGCCATCAAAGGTTGAAATCTACTCTGAATCACATTTTGTTCCACACAAATTAAAAGCCACTTAGCAAGATACCACTCCCCTATTATTGTGATCAGAAGGAGGAGAGAAACAGGCCTGTAAATGGACTCCATATTTGGTTTGACTACACTCTCTTTCCATTTTATTGGAACTGTGAGAAGTTGGCCTGGCATATAAAGTTCACTATTCTAGTGGGCACCTTGCACCAGTCCAAACGACCCCTTATTGATGGCAGGTTAAGACAACCTTTATAGAAAGCTATCCTAGTGGTACCTGTGGAGAGCAGCCTTCAAGCTAAGTCTTGGAGGAATGGTAAGCAGCTTGTTTTACCAGTCTATAATCTCATGAATGACCAAATGAAAGGAGAACCTCACCAGGTATATATATAAAATATATGTATTTATTCTAAACACATCCCACTAGTCTCTTCATGAGATTAGAGGAAGAAGTGCATTCAGTTAACTTAATATCACACAGTAAATTAGCAGAATATATGTTGAGCCCTAGGGGCGTCGCAAACCATATATTAAGAAAGTGGTATAAGAACCACAACTTGCATAGACACAAGGCCTAAAGCCTGTAGAACAGCTGGGGCCACCAGGAACCACCCAAGGGAGTGACACAGGCTCCACAGGGGACGCGTGCAGTGTGTGAACACATCCATGAATGACTATTAACTTCAATGGGGAAAGTCGCGGATGGAATTTTAAAGACAAAGGACACTTAGAAGAGGACTTGGAGCAAACCCTTTCAGAACTAGGCCTTCTAGAGCCAACACCCATGGGAGCACCGGAGTACTCGAGTTACCTCACCCAGGGAAGCTGGGTGCATAGGTTGTCTTTTGGTGTCAGGTTTCGTCATCATATTCAATGGTGATCTGCTGCAAAATGCTGCTGGCATCCAAGTGAAAAGTGTGAGGTGTGATCCAAGCCTGGATTAAAGATGAGAAGAACCTGATAGCAGAGGGGACAGAGTCTGGGTCACTTGCCAGTAAACCGGGGGCACAATAGTCGAATGGTCACCGATGTCGTGTGATTTCAGATAAAGAAGGTGAAGGTTGACTCTTCAGCCATGAGGACCAGAAGATGTTGATGACAACCAGGATCTGAATTCGAGCTGTCCCACAAAGGAAGTCGAATGCTGCGGTGTCAGTGCCCGGATTGGACCCAACAAATCTTGGCAACAGCAAACCCAGCAGGAATCAAAGAAATGCTTCGGTGCAGACCAGCAAGGTCTAAGGGACTCACCACACAGTGGAGAGACAGGGTATGTCTGGAGCAACCAAGGAAGCCCAAGGTAAAGTAGAGTTACCGTTGAGGAGACCCAACAGTTGACAGACTAGGGATTGCAAAGGATTCTCAAGCGCAAATGCAGGAAGCGGGCTCACAGAATACTCGTGGAATGTAGGCCCACAATCTTCGATGCGGATGGTGCTTTTAATCTTTTATTTATTTGAAAGGTTTTATATAGCGCTGGCTAGACCCGGCGGTATCAGAGCGCTTTACAGGAGTATCAGACCATAGTTGCAGGTTACATCATTACAAAGCTTATACAGTTATTAGAGCATAGCTACATAGTTACATGTTCGGTCGAGACAAACAATGGGGGCATATGCGTAAGGGAAAAAGTAGTCAAGGGGAGCGATTCAGGGGGGGGGTAGGATCAGGGGAAGTAGACAGCGAATGAAGGAGGGAAAGAGGAGGGGGGTGAGAGGCACAACATGAAAGAAGAGGGGGAGGGTGACGGGGGCACAAACCAGTAGACAAGTAAAAGCTGCGTTCAAAGTCCAGTAAGCTGTGATCCCAGGGGAAGTGATATCATTCCCCCAACTCAGATGCCAGAGGCTCCCTTTACACAGTGGACTTTCTCAGAGGGGTCTCTGAGACTCCAAGGCCTACCTACTGGATCCTTCCCCAAAAAGGAAGACGGAGTGCTTTGACAAGGGGCGCCATACCATACCTCAGCTGTGAGTGGCTCCCTTAGCACTGTGGACTCTCTCAGAGAGGTCACAGAGACTCCAGAGTAAAAGTAGTTGGATTTTTTCCCAACAAGGGGAGAAGGAGTGCTTAGTTAAGGGGCACAAGGGACAGGGGGATAGAGGGCATAGCAGGCAAGGGGAGAGATAAAGGGGGAGGGGAAAGGAGCAGGGGAAGTAGACAAAGATTGAAAGAAAGAGGGGAAGTGGTAGGGGAGGGTGAGAGAGAGCATGAAAAGGGGAGGGAGGGTGCTTTACAAGGTTGACTCTCTCAGAGGGGTCTCTAAGACTCCAAGGTCTACCTACTGGATCCTTCGCCTCAAGGGGAGAGGGAGTGCTTTGGTAAGGGGCACCATACTATGCCTCAGCTGTGTGTGGTTCGCTTGACGCTGTGGACTCTCTCAGAGGGTTCACTGAGACTCCAGAGTAAGAATATTAGATCTTTCCCCAACAAGGGGAGAACGAGTGCTTAGTCAAAGGGCAACAAGGGACAGGGGGCTAGGAAGGGGGTCGGAACTGGCAGGAAAATTGAATGAATTACTGAAAGATAACACATACAATACCCGGATAAATTAACGATCCAAAAAAAGACAGGATCCATGAAAGGCAAGAGTCAGCAAGTTGAAATGTCCAGAAAGAAGAGATACGGATAGCAGAAAAAGGAAATGAGTACTCAGGAGATGAGTACTCAGGAGATAAATGCAAATGCAAAAATCTCAGAATCACAAAATGGTGACATCAAGTACAAAAAATTCACTCAGGGTTCTATTATCACAACAAATAGGATAAAAATGATTGTATGTTACTTATCAACAGAGTGAATGGAGAAATAAGATATCCAAGGGGATAGAGAGAGAGACAGGGACCTAAGGGGGGAGAAAGAGATAAGGCCATCCAGCCGAGAAGCAATGAATGAGGGTAGGCAGGATGAAGTCCAATGGTCCGGGGGAGAGGACAAAAAACAACAAAATAGTGTCTCCATTCGCGCTCTGCAATTTTGTGCCGTCAGTTCCCAGACACATCACTTGACCATCACTCTGATGCATCTCCAACTATGCAGTGATAGGGTGTGATGTATCTAGGTTCCATTCCTTGTATTCTGACATGGAACCTAGTACATAGATGTTCTAAACAGTGGCATTTGGAGCTGCTGTATCGATGGCTGAGGTTGTTTAATAAAAGCCTCCTACATTTCTTATTTATGTCTCAGTGTCACTTTGTTACATTGGCGACAATCGTGTGCATCATTAGTCAAGGTGATTAACTGAAAATAGCCCTTTTGGTACAACTTCAACGTCGAGGAGATTACAAGTTGAGAGGAAATTCCCGTTGTATTTTGTCGCAAGCAAATTCCTTGTGGCCATTGAGGAAAGGAGAACGGCGGAGGACTGTCCTTACCTTGCCGGTGGTACGCTGTCTTTTTTCTCCAAGACTGAACGCTGCTGGTAGGTGGATTCTAATATGTTGGAACACAAGGCCCATTTGCGTGTCACACCTGGTTGCCAGTTTCAGTGAGACGTCTGTGTGTTATCGAAAAGCCCGTTTGCGCTTCATGCAGCTCATTTCCGGTTTTACGCAAGGCCTGTGGTGCGTGTCACGTTTGCGTTTCCCACCTTGTTTGGAGTCCGGTAGTTGCAATGCTTTTGGGAGAATGCAAGCTCTACTTCCCGTTGAAAGAGGTTCTTCTGCTGCAGTGACATCGACTGCGTCCATTTTAAGTTTTTTTTTGACTCGACACTGACCTGACCTGAGAGCGCGAGCTCTGTCCTGCGAGGTCCTTTCTGTTGGATTGTTTGTTCTGCTGCAATACATCGCGGTACCCGCTCCGCGGGTCCCGCTTCGCCCGTGTGCTTGGGCGCACCGTTGCTGCTTGCTGACAGGGGAGCTGCCTGAATCTCGGGGAGCAGGGCTGCGAGCGCCAGGTGAGGATCAGGGACTCCATTGCCCAGGAGTCCCTGTGCTGCCATCATTTCCTGCACCTGGACGCTCTCCCTGCTGGCCACGCCCCCTAAACACCGCTGAAAAGAGCCTGCTCGCCCCTAGCTCTTTGGGAGAGATTGACTGACCTGTGAGCGTGAGCTCTGTCCTGCGAGGTCCTTTCTGTTGGATTGTTTGTTCTGCTGCAATACCTCGCGGTACCCGCTCCGCGGGTCCCGCTTCGCCCGTGTGCTTGGGCGCACCGTTGCTGCTTGCTGACAGGGGAGCTGCCTGAATCTCGGGGAGCAGGGCTGCGAGCGCCAGGTGAGGATCAGGGACTCCATTGCCCAGGAGTCCCTGTGCTGCCATCATTTCCTGCACCTGGACGCTCTCCCTGCTGGCCACGCCCCCTAAACACCGCTGAAAAGAGCCTGCTCGATCCTAGCTCTTTGGGAGACATTGACTGACCTGTGAGCGCGAGCTCTGTCCTGCGAGGTCCTTTCTGTTGGATTGTTTGTTCTGCTGCAATACCTCGCGGTACCCGCTCCGCGGATCCCGCTTCGCCCGTGTGCTTGGGAGCACCGTTGCTGCTTGCTGACAGGGGAGCTGCCTGAATCTCGGGGAGCAGGGCTGCGAGCGCCAGGTGAGGATCAGGGACTCCATTGCCCAGGAGTCCCTGTGCTGCCATCATTTCCTGCACCTGGACGCTCTCCCTGCTGGCCACGCCCCCTAAACACCGCTGAAAAGAGCCTGCTCGCCCCTAGCTCTTTGGGAGACATTGACTGACCTGTGAGCGCGAGCTCTGTCCTGCGAGGTCCTTTCTGTTGGATTGTTTGTTCTGCTGCAATACCTCGCGGTACCCGCTCCGCGGATCCCGCTTCGCCCGTGTGCTTGGGCGCACCGTTGCTGCTTGCTGACAGGGGAGCTGCCTGAATCTCGGGGAGCAGGGCTGCGAGCGCCAGGTGAGGATCAGGGACTCCATTGCCCAGGAGTCCCTGTGCTGCCATCATTTCCTGCACCTGGACGCTCTCCCTGCTGGCCACGCCCCCTAAACACCGCTGAAAAGAGCCTGCTCGCCCCTAGCTCTTTGGGAGACATTGACTGACCTGTAAGCGCGAGCTCTGTCCTGCGAGGTCCTTTCTGTTGGATTGTTTGTTCTGCTGCAATACCTTGCGGTACCCGCTCCGCGGGTCCCGCTTCGCCCGTGTGCTTGGGTGCACCGTTGCTGCTTGCTGACAGGGGAGCTGCCTGAATCTCGGGGAGCAGGGCTGCGAGCGCCAGGTGAGGATCAGGGACTCCATTGCCCAGGAGTCCCTGTGCTGCCATCATTTCCTGCACCTGGACGCTCTCCCTGCTGGCCACGCCCCCTAAACACCGCTGAAAAGAGCCTGCTCGCCCCTAGCTCTTTGGGAGACATTGACTGACCTGTGAGCGCGAGCTCTGTCCTGCGAGGTCCTTTCTGTTGGATTGTTTGTTCTGCTGCAATACCTCGCGCTACCCGCTCCGCGGGTCCCGCTTCGCCCGTGTGCTTGGGCGCACCGTTGCTGCTTGCTGACAGGGGAGCTGCCTGAATCTCGGGGAGCAGGGCTGCGAGCGTCAGGTGAGGATCAGGGACTCCATTGCCCAGGAGTCCCTGTGCTGCCATCATTTCCTGCTCCTGGACGCTCTCCCTGCTGGCCACGCCCCCTAAACACCGCTGAAAAGAGCCTGCTCGCCCCTAGCTCTTTGGGAGACATTGACTGACCTGTGAGCGCGAGCTCTGTCCTGGGAGGTCCTTTCTGTTGGATTGTTTGTTCTGCTGCAATACCTCGCGGTACTCGCTCCACGGGTCCCGCTTCGCCCGTGTGCTTGGGCGCACCGTTGCTGCTTGCTGACAGGGGAGCTGCCTGAATCTCGGGGAGCAGGGCTGCGAGCGCCAGGTGAGGATCAGGGACTCCTGGGAGGTCCTTTCTGTTGGATTGTTTGTTCTGCTGCAATACCTCGCGGTACCCGCTCCGCGGGTCCCGCTTCGCCCGTGTGCTTGGGCGCACCGTTGCTGCTTGCTGACAGGGGAGCTGCCTGAATCTCGGGGAGCAGGGCTGCGAGCGCCAGGTGAGGATCAGGGACTCCATTGCCCAGGAGTCCCTTTGCTGCCATCATTTCCTGCACCTGGACGCTCTCCCTGCTGGCCACGCCCCCTAAACACCGCTGAAAAGAGCCTGCTCGCCCCTAGCTCTTTGGGAGACATTGACTGACCTGTGAGCGCGAGCTCTGTCCTGCGAGGTCCTTTCTGTTGGATTGTTTGTTCTGCTGCAATACCTCGCGGTACCCGCTCCGCGGGTCCCGCTTCGCCCGTGTGCTTGGGCGCACCGTTGCTGCTTGCTGACAGGGGAGCTGCCTGAATCTCGGGGAGCAGGGCTGCGAGCGCCAGGTGAGGATCAGGGACTCCATTGCCCAGGAGTCCCTGTGCTGCCATCATTTCCTGCACCTGGACGCTCTCCCTGCTGGCCACGCCCCCTAAGCACCCTCCCCCCATATCAGGTGCAGCCTCTTCCGCGGCGCGGGAGCGCGCGGGAGGGCGCCGGGAGAAGCCCGGGACAAGGGCGGGACCGTCTGTGGCCGTCCGGGGCCGAACGAGGCCGGGCTGGGCCTACCCTCTTGGTTTGTGCATCCGACCTCTGGTCTCAACTATTTGTTAAGAACCCCCTGCTGAGTATAACCATTACGAATACCATGCCGTCCCCGGCAAGGGAGAGTACCCCATTAAAGCCGGGTGGAGTTAAAAATAGGACCATAGAGAATTATTTCTCCCGGGCAGTAGGGGAGGGGGACAAAGAGTGTAACCTGTCCAGGTTAAGGGCAGAACGGAGACGCTCAATAGACAACATGAAAAATACCCCCCTCGGAGACCAACTTATTACACCCAGGGAGGAGTTGTCCCGAATTGATGATGTCCCACTTCTGCTGAGGGATTGCACTAATATTTCATCAGGTGCAGTCATGAGTATAGCTCCAGCCATTAGTCGTAGCCCCACTAGGGTGACCATTGATTTAGTGTCCCAACCCCCCCCAGCCCCCAAAACTAGGAAAGCTAAATCTAAGCCAAATAACACTCAAGTAGCTTTTGGACCCCCTCCCAATAAACGCAGGAGGAAATCTAAGGGAGTTCAAGGAAGGAGTAAACCCAAGGTTCCCCATTCGGAGTTTGGGAAGTCCCTAAAAACCCCCACGTTAGTAGAAAAACCATTGGATGATTTACATCCTAAACCCATTGCTCATAAGAATTCAGCTCCTGTTACGATAACAGATACAGGAGCTGGTACTGCCAATATCCCCTTGTCTGTTGTCCCACTTGGAAACTTAGAATTTTTGCTAAGGTCTCTGTTATTACCGATCAGCGAGAGTATTAGAGATCAGACTAACCATCCTGGAGGCCACACTAGGTAGTCTGAAAACTCCAGCTGGTCGACAGGGAAGGCAACCAGATTCCACTCTCCCTGCCGCAGTCCCTCAACAGACGGCAAATAGTGTTGTCAATCCAGTCCCTCCACAAGCCGCGAATGTGGCACCCTCACAACAACCCTTAAGGCCGAAGCCTGCAACATCCAAGCCCCTTAATGCCAATATGCCCAACCCTCCGCCAGGACCTGTACCTCCGGCACAGCCGGTAGATAATACCATCCCGACCCCTTTAATGAAGCTCACCCTAAGACCACGTAGACCGAATTAACCCCCAGAGACTAACGCTTTTACTGTAGTCATGGTGGGTGTCCCCCCACTTGAGGAAGGTGAAACAGAGGATTTTTGTGCCCTGAAAAGTAGGGTAATCAAGTGGTTAAACATAAACAGACCCCTCCCGACACATTTCAATAATGAAATTATAATGGTAAGAAGGGTACCATGGGTGGGGAGAACACAAAAATCCATTAAAGGGGACTGTATACTGGTGAGTTTCAGGGATACAGGTACGGTGTCCTATATATGTCAGGGGAAAAATAGATCTAGGGAATCCACCATCCAAACCCTCCATGTGTCGTTCTTTTTTCCCATTACCCCAGTCCCATTTCAGCAGCCCCAAACTCATGACAGCTGGGAGAGGGTTGGCAGGAGGGGGAGACACCAGGCCTTATACCCCAGACCGATATCCGGCCGACCTGAACAACCCTTTTATACCTACAACCGGTTCAATTGCCTGAATGGCCTAGAGGGGGTCGATTGACAAACAGATAATGCCCCCCAGGGTTGTAAAGAAAAGGGCGCTCTGGTAGAAACATTGGAGGAGCAAAGTTTTAAGGCGCAGCATACCTCGGCGATTGGTGTGGGGGATCTAATGTGTGTTGAACCTAAGGTAATAGCTAAAAATAGTATAGGAGGGGGACATGGGCAGGCAATTCAAAGGTCAATGCAGGAAATAAGACCAAGGGCCCAGGGGGGCGCTGAATGGAGTGGAGAGGGTGTGAGATTTATCTCATGGAACGTAGCTGGCATAGCGGGCAAATTTAACAGTAAGGAATGGGTTGACTACATTAGAAAATTTAATATCATATGTGTACAGGAGACATGGGCTGTGGAGAATAATTACCATCTGCAGGGGTACAAGTGCTTTTTTGTTCCCGCCCGAAAATCCAGTTCTGGGAGAGCAATGGGCGGTTTGTCCCTCTATGTAGATTTAGACCTCCCAGGCACCTGGTCCTTCCCAGACTGGTCCTCACACGGGATCCAGGCAGTTCGGTTCCATGGAAAGGGGTTACGATTCTCTGTTTTTAACTTGTATAACACCGAGATAGCAAATAATCATACCCCGGTTTTAACTGAACTTGATCAAAGGTTAGGACAAGAAATCATATCCCAGAACAAGGGCCCATCTCACGGGCTGCTTGTGGTGGGGGACTTTAATTGTCACCTCTGCCCGGCACTGATTAAAGCAAATACAGATTGGGCGCAATGCCCAATTGAGAAGGGGCCTCATTTTTCTCACTCGCCTACTGGGTCGGCTCTTAGGTTGCTTCGGCTTAAGTACGACCTAGAGCATACCATCAACATGATAGACCCACAGTCGGACGGCACACTCCCACCAAATTTTAAGGGCAGGGGCTGCTCATCTATTATAGATTATATTCTGGTTTCGAGATCCCTGGTTAACAAAGTAATTAGTGTAGGGATAGACTGGAACAGCTTCAGTGACCATAACCCGCTTGTCTTAATGCTTGCATATAGGGCGGGTTTTGGATCCAATGTCCATCGTTTAATTGGGGAGAAGGTCACCGATCAAGGCAGGAGACTGAAATGGTCTAGAATAGATGGGGTAAAGTTTTATAAAAACTTGAGCAATAAGGGTTTGCAGGCCATAAATGACTGTTTGGATCTGGAAGTCCAGGGCCCAAGATTACTAGAAGCGTTCAACCATATTGCAAATCTGATAGACGGACTACTAAGGTCCAATGTGCCCACACGTAACCTGGTCAATCCCCGGTGGTTTGATAAAGATTGTTCTAAGGCACTGAGGGAACTGAAATGCTCTCTTAAGTCAAAACCACGGGATCCACAAAAAATTAGGGCATGCAGAGAGAAATATAAAAAAGAGACCAAAAGGAGGAAACTCACCCTGTAGGCAGAAGCTTGGGCAGATCTGAGAGAGGCAGGGGAAAGAAGGGACCTAGCGGGGTTCTGGAGAATCATTAATAAACCGACCTTTCTAGAAAATGATTCTCCGGAAATAGGGGCTAATATCCTACCAGAGCAGTGGGTTACCCACTTTAGGAGTTTGTATAATCACGAATCGGGCATCCTTGTAGAGTCATCAGCAACCCCAAGTCAGGCTCCCCCGGTAGTATTTACTCTTAAGGAGATCGTGGCAGGGATGGAGAGTCTAACTAAGAACAAAGCCCCGGGTCCGGATGGAATTCCCCCTGACCTTTTTCTTAGTAATATAGATCTATGGGCCCCCCTGATGACTAGGGTCTTAAATACTGCTACCACCTGCGGTCTCCCTCCATCATGGTCCAAAGCGATCATTGTGCCAATCTTTAAAAAGGGCAACAAGGACGACCCTAGGTGTTATCGGCCTATTTCCCTGATTGACGTCTCGGCTAAACTTCTGGGAAGGGCAATTCTGAACAGATTGTCCGAGTGGACCGAAGAGAATAACATCTTCTCGGACACTCAATATGGGTTCAGGTCAGGGAGGTCCACTAGCGATCAATGCCTGAACCTATATATGCTGACTGCCAAATACACTCTGGCCAGTGATGAACCCATTTATATGGGATTCATGGACCTGGCAGCGGCATTCGACCACGTCAACAGGGGGAAGTTGTGGGACATGATGGAAGGCTTGGGGATCGAGAGTGGTTTAATCACCATATTAAGAGAGCTGCATAGCGATACCACGGCTAAAGTGAGATTTAACAGGGAGGGTGGATTGTCCGACTCATTTCCGTACAAAAGTGGAGTCAGACAAGGTTGTATTCTTGCCCCTTTTTTGTTCTCTCTCTACATTAATAATCTGGAGCAGTTTCTTTTGGGCTTAAAAGCAGATTCCCCAAGGGTCGGGACGTGGCATATCCCTGTCCTGCTTTATGCAGACGACGCGGTCTTGCTTGCGCGCACACCCCGAAGCCTACAAATTCTGATAGATGGGTTCGTCAAGTTCATGAGTGACCTGGACCTATCTGTCAACTTAGGCAAGTCATACGTGCTCCTGGCAGGCAAAAAACCTTCTTCTAAATTCTCTTACACAATAGGCACCAATTGTTTAGAGGAGGTTAAAACGTTCTCCTATCTCGGAGTAACCTTTGATGGTGCTCTTCAATTTAACTCCTTGGTGGCAGAACGCTGTAATAAAATTATTGCCTCTAATGGGGCTATAGCCGGTTATGGCAGGAGGCTGGGCAGATGGAGTCCGGAACAGGTGATGAACCTGTACGGCTCCATAACATGCTCTAAAGTAAGCTACGGGGCAGAAGTTTGGGGCTTTGTGAACACTGCTAGAATTGAACAGGAAGAAAACAGACACCTGAAATCTATCCTGAGGGCACCACCCAGTACTGCTGGATACATAGCTCATAGGGAGCTAGGGAGGCCATACCTGGTTGACTTGTTAAAACTCAGGCCAATTGTGGCGTGGCTAAAAATCTGGGTAAACCCAGATGCGCACTTAAGCAGAGAAATTTTATTGGACTGCTTGGGTAGGACTCACTGCATGCGCATCCCCTGGCTTAAATATGTGAGAAACACTCTTGAGGATCTAGGGTTCGGAAACCTCTTCAGGAACCCCACAACCATCTCAGCACAGCACAAGAAACAAGTAGGGGAAATTTTCCTAGAGCGGAAAACCCTATGCCGTGCTGAGGCTGAAGGAGAGAAAAAGTCTGTGAGGGCTCATAATTTGGTGAAGAGTGTGGAGGGCATGGAGCCCTATCTGTATCTTGTGCATAACACACAGAACAGATTTCTTATGTGTCGTTTTAGACTGAACTTACTTCCTTTTATGTTGGCTTTTCCAGCAGGTTTCACCACGTCAATTGAGCAGAAGGGACCCTGCGGCTGCGACAACCGGTCTCCGCAGGATTCCCTTCATTTTATCTTGCTTTGCCCCTATTTTTCCATGCCCAGGCATTGATTCCTAGTAAACATCTTAAAAAAAGCCCAATTGGAACATGCCAGGGATGCCTTAGTCTATTTGCAGAAAGCCTCTGACCCGCAAACCTTATGTTGTGTTATGAATTTTATCAAGGTTGCGGTTCGACTAAGGAGGATGAGGGGAGAGGAATGAAAGACTTGGGACTCTCTGTTTTAAATTGATGGCCCTGTATGTTGGTATTTTTACTGTATCATCTATGTACAAGGATCTCGACTAATATTTAATGCTTTTTTTATCTATGTATATGTATGGGTGCTTTTATGGTGTTTTTTAATCACCGAATAAAGATTCTTGACTATGACTATGACTATGACTCGACACGAACTGAGAATAAATATAAAACTTCACGGAAGATTTATTATAAAGAATCTAACTGGGTGTTGTTAACAACGGAAGGTTGTAGAAGCACGTTGTAAGAAAACATATCGGAGGTAGGTCTAAGTGACTTTACTTCAGGAGAATATGTGAACTGGGTGAAGTAATTGTTTGTTTTGAATAAGACGCTTTGCTGAAAGAGGGAATTCTAATGGAAGCTACAGTGACTGACTATATAACTTAAATGGAAAAAAGGAAAAATCGCAGAAAAATCTTGGGATTGTTACATTAGTTCCATCCTGGATTCTTGAGTGTTTGCTACACGATGACAAACACACCATAGTTTAAAGTTGGTATTAGTTCTTATTGTAAATGTGCTCGTGTTAACGGGGACAGGCACACTACTACTTTATTCAGAATTAACTAAAAATCGTATTTTAGAAGTGGTAAATTATTTTAAGCATAGTTTGAAGTTAATATTATTTTTTTGCATAATTAGGTGATTTGTGTGAAAATGCAGAATGTCACTTCGCCTCCGTTTTTTCTGTCTGATCCCAGTGATCCACCAGTTAGATGGAAGAAATGGAGGAACATTTTTGAGAACTATGCGAGGGTATGTGGTACGAATTAGAGCGCTGAGAGAAAACATGCATTATTAATGCATTGCTTAGGAGGTAAAGGACAGGAAGTTTTAGAGAACTTACCCCAGCTAAGTCAGGCAGATCAGAGAGGTCTTAATGAGTACGAGATTTGTATAAAACAGCAAGATTTACATTACTTACCGAAAGTAAGTACAATTATGGAGAGGTATTACTTTGGATTGCGTGAACAAGGGAAAGACGAAACGGTTGAGCAGTATGTTACTTCTTTGCGCAAATTGGCCTCGATTTGCAAATTTGTTGCTTTGGTAGAGGAAAGGATATGGGATCAGTTTGTTTTAAGGTGTTCAAATGATAAAATAAGGGGAGAACTTTGGCTCAAGGATTAACCACCTCTGGATGAAGTAATGGTTATTGCTAAGTGGGTTGAACATATGGTCAAATGTGTGGGAGAGTTGAGTAAAGCTGGTAAAGCAGGTACAACTGGTGAAAAAATAGAAGGGATACAGTGTCATGAAGTGAAGATTCCTGATGACAACAAGAAAAAAGATTGGAGTAATGATAAAGGTAATACGAATGATAACTTGCAAATAAAACACAGGTTAAAAAAAAGTGTGTTGGTGTTTTTCAGGGCAATTGCTTTAGATGTGGCAGATTCGGACATATGGCCAATGCAAAAGAATGTCCGGCCTTGAAAGTGAGTTGCAATGTGTGTGGCAGAAGAGGTCATTATGGGAAAAATTGCCGATTCAAAAACAGAAAAGATATTAAGATTGAAACTAAGGAAGTAACATTTCAAATATATGAGTGTAGTGTTGAACATCCATCAGAATGGGTTAAAGTAGGTAACGTAAACATCAAGATGAAGATGAAATTTGATTCCTGTTCTCATTTGACTTTTATTTCTAAGCAAGATTTCATGGAGTATTTTTCGGAAAAGATTGTTTTAAAAAAAATCAGACCTTAGACCTACAGATTATGGAGGGACGCTCATTAAGATGTTGGGATATTTTAGTGAGTGTATTGAATATAATAGGAGGTTTGTTGAGGCGAAGATTTATGTAGCAGAAAAAGGTGACAGCTTGTTAAGTTGGTCTCATCAAACTGGCTTGGGAGTTATACTGAATCCCAATGCTAAACCTTCAGTTTAGGTTCAAACTGTGGAAGATATAGAAGAGAAACTAGTAGTACTTTAAGGATTTATTTGGTGAAACATTAGGTTGTTTGAAAGGGTACAAACACCATTAAAGTGTGGTGCAACACCAGTTGCTGTGAAAGTGAGACAGATTTCAATGTGCATGTCAGAGGCTGTTAAGAAGGAAATTGATAAGCTGTTGAAGGCAGGGGTGATTGAGCCGGTAGAAGCAACAGAATGGTTGACCCCCATCATCGTAGCCCGTAAGCCCAATAACGAGATCCGCTTATGTGTGGACCTTCATGCTTTAAACAAAGAGTTGGTGGTAGACAGATTTCCGCTACCTAATATTGAAGAATTCGTTTCGACATTAGAAGGGGCTTGCTATTTCACAACATTAGATATGGCTTCGGACTATCATCAAGTTCCTCTCAGCAAAGAGTCTCAAGAGTTTACCGCATTTATAACTCCTTTTGGCTCGTTCAAATTTTTAAGGATGCCATTTGGTCTAATATCCGCTGCCTGTGTTTTTCAGAGAATTATGAATGATCTGTTCAAGGTTGTGTCTGGCGTTAGGTGTTACCAAGATGATGTATTAATCTGTGGCAGAACTAAAGATGAACATGATCTGAGACTTAAATGTGTATTAAGGAAAATGTTAAAAGCTGGTTTGTCTCTTAGATGTAAAAAATGTAAATTTGGGGTAACGGAACTTGACTATTTGGGCCATCATATCTCTACTCTTGATGTGAGACCTAAAGAAGAACTGGTTAAAACTATTGAAAAGCTATAAGAGCCATGTTCTAAAGAAGAGCTTTCGTCATTTTTAGGAATGGCTGAATTTTATAATAAGTTTATAAAACAATTTGCAGACAAAACTGAGAAACTCAGGAGTTTGATTTGTAAAAAAATGAATGTGTGTGGACTGATGAATGTAACAGGGAGTTTCTGCAGATTAAAGAAGATCTTAAAAATGCTCAGAATCTACAAGCTTTCAAACCAGGTGACCCTACCTTTATAGTCACAGATGCTAGTAGTAAAGGACTGGGGGCTTTGCTTTTTCAGTTGAGGGACGGTAGAGAAGATTTAATAGCTTGTGCCTCTAGATGTTTGAAGGGAGCTGAGCTTAAATATTTGGTTAATGAGAAGGAGGTGCTCACCATTTATTGGGCAATTAATACATTTTAAAAGTTTGTGTGGGGTATCCCTTTTGTTGTGAGATCGGATCATAAGTCCCTTGGGGAGATTTTGGAAAAAAAGTTCTCGATTCTGTGTCTTCCAGGATTAGGTGGAGGGTCATTTCCTTACAGGAGTTAAGTTTTACATTTGAATATATTCCTGGCAGTTGTAATATCTCTGCTGATTGTTTGTCACGTTTGGTAGATAATGTTGAAACTATGGAATCATTTGGTGAAGATGAAGAATGTGGTGGTGAGTGTGATGTGAGGGTGTGTGACATTACTCTGGGTGCCATAAAAGAAGAGGAGTGGAAATAGGAATTGGTTAAGGATGTTGAGCCGGTGAAAGTGATGGATTTGTTGTCTAAGAACTTGAATGACAGCTTTTCTAAACCATGGTCCTTAGTGTCTCATGAGTTGGCCATTGTTGAAGGAGTTCTTGCAAGAGGCACAAGATGAATTCCCCCGGTGAGTTTAAGAAATACCAATATAAATATGGCGCATGAAGGACACATGGGAATTTCTAAAACAAAGGAACATATCAGACAGGATTTTTGGTGGCCGGGTCTGGATTTAAAGGTTGAGCGTGCTGTTCGTGATTGTGTTCCCTGTCAGTTAAGTAATAAGGTGCTTAAGCCGAGATGTCCTCCGATGGTTTGCAGGAAGTTGCCGTTTTGTCCATGGGATGAGGTAGCAATTGACATTGTGGGTCATTTACATGGAGAACATCAGACTGCTTATTTGATTGTATTGATGGACTTGTACTCTTGTTGGGTTGAAGTTAGCTCAGTGCGAGATGTAACATCTCAGCGCATAATCAAGTTTTTAGAACCAATTTTTAAAAGAGAGAGTTTTCCAAAATCTTTACTATCTGATATTGGTCCTCAATTTTATTCAGATGAGATGGAGAGATATTGTTCAGCTTGTGGTGTTGTACACAAAAATATAGCTTTATATCATCCAGAGTCTAATGGCTCTTTGGAGAGGTTCAACAAAACGTTGAAAGACAGTATTCAATTAGCGTGGGTTAATTGTCTTGATTGGAGAATTGAGCTGCAAAATAGAATTTCTACTTACCGGTTTACACCTCATTCAACCACAGGTAGAACTCCCTAATACCAGTATGTGTCCGGGATGGATGACCTTAGACAAAGGTTTTAAAAACAATAAGGTTGGGCAGTGGAGAGATAAAGAGTTATTGCTTCAGGAAAGGAGGAAGATTTATTATGACTCTCGCAAATCTTCAAAAGTTTCGAATTTCAAGATAGAGGACAAAGTTAAAATTAGAGTTCCTGTTGGCTGCCAAAAGTGGTCAAAGTTTACTGGTGTTAAAACAGCAATCAAATTGTTCAAAAATGCTGTGAAAACAGATGCAACCCGCAGGAGTCTCAGGGTTGGCAAAGTTCCCAGTTATCTGCGGGACTTTGTAAGATAATATGTCATGTAATGTTACTTACTGTCTTCGTAAGTTTTTTATTATTCGTTTATATATGAAGGGAGATGTGTGATGTATCTAGGTTCTATTCCTTTTATTGTGACATGGAACCTAGTACATAAATGTTCTAAACAGTGACAGTTGGAGCTGCTGTCTCGATGGCTGAGATTGTTTAATAAAAGCCTCCTACGTTTCTTATTTATGTCTCAGTGTCACTTTGTTACATGGGGCAAATTTAGCAGTCACATGTGTGGGCTAGATGGGGAAGAACAAACTCCAAGGAGGCAATCAGTGTCTATAAATCCTCGGTGGAAAGGCAGTTTAGGCAGGTCATTTCATACAACAATCCTCAGAGTGTAGTCAGTTCAGGCAGGCCGTTTCACACAAGGCAATAAAGGAAAGGCCGCACTCCTTTGGGACCCTCCGCTAGAGATCTCCCCCTAAGACGGTGGGGCTAGGTCTGGGATGTTCTATTGTGGATGCAGGCCTCACGTGGCCCGGGGACCCCAGCCAATTCCCCAGGGGCGCTGTGCTATTTGTCTGACTCTAGAATGCATCTTTGGATGCCGGGCCATGAGGTGGGGCTCAGAGGACTGTCTGTAAAGTGTGGCTCAGGTGTGTAAACAGCCCTTTCGTGGCACTAGAGGCAGGCCACGGGGAAACGATGGATGCACACCACAGGCTCCAGGTTGATCCGCAGGATGTGCTGTGCCTGGCGCCGTGCAGCCACATGACTGCTCTCGCATGACATGTCCTGCACGTGGATGCGGGGGAAGCTGGCCAGCAGGCATGGAGTGGCCTCCCTGATCTCCTCCAGGGAGCGGTCCAGGTACAGGTAGGTAGCGGGGTCAACAAGCTTGGTAGGGGGCTGCTATGGCCGCTGCTGCAGCTTCTAATGGTGCTACTCATTTCGTGCTCGTCGCCACCGCTGGTGCTTCCTGCCCCGCAGCCGGCTCACCGCCACTTTCTCGGTGCCCACTTACAATAGCCATGCTTTCTCTTGGCGGGGGGCTTGGTCGGGCCGGCGGAGACAGTTGTGGAGGCGCGAGGGCCGGCGGTGGCTTGTCCGGGCTAGGGCACTAGTGTGTGGCACGAAGAGTAGCCGTAGACGTCTTTGCTGCACAATATGACCGGCAATAACTCGTGCCGCATGCTGCAGAGGAAGTTCCAGAGCTCCGTGTCCAAGCTCATTAAGTCCTTGAACTGTAGCATGAAGATTTTGAAGGTGCTCTCCAAGGCGGGCTGGGCGTAGAGCAGCTGCGAGCAAGAGTACACCACCTTCTCGTGCTCCATGTCTGCGCAGCGCAGCCGCTGGGTGGCACGGATGCGGCGCTCCCTGCATTCTCCCTCTTGATGTAGCGTCAGCCTGCCAGTCTGGGGGCGCCGAGGAGCAGAGAGGGATTGGGCTTGGGCTACAAGTAACCCACAGCACAACTTCAGAAAAGCTCGGGAAGTCAATGCACTAGCAAATGTGCCCGGTGTCCAGGGGTTCCAGTTCCACGTCACTCTTGAGTGCTTCGGGTCTCAGCTTTGCTTGGAACTCGGGTCAGCCTCTGAGAAATCTGGAAATCCTCTTGCTGGGCTGCAATTACTTCGGAGTCCGGCGGGAGCTTCGGAGATGCAGACCTGCAAATGCTTTGTTGGTGCCTGATTGAGCAGGGGAGTCACTCCTTGACCCCAAGGGAGATTCTTCTGTCCTCTAGTCTTTAATGGAGCTTAGAAGTTCCAGGTTTCAGTTTCAGAGTTTCATTCAGGTGTAATCTAAAATCCTGTTGCCAGGGGTCCCTTACTTATACTAAGAAAAGGGATTGGACATACTCAGCGGATCCACCTATGGGAGGGTCTGGAAAGAGTGTTGGCTACACCAATTTCCTTTTTCCATTTTTGCACCAGAGCAGTGGCTGGTAGCCCCTGCAAACAGTTGGAACTGGGCTATGTACAGGGACACCAAATGTGCCCACAGTGCAGACTTTCTGGCTTTCTCAGAGTGAACCCACCTAGCCCCAATACACTAAAGCCTGGCTGTGACAGGAAACCTATTGTCCAAGCCTCCCCTGTCGGAGTTTCATCCAACAGCAGTAGGTCAGACGTGTGTCTGTGGCTGCAGCATGCATTTTGTGATGCTAGGGCTCTTTTAAACTATTACCGGTTAGACCAGTGTGTACATGTCTCTCCCTCTAGAAGGGTGGAATTCTAGCACAGCCGCGCAGACTGGCTGGGGGTAGGATTCCAAAGTGTTTGACACCAAACACAACATGTTTCCATGCAGCCATTCCAAAGTTAGCATTTACGGCAGGTTATAATGCACTTAAGAGTACATGGTCTGGCTGCATCACACACAGAACAGCCTCAGAGAATAGACTCTGAGCGCTGCAGAGGGGTCCTGCTCATGCATGGGCACCTTCTCACACAAAACCAAGCACTCTGCCTTCAGGATTGATAAGGCCTGCCGTAGGAGTGACTGATAGGTTTATATGTGTCAGTGATTAAAGGTAGATATAGGTCACCTATATCTTAGTAAGGGGTGCACGCACCACCTTACCCAGGCTGCAGTAGCAGACCTTTGGTGCCACTTTGGAAGGCTTCCCAGGGGTGGCATAATACATGCTGCAGCCCCTAGAAGGCCTCTAGGCTACCTATGACCTTGGTACCTAAAGTACCATATACTAGGGACTCACAAGGGTACCCCAGTAACCAAGTAAATCAATTTTGAGAGGAAGCAGCTAGGCTGGGGTCCTGGATAGCAGGGCCCCAGACAGACTAAAGTCGAAAAACTGTGAAACACCAGCAAAAAGTGGGGGTAACCACAGTAAGCAGATCCTACTCCCCTACAGGAACCTTGACAGAAATAAAAGAATGGTTCAGGATGACTGTGATTGCCGTATCATGTAGAATTCTGGCAGGCAAATAACAGCAGGAGATCCAGATTTAGTAGACTTCAGTAGTTGGATTGTGATGTCCTTCTGTATGTCAGGGATAAGACCTCTTCACTGTCGAGGCATCCTGCTCTTCTTAAGAACAAATCTTGTCTATCATTGGAATTTGTTGAAGCCTCATGTGAGAATGAGTGACTTTAATTTTTTTCATTTAATGTTTATATCCTATTAATAACAGAGGAAAACTATTTCTCACATAGTTCTTGAGTAAGAATTACTGAGCTAGGAGAACAAGAGGTGTTTGCAATCACTCCAATGTATTTTAACAAGGTGCCTGTGGAGTTAGTGGTGCCTTTAATTGTGGTTCCAAAACTTGAATTTTTAGCTTGAAAAATAAAAATTCTGTAACTACTCACCTGAGAATTAAAAGTTAACAATGCAAAGCTGTCAAAAGATAGATGTCAGGTTTGTTCTGTTTGCCTGGCCTGTGCTTTTTCAGCTTTAAGAGAGATTGAGAACGGAGGTTGGGCACGTCACCTAAGAGGAACTCTGTTGATTGCTCTTTGTACTGCATCTTTAAAAGCAGTGAACAATTGGGTTAGAGGGCCAGCATTTGAGGCATATTTAACCAGCTCTCTGAGAATTTTTGGGAGGCATTTAATCAATCCTACTCCAATATAAAGAGGGAATAGGTTTGATGGTTTTGAGCTGTGTTCCTCTTACGGGGAATAGCAGAACAAATATGAAATTCGACATCCATCCTTGCCATTGGGGTGGAAGATCTCAACCTTGTTAAGCCAGGTGATCCAAAAACAAGGCCTAATGTGTGGCCACCTTGGTGGGTTGGTTCATTAACAATTTGTATTAGGACTAAGTCAGTATTAGAGAAAAAATGCTACCAAGTCGAAGAAAAGGCTACAGGCACACAGGACAATGACATTTGAAATGTCAGTCAATAAAAACCTCACAGCTTCTACAACCTTTTCAAGAAGCGAGGTGGGAGCTTCATAGGCTCTGGAAATGATCAATAGACCCATCAATCCAGCACTCAAAGAGTAAATCTACCAACCTCTTCTTGAGTAACAATATACAGAAAAATTAACAACACATTAGCAACACAAAGACCTCATCCAGTCCACCATATATCCTACTACACTCAGCCTTCAACCCCCCTTTATTCTCACAGCTCCCACAGAGCCACCTCTTATGAAAATTACGTCCTACCGACATCTTTCACCAAACCCCTCTCTGGAGACACTTTCTAACCCTTTGATTGGCAGCATCAGCACCTCTCACTCTGATGAAATCTTTCTAAATGTCTAACTGGCCCGATCCTTCCAGTCCTGAAGAAACCCAATTGTCAGTGTTAATCTTCTCATTCACAGCTATGAATCCGCCTTCAGATCACAGTGCAGCACTGGTACTTTTGAATCCCTCAGCTGCTATGACAAACTGGTGTCCATGCATCCCTCATTCATTGACATTTTTAATGGCATTTGCCAGCAAAGTCCACAAGTGTCCTTCCTATCAAACTGACACTAGCTCCTCACGAGCTACTGTGCAATTCTAAAGGCTTCCAATCTTGCAAAGTACCCAAGGACTTCTGCCTGTCCCCCTCAATTTTCAACCTCTACATGGAACCTCATAGAAAGCAACATCAAGATATATAAAAAATTAGAATAGCACCTTGGGGAAAAGATGAACATGTACATATAAACAGTTATCACTCAGGGGATTCAAGCCAGAAAGGACATGTAAGCCAGGATACTCTGGGTATACCTCTGTTGGTAAGCTGTGGGCTTGATAGGAGGTCCACAAAATTGAAGAGAAAGGTGCAGTCTCTGCTCATAACACTGCACCACCTTCTGATGCATGGACAGCAGCAAGTTCAACTTGCTTTCCTTAAACTTCATTGAAATATAATAGAAGAACATGTATGCAGCTCTGACTCCAAATATTGTTAAGTAAGGAAAATGTTGAATGTGTCACATAACCATGTATTTGGTGGGTATATTGTGCAAAATGTTCTTCTGCTACCATGCATATTGTACTTGCATGCACAGAGAGGTCTTATTCACGGATGTATGAAATAATATCGAAAGACAGAATATAGACATACAAAAATATCGAAGAAAAATATCGACATCAAAAATATCAAAGTTCTATCTACATAAAGGTAAGTACAAAAATATTGGAAAAAAATATCGTAGTACAAAAATATCGAAGTAAAAAATACAGTTTTTTTAAATGTATTAATAATAATGTAAAAATATTTAAAACATACATATAATTAAAAAAATTATAGATATAAACATTAAAACATATTTAAAAAATAATAACTAATACATATACATTTAAAAAAAAATTAAAACTGTACATATAAATTAATATATATACTTACTCCACACATTGCATCAGTAGGGAAAGCGTTGGATAGCGTGGGGGAAAAAATTAATATTCCCACTCCAGAGGGTGCAACAGTAGGGAAAGCGCTGGATAGCGTAGGGGTAAAAAGTTACTATTCCCACTTCAGAGGGTGTAACAGTAGGGGAAGCGTTGGATAGCGTAGGGGTAAAAATTACTATTCCCACTCCAAAGGGTGGAACAGTAGGGAAAGCGTTGGATAGCGGAGGGGGAAAAATTACTATTCCCACTCCAGATGGTGCAAAAGTAGGGAAAGCGTTGGATAGCGTAGGGTTAAAAATTACTATTTCCACTCCAGAGGGTGCAACAGTAGGGAAAGCGCTGGATAGCGTAGGGGTAAAAATTACTATTCCCACTCCAGAGGGTGCAACAGTAGGGAAAGCGTTGGATAGCGTGGGCAAATTACTATTCCCACACCAGAGGGTGCAACAGTAGGGAAAGCGTTGAATAGCGTAGGGGTAAAAATTACTATTCCCACTCCAGAGGGTGCAATAGTAGGGAAAGCGCAGGATAGCGTAGGCGTTGTTTTAACATACTTATCAATTACATATTTTTTTAAACAAAAAAAGATGTAATATTTTATTTACAAAAATATGTTACTAAATACCAAATATTTATAATTATTTTTACTTAAATACCAAAAAATTACTTCACACGCTACTCCCCCTTTCACACACAACACACTACACATACAAAAAAAACAATTATTCTAAATGTCAATTAATCAATTAATATAATTAAATTGATGTAATTATGAATTAACTAATTGACAAATATTAATTACCAATTCATAATTAATGACCAATTAATAATTGATTAACAAGACATTTACAATAAGAATAAACAAGATGTATTAATAAATTATTTATAATTAAGATTATAAAATAATTTTTAAAAATGAATTACCAATTAATTAATTAACAATTAATTAACAATAAATACCAATAAATAAATACAATCTCTTTAATTAATTTAATTTAATAATTTCACACCCTATTCCCCTATAAACACACAACCCGCTACACATAAATAAATCACATAAAAATGTAATTATCATATAATCCCTTAATAATAATTAATAACCAATTAATTATTAATTAATAATAACAACAAAATAAAAAATATTAATACATTAACTTTAATTCATTTAATTAACTAATTAATAATAACTAATTACCAATTAAATATTAATTAACAATTATTATTAATAAGTAATATACAAAACATAATAAATAATTAATTGTAATGAAATTACTTCCCACCTTATTTCCCTATAAACCCTCAACCCGCAATGATACTAAAACACAAAATGTAAACAAAATTACTAATTTCTAAACATACATTAAAAAACATGCTTAACAAATATATAAAATACATAATAAAATACATAACACTAAACAAAATTTTGATAGTAGTAACATCGATATATTTGATATCGATATTACTAACTTCGATATTAAAACCATTGATATTACTTACCTTAAAGTCGATATTCTGTCCATCGATATTATTGCACATCGATATTCTGTACCATCAAAATTAAAACATCGATATTATTGTATATCAATATTTTAATTTCGATATTTTGGCTACTCACCCTTATTCACAAAGGTCAATTGGGTCATAAATGTAAGTATTTGATGAGTTTTCATTTTGAATGCATGCTAGAAATCCAGTTAGTAAATACCAATTTGCGTTGATATAAATGGGGCCCTTGTCCTCTACACACCTGGTTATGCCCAAAGTGCATGCAGTGTCAGGTATTTGCCATAATGCAAAGTCACTTGAAGCAACACAGACGGTTTCCATGTATTATCTCCTTTTGCATATTATGGTTAATGCAAAATAATGCATCTCATTGCTTTGCCTGTGTACCATAACTCATAAATAGTAAACCTAGGCCTCAGTCTGCCACATGCCTCACAAAGCATATGCATAATCTATCTAGTATGAAACACTGTGTGGAAATGCATTTTCAAAATTATACATTTTAATCTCAATCAAAATGCTAAACATGTCTTATTAAAGGGTTTTCAATGGTGGTGCACCGTCCCAGTGCTCTTTCAGCATTGGAGAAAGGAAAAATAAAATTATAATAACACAATATTATTATCATTTTCTTTTTCAGAGGCAGTTTTATGGGGCGGAGCTGGCAGGATGGGCTGTTATTACAGCCTGAAGGAGAAGAGTGGTTGGGGCACTTAAGGGCGAGTGATGGTTTGGCTAGCCATCTTGGGCCTGCCAAACAATCATGCACACTTAGCATTTTCTCCACCGGGCTGTAATGCAGAGCCTGAGAGGAGAACGTGCACAGGCTCCCACTCCCTGTCTGAGTACCCAACCAAGGCGCTTAGACCAATCACGACACTGCTATCACGATGGTGACATAACCGTCATGATTGGCTCAGGGAAGCCTGTGTGCTTCCTGCTTCAAGTTCGGGAGGAACTGAAGAGGATGGAGGAGAGGAGGCGGCCAGCGGCCAGGTAAAAGACATTTTATATTCCCGACCCCGACCTCCCTTGCTCACGAGTACTACTCTGTGGCAGCCGCCACTGCCGTTTACACTTGTTGAAAAAGAGACTTGGTCCTCCTTCCACTTTGAAGACAAGCGTATTTCTCCAGAGAAAAATAATAAATTATATTATGGTGTGCTCCAAAAACCCTTGAAGTCTAAAACCAGTCCTTGAAAGTACTGTAAAACACATCTTTCATCGATCAACTGATCTCAGCACTCTAATCTTTTTAAAAATATGTAATTATACATTCCACATATGTGGATCATCAAGCTTATATGCTACAGGGTCTCCACAATTATGCCAGAGCATTTCTTCCCATTAGGACCAAATCTAACATGTGTATGTCTGCAAAGTGCCCATTGCTCCACTGATGCTTCCAGTGCTGTATGGGTTTGTGTATTCCTCAGGCCTCTCCACCCTATAAGCTGGTCTAGTATTTTTCGTCTCCTACATTCCCGGTTCTGGCTTAAACCTAACATTCTGGAACGTTATTCCATGTACTATGCATGTTAACATGTATAAACCTTTGAACTTGCAATGAACTGGAATTATTGTGTTATCTCCAATTGCTATGGATGTAAGGTAATGCTGGATTTGAGCAGCCCATAAAATTCATGAAGACTGAATAATCGACTGAGCATAAAAATATCTTTCCAAGCTTTTAAATAAATCATGCCTCGTCCTTGTGTTATCCTCTTTGTATTAGGTGGAGCTCAATCAAGCAAGTCTCAACAGACGTTTTACACCATACAACCTGCTTGAATATCATCTGTTGTGACAACTCACTCTCTGGAGTTAGGAAGCTCGTTCATTGGGGCAACCTCAGGGAGCTCATTGCAAGCAATGAGTTCATAAGGACAGGACGTACTTCACTGTCTGCAAGGAAACACTTTGGCTCACAGTCATGTAGCAGCTATAATGTATTTTCTTGGTCATAAAACCAGTTCAGGTAAGGCATAAAAACGTGCCAGGCTACTCCCCACCTAAATGATGGTATTGCCCGTATTTACATGGTTAAAATCTCTTCTAAAGTCAGAGTCAAGCACAATCCGAGATGAAGCAGATTGTTGTAAAGCAGGTGATAAACAGAGAGGGACAAATAGTTCCTCTTTCATTCTTAGACTACCATATCTTGTCTCAACTTTCTTGAATGCACACCATGATATGAAGATTGTTACTAGTGAACGAAAAATAACTGGGCAAGGTTGAAAAAATAACAATATGATGTTGTTAACAAGCAACACCAAAATATTTTCTTATGCTTGATTTAGATGTATGTAATTTAGTAGGGCACACATACGTAAATCAGGGACTTAGGTAGATCAGGTCTGGCTAGTTAAATTACAGCTCTTTTAAAATAAAGAAAGTCAGTCAGTCAATTAGTCAGTAATTTAGTGAGTGCACTCAAATGTGTATGAATTCCTTCGTGTGATCACCAGAAGGGTGGGTCAGGCTTCAGTCTTATACCAAGGTGCGAGTGGAACAAATCAGCTTCTACTCAAAGGTCCCAACACTTTGATCAGGGGATTGGAGCCGCATGACACTCGAGTCATGGAAGACGTCTTATGCTGCTCATCAGCCAAATGGGTACAAAAGCGGGGAATCAGATTGTGTTCAGAAGCCTTCACAGTTGAGCTAGCCAATGGGATACCTGGGGTGAGGTAAGAAAGTGTGCGTGATGGAAAGGAGAGGGAATGGAATTCTTCATAGTTTTCCTTTGTTGGGGACTGAAATCTGAGAGTTAGCTAAAGGCGCATGAGGGCTTTGAAAAGTCCCTTCAGAAGATCTAAATGAATGGGTCAATATGACTGTAATTCATTGCAACTGTGCCAGCTGATCCATTGTAGTGGAGAGATTGGTGTCCCTAGCTCTGTACTAAGCGACTGGCCAGATGTAAGCTCTATGAGCAGTGGATACTCTAAATTTGCATTAGAGAGGTCACGTCTGGCGTGGTGGTGCTGCCTGTGCTTTAGGCAACAAAAGATAACAGGATACATAGACCAGGGAGACCACTTCATAGCACAGATTACGAGTGCCACCATTAAGGTTTTGGGCTGTTCTCAAACAAAGATGTCAGGATACATATCTCAGGCGGACCCCCTGCATGGTTCAAATTAACCTCTTCGCTGCTGATGACAAGCTCAGCTCATCATCAGCCAAGGTAGTCGTGTGCTGATGACGAGCTGAGCTCGTCATGTAAAACGGCTCTTTCAATTTTGCCGCACACAGCGGGAAAAGCCGCTGCAACGATGCGGTTATGAGTGCCACCTTTAAGGTTTTGGGCTTCTTATCAAGCTTGTTAGTCCTCGACAGGCAGGTGAGTTTTAAGAATAAATCCTGAGGCAAAGTCAAATTCATATGAGTGTGACCCATGTGATGGCAAAAGTGAGGGCTGAAGATAGGTATCTTAAACATAAGGCTGTAATCCCTGCAGTGAGAGAACATGGAGGCCTCAGAGGCGTATTCCTTGACTGATAGCTTAGGGGAAAAATATTTTCCATATCAGTTAGTATCAGTATTCTGCCTGCAAGTTCTTCCTTAAGGACTTCAAAGATCTGTTTCGCTCACCGACACACTCAGCTCCCTCAAAGCCCCTTCATATGAAGATTATATTTTACTTATGCCTTCATACAATCTCTCCTAAGGGAAAGCTCACACACCTCAACTCACAATTTGTAATGTCTCCCTTGCTCAAGGCATCTTCCCACTCCTAAATACACCTTTGTTGTGCACTAATAACCTTACCAACTGCCATCCCATTGATGGAGCAAGTATTCGCAAGTTCAGCGACTTGCTTGTATCAAGAACCTCAAATAATGTTAATAAATTAATTCAACTTCTTTGTCTTACTAATATTGCACATTTTACACTACACGGGGGTGTCCTAGAGACGCTTGCCTATGTGTTTACTAAACCGTAATAACGCTTGCCTTTAAAATGGTCGCTGCTTTGCAGGAAGTTAGTCTGCGCATGCATCAGTCATAACCATGTGATGTGACGCACTCGCAGTTCTGGAGGGAACTTGTTGCTCATGCGCAGTACTGCTAAAATGGCCGCTTTGTTTTCTCACATGCTCCATGCTTGCATTGCCGCTTTTGCAAAGCTGTCTGTTCTGCCTAACTCCTAATGCTATAGTTTTTACAAAGTAAGGGGTGTAGGATAGCCAATCACGGTATACAGTGTATTCATTTTTCCTGTGTTTCTAAATTGTATTCGCTTACTTTCCATGTAACATACTCCTTGGGCCTGAGAGGCGCTTGCTACTCCATATTTGAAGCCCGTATGGTCCCAGTCACGTGATGGGGGAAATGAACCTGACCGCAGTGGAAATCAGCCAGCTGGCAGCCAAGGCTAAGATGTTCATGAGAAACGACCTGCTACCCAGCAAGACGAAGCTGAACTGTACCTGCATTCGCAACATTTGTATTAAACCTACTGTGTACCCTATTGTACTCTATACATCTTATGCCATGGGAACTGGAATGTAAGGAGTGGGTCCGAAAATGAATATTAAGCCTGAGAAATCTAAATTTTAGGTAATGTGATGACCTAATCTCCTCCTTTGACCAATCAGAATTTAGGGAACCTTTCACTTGCAACATTGGTGGGTGGTACTCTGACCCGAAAACAGTACAACTAGCCTAGGGTTAGCTAGAGAAATTGCCTGACTTGTCCGAATAGCTGACCTGTCATTGACGCAACGAACTCTATAGGTGATTGATACAGAGAGCTGCGGAGCACTCTGTCCGTAATTTCCGAAAACTCAGTCGGGGTTTGGGAAACATTAAGTGCTGGCGAAGCATTTTGCTGGGAGATTCGAGAACCCAATCGGGGTTATTGGCAAATTCCTTGAAGAGAGGGGTAGCGCAGGCGTTGCATCCGAAGCTGCAGGTGTTGGTCGTACCCTTTGGTGAACCCGGTCCTGATCCAAATCCTGGGGTTATCCTGTCCTGACTGTCCATGAGCTGTACCTGCTCGCATACTGGCAGCCTAAGTCCTTGAGGGCCCTTTCCCACCTTTTCCAACTGAACCGTGGCCAGGGTTAGTCTTCAACCTATCCTAGGTAAATATAACTGAGCGTGGGTGTTTCCTATCTACCACCACAGATGAGGAACACCTCTCTATAAAACCCCTTTGTCTTCCATCTACCTTCTGCCCAGGCCTTGAACAATTGGGGCCCGAAGTAGCGACCTTTGAGCTAGTGGTTCTCAAAAAATTAGACCAGGCTCTAAGATTCATCCCTAAACCCATCTACAATTTTGAAAAGGAAGAACATCAGGCACTAACATCCCTTTCAACCAATAAAGATCTCACTTTCAAAGGGTGCGATAAAGGAGGTGGCATAGTGATCATTGGCACATCTCAATATGAAGCCAATATGCATAAAATGCTAGATGACCCGACATTCTATGTCCCCCTGAGATCTCACTCTATGATAAATTTATCTAAGAGAATTATGTCCTTAACCAAATCTGCCCTAGAAGATGGATTCATTAATACCAAAGAATTTGACTTCTTAAACCATCATCAGGGGAAAATTGCCTGTATTTATGGTCTCCCTAAAATACATAAACATGCTAGCAACCCCCCGTACCGGCCCATAGTTTCTACTATAGGAACAGCAACTGAACCACTTTCAAAATATGTGGATAATTATTTGCGGCCATTTATCCCTAAAATAGATTCTTACATACGTGACACAGGCAATATGATACAGAAAATTGAAGTAATCTCCTTTAATTCCAACAACGAACTACTAGTAACAATGGACGTCGAGTCTTTATATAGTAATATTCCTTTGACCGACGCAATGAAAACCACTAGTTGGTTCATTGATCTGCACCAAATTCCATGCCCCAAAGAATTTCTGCTTGCTTGCCTAGAAATTGTACTTACAGAAAATGTTTTTGAATTTGGCACCCATATATACCGCCAGATTAAAGGTGTAAGTATGGGTGCTTCAGTAGCCCCATCGATAGCCAATATTTTTATGGCGGCATTCGAGAAAGAATTTATCCATAATGAGATTGCCCCCTTTTACGAGTCTATCTCCCATTGGTCCAGATACATTGACGACATCTTTTTTGTCTGGACCGATGGGAGAGAAACTTTGGAAGAATTCCTCCAATGGATAAATGGAGCAAACCCTAACCTACACTTTACTTCCCATGTTAGTAATGAGAAAGTAGAATTCTTGGACATCGAAATTATAAATGATGCAGGAAACCTAAAAGTAGATCTCCATATAAAACCCACCGCAAGGAATACATTACTTCACTATCGTAGTTTCCATCCAAGAACTCAAAAAACAGTATTCCTTTTTCTCAGTTCCTACGCGTCAGGCGCAACTGCACAAACTTGAATGATTTTGACAAGCAGGCTGCAATAATGAGAACAAAATTTATCGATAGGGGTTACCCCCACCGTTTGATAAGAGACTCTTACAAACGAGCACGGTACTATGACCGAGACTGCCTTCTAAGAACAAAACCTCCAAAACCTAATGATCAAATAGTCTGCATAACAAAGCACTCAACTATAAATGAAAAGGTAAAACAAGTTATAAATTCGAACTGGCATATAAACTGATGAAGCCCCTCTTTGCACACAAAAGAAATAAAAATATAAAAGAATTCATTGTCCACTCCCGCTTTAAAAAGAAGGCAAATGAAGAAATCTTGAGTCAAAGATCCATTTTGACTAATAATCCAGTTAAAGGGACCTTTCCCTGTTCCTCATGTATTTCATGTGGAAATATTTTGCGAGGCGAGGAATTTGAACATAATGGACACAAAACCAAAGCAAGGGAAATGTGGAATTGTAAATCAAACAATGTGGTTTACTTCATACAATGTCCTTGCCTCTTAGGATATATAGGTGAAACCTCACGTATGATCCAGACACGCTTAAGCGAACACCGCTCAGCTATAAGAACTAAAAAAATTGCATGTCCTATGGTAAAGCACTTTGTAGAGAAGGGTCACTGCGCTGATGATTTCAAATGGAGAATTTTAGAAAAAAATCATACTCCAGACTCCAAAGGAGGTATGGCTATGCGAAAGAAAAGGGAGGTTTTTTGGATTTTCGTTTTTAATACTGTTCGCCAAGGCTTAAATAACGAAATTCCGTGGGAACACGCAATCTGCTGAAAATTCTTGTAAATAGAAACATACACATATGCGTACTTAATACACTTTTCGCTAAGGCTTAAATAACTAATTTCTGTGCGTGCACGCAACCTGCTTAAAATTCTTGTAAATAGAAACATACACGTATGCGTACTTAATATACTAACATATATGTATGCCCAAATTACTTAGAAATACATAGTATGTCGTAAAGTTAGGAATCCAGAAATACATGCTATGTCTCCCCGTAAGAATTACAAGGATATATTGATGTATCAATAACATAGATGAAGTGCTACTTTTGAAAATAATATAACTTCTTAAACAAATAGGACCACATTAAAATAATTAGCTGTCATGAATTCATTATTCTCTATAGGCATTTACAGACCGCGCAAGCGTTTTAACCACCTTTTTGCAAATTTATACAATGACTAGCGAAGACTACAGAACTAATCGATTGAAACTACAGAGTTAAAATCTTTTTTCATTTGTAAGCGCTGACTACGCAAGCGCTTTCCCTCCAAGCATTGAAACTACAGAATGAAAGTCTCTCTTCGCTTTCAAACGCAAACTCCGCGAGCGTTAGATCTCCAATCATTGGAGCCTACGCAAACTCCGCGAGCGTAAGATCTCCAATCATTGGAGCCTACGCAGTAACTCCGCCACTACTTGTTTAATCAGATAACTCCGTGCGTAATATGACGTAACCAGAAATAAAAAACAGGTGCAGATGATCTACACCAATTATCTTGAGTATATATACAAGATCCGCGAACGGGTAATTGTTCATCATTTCCCGCGCTTGTTGTTGCCAGACGGACTAACCCGCCACCGGACATAGAGAGCCCTGCCGACTATCCTCAGGTGAGACTCTAGACCAAAACAAGCTGCCATACGCTAGAGTTAGATTGCTTACAATGGAACTTAATATCCCCCTCTTCTTTATATTCACAGGCAGGGAGATCTTTTAACATTAACCCTTCATGTACAAGATTCGAGAATCTTTTTTAACATCATCCAGATCTTTGAAGTACAAGAATCCAATTTTTTAGGTAAGACCACTAACAATAAAGTTAGGGACCCTGCTATCAGAAAATAGAAAATATATAACTTACCCTTACACCCATTTCTTTTTGGACCAATAGGAAGCCACCAGAAGCAATACATTGCTAACAGATCATATCATAGATCGTAAGCCTGGGCTCAAGATATTAAGAAAACATTGCAAACTCAATAGGTAAGATTAGATTAAATATAGACAAAGGAATATCATTCCGTTCTGACATACTATGAGCAATCTCATTTAATTATAACCGCTACTGAGAATATGAAAATTAAATACTTCCTTGTCTCTCTTTATACTCTCAAAAAAATAGATATCCAGAATACCCCTGGAGGAACTCACCTTGAATATTATCCAGCGCTATTCTATATAAAGGGCTCCGGTTGGCGGGCAATAATTATTTAACTTCCAAACCAATCAGGTAAAATCAATTTAAAATATTTTTTTCTAAAGTAACGATAACCAGAATATTCTAAAAACTAATAGCAAGTCTGATCTCTCCCTTCTAAGCTCCGGCAATACCTGACGTTGAAAGAATCATAACAAGAAGCAGAAACCTTACTTGACCGTCTTTTTAAACAAACATTTCCTACTAGTGAGTATCTTTTGACTAACAAATTAAGATAAGAGAAATCCTTCAAAATACAATGATTTTTAATAAAAACCGAAAATATTCGAGTTAACTGGAGAAACAATAACAACAAACCTATAAGAGTGTTATCTTTAATTATGCATCTGTTTCTCCATCATACATCAATATAGCAAGCTTTCAAATACCTTATGGCTGCTGTCTCTTATCATGCGTCTGATCCCTTACCATACATCGCATATAACGAACTCCTAAATATCCTATGGCTGCTATAAAAATAGCAAACCAATAGATATCATTGTTAAGTACTCTCAACTTTATTAAGTTCTTTAAAACTGTAAAAATAGTGAATCAAGATTCATCACTTCAGGTACTCTATATATGCCTATCGATGTTAAGTTCTCTTTTCCCTTCTCATTTCTCATTCAAGAAATGGTCGTCAAGGAGATAGTCAGAATACCGCAAGGAAATGACAACAACAAAGGAAAATGTAAACTAGATAGTTTTTAACTAGTAAACTACAGCTGCTAAAACTAAAATCTTTTGATGTTAGACTTTTTTAATCTGTATAAGAATGTGACTTTGAAATGATATAATTTTGTACTCTATATGTATTTTTACTCTACAGAAATTACGTGGCTGCTCCAGGAAGAAGGCGCTGGCCGCCGAAACGCGCGTAGAGACTCATTTTCTGCCACCTATCTACTATAGATAAAAAATCCTTTTATACTTTTGTCTGTTTATTAACTTCTGTGTAATGTTGTCTATGATAATGTACATTGTGAATTTTTAACCTTAATTTCGTGTTGTGCTAATGATTTGTCAACTTTTTTAATTACCTAATAAAATATTAAGTTTTTTAGTCAGCTGTAGCCAACTATTCATTTTTTACCATTATGGTATTTTAAATATTAGTTGCCTAGGTTGTTGTTTTTCAAATGTATTGCTTTCCCTGACCTAGGAATTAGAAGATTCATATACTCAGGGGGTCCTTGCTAAATATACATAGGTGTTTCCTATCTAAACTTCTCTCTCTTGTCCCGAATATAGCATAATTGCCTATGTCCTTTACCCTGTTTTATATAAATAAGGTTTTCGTGCAAACTTGTCTATTAGTATGCTCCACTCTTTTCCTACCCTCAGTCAAATACAGAACCGTATGCATATATAGTTTGTTCCATTCTTACCCTCCCTTTAGAGAATAAGCACATCTGGATAAATCAAATTGCATAAGTTTCCTTTCTTATGAACCATTAGTGACTTTCGAAAGTCTGCTTTGATTAGTATGTTCCCTTTCTTTACCCGCCTTTAGTGAAGTTGTGAAAGTCTGCTGATCTAAAATAGCGTGTTCCTTATTTTTCCTTTCCCTTTATTTTTCGATTTCTAAATGTTTCTTACTCTCATTCATAGCTATACAATCTTTTTAGGTCGAGCTGATGTGGCATTCATGCGAAGCATGAATGCATCAGCTCGACAACTTATGTTGCCGATATTTAGGAGAGTGGACAGCTACCAGACGCGCGCTTTGACGAGGTCGGATTTCACCTCGGGAGCAAGCGTCTGGTAGCTGCGCATGCGCGAAGCAAATCCCTTGCTCACACACAGACACAGACAGCCCCCACCCCTCTGCATGCACGCACACACACACACACAGGCGCGCGCATGCTCACGCAGGCATACGACACACATACAGGCACACTATCCCCTACCTCGCATTCTCTCTCAATCACACACAGTCACGCATGCGCACACACATTCCCTAGCGCACACATGCACACACGCGCGCACACACTCTCCCCCACCCCTCCCAGGCATACACACAGGCACGCACGCACTTCACTTCAGCCCTGGGCCCCACTCACCGACTGCGCTCTTCCGGCGGGCTCCTCACGGCGCGGCGCGTCTCATCTCGTCTTCTCAATCGGGGCTCCCTCAGGTCCGAGGAGCCCCGCAACAGACGCCACACTCCTCCTTCTCCCCGGCCCCCTCCTGAGGACCCGGGCTACCTCGGACCGGCAGGGCGCTCCATGCGCCGGCAGCTCGCGGACCTCGGGAAGCGGGACTTCGGGTCGGCCGCGACCGGATTGGCCGGCCGGCTAAGAGCTTCCGGGTCGCCGCGGGCAGTGCGGCGGCACCCTACAACATGAACTTGTTTTCTTTGTTTGCGTACTTGGGCAGCATTAGGTACTCTAGTCTCAACTCTGAGAAGGATGTGAAAATATATTTTTTGTGAAAAAAGAAGCATTGCTTAACATATGAATTTACACCTTCTTTAAAATTGATATTGTGATATAGCGTTGAAATGTAAAATTGTGGCCAGGGTAGAGGAATTCCTTTCTGTGAGGTTTGTCACCTCACTGGGATAAAACGCATTTATTATCAGTTGTAGAATGTATTACATGATTGAAAATGACAATTTTGCAGAACAAGCAGCAGTCGCAATCCAGTTTCTTGCCAAATATTTCTGTTTAAAGTCTTTCCCACTAATCTCGAATAGATCTAACGTAGTGTTTGAAAACGGCAGTCATCTTAACTAGTCTTCCTTTACTTATATGAGCCAGGTGATTGGCTGGTTGCTTTCTGTTGAAGGAGGAAAGAGTCGCGTCAGGCCACGGAAAACAAGGGCTTGATGGGCTGCAAACCATGTCAATTGCATTCAATGAAATCTTTAGACCCTGTACATTCCAGGTAGGTGGGTTCCACCAGGTCTTAAGGCTGCATCTCCGGAAGGTGCGATTACAAATCTAGTCAAGCAATATGGGTGATGGCGGCAAAAGCTAGACTTAGCTAGAAATGAGAATTTTGACAACATCGGTCTGTAAAAAACGCACCTCAGCCATTATTGTATTCCTCTGCCTTTTTCAGCACTTTTTCACTCCAGCCACACACCGATTAGTAATTTTACTCCAACTACCTTCATATGCACTGGTTCGATGCCGCTGTGCGAGCGTTATCGGTTTTGTGTGCAAGCATAATTCATTCCTTGGCGATACAATTATCGTGCCTGAGATCCTATAGCCGAGATACCCGCCACCCCCTCTCAACACAATCCCCCAAAAGGAGTGAAACCGGAAACAGTTCTTGAAGTTTTTGGAAGTGGGATGGAGTGACCATCCCGGCCGTATTTATTAAAACAAAATTAAAACATTAAACGTTTCATGTTATGTACAATTTCATTACCATATTGCGATGTTTGGCTAACCTTAACAGATTCTCTAATACAGAGGTTCTCCTAGCCGAACTAGCAACCTACAAAACATTTCTTGACATATTGAAATTGTACAACCTAACGTTTAAGGGCCAACAGCAAGGTCATAACCGGTGTCAAGATCCCTAACCGGACTTACCCCTCCCACTTGGGATGGGCGACAGCACGGAGGCGTACCTCAAGTGCAACTACTACCAATTTCCCTTGACTTGACGGGGGCACCTAAAACTCGACGCCAGTTAAAGGTCGTTCGAATACTCGTGTGAGGTATCTAGAAGGTATCGTGGCCCTTATCCCAACCCCACACAACTTACCGCATCTGCCGTCGCAGATGTCACTGGCCCCGGGAAATTCCCCAGGAGGGGGCTGTAACCCCTCCTACAAAGGAAGGGGCCTTGACCGCCTTTCCTTTACTTCCGGCGACCCATCCTTAGAAGGGACCGCCTCCCCATTGAGGGGCCAATGGCCACCTCTCCCGAGCGCTCCCATCCGTGTTGGGTGACGCCCACTCATAGGGATCTACTAATTAGTGCTCACCGATCATGACCTTACCGCCACAGGCCCGGATAGTTGACCGGCTATCCGGGCCCCCCACCAAAACTCCTAGCTAAAGGTCATGTTCCAACGTTTTTAACCATGCTAAGAAGTCTCCTATGAGTAACTCATTTCCCACCCGAGACAAATGCACACCATCCCCCATATACATACTGTCATCATTAATACAACCGTGCGAGATAGAATGCAATGTCCTGGAACGGAACAACCTACTCATTTTGTTATTAAGTTTCCTAACAGAATGGTTCAAAGCAGGGATCGAAATAGCCCCCCGCCACACTTTTCGTGGGATCATATGAGACCACGCAATTATGCACCCCGGAACTTTCCTCGCCAACCAACTTACGGTGGAAAGCATTGCCTCCAGGAGAAGTCGTCTACCGGTGGTGACCAAATCATTGCCCCCTAAATGTACTATGACTATAGACGGCGGTGACCTCATCCGCCCTAACAAACCCTCAAAGTAAGCTTGAAACTGGTCAATACAGAGACCGCCCCTTCCGTAGAAGGACATCCTGTACCCGTATTCCCCAGCTACGTGAATCATGTCACCTGCTTTGAATACGTCTGCGGCACGCCTCACGTATGAGTGGCCCACGACCCACACCTCCTTTCTCACAGCCGGTGATGTCTGACCGCTGGCCCGGTGTTGGGTCGACTGCATAGTCCGCCCCGCCTCGAAGGCTTGCGTAACTGAAAACCAAACAAAAGACAAGAAGCGTGAGTACATTGTTACAGCTTCACAACATGTGCAACCGCACATACCTCTTATAACAATTGGAGGACCAACGCCCCACTCGTTTTACTTGTTCCACATTAAGACCCCTGGCTGCAGCTTCAGTGGCAGCCCCTATCCGAAAGGAATGGGTCCCAAACTCACCCGGGTCCAAGCCTGCTGCGGTAATTGCCATCGCGAGCACCCGCTGAAACTGAAACTTTGTCAGTGGGGTGGCGTCCGCGTGTCTCAACATTGTCCCCCCCCATGATGCCACCCTTTGTGCTAGGTAATCCTCTAAACACCTCACCGGACACATGGAGGACCCTGGAATCCTGCGAATGACTATGCAGTCTCCCACCCCGCTTTGATCGGTTTTTGACTTGACAAAGGATACCGTCATAGTCTCACCCCTGATCTGAACGTGTTCCCGGCACAAACCCCCCGCCACATCCCGCTTGCTCCTTGCCACCAGCTCACTTATCCTCATAGCCCCGTGAAATGCAAGCGTAAAAGCGGCTCGGAACAAACAGGCCTCGAACTGAGACGAGCATATGTCGGGGAGTGTGGCCAGCAACTGGGACAACCTATCCAGACCTATCGGGCGCCTCTCGTCTACTCTGCGACCCTCAAGGCGTTGCCACCCACGGAGCGCTTTCTGTACCGCAAAAGACGCTGTCGGGTCCTGGATATTATGAGCCCTGGCAACAAAGGAGATGGCAGCACGATGCCTCTGGGCTGTAGCCACCGACTTCCCAGCCTTACGCAAGGACATCAGAAAATGTACTACCCAATCCTCATGCCCCCAAAGTCCCCCTCTCTCAGTCCCCAAAAAGGCCAAATAAGCCCGAAACGCCCCTTCGTATGCCTTCCTCGTCCTTGGTGCTAGACTCTCTCCCACGAGGTAACGAAGTTCGGGGCACCGAGAGACCAGAGAGCTTCGGGAAAGGGTGCTGGCTCGGGGTCCGCTGAGGGAAGGAAACCCGAGAAAGCCTGCATTTGAAAACGAGACAGTGCATCAGCAGCCTGATTCATCACCCCCGGGACATGTTTTGCTCTGAATACCACGTTCAGTTGCATACACAGTAAGACTATTTCTTTAAGCAGCCTCAAAATCATTTTACAACGTGCTGCCTGACTATTAATGCATTCTACAACGGTCATATTGTCAGACCAAAATATGACAGAATGATTTTTGAATCCATCGGGCCAGGATCTGAGGGCCACCAAAATAGGAAACAGCTCAAGGAAAGCAATATTACTCGTCAGCCCCTCATCGTGCCACCATGTTGGCCACTTTTGTGCCGACCATTTTGTGCCGAAGATGGCGCCGAAACCCATGCTTCCCGCTGAATCCGTCCATAGACCAAGCTCTTCAGAGGACAAGGCCGGTTTGTTCCAGACGACTCGACCATTGAAATCCGCCAAGAATGCTAACCAAATACGCATGTCTTGGCGGACCTCAGCCGATAACCTCGTGCGATGGTGACCCTCCTTTAGGCCGACCATCGCCTGTGCAATCGAACGGGAGAAGGGGCGGGCCATCGGGATCACCCTTAAGGCAAAATTCAACTTCCCCACCAATTGCTGCAATTGATGCAGCGTAACTTTAGATGCAGTGATACATATTTGCAGGACTGTCTTGAATTTCGATACTTTGGAAGCTGGTAAACGAAAACAACCCTCGCTAGAGTCCAACTCGATCCCGAGGAACTCGAGGCAAGTCGTGGGACCCACAGTTTTACCTGGTGCCAACGGCACGCCAAATTGATTCATTAAAACACAAAATTCAGTCAAGGCCCGGGCACATTCATCATCCCCAGCGGCCCCAAGGAACAGAAAGTCGTCGAGGTAATGCATCACATTCCGAAAACCTGTTTTCTTCGTGTAAACCCATTGCAGAAAACTACTGAATTTCTCGAAGTAAGCACAAGATATCGAGCACCCCATTGGCATACACCTGTCCATGTAATACAAACCTTGAAACATGAATCCCAACAAACGTTGGTCATCCGGGTATACCGGGAGCAAACGGAACGCTGACTCGATATCTGACTTCGCCATCAGCGTCCCGGGCCCCAGGCGATTCAAAATGGCTACGGCCTCATCGAATGATGCGTACCGCACCGAACACATTTCTGGATTAATTGCATCGTTTACAGAAAGGCCATGAGGGGCTGATAAATTGTGAATCAATCGAAACTCACCCGGGTCCTTCTTGGGGACCACCCCTAAAGGAGAACAAACAAAGTTCGGTACCGGGGGGGCAGGAAACGGGCCGGCAACCCGACCTCGGGTAACCTCTTTCCGGATCTTATCCTGTACTACAGTAGTATGCTGCAAGACGGAAAGTTGATTTTTGCATGTCCCGACACCCTGAAAGTTACCCACCGGGATGCGGAAACCATATGAAAAACCGTTTCGTAGCACCCCAGCAGAAGTACGATCTGGGTATTCGCTGAGCCAGGGAATCATCGCCAGGGTATCAATCGGGGTTGGTAAAGGCGCCCCTCGGACTATATTAGACCTGTTTAGCGCCTCCTCTACCCCCATTTTCACCCGATTTGGCTCTGCACGAGGACTCAGGATGGGGTGCCCCACAACCACTACATTCGTGTTTGAACTTACAAGATCCCGGGGGCCTAGTACATTTGCTTCTGTTGAAATTGAAACAGAATCCCCTCTTCCCTGTATTGCCGGCGGGTCTCGGGTAATCGTCCGTACCCGTACCCGACCGAAAGGGTGTCCCCCCATTTTGGCGGGAGGACTCACTAACAGCACTCCCTACCAATGGCACTTTCAACATTCCCGACTCTTTCATCTTATTCCATGTTAAAGAATCGTAACAGTCCCAGGTTAAACTTTTGTTATGCTCCATCGCTTTCCTGAAAAGGTTATCATAACAGAACCATTGGTTACCTTGGTGTGATGTCGAGTACCCCATAATTCGTGACTGATATACTGGAAATTCATGGAGCAAATCAGGCCTACGTTCCCCCAAAATTGCCGTGAAAATTCCCCAAGCATTCCCCCAGTTACCAATATTTTCATTCACTTTAAAGGCGGCCATTTTTGCGCGCCAAACACTCGGATGCATCAGATCCTTTTGACCCTTAACAGTTTCGACCTCATAGTGATCAACGAGCAGGGAGAAAATGTTAACGTATTCCCCCGCCCAAATCTTTTCCTTTATTGGCAAAGGAACATGTTGCCCCAATCTTTCTCTACGAGAGGGTGTTGACTCATCCCTTGCAATCGGCAATGGCCGCTTACCTGCACCGGACGCTGCTTCCGTCCCTCGTGGCTTGTCTATCGCCGCATCCGGCGCGGGCACCTTGGCTGCACCACGTTTCTCGCGCAACTGCTTTATGAGTGCTTGCGCTTCGGTAGCCATGGCGCCCCCATTACTGTCCCCCAACCATGCTGCTAACTGTGCCGCCAATTCGGGAGGCATATCTTCGGCAGACGTCGGGGTGACTATCACGGGAATCGGATTCCCCTCAACCGGTACCGGGGCCGGTACCGGGGCTGGCGCCTCGAGCGGAGAACAGGGAACCGGGACGTCTCCCCCGACCGGCACCCTTCTCGGCCTCTTTGGCTTCCCTCCGGCCGGTGGACGCCCCGATCCCTCCTCGCCGTCTCGCTCCGCCAACCGCTTCTTAATTTCGGACATGTCCTTCATGAGTGCCCGAACCAACTGGTCAGTCGACATTCCCTTTGCTCCTTTCTTGGGCATCCTTTCGACGAAGTATCTAAAAGATAAAGAGAGAGATTAAAACGCTCAAAATTGGCTCTTCGTTCTGTCCCGAGCTCACGTGCAGCGAGGAGGTGCAGCTTCAGAGCACAAGAACAAGAGGATGTCTTCTGGTCTTGCGTCCCTTTTTATCCATCTTCAGGGCGGGCGTATACCCGCCCCTGCCTGCCCCTGAGGGCGTGGCTGGCTGCGTCGGTGTCTAGGCCAGCCCACTCTAGGGCGGGAACAAGCGCGCCCCAGCTACGCCGCTTCGGGCATACCAGCTGAGACGCGCCTCCCGCCCAAAATGGCTTCCCGGGGGGATCGAGGCACTCGGCCATAAGTTCGGGGGGACCGATTCGGTCGCCCCTTTCCATGATGTGCGCAGAATTTGTGAAAAGCAACAGAGGATGATTCTGGCTATTAAATGTACTCCCGATGTCTGAATGATTTCTCTGCGCCGAGAGAACGGCGTGCAAATGGAAAGGTTGCTCACTGCAGCCGTTACTTGGTGATAATTCTGTATACAACCACAGGAACCGGAGTCACTGATTTATTTTTTTGTATATTTTACCCAGCAGTTGGCTACAGACGATTTTTCGCTCATGAAAATACTGAAGGTGTGAAATGTTGTTGTTTTTATTTACTACGCAGCTTTTGATACTTGTTAGAAACATCCCCCTTGATGTTAAACAGTTTGCCTTGCCTTACCCCTGTGATTTTAAGTGTCTTGCCTTGGACATATTATGTAGAATCTTGCATGCTGAAAAATGATTCATTTAGATCTGGCATTAGTCAAGATGTATAGATATTAGCAAAATTATATGTATAATATATTTGGAGCTGCTATCATCCCTCTTCACCCAGTGGACTGGTATTGTGTCATTCACATTATTATTTCACCCATTACATCATACAACATGCATACATCATGGAGCAGTGGGGTCAGCCACTTCAGCCATTGACTAAACTAACAGTGAGTGATGGCATTCTGCCCTTTCATAAGGTACATTGCGCATGCTGGTATGTACGGGATTCCACGAGCAAATGTAAGAGCAAAAATATGTAAATTATGACATTTATTTGTATGCGTAAAAGGTCAAGAGGGAGACGTTGCAAAATTTTGGAAGCAAGATGGAACATTTCCTTATATTAAAAGGCGTTTCGTCTTGCATTTTCGCCCTCCAAAATACTACTTGCTTGCAAATTGCTTTACTTTTAAAAGCGTGCGTCGGCACATGCCACATTAGATTTGTAGGAGTCTTTTATTCCTCGGTGAATGCATTTATATTGGTCACGGCCTGTTTTCTTGGATTTGAATGTTGACCTTCTCAGATGTACAACTTCAAATACCTGAAATTATTTTCCTGACTGATGCATTGATTGATTTGCATATTGTGTGGCACAGCGTGTTGTTCTTTCACCTGCTGCTTTTTTAGGTCTCGCCCTGGAATTCGCATCCGAAGGATGCGATAAGATAATAGATTTACAGAGGAGTACATATTGCATTACAAATGCTATAGGCATCACATTTGCGAAAGCTATAACTATTGGCATTGTAAATGACAAAGCTATTAATTTCGCTATTTTCAAAAACAACACATAAATAAAAACTTTGCCATTTACTTTGCCGTTTACAATACCAATAGCTCAAACTTTCCTAATGCGAGACCTATTGCATTGCAAATGCTTGTTTGTTCTAGTGATAGACAGTTTGATCTGTGTAAATTTGTGGCTCATGGCATTAGATGATGAAGAGAATTAGATAAAGGTGTTGAAAACTTCATGCGTCTGTGGTTATTATAAAGTACAAACCGTTATTTCAGTGTTGCATGGTATTTTGGTGCCGTCTACTTAATCCCACAGCTAGCTCCTGATCCATTGTGATCTTAGGTACATGTTACAAGGATTGGTAAGTCAGGTACAACGGAATTACAAAGAAGTGAAACTGAATTGCTGATAATAGTGTGTAGGTTACCTGATCAAATATATATAAAGTATTTATGAAAAATAATTTTTATGGGCCCAAGTGTGCATTATGTTAGGTCGGGTGACCTACGCGCTCTATCAGTAATTTTCTGGTAGCAGTAGTATGGTTAGGGCTAGTTAAGATAGGTAGATAAGTTACTTGTGGATAAACTGTGAAAAATAATAAGTGCTGCTAAAAATTGTATTTCTGCTAAATCGATCGATCGAAAATAAAATTGCTTTGAAATGTGATAAAATGTTTAAATTGTTTTGATGAAATGCTGCTATATTATTGAATGTATTAACACCTCGTTAGTGATTGTTATATGTTGTCTGGAATCCCCGGGGGGCAGAATAGCGGGTGGTGAGGAGAATCAACTTTACAGAGAGGTCACTTACAGTGAGGAAAATTAGTGCATGGTTAGAAGAACTAGAAGCGCTTATTAGGATTTTCTGTATGAATAGTTGAATAAATGATAGCAACAAGTTCGCTAATGAAACTTCAGTTGTGATATAACCTAGTAAGGGTCACACGAGAAGGAGTAGTAGGTTCATCGGAGCTTGAGTGATAGCAAAAGAGTTCGCTAGTGAAACTTTAGACTTAGTATATATCCCGAAAAGAGTGGATGAGTCAAAGAAGTAGCAGGTTACCTAATGCTTGAGTGAAGGGTAGGCAGAAAGGATCTATCCGTAGTGTATGAAAAGTAGACAGAAGAGGTTTACTTGCAGTGAAACAAATCTTTCCTTTCTAGACACTCGAGTACAGTGGCAAATGTTATACGTTGTAAATTAAATAGAGCACTTGCACTTTAAGAAACAAATCAAGTGTCCGTTACCTTGTGAAGGAGGGAGTCAGTCGCGGAGCTGCGCTGACGTCACTTTGTGCCGCGCTGGAATTGGTTAGAACAGCGGGTGTGTAACCGAGCTGGTATTGTAAAGGAGGGGTGAGCGCCGGAGCGTGACAACGCGTCTCACGGAAAAGGCAGCGTACCCATTGGTTGAAATTATTTGCGATCAGAGTGTTGATTGGTTGTTGAAATTTACAAGACGCCTTAGCATTGGAAGAAAACAGTAAACATAAGTACGTATTTTACCAAATTTAAAGTTTCACAAATATTTGTGGTATTCGCTTAATCCCGAGACTCGACCTGATCCTAGGTACTTAGGGTTTGCGAAAGATCAGTGGAAAGGTTGTAGACTAGACGGAATGTATGGAAGCAAGAGAAAGATGACTTTCGTAAACAAAGTTAAAAACTACTTCAAGAAGGATAAACCCATAAAAACTAGAGAGGGTATAATCATTCCACCACCTAATACTCCCGCATCTTTCATGTTATTTGATAAAGGGTATCATACCTGTGTATGGTTGGAAAATTGGGTGGAATATACCAAAGGTGACGGAGTTTTAGCTTTTCCCTTAGATGGTACCTTTAACGGTAGAATTTTGTTTAATTTAAGGACCCGAATGAATGATTTACACCCCAGACCAAGACTGACGCAATATGAGGCTTTAGAAGAATGGGAGATTGAGGCCTTTGAGTGGGACAGACCGAGAATGGATAAGGGGTTAGCCAAATTTTATCCAAAGAACCAGAGAGAGACCCGAGAGAAAAAAATGAAACAGTGGAGACAGAATATGATGGTGGAAGGGCTGTTCCCAGTACGTGCTGTAGACGAACCCATAAGAAGAAAAAAAGGACAGAGAAAACCCGACATTTAATGACTGCGGGTGATTCAGAAGATGAATACCTGGAGGATTTATTAATGAAAAATCCACCCCCATATGATGAGGAATCTAGGTATTTGAGTTTGAAAAATCCATTCTTTAGGCCTTCCAGTAATAGATGGGCCAGTGCATCTGATACGACAGGTCCAGGTTACAGGCCTAGTGGTAATGAGGGATCGAACATGCCCGATACAACTGTTCTATGTTATAGACCGTCCTGTGGTGAGGGATCAAGTATGACCATTCCAACTGCACCGAATCTTTACCCTCCTCTAATCCCACAAGTAATACATGAAACCTCCATGGAAAGGGTTTTACAGGACGGAGAAAGAGAAGCCTTAACTAAACCGAGAACCGAACGTATCCAGAAAATATCACAGTTAAATTCAAGTCCTGAAGCTCTGACAATTCCAGTAACCATTGGCCCAGTTGTTCCTCTTTATGGGGATAGACAGGCTAGTCCAAAGACTTCAGTTAGTACTCCAGCTGTAGTGCAGCCAAGAAAAGAGCCCTTAATAGTTGATGACCAGGCAAGTGAATGCGAGTCTGTAATTTCCCTGATGGATTTGCCCATAAGGGAACCGGAAGGCAGTGCACCGAGAAAGAACACTCAGACTAGTGCAAGAGAAGTCCTGATAGAGTCAGCTTCAGGTACTCGAAGTGCCACGGTAGGGACTCCCGAAGAAATAGATCGATGGACCCGGGAATTAGAGAAAATAAATCCTCAGTCAAAACCATTAGATATTTACAAATTAAGAATAGAATTGGAAGAACTGATGGCTGGGAATGTAGGACTAGACAGGTTGAACACCCTTAGTGAAGAAGAATTACTGTTCATTTGTAAAAGTATTACCAGAAACACCAGAGTGTTCCATGAGAAACTAATGGACACAGCAGCTAATATGGGAATAGACGTCAGCAGATCCAAAGTATTGCAAAAACCCTACAGAGCAGAATTTTCTGACAAAGATTTAGAAAACATGAACGTGTCAGGGAAAAAGGTGCAAATAAGAGAATTGCTGAACCTGTTACAAAAATGGGGAGACCTAGAAAAATGGAAAGCCAGGTGGGCAAAGAAAAAGGAAGACAGTAGATCCAGACAAATGACTTCTGAATATGTCCTAAAAGAAGCTGACAAGGTAGAAACATTGTATCCTATGAGAGAAGTGCCAGGTGAAGGATATGTACAGGTTCCATGGTCCAGACAAGATATTGTGTCATTTACAAATGATTTCCCAAAATTACGAGAGAAACCTGTAGACTGGTACAGACAGGTCGAGAGATTCGTTAAAGTGCAAAAATGCCTCCTGAAAGATCTAGATGGGTTCTTTGACATTGTAGTTCCAGTAGATTTGTGGACAGAATGTAAAATTGCTGTTGATGGGCCAAGTGAAGACTATGCCAGAGACAAAAAGACAGGAGCTCCCTCCGCGGAGGTGATGAGGAAATATGACCAGGTGATATTATACCTGAAAGGAAAGGTGCCTGCTAAAGAAACAGATTGGACCCACATAGATAGAACTACCCAAAATCGTGATGAAACTGTACATTCATACTATGAACGACTGTTGCAGGTGTTCAAAACGTACAGTGGACTAGATAACATTGAGATGAAGGACATGACCCATTTCATTTATCGATTCGTGTTAGGGCTGAGACCTGAAATTTCTCAATGGATCAAAGATAATAAAATCTGTTGGCAAGCCAAGCCCATTGATGAGGTTCTGAAGTATGCTAAATATTTTGAAGATGAGCTGGAAAATAAACGAAAAGAATTAAAAGAAAAGGTTATGTGGGCACAAGTAAAATTAGCAGAGCGCCAAGAACAGCATTTAAGTAAAGCAAATAATACCCAGAATCAGAACTCTGGGGGTAGAGGGAAGCCCGAAGTAAAAATGAGCAGAGAAGAAGCCCGAAAGAAATTTCCCTGTCACGGGTGCGAAAAGATAGGGCATTGGAGGGACGAGTGTAAGGCTGTGCAGAATGATAACATGCAAATTAATGATTTGAATCCACAGGTGCGGAATGAGGGGCCACGAAAGACACAGCAACAGGTAAAACAGCAACAGTTGCTGCGTGCACCTAGGCCAAACTATAGGAGCAGAGCACAACAGAGTGAGGAAGCAGAGGTTTGGAAAGGAAGGGAGGATAGACATGCAGCAACTTCGCAATTCCTGTTGAATGATACATTCCTCTGTGATGAACCTTACTGACAGTGCCTGAGGGGGGAGGACGAGGAGTGCGTGCTTGGCACCTCCTTGCCGGTGGACCAGTCAGGGCCATACATTGAAGGAAAGGTTGAAGGAAATGACGTAACCTTTCTATTGGACACTGGTGCTACCCATTCTACTGTGAGAACAGCAGATGTTCCAAACCTACCGCTCACGGGAGAAGCAATCCAAGTAGTGGGTGTTTCTAATCAATTAATTAGTGCACCAGTTACCGAGCCCATGGAGATAACAATAGGGAACTTCAAAGAAATGCACAGATTTGTGATTCAAGTCCTGTGAACTTACTAGGACGTGATTTGTTGTGCAAAATGAATTGTACCATCTTTTGCACACCAAAAGGCGTTGAAATTCAGACCCCAGATGTAGATGGAATTTATAAATTGATGTTAATAAGGCCTGATTCAGAAATTAAAAGACTGACAATACAAGACTTACCTGAAGAGCTCCAACAGACAGTGAAACCAGAGGTATGGGATTTTACTGGAAAAGATGTAGGATTAATGGCAAATGTTGACCCAATTAAAATAGCCATAAAAGAAGATGCAGTTTACCCAAATACCAAACAGTACAAAATGAGTGCAGAAGTAAAAGCAGGGGTTGCCATTGAAATCAAAAGATTGTTAGAAACAAACATCATACAGGAGGTAATGTGCAGTCCTTGTAATTTGCCCATAATTGAAATCAAGAAACCGAGTGGTAAGTACAGGGTAGTGCAGGACCTGCACAAGGTAAACAAAATTGTCGTTCCTTGCTGTCCTATTGAGCCAAACCCTGCAGTGATTTTGTACCAAATTCCATGGAATGCGGGATGGTTTACCGTCATTGACCTATGTCACGCATTCTTTTCAATTTCATTGCATCCAGACCGCAAATTTCTTTTCTCATTTGAATTCGACAGTCATGTCTACGTCTGGAATCGTGTTCCTCAGGGGTACACAGAGAGTCCTTCAATTTTCAACCAGATTTTAAAGAAGTGCCTTGAATCCTTGGTCTTACAGTGAGAATCAGTTCTGGTGCAATACATAGACGACCTCTTGGTGGCGTCTAAAAGTCGAAAGGACTGTGTTGTTGACACCATTGCCTTACTGAACCATTTTGGTGAAGGAGGGCATAAAGTATCACCAGACAAACTACAGTTTTGTACATCATCAGTAAAATATCTGGGACACCAGATGGAGAGGGGTATCAGGAAAGTTACCACAGAAAGAATTAGAATAATTCGAAACATGGAACTACCAAATACTCAGAAAGAAATCAGAATGTTCCTTGGATTTGTAGGATATTGTAGACAGTGGATTGTGGGATTTGCAGTCCTAGCAAAACCATTGATAAAAATGACAAAGGAAGGAGCAAAAGACCCAGTGGAGTGGGATGATGAAAGCATGTCAGCTTTTACAAAGTTACGGGAATGTCTGTGCACAGCTCCCGCATTGGGAAAGCCTGACTACTCGAAAGACTTTGCACTGTTTTGTGACACCCGAGACAATTGTGCACTTTCAGTCCTAACTCAAATGCAAGGTTTGACTAGACATCCAGTGGCATATTTTTCTGCTACTTTGGATCCAGTGGCTGCTGGATTACCTGGATGCCTGAAAGCAGTAGCTGCACTTGCATGAGTCTTGAACAGAGTGAATCCATCATTATGGGACATCCTGTAACTGTGTATGTTCCACATGCAGTTGTAATCTTACTGACCTGAACTAAAACCCAGTATCTCACACCTAGTCGGCTGACTAAGTATGAAAGAATTCTGGTAGGTGCAGCAAATGTAACCATTACTCGATGTAACATATTGAATCCAGCTACCCTATTACCAGATTCCCTTATTGCAGAGGTAAAGGGAGAGGTCGAGCATGATTGTATTGACCTGACCGAGTTCAGTACAAAACCACGCCCAGATATCAAGGAAATGTCCCTGCCTGTTGAAGATTATGAACTGTTTGTAGATGGCTCGTGTCTAAGACATGAGGATGGAGGCCTGAGTGCTACCTATGCTGTGTGTACATTAGAACGTGCAGTAGAAGCATCCTATTTGTTTGGAGTCAAGTCTGCACAAGTAGCCGAATTGGTTGCATTGGCAAGAGCCTGTAAAATTGGGAAAAATAAGAGAATAACTATATACACAGATAGCCAGTATGGTTATGAAGTTGGTGCATGACTTCGGCCAATTGTGGCTGCAAAGAGAGTTCGTGACTTCTTCAGGTACTCCTATCAGAAATGGGAAAGTTGTACAGGAGCTACTGAAAGCAATCCAGTTTCCAAAAGAATTGGCAGTGGTCAAGTGTGCTGCTCACAAATCTGGCAATGACCATGTGACAGCAGGTAATCGATATGCTGATCAACTTGCCCAACACTGTGCAAGATATAAAATGTCAGTCAATATCAAGTTGGGGGGAATTGGAAACAGCTGCCAACTTATGGTGTTTGAAGATGTACAAACATGGGAAGAATTGAAAGATTTGCAAAATGCAGCAGGACCAAAGGAAGAGAGAAGGTGGAGAAAGTTTGTCAGAAAAGGAATGAGGATGGTGTCATGGTTTACACTGATGGTATGCCTGTATTGCCTGACAGCTTGCTTGCTCCTATGGCTAGGCTAATTCACGGAGATGCACATATAGGCAGGGACGCTATGGTCTGTGTCTTCAGACAGACATGGTTCAATTCGAAATTCAGGAACATTGCAGAGGCAATCTGCCAGAGGTGCTTGACCTGTCAACAATACAATCCCGGAAAGAAAACCGTAGTTTTACCAGGTACAATCGGAAAAGCAGAAGGTCCTTTTATCAGGTTACAAATTGACTTTATTCAGTTACCCCCCTGTAAAGGAATGAAGTACGTCCTTCTCATTGTCTGTCTATTTTCAAAATGGGTAGAAGCTTATCCAGAAAAGAAAAATGACGGCATTACTGTAGCCAAATTGTTACTGAGGGAACTGATACCTAGGTATGGGTTTCCAGTCACAATTGAATCAGACAGAGGTGGGCATTTTCAGAATGAAATAATAGTCCAAATCTGTGAAGCATTCAAAATTACCCAAAAACTGCACTGTGCATATCACCCAGAGGCTTCTGGAGTGGTAGAACAACTGAATGGCACTATCAAGTCAAGATTAGGAAAAATGTGTGAATCCACTGGGATGAATTGGATAGACGCCTTGCCCCTTGTCTTGATGGGAATCAGAAGTATTCCAGATCGGAAGACAAGCCTGAGCCACAATGAGATACTGATAGGAAGAGTGATGCAACAAGCATGGGTACCAGGACACAAACTGATAAGCATTTCTGATGATTTGGTGCTAGAGTACTGCCAGCAACTGGGTGACCAAGTGCGTTCTATCTCTCACCAGATTGGGGAAGACGCCATCACCAGGCCAGCAACTCCAGCCCATAATCTGAACCCAGGTGATTGGGTTGTACTAAAGAAACACACCCGGTCGAGTTGCCTTGCACCAAAGTGGGGAAAACCGAGACAAGTGATTCTTGTTACCACAACAGCGGTGAAGTGTGCAGGTGTGCCAAAGTGGATCCATGCCAGCCATACGAAAAGGGTGACAGAAGACGAAGAAACCGAGGTGGAAGGTTGTGCAGCTGAGGGGTCTCCTGAAGTTGGTCCTGAAGTAGCTAATGGCGAACAACCGAGCACCAGTCAAGATGAGTGGGTCTCAGTAATCGACCTGACACTTGATCCAATAAGAACCAGAAGACAAACCTACTTAGATAGAGAGTGGGATAGTGAGGACGAGACAGGAATAGAAGAAGATAATCAGATCATCGAAATCCATGTCAAAACTGATAATGAGGAAGGTCAGATAGGGACAGAACAGGTTATCGACACACCTCCAAGAACTCCTGAGATTGAAAATGGACAAATAGAAAATAGGGCGGAAGTTCAAGCAGAAGAAAATCAAAGGTTCGAAGTGCTTGAACAGGATCAGATAGAGATAGATAAATGTGTTCAGGAAGAAAACATTGAAACAAAACAAAGTCAAATCCAGTATATACCTGAACCAGGCCAGCTCAGTGACCAGGCAGAAGAAACAGACCCAAGACCTGGAATTAGCCAGACAGATACGGAAGAAGAAACCATTGAAGCAGATGTGACACAACTGAACGAAAATAAAAGGGCATTAGAAGAGAGCCAAATCACAGTGCCAGTCAAAAGGTTCAAGAAGAAGAATAGGGAACCAAGGTTCATAAAAAGACTGAGACTAAGAATAAAGACTGTAGAGGAGAAACTTGAGCAAAGGAAACAGGCCTCCAGTAAAGCAGAACAGCCTGGAGCAAAACCTAAGAGAAGAAGTGCCCGAATAAAGAGACATAACAGTAAATATCAGAATCCTGAATGGACTTATCTGGTGTTGGATGAATTTGAAAATCTTGATATAAGTGACGAAAGTGATGAAGAATTGATTGCTAACCAGAGTACTGAAGAAGAAGAACCAACTTGAAGTTGTTTGTGTAAGAAACCTGTATAAAGTTACAAAGAGGGGTTGAAAAAAAAACTTCTTTTGAGCCAAAATGCCTGATTCCAATGTGAATGGAAGGCCTAGACGTAATTGTTGTAAAACATGCTGTCAAATATGTATATGTAGTATAGCACTAGTTCTAATACTATGGATAGGACTGACTATAACTATTCCTTCTATGATGAGTAAAAATCCAAGTCTGTACCCCAATAATAACCTACCAGATGATACTGTAGAATCACACACTAGAAGTACACCACAAAGTATAGACATACTAGACAAACCACTTAGCCTGAAACAAACAAAACTAGATTTAGAAGCACCAGATGAGGAAGGATTACACTTTAACAAAATCAGGAACAAAACTCATTTAAATGTTTTCGCAAACCTATTAGTACATTATGTAGAGACAATGGAAATAGACGACTGTTATGTCTGCATGAAGCTACCCACTTCAGTAGCTGAAGGTGTAACTTACCACCACTTGCCCTTAACCTATGGAATTTCCTGCAGTATACTGACTAGCTTATTTTACAGAAGAGGACAGTTACAGTATTACTATTCAAACTTTGACGTGACATTTTCTGAAATTCCTGTTCGAAGAAACCTGAACCCTGTACATACGACTAGAGATGTAGCTAAATACATGGGTGATTATTTTCTAACTGTAGGAAAAATGAACATCAATGACGCACATAAAAATAACTTGACCTGTTCTTTACATGAAAATGAGAAGGAATTTCTGGATATGGTAGAAAAGAGAAGAGAACGTTTCCAAAAGAAGGCCAAAGACAAAACTCAGAAACTTCCTAAATGGGCAGAAAATATAGGGAGCACCTCAAATGGTGGAGCCAATGCTGTCCTGTTGCTGGATTTCGAAAAGAAAGGGAAACTTTGTCTTCACAGAGAAATGACTAGTTACTATAATAACATATTCATTGGTTCCAGTGAGTGCGAATATAATTACAAGGTAATTGGGGGTTGGGGATTCAAAGATGGGTCAGAGTCAGTGTTTCCTGGAATTTATTTTATATGTGGAAACAAGGCTTATTTTAAATTGCCGGACCATTGGTACGGAAGCTGTTATTTTGGTATTGTCTTCCCAAAGATATACCATGTGGGGAAAAGCACTGGAAGCACTGAAAAGACTAATAAATTAGCACGTACAAAAAGAGAAAGTGCCAGAGAAATAGTGGGAGATATTTTTAGTGCATTGATACCTGCAGTGGGAGTGACTCTGAATACACACAGAATTTGAAAATTGTCAACAGTAGTGGATCTGTTATCTACTGACACTGCTGGAGGTTTCCTGATGGTCAATACCGAAATGGTTGCGATCAGATCTGTGGTTTTACAAAACAGGCTGGCTCTTGACACCTTATTAACACAAGAGGGCGGAGTCTGTAGAATGTTGAAAGCGCAACATTGTTGCACTTACATACCTGACAAAAGTGTGGAAATCAAAAGGTATGTGAGGAACATTACAAATTTGGAAAAAGAGCTCAAACCACTGGAAGTTGACAGTGCCTGGAAGAGACTAACTGATGGTATCTCCTCTGTAGGTCATTAGTTTTCTAACTTAAGGAAAAGTCTTTTGAGTAAAATACTGATGCCAATCATGGGGATAAGTATAGTAGTGTTTATCATATTCATTTGTTGTAAATGTCGCAAACATCAGAAAAAGTACACTGTGAATAAGAGAGGAGTGAAGAGAAATGTGGATGAAATGGAAATGGAGGAACTGAATAATCAAATTTATAAAAGGGTGAAAAATTCTCACCCTAATAAAGAAACGAAAGAAAATGTGAATTGAATGCTTAAAGAAATTGAATTGGGAAAAATGTAAAAAGTTGGCATCTGGTTTAATTAATAGTGATGATAGTAAATATCATCAAAGAGGGGATTGATGGAGCAAGTATTCGCACGTTCAGCGACTTGCTTGTATCAAGAACCTCAAATAATGTTAATAAATTAATTCAACTTATTTTTCTTACTAATATTGCACATTTTACACTACACGGGGGTGTCCTAGAGACGCTTGCCTATGTGTTTACTAAAACGTAATAATGCTTGCCTTTAAAATGGTCGCTGCTTTGTGGGAAGTTAGTCTGCGCATGCGTCGGTCATAACCATGTGATGTGACGGACTCGTAGTTCTGGAGGGACCTTGTTGCTCATGCGCAGTACTGCTAAAATAGCCGCTTTGTTTTCTCACATGCTCCGTGCTTGCATTGCCGCTTTTGCAAAGCTGTCTGTTTTGCCTAACTCCTAATGCTAAAGTTATTATAAAGTAAGGGGTGTAGGATAGCCAATCATGGTATACAGTATATTAATTTTTCCTGTGTTTCTAAATTGTACTTGCTTATTTTCCATGTAACATACTCCTTGGGCCTGGGAGGCGCTTGCTACTCCATATTTGAAGCCCGTATGGTCCCAGTCACGTGATGGGGGAAATGAACCTGACCGCAGTGGAAATCAGCCAGCTGGCTGAGAAACGACCTGCTACCAAGCAAGACGAAGCTGAACTGTACCTGCATTCGCAACATTTGTATTAAACCTACTGTGTACCCTATTGTACTCTATAAATCTTATGCCATGGGAACTGGAAAGTAAGGGGTGGGATCGAAAATGAATATTAAGCCTGAGAAAGTCTAAATTTTAGGTAATGTGATGACCTAACCTCCTCCTTTGACCAATCAGAATTTAGGGAACCTTTCACTTGCAACATTGGTAGGTGGTACACTGACCCGAAAACAGTATAACTAGCCTAGGTTTAGCTAGAGAAATTGTCCGACTTGTCCGAATAGCTGACCTGCCACTGACCCAACGAACTCTATAGGTGATTGATACAGAGAGCTGGGGAGCACTCTGTCCGTAATTTCCACAGACTCAGTCGGGGTTTGGGAAACATTAAGTGCTGGCGAAGCACTTTGCTGGGAGATTCGAGAACCCAATTGGGGTTATTGGCAAATTCCTTGCAGAGAGGGGTAGCGCAGGCGTTGCATCCGAAGCTGCAGGTGTTGGTCGTACCCTTCGGTGAACTCGGTCCTGATCCAAATCCTGGGGTTATCCTGTCCTGACTGTCCATGAGCTGTACCTGCTCGCCTACTGGCAGCCGAAGTCCTTGAGGGTCCTTTCCTGCATTTTCCAACTGACCCGTGGCCAGGGTTAGTCTTCAACCTATCCTAGGTAAATATAACTGAGTGTGGGTGTTTGTCTATCTAAACTTCTCTCTCTTGTCCCGAATAAAGCATAATTGCCTATGCCCTTTACCCTGTTTTCTATAAATAAGGTTTTCGTGCAAACTTGTCTATTAGTATGCTCCACTCTTTTCCTACCCTTAGTCAAATACAGAACCGTATGCATATATAGTTTGTTCCATTCTTACCCTCCCTTTAGAAAATAAGCACATCTGGATAAATCAAATTGCATAAGTTTCGTTTCTTATGAACCGTTAGTGACTTTCGAAAGTCTGCTTTAATTAGTATGTTCCCTTTCTTTACCCGCCTTTAGTGAAGTTGTGAAAGTCTGCTGATCTAAAATAGAGTGTTCCTTATTTTTCCCTTCCCTTTACTTTTCGATTTCTAAATGTTTCTTACTCTCATTCATAGCTATAGAATCTTTTTAATTCTAGTTATAGACAGTTTGATCTGTGTAAATGTGTGGTTCATGGCATTAGATGACGAAGAAAATTAGATAAAGGTGTTGAAAACTTCATGCGTCTGTGGTTATTATAAAGTACAAACCATTATTTCAGTGTTGCATGGTATTTTGGTACAGTCTACTTAATCCCACAGCTAGCTCCTGATCCATTGTGATCTTAGGTACCTGTTACAAGGATTGGTAAGTCAGGTACAACGGAATTACAAAGAAGTGAAACTGAATTGCTGATAATAGTGTGTAGGTTACCTGATCAAATATATATAAAGTATATATGAAAAATTATTTTTATGGGCCCAAGTGTACATTATGTTAGGTCGGGTGACCTGTGCGCTCTATCACCATCACTCACCTTCTCTTCATCAGCATGTTCATCCAAAAAGCACTGTAAACTCAACTCCCAGATCACATCAACACTAAGCTATTCTTCCATGACTGCTAGTCTGGCTTCTGATTAACCTGAAGAACGCAGACCCCTACATTATACATCCCAGACAATGCCATATTTGCCAACAGATAAAGATGATTCCGGCATCCTGATTTTGGTGGACCTCTCAGCTGCCTTCAACTCAGTGGACCATCCAACCCTCACCCGCACCCCAAACACCAGTTTATTTGTAAAGGACCCCTCCATGTCCCAAAAGTTTCTTATAACCTGCAGAATCCACCAGGTTTCCACACTGTCTTCTATGATCTTCAACCTATTTTTGGACTGCATTGAGGCTCTACTCACAGATAGCAGCATCATGGTTCACCAATATGCTGGAGATGCACAACTTTACTTAAAAATCTCCCCTGCTCCAGACATCCAGCACCTCAAAAACTGCCTGCACTTCATCCAGACCTCGATGTCCAGGACCTACCTGAAGTGGAACCGAACCAAGTTTGAGTTTCTGTCATTTGTAAAGAAGAGCAAGCAGGAAATAGTAAAACTTGGCTCAATGATATGAACTTGACAGCCTCAAACCCTAACTTTCTCTGCATGCCAAGTCACTTGGATTCACTCTGGACACCAATCTTACATTCAAGAAACCCATTGCTAAAAAACAGAGGTGGTCAGGTACCAGCTCTCTGTTCTAAAGAAAGTGAAGTCTATTATTCAAGAAAGTGACTCTTCAAAAGCCTTTTTATTCTCACATCTGGATGATAGCAACGCCCTGCTCCATGGCCTGCCAGACTCCATATTAGCCCCCTTTGTGGCATCCTACATGCTGCAGCCGTCCCATCTAGGGCCAAATGAAATATGATCACATAACCCCCATTTCCATGGAATTATATTTTCTCCCTTTGCCGGCCAGTATCATCTTCAAAACCAGCTGCATCATTTACAATGCTATCATGACCAGAACCCTTTCCAGGCTCACAATATCTAGTGGCTCACAGCACACCAAAGGCACGGCCACCATCAAACTGGAGCATCTGAAGTGTAAAAAAGAAGAAAAAAAACAAGGCATCAGGCCTTTTCTATCCAGATCCAGGATGTAGAACAACCCATAAGGACAGCCTTAACACGGATTGGTGTCACTACAACGCATGCTTTTACATCGCATGCCTTTACAACGCGGTTTTTACCACGCAGTCCATTACAACGCATAATGCTTTTAGGCGCTGGATAGTGAATTATTTAATTTACTATTCCAACTCCAGTCCCCGTGGATAGCAGGGAAGGTGTTGGATAGTAAATTAAATATATTCCCTATCCTAGAGCGCCCCCCAGCGCAATGCGTTGTAATGGTATGCGTTGTAATGGTTGCGATGTAATGGTAGTGCGTTGTAAAAAATGGGTTGTAAGTGATGTTCCCCCCTTAACACTGTTCCTATTTAAGAAGGAGGTGAAGACACACCTCTTTAAAGAACAATGCATCAAAATGAGATAACAATGCAATAACTAGCTACGTCTCCCTCCCTACTCTCAGAGACCACAGTTATTGGAGAGCCCTGAAGGGACTGTGGCCTGGCTCTTATCACTGACAGCTGTCAGTGGCCACTGTGGGTTGCTGTCCTTGTAGAGTTGCCCTTGGGTTGAGGGCATGAGTCACACCCCAGGTGTTGAAGGGGCCACACCACTGTGTTGGCCATTGTGGTACTGGCTGCATGCTGGAAGACACCGTTGAGCAAAATCAGGTTATATGATGCACAGATGGACTCCGCAGGTGAGGAGAAGGGTTCCTCATGGGCTAGCTTAGTGGGCCTTGAGAGTAAGGACAGAGGTATTCAACGGGGTTCATAGAAGCGTGTAACTGGAACAGGACCCTGCTTTTGCAGGCCAGGGTCCATGTTCTATGGACCCTAGCAGGAAAGTCCATCAAGGCATTGATTAGTCTACCCTGGTTTTAGGCTGGAAGGAGGTTGTGTTGGACCTGGCCCTTTTTGCAGGGTTATCCCCAAACTTTTTGCCTCCATTTTTTTTTCTGACCTGATTTTGTTGGCTTTAGGACTCCAGGCACTTTACAACTGCTGGTCAGTGCTACAGTTCATATGCTCTATTTCAAAATTACAACAGGTGATGATTATCGCACAGGTGGACATTCCGCCGATTCCCGGAATGTGTGAGGTCGATCGGATCTCATGGGGTGGGGGCTTTGATCAGCTCAAGGATCCTTTGATGGGGGAGGCTTCCTACTGTACAGGATGAAGGGGGCAATAACAGTATCCGCAGGGCCAGGTGGCGGCCTGGGAACGAGTGAGACAAACGGGCACAAAGGAAAGGGGTTTTATCAAAGGATCCGGGACCATGAAAGGAATGGAGGGAGGTGTCGCGCTGGGAACAGGATGGGGTTCCGAGGCAGAGCTGCGTGGAAGAGGGGTTTATGACCCAAGGCATGTGAGAGCGGGGGCTGTCAGCGTGCGGGGGATGCTTTGCGAGGCCAGGAGAGAGAGAGAGAGACGCGCTGGCTATCAGCGAGGGGCAGGGAGGCCGTGGTGCTCAAAATGGTTGCCGCTTACGCGCACGAATGGGCTCAAAAAGGGCAAGATGGCGCCGATAATGTTGACGTTTTCGGCCTAACTTTTAACAGTCCTCCCTTTTCAACATATCTAGCCAACTTGCCTACTCAATGTCAATCTTCATCAAGTTCCTAACCTCGGCATCATATAATGCTCCCATGCGTTCGTTTCCAAAGTCCACAGTCTTAGGGCAAATACAATTTGTACATAATGAACATAGAGGTGGCAGGCATTGAATTCCTAAGCATAGACCACATATTGCTACTACAGGAATCAAGATAATGGTAAACAGTCTCCAGCCCCAGTTCTTAACAGTGCTCCAGAACCATCCACCAAGTGACCATTCTTCCTGCTCCTGGTGGACTTCTGACGAGAGTCTGTGGAGATGCTCGATGGCTTTATATACTGAGGGTGAATTGTCCGGTATGTATGTACAGCAGCTGGACCCAATAATGCGGCATGCTCCACCACGGTCCACAAGAACCACATCTAGCACAAGGCGGTTCTGGAGTGCCACCAAGCGGACCGCTTGAAGTTCGGCAGTGTTGTTAGCAAGGATACCAGCTGTGATGTTCATTGTTGTCTCAACTGCCTGAGTCAGATGTCGGATGGCACGGCTGTTTGCCATCGGGCCCCAGAGCGGAACGAGTCCCTTCATAGCATCGAGGAACTGTGCTCCTGTTGAGTCGGCTTGTTCAATGTCCTTGTCTCGTTTTTGTCTGTGGTGATTCGCTGGAGCCACATAAGTCGGAGGAAGGATGAGGGAGATGAAACAAGTGCCCCCCCCAGCCTTTGGGGAGCCAGGTGTAAGCCTTTGTGCCACAAACGAAATACATATTTGGAGAGGATACAAAGGAAGGTGGATCGGTGGAGTCCAAAGTTCTGGTGAAACGGCAGGCGCTGCGGCCTACCAGCTGTGTCCCAAGCCCTTCTATGCACATGTGGCCTGTGACGTTGATGACTGACAGGGCCACAGTCAGAGTGGCAGCCGTTCGTTTCCGCAGGTAAGAGAAGGTGGGTCTGGTTGGATTGTTGAACACCTGCATTTCAATTCGTTCTTTAGCAGGGATGTCCATGTGGATTGAGTCGTTGGAGGTCTGCGGGCAGAAGAGTGTCTTTGTTTAGTTTCGCCAGACCCCATGATAGAAGTGTGTCATGGTTTTGCCGGAGGTGGCATTGTCTTTATAGCTTTCTTGCAGGAGGATCAGCCAAGCAAGGCAGGAGCCGTGAATTGAGAAGGGCGAAGGGATGAAAGGTATTGAATGTCCAGTGGCGTGGGGTAGCAACCCACAGATCCAACAGTTGGTGGCATTGGTGGTAAGATTGTGTTGGTGCAGCAACTGTACGAAGGAGTTATTCCAAAACTCCTTTCGCCTCTCTCTGAGTTGAGGAGAGAGTGAAATCAGATAATGTTCCTTCATGGTGGTAGGCTGAGCAGTGGTCGGGAATGTTTCATGAGCAGGTGCATTTTCTTCCACAATCCAGAGTGGGGTCATGAGGAGAAAGCAGAAAAGGACTGTGATGAAAAGTGCAATTGTCTTTGAGCTGTGGAGTCTGTCTGTCTTTGGGTTTCGGTAGTGGGTATTTCCTGTTGCTTCCATCATCTTCTCATTTGGCGCTTCCATCATCTTCTTATCTGGCGCTTCCATCATCTTCAAGGTGCTCGGTAGCGGGCAGAACCACAGACGTCGTTTAGCTTCTCTCCAGGTGACCCTTGGTGGTGTTTAGGTCACGGTTCTGAGATTTAACTTAGTTTGTGGTCTACTTAGCCGAAGCTCCCTCCTTTCAACGCAGGAAATACCCTTCTCTGGATGGCACAGTAGGATCAGAGAATTTGGCAAGTTCAAGTGCCTCGGTGTCAGGATAGCAGCTCAGTGATGGTCGATCCTTGTTCAGGAGCTCTTCTTGGTTGTCGATGCTTTCTGTTGTGGCCAAAGTCGAGGAGACCTTCTTGCAGTGGTATGCGTGCAGCCAGTGCCGTTTCCCCTCCACTCGAAGCGCCGTCCGGGTGGTGATCAGCACTTGCCAGGGGCCCGTCCACCGGGGTTCCAAACTCTTCGCCCGTTGAAAGGTTCGGACTAGTACGTAGTCCCCCGGTTGGATGTCGTGGCCCGGACCCCTGGAAGCATCGGGGATGGCCTGCTGCACCTGCTGATGAATGACACACAGAGTTTCAGTTAATTTATACAGATAATCAGACATTAGGACGTCTGGGACATCATGAATGGAAGTCGGTTTTGGTGCAGACCAGACGCTCATGGGTCGGCCGAAAACGACCTCGTAAGGTGTCAAGTGGTGCTTGGTGGGGGTGGAACGCATCGATAGCAATGCCAGGGGGAGAGCGTCTGGCCATTTCAGTCCTGTGGTAGCTACTACTTGGCTAGTTTAAGCTTTAGTGTGGCATTGTGTCGCTCGACAAGTCCAGCAGACTGAGGTTGGAAGACTGCGTGGAACTTCTGCTTGATACCCAGCCCCTTTAAGATGAGCTGGATGACTTCGGCTATGAAGTGGGGGCCATTGGCGCTCCATAAAATTCGACAAAGGCCGTAGCGAGGGAAGAATTCCTTTAATAGTACTTTTGCAGTGGCCATGGCGGTGTTGTCACGGGTTGGGTATGCCTCCACCCACTTGCTAAATGCACACACCACAACAAGTACGTATTTCAGGCCTTGGCATCTGTCTAGCTGGATATAGTCCATCTGCAGGACTTCAAACGGGTGATTTGGGACCCCAAACCCTCCCCGGGGTACTACAGTTCCTTTCCCGGGGTTGTGTTGCAGGCATATCAAGCATTGTTGGACCAGACGTTTGGCGGAGTCTGTGATTTTATCATTGTGCCAAACTCTGGAGAATCATGGGGGCTGATCCTATGTGGGCGGGGGAGTGTGCCATAGTCAGTATGGGAATCAAGTATGAGTCGGGTAGCAACCATTTGTTTGTGTCTTTTGTCCGCCAGCAGCCTTCGTCGTCTTTTAATCCCACCCGTGTCCATTCAGTCAATTCGTGTTGTGTGCTAGCCATTTGAATGTCTCTAATAGTGTCCCTAGCGTCAGTCCATTTTTCTGCTTGTGACCTGGTCACGTACATACGTGTTGTCGTCCTATTTTCAGCTGTCGTTCGAGCGGTGATGTCGGCTAGTGCATTTCCCTGTCCAATAATGTCTGTCACTTTCTTGTGTGCCTGGCATTTGATGACTGCAAGCTTTTTAGGGAGAAGGACAGCTTCGATCAAGGCGGAGACTAGATCTCCATGTAAGATGGGGGTGCCGTGTGAGGTCAAGAATCCCCTCTCCCTCCAAAGGAGCCCAAAATGGTGAACCACCCCGAAGGCGTACTGGCTATCGGTGTAAATGTTTGCTGTGGTTCCTGCTGCTAGAATGCAGGCTCGTGTCAGGGCAATCAGTTCCGCTGCCTGAGCAGATCGTTGCGTGATGCGGGCTGTCTCGACTACAGTTCGAGCCGTGGTGACTGCATAGGCAGCTGAAGTGGTGCCATCGGGGAGTTTGATGCAAGAGCCGTCCACCCACAGCTCTCCGTCGGGGTCAGGAAAAGCTGTGTCCCTGAGGTCAATTCTACTTCTAGTCTGTTCGTCCGTAAGGGTCACACAGTCATGCACAGGGGGCGTATCGGGATCATTCTCTGGTAGGGGTAACAGAGTTGCTGGTTCAGAGTGGTGCATCTTTTCAGAGTGATATGGGGTGCAAGTAGGGTCAGTTCGTATCCATTCAGTCGTGCACTCGTCAGGTGTTGAGTCTTGGTCTGGTTCAGGAGGGTGTCAACTGCATGGGGTATCAGTACCGTGAGGGGATTCGAGAGTACGATCCCCTCACTCTGTCGGATAGAGATAGCAGCGGCAGCTACAGCTCGAAGGCAGGCAGGTAAGGCTCTGGCTACAGGGTCAAGAGTGGCAGAGAAGTAAGCGCACGGTCGTAGCTTTGGGCCAATGGACTGCGTCAGGACAGATAAAGCGCACCCCTCCCTTTCGTGAGTGTAAAGGGAGAAGGGCTTTGTGTAATCGGGGGTACCTAGGACAGGGGCCGAACAAAGGGCATCTCGTAGTTCCGTGAAGGAGGTTTGGCACTCAGGGGTCCAAGGGAGTGGGAAGGGGACATCTTTAGCTAGCAGAGAAAGCAGCGGTTTCACAATGAGGCTAAAGTTTGGTAACCACTGTCGGCAGAAGGAGGTGAGGCCTAGTAGGGAGCGAACCTGTTTCTGAGTCTTAGGGACAGGAGTTTCGAGAATGGTTTGGATCCGGTCGGGGGTGAGTTTCCTTCCGTCTTTGGACAAAAGGTGGCCTAAGTAAGTGACCTGGGGTTGGCAGAATTGCAACTTCTTCTTGGAGACCTTGTGGCCATTTTCCGCAAGGAAGTGCAGGAGTTGAATGGTGGCTGTGACTGCTAATGGAGTGGTGTCGGCTGCCAAAAGGATATCATCGACGTATTGCACCAACACCACTCCATCGGGTAACTGGACTTGATCCAGCTGTCTCTTGAGGGCCTAGCTGTAGATGCTAGGGCTTTCTGTGTAGCCCTGGGGTGCTCGGCAGAACCTATATGAGCGGGCTTTTAGGGTGAAGCCGAATAGATATCGGCTGTCTGGGTGGATGGGGATAGAAAAAAATGCATTTTTGAGGTCAATGACAGTGAAGGTGGTGGCAGTAGAAGGAATCAAAGTCAGGATGGTGGTGATGTCTGAGACCACAGGGTACTGGGGTACAACCACTTTGTTGATCTCTCGAAGGTCGATGATAAAGCGGTATGCTTTCTCATCTCCCTCTCCTTGTTTCTTGATGATGGGCAAGATAGGGCTGTTGCAAACGTTGCTAACCACTTCCTCTACCACTCCTGCGTCTATCAGTGACTGAATAATCTTTACCAATGCCTTCTCGCCTTCGGGCGATATCCGATATTGTGGAAGTTTTGGGAGGGTTGCGTCTGGTCGGACAGTAATGTGCACTGGGTCAATCATCATGCGCCCTACGTCCGAATCTGTTTTGGCCCACAGATACGGAGGCAGAGTGTCAAGCAGGGATGTGTCAGCATCAGTGATGGAAAACATGCATCGGGGAGGGCAATGTCTAAGCAGAACGGGGTTGTCGTAAAGGAAAACTCGAACTCCGTCTTGAGAACATCTAATTGTCGCTCGGAAGTGTTTCAAATAAGTCAAGTCCCATAATGGCATCAGGGCTATTGGAGGAAAGCAAAAACGTAGTGTCAGTGGTGTTGTTTTCTAAGTCGAAGAGGATCGGGGCGGACAAAGGGTTAGTGGAGGGCGTTCCATCAAAACCTGTCGATGTTATAAGTGAGCCAGACAAGGGTGCCCTTGGAATCAGTCGTTTAGATAACGCACTACTTGTTGCGCCAGTGTCTACCAGAAATGGAGACTTTGTACCCAAGACCTTAGCAGTGACATAAGGGACTTGCTGGTCAACATAGAACTCGACTGGATCCCTCCCTTGCCCTTGGCAGTCTATGCAAAGTCGTGGGCGTCATCGTAGTCAGATTGCTGGCATTGGTTCTGTCTGGGTCGATCAAATGTATTTGGTCTGCCTGATCTGTCGTTAGTCGTGTCATTTGGGGGCCCTCGTAGCTGTCCCCTATTTCTCGGTCCACTTGCTATGTCCTTGGGGTCTTTATTTCTGATTATTTCCAAAAGAACCGGGCATTGGGATTTCCAATGGCCAGTCCCTTTACAGAAAGCACACTGGTCCTCTCTAATGTCTGTACGTCCAATGTGGGGAGTCAAAGTGCGGTCCTTGGGAGGTGCAGTCTTAGGGACGTTCGTCTGATAGTTTCCCCTGTATTGGTCTCGTCCTATAGTCACCCCTTGCAGTTGTGCAATCATCACCCTCTCTTTCAAGTCTTTCTTCTTTTTCTCTGTTGCTCTATCGTTTTCATTTTTCTGATGTTCATAATATTGGGCCATCTGGAGGATAGCCGCAGGTTTGGAGGCTGCCCAACTACTCTCGCTGGCCTGCAGTTTCTGGGAGACCTCTGGTGTCAAACCCTTAACATAATTCTGGACAAACAGATGGTGTCAGGTTGCAGTGGTCATGTCCTGGCCGCTGTAATCGGAGAACACCGTTTCGAACCGGGAGAAGTAATCCGATACATCCTCCTGGGGTTTCTGGCGACAGGCCGTTACTATCGACCAGTCCACTTTCTTTTCTGGAATCAGGGTTTTTAATTTCTGTACGATTTTGTCTGGGAGGTCTAAAATGGATTTCAAAGGCTTTTGTCCAGGTTCTCGTTGTTTATCAATGTCATCGAGTTGTGACCAGGTATGTCCAAACAGCTCAAGGTGGTCGACTTTCCGGATTTGCTTCCACACATCAGCTGGTAGACATAACCCGAAGAACAAGTCGATGTCAGCCAGGGTCATAATCGTTGAACCTAGGGCTGTACCTAATTCAGTATAGAAGGCAGTGGGGTTTTTACGTAGGTCAGGCAGAGATTTCCGGAATGTCAGAATCTCTTGCCGGTCCCATGGCTGGTAGACCCAGTTGTACACTACCCTTCCTTTTGCATCTTTGTGGTTTGCATCATCGTTTGTCCCTTCACCTCGTGGAGGAACCCAGTAAGGGGCAGCTTCTCGTATCGGCATCATGGCGTTAGATCGCTCAGTTTGTGGTTCGGTTGCTACGGATGTCGTGGGTTTAGCTCCCGATCTTTGTTCAGTGAGGTGGCGGAAAACCTCAAGCGTACGCATAAGGAGGTCCGTCACATCACACTCACCCTCATCCCCGATATCGACCTTCCGGTACAGAGTCGTTAGGCTCTCGGGACCTTTGTCTTGATATCGGTCCTCGTATGCGTTCAAGACATGATAACACAGTCGTACGGTAAAATGTCGTCTGTGACTCCCTGCATACGAGTTGAACATATCCGTGATGTACTCTTCATCTTCCTTTCTTTCTACCAATGTCCTTGATATCTTGTCAATCCCTGCTCGCTCATCTTTGCTTAATCTGTTAGTTCTTACGGAACCAGCCCTTTGGGTCTCAGGGTCGCCTAACGTTGTCGTTTGTGTAGTATCTGATACAAGGAGTTCGGCCGGCACAGAGGCCATGGGGGCCGAAGCTGTGGCGCTACTCTCGTTTGTGCCTGGGGATGGTGGATGCTGTGCTAAGGGTTGGGAAGGGGCGTATGGAGGGGGCATATAGATGATCGGGGGACCTAACAAAAGATCATCGTTAGTTCGTTGTTTCAAGGGCAATTCAGGATAGAGCGTAGGGGGCGTTCTAACCGGACACTGGTTTGATGTTTCTATTTCTGGTTTCTGGTTGGCTTCCTCTCTTTCCTTAATCTCTTCTTCTAGTTTCTTAGCAGCTAGGTGGGCTGCCTATCGCAGCTCTTTTCCCAACCTACTCTCATTTCTTTTCTTACGCTGTTCGGTTTCTTTGCGCCACATGCCGAAACTATCAAGCATAGTGGGCGTTGTCTTGTTTTTCCCAAGGGCTGTTTCTAGCGCGCTTATTTTATCATCGTCGAAGGATCCTATCAGTGGCCACTGACTTTCTCGATCCTTTTTCGTATATTTATGCCACAGCTTGCTATAAGCTATAGCGATCAATCCATGCTTTGTGAACATGTCCTTATTTGGGGGGCCTTCCAGTGGAGCCGGATGGTTCATCTCTAATAAGCGGTTCGGGCTAAACAGGCTACCAATCAGTGGGGAGAAGACAGGCATGACGGATTACAATGGGGACAAAAGTCTGCACTACCTATCTTATCACTGCTTGCAAAGACTAGACAGAATATTTCTATTCTACGTTGTTTGCAGGCAGTGAATACCTCATGAACCAATATCGAACAGTCAATGTTCGGTCAATCAAACAATCAGTGGGGAGAATAAGTAGGCCCGCAAAGGTCTGCGTTACCTACCCTTTCATTATCTGCAAAGAGGGAACCTGTTCTTTCCTGTTTGCAGACAGAGAATCTCCAGAAAACAATCCGCGAACAGTAGTTCGGGTTCAAACAATCAATCAGTGGGGGAGAAGGAAATCTCCAGAGAACAATCCACGAACCGTTGTTCGGGTTCAAACAATCAATCAGTTGGGGAGAAAGATAGGCACGACGGATTACAATGGGGACAAAAGTCTGCGTTACCTATCCTTCACTGCTTGCAAAGAGAGAGCCTGTTGTTTCTCCGTTTGCAGACAGCGAATCTCCAAACAAATCAACAAAGAGTAATACTAGTATTTTCCAAACAATCAAACAATCATTTCGCAATTCGTCGTGTTTACACGACCTTACCCGGACCGCATGGACAGTTTCTTGTCTTCCGAATCCAGCGCCCGATCGTCCTCTATTCTTCGTAGTCCTTGCGGCACTCCTGATGGTTCCCAGTCAGGACCGTAGATCACTCGAGAGAGGTCTGTTCGGAACCAGTGAAGTTCGGATGATCGGCTGTCAGACGAGGGTCTATCGGACAGGTGCACTCCCGATCGTTGCAGTCGTTCACTCTGTCGTCAGGACCTCTCCCACTGGATTCACGAGTCGCTGATGGGCCCCACGTTTGGGACGCCAATTGTAGAAAAAGGTAGGGCTTCGACCTTTTTCAGAGTTGCCCGGCGTTAACCGCCTCTGTACCCACTCAAGTTACCAAACAAAGAGGCAGGCGCTGGAGACTGGAAGGCAGGAAACAGAAGTTTTATTCCGACGGAGCAGAACACATCAAATCAGACAACAGGGTATCTTCTCGAGGTGCTCTAACCGCATCTCTGAGGCCTGGCCTCTTATACACAGGTTTTATGATCTTTATTGCATGTCACACATTCTTGCAATGCTTTGAAGTATGAAAGGACATCCTCGGAATCCCCGCTTCAGGCCCGTTCCCACACACATTTACAGTTGGAGTCCCCACCCCGGTCACAACAGGTGATGATTATCGCACAGCTGGACATTCCGCCGATTCCCGGAATGTATGAGGTCGATCGGATCTCATGGGGTGGGGGCTTTGATCAGCTCAAGGATCCTTTGATGGGGGAGGCTTCCTACTGTACAGGAGGAAGGGGGCAATAACAGTATCCGCATGGCCAGGTGGCGGCCTGAGAACGAGTGAGACAAACGGGCACAAAGGAAAGGGGTTTTATCAAAGGATCCGGGACCATGAAAGGAATGGAGGGAGGTGTCGCGCTGGGAACAGGATGGGGTTCCGAGGCAGAGCTGCGTGGAAGAGGGGTTTATGACCCAAGGCATGTGAGAGCGGGGGCTGTCAGCGTGCGGGGGATGCTTTGCGAGGCCAGGAGAGAGAGAGAGAGACGCGCTGGCTATCAGCGAGGGGCATGGAGGCCGTGGTGCTCAAAATGGTTGCCGCTTACGCGCACGAATGGGCTCAAAAAGGGCAAGATGGCGCCGATAATGTTGACGTTTTCAGCCTAACTTTTAACAGGGCAAGGAAGGATCTTTGCATTATAAAGTTTACCCTTTTTTAATATTCCTACTTAAAAGCCTGCTAAGGGTAAAGGTTTAGACCTGAAACCTAACATTTTAACACACTTCTGGATCAAAAGGAAGCTCTGCCTAGAGGAAGATCTGGAGAGCTGTCTGGAGGAGTACTGCCCCTTCGCTGTGTTTGCTTTCCTGGGTTGGCCTGCAGTTGCTGCTTCTGTCTTAAGAGACTAAAGGAGTGGACTTTTGTTTTGGTATACTCCTTTAGAAGACTCTCCAAGGGCTTTCCTCCTGTTAAGAGGTCTCAGTGACATCAAAGACTTCACCTGCAGCCTCTGAATTCCTATATTTGGAGTTCTGATCTGCCAAGTGGAGCCAATTCCAGTCCTGGGCCCTTAGAGGTGATTAGGCTGCTTCAAAGATGCAAAATCCAGTCATCGCCCTTCCAGCCCTGTTTTTCCCACCACAGGTTTGGAGTGTGGTTGAAAAACCAATGCATTGCCACGGTGTGGCTGAAATATCTATGCAGCGCCTGTTTACATCCGGAAGAACTGTTGCAGCCCGAGTCCAGAACAACGTGTCTCCGACATTTGAGACCCCTGCTCTGACTCCGACACAGGCCCTGCTGTGCACCTGAAGGACATTGATGCATCACTGGTCCGCAGCTGGAACAATTGACGCAGCACCTGTTTCACCACCGCCACATTGACCCCAGTGCATCTAGATTTCCTCGCATTGCATCTGTGTTCCAAGTTTCTAACGCATCGCCCCGCAGAAAGGACCCACTTTTGTATTTCTACGTATTTCTTCTCCTTGCATTCAGGAATCAATGCACCACTTCTCCGGCCTGCAGCAGAACTGACGCCTCCATTCCCCTGGGACTCAAGATTCGATGCAGAATTGTGTTTTCCGATGCCTCTCTCCTTTGCAGCTGCTTTCCCTCTTGGATTTTGACACATCAAAGGTACTTTGTTCTAAAGTTAATGCATCCATCGAGTCCTATGGACAAAATTGCTTGAACCTTTTAAAAGTGATATCTTGAGTTCTGTATGTCGGATTTTTGTCGTTTTGGTCTTGTTTGGATTAGATGATTGTTTACTTTTCTAAACTGGTTTGGTGTCCATTTGTTGTGTTTTCACTGGGACACTTTGTGAGTTTTGTACAAATGCTTTACAAATTGCCTCTTAGATAGGCCTGACTGCTTATGCCAGGTTACCAAGGGGGTGAGCAGGGGTTATATTAGGTGTGTATCTCTCTTACCCTGACTAGAAGGAAAAGCCAACTTAGATAGGGTGCATATAATTGCCATCTAGAGACCCCCAGTTCTAACAGACTCTTCTCCCCTGACCCACTGCCTGACCACGTGTCATGCCACAGGCAGGAAATACCTCAAACGTCCTCTCTTTGAACGACATCTGGTCTACCCTGCTCCTACCCCCTCACGCTCCTGCCATGTGCAGACTAACCTCAAACAGCACAAACTTTGTTGACCAGCTCGTGGTACCATACCACCCGACTGACACTCCTATATTTTACAGTGAATTTATATGAAATGCTTACCCTTATGGGAAGGCTAACCTGGTGTTCTCTAAACACTCTGATGCCTATGGGTCATGTCTGTGCTATATAAAATTAAAATTAAAATAAAAAAATGAAAGTGTTAGTTCATGTATATTTAACTTCCTGCAGTGCCCAGGCTTTGTTTATTTATGTGTCTTGCTTTGGAAGTCTGCTCCAGTTCATGGTCTCCTCTATAGGGCCCATCTTTTACACATGCCATTGGAGTTCCTTTTGACTCAAAAAACACATATCTGCAGTTAATGGAGACAAAGATTAGGGGTTTTATTCAAAATCTGGGAGGCTTTTTTAGATTTGCTAAAAAATTAGGCTTATGCCCTCTAAATGTAATAATTGAGATCTATAAGGCTTGCACGTGCGCTGCCACTCTGTAAGGTGCTGGAGTCTGGGGCTCATGCAATAATTTAGTCCTTCAGCAAGCGGAAAATATGTTTTTGAAATGCCTGCTGACCCTTCCACAAAGTACCCTAGCCACCACGTAGCACAGTGAACTTGGTGTGATTCCCCTATCCTTTCAAATACAACTAGCACCTCTTTTACTGTGGTATAATATCTTGGCAAAAGAAGAAACAGCTTTGAACCATGCCATCATCATAGATTGTTTAAAACTAAAGAGGGCAAGCAAAATCCATTGTCTTTGCTATGTTAAAGGCCAATTGAGGAACCTGGGTTTGTCAGATTGTTTTGACAACCCAGTAAATATTGCTAAAATACAAAGGACCAAGTTAAAGAAAGAATATATGGCGTACTTATCTGAAAAGAGATATGCAGGAGATGGGAAAAAGAAAGGTTTTTGACCACTCACTTTTGGTTTGTTCAATAGGAACCGAGCCTTACCTTTCTTTTTACTTAACCATGCTAAATTATATTACCTTCTAAGGTTTAGGTTTGGAACCTCACATCTACTGGTTTCATAGCCACAAAATGTATATACAGATGCTGGATTGGATGTATGCCCACGTGATTCACATTCAAAGCAGAGCAAGTTGAACTTTATGTTCTTTTGCACTCTTTATATCAACACAAGGCATGCCTTTTTAATACCACTTTTAAAATTCTTAAAAATAAGAAGGTGCCAGGTAGCTTTGCACTATCTACACACAATAGCCCAGCACACTTAATACATGGAATGTAACAAATATACAGTCAAGAAATGTAGAGTTGTTTCAAAGATGAGTCGATGTTATGTTCCAATTCATCCTTTATTTTTCATTGTTAAAAAACTTTTTAAACCGCCAACGTGTTTCGTCCCATCCAGGGACTTCTTCAGGGCTTATAATAAGTAACAAAGGTGTTCTGATGTCGCAAATTCTCATGTATTAGGGATGGGTAATTTTTTAGAATCAGTTTTTGCGCTTCCCATAGGTTTAGATTCCATGTAGTTTTAAAAGGTGATTTTTCTTTGGTAGAAACATTATCCCGGATAATGTGGTTCCGGTCCACACAGTCCTCAGCAATGTCAGTCCTTAGCAATGTCCGTACATTGCTAAGGTCTGACATTGCTGAGCACATTATCCGAACTTGATTTACATGCTCAAATGCCCATGTGGAAAGGCATATGTTGGAAAGACTGAACGCAAAATCAAAATCAGACTCAATGAACATAAGTCAAATATAAGAACCAAAAACGTCAAATCAACAGTAGCGACCCACTTTCTCGAAGCAAATCACAATTTTTCCCAACTTCAGTATGTTGTACTTGAAACCATTGACAAAATAGAGGGTAGAGACAATAACCGCTTTCTTTTACAAAGAGAGAATCACTGGATTTATTTACTTATTTTTTTTTTTAATTTCAAGGCTTTATTCGATTATTAAGAACAATCATAAAAGTATACAATTTTAAAAATACACAGCAAAATACAGAACGGGGAACACATATTACAATAAACGAAGCAGCTCAGTTGGGAACAAGAATGTCGGCCAGATAGACAAATATTTATAAGAAAACCAGGGTTAAAACACCAGGCTTTTCCTATGGGACACAGCTTTTAATATAAAGGTAGCGGTCCAACAAATCGAGAGCAAATAACAATTTCATCGCTTGGTCAGTAGTGGACACAGAATATTTCTTAAAAAGGGGTTTAAGATAATATAAACGAAGGTGCAGGTAAAGAGGGCAAATGAGCATAAAGTGCAATGTGCTTTGCTTTGTTGAGCCATCACAAGGGCAAGGGGTTGGGCTATAAATTTTCATCTGTGGGAAAGCCACCAGGTTATGGGCAATGCCTAATCTCATCCGAGTGAGAGCAAACTGGTGAGATTGCTTAGTAATAGCTTTTAGATACATAGGCATGCCCGAGTCGACCAGCATGTTAGAGTGGTAGAGAACATGGGTTGACAAGTGGCTACATTGGGCACTACGCAAGTTAAATCTGGTCCCTAGAAAAACGTTTTTAAGCTCCTTTTTAGGTACAGTAACAGTGCTCAGGGGCTCATCAAAAATATCAAGATTAAAGATGTCGCTGTAAGAGGAAGAGACATAATTTAACCAGGGAATCTTACGAACATTGTCCAAACGAAGGCAGTCTAAAATAATTTGCCTGGTAAAACCTGTCTCATCCTTTGCCCAAATTGACCTCCAGGCCATAAGGGGTCTTAATCCCGTTAGATCTGTAAGATGGTCCAGCCCCACCTCTCTATGACTCAGTTCAGTAGATGCCGAGGAGGGGAGGCAAAGGTGTCTTTTAAGGAACTGGTTCTCGGTAATTTGCAGGTCCCTGTGATTACAATAGCCCCATACACCTGAGCCGTATAAGGCGATAGATACACATCTATGCCTATAGATGTTTAACATGTCAGGGATGCGACGGCTACCTACTTTAGATGCAAAGCGGAATACTCCAGAGGAGCTTTTGCCCATCTTGCCCTTCACATTTAAAATCTCAGATGCCCAAGTCCCACTATTATTAAAAGTTATGCCTAAATAGCAAAATGTGTCCACTACCTCTATTCTATGATTATTGAAATGAAATGGTTTAAAAAGTTTCATCCGTTTCCCGCAGGCCATAATGAAGGTCTTAGTGTTATTTATTTTTAGTTTTCTCCCCTTAATAAAATCGTAAAAATAATTCATAAGGTTTTGGAGTCCATTCGGGGTTCGCGAGAGTAGAACCGTATCATCTGCATATAGCAGGACTGGAACAGGGTGACCACCCACCTGTGGAGAATCTGCATGTACCCTCTTCAATTTGGACTCCAAGGAGTTTTATAAAAAGGGAGAAAAGCAACGGGGCCAACACACAGCCTTGCCTTATGCCTGATTTAACCCTGCTTTTCCTAGTACATTCTCCTGCCTGGCCAAAGCGGATCTGGGCTGTTAATTTATTATAAAGTCTGGCCAGAAAGTATATTATTGCTGGCGGGGCTCCCATTTCCAGTAGAGTAGACCATAACAAAGTATGATCCACTAGATCAAAGGCACTTGAGAGGTCAGCGAAACAGAGAAATAAAGAGCCAGGTTTCGCTTTAGTGTATTTCCCGATGATAAGGTCGAGATTAATACACTGCTCAGTTGTCCCAAGACCCTTACGGAAGCCATATTGGGATTCAGCTAGAATTTTATTGTCCTCCGCCCATTCCTCCAATCGCACCAATAGGACCCTGCTCATAATCTTGAGTGAGGAATCCAGAAGGGAGATAGGGTGGTAGTTCTTAGCCTCTCCTCTATCTCCCTTCTTATAGATCGGTAAAATTATGGATTCACTCCAGGTAGATGGTGTACTATCCCTGACTGACGCATTAAACACCTGGGTCAGGAGCGGGCTCCAAAGTGCCAGGTTGAATTTATACAGGTCAACCAGGACCCCATCCGGTACCAGTGCCTTCCCCCCTTTACTCTTACTGATGGCAATTTCCACTTCTTGGAGAGTAATACCCAGGGATACCTTAGGATCATGAAGGGGGGGTAGAGGAGCTAGCACAGCCCTCCCCAGCCGGGTCTAAGATTTCTGTAAAATATTGTACCCAATTATCTTCACTAACCTGTGCAGATAATATAGGGAAATCTTCCTTAATAAGAAAAGGGCTTTTTACCGTGTTCCAAAAGAGCTTACTATCTCGCAGTACTGCTGCTTTAGTCAGATCGTCCCAAGCAAGCTCCCTTTGCTCTTATTTTCTACGTGTTAGGTGTTTTTTATATGTCAGCCTGAGGTAGGTAATGATCTCCCTGTCTCTGGGTTGTTTTGAAAGAGCCCGCTTAAGATCTTGGAGGGATTTGGTGCATGCACTATCACGGCTGAGGAAAGGCGTCTTCCTAGTTTGTCATGATAAAACATTTTTGATTACAAATCAAGGGGGTCACACTTACGTTTGAAGTGTCTAGGTTCCCCATTTGATACCGGAGTGGCTGGTATGCAAAGCTTTGCTGCTCCTGGCACGTTACAGAGCTGAGTGTCCAAAAAGAGTGAAGCCCTGATGAAACTGCTCTACGCTATACAGCAGTGAAACATGTCGGCACTGTAGGTATTGGTATGCATGACTAGCTACCAGCCTTTTTAATAACAAAGAGCACGCGATCACCACCCTACAAATAAAAGTGGATAAGGGATTGGTGTGTTGTGTGTGTTTTTAGGCACTCTACCATTATGTTTGTGTGTGTTTGTCACTAGCAGAGTTTTCTGCACTTCACTTCAGCACTTTATACGTTGTTTGTTTTGGACACGTCTTCTTTCCTTTCATCTTTATTTTCCCGAGGAGCGAGTGACCACCGATGATGAGACAGGGGCCTGTCTGGGAATTGCATACCAGTTACCCCGCTTGGTGGTGTTTCCGTGAGGGGTCACTTGCTTCTCGCACATTTTTCCTCTATTTAGAGTAAGGTCCAATGTGTGGTGTGGACTGTTGTGAACCATTAAGATCTGGGTCACTTTGAGCGTTTCGCTCTGTTGTGTTGTCTTGGAGAACAGATATTTTAAACAAGGCATAGCACAGTGCAGTATTTCATTATAATGTGGATAAGAGAGTAGTGGGGAGTAGGATGTAGATGACCCCCCTTGTGTCACTGTTACATTTGCTTGCCATTTGGATTGGGTCTCATTGTGTATTACTGATTGTGAGTGGAGGGCGACCCTTTCCGTATTCCCTCTTAGCTCCTTTATTGTTTGCATGCACTATCAAACCAACCGGTAGCTGCCTTCTTCGTTATGCCCTTAGTAATAGTAAGGGATCTTTTTATGATGGTACCCAGTTCCTCAAAATCAGCTATAATGCTCTGGGGGGAAGCCTCTGGGTCCAAACATTTAAGTATCGCTACAGACCCTTCTCCCACAATTGTATGCTGCAACTTCATGGAGTTATCCACACACCATTTGATGCGGATACCATTCTGCCTACAGGGGATAATGTCTTCTACTATCGTACGCTGGATGTTAACTGGGGACCCCCAAATAGAAGTCGACATGGTTATGGCATTATTGTCGCTACTTCCAAAATCTACAACAACAGGAATCATACAAAATGGAACAGTATGTACAGAAAACAATAAATGATCAATAACAGAGGCCATGTTCATTCCTACAAAAGTCGGTACAGGGTTACCCTCATCATCTGCTGCCGGGGAATGTATCAGTAGGTCCAGGTTAAGCATAAGGGAATTGAGGGAGTCACCATAGGGTGTATGGATAAAATGTGCCCGATTTTCCCCATTATCCCCGTCATACCCACAAACTTTGGTGAATGAGTGAGGGCAAGTACGAATATTGAAATCCCCTACCCAGATGATATCAAGGGGTTTATGAATACCTTTGCAGATATTTCTCACTGCTAAGTCCAACTCGTCCACAACTGAGGTATTTGTAGCATTGAACAAGTTATTATAATGGTTAATCAGCAGGGTTTCATGACCCCTTTTGTGTTCCATGCTTAAAATTAGAGAGTGAAAACCCACAGTCTGATGCGATTTCACACGAACAGGGAAGTTCACAGAAAGTAAGGTTACCAGCCCCCCTTTAGCCCTGCCCATGTTAGACCTTTGTGCCGGGTTGTTATATGACACAAATCCATCAAAAGTGATGTCAGTTGTTACCCAGGTCTCTTGTAAACATAAGACATCAAACTGGGCTAGGGTTTCACTCCAGCCCAGGGACGACATTTGCCGGCTCCTGCCAGCAATATTCCAGCTAGCAATTCGGAAGCCGGGGGTACATGAAGCAGGTTCGATAGCCTCCGGTGCACTAATGGATCTCAGTGATGGCATAATAACAACAGGGGAGACCGTAGGTACTGGAGGGTGGGGTGAGGCAAGAGGGTCAACTCCCTGGGAAAGTAAATGTGCAGGGGTAGGGGTAGGGGTAGGGGGCATTACGAGTACTAAATCATTAGATATACTTTTGCCCTTGGCTGCTACTGAACTGTTACCAGTAGCAGGAGGGGTGGGGATTGAAACATAGGTTGTGGGTAGTCAATCAACACCATCTAAACTGTTAAGACAGTTAAATCGGTTAAAGTCACGGAAAGGGGTCTCCGGAGGCAACAGGACCGGTCTTGCTTCATACCCACGAAATCTGCCCCTCCGCTCAACCCTCGTCCAGTTATCTCGGCCTTGGTCATGGTGCATATAGATAGGGGGAAAGAAAAAAGACACTGGCAGCGTCTGGATGGCAGAATCGAAGGATCTATTAAAGCCGGCACATATGTGCGAGACTGTCCTAGGGTCTCTAAAGCTCACCGTGATGCAGTCCCCAGTTATAGCCTTTCTGGTTTTACCCAGCCAAGGTACCCTTCTAACCAAGATAATTTCATTATGAAGGTGGGCCGGCAGGGGTCTATTCCAGTTCAGCCAACTAATGACTTTGATTTTAAGGGATTGAAAATTCTCGGCTTCTCCAACCTCAAGTGGAGGGACACCGGCCAAGACTACCATGAAGCGGTTAGCTTCAGGGGGCAAGTCTGGCCTACGTGGTCTAGGGACAATCTTATCAGGAGGTGGGGATGCTAAAAGGCCGTTGGTTGTGGCCCCGTTAGTAGTGGCCATAGATTGGACTGGACCTACAGGTAGCAAAGGGGGAATATTAGAGTTGCTGTTTTGAATCAGGCCTAGATTGCCCGTTGGGGGACACAAAAGAGGAGCAGCATCATTCGCTAAAGGGGGACCTATATTTAAAGGGGGGATTTGGGGATTACAGGGAGTAATAGACTTGGGGGATCTAGCCAATATAGTAGCAGAGATTTTCTCAATGTTGGTAAGACGAAGTTCTATACGTTCCAATTTGGACTCTAAGGGGAATAAAAAAAGATTTAAAAAGGTCTCCCAGGGTTTCTAAAGGAAAATCCACGCTAGGTTTGGATTGGGATAAACCTGTTGTGTCATCATGTTTATGCTTGGCTGTTTTTGATTTGCCACCCGATTTCGAGAATTACGGCCTTTTGCGTTTAGTTGCGACCCCTTTATTAACCTCATTGAAAAGGTATCACAAGTAACAACGGAATCAGAGGGTGTGGACACATTTATCAAGGACCATATCAATTTCTGGAAGAATTTCGTTAACCAAAATGTCCAGGTCAAGTGACGCCGGGTTGGTCTCAGTAGATGTTAGAGATGGGAGAACCGCAGCATTGTTAAGAGACTCTGTGGGGCGCTCGGGTGTTTTAGCATTAGCTAGAGTTCCAAGAGAAGATCTTTTGAGGGCCGATAGTTCCTTCGATAAACGCTTCTGAAGGACGTTTATTTCAGTGTCAATTAGGGTGTTAGCTCTAATCAAGAATTTCTCCATACCTCCAGTGATGGCCGCTCCTGCTAGGGAAGACTTGCTCCTAGTTTCTCGGCAGGACATCTCCCCTCACTAGGAATAGCAAGGGGTAGCAGTAGAAACAAGAGGGGGGGCCCGGTCCGGTCAAGATCGGTCACGAACGGGCACAAACGAGCCCGCTCTTGGCCCGGTCTTCGCCCGTGCGCGTCCGCGCGCGTCCGCGCGCGTCCCGCGGGCCGGAAATAGAGGTCCAACCATATAGCTCCTTGCTTATAGAACACGCCCCCTAATTTGAAGGCACAGGGAGGAGGCGGCGGGAAGAGGACCAGCTGTGGCAGGTTGGCGCACTGCCCGCTGGTCCTCGCAGTCCCGCGACGAGACTTGATGGTTTGTGGCTCGAGTCCTTTGTGCCCTTTTCACAGGGGGTCCCAAGGAGACGAGTGGCGCCCGCGGAGCGGGTACCGCGAGGCGTGGGCCCGGGTCCGGGTCCGAGTCACAGAGGATAGAGCTGTGTAGCAGGTAAAGCAGTGTCCGTCAGCAGTTCCGCCCGCCCTTGCAGGGAGACATTTACTTAATTCCAGTAAACCGAACGGACTTAATGAACGCATTGAAATCGCATGCTATTTGTAACCTGATTATTTACAGTAATTGATTTAAGTTGTCATGTATTGGTGGCCGATCTGTACATTGCATTTCATCAACTTAACTTTTTTGTTTATATTTCAATTTTTTCATGTTCTTAAAGATGTTCTTGAAGACATTTACACTGACTATAATAGTGCCTTGACTCAACCCTATTGTTACAATTTTCCTGCTGTCTGTAACTTTATTGACACACTTTCCTTTTAGTGTTGCTAGCGATACTTTGACAGTTGATTGGTGGAGTTCCAATCACATGATCGGAACTTCATCCAATCAAGTTGCGCCGTACACAAAGAGTAACCTGTCAGGTTTCTTATACCAGACGCAAACAGTTGTCGCTTTCAAACCGCTTCGCGCTAGACGCAAAACCGAAAACTAGCTTGAAGACGCTACGCGAATGATAAGTAAGTGTACATTCCATCATGTTTAGTTCCATCCTGTTACTGGTTTTGCATTACTAGGACACTGAGAAACTTTTATGCTTATCCTCTAGCCCAACGTTCGAGCGAGCTAAGCAGACACATACAACACGTGAGTTTAAGGAAATGCCGATTAAGTTTTGCATGTATGCACATTAGGGGAGAGCACAACTTTGACTGCTCACTTATGGTATTTGTACTCTATATAAGATGAAATGTGTTTGTTTGTTAGAATAGATTGTATGATCCACAGCGACTTGAACTTTATTCTCTGTCTTGCTTTCAGCCGTTGTACCAGATGAAGGGCAATTAGCCCGAAATGGATTGGACCCTCAAATGTGTTGTATTGAATTTGAGCCTCAATTAACTTTACAATTGAATGGATATTGCTCCATAACTTGAACTTATGAATATAAAATAAGTCTTCTTTCAAAAAAACTTTTGCACAAATTTTCTTTTACAATTAATTAAAAATTTCCACAGACTAGAGCGCCAGGGTATGCTTCCAATATTTTTTGGAAGCACTATTTTGATGTTTACTGGACGCCCTTGACAAGAGACGTCTCGCGGGCAGCAAACCTTCAGAACTGTTGAACTGTGTACTTTAACATATCAACCCTTCAAATCAAAAAACAGCTGTGCAACTTTCCACTTATTCTGAGTTTAATACTGCACTTAGCCATGTTTTCATTGAATAATATTTGGTAATCTATGTTGATAGTGCCCAATACTCTGCTATACAGTGATAATGTTTAGTTCAGTATATATACTTAAGAACAAAGACTTGAATGCATTCTAAAGAATGTCTAAATTGAATACACTTTTGACATCTCTAGTTATTCTGTAGGGTTCACAAATAGGTGTTTTGCCTCTTTCAGACCTTGTCTTACTTCGATCCGTGTCCTGTACCGTGGACACGTCTATTCAGCTTAGCAATGACCCTTTATATTGAGGACTCGCAGACCGAGATTGCGCCGCGAAGACCAGAAAGAAGAGCGTCTGGGTTTCCCATCGGATCCTAGCAATATATAAATACTACTCTTTGGAGAGTTCATCCAGAAATTCGTTGGGCCAAGCACAATTTAAAGTTCACGATGTATTTTAGCAAAAACTGATAAAGAGTACATTTGACAACCTAATCAACGTTCTGTGTTTTGATTTAGTCCTTTGAAAGCAGCCGAGAGTTCAGGAACCTTTTATTAATGTACATTAATGCTGTGTTCTTCTGCAGAACTGAGCGCGGCCAGATTGATGTGATTACAAGACGGTGGGAATGAGCATGCCGGCGGCTCGGCCAGAAGAGGTTTTTCCAGGCATCTATTTAGCAAACTGTCTAACGCGATAGCCGCTGCTGTGATTTGTCAGCAGAGATTGACCTGTGGAATAAGCCGCATCTCTCCAATTAGCCAATGTTTCATGCTTTCCTGAATGTTTGTGCCATTAAAGAAAAGTGTGTCATTAAATGAACGGCATCCTTTTCTATTTCCATAACTCCACCATTTCTTCCACCCACAACCTTTCATATGACTTTCCATAAAATTACACGTCTGTTCTTTTCCCATCATAGGTTCCATTTTAGACGTCTCACCCTCCTTCTGCCTTCTGTGAATGAAGGCTGAATGGATGTGAGAATGGTTTTGTGTAAATCATTGGATTACTTGTAAAGAGATCCGAAATATCAGGCCTTACTGGTAGATGTGCATATTTTATATAAAAATAGATATGGTACGCACATTTTGCTTATCTTTGAGAAACAATTTCGTATTGCTATTTAACATTCATGAAATCTCTTATTTGCTTTGAATTAAAATGTATGTATTTCATCTCTCCTATGAAGTGGGTTCAACATTTTTTTCCTTGGCAGCTATTCACAGTTATACGGCTCTTTATTCATTGTATTTTGTCAAATCTAATTTATGTTTCGCAAAGTCTTTTAAGGCGTCCTGGACCTTCCATGTAGAAAATCTGTTAAAATTAATTTCATCTGTTTGTAATTGACTCATCTTTCCACACTTCATCATTTCACCTCTTAGCAGAGACTGAGGGCCTTGGAGCTTGGCAGGAAGGATGCTCTGTCACAGGGGATGGGGTTGATACCCCATCCCCTGAATTACAAGTGCCCTGGTTTACAATATACTCGGAATGCGGCAGGAGGGACAATATTCATGTGTGTGAAGGAATACCCCACCCCTAAGCTCTAAATAAAGTCCTTAGATGCCTCCCAGGAATTTGAAATACGAGCCTGTCTTTTGAACTACCAAATCTGTTCTTCAGTGAACGTATTGATTTTAACTTTTCACTGTCATTAATATGAGGGAACCTGCTACGCCCGTTATTCATCTACACATCCATCCGTAAGTGAAGCACGGGCACATATATTTATCAAGTCTTCATGAGAGACAAGTACCCCACTACGGAACGCAGCCGAGAATTTAAATAGTATTCCCTTTCACAAAAATGATCGATCGAAAAAGCTGATTAGGGTCTCCCTGTACAATGAAGAAATGTTATCTAGTTTGGAAAAGAGATGGAATATTATTGCCTTAATCTGAGGTCTTTAGAGAGTAAAGTCAGGGTCAGGTTACCTTCTCTGACTCATTGATAACCTAATTCTCAAAGAGGAATAAGTACTGTGCACTATTTTCAAAATGTTCAGCCCAATGTCACAATCAGCGCGGGTTGTAAATATATTCTAAGGGGGAGATTTACTAAGATTTTATGCCATTTTTTCATCACAAAAGTGACACAAATCGGCGCAAAATCTTTTTTTCCCAATTTACTTTCCAGCGCTAGACTTGTTTAGTGCTAGAAATACCAGGAAAGTAATGCAAAGAAGCATAGCGCTACTTTGCATTACTTAGTGCCATGGGGGTGTACCATGGGTTGAGCATGGGGGTTCCCATGCAACCACCCAAAGTTCCTCACACTGAACCCAATTTACTAAACAAAGTTAACGGTTTAACGTGAGAAAATAGTGCTCTTTTAAAGTAGGCGCAAGGAAGGAAAAATGCTTTCATTTCTCCTTCCTATTCCCACTTTGCATGTGTGCTGCACTATACAACACACACACACAGTGGAAAAAGGCTTCAAGTTAGTCTAAGCATAGTATTTTGTACCTTCCAGTACAAAACCTTTGGTAGACTCATGGAGACACCCATGCACCATGGAGCCAAGGTGTCTGCGCGACGCACGGCAGCTGATTTCAGCGCTGGCACAAGGGAGAGAGGAGGAGACGGCCTTATTTTAGTATATTGGACGCTCTTCCCCTCTCTAATTTTCACGCAGCGCAGCACAGCATTTGCATCTACTGCAGTGCGCTATGTGAAAACATTGTAAATCTCCCCCAAGAGTTTCCTTTGTACATTATACGCAAATGTGAGAAGCTGAACCAATAAAGGAAGTTTTAGGGAAAGAGTAGTCTTGTTTAATATCTGAATTTTTTTTGCATGTTATTATTAGCAGGAGGAAAGAGAATGTCATGTATAGCAGCTGATCTTTGGACAGATGATTGATGGCATAAATTAACAAATTAAATAACATAGTCTCAGCATGAGTTAATCTCAGGACGTCTGTCTAAGACAATCAGAGCAGCGGACATGGAGATATTCACTCAAGCTGAGACCAGTTCAGGCCCTCTATTTGCAGTAACACTAGTGAACATAGAATCACCCGATTCAGAAAACGAAGGGACTTAAACCTATGGAAGACTGGTCAACGCAATTTGGGAACAATTAGATCTCCACTGTGTGTGGGAATTTTCTAGAGCAGTATTCTACTTTTGGGTCAAAGGTGGTAGAGCACATACCTGCCTGCACTACACATATAACTCCTTGTCTGACAACAAAAAGTTGTTTCACTTCACCGTTCTCATTAAGTTCCATCTAATTGATCTTGCGTTCCTCACCTTTTATGTTTTCTTCTTTCAGGTTAGTCATTTTCCCTAAACATGTTTTAAAATATTGCCCTTTTTTGTTTGGATGTTGATTCTCTTACTATCTTCCAACTGTTGTTCTCGAGTCTCCTGCAGCTTGGCATCCTCAGGATCAGAGCTGTTATCCTAGTAGATTTCTGGTCTCATTATCACCTTCTTCACCCTGAACAAGGTAAACCACTTGTTCCTATTGTAGGTAACTCCTACCCTCACTATTATCACCTGGCAATATTATGCGTTCATAGCACCTATCTAGAACTCATAAACATTGAGGAGCATTCTGCAAACCATCCTAGTACCTGACACCAGTCCAATCAATGTTATCCCGTTGATGCACACCACAACATTTTCCCTATTCCCCTTCTCCATTTCCCGTTATTTATAGATTTTGTACCCAAACTCATCTTTGCAAATGATTGTTTAAACGTATTTAAGCCTGTATAGGGCTACCAGCCAATGCTTCTCCACTCCCTATAATAGCTGCTACTGTGTGTCACCCCCCTGCTGTGCAACCCGCTTGTTACAGGGATTGCTATTGAATAAGCCCACATCAAACTGGCAATATTTGCTAATCACAAACCATTGTTTCTGTCTGAGCCAAACTCTTCTGTGCCTGCAAGCTTAGAAAAGTTGGCATAATATTACGTTAAGCTGCAAGCCTATTAGTAACACTAAAAAAATTGTGCAACTAATTAATATGGTCATTAGGAAGCGGGTTTTACCTAAATATTGGCAATCTACTTTCATCAAAGTTTTGGGCTTCTTGTCTACCATAAACATCAAACAAAATTGGGCCTGATTCACAAATATTATGATACAAGTAAGCACGATATACTCTTAGAGTACTTCTGGCTTATTCCTGATCCCCAGAAGTGAAACAATAGTGCTATTGGCCCACTCTGGTTTACTCCTCAAATTTGAGAGTAAGCCAGAAATACTACATGAGATATTCATTGCAAAATATTTGTGAATCAGACTCTTTAAGTTTAATGTTGATTCAATTTTACATCACACTAAGGATTTGTTGTACTTGGTGGATCACCTTGTGATTGTTATGGTGACTAAGATATCATTCAATACATGTATTCACACTCTAATAGTGTTATAGCCTCTGAACACGTAGCGCATTTCTTTCCCTGAATAATTACTTCATGGAAATTCTCTGTTTTTGGTGTACAAGAAAGCGAGTATAAGTGTAAGATCCTAAAAGACGTAGGGCCATATGTATCAAGCTATTTTGCGTTCTCAAATGCTGCGAATTGCAAAAATGGTGCGTTTGTGAACAGAAAACAGCATGTCCCAATGTATGACAGTGTTCTGCATCACAAAATGGATAATTACAAAATTAGCGATTTCCAATTTTGCGAGGCATCAAATCTGCAAAAAACCATTCGCGAATTTGCAATTTGAGAGTCCGAAATTGGGAATTCGCAAACATGTATGTCACAGGTTGTGAATTCGCAATAGAATGTATGAAAAATTTGCAAATTGTGAATATGTAGAAATCGAAATTTTTCACATTGATATTACCACAAAGTCAGGGCTGGTGGTAACCAGGTGCAACCTATTTTAACAGTCCCAGAATGCCTCAGTGTCTAGCTAGGAGGATGTGAATTTAAGCAGTAGCACAGAGAAGGAGGAGGAGACAGGAACACGTTTACAGAGTGCGCATAACCCTGTTCCAGCAGACAGAGGAAGAAATACATGAGAAGTATAGACTAGACTCAGCAACTATACTAGACCTGATAGCTGACCTACAACCTGTACTTGAGCATCCAACCCGTAGGACCCAAGCCATTCCAAGACATGTGCAGGCCCTCTGTACACTGCCCCTACTAGCATCAGGGAGCTTCCAGGGGTCATAGCTACAGCAGGAGGGGTGTCCCAAAGTTGCCTATCGCACTTCTTTCATGCAGTCTTGGATGCACTGGTACAGAGGTTACACCATTACATCAGATACCCCACCACACAACAGGCATTGCAGCAGACCAAACTGGATTTATACCAGATAGCACAGTTTCCCCATGTAATTGAATGCATTGATGGGACACATAGCCCTCTGTCCCCCCTCAGATAATGAGTATGTATTCAGGAACAGGAAAAATCATTCCATTCACTCAACATACAGGTCATATGTAACGCAAAACATAATAACTGATATAGTGGCCAAATATCCTGGCAGTACACACAATTCCTTCATATTAAGACACAATGAAATATACACACATCTCACTGTGGGTGAATTTGGCGAAGGATACCTGCTAGGTAAATGCAATGTTGCACACTCTGATGAACTCATTACTTATGCATGAACAGGACAGTGATTAACCATATGCCTTTTATCCTGTAGGTGACAGTGGATATGGTGTGCGCTGATTCATCCTCACACCGTACCTCAATCCGGCTAATCCGAGTGAGAGAAAATACAATGCCGCACACAAGTCAACGTGCAAAGTCATTGAGCGGACATTTGAAATACTGAAGAGCAGGTTCCTCTGTCTGCACAAAAGTGTAGGAGCACTGCAGTATAGGCCAGAAACCTGTTGCAAGATTGTGACTACTTGTGCCATGCTGCACAACATCGCTACAACAAAAGGCATACCAGTGGAACTCACAGATTCAGAATCAGTTGAGGATGAGGAACCAGGTCCACGTCTCAGAACAGCAGGTGGTGTAGGTTCTGCAGATGCCAGACAGAGATGTGATGAAATGACACACAACTATTTCTAGGTGAGTAATGATGACACAAAGCAAATCATGACTGTTGAATAACTGTGTTTTAATATACCTTAACATCAGTTAAAATGTATTCACACAGCCTACAAATAACAAGTAATGTGTGGCTTTTGTTGTTTCACATATCATGTACACAGTACATGAAAAATGTAATGACATATGTACGTATGCCATGGGTTACATCACCCATTAGCATTAAGCTGTGGCAACACTGTCTATTTTTTCCGTCCACGGACAGCAGTTGCATGCTCAGTGTTCTGACTGCCCTCCCTTGATGAGGCATCTGATGCTGTTCCCTGCCTCACACTACGCTTCTGGATTCAGGCATGAGTGGGGTAATGCTGCTGCGACTGTAGACCTCCTCATTATCCCCTGCCCCAGAAAACCTGTGACAGCTATGTTTGCTGTCTGTAGCTGGTCAACTGCATTGGTGACCTGCACCAAACCCTTGGCAACATCCTGGCGGCAGTGTGCCATTTCAATCTGCATCGACACAGTGTGTCTTGATAGTACAGATGTGGCATTGCACAAAAGGTTGACTGCCTTACTGTAATGATCCAAAAAACAAAGTTGATGGACAGAATGTAGAACAATGTCATACATTCACCCCAGTACAAGGCTCTGGGCCTAAATCCATCGTTTTTTTGCACTCCACACCACCCTGGGTTAGACACTGGCTATATGCAAATCAGCTCTGACCCTGTGCCTCATGGGAACAGTCCAGTCCGAACTACCAAGCCATGTCTTTCCCAGACCGGAATCAAGCATCCAAGGACCGTTTCTGGCTATCAGCCTTCATCAGCCTGGATAGTGGTGGATAGTGGTGTGGAGAGCCTGGGACTCATGTCTGAGTATACCCAGCACACTCGGGGTGAAAATTGCAAAAAAACACAGTTGATGGACAGAATGTAGAACAATGTCATACATTCACCCCAGTACAAGGCTATGGGCCTAAATCCATCGTTTTTTTGCACTCCACACCACCCTGGGTTAGACACTGGCTATATGCAAATCAGCTCTGACCCTGTGCCTCATGGGAACAGTCCAGTCGGAACTACCAAGCCATGTCTTTCCCAGACCGGAATCAAGCATCCAAGGACCGGTTTCTGGCTATCAGCCTTCATCAGCCTGGAAAGCTTGACTCCAGTGGTGTGGAGAGCCTGGGACTCACGTCTTAGTATACCCAGCACACTCGGGTGAAAATTGCAAAAAACACAGTTGATGGACAGAATGTAGAACAATGTCATACATTCACCCCAGTACAAGGATCTGGGCCTAAATCCATCGTTTTTTTGCACTCCACACCACCCTGGGTTAGACACTGGCTATATGCAAATCAGCTCTGACCCTGTGCCTCATGGGAACAGTCCAGTCCGAACTACCAAGCCATGTCTTTCCCAGACCGGAATCAAGAATCCAAGGACCGGTTTCTGGCTATCAGCCTTCATCAGCCTGGATAGCTTGACTCCAGTTGTGTGGAGAGCCTGGGACTCAAGTCTGAGTATACCCAGCACATCCGGGGTGAAAATTGCAAAAAACACAGTTGATGGACAGAATGTAGAACAATGTCATACATTCACCCCAGTACAAGGATCTGGGCCTAAATCCATCGGTTTTTTGCACTCCACACCACCCTGGGTTAGACACTGGCTATATGCAAATCAGCTCTGAAACGGTGCCTCATGGGAAAAGTCCAGTCCCAACTACCAAGCCATGTCTTTCCCAGACCGGAATCAAGCATCCAAGGACCGGTTTCTGGCTATCAGCCTTCATCAGCCTGGATAGATTGACTCCAGTGGTGTGGAGAGCCTGGGACTCACGTCTGAGTATACCCAGCACACTCGGTGTGAAAATGCAAAAAACACAGTTGATGGACAGAATGTAGAACAATGTCATACATTCTCCCCAGTACAAGGATCTGGGCCTAAATCTATTGTTTTTTTGCACTCCACACCACCCTGGGTTAGACACTGGCTATATGCAAATCAGCTCTGACCCTGTGCCTCATGGGAACAGTCCAGTCCAGCCAGAAACCGGTCCTTGGATGCTTGATTCCGGTCTGGGAAAGACATGGCTTGGTAGTTCGGACTGGACTGTTCCCATGAGGCACAGGGTCAGAGCTGATTTGCATATAGCCAGTGTCTAACCCAGGGTGGTGTGGAGTGCAAAAAAACGATGGATTTAGGCCCAGATCCTTGTACTGGGGTGAATGTATGACATTGTTCTACATTCTGTCCATCAACTGTGTTTTTTGCAATTTTCACCCGAGTGTGCTGGGTATACTAAGACGTGAGTCCCAGGCTCTCCACACCACTGGAGTCAAGCTTTCCAGGCTGATGAAGGCTGATAGCCAGAAACCGGTCCTTGGATGCTTGATTCCGGTCTGGGAAAGACATGGCTTGGTAGTTCCGACTGGACTGTTCCCATGAGGCACAGGGTCAGAGCTGATTTGCATATAGCCAGTGTCTAACCCAGGGTGGTGTGGAGTGCAAAAAAACGATGGATTTAGGCCCATAGCCTTGTACTGGGGTGAATGTATGACATTGTTCTACATTCTGTCCATCAACTGTGTTTTTTTGCAATTTTCACCCCGAGTGTGCTGGGTATACTCAGACATGAGTCCCAGGCTCTCCACACCACTATCCACCACTATCCAGGCTGATGAAGGCTGATAGCCAGAAACGGTCCTTGGATGCTTGATTCCGGTCTGGGAAAGACATGGCTTGGTAGTTCGGACTGGACTGTTCCCATGAGGCACAGGGTCAGAGCTGATTTGCATATAGCCAGTGTCTAACCCAGGGTGGTGTGGAGTGCAAAAAACCGATGGATTTAGGCCCAGATCCTTGTACTGGGGTGAATGTATGACATTGTTCTACATTCTGTCCATCAACTGTTTTTTGCAATGTTCACCCCGAGTATGCTGGGTATACTCAGACGTGAGTCCCAGGCTCTCCACACCACTGGAGTCAAGCTATCCAGGCTGATGAAGGCTGATAGCCAGAAACCGGTCCTTGGATGCTTGATTCCGGTCTGGGAAAGACATGGCTTGGTAGTTCGGACTGGACTGTTCCCATGAGGCACAGGGTCAGAGCTGATTTGCATATAGCCAGTGTCTAACCCAGGGTGGTGTGGAGTGCAAAAAAACGATTGATTTAGGCCCAGATCCTTGTACTGGGGTGAATGTATGACATTGTTCTACATTCTGTCCATCAACTGTGTTTTTTGCAATTTTCACCCCGAGTGTGCTAGGTATAATCAGACGTGAGTCCCAGGCTCTCCACACCACTGGAGTCAAGCTATCCAGGCTGATGAAGGCTGATAGCCAGAAACTGGTCCTTGGATGCTTGATTCCGGTCTGGGAAAGACATGGCTTGGTAGTTCGGACTGGACTGTTCCCATGAGGGACAGGGTCAGAGCTGATTTGCATATAGCCAGTGTCTAACCCAGGGTGGTGTGGAGTGCAAAAAAACGATGGATTTAGGCCCAGATCCTTGTACTGGGGTGAATGTATGACATTGTTCTACATTCTGTCCATCAACTGTGTTTTTTGCAATGTTCACCCCGAGTGTGCTGGGTATACTCAGACGTGAGTAACAGGCTCTCCACACCACTGGAGTCAAGCTATCCAGTCTGATGAAGGCTGATAGCCAGAAACCGGTCCTTGGATGCTTGATTCCGGTCTGGGAAAGACATGGCTTGGTAGTTCGGACTGGACTGTTCCCATGAGGCACAGGGTCAGAGCTGATTTGCATATAGCCAGTGCATAACCCAGGGTGGTGTGGAGTGCAAAACAAACGATGGATTTAGGCCCAGATCCTTGTACTGGAGTGAATGTATGACATTGTTCTACATTCTGTCCATCAACTGTGTTTTTTGCACTGTAATGATCCAGACGGGTGAATAGATGTTGCTTTTCCCTGCGTCTAGATGCAAGGTCCCTCTGCATTGTGGCACAGAGCTCTTTAAGGGATACGGTCATTTCCTTAATGCTGTCTGCACATGCCTTATTGCCCTGTTCAACATTGTGGTTTAGCTCTATGATGCCCTCCTTTATGTCTCTTGAATTGCGATTGACAGACACCAGCTGCATGTTCATTGACAGCATGTTTTTTGCTTGCAGGCGCTGTTCCTTGCCCATTGTGCCCTCCAGCCCAGAAAAGACAAAAGATTCATCTCCTACGTCTGCGGTGTTTTGTGCCCTTGGCCTGCATCTCATGTGACTGCTGTCCCGACTGTTTATAGGAGACTGGTCATGTTGCTGCTGTGCCTGCTCTTCTTGCCCTGGATGTGGCTCATCCTGTATTCCTTCCAGTTCTCCCTCCAACTCCTGGATCGGAGCCACAGTGTAACAGCGTTGTCTTTGCGTGGCTGTTGGCTGTGTTGTGTGCTCTGTCTCCTCTCCCCTGCCTGATCCCGTAGCTGCGGAGCCTCATCAAGTTCTGTGTCATCACCCTGTGTCGCAGGTTCACCTGTGAATACAAGAGAAATACTTATTGAGTGTCCTGCTTTCTGTTATTCACAAAATTAAATTTGATACATTTGGTGTACTTAACTGCTGTGATTCATTTTGGGTTTTTACTGTTGTGTCTCAACTGCAGATATATTGCTGTGTGTCAAAGCTTAACTGTGCTATGTGTGTGACTACATCTCGCATGATGCATTACTGGGTGACCACACAATTGTGGAATGGAGTGGCATTGATACATAGCTATTGAGGCATTCCTGAGTGAGGTGTTTTGTGGGTAATGGGTCAGGGCTGATTTAGCATGCAACTTACCTTGTCTGGTGTTGGGCGTGGCTGAGCTGTCAACATTTTCAACCCCGCTGATGCTTTCTGGCTGTAGGGTGAACCTTACCAAATCCTCAAGGGGTGTGGATGCAGGCTCAGTAGATGGACCTCCACCAGTTTTCTTTGCCTCCGCAAGCCTGTTGGCAACCTTATCGTTTGCCCTTGAGCACTAGTCGTACCAACGCTTGCGTAGGTCCTCGATGGAGCGCTGTGTGACACCAATGGCATTTACCTTAGCCTGTAAGTCCAGCCAGATTTTTTGCTTCTCTGACTCTGGGATGTGCAGAGATTTCTTGCCAAAAAGCTGTTCATGGCTCCTCACCATCTCCTCAATGAGGACCTCAAGTTATTTTTCACTGAGTTTTTGTTTTATTTTCCTTACAGCAGCCTCTTTGCTTCCTCCTGTGTATCCATATTGGTTTGGATGGTGTCTTTGCACTACAGATGGACTTATGAGTGGTGTGCTCCTGCTCCTAGCCTCTAACACAGCCTCAGGCAATCAGAAACAGCATGGGGATTCACAGTTCCTGGTTTTGATGTCATCATTCTGCTCCTGAATAGCAGATTTGCAAATTTGCGATTTCTTAATTGCGATTCCGCGGTAAAGGAATCGCAATTTAAGAAATTGGCAATTGCGATTGTGATTTTTACTAAATCGCTATTTTTTGTGAATTTTTACATACATTGCGTTTCGCGATTCTCAAGTAGTGATTCGGTAAAAATCGCTATTTGGGAATCACAATTCGCTTTTTTGTTACATATGCCCCATACAGTGGTGGGTGGGATTAATTTCTCTTACTTGAAATTATATCATACATTCATTCGTGATGCACTGACTTGTAAGATTTTTCTAAAACCTAATGCTCCACTAGGATTCATCTTATTGCACTCCATCTAGAGTAGAAATTGAAGGTCAAAGAGCTGAGACTGAAAACTATACCCAAGCCTTTGAGGCAGAGTGAATACGAAGAAGAACTGATCAAATTGGAACAAGCAAATATTATAGAGAAACCATGCTGAAATGCTGCCTCTATGTGTTCAGCTCGCAGCTTGGACAGTTCTTTTGGCCTACTCATTGTCAGCATGTCCGCCTTGGCCATTCCTGGAACTTGAAGAATGTTTTCTCTTAATTCTGCCGAGGAACATCCTTGAATAAATTGGAGACAATGTGACATGTGCTCTCTTCCCCTCCTATCAAGAAGCCAGACAGAGCACGACCACCACCACAAAGAGCAGAATGCAGTAGGGTGCACAGAGTCCACTTGTAGCAGGCCTCACCTATGTAGTCAACATCATGTGGATGCGTGTGGGGTTCAAGCAGGCACATATATCACCAACCTGGGGCTGCTGGGCATTACACAGGAAAGTGGACGATGAGCAAACACCTGACAGGCTGTATGAACGACAGACCATACCTCCCCAGTGTCCTTGATGGTGGAGGACTGCTGCAGGGCCCCTTTCCACGGGAGGATGGGCCAGAACGAAAGGAGATGCAGCCTGCCTGCACCCAGGGTAAATACGCTGTACACCGAATCGCAGGTTCCCGGAGGGGGCAGGACATCACACCGGAGGGGGCACATGTGATGTGCCTGCAGGGCGGAGAGGAAAATACAGCAGAGGCACCCTAGGTCGACAGACCGCGCACCACAGAGGGTAAGTACCAGGACCAAGAGGACCACCACAATGGGCCGCTGAGGCATGCAACACCCAGAAAACAATGAGGTGAGGCCCCTGGTCCAGACTGCCTCATTGCCAGTTGTTACATGTGCCGGATACTGTGCTGCCTAGTAATGCATGATGCACCATGCCACTAGCAATAACTGGAGGGCACACTCATAGTGGTTTATGGCTCGCTGAGGTCACGACAAAGGCCCCTTTATTCTCTCTTGTGCCCTATGTCACAGCCATGACCACAGGGACATATTGCAAAGGAATGATTAGGAAAACACCCCTCTTTGGGGTTAACACAGTAGGCTCACCCACCATTGTAAAACATATCAGGTGCCTTCGTGAAGGATGCAGTCTAAGCTTTTCGTATGCATCCTATACGTCAGAGGTCAAGGCCACCAAGAAGTCCACAAACCTTCTCAATCGCAGCGTTTGGACTCAGCAAAAATAAAAGCTGTGTCCGGAGGCCAGCATTTGCCTGCTATTGAAGAAACCTACTTGTATATACTTATCATTCTGATGCTTTTTTCCTCAACACTTGTTTTCAAGCCTGCCTCCATGATTTTCAGCCTGGGTGCCTGCTTGTTTTCCTAGTACCTGCTTGTATTCTTGCATTATTTGGAGCCCTGGTGCCCTAGTGCACGTTTCATTACTTCACCGGCATTACCTATGCGATGTAGGACTCTGGGGCACCTGTATAAGAAATGTGAAGCACTTACCAATAGAGGACTGTTGCAACTAATTGGTAAGGTGCAAAGTATAAATGTAGTATGGAAAGGACTTATCGTGAAGGATATCTGTTCTTGAGCATCACTTCTTCTCAGTAGCGGCCACTAGTACTGTGAAGTGGTTGGGTGGGGGAGGGGAACACAAAAAAAGTCAGAATAAAAAAACAAATAATAAAGAATTTACCTGCTCCGATGGCTGCTGCCTTCTGCCTGATCATCACCTTCTTCCAGGAACTGCTGCACATTGCACAGGCTCCCAGCTCCCAATCCTAGCACTGCTCACATACTGGGAATGCTATTCCCAGCTTGTGAGCAGCACAGGGATTGGTCTGAGTGCCTTGGTTTGTCACTCAGATATTGACTGAGAGCCTGTGTAGGTTTCTCCACCCAGCTGTACAATATAGCCAGATGGAGAAAGGGAATGTGTGCAGACAGTTTGGCCGGCCCTCTAGGTCCTGCCAAACCCTCATGTGCACTTAGCAGTGCTCACCACTCCCCCCACCTCCCTGGTGCTTGCTGTAGCGTCACCATGGCTGTCCCTGCCCCTCCCTCAGCTCAGCTGGCAGGCAGCCTGCAGGACCCAAACTAAAATGATAATAACAATGTTTTATTATCATTTTATTTATGTCATTGCCTCTGCTGCCTTTCACCAGGGGGGCAAATGCTCCTCCACCATAACTGAGGAGCCACCACTGTTTCTTCTGGATTTTTGTAGTTCCTGAAAATAGAAATACACTATATTAGATTTAGAAATGCGCTCTTTTTGCAATATTGTTATTTTAAAGCCTTTGGAGACTTTGTGCACTTTCTCTGTTTAGATCTCATTCTTAGAATGTATTTACAATTGAAAATATTTTAGGAATAAGGTTCTTACTTTATGGTTTAATAGGTATGAGGAGGTGCTGAAACTGGCACTTTTTGGTTGGTTGAGGTGATGCCCCAGACGGGCAGTACTTACTACTCCCGTCAGGGGTGGGTGATTGAATACACTGTATAACCTGTGTGCGCTCACCCTTGGGTAGCCTGGCACTGAGCACTCAGGCTTATCTCAGCGGCAAGGTGTAAAGCATTGGTAGAGCACTTACTCACGATCAGTACTCTAAGCATCACAAAAGAGACTTCACATGTAATGTATGTTAGTAACCTTCAACACACACAATAATCAACAAAACATCATGTATTTCGGGGCATAAATTATTCTTGGAAAGATTACTAGCAGTACTAGGCCCAACCGTGTTGAAATTACATCAATAATATGATGACTTGGGACAGATCCTATCCTAACCCCCCTCTCCAGCTCTCTTATGTGGTGCAACACGTTGTTAACCCCAGGCCAATCCTAGAAATTCCTATAATTTAATACCACACAGTAAGAGGGTGCACCCTGGGTCACAATGATATCAGAAATATGTACATACAAAGAATGGTAACACTTTTGACCAGCTCTGGGGGCTGAAGCAGCGCAGTTAAAACCAATGTCAAATGTAGTGTTCTTCTGTCAAGAAATTAACGTGTAGGGGAACACCACTGGCTAATGTTGTGAATCATAGGCTGCATTATGTCACTCCCACACACACACACACAGACACTTACTTCACACCAATACATGGTGCAACGGATATAAGGTTGGTCTGTACGGAATGTGCTTGCACACATACGCACTCAGCATCCTAATGCGATGCAACTGATACCCAGCAGGTCAATTGATAGGACACCTCACCCATGACAGAAGCCCCCCTCCACCCTCCAGCTCACCCCAACTATTCTATGCCCACATATGGAAGATAACCAGCCCTCCCCTCAGAAACCAGAACACACGCGGCTGCAGTCACACTTAGTCAAGGTTCCAGGGAAGCGGGTTGGGGTAGGAACTAGGACTAATTATGAGGTAGTAGTCCAATGAGGGTGGGGGTTTGGCAGCCACTCTAGAAGTTCACCCGCAGGATGCGTGCAGAAGCGGGTTGAGGGCAGTAGTTGATGCTCAAAAGAATTCCAAAAGGGCCTTCTAGCACCAGCCCAGTTCTTCGAAGCAAAGGCGAGTCACACAGTCTCCTGACCTGCTTCTGATCAATTTCTGAAGCGTTCCTTCAGCGAAGTCAATCACTCTCACTACTCTACCCGAGCCAGGCAATACTACCTAGCAACACAATGCCGTCAGGGTTCAGGTGAGGAGAGGGCAGTTGGTCCACCAGGCTGAGGGGCAAAAAGGGAGCAATTGATGAATGGAGAATGAAGCAGGGGACACTCTTGGAAGAATCAGTCACCCCATCAGGTACAGGTCGATCAGAGTTGCACCCATGCAATCTGGGCGCAACATCTGGTGTGCGTTGATACAGGTTGCACCAAACCTTTCCGGTCACATACAACAAGAGTTCTGTGCCTCCCTGAGAATGAGACACAACATTGGGCGCACGTTAATATGGGTCGCAACAGACAATCCAGTGACATACAATGAAGAGTTGCAAATTCCATTCCTCCCTGGAAATGAGGCACAACGTCCGGTGAGCGCTGATATGGATCCCTCCAGGCAATTCCATTCAAACACACACATGCACAAGTTTAGCAATGCCTCACAAGGTCGAATGAGGTACTACTGTGGTTACACCCCCACCTCCGAGGGTCTCAACCTGTGAATAGGACACCGCATGCAATGAGCAAGCAGTCGTTGTGTCGCACAAGAGAGATGCAGCATGATCGATGGAGTGGGCCACGCTCTATCCTGCAACAGGTGAATTCACTCACCACCAATAAGACGCTTATGCATCCAGAGGTCCCAAAGATGCAAGGTCCACATGCTTAAGACCTGGCAAAGCTACTGGGGCTGCGCATAAGGCAATCCAATCTCCAGCCACATTGCTTAGTTCCACGTTCACACCACACTACCAGTTGGGATCCAGCAGATGATGTGTGCACTTAAGAGGGCACTGCTCTACAGGTGTCAAGAGTAGATGATGAAGGTCCTTTGTAGGACATCTTTGATATCCATGAGACCTCCGAAAAAAACAGGGGGCAAGTCAACAAGCCCTTGGAGAGCACACGTTAGAGTGCTACACAGCAGCAGGAAGTCAGCCCATTCCAGCCACTATTCAGGAGGGGCACACGGTCCTTTTCAATGACAGTAATCTTTCTTGTGCACAACAGATCCCTCTGGCAACATGCACCTCACAGTTCCAGGTTCTCCAGTCCCCCATCCCCACAAGTGTTTCTCTGCCCTGCTGAAGTATGGCACCAGTAGTTATACTGAAGTGCTCCTTTGAAGTTAGGGTTGGTTCAAAGGGTCCCTTTTCAAACACTGATGTCTCCCCTACATTTCAGTCCCATCTGCCTTGAGGCTGTGAAATGCAGATCTTCCTCTTTAGTGGAGCCTTGATTTAGCCCCAGAGTCAAAACGTATTCTTCCAATCTATCCAGTCACGTTCTCAAATTGCAGAGGTCTTTTGTTCCAGTCAAATGCCCAATGTTTTATAGGTGTCACTGGGAAATGATCAGAATGGCTCCCCCAGCCTCTAGTGTGGACTGGAGTAATGCAAAAAGGCACACAAAGAGTTTTATTGCGGATACAATGACAGAAAATATTATGATGCTGCTCCACTACAATCCACCATTTCCCCATCTTAGCCTACGGTGAGAGTAAACCTCTTAGGTAGTGAAAACACCCATGGATATTCCTCACTAACCTTGGCAGGGAACATACATGTTTACGTGCCTGGCTGCTCCAGTGGTAGCGAAACATCCTCTCAGGGTCACTAGTGATTAAGAAAGCCCAGCCTGAGTTGAAATGCAATTGTGCACACACAGACCTGCAATGGCAGGCTGGACACATGTTTAGAAACACCATCGATGCAAATGCTCACACCAGCCTGCAATAGCAGGCTGGACAAATGTTCAAGCACATCATTGGTCCAAGTGCACAGAAAGGCCTACAATGGCAGGCTGGACACATGTTTAAAAATATCATAAGTGCAAGTGCGCGCACTGGCCTGCAATGGCAGGCTAGACTCATATTAAGCACAACACTAAGGCAAGTGCACAGACCGGCCTGCAATGACAGGCTGGAAACATATTGGAGCCCATCATTGATGCCAGCATGCCTACTGGCCTACAATTGTAGGCAGGTGACCTGTTTCACAAACATCAGGTAAGCACCATTTCCTAACATGGATAGGAAGAGTGCACACACCTTCACACTGCATTTACTAAGGCCCCAACAAGAGAATCAGCAAGATCCGGGAGATGTTCCATAGGGAGAGCCGACCCCATAGGTAGGGAAAACCCACATGTGGGTTCTTCCCTACTCAGGCAGCAAACACACAGGTGTTCCTACCTGGCCACTCACCTTCCCTGAGCTTCAACCCTCTAGACTTACTCTAGGGCCTCTTTGGTGGTAGTGAAAGGCCCCTGCAGTGTAGGCTAATGAGTGAGAAAGTCCAACCTGACCATGATACATGTTTTACTGGCTATTCCGGTAGGTGGGAGAATCAGTGCTGCATCCCACCACTAGCCAGTGCCATACCCACGCTGGGTATATTGTGTATATTTTTACGGGGCACTTACAGGTACAACATCTAAACCAATCAAGTTAGCACCCTTTCCTGCCATATGTAGGAAGGATGTGTGCACTTTCCTGCTGAAGTACAGTGGGAAAGTGCCCATATTCCTAAGGTCATCAAAAGAGAGTCAGCAAAAACTAGGAGGACAAAAAGCAAAAGGTTTTAGGGAAATCCCCCTAAAAAGGGCCATGCCCAACAGGAGGGTTCCAGTAAGAGTAATAACATATGTTGCAACATCTCCAAGGTTCCTTGTGTCATAGTATTGTTTGTTTTTCTCTAAGGATCATCAAAGATATATATTTTTTTGCCTAAAAGCGAAGTCTTAAGTGGGAAAGAGGGAACTTTTCAGTGGAGGAAACAGGGTTATTCTTTAGAGTCTGTATCAGAAGTACCTTCTGTTTATACACTTTCCTTTAATTTGTTAGATACACATAAACACATTTCTTTGTGACCTGAGAGGGAACCAGTGTGAAGTGCCTATGCTAAGAAAGACCAGACTAAACAAAAACTTTCCCTCGTCTTTTGTCCATTTCCCCTTTCTTCTGAGTGCTGGCGGAGTTTGAATCTTCTACCTCAATTTGGGTTCTGTCAGTGTTTAGGTGGCATTTCGAACTAGCTTCTGGCATCACCTCTTGCTCCAGTGGGATTGCACACCCTGAAGAAAAAAGGGACAAATACATGCCAAAGCATCACAGAAATTGATTAATTTAAATGAAGTAGTACAATTATAATTTTTTCAATGAGAATGCTGGTCTAGGGGAGCAAGGGCATCAGAGGTTACTAGGTATCTTTGAAATCATTTACCTTGCACATCCTGGAGATTTCGCACTGTGGACCTGAAAATGTGAACCAACTACCCCTTTCAGCACTTTACTCTCTGCATTGAGAGGCAGGGAGTGTCCAGGTTTCACTGAGGGACCTGATGTGGGATAGAAACTTAGAGATTGGCATCTTAAAACAATAATTCTCAATAAATCAATTACAGTCAGTGCTTAATTTCAAAAATAAAATGTACTTTAATGTAGACAGAGAAAACAAAAACTAAGAACACAATCTTTTAGAGTGTTGTAGCTTCCATGGGGTATTCAATTGCCAAAGTATGCCACAGCATGCCTTCAGAGTGACAACGGTTTTGAAAGACCAATCAGATGAGAATTGCTGTAGTCAATTGCAAAACAGTACAAGGGATTTTACAAGTGTTGTGAGTAAATTTTTAGGATGAACTGAAGAAGCCAATTAAGCATTCACTCTTGCCTTTTGCAATAATATATGACTGAGTGTTGAATATTTTGTAAAGTATGAAGATGATGCATGATCAAGCTAGCTATTGTCCCCTCTTTCCTTCTTTAAAGTGCCACAGTCAGTCATCCCCAGCCTTCGGGCACAAACTGAAAGGATGAACAAAAAAAAACTCAAGTGGCCCTTACAATGCATCCCTGTTGGGCATGGAAATCAAACCTTTTGACTTCAACCTCCTGTTTCTGAAGTTGTTTTTGTTGGATTTTAGGACTCTGTGCACCTAGCCCTTGCTCAACCAGTGCTAAAGTGCTTGTGCTCTAGCCCTAAAACACGGTGAACTTGGCATACTTCCAGTTACATAACATAACATGTAACATAACATAAAGTGTATTTGTAAAGTGTATATGTAAAGCCTGTGTTCACCCAGAAGGGTATCTTTGTGCTGAACAACTGATGTTTATTTATTTGCACATTTAATTTACTCCCTGGTAAAGCGTTATTACATGTACCTCAGGTCTGTAAAATAAATGCTATTATTGGGCCTGCAGCCCTCTTTGTGCTACCCACTTAATGAGCCTTTTAAAAATGTCTGGGGCCTGACATCACAATCTGTGTGTGCAGTTTTAAACTGCAATTTTTGACTGCCCAAAAAACTTTCCCCAGTCTAAACGGCCTGGGCCCCGTTGCTAATTGACTGTCTACTGATTGACTACCAGATTATTGTGCACCTTTGATTCGCAGCTCTCGCCTGCTTTGCTCACTTATGTATTGAGTGTTCTTCTCCATGTACCGTGTAAATCCAACTCTAATTGTGATGTACTCTTATCTTGCTCTTTTTATGTATACTGTAGTTATGCTTGTCCTTCTCACCTCCTTACCCCATCTATCCTAACTGTAAAGTGCACTGATACCCACCTAGGTCACATTCGCGCTGTATAAAACTTTCTAAATAAATGAATAAAATAAATAAACCTTTCTTTCTAATATATGTAAGTCACCCTGAGGATAGGTTCCAAACAGCTCATAGGGCAGGGTGCAATGTATATAAAAAGTAGGACGTTTACTTTAAACTTTTATATGTCCTGGTACTGAAAAACTCTCAAACTCATTTTTCACTGCTGCAAGGCTTACCTCTCCCGGAGGATAACATTGAGTTACCTTATTACATTTACAAAGTGATGACTTTCAATTGGGAACAAGTAGGAAGGTCGAGCTTGGTGATTAAAGAATTTAAATTTAAAGCACTCTTCAATGGTAATGTCAGATTTTATGTCGCAATTCTGAAAATGTCACTTTTAGAAAGTTGGAATTTGGTCTTTGTGTATAACTCCCAGACAGGGAGACAAAAGAGGAATAGGTTTTGGCAGGATGGGCCATCCCTGTCAGGATAGAGGGAAGGGCTGTTGTCTAACACACTGCACGCACATCACAAAGACTCTGCCTGGGAACACTCACATAGGGTTTCAAACATGTCATTTTTGCACCAGACAAGCTGTGGCCAGAGCATGGTGGAAGCAAATTCCAAACATCTCTGCAGGGGGGGGACTCAAGAAGACTCTCTTACTTCAATGAGAGCACCAGATATAAATATTGGATATCCATACCCAATTCTTCAGTTCATATCTGGACCTATGGAAAAGTCAGGAGAAGGACTGCTGTACTGCTCTGCTGCAAGAAGACTGCTATTCTGCTGCCCTGCTGCCTGAGTGAGAAAGACTGGACCTGTATCTTGAACCCAGGATCACCAGAGTGACTCCAAGGGCTAGTTGTCTGCCCTCCTGAAAACAGATCCAGGGACTTGAAAGTTTTCAACAACCCTGAACCCTGTACCTGGACACTGCCTGCTGTGAGTCCTAAGCCACCAAGTGGTGGCACCCCAGTCCTTGATCATTGGAGGTTCAGCAAAACTGTAGTTCTTTGGGCAGAACCAACGTGGTATAATGCATCTCTTCATTGGAACCGCTGCTGTGCGATGCACCCCCAATGTAGAACCCTACAATGCAGAACCCTGCAGCTCCTCAGAACCGCTGCTACACGATGCATCCTCCATGCATGACCTCGCATCGCAGCCTCGCAAGTACTCGGAACTGCCACTGACCAACACATCCATGATGCAGGACCTCACATTGCAGCCTGCATCTCCTCAGAACCACTGCTGTGCAATGCATCCTCGACTTATTGCCTCGCCTGCCAGGCTGCAGCTTATCAGAACCACGCAGGCGTGACACATCCTCAACGTGGGATCTCACCATGCTCTGCAACCAGGATTTAAGGAAGTTTGTTCAGCCATCTTAACTTGGTCCCTGTATCCGGCCTGTGCTCCTTTTCAGAATTTGTCACTTTGTCCTGGTACGGCATGGCCAAATAACATCAATTGGCACTGTGTGCTTTTAAGCTCTATTTTCGCTTATATCTTTAAAATTGCATATCTCTGGTTTTACTAATTTTTTTTGTCAATTAATTTATAAAGTGTTACTCTATTTTTCAACTTTGTTGTAGGATTTTTCTTGTTTTGTGTTTTCATTGTAATATTGTTTAAGTGCTGCATAAATACTTTACACATTGCCTCTACGTTAAGCCTGACTGCTTTTGTGCCAAGCCACCAGAGGGTTAAGCACAAGTTATTTTGGGGTTTGCTTGTGTTTCACCCTGACTAGAACTGTGGTTGCTGCTTGAATAGGGGTTCACTCCCTCATCCAGTAATCAATTTCCTACAATCCTTCTCTAGAAGAATTTCCACAGGTGTTTAAGCACTTTGTTCTAAGCACACCCACTAGGCACCAGAGAGGGTAACTAAAGATACTTTGGGCTAATAACAAATGGGGCTTACCACATTCTCCGCAAGCACTACTTCTTCCTCTCAGTTAGATAATTTAGAAGAAGTATTTAGCCCTCCTCAGCCTCTCCGCCACTGCATTCTCCTTGTGGCAACAGTAGCCACTCTGTAGGGGGAAGTATCTTGAACAAGAGCAAATTAAAATCTGTACAGAAGTGCTTCTCAGGTCCTCAAAAGTTGACCTCACTTAGTGCCACCATTCCACAACCACCCAAGATTACATCCTCTTCTTTATTGCCTGAGTGAAGCTGCAGAAGTCCTCTTCTTAATGGAGAGAGTGCCTTTGGACTCTTTCAATTTCTATAGGTCAATACAGGATTTGCCTTTGTCCTCATTCATCCTTTGACAAAGACACTTGAATGAGAGACTTTCTGGGAGTGACAGTTAAGTGGAAAATGAATGGAAAAGGCAGGCATGTACAGTGATCTGCCCAGAGGGCAGGACATATGTGAAATGCCAGTGCTGACGTCAGATATCATGTGTACCATCAGAGCTAGAATCACTGCTTTTTGACTGAGGAATTGACTGGAAGATGGACATTGACAGTGATTGCCAAGATGGTGCACATGCACAGGACCACTGACATTGAGGTTTTGGCCAGGTGTACCCTTGTTTTCACTGAGACTGGTCCTTCTGAACAGTAAAATTGTTGAGAAAATGAAATGGACAGCAATGGTTTTCAATCAGGAAAGTCACATACCCAGCCTGAGTTAATTTCTGTGGCACATGTACTCTTGCGCTCGTTGGCCTTCCTCCGTTAATCAGTGGAGTTAGTGAGGAATCCAGGTGTGGACAGTAATTATTTCTAAGGGTGGGAGGACACATGATTAGCCCACATCAATGTCTCAAAGTTTTTATCATAGTAAGGGCTGGAGATTTTCCTTTTGGGCAGTGGATTCTACAGGATGATGTGGGGGAACATTTTGTTATGCTGTCTACCTCTCGTGGCCAGCCACTTCACAGGTTGGTGGTGCTACCAAGGAGAATGCAGCTCTAATGGTCAGCGGTAGCATCAAAGTTGCTGGCGACAACAGGAAGCATTGATGCTGGGGTCTTACCATTCAGGAGTCCTCTAGGTATTGGAGCTATCCTTATTCCTTGGGTGCCTTTCCTTGCCAACAGTGTTGTCTCCTTCACAGCTTAGTGTATTGGAGTGATGCCTCCTTTTGCTGATGGCGAGCAAGGCCAGAGCTTCCTTGCTCTGTCACCATACAGAAGGCAGAAAATGTCAGTCCCATATCTGAAGGATTTTTGTTGAAGCCTTATACTGGGTTTATTTTAGGTTTTCCAATCCAGATTTTCTCGTTTCATGTTTTTCTTGTTCCAAGATGGAGGAATTAGTATTCTTTGGACTTGGGTTTATTGGGCTTTCCAATACAGAATGGGGAACTGGCCTTGTGAATTCATGCAGTTTCTGTTCCTTTCATCTTCCTTTAAAAGGACCACGGTTTTTGTCTCAGAATATGTTGCATGACAAACAAAGTTATCTTCCCAAAAAATGTTCTTCCACAGGTAAGTTATGCCTAGTCCTCCTACAGGAAGTGGGTTCCATCATCTCAGTTCAGTCTTGGGATCTGCCTTCTTCCTCCCCTATTTCTGAGCCTCCTCCTACTGATTCTACTTCCTAGACACAATTTGTGCCACTGGCCTTTTCCTCTAGATACTGTGGTCCTTCTTGAAGACGCTTGCCCTTCACATGTGAGATCTGCAGTGTAACAGCATTGTGGATTCTGGAAGGTGCTGCCCTTAGATTGTGAATCCTACAGCACGTAAAGCACTTCTACACTTCAACTTCACCACCTGAGGAACAAAAAATAAGGTATCCCTTTTTACCAGTTCCTGAGACTGAGACACAATTGCACTAACTTAGTAGCCTATAATGGCAAGGCAGGAATCATGAGAGAGAAGCTCCGTTCATGAGGTTACCCTAGAAGACTAGTTAGAGAGGCCTGTAGGAGAGCAAGATTTTATGACAGAGACCATCTTTTGTGGCAACAGAAGGAAAAAAGGGATCCTAAATAAGTATGTGTCACAAGACATTCAGTACTTAATGTGAAATTACGACAGGTCTTCAATTCCAACTTCCACATCCTTAACAGTGATCCAGAGGTAGACCTCAGATCTCCAAACTGGTGTTTGCCCATCTCCACAATAAAAACCTGAAAGATAAGTTAGTGAGATCCAGGCTTACAACAAGTACCAATTTTATTTAAAAAAACATAGATGGAGTTAATCTCATCCATGGCCATTTCAAATGAGTCCAATGCCTGGTCTGTGAGAGTGTCATAGAAACAGATATTCACAACCATAATGGACATACTATAAATTTGCGTAATATGACAAACTGCAAAATACAGAATGTAATATATCTATCGATAATCGATATGCCCTTGTGGCCAAGGATATGTACATAAAATTGGCGGGAGATTTCACATCCATTTGATGCAACACAGATCAGCTATCAAAACAAGGAAACTAACTGCCCCAAGGTAAAAAACCTTCTCGAGAAATGGGACTTCAACCAGAAAATATAAAATTGCTAAGTATTGAAAACATTGTTGCCAAGGGGGACACAGAGTTGGCTGATGTCAGAAAATTGTGAGAACTGTTTTGGATCTTCACATTACAAACATATACTTTAGGTCTTAACGTTGAAATCCCATGGGCAAATGCAATTATATATGGCTAAAGATGCCCTGTCGAGTTCCTGTATTGCCTCTGGCCAATCAGGATTCTGGTTGTACTCTTACTATTCTTATCTAGGTAATATAATGGATACAGTGATGATATTCTTGTACACCATTTTACTCAGCACTATATACCATGCACGGCAACTGACATTCTGGTTTCCATTTTCAGTTGATTACAATTGCTACAGTTAATATAGGGTTCTTATATTCATGTAAACCTGGTTACACATCTGTTATATCCATCGCAAGGCATCTGACTTTCATTCTGCTGCCTTTCTAGACATTGGGATAGTATTGCATAGACCTTTGAATACAGTAGTGAACACCATGTTAAGATGGCTTCCGGATTGTTGCATCATCCTTAGGTTGGGTTCTGCTCGATTTTGTGACAATTACATTTGAGTCAGGAAATTCTGTTATGGACATCTTGTAGATACGCACATATAGCAACATTTTAAGCCATGGAATATTAATATGTGGCCTGTTACTCTTCCATCATATCTCAAGGAAGGCATTTGCCTTTCATTCTGGCTCCTTTCTGGCTGCTGGGATAGTATTGCTGAGACCCCTGAATACTTGAGTAAACCTTGTGTTAAGATGACCGCTGTAATGTTGGCTCACCCTTTGGTTGGGTTCTGTTAGATTCTGCGACCATAATACTTGAGTTAGGAAGTCCTGTTGTGGCTAAATAGGCTCACACACCCACATTTTAAGCCATGGAATACATTTACATGGGTTGTTTAGTTATCAGAAAGGGGTTTAATGAGTATGTTGAGTTTCCATCATGATTAGATGGCTGCCGTTTTTACTGTTCGAACATTCAGTTTGGGTCCACCCCGCGACCTTCTCACAGAAAACTTTAGGCACCAGGGTGCGCACATTGAGACTGTGACCAGTCGATATTTGCATTATAAGTTAGACAACTGCAGTGACTTGGGTGGTTCATATTTAGCCATGCCTAGATCTGAGACAATGCTAAAATGATCAACACCTTATCGCCCTGCCTCATGTGCACCTTCACCGGAAATTAATGGATTTCTAGTATTTAAAATGAAGGTTAAATTGCCATTTCTCTTTGTGTTGTTGTCCTGATGTGATTATGCACCATGTTGATTCAAATGCAAGACACGAGACAGGGACATGAGAGTCCATTAGCAATTGATTACATAGTGGGGAATTATGGGTCACACTTACTGTATAGCTTAACTTTCATCTGAGTAGGCCAGCTGGGTAACACCTATTATATCAGTGGTCACACAAACCAATGACTAGAGCAGACCATCAGTGTGCTGTCTAGCTGTGGTATTTCCACGCCTTATAGTTTGTATTTAGAACAAAAGGCAATGCATTAATTTGGGAAACACATTTTGTTGAAGTAGTATTCTGGCGATGTAGTGGTATTCTTGGGGTTAGGTCGTCTTACTTAGAGCTATACTTATTTGTGTTATTGCATTAATTTCTGATATCTTACTTTGGGGTTTTAGGGAAAAGATTTTTTAAATCAATGAGAGCAGCAGTCCTTCCTCCTCCAATGGGCACTTCACTGTAAAACAGGAAGAGTGTCTTGAGTAGGAGCCTTTTCCAGTAATTCCATGCAGGAGTTCCCTGTTGATTCATCCATGTTTTAGAACCTATGTTCCTTTTGTTTTGCTGCTTACAGCTTATTTGAGTCTGATCTAGGACCTCTTTTGGAAATCGGATTATTGACCAAATAATAATGTATACCATGTGAGATTGAATTTCTTAGCTTGTAGGGAAGTAATAAATCCTGATATATGGGTGTGGCTCGCCAGGACTTTGCAGTCTGTTTTTGCAGTTAACCCAGACTTCACGTGGGTTTAGGAATGTAGTGGTCCTGATGAAGGCATTTCACATCAAACCGCACATTGATAGCAACATTCAAAGCCACAAAATATGCAAATAAGTGGTGGACGGACAAAAACTGCATTGTGTTTGGAAGAAAAGAAAAGAGGAAAGGATTGAAAAAAAGAGCATAGTAAATAGATGGAACAATCTTAATGAAAAGTTTGTAGTCTGGGACTATTGAATTAAGGAGAATGATACAATGAAAATAATGAGATTTGAGATTTATATGCAGTTGCCAAAGTATTAGAATGTATTAAGTTACAGTGATACCAATGAAGTATATTTATGGGAATGAGTGGCTGGTGTTTAAAATGTTTGAGTATCAGGGATGTGTGAGAGAGAATGAGTAGGATGTCTGCATTTTTAAGGGGCATGCATTCAAAGTTATTTTGGCTTCTTTCATGAACTGTAGAAGTGTATTGCTTGCTATTTAAAGATTAATGTGTAACTCATGTGTTGAATAAATAGAAGGTCTATAATAATACAGTGTCCTCCTGAGCCTTGGCACATATATATAATTTTTGAAGATGAATTGCTACAATACACTGAAAGGTTAGTTGGGGTATATTTCTTTTACAAGACAGTGGGGCATATTATCTAGATGTGTGTTATATAACGCACATCACACATTTCCATATTGCCGGCTATCGCCGGTATTTTTCGCCATGTTACCGCGTAATTATCAATGCGCAACACGTAGGCGAAATTAAATCCGGCGATAGTCGGCGATATGGAACATTAGCGCATGAAAACAAACGTTTTCACGCGCTAATGCGTGCCTTGATAATATGGGGGGGTGGATTCAGCGTTATGATCCACACCCCCATGTTATCAATGCCTTTACACCTGGTCAGAGGAGGCGTTGGGAGACCTGCGATAAACAAGTTTATCGCAGGTCTTCTTCTCCCAACGCATGCCTTGGTAATAGTGTGTTCCCACCTCCAACCACATTTTACATGTGGTTGGACATGGGAACGCCCACTTTGCATGTCATTAGCGATGTTTCTCGCTGACATGCAAAGTGGGCTTGAGGCAGGCGTTAGCATGCACTTGTTAATAGGGCGCTGGAAGTATCGCTGCATTCTCGGCACAATTCGCCGAAAAAGCGGCGATACTTCAGCTTGCTAATATGCCCCATTGTTCCCTGACCCAGAAACTATATTCTAGCAGGGAGGTCCCTTTATCCTGATACTATGTCATCCATAAATTGGGCCAGCAAAAAAACAGACAAAGGGAACATTTCAGCATCCAGCCTAGGACATATTTATTTCTCCTGAGGGTGGAATACGATACATTGGCATTGACGTTTTAAAACAGAATCAGCAAGAGAAAGTGTATTGTTACACTCAGTTGAGGATACATATCCAGTATAATTTGCTAGCATGTTGATGATGCACACATTTAAAGTCTGATATGGCATTACATTTGCAATCAGTAGAAATGCCATCAATTAATAAGGGAATATTTTTTCTGTCTGTATCCTATATCTACAATAATGTTGCAAGTCAAACATACTCCTGTTGTACAGCAAAACACACCTTTCAGAACATATGGCTGTTGAAAAGAGTTCAACTGAAACTTTTGGAGGACAAATCACATTAAGTAATTTGGGAGCGTTCTCTCCCACTGTTTTGGGATGACTGGTGTCTTGAATAACTGAAGAAACTAATGGGTGTTATCTTGGGTCAATCTAACGACCCAGAAAGGCAGGGCTATTCAGGTATAGTTTCACTTTACCACTTTATCGTTTTATACCTTAGAGAATGTACATTGTTTCACGAGAATTAAAGGAATTTTCGGTAGTAAATATAGGCGCATTTGTACATGTATCTAAGGTAATTGAAAACAATAATATAATGCAAAATTAATTAACACCATAACAAAAACATAACAGGGAACCCACAATAATGTCAAAAAAGAAAACAATACAATAGCCACAGCACAACACAATAATAATGAAATAATGAAGGGCAAAAACGTAACAACATAATACGCAATAATACTTATCCCTAACAAAAAACAAAGCACAACAAATATGCAACAGTATTTTTGGCACACTTGACCACCCACACAAATCTGCTTTCATAATATGGTGGTAAATGATGTTTACCATACAGACACTGGCCTTTCTTATCATCATGGAAATACAATAATGCCAATCAATTTTTTTTTGTGCAATATAGTTTTACGTGACACTTACGATAACCAGAACTTTATGGGCACACGGAAATGCATAATCTGACAAATTTTATAGAAGGAAAATATGCATGGGGTTGTAAATTGTATTGAACTTGTGAATATGGCTTCAGTCTTTCTCTTCTGAAACTCTTTTCACCATGGATTTGTGAGAGATTAAGGAATGATTTGTCAGGTAAAATAAGCTGAGCCTTAGCGAAAACATGAAATTTGACCTCTGCACTGTAGTAATACATGTGAATGTGCATGTATTAGCACGATGCTTTCAAGCAGCAAGTTTCATTGGCCCATCATTTATTTTCTATGGCATGACATAGATGTTTAGAAATATTATTCATGTCACGAAAGCATAAAATTGGCACAGTAATATGCCTAACAAAATTCTTTGTTGGCAAATAAATTATTTTCTAAGGCTAAATTAAGTATTAAGTCCCTGCTTTCGATATATATTTTGTGTTTAACAGGTACACCCAGACTCAATTCTCTCTCTTTCTATATCTCTTTCACTATTTAGTATATAATCTAGTTGGATGAAAAAGATGTTAAGAAATCTTCAACTAAAAATACCAATCTATACTACTATTATATAGAGAGAACAGAAACCTTTTGGCAAGGTAAACTCGGGAACCACAGCGCCAATCCACACACCCAATACATTGTTGTACTCCTCAGGGTGTGTAGATGGACATAGGCTGCATAAAATTTAAAAAAACGTAAATTAAAAAATTAAACTTTAAAAACAAAGTAGTCCCCTAAGAGTAGCGCCGACCGCGATGTAGCGCTGGCCGCGACCTAGCGATGTCTGCAACGTGCGTGATGACGACAGGCGGGGAGGAGCGGTGACGAGCAGCGAGGAGTGGCGGTGAAATCCGGAGCAAGGGGAAGAGCGGCGGCTCAGGAAAGGCAAAGGCAAGGCAAAGGCGAGGTGGGAGGCAGGAGGCGGCCGGGAGGCGGTCTGGGCAATGTCGGGGCGTGCAGGGTAAGGCAAAGGCAAAGGCGAGGCGGGAGGCAGGCAGGAGGTGGGAGGCGGTCTGGGCAATGTCGGGGCGGGCGGGGGCCGGGGCGGGAGTGCACCCAAGCCTGAAATGTTGCCCCCAGCTCTCTTCTGCCCCGGGCAACGCTGCCGCAATCCGGAAATGCTGCCCCCAGGCCCCTTCTGCCCCAGGCAACGCTGGGGCGGGCTGCTAGTGTCTAATAAAATGCTTCTCCATCTTTCATTGATGTATTTTTCTTGAGTTATATTGTTTATAAAGTAACTGTACAGAATTCAAAGTGCTCACATTGTTAGACAACCTTGCTTAAATATAATTAATGTCTATAAGGGAAAAACACAATTACTCTTTGATTTTACAACACTCTGGGGTATATTTACAAGAAGGTGTGATAACTGCTGCAAGAGTAGCGTAACACAACTTTCAACATCGCAGCCCATCGCGGGAAAATAACCCTGTGTCAACGTGGAATTCACAACACAGCGGTAGCATGCGATAGTCTGCTTCAACCGAGGCCAATGTCCGTGATACAGCCACCTCGATGTAGACAAAAACGCAAACCACAACACCAAAAAACATGCGATGGGCCCAATTGCAATGAGCAAACCAGCGATAAGCAGCGCCAGGCCTGCAACAAACACCTGACAGGCATGAGAAATCACCATAAAAGTAGCCAAACACCCAAACACAAACTGACCAACACCCAAGCACCATAGAGAAAGCGGGAGCAGGCGCAGAGGAGGAGCCTAACCCCACAATCACCCCCGTCGACCAGCACAGGACCTCGGGGACAGGGAAGGGCAAGGACAAGAAGAAGAGGAAGACGAAGTTCAGTCCGCAGGCAAACAGGATCACAGTCATGGAGGTGATGGAACACCATAAACAACTGTTCGTCACCTGCAACATGTCATTGGGCACTAAAAACGGAATATGGTGGGACATCGTGGACAAGGTGAATGCAGTTGGGAAGCACAAAAGGACAAGGGACGAGGTCAAGAGGTGATGGAATGGCATCAAGCGGTGGATCAAGGAGAAACTCTCTGCCAACCGGAAGGCAGCAACGCAGATTGGAGGTGAGGGCCCAGCGCCACAGCTCAAGCTGGATGACATGGAGGAGCTGGTGTAGACAGTCATCAGTGTGGAGACTGTGGCCGGAGTCAGGGATGGGACACTGTTCGACAGGACACAACACTACCACAACAGGGTGAGTGACCACCAGGTACTGGGTGGGACGGATGGAGATGTGCACAATGGCACACATGCACAATCAAGCAGAGCACAGTGCACACCCACAATGACTCTGGGTCCTCGCCCAGATATACAGACTGTCACAATGCACAATGCCATGCTGTCTGAATGTCAACATGTACCATGCGGCTACATACATGTGGACACATCATAATACACCATCTCCCCTTTACATCGCAGGGGCACCGTCAACACCTCCTGCAGAGCAGTACCAGCCACTCTTCACTGATGACGAGGAGGACAACACTAGCATCGACACCGAAGCCATCCAAGGCATCAAGGACCTCATCTGTAACTCACTTCCAGGATCAGGGCTGGCCAGCTGCATCAAGGAGACCCCAACCACTACCCAAAGCACCCAGCAGGAGACACCCACAGCCCCAGCACCCCCCCAAGACCCACAGGAACAACACATGGACTTCCAACTCGATGTGCTGCAGTGCCAGAGGGAGACCGCAGAGCAATTGCTGTTGAGCTTCGGCAACATGGCAACAAAACTTGATGCCATCCTTGGTTGTGTATCTCCGCTACATGGTCTCCAACGAACCCTGACTGGCGTCGCTAGAGTCATGACGGGGAGAGAAGAACACCTGTCCGCTCAGAGGGGCTCCAGCGATACCAGCCATGAGCTGGCACACATGCGGAGGCTCATGGAGGACATGGTGCGGAAGGAGGCGGAAAGGATGGCAGCCACAGCTGAACATCAGTGAAATGTAGCTGCGATCTACTGTGCCCTGCAGATCCTCATCATGGCATGGCGGCCACAAGGCGTGAAGATGTTGAATGCTGTTGCCCCTACACCATCCACATCTTCGCCCCCTGGTGTGGCCATGCCTCCCTGTGCAGCAGGCCTAACCACTCCAGTACCAGAGGTGTCAGGGCCACACAGTGCGGCAGACAGACAACCCCCGGCACCTGAGGTGTCAGTTCCACACAGTGAGGCAGACAGACCACCTCCAGCACCTGAGGTGTCAGTGCCACACTGTGCGGCAGATAGACCACCTCTGGCACCTAAGGTGTCAGTGCCACACAGTGCGGCAGACAGACCACCTCCGGCACCTGAGGTGTCAATGCCTCCTTGTGCCTCCCTGTGCCCAGCAACACAGTCAGGTGGGGCAGGGCACATATCTGGGGACAAGGACGTGGATGGGCTTGTGATCAGAAGGCCTCAGCAGCATTCATTTCCACCACTTGACCAGTTCCTGCTTGGTCCCGCACATGGCCTCATGGCCTTCCACTGCCCCCCGATTCACTCAGATGCACTCACCGTGGCAGCGACATGGACCGCCACATCCTGTTTGATGACCAATGACATGGCGACCAGACTGCGGACTGCACCCCTCCTCTCCCGCAGTACTTGGTATATTTGGCAGTGCCCTGTACCACTCCAGCTGCGGAAAAACACTGGATATGCAATAAACATCCAGTGATGCACTGCTGTGTCATGTCTTCCATCATTCATGTATGTATGTGTGGATGAATGTAGGGACAGTGATTTCCCTTGCATCAACTATGCACATCTTGTGGGATGGCAATCAAAGGGTGCAACATGGCAATTTGTGTCACGGGTCCCGTGGACACCACAGCAGGGACACACACATCAGCCACTTTCGAGTCCGGACATGGACTGAAACAAGCCCAAGGCCCAACTGTCATTTTTGCAAACCATGCCCTGTTTCGACATACAGCAGGCCAGACCACTCCACTCATGCTCCCATGGAGGGGCCTCGTTGCTACCCATCGCAGGCGTACTCACTGGTGGTGTGCAGGTCAATGGTCTAGTTTTCAGCATGTCACAGCCACTCCCTGAGGGAAGTTCTGCACACACACCACACACTCCCAGCACGGGCGTCACAGGCCATGTGACCCCACAAATATAACGGGCCGACGACGTCATATAACCCTCTGCCGGTGGTGACTGGATGGCCGGCCCGAGGCCTTGAGGCCAGCATGGGCCTGCCAACACATGGCGCTGACTAGGTTTGCACAGGGTTTGTGGCAGTCGCTGCGTTGCGGCCTGCACAGGCACCCCGCCACGAGACGCTGACTGGGGTTGGACAGTGTTTGTGGCACACGCTGCATTGCGGCCTGCATGGGCCTACCACCATGTGGCGCGAACTGGGGTTGGACAGTGTTTGTGGCAGTCGCTTTGTAGTGGCCTGCCCAGGCACCCCGCCATGGGACAGTTTCTTAGGGTGCACTGAGTCAGTGGCACCTTGAGCTGCTGAGCGGGTGTGCAGCCAGCGATGATGGCCCGTCCTGGCAGTGCGGACTGCTCAGGATTTGTGTGCCCTGCTGGACCGCAGTGTAGGCCGCGCCAGCGTCCTGCGCTGGCCTACAGCAACGTGGCCCCGCTTCCAGGGTCACAGAGTTAGTGGCGCCCATTGGGCTGAGCAGCTGTGCAGGCTGCGATGTTGCCGGGTTCCCTAATTCATACCATGCCATGGTGTAATTTAGTCCCAGCACCAGACGTGTTACCTGGCGGCCAGTGCAGCGTGGATGCATGGTGCGGAGGATGCCATGTCTGCAGGCCCCGGCCTTGTGGCTTGCAGTGGCATGTGGTGGGACCTGCCGTCTACATGCCGGTGGTGGAAGGTGAGCAGTGTGGCCTGGTTGTGCATGGGCGGGCATGCTCTGACGGGTGGCCGGAGGGGCCGGGATGCCTCTGCCTGGATGTGCATTGGCTGGCGTGCGATGTTGTCTTGTACAAGTGTGTGTACTGTGCCAGTCATGTCTCTGGACTCTGTGTCAGATGACGGCTCTGTCTCAGATGTGGGGCCTGGTGTGCTGCTTTACATAACAGCAAGTGGTTGGCAATGCACCTGTGGCAGCAGGTGAGCAGTGTGGCCTGGGTGCGCAGGGTCTGCTCTCTCTCCCCCTCTCTTCTCTCTCCATCTCTCCCCCTCTATTCTCCCTCTCTTTCTCCCCCCTCTCTTCTTCTATCTCTCTCCCCCTCACTTCTTCTCTCTCTCTCCTTTGTTCTCTCTGTCCTTTGATGTGCGCAGGACACTCCTTCTCATCATGTTTTTTGTCTTGCCGGCTGTGACCTACGGAATGTGTCGAGGGGAGCCGCCATGTGTCTAAATTTGATTTCTGTTTTATTTTAAATAAAGTTCAATTGTTTGCCTCGATAGTGAATGTGTGATGGCCATTTCTCTGCCGACACATGCTTGTCATCAGTTGTGATTGTGCGACATCAGGCAGATTATTTGGTACATGTTTAGGTGTAACTGATTTGGCATGTCTCTGCCTGTGGAGGGCCCGAGGAGGGGTCCTGGGTGTGGTGGCGGTGGATGTTGTGGCCCTCTTGGGTGTCTGGTGGGCATAATCAGTTGCTTCATGGCATCTGTTGCCCTTCCGATGATGTCCTGTGCTGGGCTCCCTATTGTGATGCAGGCTGTCTTCTGACTTTACACCAGGTCAGAGCAGGTGTAAATGTGCTGCTGCTAACGCACCTTATTGCGTGTTTTGTGTTCTTATCGCCGATCTATCTGGTCATTGTGAATGTTTAGGTGTGGTGTTGTCATGACTTTTTGCACGGGAACACCTACTTTGCGTCTCATTACCAATTGTTGCGGGGGTCCTCTGTGGCGATGTTTTTTGGGGCTGCTATTGCGGGGAAACTGGTGCTTTAGACTGTTAGCACCTGCTTGTGAATGGTGGGGTAAATTTATCACGACTTTGGCTGCGATAGTGCTGTTAATTCGGCGATAGCTCGTTGTGAATATGCCCCTCTATTTCTTTTTAGCTTCTGCATATTGAAACAAGACAGAGGCTCTCAAACACGTCCAATGAAATACATTTACAGAGGAGCAAATTCCGAGCATAATATTTAACTATTAGTTAAGCGGTTCACATCGGGTTCCTCTTTCATAGGTTTAAGTCCAACGTTGACCCTTTTGCCTGACCTGAGATGTCGCAAAATGGATGACCTTTGTATTATTTTCTTAGTATTAGGAACAGCGTCAATTACTTCCTGTTGTAATATCTTGAAATAACTTTTTTGTTGGGGTGGTTCTTTATCAAATTTACTCCAGCTCACCAGTAACCGCATAAACGTCCAAGCGCAGACATGGCAAAGTGCACCATTGTGCAGAACAATGCAAAAATATCTCGAGGAAATATGGATGCACTTGATGGACAGTTAAAAAGGAATAGATAATTTGGCCCTATTATGAATGTATCGCTCACAGTGGAGAAGATTAGTAATTACATTTTTTCCAGTTCGTATCATAGGAGTAAATAACACCTCATCTCATTACAGTTATAAGCAGGCTTACCAAGGGTAAATGCAAGACCAGCTCCTCTTTATCATAAACCAATCATGTTTTTGCTTTCTTCGGTGTGACGTCCTAAGTGTGATAGGGAAGCCCAGGCGTTGGTCCCATGCTCCCTTTACCACCAGTTGCTTGTGTGTTCTAGTATGTTCTCTGATGAATATGCTAGTTCATTTGGCCTCTGGGTACGTTGCTTAGAGCTGAGCGATTCTCCTGCCTCCTGCCTTCTTTTCTCTCTAGTTTCATGATTCCACATTTATTTAATAAAATGACATTCTCCAGCCATCCTCTTCAGCGTCCCAAGTGTTACAATCTAGGAGAGCAATATCTGAATGGAGACTAATATCTGCCATCTTGCCAAGCTTTAGGAGTAAAGCTCCAGCCGACTTTCACTAGCGCTTCTAGGCTGCAGTCTCCTGCATGCTCTGGAAAGAGATATATTCTAGTACAACCTGGTTTCTGACCCCCATTTTCTGTCTGGTAGTGGCGAGTTTCTAATGTCCTCAGGAAATAGTCAATACTTTTTCAGCACCCACATGTAAATGTAAAATGTAAATTGATACTTGTATAGCGCACTACTCACCCGCAAGGGTCTCAAGGCGCTTGTACGAATACCGCTGTGGAACCCATCCTGGCTTTCCCTGTGAGGCGTTCACTCTTGGGCACCCCCAAGGTGGAGGCCAGGCACCCTTAGCGTTGTGGGGGCCGTTGTGGAGATTAAGCAAGCTATTGCCCAGAGTTGCAGAGTGGGACTCCATGATTGGAATAGGCACCGAGGCGAGAATTATCAGGTCCGTGAAATTTTGAGCCCAAGACCCGCCAAGGCGGGGAATTGAACCCTGGTCCCAGGCTAGACCTCTGCATCATGGTCTGCCGCTCTAATCATTGAGCCACACTTCTCCATGCTTCATCTGTAATGATTCTGAGATCACAACTGATACAAAGGATTTAGGTGTTCATGCCATGGTAAACGGAATCTTCCCTTGGGAATTTATTTAAAACAAATATCTTTATAATTATTGTTATTATTATTCAGTGTTTTACATAGCACGGACATGACCTGTATAGGGTATCAGAGCGCTTCACATTTACATAGCCTTAATCTTACGACAGCAGATTTGACAAGAACTTTAAGCAAAAGTAACAAGCGTACGGCAATTTGAAAGGGAAACATTTGTGCTTACAAAATCATATGTACATCAATTTGAGAGAGAGACTTTTGTACTAACAAAATCATATATACATGCCCTAACAACTACAAGAAATCGGTTTGTATTATTAAAGTGTGAGACCAGGAAAGTAACCTAACAGTGTCCGGTCTACTGTTATTATGGGAGGAATTTACCTATAAGAAAAGTCTTAGGGCCAGATGCATCAAAGGGTTTTGCCCATTCTGTGTCTATGGGAAAATGTGTTGATGCATATGGCCCTTAGTTTCCTTTTTGAAAGATGAAGTGGACGAGACTCTTCTAATGCTCGGGGGAGTGAGTTTCAAATTCTTGGTGCCACACCAGAAAATGCTCTGTCATAAGTTCTCTTGTTTCAGAAGAGGGCAGTTTCAGTAAGAGATCACCATTGCTCTGAGAGACTCTGCTGCCTCCTGATAATGTGATTTTCTGAGCTAGGTATAGTGGTGTTTTGTAATGTATAATTTTTGTGTGGGATACATGCCATCTTTAGTTGGATTCTTGCATTGTAAGGTAGCGCTTTAAGATGTGGGGTGATGTGGTCAAACTTTCTGGAGCCTGTTATAAGTGTTCTGGCTGCATTGAGACATGCTTTTAGCGGGGCTGTCTTGGGTAGTCCTGATAAAGTTGATCATCCGTACTCGATCCTCAAGATCACTCATTTAATATACAATATGTTTTTATTGTCGAATTAATAAAAACCCTTACAATATGAAAAGTGAGTTTAGCCAATATTCACATAACAAATAACGTTAAAATTAAAAAAACAAGAATTAATGTAGAAGTTTAAAAAGGGTTAAAACTTAAAACTAATTGTCGGGTCCCCCCACTAGCAGCTTAGGGAATTGTAAAGTAAGCAGGGGAGCACCAGCGTAGGAGGATGGGCCTCAAACAGTATATTGGATGATCGTTAACAGACCTGTAGCTGCTTTCTAATCTCATTCATAAATTTAAGTCCCCGACAAGTCAGGATTGGGGATGAGCCTCCCAGCCAGATAATAACGGCCTGCCGACATGTTCTTATGTTCAATTTGATCAGTATGTCCTGTAAGAACTGTCTTCTAGATACCATGAGAACTGGGCACACACAAAACAAATGAATTAGAGATTCATTTTGGTATCCGCAGAGTCTGCATTTTGGGAAATTGTCTTGGGGTTTCCAGGAGGGTCTTAAGTCCTTGGATTCGTGAAGGCCATTACGGAAGTCGATGAGGGTCTTTTTTAAATGTTGGCTAAAATGGGTTGCCAAATATGCCTGGGGTTATTGAAGTGTTTATGAAGAACTAACTGTCCAGGCATGACCTTGATGGGTCAATATTTGTTTGTCTTCCAGTAATGACTTCCTTTTGGCAATGGAATTAGCAATTTTGCAGAAACTGGCTTGGTCAATTTTTTCGTTCCATGCTTCTAGCAGTCCGAGCTCTGTAAGGCAAGTTTGCAAGTGAATGGCCCAGGGCTGGGTAGATTCAGAGTTGATTACTTGCCAACAGAGATTATTTAAAGAGTCTAAGTCGGCAGCACAAAGTTTGTGACAAAGTTTGACGAATCTTGACTTGGACCGAAAGATTTGATTTTGGAGACCAAATTCTAATCGCACCTGGGCTGGTGAGGAGCATTTGGGTAGTTTAAATACATCTTTGTAAATTTTATTTTGTAAGTTGTTTAATAGACCGGCCTCCCCTCCAAGCCATGTAACCACACCGTACGATAGAGTAGGTAAAATCTGAGCGGCCATTACTTTTAAAAGGTGGGTGTAGTTTGGGCCACCCAGTTTTTGTAAGAGTCGCCTATATCCATAAATTAGCGCCTGGGACTTGGCTTTTAATACCGTAGAATGTTCTTTTTTTAGTTGTCTTTGCCGAGGGTAACCCCCAGATACCGGTAATATGGCTGTTCCTCTATTGCAAGGTGGTTAGATGTCCAACTGAATTTGATAGACTTTCGCTCTGTAAGGCGTACTACTTTTGTCTTTTCTCTATTCAGTTCCAGATGTTCTTCATCTGGGTAGAGTTGTAGAGCATTTATCAGCCTTTGCAGCCCAATTGGGATTCTACTTAGGAGGACAATGTCATATGCAAACTGGATGATTGGCTTTGGGGTGGTACCCAGTTTTGGTGCATGGCTTACAATTTGACCGAGATTTTTTCCTAGGTCGGCAAGGTATAAATTAAATAAGCATGGGTCCAGGACGCAGCCCTGTTTTAGTCCGTCCTCAGTTGGGATTTTGGACGTGAGGCTTGAACCCTGACCTTGTTTGACCCTTGCCCAAGTGTCAGTGTAAAGGAGCATGACTGCGTTGAGAAGATTTTTTGACAGCCCCCACTCCTTGAGTTTTCCCCAAAGTCTCTCCCTACTGACTCAATCAAAAGCCGCTCTAATATCGATAAAGCAGCCGTATAACCGATTGTTCTTCATTTTGGCATTTTCCATCAGGAGGGCTAGGGCTGTAAGGTTTGTTATGGTCCCTGTCCCTTTTCTAAAGCCTGTTTGATAGCTGGGGATTAAGTTGTTATTGTCCACCCATTCCTGAATCTCCTCCAAAATGCAAGAGGCGTATAATTTGGCTTCCAAATCTATTAGAGATATCAGCCGATAGTTCCGCGGTGATCTCCTATCTCCCTATTTAAAAATCGGGTGAATGATGTTTCCTTTCCACGATGGGGGCTGCTGCTTACAGGCAAAGACTTGGTAAAACAGGGCGGAGAGATGAAGTGCTCAAAAATCAGCATTATATCTGTAAACTGCGTTGGGGAGGCCATTAGGTCCTGGTGCTCCTTCGGTTTTGAGATTGTTAATGAACCTTTTGACTCTATCGCTGGAGAATAATTCCGTCTGCATCATCAGATTATTGATCCTTCCTACGTTGGTGGGGCTTGTTAACTTATCTGACGGTCCTTTCATGTAACTTGGTTTTGTGGTTGTGATAGAATGATGGTTGTTTTCGGGAGGAGAAGAGTCCCTTTTTAAGTAGAGATTTTTTACATGGGCTTCAAGATGACTCATTCCTAGACTGACATTTTGAGGTATGATGCAGCAATGAAAGGTTTCAGTTTTCTGAACTAACTTAAATGGAACCGGGCATTTTTTGCCAATGGGTTAATGTGGTGTTCAGATAGCACAATTCCAAGAGCCTTGGTTGAATCTACTAGACCTGGAGTACAGTTTAGCGCATTGATCAAGTTGGTCCATTCCATTATACTCGTAGAGCTTTTCTGGGAGGAAATCAGAAGGAATTCTGTTTTATGTGAGTTAATCTTGAGGTGATTATTAGTTAGCCTATGAAAAGTCCTCTTTAAAGCCTGGTTGTTGATGATGATCTCTTCCAATGATGTAATCTTGATATATAGCTGTGAGTCATCTGCATACATGTGGAAGGAAACTTTTACCTGCTGTAAAGTTTCTGTTAGTGGTTCTACATGGTGCAGGGACAAAATATAGATGGAAAAATATCAACTTGTAAGAATATCAAGGCAAGAATATCAATGGTGTAAAATATTGAAGTAAGTTTTCTCGATGTCAAAAATATCGATTTTATTGTGATTTAGAAATATCGAATTTGAAAATATCGATTGCAAAAATGTTGATGTAAATAATATAGATTTTGTGGTTTCTATTTTTTAATGTTCTATTTTTTGTTGTTTTATAATGTTTAAATCATTTTTTCTATGTTTAAATCATTTTTGTATTTTGTTTATTATAATTTTTAGGAGTGGGATGTTGGGTTTATAGGGGATAAGGGTGGGTAGTAATTTAAAAATGTTGTTTTCAGAATTACTATTTTTTCACAATTTGCATATATTTTAGGAGCAGGATGTTGGGTTTATAGGGGATAAGGGTGGGTAATAATTTAAAAATTTTGTTGAAAAATGACTTTCATTTTTAAATTTGTACATATGTTAGGAGCAAGATGTTGGGTTTATAGGGGATAAGGATGGGGAGTAATTAAAAAATGTTGTGGTAAAAAACCAATTCAGTTTGTATTTAACTTTAGGAGGGGGATATTGGGTTTTTGGGGTTTATATGAGAAATGGGTGGGGAATAATTAAAAAATATTGTGGGGGAAAAATAGTTTTAATTTGTATAAAATTTTAGGAGTTGAATATTGGGCTTATATGGGATATGGGTGGTGAGTAATTTAAGAATGTTTGGATAAAAAATAAATTATATATAATAAAATAGGAAATATATAATTATAACATTTTTGTAAAAGTCAAAATTATGGGGGGTCTAGAGGGCCGGCGAGCAAGATAGCTGCCACCCTAGGGAGGGTCTGTTAGCCTGGGAGCAACATCCAACAGCATTAACTGCTGAACGGAAGTAACACACTGTAAACTCGAAAAAGCTGCGAAGTGAGACCGCTGGCATTCCCCGATGCTCTTGAAGCGGACTTCGGCGGTAACTTGGATGGGGAAAACAGCGCCCGGGCTGCAAGAACGCGGCCTGAGTAAGATGGCGGCGTGGACTGCTCTTTATCGCTCTGACAACCCTGAGGCTGCGGAGGAGCAACTGCGACCTCGCTGATCCCTTTCTGTGGGATAACGAAGATTTCAGGAGGTGAGGTGAGAGGCGGCCGCGCACCGAAGTCGCGCTCATCTCTGCAGGGTGGTTCCTGCATCTTTGATCCAGCAGAGTGCTGAGCGGGGCCCGACTGCGGCCCTATCTGGCAGCTACCATCTCACTCCTGAGGCTAGCTGGAGGCGGAGCATCTGTGCTGGCTTGGTGCCGTGAGCAGCAACAGAAACTTACCCTTACTCATTGGCATGAGCCCACTGCATTCAGCTAGGAGATGCCACAAGTGAAGAACAGTGCTGAGGTGAGGAGATGGGCACTAAGGGGGACGGAAGGTGAAGCTCTGCTCCCACCACAGGCCTGCATTGAACTGCTACCTGTGCAGCCATTTTAGATCAACCTCATTGTGCTCCACGCACGCAATAGAGCTCAGTGTCGCTGCGCGCTGCTCCGATGCCCTTGGAGCCCACTGAAGCTACGCACATGTGGTGAATGCAGAAGGGACAAATAAATATTTAAGCGCATGCGATCACTGAGGAGCCGGTTGAACTGACGTCTGTGACTCAAGGACTGGAAGCGATTGACTCTGGCCTGGGGACTGCATGTCAAAGGGCGGCTGAAGAGCAGGTGCGCTGAGCCTATGAGTCACCAATAGCGCATAGCTGAAGTAAGTGTGACTGAAATGGCCTGAAAACCCTGGGAAGGCTGTCTGGGAGAACATCGCTGTGCGGCGAGCGACCCAAGTGGGGAGTGGAGACTGCTCTGAAGAATAGGCCTGCCTAATTGAGAGTTCACGGCGATCCTGTGCCTAATTTGGTGATTGGAGCGGCTGCCGCGCTGGGGCCAATGTTGTGGGTCCACATCCTTGAACCCAAGTTCTGACACTGCAACGCTACTGAATTGGGCATTCAAAAAACATCATGGGCCGCACGGAGGACAGGCAGTTCGAGCCACCCTTTTCCGCTGGCAAGAACGAGGAGGAGGAGCAGGAGGGCACAACATCCCCTAAAGAATCAGAAGCACACGCATCCAACTCCTCACAAGACACTGGCATTAAGGAATTTCTGCTAACCATGCACCAAAGCCTTACGTCTATCAAAGCTAAAATGGATGCTATGAACAAGCGGATGGACTTTATCACTCAAAAGCTTGACAAGAATGATGGCCGGCTTCTGGAAGAGGAACAACATATCTCAACTGTAGAAGACTCCTCTGCGACCAGCAACAAAAAGATCCTAGGCATGGAGAAATTGTTAAAGGTCATAGCTGCCAAAAATGAAGACCTAGAGGTGAGGTTGTGAAGGAATTATCTGTTAATAGTGGGGATTCTGGTGTCCACCTCCAAAGGACGCATGGAGGACTACGTGGAGAAAATGCTGCTTGGCCTCTTCAGCGCTAGCGCCTTCTCTAGGGTCCTGATAGTGGAGAGGGCTCACCAATCTTTAATCCTAAGACCACCTCCAGGGGCATTGAATTACAAAGACTGGGACACGGCGCTGAGACTCGCAGAGTAAAATCAGACCTGAGCTTTGACGGCAATAAAATCTCAATTTATCCGGACTGCACCCTTCCGGTGCCGGAGGCAAGGAAAAAGTTTCTCCCCATCAAGAAGAAGCTACAACAGGCCGGGTTTCAGTACTCCATGATAAATCCAGCCAGGTTACAAATCCAACATTAAGGCAAGATTTACATATTTGCTAATCCACAGCAGGCCCAAGACTTCCTGAAAAATGCCTTGCAACCCACCCACATTCCCCTGGATGGGGGGGCGTGGATCGGGGCGCTCATACCCAGACCCTACTAAGGAGTGATGCTTGCGAAACCCAACACACTAAGTGATCCAGGGGCTGGTAAGGCAGTGACTACCATGGAAATGCTGGATGAGGTGCATTGATGAGGTGCATTGATGACCATCCCCACTGAGTCTTTGGCATCCTATATTGATGTTCCATACACGGTCACCAAACTAACCGATAATACTGCACTCCAATAACTATCTCTGAGGCTCCCTCACTACTGCGAGGTGCTCTGACGGCCCCTCTGGTGCACATCCCCAGCGGGAATTCCCCCCAAGGTGCTATGATACTTGTTGATCTATTGTTTTTTCTAAACACTGGATGAGGGCATTCCTCAGGCCGGTTCACTATGGGAAGGGTGGGAGTTCATTCACCTGTGGGACTGAGTTACAGGTGTGGGAGGATGGAGGGAACAGTTGGTTATTGTTTCATGGTAAGGTATTGCACTGTATAGTTTTGAATGTACAATGTGGCAAATGCGCAATTCATATGTATAGCTAGAAATATTCTGCAAATGTTATGTACATACACATATCATATACAGTACATGCTGGGTGATGGGTACTAAAGATCAGGACACAAGTCCAACAATTCAATGTCTGACATGGAAATTTCAGGGACTAGGTGACCCACGCAAGGGAAGACTAGTCTTAGGATACCTAGATCGACACAAGGTCAGATAGGGCCATGATACAAGAAACACACTTCAACCCGCTTACGACCACTACATTTGGAAGGAGATGGGCGGTGCAAAGTTGTTTCTCATCCTTCTCCACATACGCTCGAGGCACAGGCATAATGATAAAGTCAGGAGTGGATTAATGTCCAATAGGGCAACTTCAAGACATGGAGGGTAGATATAGTATAAAGTGGGCAGGCTCGCAGGAAAACGTTTTACTTTAGTATGCTGCTATGCACCGAACACCGAAGATTCCGGGTTCTTCACCAACTTTTGGGCCTGAATTCTTGAAATAGGCTCTAAATTCATAATCTGGGGATGTGATTTCAAATTGATGCTTGACCCTACACTAGACCGACATCCTATTCATATACACTCACATCCCCAGGCGTCCAAGATGCTCTTGGATATAATGATGGAGAATCACTTATTCAACGCATGGAGATTCCTGAATCCAGGAAGTAGAGAGGGCACTTTTATATCTAGTGTACATGCTAGTTGGTCAAGGTTTTGGGCTTCTTTCGCCTAGTCTCAACACATTGCTTAAAGGGGTGTCACACAGCTACAACCTTGTCTGACCACTCCCCGGTACTAATGAAGCTAGCCCGACCAGGCAAACTGTCCCCACATCTATTGTGGAGACTGTTACCCTTGACGCTCTTAGACACAGTATTCTACGAAGAAATACGGCAGGAGATCAAGGAGTTCCTCCCTCGCAACATAGACAGTGTAGCGGAGATGGCAACAGTGTGGGAAAGATTCAAAGTCACGCTGAGAGGGTTATGCATTTCCAAAAGCGGGAGAATTCTAAATCCATCAGGAGCACTCTTCATAAGCTAGAAAAGGAGATCAAAAAGTCAGACTAGGCTGTTGCAAACACACCGGATTTGCACCTAACTGTGAAACTGAAGGAGCTTTTCTTACAGTACAACGAAGAGGCAGAATGCGAGTCCAGATTTCTCTCGAAGTACTATCTGGCACGGGCGTACGGGGAAGGTGAGCAGCCAGGAAGGGCACTAGCGGAAGTGACTAGGATCCCTTGATTCGCCACCCAAATGATGGAAATAGTGGACGAAGAGGGTATAAGGCATAACGACACCAAAGCGATTCTGGAAATATTTTCTGAACTCTACTCGTCTCTTTATCGCTCTCATGCAAATGATACAATTGACATACCCTCTTATTTTGAGGACACAGTGTTGGGTTGGATAAACAAGTCTCGCAGAGAATTCTTAACAGCAGAAATAGAGAAAGAGGAAATCCGTGCAACCATAATGGGGTTGTGGTCGGGCAAGGCTCCAGGGCCTGACATATTGCCTGTGGATTTTTATAAAATCTACATCGACCAGCTGGCTCCGGTACTGAAACAGGTATTTGAGGAAGCTTCAGAGAGGGGTATCATTCCCTCATTGATGCACCAGGTCAAGATAATTTCACACCTCAAGCCTGGCAAAGATGCTAACAATTGTGACGCCAAGAGGCCACTGTCGTTTATCAACTGCAACACCAAAACCCTTGCCAAGGTCACAGCCAATAGGCTATCATTACTGATGGAGGGACTGGTCCTCCCTGATCAGGCTGGTTTTGAAATGAGAAGAGCCACCTCACACAACCTGAGAACCACATTTACACTGCTACATGATATCGATCCTGAGGACTCAGCTGCGGGAAACTTCCTTGATGCTACAAAAACGTTTGATTCCCTTGAATGTTCTCAATTCTTGGCAAGAAGGACCTCCCTAACCCATTTCTGGGGTGGATAAAGCTGCGTTACACCAAACCTGAGGCAATAATAAAGATCAATGGACGACACTCGGACCTGATCGCCATTACAAGAGGCACGCAACAGGGATGCTTGTTATCCCCCCTGCTGTTTGCCCTATCTATTAAACCCTTTGCCGCCAAAATCAGACAACATCATAGGGAATACGCTATTCCTATATCCTTCCTGTCAGATCTTGATATCACTCTATGCGATGATATTACCCTCTACCTACGAGACCCTAGTACTAGCCTGAATCCGATACTTCAGGAATTTATACGCTTATGAGATTTATCAGGAAATAAACTGACATGGGCTAAATATCAGATTTTCCCCCTCACTCCTAATACAGTACTATTTACTCCTGATTTCCAGCTAAGTTGGTGTTATCAGGAAGTAAAGTATCTAGGGGTGGTTATTACCAGAGATAAAGATGCAACATTGCATGTGAACTATGACACAAAAATTGAAACTATTCGCTCCTGGATAGACAGATGGATAACACTGCCACTCTCACTCACCGGGAGGGTGGCATTGATGAAAATGAATACCCTATCTAAGTTGCTTTGTTTATTTGTCAACATATCGTATTACCCAGGCCAAATCTTTTTTAACACAATCCGATCTCTGTTCATTAAATTAGCGTGGGGCGGTAAGCAGCCCAGGTTGGGATGGAAGGTCCTGACACAACCATTCTCCAGGGGAGATATTGAGGCGCCCAACATGGAACTTTATTATTTCAGTGCACAAGCACACTCTGCCACTTACTGGTTCCACCTCCCACCCTATATGCCACATTTAGCTATTGAACAGGGGTACATATGGCCCACGCATCTTAAGGCCATCCTAGGCTGACTGATTTTATATATTGTAAGGACCAACTCACCACATATTCCAACATCCTCTCACCCCAGAGACATTTGGGAACCACTGATAACTTACCTGAGAGAAGAGACTGAGGGCCACGATGCATAAATACAGATCTGCATATACATCAATTAAGCCACAAATTTGTAGCTAATTGGAAGTGGACCTGACTCCCTACCCTCCACATCCCCTCATGCTCACCTGAGATATACCCGGCAGCAGAGGATAAGCAGAGATACCATAACTTAGTGCTTGATCTTCCGTAATCTGTTAATAAACTTTTACCGTGTACCGTATGACCTGTCATTTGCATCAATCTAAGACTATGTAATTTGCAATATCTTGTTTTGATTACCGTATTTTATGATTTGTTATGTTGTTCATAAAACTCAATAAACAAATGAAAAAAAATCTAAATGATTTGTGTTGTGAAATATTTTATGTACATATAGTGAATATTTTTTATTTTTTTTTAAACATTTATATTTTTAAATTAATAATAACATATTTTCATAAATTTGTATTTGTAAATAATTGTTTTATAAAATGTAGTTAATCATTTATTTATATATTTAAAATTTTGATGGAGAATTTGTAATTAATAAAACCAATTAAATCAAACATTTTATTTTTTTAAACCAATAAAAATGTAAATATGTAATTACATTTTTTTGTTAAGAATATATTTTTGGTAGTTTGAAAGATCAAAATGGGGGGGGGGGGTTATTCAGTCCTTTCCGTGATTTTATTTGGAGTTGGATTAGTAAATTACTTTAATTTATTATCCAGCACTATCCCTGAGTTTACTTGGATTTGGAGATGGAATAGTAAAGTATTATGGTTTAATATTCAGCACTTTCCCTGAGTTCACATGGATTTGGAGTTGGAATAGTAAATGATTATGTTTTATTATTCACCATTTTTTGGAGTTTAGTTATTTTTGTTGTTGGGATCATAATTTTTTGGGGGGTATAATTCGGATTTTTGTCAGAGTTTAGTTGATTTGGAAGTTAGTAATAGGAATTATTTATTATTTATTATGCGCAATTGTTTGTACAGATTATCTGTATGTTGTAATAAGTAAATAAATGTATGTTAGTTTCATTTACATTGTTTATGAAAACACATTTATATTTTCATTTACAATTACATTCTTTTCATTTTCTTTGCTTGGAAAATGTATTATAATATCTAAAACATAAATCATACATTTTGATGGTATTTATATTTCATTATAAAGTATAACATATTTGCAACATTCATTTTACGTGTATAAATGTTAAACAAATAATATATTTTTATATATAATTTTTTTACAGTTTTGAAAAACAGTACTTGTAAAAACATTTTACAATACATTTTATATAATTGTATTATTTTTGAGAAATTGTATAATATGTATTTGACAAGGTTATATTTTAATATTTAGTGTATTGAATACTATTTTAAATAAATAATATTTATTGTGTGTTAAATAATGTACAATATTTTTAACAGCAATATTTTGTATAACATATATATTTGTTACCACATTTTTATATTTTTTTTACATTTACAGTGTATGAAATAAACATTTATTTTAATGTACACTAAAAAGTATATTTTATCTTTTTATTGATAATATAACAGTTAATGTATAATTTACATTTTTTTACATTTATTTTAAACATTGAGAAAAAGCATTGCAATGCATAAAAATATACATATTATTTGAAAAACAAATTCCCATCATTTTCCATTGTTGTCTATGAGTTAGTATTTTTTTCATTTTAATTATGCAGCCATTTTTTTCCTTTTTTCTCACTTTTATTTCTATCGGTTTTGTTTTTATGTCATTTTGGAAGACAGATCCTCGCGGTTGAGCGCTGTGTTTCGTCTGTTGAGGTAAGTTTAATTTGATATACTTTTAAGTTTGTTTTTGGGTAGGGGTAAGGTAGTACTAGTTTAAATAGATTTGTTAGTGCGTTATTTGATAGTTTTTGGTGTAGTTAGGTGTTCTTTTAAAAGTTTAATGTTTTATGTGTTTGACGTAGTATTGGATACAATAGAATGTTATGTAGTGTTAGTTATGTGTTTATTAAATGTATCATTGTATTTTAATGTTAATGTTAGAGCTTGTGGGTTTACATTTGTGTTGTGGGTGGGTGTTGTTTTCTTTTTTATGTACAGTTTTTGTCTTTGGTGAACGGATGGAGTTGCTGATGTGTTTTTTTTTTCAGTATAGGGAAATGTTATTTCTTGTTTGATAACAAGTTACTTTACATTTTCTTTTTTTCCCGGCTTGTTGAAGTTTTTTATCTAAACTATTTTAAGTTTTTCGAGTTTTTTGTTACTAAGAGGTTTGCAGCATTGGATTTTATTTGTACAGTTGTACTTTTGCATTTTTTGGGGGGCTTTGTTATCCAATGGATTCTTATTTAATTGGTTTGCTGTGAATTTTATCATTTTCGAGGATATTCTACTGCTTCAAAACTGTATTTTTTTACTATGGGTGGGAAATGTATCTCTTGTTTCATTGTTTCTTTTTTTAAATATTTATAACATGTCATATATTTGTGTGCTATATTTTAAATGTTATGACATACTTATATTTATTCATTTAAAAAAAAACAGTTGTTTATATATATTATAGTTGTAAGATTTAAACAATGCTTACTATTTTGTTTAGTTTAAAGAATTGATTTAGCAAATATGTCTAGGTTTTCTAGACCTTAAGTATTTGGATACAACTTAGTTTTATGTTCCCGGTATTCGTACATAGTTTTAGTTTGTTTAATTAGTTTAGGGCCTATTTTACTTAGTGATTGCTCTAGTCAGAGTCCTTGGTAGATCTGATAATTTTTAATTGCTTGAATGAGTTTGTGAAGTGTTGATTGTCCCCTTCCTATTGTGGTTTGGAAGGCATTATGCCATCCTTCCTCTGCATTGTTTGTTTTGGCTTTTTGAGCCGCTGTACTGGCATACACGTTCCACCAGGGGATCTGAAACTTAGGATATCTACAGTGCCTGACCTATGTAACCTTCCCACCCAAGTGCCTTTGAAGTAGTCTAGGAAGGGTCTTAGTTTCATTAGCTTGATAGAAAGGACTTTCTATAGGTAAGTTGTAGTGGTTGCTACTTCAGTATTTGGGACATAGGCCAGGGCTATACATTTTTTTAACTTGCTTGGCAAAGTTGCTGTTTGGTGAATAATCTATGCTCAAAATAGGTTTCTGTAGGTGCCTCTATATGCTCTGATTAAAATGGTAATAGCAGCCTTGTATTGAAGTGTGTTGGTATAGTTTGAGGATGGATTGAAACATTACCCGCTCTTATGATTCTTTGAGGACAGTAATTTTCTGTGAATTGTTTGACTAGAGTTAGTAGTTCTACATAAGTGGTGTTCTGTTTATTAGGTAGTAATGCGTACATAAAGGGGATAGTTGTCTCTTCAGATTCTCTGTGGATGGTATACAGCTGATAGAATGGTTTGGGGCAAACTTTAAATGTGCCATCCATCATCCACAGTTCACAGATTTTAAGTTTCTGTAAATTTGTATTAGTTGCAAACATAATAATCCTTTCTTCATGACGTTCATTGTCATATGTTTCCTCTTTGTGGGTGATGGCCTACTCAGGTAGTATTTGGATTTCACCAAACGATTGGGGGATAGGTGGAGTTTGAGCTGTAGCTCCTTTAGTTTTTGCTATTAGTCTTTTCAAAGTGGGGATAGAAGGTAATTGTCCTGTGACATGTTCTGGCACTCTACTCAAAACATTCTTTAGTATTTGGGTGCTTGTATGTAAGGAACTTGTGCTTGCTTCCCTCATTGTCTCTAGGGCATCTCTTACTTCACCTTCAGTTACATTGGGGGATGGTTGTATTCTCTAACATACACTACAATGGTATCTACTGTAGTGCCTCTCCCATAACAGACATTGGAATAATATTTGCTGCATTTCCAATGGGTATAATTTTCTATAACTTTTTTTGGATATAAGTGTAACCCATGTAGCAAAGCAGTAGTTTCCCCTTTTGCAATGTAATGAACTTTGCTCCTTCTGCCATTTTTGGGGTATATCTGTGTTGCTTTACTTTTCTTGATGATATGTTTTGATGGTCGTTGTTCACTGTTATATTTTCTGTTGGTATGAAAGCAAAATGTTTCTGTTATTAAAAAGTTACATATATTTTTAATTTAATTGTATTGTTTTGTATTTAGTAGTAAAACAAGTAATACTTGTTAATTGTAGTTGACAAACTTAATTTCGTGGATGTTTTTTTGTTGGTGCAGTTTGCAGAAGGTGTGAAGAGAAAAGTATTTATTAGTTAAACTTTTTATTTTATTTAACTTCTTGTTTATTATTATTTCTTTTTTTAAACATATTTTTATTGAGTTTTGCCATCCATATTATACATAGTACACTACGTGTGTCATCATATAGCCCACAATAATAAGCATATCGCCATCAACACAATAATCTTCAGCCAACTAAGTGGAGGCCAAATAAATGCAAATATACGTAGTTCACAGCTGTTGTTGTATTGCCCATAATATAGGAAAGGAAATAAGTGAGAAAGGTAATATACATTACAGATCTATTGCATGGCACTCAAGCCTAAAATTTAAAAAATAAAGAAAACCCAAGATTATCTATTTATCTTCTGACGGCATTTCTAAACCAAGATAATAAACGATTTATTACCAACTAACCACCTCCCCCCGGTCCATTGGTTCATCAATTTATACAATGTAGTTTTGAAAAATTATAGTCCCTAAGTCAAAACAGACTGTACCAAACAGGTCTTATCATATATGTATTTATAGGGATGACTCTAAACTTATTTATAAACCTTGAGAGGCCCCTGTACAGTCAACAAATTATGACATTATAATGTTATACAGATATAGTCGGGTGAGTCAGTGGAAGTGGAGGAGAAGTGGGTCGGATAGGCCCATCCTGTGACATCGGGGGAGTCAACGACTCTATGGCTTTAAAGGATTCTAACATTAGGTGCCATTCTAATGAAATGGGGATTTTACGCAGGCCCCGGAATTCTTCTTGTCTAATAATTGCACTCTCTGCAGTGCCCCATCTGATCATCTCTGTCTGCCAGGTAAGTGGTTTCGGAGGTGAAGTGGATTTCCGCCTCATTGTGATGGCACGTTTGACTATAATTACAGCCATGTCTCCGAATCTATATTGGACCTTCTGTTTCTTAGGGCATTTATGCAGGCCCAATAAGCAACTATCCGGTTTGGACCACCCAGTCATGCCGGTGACCTTCTGCACAGTGTAACTGATTGTTTACCAGAATACTCGTAGGCGTGGGCATCTCCATAGCATATGTGTGGGGGGTTCGATCTAATCGGGGGCCAGTGGAGCTTAATGTAATGAGTGACAGTGGCATGAAGGAGAAATAGTGCTGGAGGAACCTCCTCGGCATGAAGAAAGTTTTCATGAACAATCATGTATTGTATATATTTGAATTTGGCATTGCTGGAAACTTTCTTGGGAAATTCTAAAAACAGAGCCCATTCTCTATCAGTAAATTTCCTGTCTGCAGTGACCACCTAGCTTGGAGTGGGGGTAATGGTGTATCTGATTGTGCTCGAATCTCTCTATATAATCAATGAGTAAGATGATGACCCTCTCTCATTAGGTGTATGGCCTGGACTAACTTGTGTGTTGGGGGTTCAATCCCATCAGGGGCCCAGTGGAGCTTAATGTAATGAGTGACGGTGGCATGAAGGAGAAATAGTGCTGAAGGAACCCTCTGGGCACAAACAAAGTTTTCATGATCTGCCAGTGTGCCCCTTTATGAACAAAGCCCCAATCAACACCTCCTCCTGCGTCCATAACAATATCATTTTTTTGGGAGATTAAGCCATTCACAGTAGGAATTCCGCGTACGGGGATGTTAGGAGAGTATGGGGTTACCCTTCTATTATACTGTAGTGTCTTCTTCCAAAACAATAATGCTGTTTTAAGCAAGGGGGGAGCAGTCAGTGGGATCCTAATCATTGTTAGGAGAAGATGATGTAGAATACCCCGATTGAGGAGCTGATATGTGTAACTGATTTCCTGGGTATGCCGGCCTGCGAGCCAATAAGATAGCCATTGCAGTTGACTGGCCACACAATAAGCCCGAAAGTCTGGAACACCCAGACCGCCCTCCCCAGGGTGCAACTGTAATTTTGCAAGGCCGCTCTTCTGCGTCACTTACCCCATATGAGTTCCATTACAAGGGTGTTAAGTATAGTAAGAATTTTGGTCGGGATCACAACAGGTATATTAGTAAAAAAATATAAGAGGCAGGGAAGCATCACCATTTTGGAGATGGCTATTCTGCCCATCACAGATAATGGTAAAGAAATCCAAAAAGAGACCTGCATGTGAAGCGATCTTATAGTCTTCAATAAGTTGCCGCAATGATATCTTGAGGAGTTCTGTAAACTTGAATGCCTAAATACCTAAATGTATTGGGCGGTTGGAAGGGTGAGGTCGCCAAAAATCACTGGTCTGGGGTTTCTTTATGTCTCATGTAAATGGCATAGGATTTAGTGGCATTGATTGCCAGTCCCGATATCAGCATGAACTGTTTAAAAATTGAGGCTATGTTCCAAATTTGCAGGTAAGTCTTTGAGGAAAAGGATAAGATCATCCGCGTAAGCGGCCATTATATGCGTTGTGTTATGAAATGACATCCCCATATCTACAGTTGTCCTGCAAAGTTTTAAGTAGTAGGGACTCTAATGCCAAAACAAACAATAGTTAAACGCCTGTTGCACATCAAGGGAAATACAACCAGTTTTACCGGAAAGAGTTACTGCCGTCTCCATGATGTAATGGAGGTGTCTGATATTAAGTGACGTATTGCAGCCCGGTATTAAGCCACATTGGTCTATATGAATTAACTTCGGGAGATAGGGCAGGAGGCATTTGGCTAATATTTTGCTGAGTATTTTATACTCTGTAGATAGCATTGACATCTCAAGGGTCTCGATTTGGTTTAGGGAGGGAAGTAACGAGTGCCTGCATGGTCGTTAAGGGGACAGTACGCCTCTCCAGAGCTGTCTTGTAGAGGCTCTCTAGGCACGGGGATAGTTTCTCCGCGAATGTCGAATAGAATTCTGCTGGTAAGCCATCTAGTCCTGGAGTTTTATTGCTAGGCAAATCTCTAATGGCTTCTTTAATGTCAGTGGTGGTTATAGCAGCCTCCTGGTCAGACTAGGCATCCATTGTCAGTTTAGGAAAAGTAAGGTCACAGAAGAAGGTTGATATGTGGTCATTTGATGCTATAGTTGGGGCTTTGTACAGGTTTTGATAATATGTGCATAGGCTTTCATGTTTTCAGTTTCTATTTTTGGTAAATTCTGGTGGGTTTTTTTCAGTTTTTTCAATACCTTAAAAAACAGTGGTTATCAGTGGCTACACATTTTCACGCCATTAACACCAACAGAAACAGTGTTTTTCCGGTGTTTATAGAGTTTTAATTTAATTTTAATTATTGCTCGTTTTCAGCACTGATAGTGCATCTGTGTAAATAGCTTGTGCACAGGGTATACGAGGTCCAAATAAATTTTTACTACACCAGAATGGACTACAAATTCAATAGCATTCTTAATTAACTCTGAAGATTGTAAAGATGCTTTCAGAATAACATCTAGCAAGTGACAAGGATCTCTTGCAGGGAAGCACCTTAGCTCAGGTATCGATTTTGAGAGACCATCATTCAACCTTTTCACATACATAGCTGAATTACCGCAAATACAAACAATATCGCTCCAATCTTTATTGAACTTGGTAGGAACTTTTTTCAGGTGACTTTCTGAGTTGCTCTTAGCTCTGGAGGTTTACCCTTCTGCAATTACTCATCAGGGTTAGCTACTATTAGATAGAGCTGTACCAGAACAGTGACAATGTTTAGTGACATCCCTAAACAACAAACCACAAGCAGAATAATGTTAGCCCAATCTTTCTTGATGCTACCTTGTATAACAAAGTTTCATTGTGTTGGCCCCATCAGGAAGAAATAAAAATGTCTCTTTCACTCATCTTTTCCTTTCTTTGAATGGCTCTTAGTTTGTGGTTGCAAGGGTGTTTATTCAGTGTTTATATGTTTAAACCGGTGATGGCTGTTTTCCTTTTGGCGGGGTTTTATCTGTTATTATAGGTTTAAACCTAAAACCAGATAGCCTATATGTACAGAATGCTAGGTTAATGTCAGCTTGAGTAGAGACAACAGAAACGTCCGGTGGAGATATATCTGTCATCCGAACAGGAGGAGGGGTGTTACGTATAAGGCGTGCAAGAAGGGTGCCTGATTTATCTGCCTCTTTATGACTATATGGAGTGTATGCACCATAGTCTATCAAGCGTAGTTGTTCGAGTAACTCAGCATGCTGGATTCTGGCTTCTTGGAGCTTTAATTGCTGAGTCAGGTTAGTGACAGCTGCATTTTCAAGCGTGTTAAGGGAGGCCTCCAATGAAGTGAGAGTTTTGTGTATTTCCTGTCGAGCTCCCACGATAGCCCCAATTGCAGTTCCGCATATGACAGACTTGAATGCGTCCCATTCTATCAAAACGTATTGATTATTATTTTGTTAGTTCCTTTATATACTTACTTAGTTTGATGTTTTTCTTTAATGTCGATTTTGTAGTTTTCTTCTAAGTTGTCTGTTGTCACCATTTTTGGTGCAGTTGTAGTGAAGTGTAAGCTGTGAAATAAAAGAGAACAGGTTATATTTTGTATTTATTAGATTATTTTCATAATTTATGAACACATATATGAAGCTAAAGAATTCAAATCTTTAATAGCGATTTTTAAGGAATTGCTATTTAAGAGTTGCAATATTTAATTTCTGTATGAATTGCTAAATAAATCGATATCTATACTCAATCTGTAATAGGGAGTAGAATATTTTGTTTTTAATTCCTATGGGTGTAGAGGGCCATAGGAATGAATTGGAAACTATTTGCAGTTCAATAGTACCTATTTTCTAATGCGTTTTGAGTTGATGTATTTTAAAATTACTTTTATCGGTTGTAAATGAGGCTATTTTGAGAATCGGCTTATTTGTGACCAGTATTAAGCTTGATGCATGTGCTCATTAGTTTTTACTTTCAAAACATTTTGTAATACAAATTATATACTTACTATTTTTCATTGATGAAGTGTTTTTTGTTGATGTTGATGTTTAGTAGAATTGTGTGGCAGCTGTAAAACGAAAAGTATTTGTTAGCTCTGTTTTGTACTTTTATTACACTTTAATAATCAAAATAATTTAGTTTATTAGTAGGTTAAGTTCTATATTTACTTTGTTATATATTTTAATGATGTTGAGTTAAATATTGGGGGCACAAGGATCTTTGTCCTGTTTTTTCTAGCCGTATTTGTAATGAAGTTTAATCTGTGATATTCAAAGAAAAACATGTAATGATTTTACTTAATTAAAATAAAAAATATTAAGTATTGCTCTTACCTGTGTTGTAGAAATTTCGATATATTTGTTTATGCAGTTCTTCATTCTTCTCTGTTCTCTCTCTCACAAAGTAATGCTCTTCCTCCTTGTTTGGCTGAAATACGGTTAAATTGTGTTAATTAATTCCTTGTTTTTATAGTGTTTATTTAATATGTTAAAGTTTTCTGTTGGTTTGTGTTTGATTAGTTTCAAGTTATTGGACAGGATAACTTTTTTCTAATTTTTTAGCAGTTATGCTTTAATTAGTTTAATATATATAATGTTTATTTAATGTTTGTATTTATGTGATTTATTGTTGCTATTTAAATATATTTGTAAATAAATGTCATTTAAGTTATTTATAGTTGATATATATTCATTTTAGTTCATTTTCGGTTCCTAAGATATTTATTTACTGTTGTATTGTTAATTAATTTATTTATATGTGTTATTATTATAATAGTATTTATTTTAAATAATGTAATACTTTTTATATATTTTGTTATAGTTTATTTCAAATAATTGGGATATGTAATTTAACAATATAAATGTAAATTGTATTTTTTACCTTTAAATGTTATGTTCGATATAGTTTATATGTATGTTATCAATATGTTTGTAGTCGATATTGTTAATATCGATATTTTTGGTGTGTTTAATTTTATTTTAATGGTATTGATATTTTTGTAAACTATATTTTTGTTGTAGATATTTTTGTCATCAATATTTTTATAGACAATATATTTATATCGATGCTTGTGTAATTTCTTGTTTAAGTATAGGGTGTTGATATTTTTGTCAACAATATTTCTGTAATACTTTTGTAGGTTGTGGTTTTAGGAGTCGATATTATATCAGTGATCCGTTCTACAAATAGATTGAATAGAGCAGGGGCTAGTGTTGATCCCTATGTTACTCCAATAAGATTTGGGGATAATGCTGATAGTGTTTGGTTCACCATGAATATTTGCGATCTGTTCTCTAAGAAGGATCTAAACCACTTTATGACTGTGCCCACTAATATTGTCATTTTACATCTTACATATCACTCCTGCTAAAGTCAAATGCCCACCCTCCCCCAGAAACCTCACATTTCAATATTCAACACATTACAAACTGATAAATGTCTAGCATCCCACATTATAAATGTCTTATCTCTGCCTCCTTGCTTTTATTCTTATGTTGGCACTTCAGTATTATTTTTCATATTTCTCTATGTTCGTTTTTTCCACTTCTTGGTGTTCAGCTATTACCATGTCCACCTGCTTCTCCGTTTGATATTGTATTCATCTCCTTATAAGTTTGATCTTAGGCAATGCCAGACCCAGGTCCATTACTTTGGACACTGCTTGTTTGCTCTTGGTATTTCGGACTAGCCTGATAAACACTGTTAACTGGTTAGCTGCCTTTGGGATAAGCTTTATTATGATGAACATAATTGTGCCCCTTAATTGGGATGTTATATTTACTCTATGTATGCATTTATAATCACTCACTTTCATTCTGCCATTTTGACAATTTGTAAATGTTTTATGGCACGCCTAATCACAGATTTCTTTTCCTATAGCTGGATTATCTGCTACCTCTAGATTTCCTGCTCTTCTGTCACCTCTAGATGCAGTCCCCACTTAAACCCTGGATGTATGCATCCCTTTGCCTCCCAATCTTAGAATAGTATGATTAAATTGGTGTTTCTCTGGTTCTTGGAGAAAGTTAGGCCAACTCTCCTGAATATCTGTAGCCATCTGTGATTATATGAGAAATGTTTACAGAGCATAAATATTGGGTTGTCCTCATCTGGGACCCCTCTCACAAATTTAGTTTAGGTGGAGCACATCGTAGTACATCATACACCTGTGGCCTTCCTGTCTCACTGCACATTCTCATACTTTCACTATAGTTTGTAAGTGTATTGGCATTTTTGTGAGCATTGTTCTTGATAGCAGTGAGAGGACCCTTAGTTTCACTGGGTATATTTGTGTTTGATTGTCTTGCTCAGGGTGGCTTCCCATCTATGTGAATCCATTGGACCATTGTAGTTGTGTTGCCCGGTAACAGGCTCTTAAGTCTTGGGTCAGCCTGACACCCTCCTCTCATGGTAGTTGCAGATGTTCATGGCTTTCATTGTTCTGCTTGTTCCCCAACACAGCATCCTTGGAAGTTCCTCTAATTGTGGAAGCATATCTTTGGTTTGAGCATTGGCATATGTTGTAGCACATATAGTTCTTTATGAGTGACACTATCATCATTCCTAGTGTGAATTGTCCCATAAGAGACATGGGACATTTTAACAACCTGGATGCACTTGCTTCAAGCGCTGCCAACATTGCATCTAGGTTGGATTTACATGCTATAGCTGGGTCCTCACTCATTTGTGTATACGAATATTGAACATGGTATTGTTTGCACCTGTAAGGGTATCCCGACAACTTCCCTTGGATCAACCGTAGTGTTAGAGCACATGTCTGACTTTGTTTGATTGAATCTGAAACCAGAGAGAGACCCCACATCTTGCAGTATTCCTTCCAACCTGCCCTAGCTGTTTAGGCCGGATCTTTCATAGCTAACTGTATGTCATCAGCATATAGAGTTATGATAAATCATTTATTTCTAACTAATATTTTGACATTTGCATTCCATAATCGCTCTATCTGTGCCAATGGTTCAATAACTAGAACAAATGTTAGAGGTATCAAGGGGTAGCACTGTTGAGCTCCTCTCCCAGTGTCTAGTAGGCTGGATATCAGTTTTCAAATTCTCACTCAGGCCATACTTCCATTATATAGGATTGAAACTGACTTCAGAAACCCTTCTCCTACACCATACCTCTCCAGTGTCTCATTCATAAATTACCAGTTTACTGTATTGAATAGTGTATACACGTCTAAACTAGTCATTGAGCACACCTCATCAGTCTTACATGCATGATCCATTAATAAGACTGTTTTTCTACATCTTAGGTAGTATTTCAGCCCTCACCTACATCTTGCCTAATCCGTGTGTACCAACATTTCTGCTGCCTTCGCTACATATTTTGTCAGTATTTTTCCCAAGATTTTGGTATCTACATTAATCATTGACAGCGAGCTATAGATTTGCCTACCAGTGAGTCCATTCCTGCATTGGGGAGGGCCACCTCCATTGCTTCCCTCGGTGTATCTGTGAGTTTACCTATCCTGCTTGCTTTACTGTACATTTCCAGGAGGCCAATTGTCCCATGTACTGCTTGTAAAATTCAGCGGGGGAAATGGATTTCCTATCAGGTTTCCCATCCTCTTATACCATATAGCCAACTTTATGCCTTCTACTTCTACTTCTAAGGCAGTGCTGAGTTCATCTCATAGTTCCTCCGCTAATGTTGGTAATGTTGCTTCATCTAACAGTTTCTCAACCATTCAATCATCCTTTTGCATTAGTTGGGAGTAAACATTGGATAGAACTCTTTAAACCTATTATTTACCACTTCCCTGATCTATGTGTGTCTGACCCAGCCGCTGCCCGTGGAGGGAGTTACGGTGGGGTAGGAAGGCGGGGTGGGGGTGTTAAAAACCGGAATATGGATAATTGGAGGTAAGTAAACAATTTAATTAATAAAACAAATTTGGTAGTGCGCCCCGCCTTCCTGCCCCATCATAACTCCCTCCACGGGCCGTGGCTGGTCTGCCCTACATCAGCCCTTGTAGCTGCTTCTGCTCTGTGCTCCGTTTAGCTGTTTACCAGCCAGGCCAACATTTGTCTATTCTTGTCACTCTGTTAGAGGTGATGTCTTATATTGTTGCTTCTCTGGTTTATTTGTAATGCAGGACTTAAACTGAGAACTTGGAATTAAATTTGAGCTCATTCCCTTCAGGAACAATGGTGGCCAAGGAGAGAGAAGGCAGACTACGTGAATCCCTCAGCTGCTTTTTGTGGTGCAGCAAAAAATCTAGAGAACATTGACGTAACTGGTTCTTTACGGTTCTGACCTGCAGATGAAAATAACATCAACTGCGAGCAAGGGAGAGAGTTCTGATTGCGGTTGGCTGGGGTGCGGTATATTTGCAGGCAGCCTGTCCGTGAAATGTAATCATGTACATGGCAAAGCATTGCACACCTTCTGTGAAGTGGTCCAATGTTTTCCCATTCTCATCAAATACGGTAACAATTGTATTCCGGTAGAGTTTTTTTTTACTTAGAAATGTAATGATCCTGAAGAAGTGATCCTCAAAGGCTGCAACAAGCACAACATTTAATAAATATTTTTAATTTATATCATGTGCAGTATCTCCCGAAATGAGACAAGGTCTGGAGGAAAACGCAGACTTGTAATGTTAAGGCAGATTTTCTTGTGAACTTAATAACTGTTAGTTACAGCTCTGCCAGAGGAACTTCATGCGGTTCAAATAGGAAAAGATGTACTGAAATTAGTTAACTTAAAAACTTACATCTTTGGAATAAGCGTGTGATAGCCGATATTCATTTTGATTCAAAGATTTTATTTTTCACACTGCCCATGGCCTACACAGACAGCAATGAGAACCCCTCGATTAAAATTGTGGAAGGAACTGTAACTGGCCATTGGGCTACTGAATAATATTTGGAATAGCTGTAAATTGGGCTACCCAATGATATTTGGCTGTTGCAGTACACAGGCTGTAGCCGTCCTTCATTAATTCTGAAAGCGCTAGTTCCATTATAGGGGTGGATGGAGTTCATGGAGTTTGATTTCGCAGAGTCACACGGAATTACGGTTCTACAGAATTTCATACCGAGTGGTATGCAATGGTGTCTGAACTTTAGAAACCAGTGCGTCATTTTAAATTTCTCCAGAAAAGTGATGAAAAGCTAATTTATTAGTATTCTGCATTACAAGAATAACTCGAAATTACCAAAATTCCTCTGATTCCACCAGCAGAATTGAAAATTCTGTCCAGGCCTAATAGCAAGCGTTTACTACTGTGGATTGTGTTAAATGTGCAAAATATATTTCTATTATCGTAAGATATTTAAAAGTTCAAGATCTAACTGTATCAGAAGTCACTCTCTGGGGAAGGCGCTCATGTAAGCATACTATCCAGGAATTGTTAACAATAGTATTAAATCTACTGGAACTTTATGATGAAAAGAAAGGTACCACTGCACACATAAACATTACTTCTTTACATGTGTGATCAAATAATTTATAATAATGGCAATTTAAAAAGCACGTACAATAACTGAAAAACCATGTGGTGCAAATAATCAATTTTGTTGCTAAACGTCAGTGATACTAATTTATACATGCAAATACCAAAGTGGGGGAGTGATTCGGTTCAGGAATACGGAGGCTGGAATCGATTATTACCAACGGGACAAAAAGTACCTCTGAAACCATAAATGAAACGTTACTTATGCCACAGTAGTCCTTTTTATTAACTCTGGGCTTCATTCATTTGAACTCTTTTTTGTTATTTTGAGCAAAGGTTCTTTTCACATAGTAAATTAAGACATACACCGCTAGGTTTTTAAACAAAATTTCAAAAATGTTGTGTCAATAAAACAGTGTTAACATAACATACATACATTTGCAGGGTCATTGCGATTGCGTTTTTTCCGCATCCTCGGGGCCGGCAGAAGCCACCGCCGGCCCCGAGGATGCGGAAAAACCGCAGCGGACTGACCAAAGACCCACCGCCACATTAGGATGGCTGGTGGGTCCTGGTTTCCGTCCGCAGCTTTTCCGCCGCGGTCGGATTACAACCGCGGCAGAAAAGCTCTAATATGGTGACGGTGTCTTCCAGACACCGTCCACCATATTAGGATGGCCAGTGAGTTATGCTTTTCCGCGGCGGGTTTTCCGCCGTGGAAAAGCATACGGAACTTCACTGCGGGGGCCCTTTGGGGGGCCCCCGCAGTGAAGGGGGGTGGGGGGTGCACATGGGGGGTACCTATGGTACCCCCCTGCATTTGCATGCAGAAAGCGGCAGGCACCGCGCGGTGCCTGCCTCTTACTGCATGCAAATGCAATGCGTGCATTTTTAACATTGCCGCGGGTGCAGCTTGAAGCTGCACCCGCGGCAATGTTAAAAATAGAGGATGTGACCGCCAGGGTGGCGGTCACATCCTAATTGCACCGGAGGGAACTCCGCATGCCATGCGGAGGTTCCCTCCTGCTCTGGGGTCGCGGACAGACGCAAGTCCGTCGGCGATCCTAATCGACCCCTTAGTCACTAATCACAACTTTCCACACACATGAAGATGACATCGAACAAAACTGTACATATAATTAAAAAATATTAACAAAATAATGTTTCCATTCAAACTTATTGTCCTATTGGCTTTTGTTTTGTATCTGGGCCTTTTAGTTTTTTTCCTCAATTCAATCTATTTCAAGGGTTCTGTGCTTGTGTAGTTAAGCTCGCAAAAACTATTATTTGATATGTTATTTTTCTTGGTTGCTCTTGGCCTCGTGCAGATAATAACCAACAGGCACCAGGTGGCAAAGTCGAGAAGTCCCCATGGGAGCGCTGAGGGATTGATACCCGCGTCCAACAAGAAGGAAGATCAAGAACATCTATTTGAGGAAGATAGACACTGACAACCCTGGGTGAATATAAACAATTGCACTCTGACACACCGAGAAAATCTTACCCGGTAACACACTGCCCTGCCCTGATGAAGACCTTCTTGTAAACACAACTTTGTAGTCCTCTAAGGAAGGTCGAAACGCGTTGGCTTTTATCTGCACGAGGCAAAGAGCAACCAAGGAAAATAACATTTCAAATATTCGTTTTTGCGAGCTTAACTAAACAAGCACAGGAATAGAGTTTCAAAATAAGACACTGACCTTGTTAGGACCCTTGGAATAGACTGTATTGAGGACAAAAACTAAAAGGCCCGATACAAAACAAAAGCCAGCAGCACAAGTAGCTTGAATGGAAACATTATGTTGTAAAAAAATTGGAATTATATGTATAGTATTGTTTGATGTCATCTTCATGTGTGTAGAAAATGTGTGATTAGTGACTAAATGTATGTAATACTGTGTTTTTGACACAGAATTTTTTTAATTTAGTATAAAAACTTAGAGATGTATGTCTTAATTTACTGTGTGAAAAGAACCTTTGCTCAAAATAACAAAAAATAATTCACATGAATGAAGCGGACTACTGTGGCATAAGTAACGTTTCACTAATTTATACATGGCAGTTAAAGGGAAGAACTTCACATCCTGGTATTGAAACCATTATCTACAAACTGTACAGATGCACTCAGCAGGCGGCCTTATCCATTTTATGGTTCATCAATAATGACAGCGCAATGAATTCAATCTATTTGTTTTTTTAGTAAAGTCACAGAAAGTGCCTACAATCAAAGCTTGTTGAGAATTTGAACAGCCAGAGCCAGGTGGTAAGCTGATCAAGTGATAGGTGGCAGATTTCTTCAAAGGAAGGTGACCTATTCACTACAACAAAGGTGGCTTCAATATCTAGTGCGTTTCATCATATCAATCAATCAATCATAGCATTTGTAAAGCGCACTACATACCTGTGAGTGTCTCAAGGTGCTAGGGGGGAACGCTCCAACTGTACGAAGAGCCAGGTCTTGGGGAATCTCCTGAAGGTCAGGAGGTCTTCGGTCTGCTGTAGGCAGATGGGACGGTGTTCCACGTCTTGGCGGCGAGGTGGGAGAATGATCTGCCGCCGACGGTCACTCTTCGGATGCGGGGGACGGTGGCGAGGGTGCGGTCTGTGGAGCGGAGCTGGCGGGTGGGGGTGTAGCGGCTTAGTCGACTGTTGAGGTACACTGGTCTGGTGTCATGGAGTGCCTTGTGTGCGTGGGTGAGGATCTTGAAGGTTATCCTCTTGTTGATGGGGAGCCAGTGTAAATCCCTCAGGTGTGGTGTGATGTGGCTGTGGCGGGGATTGCCGAGGATCAGGCATGCGGAGGCGTTCTCGATGCATTGGAGTCATTACAGAAGTTTGGCCAGGGCTCCTGCGTAGAGTGCGTTGCCGTAGTCCAGTCTAATGCTGATGAGGGCCTGGGTGACCGTCCTTATAGTTTCGGTGGGGACCCACTTGAAGATCCTGCGAAGCATGCAAAGGGTATTGAAGCAGGAGGAGGAGAAGGCGTTGACCTGCTTTGTCATGGAGAGTGTGGAGTCGAGGATGACCCCTAGGTTGTGTGCGTGGTCGGTGGGTGTTGGGGGTGTTCCTAGTTCAGTCAGCCACCAGGAGTCATCCCAGGCCGAGGGGGTGGGTCTGAGGATGAGGACCTCCATCTTGTTCAAGTTCAGCTTCAGTCGGCTGTTCCTCATCCAGTCGGCCACGGCCTTCATGCCTTCGTGGAGGTTGGTTTTGGCGGTGTGGGGGTCCTTGGTGATGGAGAGCATCAGCTGGGTGTCGTTGTTTCATAAGTATTAAACAAAGCTATGTTATAGAAGTATTACTATTTCAGAAGAAAAACAATAGGGGGATTGTGGCAGCAGAGAAAAATGTAAGATATTTGCATGGAATTTTTCTTTAACACCAATTGCATAGGTAGGGAAGAGATTAAAATGTATATTTCTCAGGTAGGCAGTTGTCACCTGGTTGCTTTGACAATGTGTTCATGCAAAGATGCCAATTTCAGTTTGCTCACTGTGAATGGTTGATCCTTAACCATGCAATATGTTCCCTATGCATTCAAAAATATGTTTTACAAGTAAACCATGGGTCCTATAAAAAGGGTTTGAGGGAGAAGCCTTTCTCCCACACTCCCATTTTGAAGTGTGTGTTGCGCTTATACAAATGACACTGATGCCCCTGTACAGCACGAGGGATGGGTGGATCTTGTGGAATTTCACTCAGCGGAGTTACATAAAAGATTCCACAGAGTATCAACATGTGGAGTTACGCACATTGCGCAGAGATAAGCACTGATAGTGCATTCCGCGCTGAAAAATCAATGTGAACAGCACCACAAAGTTCACAAGAGCATGCAGCCATTCAAGTTGATTTTGCTGCCACTCGAGTAAAAAATGCACTAGGAAGCAGCCCTCTGACCGAGGAGGTGCCCAGAAACACTTGTGACCACCTGCGTTAGTCTCTGTGGAAGTTCGCCTAGTTACCAGAAATCACAGTAGGAGATGCCACATCTTACTCGCGCTCACCAGTGCGCGTATCTGTATCCTCACAGGAGGAAATATTCCAGCACGCAGCGATTGGCGAACTTTAGCCACTTCCAATTCCACTAGCAGAATGTAATTTTACGCCCGGGACTAACCAGCAGACCCACTTTGAACATGCTTGTAAGAATTGCAGAAATAGATGGAGCACATCCTGTGGTCATGCCTCATTTCTCAGGGACAGACGTGTAATATAGCCTTATACCACACTTATTAGTTAATGCACTCTCTATTGCTTATATTGTTTAGCGAAGTATTAAAACATCTAGAATCTAAAAAAAGAGGGCATAGTGGTTTGATAAGTTGAAGGAACCAGCCGTACACCCTGTTTAATGACAGCAATTCAACATGCATTCAAAAAGGCTTCTTTAAAATAGAACTATGTTTTTGTAATACTTGTCAGCTTCACTATGCACAGAGCACTGCGTAAATTACAAAACAAAAGGCTTAGCACACTCATGTACATATGTTTCCCTTTAAGCACAATAAAATGTTGCTGGGGCCAATGAGATTTATTCATTAAATTGCCCATTCTGTGCTGTGAAATAGGCATAACAGTCTTCCAAGAGCACATTGTAAATTTTAATACCTAAAAGTATTGAAGGAGAGGATGATATGAGGACACAGGCTTCTCTAGTCATTTCAAGTTGCAGGGACTGTAAAAATTTATATTTTGCAATAAAATCAAAGCGTCAGCATTCAGGGCTTATACTGGCTTTTGCTAGAAGTGCACTTGGTTTTAGTTAGATCACAGAACCATTTTAACATACTTCCAGTAAAATGTACTGTCGGGTACTTGCTTTAGGTAAATATCAAAGAAAGTCGGATTAAACGTGTTCCTCCACTAAATTTAGAGAATATTTATGGATATTTCATAACACATGATTCTCTTTATATATTATATAATGAGGATGTGCGAAATATATTATTTTAACTAAAAAGCTAATGTTCTACACCCCTATGCTGCAAATGAGCACACGAATCCTTATAACAAGTCTAGTTGTACTTAGCATGGGTTGGTGGATGGCACACAACGTGGCGCAAGAGCAACGCAATCTGTAAATGAAATCTACGAAGCTACGCAAGGCCACACCTTGCAAGGGCCTGAATAGCTTCATAAATCTCAAGGAATGAAACGCAGCGCAAATCGCTGCATTGCATTACTCTGCGCCAGGGAGGCTTTTCCAAGGATGTTGTGTGGGTGTTCCAATGCAGCATCCATTGATTTTGATACATTCCCAAATTTACCAGAAGTGGTAGACCTGGGAATGCGCCAAAAACCCAGGCCTCCCTAGATGAGGTGTAATGAGGAGTAATATCCAAATTTCTCCTTGTTTTGTCCTTTTTCTCAGTGTGCTGCATTCAGCACACATAGATAGAGGAAAAAGCCTCAGGGGACTGTTTTTGGCCAGGAAGAGATCCTCCTTACAACGCATGGTGCAAGGGTGCCTGCATTACTGCTACGCAGCCAAACAGACGCCACTGCAGAGGAAAAGGCAGGAATGCTCTGTATTTAGATAAATATGGTGCATTCCTGCCATTTTTATGTCTCGCAGCGCAGCAAGGCCCTAAGGGGCAGATTTACAAGACAATGCAACATGTTTACGACACTGTTGCATCACTTCTGTGACGCAGCAGCGTCGTAAACAATGCGCCTCCATGCGACAGATTTACAACGTGATGTATCTAGTTAGATGCGTTACGTTGTAAAGCCCTGCGCTACGTTATACCTGAGTAAGGTATAATGTATGCAGGGTGGGCGTTCCATCGCAAGGAAGCCCCTTAAAAGTGACACAGTAAAATCTACAAGATTTCAATGAGTCACTTTTACGTCCATGCTGCGTCAAAACCCTGCGCCTGCTTGAAGCAGGAGTACGGAGTGACGCAGCATGTTAGGCATTGGGCGCCCCTGAGCATTGATGGAGTTGTGTCGTGCTTGCGACCCGACTCGAGCAATGCGCTGCCCTTACGCCAGGAGATGCGACACGCATCTGGCTATCCTTGCGCCACGGTGAGTCGCATTGTAAATGCGATGAAACTGTGGTGGTGCAAGGGTATTCCTACGTGTTGTATCTTTACTGGCACATCCCTGCTGATATGCAGGGATGCGCCAGTCCTAGTAAATCTGCCCATGCGTATCCAACAGTAACCAAGTTATGTGTGAGTGAGATTGAAGGGATCTGCAGGGGATCAGCAGGTACCTGGGTTATGGCAGACAGCTCTCCTCAGGGAACGAGTTCTTGATGCTTTTCTTGAATTTGTCATAACTTTGGTTCGATGAGATTCTGAACAAATATTATTTGGTGAAAGTCCGGCCAAAACTATTACTGATTAAGATGAACCACCTTTGTCAAATTCACTTAAACAAATATAATGATGTTTGCCTCTGAGTTTACACACAACCTGTTCTCGTATCTCAATTGTGTTCCTCCTTTGCTCCCCTGCTGTTTACCTCAGCCTCTTTACTTTTGACTGTTGGTTTTGCTTCATTAGCAGAGAGCCCGTTGCCTCCTCTACACCCCTAATGTCATCTGCCGGACCACCCTTTCCTGGTTATTATTTCTCCCTTGGCCCTTTCCACATTCTCTTTCACTAATCCTCCCCACCCTTTCTTCGCTCATGGTGTCTAGAATGTCTAACCATTTTCCTAAAATGGGAGTTTCAAGCACCCCCACTTCATTTTTCCTCACATTTAATTCCCACACCCCTTTTGTTCCTCCTTTCTTTTTTTTTCCAGTGCTTTATATTTATTTTTAAAATCTTCTCGGTGTGGCCAAGATGGCGGAGTGAGCGGACATGTGTCGCCTCAGCTCCTGCCAACGGCCCTGTTTTAGCACCGGTTCCGACGCCCTTGCTCCAGAAACCAGGGGGCTTTGGGCAGTCGGAACTGTCCATAGAGCAGGACGGACCCGGTGAGCGCGGCGGTGGAGCAGTACGAGGCGGTGCGGGACAGCTACGGAGCAGAAGGCGCGAGGCGCCCCTCCCAATCTGACCTGGGAGCGAGGCCGCCTCGGCGTGGGGAACGTAGCCGAGCAGCGCGCCTCCATCGGCGGCTGAATTGCGCGGTCTAGGGCGGGTGTCTCCCGCAGGCATTGGAGAGGTAACACGGGGGTCCGCAGCGGCAGCAGAGGCCCACAGGTAGCGGCGGAGCTGGGCAGTCGACCCGGCGGACAGCGGAGCAGCGGTCGGACACCACGGGGCCCAGAAGGCTGAGGAGGCATATCGCAGGACCGGCTCCGGGACCCGCCAGCGGAAGAGTGGTGAGTCCCGAGTGGAGCGGAGTGTGGGGGCCTGGGGTGGAGGAACCCCTCAGCGGGCTTATCGGCCCGGAGGCGGAGTAGTCCCCTCAGGACGTTCCACTCAAGCCTAAGACCTGGCTGACTGTGTCCCCCTTGGCGGGAGCCAAAGTTGAGGGGCCCGGACTGACAACAGAGGGCAGGGCCTCGGGATCGAGCCCCGCAGGCACCACTTTACTTCCCTGGCGGCGGGGGGCCCCTGCACAAGCACCGCGACAGGGGGTGCCCCTGGCTTGAGGGGCGGCGACTCAAGGAGAGACCTTCAGGGGTGCTGGAGGGGGCGGCTGAGTTTTCGGAGGGAAGGAGGCCTGCCCGGGTGGAGACAGGGGCCCGGCCCGCATTGGAGCGACTCGAACGCAGGCCTGTGACAGACCACGTGTGAGTCCACCCGCGCAGAGGGAGCCCTTGTAGGGGACACAGGCGAGATCACGCCGGACTGTGACGAGCTGGCGCCAAATCGGGGCCACGGGGAAGATCTGATCTCAAGGGGGACACGCGCGGAGACCATCACACCAGCGGCAAAGACACATAAACGACGGGATGTCATCTGCCAGGCCTCCCAGAGGCAAAACGGTGAAGGATTTATTCGCGAAGACGCAGACCCCCCCACAGAAGGACGCGGGGACCCCGGCACTGAAGAAGATGGACCAGGCCTCCGACAGCAGATCGGAACCCATCACGAAGGCCTTCCTGGAGTCCCTCTTTGTGTCCCTGCGGGACGACATACAGACTTTCAAAACAGAATTCACCAACAAGATCAGAGAGGTGAGGCGCGAGATGGACGGCATAGGGGAGCGGGTGGCTGACCTGGAAACCAAGAGCGACGACAGGGACACGGAACTGGCGGCCCAACAGCAGGAGATTATCCGGCTGCACAATCAGCAGGTAGACTTACAACTCCAACTGGAAGACTTAGAAAATCGCTCTAGGCGCCACAACATTCGCACTCGCAATGTGGCCACGTCCGACGCCACCCGAGATGTGTTCCGCTACACGAGGGAACTATTCAACCACGTGCTGGGGCGCCCGCTGGACTCCCCTCTACAGCTGGACAGAGCTCATAGGACCGGACCGCCACGTGCAGGGACTGCACCACCCCCGGACATTTTGGTGTGCGTTCAGGACTACCGTACCAAAGAAGACATACTACAGAAAGTGCGCCAGAATCAACCGATATCATTCCAGGGCACGTCCCCTCAGTTATTTCAGGACTTGGCTGCGCTCACGCTTCACAAACGTCGACTCTTCAAACCTGTCACGACCTATTTTTTAATCAAAACAGCATCCCATACAGCTGGGGCCATCCCTTCCGCCTAGTTTTCAAATTGGAGAACAAACAATACCAGCTTCGCTCATTATCGGAGGCCTGCGCGCTGTTGGGTATTGAGAAGCCCGAAGACGAGGCCGAGGCCCAAGGATCCGCACCAAGCACAGATGGAAGAAAGTCGCAGTGGAGCCATCAGAGACGGCGGAAGCGAGTCAACAAGCCTCCAGCGACGGAAATCGAAGTAGGTCAACTCGCCGCAGTAGAAGCAGTAGCCACGGACGGCGGGGCCGGTCCCACGGGATGAGAGACATACTACCGCCTAAATGTCCTGGAGGTTCGTTCTGGCTGCAAGGCGGTTGGCTCCCGAACAGACTAGTAAGACTACCTTACACTTATCCTTGTTTTTTCTCCTTTTCATCCTTGGATGAGAGACAATGACTTTCTGTATTTGTTGGGCGGGGGGGGGTGGGAGGGGAGCTGGGGATGGGGAGGGAAAATGGTCCATGGTTCAATCGCTGGCAGAGGCAGCGATGGGACAAGAGGTTAGAATCACGGGGCAGAGGCGAGTTGGAGGTCGGAGGCCTCGGCCGCTTCAGGGCAACACCAGAAGAATGGACTGGATGGACTCTTACAGATGCAGGGCGATGAGTTGATTGTTCTCACATTGAACGTCCGCGGCCTTAACAACCCTACTAAGCGCAAGGCGATCTTGCTTCATTTAGAACAGTCCGGTGCGGACATATGCCTCTTACAAGAAACACACCTTCTCTCCAGGGACTGTCATAGGTTGAGGTTCCGTAAATTTCCTCACCAGTTTTTCTCCTCCTGCACAGATAAGAAAGCGGGGTTGCTATTTTGGTGGCACAAATGTTCAGGGGAACGGTGCTGGGGAGGCTTGCTGAGATCAGGGGGCGCTTGCTAGTCTACAGATTCTCGTTAGGCGACAGGACACTCACGATAGGATCGATATACGGGCCCAATGACGGGCAGGAACACTTTTTGCATAGGGCACTCACGGAAGTCACTGATACCACTGATCACCACAGTATTCTGGGAGGGATGTACGTCATTACGACGCACACTTTTACAACGCGTTCCATTACAACACGGTCGTAACAACGCAAGTCGTTACAACGACTTGCGTTGGGAGGGCGCAAATTAAAATTTTTTTATTTACTATTCCAACACCAGTCCCTGTGGATAGTAGGGAAGGTGTTGGGATAGTAAATTAAATGATTTTCTATCCTTGAGCGCCCCCAGCGCAATTCGTTGTAACAACTTTCGTTGTTATGACCGCGTCGTAATGGAACGGCGTTGTAATGGTTGCGTTGTAAACGTCGCATACCTTCTGGGAGGGGACCTCAACTTAGTCTTCGACAACTCACTAGATAGGTCCTGCCAACGCACTACACAGGTGGGGGCACTCACTGCGGCAGGCAAAGACAGACTGCGGGACTTAGGACTAACAGACCTGTGGCGTGAGCTGCACCCTGGGGAGTCAGATTACACTTATTTTTCAGCGGCGCACCAGACATATGCACGCCTCGACTATCTGCTGGTCTCTACGGCCGTAAATCACTAGTCATTAGTGCCGACATCGGCACTGCCTCACTCTCTGACCATTCTCCGGTCAGAGTCGTCCTCTCCAAGCCAAACACACATCACCCACGCAGAGTTTGGCGCCTTCGAGACTCACTCCTACAAAGAAAAGCAGTGGTCACTAAAATCCACAGCACAATCGAGGACTTCCTGGCACACAATAACAACACTGATACCACGCTTTCCACGCAATGGTCCGCGCTTAAGGCAGTTCTCAGGGGGGAATCCATTTCACTATCGACGGCGGAGAACACGGAACGTCAAGCTAAGAGGGAGGAGCTCACGCAGCAGACCAGAGAGTTAGAACAAATGCATCGGAGAACAGGGGCCCGAGAATTTGGTGACAATTAAAAGCGGTTAGACAACAGCTCGCAGCGCTCGACCTCGATAGGGCGGAGTTCGCAGCGCTACGGCTGCGCCATGCATTCTATACAGGCGGAGACAGGTGTGGGCGCTTGCTAGCACATAAACTTCGCGAGGTCACACAGCGTAGAGAGGTACGTGAGATACGGAGGGGTGATGGTACAGCGGTAGACGGAAATCAAGCCATAGCCGTAGCACATTCTACGCGGAATTGTACAAAGCCGACCCGGCTTGCCCAGAGGCGGAATCAGAGTTCCTGGCGAATGTTACCCTGCCCAGGTTGACTCAGGACCAAATCGACTGCCTGGAAAAAGACATCCGTCCAGAGGAGGTCATCTCGGCTATCTCCCGGCTCAAATCAGGAAAAGCCCCGGGTCCGGACGGTTTCCCGGGGAGCTTTTATAAAACATTCTGTTGCCAAATAGCCCCGATTCTTGCTCGGCTCTTCACGTCCTTCGCTGAGGAGGGGGCGATCCATCGGGATCTGTTAGAGGCATCTATTGCAGTGATACCTAAGCCGGGTAAGGACCCGGCCGAGTGCGGAGCCTATAGGCCCATCTCCCTCTTGAACGGTGACCTTAAGCTGTATACAGGGATCCTCGCTGCTAGGTTAGGGCCGTATATGGGGGGGCTGATTGATCCAAACCAATCCGGATTTATTCCGGAGCGCCAGACCACGGATAATACCAAACGGGCCTTTCACCTGCTTGAAAAAGCAGCACGGACGGAGGGTGAGTACATGATGCTGGCCATTGACGCTGAAAAGGTGTTTGACAGGGTCCACTGGCCCTACTTAGAGGAGGTGCTGCTTAAGGCGGGGATAGGGCCTAAATTCCGAAATAGAGTGTTTAAGCGGTTCATTGCTACAAATTCCCGACAGCGGCGGTTCGTGTAAATGGGTGCACATCTCTCCGATTTGACATCGAACGTGGCACCAGGCAGGGTTGCCCATTATCCCCCCTTCTGTTTGCCCTGTATATGGAGCCTCTTGCACACCTCCTGCGCTCCGACACGGAGGTGTAGGGTATCAAGTTTGGTGGCAGCATCCACACCGTCAGTCTTTATGCCGATGATGTGCTGATTTCCCTCGCTAAACCGCGGAGCTCCCTGCCGGCATGCATAGCGGTCCTGGAGAGGTTTGGCAGTGTCTCTGGCTTTAAGGTCAATATGACCAAATCGGTGGCCCTTGACCTGTCTCTTGACCCCGCTACACGCTCCCACTTACAGGCCCTGTTCCCCATACCGTGGACAATGGACACAGTCCCTTACTTGGGGATTCAGTTAGCGCCCTCTCTTCAGAAGTCGGTAGACGTCAATTACACCAAACTGCGGTAGAAAGTCAGAAATGAGCTGAGCCGTTGGAAATATTACCCGCTGTCCTGGCTGGGTAGAGTGGCGGCGGTGAAGATGACAGTCCTGCCCCAAATCCTGTACCTTTTCCGGACGATCCCTCTTGCACCACCTCGGGGCTGGATAAAACAAACGCAGTCTGACTTGTCGCAATTCATTTGGAATGGGCGGAAACCCCGCTTGAAACGCCAGATTGCCATGCTGGCGCCAGAACAGGGCCGAATTGGGATCCCAGACCTAGCGACATACTTTCAGGCATCCCAGCTCCGATTTCTAGTTGAATGGGTCAGGTGGGAATCCGGGAAACATTTGTTGTTTCAGGATCAGGCTGTAGCGGGAAGGACACTGCAAGAAATTCCCTTCATGAGGCGGGAACATAGGCCGCCAAATCTCTACGCATCCTTCATCACACGGGTCCCCCTGGAAATCTGGGACCGAGTGGGGATTAGGCAAGAATTCACCACCCACCCTTCCCCCCTTACACCCATCATTGGAAGAATTCCACCCAGGGTTAGATGAGAGGACGTTTGCGCGCTGGAAACCTGCCGGCTGTCGGGCTCTCCATCATGTCTATGACTCAGAAGGGAAGATCCCCTTTCACCAATTCTGACAAGAATTTGATCTGCCGGAGACTGAAAGGCTCCGCTACCTACAGGTGAGGCATTGGGCGCTTGGCGCTACAGTAAGGCCGACGGCGGATAGACACCTGACTAAATTTGAACGCAGGCTCATTTCCCGTACCAACGACAAGCAACTAATCACAGACCTCTATAAGATGCTGATGCAAAAACACCAATACACGTACATTGCAGGCAGGGTTCGTTGGGAGAGGGAGTTGGGGAGAGCCCTGACACACAAGGAGTGGGAGGGAGTTTACTACAGGGCACGACACTCTGCCTACCACATGGGCCTCACAGACACACTCACGAAACTTGCGTCCTACTGGTATTACACCCCCGAGCGCCTGTACGAAATGGATAGTAGGCAAGACCCACGGTGCTGGCACGGATGCGGACAGATTGGCACACTGGTACATATACTCTGGAACTGCCCACTCCTACAGGAATACTGGCACCAGGTATTGAGGGATGTAGACACACACTTTGAAACGGACATCCCGCGCTTCCCCGCTTACGTGCTGTTAGGGTTGCCTAATGCGCTGACCTACTCACTGAAATCAAGAAGGGGGCGTTTGATAGCGATCGCACTTGGTTCAGCGGTACAGAATATAGTGGCACACTGGCGATCTAAACACATCCCCACACATCTGGGTTGGCTGCACCGCCTGTGGATGGTCCTGGGTATGGAGAGATTGTCTTTATCAAGAGCGGGGGAGGGAGTGAGTTATGCAGATCTGTGGAAACCATTCTTGTCCCTATTGGCATCTGAGTTCACGGAGGTGACCTGTCCCAAGTACCTCCGGCTGCTGAGGCTGACTGACGTCGGGACGGAGCCACACGCTCGATGATTTGCCACCGACAACTTTGTAGGCCCCACGTCGGGGCGCAAGATGGACCATGGACCATGGGGTGGGGGGGGTGGGGTGTTTGGGGGGGGAGGGGGCCTGAGGAGGGGGGATTCGAGGTTCAAGAGATACTGCGACTGACACTGATAAGCCCTCCCTCTCTTTTTCTTTCCCGCTTTGTTCTGAGTTGGTTTTTTGAACTTTTTTCGGGCGAGGGTCATCGGGTGGCGATATGCAATAATGACAATTACCACCGATTGCAGATGGAGTGCCAGACTTGTGGCAGATGTACTGCAAACCATCAAGTTCCCTGGCCCTTCAGCGGGATGGGATGTAGTTATGCCTCAGGGTAGCGCACTCTCCACCTTTTGTTTATGACGCGGCCGGCCCTGGTTGGGTTGTAGGCGGCTTGCTGTGTATAAGTTTGTATTCTCGCAGGGTGGTCGGGTTGTGGGTACTCCTTAGCACTGCATGGTGGGTTTGCCCCCGGATGGTTGTTGTCATGTGGAAAATGTTAGTAGGTGACTCACCACCTGTTGTACTCTCAATAAACATATGTAATACTAAAATCTTCTCATTCTTTACCTCCTTCAGATTTGAATCCTACTCCTTCCGGCTGTCTTTCACATTCTCAATATCAGCTTATTTTCTCATTGCTGCTCTGCGCTCCTTATCGTGCTCTTGCTCCTAGTATGTTCTTTTTTAGGTCACAGTAGAAAAAGGATAAAAATATGACACTGCGACCCAGAACACTCTATTTTCCTTTTGTGTTATATTAATTATCTGTTTGTTTTTTAACATTAAATCCCTGCCTATTTAGGAATTGTATGACATTGTTATGAAGTTTAACACATGTGTTTTCACTTTCAGAACATTGGATTTGATTCTTAGTCCTGAATGATTTTGCCATCGTTTTAACAGAAGTTTGAGTTTTTACATTCTCGAAGTTATATTCTGCTTTTCATTATTTGTTGTGTTTCTTTGACATTAAACATCATGTTTTCAAGCTTGGATTCAATAAGAATGCTCATTCGCCCTAAAGCTGTCTCATCAGGAGGGGGCTTTATAAGGCTTTTGATATTGTATTTTGAGTTTTAGGATAAGATACAGCCATGCGGGTCGATATGAATTTGTCAGAAATATGGAATAGATTGTTTGGGAGGTAACACAGACTGGATACACTGACCTCTGGCAGTAGGTATGCTTAGCTACGGTAGTTCGGCATCCTCTTTATGACACAGCAGACAAAAACAAGACGCACTTCTATATTTAATTGATATTTGGTAGCTTTATTTTGTACTGTAGTGTTTGTTAGTGATCAATATCGCGTTACTCAGTAGTGTTTAGATGGTGTGTGATAAAGAATAACATGCGGTGATAACAAGGTCTAGATTTGACCTCTGAAATGGTAGGTGAAAGGATTTTCAATTAACAGGGCAGGCAGACCGTATTTTTGGCTGAGTAATTTTGTGCTTTTGTGAGGGTTGTTTTTATTCTCACGTGTTACTCAATTTGCACTATCAGAGTACAATGCTCTGTTTTAAATTCTGACATGCTGAACATTTCACATTTGCCACGACTCACTATCTTATACAAATATTTTTAGGTGAAAAGTCCTTTGTGATCAAATTTGCAACCTACACTGGCATTCATTACACGATTTTCCTCAATTAAATCTGATGTCCTTGTAAAATTCTACCACAAAAGGCAAACGCCTCAAAAACAGCAGCACTATTAACATTAGGGACCCAGTAAAAGGCAGCATGCGCTTCTTGTTGTTAGACACCGGTAAAATTCAGCATAGGCAAATTACAAACTCAAAGAACAAATGTACAAATTCATTCATTTTTCCGTAAAAACTGAAAAATGATGTGCTGTGAACCCTGGTGCCACCTAATCATTCGGATAAATTGGAGACACAGTCTGTTTTTCTTTAACCTCAAAAAATATGAGGCCCAGCCACAACAAATTATGTGATATGCAGCATCGTTAGCCCACTGAGACCTGTGGACTGAGACAGCTTGATGAAATGTGTTTTTCTTATTAGGTCTCCCGAGCTTCCAGCCCGTCTAAACCCTTGCCTAAAGCAAACGTTAACGTTGAAATATTGTTCCAAACTCCTCCGAGACTATGACACTATATTGGGGTCAGTCAGATTTCTAATGGGGTCTCAGCTGAAAACCTTCCATGCCTCTGTAAGTATATTTCATCATTTGGGCGCATCATTAGTGGTTCTAACAGGAAGGGGGTCAAGCACTTTTCGTTTTTTTTTAATAATGGTAGAGAGAAATGCAATTCGACTCCTTGAATGGAAGAAACCACAAGGAAGAACTTTCCTGAATGAAGTGGTGGCCGGTGGAATTGAAAGTGGTAGGGCATAAGAGCAATCAAGGAATTAGTGCGAGTGAGGGAAGCGAGGGAGCTGTATGTCCAGGAGACAGGTTCCAGAGGGTTTCCACGCGAGAACGTTCTTTTAAATTAGTCTATTTTGGAGCATTTTTTAGCGCTCTTACTGTGAAAAATGGGCCTAAAATACAGTTTTGATAGGCACTTACAAATGAAAATTCATTAAAAAATCCATAGAATATCTGGCTTGCCTTTGCACAACAGTGGTTCACAAGTTTAAGCGCCTGTGACTGCCCATCAAGTAATGTCCATTTCAGCACGTCGGTCGCAACAAGCGTTTATGCAAGAGTATGTCAACTAGAGAGGGTGTGTGTCTGTTTAATGAATGAAAATTGCGAATATGTGCAATTAGCATTTCAAGAGGTTCAAGAACTGTCAAATAAGCTTCCGCGTTATGAATGGTCCTGGTTATGACCTTGCTGAGCTTGAAAAGATTTCTTGTGTGTAAATAAGCAGGGGAAAGATGTCAGAACAGGCAGCACACCTAGGTCAAATCAAATGGCAATTCTATTGATTCCATTTGATTTGATTTGATTTGATTTTGGACTTATAGAGCGCATGGCTGCCCTGAAGCGTCCCAGCGCTAATCCTAATCTGAACCCAATGAACTCAAGCGAAGGCAGAATTAAGGGATGGTAGGGAAGAGAAAGGTTTTGAGTGCTCTTCTGAATTTCAAGTGACCCGATTCCATTCGAAGTTCTCTAGGAAGGGCATTCCATTTGTTTGACACATTCAGTGAGAACCGACGGCCTCCTGTGCGTGCCTTCCTCACTCTAGGGATGATGGCCAGATTTTCTCTATCTGAGCGAAGGGCCCTGGTCGACTTGTAGGGGCGGATCAGTCCTCTCAAGGCTGGAGGGCCTTTGCCCTGTAGAGTCTTATGGGCGATGCAGAGTGACTTAAAAGTGATCCGCTCTTGGATGGGGAGCCAATGCAGGGCTCTCAGCAGTGGTTTGGCTGGGGCCCGTCTCGGCGCCCCCATCAGCAGCCTAGCTGCGGCGTTCTGGGCTTGGTGAAGAGTATTAATAGTGGCAAGGGGAGCAGCGAGGAAAAGGGAGTTGCCATAATCCAATTTGGACAGGATCAGACCCTGAATCAGCAGCTTTCTGGATTGAAACGGAAGGAGGGGGAGGACCTTCCGGGCTGCCCGTAACAGGCCGAAGCACCCTCCTGCCACCTTCTGCGCATGGGTCTTGAAGGTTAGTTGGGGTTCGAACCAGATACCTAGGCTTTTGATTTGTTGCTTGGGGGGAGGAAGATCTCCCATACAGGCGGGCCACATCTCAGGGGGCAGAGAGGTGAATTGATTACCTAAGAACATGATCTCAGTCTTAGTTCCGTTTAGCTTGAGTTTCGAACTAGACATCCAGGAGGAAATGGCTGTGAGACAATCCGGGAGGTCGGCTAAGCGGCCCTCTTGTTGTGACAGCGAGACGACAAGCTGGGTGTCGTCTGCGTAGCTAATGGATTTAATCCCGAATGGGGCTACCACCTTCTCTAACGGGGCCATGTAGACATTAAACAGTGTGGGGCTGAGGGAGGAGCCCTGCTGCACCCCACACTGGAGAGGGATGGCCTTAGACATGGACCCATTTTCCCAGATCCTGAATGATCTCTCCTCCAGGTAAGACTGCAACCATTTGAGGGCTGATCCTGTAATGCCCAGCCGGGCCAAACGCTGGGCCAGGACTGCGTGATCTACGGTATCGAATGCAGCGCTTAGATCCAGGAGGATCAGAGCTACCGATCCCCCTGAATCCAAGATGCATCTCACCTCTTCAGTCACCGCCAAAAGGGCGGTGTCTGTGCCCTGACCCGGGCGAAAGCCAGTCTGAGAATCACTGAGGAGGTGGTTAGACTCCAGGTACTCTGAAATCTGTCTATTCACCACTTTTTCGGCTACTTTGCTCAATCCAGGTAGCAGAGAGATAGGGCGAAAGTTGGCCAGATCAGAGGTGTCTAATCCCGGTTTCTTCAGAAGCGTTTTAACTCTGGCCTGCTTCCAGCTCGGGGGCACTATACCCGAGGATAGTGACGTATTGAGTAGCTCGGTGGCTACAGGGGCAATGGTGTTCAGAGTTTGTTTTAAAATGTGCATCGGGGCTGGGTCTGAGGGAGAGCCACTTTTTATAGAGGAGAAGATGTTACAAAAGTCTTCCTTAGATATAAGACTGAATGCCTCAAATTGGGGGCCGGCAGGGTCAGGAGAAGGGGTCTCGGTGGGTCCAGTGGCCGAGGATTGAGGGAGGCTGTCTAGAATTTTCCTAATTTTGGTGTCGAAGAATTCTGCTAACTGATTGCATTTCAGTACTGGGTCATTATGGACCAGAATGGGGGCTGGGACTTTAAGGAGCTGGTTAACAATTGTAAATGTTTCTCTGGCAGAATTAGAGGAAAGACGGATTTTTTCTTCAAAAAAGGCAGCTTTGGATTTTTGCCGTGCTAATTTGTAGAGTTTTAGGGCAGCTTTATATGCAGATTTATTAATAGGTGCCCAGTCTTTCCGCCATGCGCGCTCCGCTCTTTTACAATCTTTTCTGAGTTCTCTTAGTTCTGGCGAGAACCAGGGGGATTTGAAAGTATTGCTCTTTTTAGTACAAAGTTTAAGAGGCAGAACCGAATCTAGGGACTTAGTCAGCCAGTCTTGAAAATTTGTGTCTGCCTGTAGGACATCGGATTCTGCAGGTGGCGTCGATTGTTCGAGAGCAGATATCAAATTCTCTACTGACAGCCTTGGCCATGGCCTTTGGAGTATGCGAGGGCAGGAGACCTTAGTTTTTTCATTGTAAAATTCCCACGAAAAAGGTACTAAAAAATGGTCCGACCATAGTAGGGGCAGCGGGGGTTTGGCTGCGAGCTGGGGGATGTTGGAGAAGATCGGATCCAACAGATGGCCTTTGTTGTGGGTGGCTTCCTTGTTTGCCAGCTCCAGGTCGAAGGAGTTGAGGTTGGTAATCAATTCGACAGCAGGGTTATCCTTGGGGTCGTCGAAATGTAAATTCAAATCGCCCAAAATCAGGAAATTCGGGGCCTGAGCGGCAGCTGATAAGGTGATTTCTAGAAGGGAGTCAGGGAAGTGTTTTAGGCTCCCCGGGGGTCTATAAATGAGGAGACCTGACAGGGAGTGAGTGGGTGAGAGCTGAATATTAAAGCTAGCGCTTTCAGCATCTGAAATTCCACCCTCCTGCAATCTGCAGGTCAGAGACTCCCGGTGGATTATGGCGAGTCCCCCCCCCCCTTGCCTTTCTCCCTATTCAAACATTGAATATTAAAATCACTGGGTAGCGCAGAGACAATATCAAAGTCTGTGTGAGGGGTTAACCATGTCTCCGTCAGGAAGAGCAGGTCGAAGTTGCTGTCTTCTAACAACAGGTTGATCTCGACCGCATGCTTCGGCAGGGATCTGCAGTTAAGGAGAGCCATCTGCAATATTCTACCCGCCTTCTTACCATCAGTCCCCTCACTGATGGGGACCGGACATCAGTGAGGGGACTTGAGGGGATTTGACTTGCTAGAAGCTGAGGGTTCTTATCTAAAACGCTGGAAAGTGTACGCACTTTGAACTCCAAAAATGTGTTTCTTTACCGTTTAATAAAAGTTTTAGTATTTAAACATGAACTTAGACCCATCCTCCTACAGCCAGCCCTAGTGACAGTGACATTAGTGAACTAAGAGGCAAAAGTGTAGTCATGAGACCTCTGAATGTGGCCTAGATTCTAAAACAGAGAGAAACATTATAGTCTATTAAATCAAACACAATACGTTTTTGTACAGCTGGCATTCTGAACTCACAAATTTCAAGCTGTTTTAACATCCGATAATGAAGAAAAAAATTAAGATTATTAAAAGTAACTATGTGCTTTATATCACACAATTTGATTAAGTGGGGAATCCCTGTTTAATGTATTTTTTTACCGTTTGACCTAGTATAAATCAGCCACTAAATGGATATCTGATTTCTCACTGTTACCTTCATTGTTAACTCTCCTCTGTACATGGTGGTAAAGCGAGGGTGCAGATGGCAGGCAGAAGAAGCACTATGAACACATGGCTTGTTATTAATGATCTTCAAAGGGGCATAGCTTCGGAGGAGAGAAAGAGCGCCAAGGTTAGGCAGAGAGATAATGCTCTGCACGTAATGGTGCTTGGGCTGTTAAAAAAATATTAACCTCTCCTTTTCTCAATTTATCACAAGGTTAAGTGAGGTCAGATAAGCATGATGAACTCCCCCAACCCAATGATGACTAGGGAAAGGGCAGGGTTTACTGAACATCGTTGCAATCAAGCGGCCCCTGGAAGTACAGGGCTGATACTGTACCCACCCGGAGCGGCTTGAATACACTGAGCTGCCTTGTGTCATTATTTGGCAGTCTTTGAGGACACCAAACATTGTATGAAAGGACTGACACCATATCAGCCCGTATTTCCCTTGCATGGAGCAGCAAAAATGTTCTATTTGACACATGCGCATTAGCTCATGTTTCACAGGAAACCTGCCTGACGCCCGTTTCTGAGCATCAATGCCCATCAGGCAGGCAGCAGGAGTACAGCTGAAAGGTGTGTGATGGCACTAGCACAAGGCATCCACATTATTTTTAGCATGCTGAGGAGCGCCACAGGTGTTACTTATCATTCTAAAAGAAATGCCTGTGGATGCCGGTAATTGCTGTTTACAATTACCATCCACGTACCATATGTAATGGGTGCCACGCGCGGGTGAATACTTAGCGCAGCGGTGGCCGTAATAAGAGCCTCACACACTCTTGTATTTCACCGTGTGGTCCCGACTGCCGGAGCTGGGCCACTTCTCTTTATTTATAGTATGTGCATAGTTTCACACACCAGCACTCATGCGCCACCTCCGGGCATGGGTAGACTGAACCATTACCCCACCGGAGGATATTACTTTCCTTCCAAACTTTATTAAACAATAAACAAAACATCAACATGTAGATCTGTTACCAGTTCCAGCGTGCCATCTGTTATCAGCTCATGCTCAATTACCGGTCACAGACCGCTGCGAGTCCTTGGTTCATCACAAGATGAACCCTGCTAGGCCGGAGGAGGGAGCCGGATTGCTCCTCAGGCCATATCTGGAATGTTCTCCCAGTGAGGATGGTAGGGATGGGGCAACTTCCTGCGAGACCCAACCCTCTGGGGTTCTCACCGGGGAGCCTGGCAGTCCTCTTTCTGGAGTTCCGAGCAGGGATGGTGTGCCTCGGTCAGATCTGTCCGGATCATCCATAGGGATCTTCCTTTGGCCACCATCCATCTCTTCATCCACTAACTGTCGACTTGGCCTTGCTTCCATACTGTCCGTTATTGACCAGTCAGGAGTTCCAGCATTGACCTTTTTGAAGAAAGATATATTGCGTGTGAGTTCTTCGGTTCCTCTCTGGACTGTTTCTATTGTGCCAGTTGGGCGGATCACTGTACATGGCCAGTGGCCATGGAAGACGGAATTTGCTCCCTGGGTGCCTGTCTTTGACATAGACACTGTCCCTTACATGAATGGTCGGCGCTTTCGCCTGTCGGTCAACGCTGGCTTGGTCGTTGGTATTGGTCCTTTTGGCTAGGACCTTCGCAGTGTCAATCTGCGAAGGGGCCCAGTTTGGGTGATGAGGGATGGTGTCTCGCACCACTCGACCCATGCTTGCTGGTCCCGGAGCTGCTTTTGTCGTGAGATGAAACTGTAGATGGCTCTCTCCAGGGGCGCTCCTTCAGCTTGCGCAATGCATATCACTTTGTTGAGAGTGTGCATGAATCTCTCTACTTCCCTATTTGCTTGGGGCCACCTTGGGGTCACTTTCCGATGGTGAATGCCCCACGATTTGAGATAGTCAGCAAACTCTTGCCCCTGAAAAGACAGACCATTATCCGTCTTCACCACTTCAAAGATCCCGTGAGTTGCAATGGTTTTCTCCATTTTGGTGATCACGTCCATGGCTGTTTGACCTACCACGATTTCAATATCGGGGTACTTTGTGTAATCATCGATGAGCACGAGGGCATAGCGCCCATCCGGAAGATGCCCAAAGTCCGTCGGGTCATTGTGGTCTGAATGGGGCACCAGTCATTTGCCTGAACTGCGATGAAGGCCAGTTGCAGGCATTCATCATCCTGGGTGGCCTCCACTATAGCTTCCAGGCTCATCGGAAGTGGTTGGGATCTTTCCGCTATGAATCAGACATATTCCTTAGTGTCTTCTGCATCCCCCTGTTCTGCTTTAGTTGCGGCCCTTGGATGTCTCGATAGGTAGTCTGCAGGGTTGGATGAGCCTGGCTTGTATTCCACTCGGTAATCATACCCTTGCAGTTGAAGGATCAATTTTTCAATCCTCGGGGGAGGCTTTGATGCCGACCCTTGAAACAGGGGGATGAGGGGCTTGTGGTTGGTGAAGTCCGTAAATGGATGGCCATAGACATAGACATGGAAATGCCGACAGGACCAATGGACGGAGATTGCTTCTCTCTATCTGAGATTAGCACTGTTCCGTGTCCGTTAGGGAGCGGCTAGCATATGCAATCGGGCCCATTTACCATTGCATTGTAGCTGCGTGAGCACTGCCCTTAGCCTGCAGGGAGTGGCATCAACGGTGACATTGGTGGGCCAGGCCTGGTTGAAATACGATAGTGTGGTGTCCGCTGAAAGGGCTGCTTTGGTGTCTTTGTAAGCTTGTTTCTGGTCAGATCCCCACTGCCATGTGGTGGTGAGGTTTTGTAAGTTCGAGTCTAACTCCATTTTGTTCTGTGCCTCCATTTTGTGTTGCCCTCACTTAGGCCTGTGAAGGTAGCCTGGCGAATAAAGTGGCCTGGCCTTCTTAGTTCATGTATACATTAACTAGGTTTCTTTTGACTCTGAAATGAACTGTAAGAAACTGACCTCGCAAAGCCAATTTCCCTGATCAATCTTTGTCTGAGATTGCCAATCAATGTTCAGGACATCTTTAACTTTTAGTTTCCTTGCACATGCCTTATGTTGTTCAGCATTTGTTACTGTTTCTTTTTTATGTTTCTTCATTACATGGGTAATGCTTTCAATTATAGGTTTGTCCGGCTTGTGGAGATTGGATTTGGGACATTCCTAATAATCAACTTTTGGGTTGGGATTGTAAATTGAGTTTTTGTTATGTGACACTTTGTTTGAAAATGTACCTTATTGGCTGGAATTTTGTGCAGTGGGTGTACATTTATAATGTGAATATTGGGTATAAAAGGAGACGTCTCGCCTTAGTAAAATGAGCAGTCTCCTGAGAATTTACACCGTGATGTATTTCTAGGATCACTGTTACTAGCTGCAGCTAATAAACTTGGTCTCTGATGCCATCCAGAAGTATTCCGTGTCTCTGTATACCAAGACAGGTGAACTTGAAGATCTTAGGCGTGCCCCTGACGCCGCTGGGTTAAACCCCGGTTCTTCAGAGGTGGACTTTGCCAGCTCCCTGAGGGGCTTTGTGAGGTTGGATAAATCCAGGACGAAATGCCCACATAAGTTTACCATCCCTAGGAAACTCCATACTTCTGAGATGTTGGAGGGTGCCAGGGCTTTCTAAACGTCTTGCACCATGTTGGGGTGTGGGGCTCCTCCTTTGTCTGAGAATGTGTAGCCAAAGAAACTGATTTTGTTCTTCAAGAACTGGCACTTTTCTTTGTGCAGGGTAAGTCCAGACTCTTTGATTCTTTGGACAACACTGCGAAGTTGACGGTGGTGATCTTCCATTGATGATGCATATAACAACAGGTCGTCACTTATGTTCAAAACTCCAGGGAGTCCGCTGAGGACTTCACGGATGGTGTTCTAGTACACCTCAGCGGCACCCGAGGTCCCGAAGTTGAGACGCCTGTATCTCCTGAGGCCGACGTGTGTAGAGAATTTTGTGATGTATTGAGAGTTCGGGTGTATGGGCAGTTGGTGATATCCGGAACGTGGGTCCATCTTTGAAAACCAGACTACGCCATTCAGTTCCCCTGGATGTCGTTGATGGTAGAGGTTAGGTGACATTCCCTTGTTACAGCTGCGTTTGGGAGGCGCATGTCGACACAGATGCAGACCTGCCCTGGCTGTTTTGGCTTCCGTGCCACCACAATCGGGGACATCCACAGAGTGGGCCCGCTGACCTTCTCTATTAACCCTTGCCTATCCAGTGCTTCCAGCTCTTCTTTGACTTTCTGTCGCAGGTTGAATGCAATGCGCCTGTGCCTCAGCTCTACCGGTTGGACTGATGAGTCAATATGGAGAGAGACTTCTTTCCCTTTTAATCATCCAATGCCCTTGAAGACGTCATGAAATTCCTCCATGATGGCCGCTAGTTCCTCTTCTTGTAGCTCCAGGGCAAATGAGATCAGTTTAAACTCTTCTGCTGTCTGTCCGCTTACCAGCATTCCACTTCCCTCTTCGGTCACATACACTGTCGTGGGGATCTTGAGGTCCTGGTGCTAAAGTTCTGTTTTGAAACATCCCAGGAGTGGGATGGGGATCTTCTGTCCATAGGCAAATACCTGAATTGTTGATTTGCGCAAAGGTGGGCGTGGAGCTCAATTGGTTGTATACATTGGCAGCCATCAGTTCGATCGAGGCCCCTGTGTTGATGTGGCCCTTACGTCTTGGTGGTGAATCTTGAGTCTGCACCTTAGAAGTCGTTGTCTCTTCCGTCGTGGTTGGTCCACCGCAAATACATAATGGACAGGGTAGTCTCCCGTGTTGTCATCCATGTCTTCACTGTCTTGCTCTTCGGCTACTGTCTGTGCTGCTTCTTTCCGGGGCTTTGATGACCTGCATACTGCTGCAAAATGGTTCATCCACCCACAGGCTGTACACCGCTTCCCTCTCGCTGGGCTGTGCTGGGCAGTACTGCATGCGATGGGGTGTGCCTCCACAGGAGCCACATTCCTTCTTATTGTCTTGCAGCTGTTTTCTTGGGCGTGACTTGGATCTCACCACGTTCACCTTCTCCACCACGGTGACCTGTTCCATTTTGATGGAATGCTGTGGCCTGCTACAGCTCTTTTGACCGACCCAGGGTGAGTATGTCAGCCAAGGATTTATTGGACTCCTGGAGGATGTTCACTCTGAGATTGGACGAGTAGCATCCCTGTATTATTTGATCCCAGATCTCCTCTTGTTCGTCCTTGAAGCCGCATGTGCTGGCCAGTTCCTTCACACGCCCGTGGAACACATCCAATGACTCTTCCACTTCCTGCTTGGCCTGACAAAAAATAAACCTTTCATTGGCTCAAAGTGCACATTGAGAGCGTTGAGTAGCATCACATACGTCTTGGGTGCGGCCTCCACTAGTGTTTTGTAAAAGCGGTGTATGTCCTTGCCCCTTAGGTGGAAGAGTAGGGCTCTGCACTTGTCCCAGGCTATACCTGCCCCTTCAAAATAGATCTGGAGATGGTCATTCCAGTCCATCCATCGAGGGGCAAGGGAGGAGGGGCCACCATCCACAACAAAGGTCTCTATGGCCGGGATCAACGCCATCCTGATGCAGGTGCGGTCACACCTCGTGGCACGTGTACTGCCACCCTTCTGGGTGGGACGGCAGCCGCCTGGCAGAGAGTGACTGTGGCGCAGTCGGGATTTCTTCCCTGTGTACCGTGGGTACCTGGCCTCACTTTCTCTCCTACCTTCTCCACTGTGCTGGGAGCAATCACGTGCGTGGGCTCAGGCAGAGGGGGGTTGAGAGTGGGCTACTTGCTCCACACAGGCACTCCCAATGGCTGCAGGGCCTTCACAGGTGGCAGCAGGCTTGCACTGGGTGACAGCAAGCCTGCACAGATCAGCTGGCTCCTCATGTGGCTGCAGGGCCTGGTTTGCTGGCTCAGGCCAATCACGGACCCCAGCAGCATAAAGGCAGTGATTAGGGATTGTTTCAGCTTTGTCGCCAGTGTAATGGGCGCCGCGTGGGGGTGAATAATTAGCGCGGCGGCCGTAATAAGAGCCTGACACATTCATGTAGTTTACCGTGTGGTCCTGACTGTCAGAGCGAAGCCACCCCTCTTTATTTATAGCACGCGCATGGCGTCACACGCCAGTGCTCACGCGTATTATCCGGGTGCTGGTAGACTGGACCGCTACGCCACCAGAGGATATTACACCATCCACGCGCATTAAAGTAGGGTGGGCACTGCTCCAGCACTCTCAAGGAGAAACCGCTGCTGCCTAAATGTGAGTGAATGACTGTAATATTTGCTGCTTAAACCCTGGTCGATCCTTGGTTGTTGAAATGCATGGCGCTTATGGGAGCATGTGAACTAACATGTCATTTTCAGGCACTTCCTGAAGTATTGTTCAATGTGCGTAACAATAAAATATCATAAAGATTATATGCTCCAAAGTTTTCTGCTGCAGCTCCAGACCACTGACACAATCAGTTTATCAGTTTCAGAAGTATTTCTATTGTTTTCGGCATTTAGCATCTTGTACAATTGTAGGGAACTAAAGACACACATCCTTTGTTTTGAAATGTACGTTGAATATCTACTTTCGGCTGTTGTTATTCTAAGAGTTCAGTAGTTCACATAGATAGTCAACTTCACCTATACATGATTAGTATTGACCGTTCTGTGCCACCCCTCTCTCTGCCAGTGTTACAGGAAAAGCTGCACCTCACATACTGACATATTAACCCATTGACCAATTATCTTTGAGATGATTGGCTCCCTGCTGCCAAGGAAGGGAGCTCTCACACCCCTGAAGCTCTTAGACCTTCAGGGTATTGGTTCCTTTTCATATATGTAGTGAAGGAGCATCAGGTAGTATCAAACTCTGCAATCCTATCACAGACAATAGCTGTAATATTTTCCATGGCATAAATCTACCATTAATTCCCCAACCACTTATTACGTGATGGTACCAGCGGTTGTTTCCACATTTGGGCCAAACCAAAGTGAGCGCCAGTAGGAGGTGGGAGAATAGTTTACCCATAAAAGTCATCGTGGGGGACAGCCGAAATTCTCTAGCGCCCCTAAGCTGGTCTAAGTGGGTCTGAGGGCAAGGATGATTTCATTCCAAAACATTTAAATTCTTCGGCATGACTTACATGTATGTAGAAATGTATCCCTAACCGTTCAGCCCTACCAGCACAGCTCACAACCTCCGAACATCTTCTGAAGGCACATAGGTGTGAGATACCAGCTTGTCAATATTTTGTAAGCATTTTCTTTCTAGCGTACGCATATAGAAGATTTGGAAGCCTGCTGCCAGATATCCCCCAGGTTTCCTCTGTAATATCCTGAGCCAGTTACCTTTTCCACTGCAACACATAGGCATGTTTCTTGATGGGGTGAGATCTAAAATATAGTGATACAGTCACGAGATTCCCATACAAGAAATATTTTCAGTGTACAGAATTGTGCCGCTCTGTGATTCTATATGGGTCAGATCCCTTGCCTCCAGTGTAATTACTATGCAACCCTACAAGTGTCCCACATGGGCCAGTGCACATTTCTCAGTGAGGCCCTCCGTGTCCAGAGGTCCCCGATATTGTGGAAGTCTTTTAAGGCAAGTGACCAGCTTCAGTCCCCAAAAAAAGGAACAGAGTCTGATTCACCACAAGGGAAGCCAGAGTTATGGGCCAGAGGTGTCAAGTGAAATGGGTAAGTGGGAATTGCATGTTTATGGAGTACGATGTACCAGTGTTGTAGCAGTTTGGCTGTCAGTGACAGGAGAGAAAGGAGGTCTGTCCAGGCCGAGGAGGGGAGCCACAAAAGTCTGCCAAAGAGGAACGGAGAGAAAGCTTTTTCCACCTGAACTCAAAGTTTGCCCTCCAGGTCATGGTTTCAGTTGAGAGAATGGCGTATCTGAGCTGCCAGTGGATACGTTGCAATGTCTATGAAACCCAGAGCCCCCTCAGCCATGAGGTGGGGCAAAGAAGACTTGGCCACTCTCAGGAACTTACCATCCCAAACAAAAGAAGCATTTTGCTATGGGTCAGGGATAGGGTTGGTTTAGGGATTAGAAGAGGGATAGTCTGTAAGATGTACAAGTGTTGAGGCATGATGTTCATTTTGAGGCTAGATAAGCCAACATATTTCTAACTTGCCTCAGCGGTAGAAGTCTTTGAATAAGGTATTGAGCAATGGAGGGACATTGCAGTCATATAGGTCACTTGTTCAAGCTGGTTTGTAAATCCCCATGTATTAGATAGAAGACTTTGCCCATGTAAAGCCCCCCTGTAGGATGAGAACATGAAGGGTACTCTGAGGGTCCACCACCCCCAGGCCTTGGGACATGGAGTAATTTATTTTAAAGCCTAACAACGCAGTCCAACTTCTCTGGTAATGCCGGAATTGTGGTGACAGGTTCGGTTATGAAGCAGAGTATGCCGTCAGCAAAAAAGCTATTTTGTGCTGCCTACCTCCACACTGTGGATGGTTGGATTGGTCTGAATCCTAGCCACTTGTGGCTCAATGGCCTAGGCAAAAACAAGGGGGGAAAGGGACAGCCATGTCTTGTTCCCCTCACCAGGGGAATGGCGTGTGAGAATGCACCATTAATTATTAGCTTGATGGGTGTTTTTGAGTTGTTGGCATTAATAAAGGCTTTCATTTTGGGGTCCAGGTGGGTCTCATCCAAGATCCTAAACAGGTTTGCCCAGTCTACCCTATCAAATACTTTCTCAGCATCCAGGTCAATAGTTGGCGGTGACGTTCTACCGTTTCCATAAGTGACACCATCAGTCTCCTGTTTTAGCTTGTTTGCAAATGACAGATGAAGCCCAGTTTTTGAGGGGCGATCACAATGGGACAAATAGGCTGGTGCTGGGACACAAGAACTGTGAATATTTTAATATCGCAGTTCAGTAGTGTGTGGGGGGCATGATAGGCTTCAAAGCAAGAGTAAGGTTGGACCCCATCATCGTCCCTGGACACCAGAAAGGAGTTGAAGACCTTTGTGAGGGGCTTCATTAATAAAGAAGCATACTCCTTGTAAAAGGTGGACAGGAACCCATCGGGTCTAAAGCCTTCCAGTGGGGAAGAATGTTTATTGCCGACAGACCTCCTCCTGTGCGATATCCTCCTTGAGCAAGCACAATTTGGGGGTTAGGTCTGGGGGCGTGGTCTACGGTTTGGGTTCAAAATGAGGTGGAGTAGTATTGCTGAAAACTGCAAAAATCTCCACCATCTCCTGGTCCAGCTGGCCCTCCTCATCTCTAATCTCTCTGATATGATTGCAGGTCTTTGGTATGCGCAGCTTATGGGACAGGAGCATATCCTCGCTCATAGTAAGTTCAGCTGATTATAGTAGCCTCCTGGCTACTTCCTTCATCAGGACCTGCTCAAGCTCTTCCTAGAGTCTACAGAGCTGCCACAGAGACCTGTGGGAACCACCATTCTTGTGCTTCATCTTAGCTTTTGAAATCTGGGCCTCGAGGTTCTTGATTGTAAAGTTTAGCCACATGCTCACACGTTGCAGTGTGGGAGATAAGCTCTCCCTGGAAAGCCGCCTTGGCTGCATCCCAAAGGGATGCAAGGGACAATAAGTGATACTATAATAGGCTGTGTGGAGTGTCGCCATCTGCCTGTGGAACATGAACAGGAACATATAGAGCAAGTAACATACCACCTACAACACCCAAGGTGTGTGTCAACAAACATGCAAAGGAACCAAACAACAAAGGAAAACAAGACATGACTGGGAAATTAACATCAGTTAGGAATAGCCAGGCCTCAGACGAGATCCGGGTCCTGGAGATCAACATACAGGACTAGTAAATGGATACAGGATAAGATAAAAGATTTTTCAGAAGTAGAGCCCCTCTCGCTCCCTCAGCCAATCCCTTGGTAAGAAAGGCAACTGTCAGTGGGGAGCAGAGGGCATGCCCCAAATGGGTTCATGGGCAACCCTGTCCGAGCCAAAGCCCTCTAGTACAGAGTCATGGTAGAGAGTCCTCTTCAGATGTGGGTACTCCGCTGTCGCATCCACCTTGAAGTTTTTGTTTGTGTGCTTTCTCATGACTGAAGCATGTGTATTGGAAACCTCAGCCCACTAGGACTGTTCTCGTCTGAGGGAAGGCAGCATTCTCAGTGCCTCCAGGGCCTCCTCAATCGTGCAGATTGCAACCCGCCATTTTTATGTGTGATATAAACCTCCTCCTGTGGCATAAGAATTGTCATCAGCATCATTGTGTACCATTTGGAGATAATCCTCAGTCGTTTCTCAAGAGGATAGCTGGAGTGGAGGTACTTATGGATATTTTTAGGACACCTCTATTATGGTTGCATGCTGTGTCACAGTAATGCATGATGCCCTGTTAGCTTTTTATGGACAATTCCCAATGACTTAAAAAACTCAGGAATACTGCGTGGAATATTCTCATGCGTTGGGGTAAGCATGTTCACTGAGAGGGTGACACTCTTGTTTAGATAAGTAGAGCACAATAGTTCTATAAGGTTTTCCTTTCATTCTGTTCTTTTTCTTTCTTCCTTCTCACACTTCTCTTTTTCTTTCATGTTCAGTTGTTTTCGATGATTTTTTTTCCTACAGCCTCATGCAAAATTTGGGCTTTTTCTCACCTATTTAACATTTTCTACACACAATTACCTCACAAGATGGAGGGCGCCTTTGATTAACCACATGCATCAAAGTAACTGTATCAGATACATATGTATTGGTATCATTATTTGTTTGTAGATTCCCTGAGGAAGGGTGGTCTTATCACCCGAAATGTATCAGGATTTATGTGACCCACACCTGACATGTATGATCGACATATAAAAGGAACTTTGGTTTTGGAAAAATACAATTTTGAATAAACCCAAATTCATGAAGTAAGGAATTCACGGTGTCATGGACAATTGTTTTGGGACTCTTATTTGCAAATGTGTTGCTTAAATTGGAACTCAAATGATGTTTATAGTTTATAAAGTGGTCTAACTGAAGTATAACAATTGTTAGACACTCCGTCAAGTGCTGAAAGTAGTGCACTTTCCGTCTAAAAATGTTGTTGTAGTTCTCCTTTTTAATTTTGAACAGGCGGTGGGGTAGAACCGCCTCAGAGGGTTCACATTGTAATTGAATTCTGTTTGTTTCTGTTGTGTACACTGTTTATTCTGTGAAAATTGAGTTCAATACAGCTGTTCTGTTGTTCTTTCATGTTGAGACAGTAGTCATTTTACTACTTGAACCAAATGTCCCTTTCTGCCATTGCCCCGGCGCAAATGACTGCTATTGTCTCTCCTGTGGTGTGATGTGTATTTCTTCCAGACATGGGATAAAAGGTTCTTGGGTGTTCCTCACCTGAGCAGGGTGAACTTAAGGACTGTACCCTGGGATGTGCTCATCTCTTCCTGACTTCTGAAGCTGCCAGCACTATCACTAGTAAATACAGCTTACACCTGGGGCTCCCTGCACTTTGTCCCCTCTGACAGTTTGGAGTCAAACCCATGGGAAGCAGAGGAACTGATCAGACCAAGCTTAGGTGTAGGCAGAGAGGAACTCTCACACACAGGCTTGCACTGGGTGTAAAAGTGGCACCCCGGGGAACCTGTCATCAGAACACTCTTGGACTTGTAGAAGTTTCAGAAGAAGGACTGCCTGCTGCCTGAAGAAGTAAGACTGGACATGCTTCTCTTGAACCCAGGAAACCAAAAGTGACTTTAAGAGTCAATTGACTGGCCTCCTGTTTGAGCTACTGGGACACAATACACTTTCAGAGGCCTCATTGACTTACCAGATGACCAGGCCCAACTGGACCAGGCTTGGTCTACTCTGCTGGCCTCTGTGACGGTGGATCCTGCACCCCCAATTGCTTGTCTCAGGGTACTGGACCCTTCACTGAAGTTAGAGTATGCTATTTCCTGTGCAACTGAAGGTTTCGCCATATTAGACATAGCATGGTGCAGACTGACACAGGGCCTTGCATTGCATCACTGTGCAGCTACTGATCACATCTGCATTGGTCCCAAAGCTGAATGATCCAAGACGATGCAAGGGCTTTGCATCATAGCACCTCAGAGCTCCTATTTGATGGCTCGATGGACCCGATGGAGCATGATGCAGAGATTCTTATTGCAGCACTGTGCAGCTCCCTCATTAAGGACAATAGATAAAACTCACAGCGAGTCGCACCTGGCCCGTACCGAACCGGCACTCCATTGTAGTTAGCATTGAACTTGTGACTTTGTCCCGTTCCAGCATGATCAGATACTCACAGTTGGCGCTATTTACTACTTTAAAATTGCAAAACACTACAGATTTGATTTCTGTTGTTTTGGTGTCATTTTATTTATTTAAATATCCTCTATATTTCTAAATTGTTTCAGGATTTATCTTGTGTTGTTTTTTCACTTTACTACTGTTTGAGTGCTGCATAAATACTTATGCATTACAAAGTTAAGGCTGACTACTTTGTGACAAGTTACCAGAAGTTTAAGCACAGGTGTACTTAGCAACATTTGTGGTTCATCTTGACAAATATTGTGTTTATTATTTGAGTGGGGGTTTCACACTTGTCAACTAATTACCTGATTTCTTACAGCTGCCAGACATCAACACCATTCTAGTATAACCCTTTCTGATGTGTAGTTCTCTTTCATAAACCAGCCTCTTGTCTGTGCTTCCTGTTCAACCTCTGGCGTGCTGCTGCTGCTGCTGGGTTCCTTGCTCCTGTTCTGCAACAGTCTTTTCAGCTTCTGATCTGCTCCTGTTCTTGCTCTGTAACAGCCCCAGTTCTGCTCCAAGCCTGCATGCTCTAATTCTCATCCATCTCTGTACCAGCTCCACGTCTGCATCAGTTCTGGACAGATCTAGCTCTTGATCTTACCAGTATGCAACATTTTAGTTTTGCAAGAATTGTTCTTTATTGGAGCTCAGCACTGTGAGACTTTTTGTGCCCCAGGGCTTTTTCCTCCTATCATGCATTACTTTCCAGCGGTAATCCTCATTCTATTCAATGTTTTATATGGGCCAGACAGTGTGGCTGCTGGGAGGGGTCACCGTTGTCTCAGAGCTTCTGAAAAAGAGGTGAAGGAACTGCCACTATGTCTAGTCCTTGTCAGTATGTGACACAAAAAAATTTCTGGTCGCTTCACACTCCCTGGCAATGTTTTAACATGCTTGTTTGCCCTGTTGCCAATGATTCAGCAGAAGCAGTTTGGGATTTCCAACAAGGCACTATTGAAAATATGTTAGTTAGTTTAACCCACTAGTTAAAGATACTGTTTCAGTTCAAAGGACCCAAGTGGCACTTCTCAGAAGAGGACTCCAAAAAGGAATAAAGATTAGTTACCACCAGTCCCCCATTCTGCTTCTTTGAAGGAATAGCCTGACCTAATCTTGCAGATAGAGTACAGAATCAAAGAAAAAGAAAAAGAAAAAAGAACACATAAATAAAGTGCATCTTCAGATAACCTGGATCTGCAGTAATCCGTCAACCTGGCCCAGTAACAGTACAGTAACAGACTTTTCTCCGACTTCGCCTAAAGAACTTATGGAAATCGAAACCATTAGAGGAAATTCTTTCAGTTTAAGAGCATGCTTATCAACATTATTAAGTACTTTGTCTTTAAATAATACATGAAGCAAGGTTGGGAAAGAGTCTTTTTGATAAAGCAGTCAGTAATGCTTTTTTGATTGAATTGGGGACAAATGGAAAAAATCAGATAAGGCTCGATGGCAGGCAGGGGGATTAGAGTAGGCACGTTGAATGTGAGGGGGTTGAACTCATTGGAGAAACGACGACGGGTTGCACAGGAATTACGAGCGCTTACATGTGATATAGTATGTCTGCATGAGACTCACATAGTATGGTCAAAGAGACAAATACTAGAAGAATTAGGATTTAATTTAATTACCTGTACTAAATACTCCGGTTCTGCAAGAGGAGTAGCAATTCTTGCCAAAAAACACATAGCCAATACTGGTAGGATATTATCAGATGGGTTAGGTCAATGGGCAATCGCAGAATGTCTTGTGGGTCATGTTAAATTTACGATTTGTGTAGTATATGGGGCAAACTTAGATGAAGCAACAACGCTTGATTACTTATAGACCCATTTCACTCCTGGACTCGCTCGGGAAGATGGCTGGACGTATTCTTCTCGAGCGACTGCAGGAGTGGACAAATCAACAAAATGTGATCTCGGATTTGCAATACGGGTTCAGGGTGGGACTGGGTACGGTGGACCAGGCACTGAATCTGACGCTCCTGGCTGAGAAATATGTACATGCTAAAGGTGCCTCTCTCCATATGGTATATGTTGATTTGTCCGCAGCCTTTGATTGCGTTGTGCACTCAAGGCTGTGGACAATCATACTACAGATGGGCATTGATCCATCGATTGTAGCGAGAGCTGTATACGGGGGCTACAGGGAGAGTTAGATACGGAACCAATGGCCAGTTAACGGATAGCTTTCGGGTAGAGAAGGGGATCAGACAAGGGTGTGTTCTGGCCCCCTTCCTTTTTACCCTGTACACAAATGGGCTTGAGGCTGCTCTACTTGAGGGCACGGATGACCTTCCAGCCATCGGTCGTCGGCATATTCCAGCCATTTATATGCCGACGATGCGGTTCTCCTGGCCCGAACCGAAGTACAGCTTCAACGGGTCCTGGACAAGTATTGTTCATTCATGGCTGGCCTGAACTTAAAAATAAACATTAAAAAAACTTATGTAATGCATGCTGGCTCAAAACACAGAAACCCGAAGACAATTTGTGTCAACAAAGTGCCCCTTGAACAAACATTAACATATCCTTATCTAGGAATTTTATTTGATAATAAGTTTAAATGGAGGGAAGCTATTAAATCTCGTAAGCTAGTATTTCTCAGAACTGTAACAGCGCTCAAATCCTTTGCGCAAAATCTATGGAAAAAACCACCATCAGAAATGATTAAAATATATAAGGCAAAGTGTATAAGCGCAGCAACTTATGGGACAGGGGTCTGGGGAGAAGCTAATACGGACCAGCTACAATTAATTGAGAACTCTTTTCTAAGGTACTTGCTATCACTGCCGAGAAGCGCGACTACATACGGATGCCATAACGAACTGGGATTAGATTACCTCTCGGATATAATAAAAATTCGACCACTTATGTTGTGGCGGCGAATTTGGGTTATGGATCAGTGTCATCTGACAAGGGCAATTGTGCAGGATTGTCTGAAGCTTGATAACATGATGAGGATCAATTGGCTGGCCTATGTTAAGACATTTTTTACGGACATGCGCCTTGAGAAATACTTCGACGATCCCCCCGCAATAGCAGACATAACAAAATCTGAACTAAGAACAGCTTGCCTGTCACACTTGAGCGAATTGCGCCTATCGGAGGAGGCCGGGAAAACATCAGTTTAATCAATATGGGAAATTTCTGTTGACCCGCTTTAGATTTAATTTGCTACATCGTTTGCTTTCCTTTCCTCTTCAAAATGATTGGTCCCCAAACCTATGCCCCTGTCCCTGTGATTCCACCTCCCTACAATCTACCATTCATGTGGTATTTTTTTGTAAGTTTTATACGGCTCCACGCAAGAGGTGGGTTGTTCCTATTCTGAGGGTAATGGGGTTGCGGCAGTGCCGCCCAGCATATCTGGTTCTCCAGCACTTGGAACATGAATTGATTGCTAAATCCCTAGTCTGTTTTTTCAAATTCTGTGTTAGCCATCATCGCAACCTATGATGTTTGTTCGCCCATAGTATCCTGTGATGACACTAGTATGAGTTGAGTGCTTTGTGACTAATTTTTAAGCGTAGGCTAAAGTAGCTTCTTATAAATGTATAATATTTAAAAACTTTCATTCGTACATTCATGTATAATTAGTTTTTAAAAGCTGTGTAAAATTCAAATCGCTTTTTATCATTTTTTAATTATTTATGTAAAAGTTGCAATGTATCTTATGTACTTTCATGAAATTTCAAAAATTACGGAAATCCGAATAAAGACAATTTGATTTGAGTATTTGAATGTTGAATTAGCAACTTGGCCCACACCATTGATCCTGTGTGGGGACTTTAATATAAACTTACCACCTAATATCCTAAACAACGAACACTTGAAGTGTATTGGCAGGAAGCAGCGTGTGTTTAAAGCATTGCAGGCATTAACGGGTGATCCTGGGCTAGTGGATGCGTGGGCCTTTTTAAGGGGGATGGCACCTGGATATACTTTTTTTTCTTTTCCCCATTGGACGCTGGTCCGCTTAGACTATTTTTTTACTTCTCAAGCATTGTTAAATCAGGCAATGATACAAGTATATCCTAGAGTCACCTCGGACCATGGGCCAGTAGTTTTGTCCAAGTAGTATAGCATCAACTATGCGGCCAAGGGCCTTCTCTTTTGATCGCAAACTATTAGTGGAACAGCAATTTATTGACCATATGAAACAATGGATAATATTTTTTTTAATATTAACCGAGGGAGTAGCAGTGTGGGAGGAGTGTGGGACTGATTCAAAGTCGCCTTTCGAGGAAAGGGGCTGAGTTTCGGTTTATATAATCAAAAAAAGCAGACAGCTAAAACAAAAGAACTGTATCAGGAGCTGATAACAGCTGAGGAAGTTCTCATGCAAAGTATACAGGCTGGGACAGACCCAACACACCAGGTTACGGCAGTGTCACGGCTTAAGGCAAGCCTAAATTTGAGTTGGTCTAAAGAGGCAGCAAAACATTTTTATATTAAGAAGCAAATTCATTATGAGTATGGCGAGGCAATTGGCAGATGCCTCGCCCAAAAAGTTAGATCAAGGGAGACAGCCCAGAGTATAGACGAAGTACTAGATGTGAATGGTGATTCTGTTAAGGATGATCAGGGAATCTTGGAGGTATTTAGACAGTTTTATGAGACCTTATACCAAAATGACGCATATGATGAGGTAGGGGCTGTCCCTTTGATCACTCAATATTGTACGCGGGATCTTTTGGCGGATGAGATCGAACTATTAGAGGCTTCCATTTCATCAGAAGAACTTGAAAAGGCAGTAAATGGGTTAGCGTTAGGGAAGGCGGCGGGGCCAGATAAGCTGCCGTCGGAAATATATAAAACCTTTTTCCCCGTTCTAAAGACAGATCTTTTGGTAACAATGTTAGAGGCACAGAAAGGTGCAGCCCCTAAAACATGGAATGAGGCGTCTACAGTAGTGTTCCATAAAAAGGGCAAGCCAGCAAATAGACCTGGATCATATAAGTCCATCTCGCTTTTAATTGGAGATGGGAAAACTTTAGTCATCTCAGGAATAGTATCAACAAGACAGCATGGATTTATCCCTCAACGCAGTAAAACAAACCACGTTAATCGTGTGATTACTTTTCTTGATTATGTGAAAGTTACTCGGGAACCATTTTGTTTAATTTTACTAGATGCCGAGAAGGCTTTTGACCGCGTTACATTCGTGCTTTTTATGGGATGTTATGAGGAGCTGAGGCTTTGGACCACATGTTATTAAATCATTACAGACACTGTATCATCGGCCTGTCACCCGTATCAATACTATGGGAATCGAGTCGGCTGAGGTAGAAATTAATAGAGGTTGCCCTTGCTCCCCTCTTTTTTTTTCTATATACATCGAACCTTTTTTAAGGATGCTAGAATCTAGCTCGAGTATACCTCCTTTACTTATACGGTCTTACCAATTTAAGGTACTAGCATATGCAGACGACGTGGCCGTGGTCACGCCGAATCCAGCTGTAGCGATGCTGGCAATCGAACAACTGGCTACAGCTTTCGGTAGGTCATCTCGCTATAAGCTGAAATCTGCCAAGACTCAGTTACTAAGTGCAAATATCCCGAATTATGTTGATCCAAGGTTGTGTCAAGAATTGTGTATTTGGGTGTTAAATTACGAACATGTACAACCACTCTGGTCAAAGCAAATTGGGATCAACTTTTGGGCGGAGTAAAGAAACAATCAGATCGTGCCGAATGTTTACACCTCTCCCTAGTGGGGCAATGTAATCTATTAAAAATGATGATACTTCCGCAAATGTTATATCTTTTTCGTTGTATACCCTTGGAGGTCCCTAAGGCCAGCTTGGCACAACTGCAAGCAACCTGTATGAGTTTCATGTGGTCAGGGCGGAAAGCACGACGGGCTAGGCACTTTATGATGTTGCCAAAAGAGCTAGGAGGATGGTCGGTACCGGACTTTGTACTATATTATTATGCATGTAGGCTACAAGGGATGGGCATTTTGCTGATAGGGGCAGCACCCGCGCAGCTTGCAGAATGCCCCTCGATATATCAAATGCTATTGGGGGTAAAAGCAAAAAATTTCTTATTTCTGTATTTGGAATGGAGTTATTATAAGCGAACGCGGTTCAAGACTTTAGAAGCAGCATATAAGGTTTGGCGAGCAGTTAGGGATATGTTTGGTTTCGAGAAAATTTCATATTATACGCCGTTGGTATTGCCAATATTCCTACCAGTTGATTTATGGGACAGAGTGGCATATAATTGGAAAGGGAGAGGAATTAGAGTGGTGGGAGATTTGTATTCTGATGGTATTCTCAAATTATTTGAACATCTACAGACACAATATCTGCTCCCCAGAGAGAATTTCTTTAAATATCTGCAGATCAGGGCGTATTTAGAAAACAGTGGCATTTCTTTTCAACCAAATCCCCTGATCGAGGGTAATACAAGAGGGGCAAAGCTTGGCATTTTATACAATTTGATGTTAAACTAAAGCTAATGATATTGAGCAGCAGAATCTTATATGGGGGGCTAAATTAGACAAACAGGATATTCAAATTGAAACTTCTTTGGGAATGGCAAAAGATTTATTCCTGTCTGCAAATCTCTCTGCCCAACACTTTAAATCACTCTTTAATTTATATTACACACCTGACAAGGTGTCTAAATGGCCTGGGGATGCGATAGGGAAATGTTTCAGCTGCGGTTATATTTCCGCAAATGATATACATATCTTTTTTGCGTGCTCATCTTTGGCACCCCTCTTGTCACAGATAGACAGATGTTTATCGGAAATTGTAGGTAATCTAATTCAATTGTCTGCAACACAGATTCTTTTGGGGGTAGAAATGGGTTCACTGGATATCGGAACTGCGAAGCAGCATGCTAAATTAATATTTGTAGCGACAGCTGTTTACAGACTATGTATTGTATCATTCTGGCTACAACAGGAACCACCTTCATTCGTGGAATGACTGTCTAGGTTTTTTGTAATTCATAACATGGAACATAGTCTCTATGCTCCTAAGGGTACATGGAAAAAGAAACTTGGAGAACAAATATGAGGCTCAGTCACACAGTATCTTGAGTCGTAAAACAGGGTTCCATCTTCTCTCCTGTGTCATATGGCAGAATCAAGTTAAATGTCCTAATTTGTATTGCTCCATACTTCAATGTGATGTGTCTTATATTTTCTGCTCTTTTTTTCTTTTCTGATTGCTCATAATATACCTTGTTAAGATTTGTTTGGTGTAAAATGTTTTGTCTTGATTTCTGTAATATTCTAATATGTCATGATTTTTCTGTGATAATTTTTATTGTATTAGAATGACTCATACCGACCGATTCCTGTATTTGTCAAAAAAAAAATTAAGTACTTTGTCTTTATTATAGTCTGCAAGGACATGTCCAACCATCCAGATAGGATGTTGGGTGATACTACGTCAATGTTAGTTGTCATTTCAGGAAGTTCACTACTTTGTATAAGTGGATTTGGGGCACTGTCTGGAAGTGCCAGCACTTCTGAACTCAGAAGATACTTGCATGTATATCAACCAGGCTTGAGTAAAATATCAGTTTGTTCCCACTTTCAGAAAGAAACAAGAAGACTTATTACTGGAAGTGGAGTGTATAATGTTGGAAACCCTCCAACAGCCACGCCAGCAAGAGAGCCACCTGGTTCACCAACGAGCTTCAGACCTCCAAACATGCATGCCGGAAACTGGAGAAGACATGGCTCCACGAACGCACATCGGACAACCATGCAGACCACAAGGACGCCACCCGTAGACATTACCACTTCATCAGACTAGCCAAGAGATCCTCCTTCAAAAACCGCTTGGACAACAATGCACAAGACAGCAAAGGGCTCTTCAGCATTGTAAAGGAACTCTCCAACCCCAGCGCCAACACCAACGACATCCCGCCCTCACAAGAACTGTGTGTCTCACTAGCCATCTTCTTCCACCGCAAGATCGCTGACATCCATGACAGCTTCAACACCACGACCGCCTGACTATGCCAGAAGCCACCTCCCCTGTGAACACCACCAGCGGCAATCGCCTGACCTCCTGGTCTAATGTCAACGACGATGAGATACGCAAGGTCATGAACTCCATCCACTCAGGATCTCCGTCAGACCCATGCCCACACCACGTATTCAACAAAGCAGACGCAGCCATCGCACCCCAACTACGGAAGGTCATCAAAACAGCGACATTCCCGGAAAGCTGGAAGGACGCCGAAATCAACGCCCTCCTCAAGAAGCCCAAAGCGGACCCCAAGGACCTCAAAACTTCCGGCCCATCTCCCTGCTCCCGTTCCCGGCAAAGGTCATCGAGAAAATCATCAACATGTAATTGGCCCGCCACCTGGAAGACAACATCTTAGACCCGTCCCAGTCCGGATTCAGATGCAACTACAGCACTGAGACAGCCTTCATCGCCGCCACAGACGACATAGGCACCGACTAGACAACGACAAATTATCAGCCCTCATCCTACTGGACCTGTCAGCCGCCTTCGACACGGTATGCCATTGCACTCTAAAACAAGCCTTCTAGAAGCCAGAATCCAAGAGAAGGCCCTTGACTGGACCACGTCTTCCTCTCAGGCAGAACCCAGAGAGTCCGCCTCCCACCGTTTCGATCCAAAGCCACCGACATCATCTGCGGCATCCCCCAGGGCTCATCCCTCAGCCCGACGCTGTTCAACGTCTACATGGCCCCCCTCGCACAAGTGGCCCGCCATCATGACCTCAATATCATCTCCTACGCAGACGACACCCAGCTCATCCTCTCCCTCACCAAGGACCCACACACTGCCAAAACCAACCTTCACGAGGGAATGAAGGCCGTCGCCCACTGGATGAGGAGCAGCCGTCTGAAGCTGAACTCGGACATGACAGAGGTCCTCATCCTCATGCTCGGACCACCCCCTAAGCCTGGGACGACTCCTGGTGGCCGACCATAATGGGAACAGCACCAACACCCACCGACCATGCAGGCAACCTAGGATTCATCCTCGACTTCTCTCTCTCCATGTCTAAACAGGTCAACACCGTCTTCTCCTCCTGCTACAACACCCTCCTGCTACAACACCCTCCGCAGGATGACAGAAACAAGAAGAATGGTGACACATGCCCTCGTCAGCAGCAGACTGGACTCCGGCAACGGACTCTGCACAGGAATCCCTGCCAAACACCTACGATGACTACAACGCATCCAAAACACCTCCGCCCGACTGATCATCAACGTCCCCCGCCGCAGCCACAACACCCCCCACCTGGGAAACCTACACTGGCTCCCCGTCGACAAGAGGATCACCTTCAAGCTCCTCACCCACGCACACAAAGCACTCCACAACGCAGGACCAGCCTACCTGAACAGTAGACTCAGCTTCCACACCGCCACCCGCCAGCTCCGCTCCACCAGCCTTGCCCTCGCTGCAGTCCCCCACATCCAACATACGACCTTCGGCGGCTGATCCTTCTCCTACCTCGCCGCCAAGACCTGAAACACCCTCCCTACCCACATACGGCAGACTCAAGACCTACTCGCCTCCAGAAGACTCCTCATGACCTGGCTCTTCGTACAGTAGCAGCACCCCCCCCCACTCCCCTCAGCACCTTGAGACCCTCACGGGTCCAATTCGATAATCATATGATTTTAAAATTACCTTCACCTGTGTAAACCAATCCATATATTATTTGGGTGTCCAGGACCATGGCATTGAGTTCCACCTTTGTACCTGAGCATCGTAGGTCATTATCTGGGTATTAGTTCATGGCGGAATCTATAGAAGAAGAAAAAGTGTACATCTGCCTTTGGGGCTGATACCCCTGAGCGAATTGAATGTAGAATGTCTATGCAAACGCGAAGTTAGCATAAGGCCAATCACCTGCTACACAAGAAATGCAGAAGGTGAAGCTTTCCTAGCATTTCCTTTGGAAATTGAAGGTGACAAGGGAACAAGAGGAGACTTACTGCCCTATAGACAAAGTTTATGAGCACAATAACAAGATTACCCTATAAACAGTGCTCTAGTGAGTAATGAGTATTTGAGGTCTGAATATGTCATGGAGGCCATTTGTCATTCCCCATTGTTGGATTTTGAAGTGGTGGTCATTTATGAGCAAAAGACCCTGTCTATTGAAAGATGAAAGCAACGGCCGGAAAGCCTACACACTCACTCCAAAAGACCAGAACAGTCACCTCTGGAACTATCTGGAGCTAAGCCTCAGTTAATTGCCATGTTATCTCCTGTGCCTTTCAAAGCTTACTGTGGTGCTAATCATCCAGTCTGTTTATACAAGTTGATATGTTTCCTGATTTCCCCCATTATCAGGACACTCACACCTCTGAGAGGCATTGGGGAGAATGTTTTGGTTTCATGTCAGCAATGGACACAGATTTATGTAAGAAGATACATTCCTTTTCTTATGCGAGACTTCATTCAAGATGGCCATCAACCACAGACCCATTTCAGTACTATAGCAAATTCGCCTTCTCTGCATGTTCACCCCAGATAATTCACCTTTTTCTTGACAGTAGTTTTGCTGAAATTAGGACTGTGTGCACTGTGCTCCCCTTTACACATGAATAAATTGGCTTACCCTAATTGACCTATATAACTTGCCTACAAGAGCCGAGGATATGATGTAGTAAATTCAATAAGGCCTGGCAGTTAAATGCCACCTATGGACTGCAGCACCTTATTGTGCCATCCAAAGAGTAGGCCTGGAAAAACATGGTTCTAGGCAGACAATGCACAGCATGATAGTAGCAAACTAAAAATCTGCTGTTAAACCTGTGTCAGAATAAACCTTTTTAAAGGTGTAAATGTTTCAAAATAAACCTTTTTGACAGGTGGGAAACACTGCTTTTAAATATTAACGTCAGCCCTGAGTACACCGCATTGCCCACAAGATAGAATGGGCAATGTGAAAAAGTGGAAGATGTGCCAAATTATAGTTGGCATGTTCATCCAGTGATTAGCTCCAAACAGCTATTTTCATTGACAATATTTTGGCTGAATCCTAGAAAACATCAAAGTACAAATTATTAAACTTTAATTTGTAAAATTGTACTGGAAACAACTACAAAGGTAATTTAAAGACTATATTTTAATATAGATTAAAATCAAATTAAATGGAAAAGTTGGATTTTTTTGAAATTTTTAGGAACAGTAAATATTAGAAAGTTACATTTCTCTTGCCTTAACCCTCAGTTGGCTAATTCGCATTAGCCTTCTGACAGCTGGCCAGCCAGTACTTGACCTTACTAGGGTGTGGAAACTGCCCACAGAGCAGAAACAATGACCTGGGTATAGAGAGGTATTTTTCTACCCCTTGCAGGAAGCCCAGTGAGGGGCAAACCTAGGAACTTTATTATCTCCCTGTACTTTGACAAGCAAATGTAAGGTGAGACCTGGGGAAGGCAAACCTCTGTCCCCCTAGACAGACTGACTACAAACCAAGTGGGAGAGGGGCAACCCCAGAACCAGCTTTGAGTGAACATAAAGGAGCGGGATAGGGGACACACCTCTGGGTGGGAACAAGGGAAAAAGGGTTTCTTCTAGGCCTGGGTGGAGTTTGTGGAGTTGCACCACACAGAACTCCACGAAGTGCCCCAAAAAACTAATTTGTGCTACTCAGAGTTCCACGAGCGGGCTGAGCTGCTCACTTTGCCTATTCACGTGAACTTTTACATGGTAAGCAGTACGAAGAGCGTTCTCGTGCCAGAAACTGCGCACAAACAACACCATGTAGTTTGTATGGGAGCGGCCATATTGTTTTCTGTTCTGTTCATGGTGCTGGGCCTGTTTTTTCAATCCTTGCCTAATTGTTTCAGTCCTTACCCTATCAAATGTATCTACTCCTCATTTTTATTTATTATATTAGTGTATGCCTTTGCGTTTGTGTATTTTAAATTTTTTGTTATTTTTTCATGACTTTTTTGTACTTTCAAAATGTTTCCATTTACTTTCCCATTCCTTCCTTCCTTACCTCCTTTACCTTTACCTTTACCTTTTCCTGATTCTTTTCTTTTTCCCCCAGCCAGCACCATGGCAGAGCAGCGAGTTGGAGAGCAGAGGCGCCAGGCCCCCCTTAACAACAAGCAACTGCCTACCTTGCAGTCGGTGGTACTTCAAAGGGGTGCAGTTCCACTCAAAATCATGTGAGGCAGAGGTGGCAGCAATAGTTTTTTGTGTGCAGTGCTACATCCCCTCCATGCTGGCAGCAGGTGGCAGGTTTGGAATCGGGTACCCACTGCAGGAACCTTGGCTACATTGGGGGAGAGTGCACTGGTGTGTGCGGCAGATCAATTGGGCAGATACAATAGACCGCAATCAGTACCAGCTTGACCTGCTTTGAATGGAGATTGTGATGCTCATTGAGTAATTATCTGTTGTGTTTGTGTTCTACAATGTTAAAAAAAATCTGACTAGCATGCTGCTCACACTCAGAGGTAAGTTAAGAGTATGTTAAGAATATTACGTTATGCAGTTTGATCTAGCCAGGTTCTGCGCTACCTAATTGGACTCATCAGCGCTTGTTTTGGCTGATTATTTAGGAAGCCATTGCAGATTCTTCTGTTCTCCTGCTACCATAGTGAATTAGTGATGTCAGTGAATTAGCGTTCTCTGTGACTTTCTTTATGTAGCTCGTACAGTCCCAAGTAATCTCACAGGGATGTGTAGTATGCATGTATACATTGCAAAAAAGGGACACTGAGTTGGTCCATCAAGGGGGTTGAGAAATGAGAATAGATTCAAAGATCATTCATTGCAATGCATTAGTTCAAGATGTAGTTTTTCTTAATGAAATTTGGAAAAGGGATTTTAGGATTAGTATGGCCAACTCAATAGTCGATACCAGTACTATAGGCGATCTGGTTTAGAAAGTACAATGATACTGCGTTTGCCTTACATAATATTGTTGGGGAGATTAACTGTACCACTAATGTATTTTTATCCTTTTTTTGTTATACCACCACCTAAGGGCAAGAAGAAGCGGGACAGCTCGGAGGCAGGTCCGGGAGCTGGCGAGGAGGCGTTAACCACCAGTGCTGCTGCCGATGGCTCTGCTCATCCCAATAAGTCCTATTATTTATTATTATTATTTCTCTAACTTTTACCTCTGCCCACTATTATACTACTTTTCATTTTGGCTTGTTCATTTGTTTTGTGATGTCTCCTTTTCTTTCTAACACACCTATCAAATGTTTGTTTAATTCTTGTTCTCCCTGCATTATCCTTTTTTCCCTTATTTCATGGGGTTATTTTTGGTAGTTGACTTTCTCCTGTCTGTATTAGTCTATAGTTTCCTTGAGCTTTGTTATTAAGCATTACCTCTCTGCTATATATCTTGTGGTACTGTAGGACTAAGAGCAGATTTTTGGTACTCGACCGTCTACTGTGAAGATTTCAGCTCCAAATAACCTAGGGGCATATTATCAAGCCTGTGCGCTAAAATTATCGCCGCTTTATCGGCCGAAAACGGCCGATAAAGCTGCGATAATGGGCTTGATAATATGCTCTATGGAATTCCAATCGAAGCCCATGTTAGATGTGAAGACATCTAACATGGGCTTCGATTGGAATTCCACAGAGCATATTATCAAGCCCATAATCGCCGCTTTATCGGCCGTTTTCGGCCGATAAAGCGGCGATAATTTTAGCGCACAGGCTTGATAATATGCCCCCTAGTATTATAATATTCAGTACGCATCTTGGTTGAGAAGGCTTTGCTATTCTTGCTCATGTTCTAACAGTTAACAAGGTGAGTGGCCATGGTCAGGCCCCCATGTTGTGCTGTAATTAATTTATGCAGTGTACCAACGGTTTCCATGACAGTGCAGACTGGCTCGAAAGTATGAGGTCCCCATTGCATTTGCCAACCAACACCATATGTCCTTCATTGACCATCATTCCACCCCTTCATTGTGTTTCCGTGACTCAGAGTCATCGTCATAGGCTATAGCTTTGCCCCTCCATAACAAAACATTTTTGGTTCGCTTGACTTCCTGGGTTTTCTAACATTGTCAACCAACAAAATGCCCAGAGTGATATTTTTGATAGGTGATACTGCTGACTGTACTGTAGTGATATATTGCGGTTGTATTTGTAAAAATAAGAGGCAGAGTATCTGGCAGCTAAAAGAAATGTAATGTTATTTTCTATCCACATAGTCCACCAGTGCTACAGAGGCAGTTGGCGGGGGAGGTACAGTGGCAGCAGGGATGGGTGCTTAGAAGCCACATTACTTGCTTATTGACAATTACTGTTATACTCACTAGCTACAAGGGTGTCATGACTAGTGAGACTCATGATCGTGAACCCCCGCTTTAGAAGCGACAGCAGTTGTTCAGTTCTTATAGCCTCTTCCATCTGCAACTCTTCAAAAACTCACATAATGAACCCTAAAAATGATGGGTTGATGGAAACTGGAAAGAACAGGAGATTAAAAGAAAGGATTGGTGAACTAGTATATGAGTGAAAGGATGCATGGGTGGGTAAAAAGATGTGTGGGTGGGTATTGGGTAAATAGATGGATGGGTGAAAGGATGGTTGAAAGGGTTGTTACTGAATGGATGGATATATAAATGGATAATATGAATTGGGAGTGTTGGTGAAAGATTGGATAAGAGAAAGTAAGGCTTGAATCATGTGGTTATCAATAGGTGGATATATAGAAGAATGACCGGATGAATGAATAATTGCTTGAACAAAGAAACAAGGGAGCTCTTCGGGAGAGGGGCATGCTCACCTACCTTGCTTACTTGGTTTTATGATTATCAAAGCAATGGTTCAATATGGGGGGGTTTTACATTTTGGTGTACTCCCTTGACTCACTGTATTTGTTAAGCAAGGCAGATGTGTATCCCTTCCACCATCATTCATCACCCACTCCCTGCCCATGGCATTTTTGCCACCCATGATCTAAGTGCAGAATGCTTAAGTTAGTGACTGCTGTGTTGACTGTGCAATTTGCATCGGCTTCAGTTAATGCTGCACTTATAAAGATTTCAATGCATTGCAAACCGAATACAAGGTGTGCTTCAGTTTGCCCCTCATTCACCTCTTGGTACTTCACTCCTTTATTCAGTCCCAACCTACCAAAAAGTTGAAAAATCCATTCTTGGCATGTGCCAAATTTTTATGGCTATGTAGAGTGATTCATTCTTATATATTTCATGGTTTCGCATACCAGATTTATGCCTGTTCAAATGTTTTCTTTTTGACTTTCATCAGCTACAGTTACTGAATAAACCAACAAATAGGAAGATGATGATGATCAGTGACACCCTCCTATTCTATACCAAATGCTCTTCCTGCCCGGCCTAATTCCTCTAACTTATCCTGCAGTGGAGAAAGTCAAGTTTCCTTTACCTACTTCCAAGTGAATAGATTTATTGGAAATAATTGGTGGTGGTGGGCAAGGTCAGGGAGTAAGTGCCTGATTTCAAGTGTAGTGTATTGCATACTCTGTGATGAATGTACCAAAAACAATCTACATATCACATTCCTTTCCCTGTAGTGCAGTACATCATTTTTCCCACCGTCTACTTACAGCAGACAGTATATCCAGATTTTATGAATGACGTTTGTGTTGTGGTATCTTATTTGTTATTCTTCTGCCTCTTTGGAGTTAGGGTAGAATTTAAAAGGCATTTAGAGAAGAGTAGGCCCATTGTAAATAAAGTAAGATAATTCTCAATTACAGCTGTCCCAGCTGTAGACACCAGAGAGTAGCAAAGTACCCGACACACTGGCTAGCATGCCTCCATTAATTTAGCACAGCAACATGTACTCCATAGTGTATAATGACTTACTCATTAATGAGAGGTGATTTATTTGTATTTTTCCACACAAATTGTCTGTTTTGTTTTTCACAGGGAAAGCCTTTAAAAGAAAAAGAAAATCTCTCAGTTTTTTTAATCTGGTGTTATTATTCTGCTCTAATTGTTTCAACCAGATAGTATGTGCTTTATATGTGAGGCATGTATAGGTAAATAATGGCCCTGTGACTCTCCTAATCACATCAAATTCCAGTGGCCCAAGGGGACCAGCAATGACCTGGTACTGTTCCACCAACTATTTAATTTTAAACAAGTGTTTGCACAGAGCACTGTTTACAATTTGTCTTTTTTTCTTGATATAGCTACTCCTTCTGGTCCGCCACCGCCACCTCCAACATGTCAGGAGGTAGTGGGCTGGCTTTGGCAGCAGAGGCTGGAGACCATCCAGGTAGAATACCGGTGGCTGGTGGCCCTGGGGTATGAGTAGGTGGAAGCATCTTTCTCTGCCCCGGGCGACCGTTCACCCTGCTAGCTGCAGCCTCCAGACGTCTGGCCAGTATATCGCCAGTGCCACCAACAGCTGTCGGGGACCATAGCAGCCACTGCTGCCCCCCCCTGCTCAGACTGCCTATTCCAGTGCTGCTCCCTGCAGGGTATGGACTGATTCAAACACTGTTTGGGACAGATAGAGCAGAGCCTGGATCAACTCTGGGCCCATACTGATGATACCCTCTTCTGAGCCCTTTTTAAATGTTCTTGCTTTGGTGGGAGAGACTTTTGTTGTGGGTGGAGAGGTTGGGAAGGAAGTTGGGACCGTGTTTTGTGGACTTTCTTGGACAGTTTACTTCTTAGGACATTGGTTGGGGATCGGACGATTTGTTTGGGAAGAGAGGTAGTCCTGTTGTTGGTGGAGAGATTCTTTTTTGTTGTTAAATATTAAAGGGAAAATTATCTTATCATTATTTATGCCTCAAGTCATTTGTTTGTGTGTTACTTTTACTTTGCACTGCTGCCTTTTTGTGCATCTTGTTTTTTAATCCCTTTATCGAAGTGTTTTCTGGTTAGCTGTAGTTAGTTATATGCCCTTCCCTTACTATCCATTTCAAATATCAAGACAATTAGGAGAGTATGTTGCCATTACCTATATTGGCTACAACAACCTAGATAAACAATTACTTATCTGCAGTTGGAGTTAGTTGCTTACCTACTAACTAAACTAGTCCACTTCACTACATAGTTCTATTACCAGAAAAGATGAAGCAATGGCTGCTACCTCTCACAGTCTTCCTAAAATCTTAGTTACTGCAGGGTTTCCCAAGGTTCTGTTCTTATTCTTTAATGGTGGTGGTAGTCGTAACAGGCTAGTGTGATAACAGGGAAGGCATCACAAGTGAGGTCCCATCCCACTTAAGGGAACTGAAGGATTAATCAAAAGGATTATCCATCACAAACAACTAAATTGGAAGAAAAACACAGTTAGTTGGTTATCTTTATATCATAGCTTTACAAAGAGTGAGACCATTGCCAGACTACTAACACCATGACACAACAAAGAATACCTGATAATATATATAAAAAACTGCAATAGTAACTTCTTCTGAGCAATGGGGAGCTAGTATTTAATTCAAACTAAAGTTATGAAATCCTTGAGTCAGGAAAATTAGTCTCAAAGTCTGAAGTGGACAAGGTTAAGCATTTTCGCAACACAAGGCCCGAATGATAATGCTGACAAATGATATTCTTCTATATCTAAAATACAGGTCACTTTTATACGTGGGTGGGTAAATGGAGCCAGTGTGGGCTATTGCTCATGTAAAGAAGATCCTGCAGTGGGTTGGTGTCGCTTTCACTACATCCTACCCACTAAGTGTGTGATCCATTTGTGGTATAAATTAAGTCACTCCTCAATAAATCATACTGCCAGGGGAAGAGGGTTAGGGGTTTGATTACTGAATGGGATTGAGGATTTGGGTAAAGGTGTGACAAAGACAAACACTGCACAATGACAATACTGGGTGATGAGGAGCACATCATCAATCTTTTGTGGAAGGAAGGGAAGGAATGAGCATGACACAATTCAGTTAAATGCATTACAAACTGTCCTTCTGCCCCAGAAGCCCAAGTTATTATTATATATCTAAATGTTCTGTCATCTAGGTTTGAAAAATAAAAATTATGGAAGAGTGAAATTCTAAAAATTGATTCTTAGAAGAAAAATTATACTGTATTGCTATAGTGGGTAGTGCGTCTGCATTCCTCTTGACTTGTCCCTCACACTTGGATGCCTGGCTGAACTGGTTCATTAAGGTAAACAGGAATGTTATGGAGCTTTCACCTTTTTGCAGGTAAAAAGAAGGACTGAGGACTGATAAACAGAAACAATATTGTAGAGTCAAGGAGAAGGGAAGAAAGTAAGCTTCATGAAAAGTAAACCAAAAATACTCAGAGGCAGAGCAAGAGCTGCTGCAATCATTAATTTTTATACTCATGTGTGATCAATTAACTGAGAAGTAAAAGGAAATTACAACCAATCACAGACAAGTGGCAGCATGTACTAGGCTGATCAATCTTTTTTTTGTTTTTGTTTGTTTTTAGTTTTTTTTATTTATTTATAAAGCGCAATGGGTACCCTGGGGCTAGGCGGAGTACGCTAGACTTAAACAAATTATTTAAGATGATTTATTAAAAAGATGATTTATTAAAAAGCCAGGTTTTAAGGAGCTTTAGGAAGGTAAGTAGTTTAGGTTCTGATCTGATTGAGAGGGGGAGAGTGTTCCAGATCTTGGCTAGGTTGTAGGAGAGCGACCGGCCTCCACACCTGGCTCTCTTGATTCGGGGCACTGTGGTGAGATAAGATGTCCCGGATCTGAGGGGACAATTGGGATGATAGGCATTTACCAGGGGGATGTTGATAGCATGGCCTGTTCCCCAGTAGGAGCGATGGGCAATACACATGGCCTTGAATTCAATCCTTGATTTCACAGGAAGCCAGTGAGATCTTTCAGTCGAGCTTTGACTGAGACTCGTCGCGGGATATCGAGGAGGGTCCTGGCGGCACAGGTTTGGACAATTTGAAGTCTATTGAGCGTGGACTGTGGGGCCCCAAGGTATAGGGCATTTCCGCAGTCAAGGCGAGATAGAATCAGCCCTTGGACCATGATCCGTCTTGAGTGGAACGGGAGAAGGGGGAGGATTTTGTGAAGTAGCCTCAGGAGCCCGAAGCATGTGGCAGCAAGCTTAGTTGCCTGGTAGTTAAAATTGAGTGTTCTATCCAGCGAAATGCCGAGACTTTTGATTTGTTGTTTGGGTTCGGGGGGACAGCCTAGGCAAAGGGGCCAGATGGAGTCGATAGATTTGGTGATGGTATTTCCCAAGAGCATAATCTCTGTTTTCTCCCCATTTAGTTTTAAGCAGGAGGCCGACATCCAGGCGGCGACTGCTTCCAGACATTTGTATAGGCTGTGGTGGGAATTGAGAGGGGGGTCCAACGCCACCACCAGCTGTGTGTCGTCCGCATAGGTGAACATTTTCACTCCAAAGGGGCGGATGACATCAGCCAAAGGGCTAAGGTAAACATTAAAAAGGGTGGGGCTCAGGGAGGAGCCCTGGGGCACCCCACAGTTCAGAGGTTTGCTGGAGGAGGTGAAATCTTTCTCAAATACCTGAAAAGATCGATCTGTGAGAAAGGATCTCAGCCAGGTGAGTGCCGTTCCCGAGATTCCTATCCTACTGAGACGGTGGAGAAGAATGTTGTGGTTTACAGTGTCGAAGGCGGCACTAAGGTCGAGTAGAATGATGGCCGATGACCCACCGCTGTCTAAGATTCTTCTTGCCTCCTCCGTCACTGCGACCAAGGCTGTTTCGGTTCCGTGAAGGGGCCGAAAGCCCGTCTGTGAGGAATCAAGTATGTCGTTCGATTCCAAGAAGTGTGTCAGGACTGAGTTGACATGTTTCTCTAGTAGTTTGCTGAGCCAGGGTAGCAGAGAGATAGGTCATTAGTTGGAGGGATTGTTTTGATTGAGGCTAGGTTTTTTTAATAAAGCCTTGGCCTTCCATAAAGGCGGGACAATGCCAGCGTGGAGAGAGGAGTTAAGCAGGTCCCGGATGGTGGGTGAGATCTGACTGGTGATCGGGGTGAGAACTCGCGGAGGGGCCGGGTCAGTAGGAGATTCTGATTTGACCTGTTGCATGATACTTTCTAAATGGCTGAGATGTAAGAGCGGGATATATGTGAGGGAGATGGGTAGTGCTGCATCAGAACCTAAGTCTACAGGGCAGCTGGGCAGAGGAATATTTTGAGAGAAAGAGGAAGTAATGATTTCTATTTTGAGGTAAATGAAGTCCGCTAGCTCATCACAGTGGACCTGGGTGTTGCTGTGCTCCTTTGGTGTCTCGGGTAGTTGAAGGAGAGATTTTGCTATCCGATAGATCTCCTTGGGCTTAGAGGCTGTCTTGTCAATTTTTTCCTCAAAATATTTTGCCTGCGCTAATTTGATGCTGGATTTGTAGCTTTTGATAGCTGCTTTGTAAGCTGTTTTGTCGGTTGGTAAGTAATCAAGACGCCATTTTCTCTCAATTCTTTTACAGTTGCGTTTGGCGTCTCGGAGGTCAGTGGTGTACCACAGGGCGGTCGGGTTCCCCCGCTTGGGGTGGGTGCGTTTAAATTGAAGTACCCGATCTATAGAATTTGTAATCCAGCAGTTGTAGTTCTCGTTGCCCTCTATAGTGTTGGAAGTTTTGGTGGGTACGGTTAGATCAAGGTTCTCCCGCCATTCTGGCTGGGGAAGTTTGAACCAGTTACGTGACTTTTGGACAGTCATGGGTTTAGGTAAGGGGTGGCTGGGGAGGGTCCATGTGAAAGGGATAAGGAAGTGATCAGTCCAGGGAAGGGGGGGAAGGGTTTTCAACTTGTAGGTTCGGCCAGTTGCTGAATATGGGGTCCAAAAGATGGTCCTTTAGGTGGGTGGGCCCGAGGACTAGTTGCTGTAGTTCGAGGGCAACTAGACTGGAGGATAGTTCTCTGGCGTTTGAGTCATTAGGGTCATCAAGGTGAGTGTTGAGGTCACCCAGGAGCGTGAAGTTAGCGGAGCTAAGTGCGAGGTTTGCAGCCGTTGGGGCAAGGTTAGAGAGATATTGTTCTTGCATCCTGTGTGGACGGTATATAAGCATACCTGAGAACATATTGGTGGGGCTGAATTTTATAGTGAAGGGGAGGCATTCACTATCTGGAACTCGAACGGGGGTGCTAGTGATTCCATAGCCTATCTTGTGAATCACTGCTAGTCCTCAACCAATTCCTGTTTTGCGGTCATGGCGGAATATTTGGTATCCGTGTGGGAGGGTTTGTACCAAATCAGGTTCCGAGTGTTCATGCAACCAAGTCTCTGTGAGGAAGAGGATGTCCGGGTTTGCATCTTCTATCAGTAGAGAGATTTCCGCTGTGTGCTTGGGGAGGGATCTGCAGTTGAGCAAGAGCATGGAGTATTGTGTGGGTTTCATTTTTGCGTGGGATGAGAATTGAAATCCACACTGGTTGCAAGCGGGATGTTGTAAGGATGGATCCCAGGCGTGGAGACAGGGTGGAGCAGCTTCCTTCTTTAGTTGGAGGAGGGAGTGGGGGCTATGAGTTCTGGCCCGGTAGGGCGACCGGACGGGGGGTGGCCCCTTGCCCCGGCCGGCCGTAGACGGGCGCAGACGGGCTTGCCTTTGGCGCGCATTCGGCGCGCAGGCAGCGCGTCCGCTGCGCGTCCGGGGAAGGCACATTATATGTATATGAGAGGGGGCGTGGCCTCAGGGCCGTAGGCGTGGCCTGTGGGCTGAGGAGGAGGAATGGCGGCGAAAATCAATGGCCCGTGGCAGCGTTAATATCGGCTACGGGGCGATTTTGCCAGAAATTAGAGTGGGAGAATGCGCTAGGTAAGTGCAAGACAAGTAAAAAACAAAGTATTTTGTGACAGTGAATTTTTTTTAAAATCGAGCGTGCTCCCAGCTTCCGCCTCAGGGGTGTAGTGCCTCTGAATGCGAGCTTTCCAATCAGCGCGACTTATATAGCCGGTGCGACGGGGCGTGGCCTCACAACTTCCATCATAACATTTAGCCAATCACATGCACAATGCAATGTGTTGATGTGGCATCACATGTCTGTCTCCAGTTACTTACAAGTTACAACAATAGGCCTGACCACTCAATAGAGGAGTTTCAAATTTGAAGCAGCACAGACACTCAGCAGCATTACATTTCCTAAATGAATGCACCTCTCTGCAGTCCCCAGAGCTAAGTAGGCCTCTTAGAGTCATCACCATGTTGGCTTCCCTGAAGTAGTTAACTTTCTTCTTCTTGCTGTTGTTGAGGTAGTCCCTGAGTCCTTCCATTATCCTCCTGTCTCCGAGTAACGATCTGTCCAACTCTGTTCTGACTCCCAACCTAAATAAGAGAGATCGACCTGTAATACCCTGCTGTTGATGAACAAGAAGAGAAACATTAGAGTGATCTTTTGTGTAGTTTTGTGCTTATTAACTAAATGGACAGGTCTGGTCTTTGAGGAGTGTGAATCTCAAAAGGAGAGTGGGCCCGACAAGCAAATCTTGCTAAGTATCAAAGGAGAAGGGCCAATCACTTTCAGGAAAAATGATCGCCTATCAGGCCACAAACTTTGAAAATGATCATGATCTAGCTTACAAAATAATAGTTGAACACCCTCACTCACTGTCTGCCACCACACGAATCATCACTCACATACCACTCACTGGAACAATAGTTACCTGTTCCAATCCAAGCACAGTGGTACACAATTGTTGATCCTCTCATGCACGCAACAAACATTGGCCAGTCATGGAAATAGAATGTTCTGGGACAGTTCTGCTAGGGGATGTAAAAAGGATAGGCACGGTAAAGAGGCAGGCATTGTCTCTCCAATGTCCTTGAAGGGACAGGAGAAGGAGGCTTCTTTACTCCAAACTGGTCCAACTCCAAACTGGCTATACATGAGCCTTAAACAGTCGGGCTGCATCAGTCAGTCAAACGCAAACAAACAAAATTGATAATGTTTCTCTAGCTGTATAATTTTATTTTTTGGGCAAAGTTGTTCGGTGATAGAAAGTTCAAGGTGGCCCAGGCCTACACAATCAGGGAAGTAAAATGTTTCCTCAGTCTCAGGTGGTTCACCCTGAAGTTGGTCATCTAACTACTACTATGACCTGAGTCTGACCAATAACCCTCATCCTCCTCCTGTCGAATTTCAGGTATGGTGTAATTTGGTGGTATAAAGTGTTGCTTCATTTTGATTTCCACATTTTGAGGTGAAAAACTGGTCCTTCTCACTGTTACAACAGCACCAGCTGCACTGAACACACACTCAGCAGACACACTGGGTACTTGACAAGCTAGAATATTGCCAGCCTGCTGAGCTCTGGCCATTGGCGCCGCTTCCCATACCAATACACCAATGGGTTTTGATCCATATAGACCACTGTTGAGTCATCCAGATAGTCCTGGACCATCCTCTGAATGTCATTGGTGCTGTAACTTGTTCAACCTCTTTTGCCTTCACTTCTGCATGGGACTTAAAACCTGCCACTTGAAACCAAGCCATTGCAGAGGTTAGGGCTGATGCTCATGTGGTTATGGTTGTTGATGGTGTTCTTGTTACTGGTGTTTGCTGCTGTTAGCCAACAGCACTGCCTCTTTGGAAGCTGAAGGCTACACCCCAGAACTCCTGGCTGAGAGTGAGCCTTTAATTTCTACTCGTTCTTTTTCCAGGTCCTTGGCTTGCTCTGTAATCCAGATCTTATGTTGTGAAACATCCACTTCGGTAAAAGAAATGAAAGTGGCCAGTAATTGTTTGTACTGTGGATCAAGAATTGTGGAACTGATGTAATATTTGAATGACACAATGTCTTTTTGCAGCCTTGTATTATCAGCGAGGCAAAGGATTAAGCTCTCCTCCAAATCATATACACCTTTCTTTTCGTCCACACCTGCGTACATTTCCGACACATTCTTTAGCTTTTCTTGTAGCATATGCAACATCAGAATAGCTTGGCCCATCCTACTGTCCTCCTTGCTGACTTCCCATATGGAAACCTCAAAAGGAAGCAGCATCACTGATTAGGCCCCATTTGTCCATCTCAATGATCATGCCTTTCCCAGTTGCATCCCCTCTTTGCATGACATAATCATTAATCGGTCTGAACTGCTCAAACAGACATTGCAACCTGCAATAGGTCAAGTTCCAACATGTTAGCACCTCCTGTATGATGGCATTAACTGGCATTCTACTATCACACTCAATGATCCTCAAAGGCTTCCGGGATTTAAAAGAAGGGCTGAAATGAATGCATATTCTTCTGGCCATGGATAATAATTTGCTGACTCAGTCTTCTTTTTTGAGAAAGTCCTGTACAACGATGTTGATGCAGTGTGCAAAACGCAGGACCCTGAAGAAACCCCATCTGCCATGGCCTTAACTGTATTACTTCCATTGCCAGTGGCAAAGTGGCTGTTAAAGTCTTCCTAGATGTTTGCAATTGTATCAAGTTCAAGTTTGGCATTTATATAGCGCACTACTCACCCATAGGGTCTCAAGGTGCTTGAGGGAAGGGGGAGGTTATTTATCGAAAATCCAGGTTTTGAGTTGTTTTCTGAAAGAGAGGTGGTTCTGAGTGAGGCGAAGGTGGGTGGGGAGAGAGTTCCATGTTTTGGCCGCTAAGAAGGAGAAGGATCTTCCCCCCATGGTGGATCTGTGGATGCGTGATATTGTGGCGAGGGCTTGATTGGACGATAGAAGTTCATGGGTGGGGGTGTAGAAGGAAAGGCGCGTATTGAGGCATTCGGGCCCTAGGTCGTAGAGGGCTTTGTGTGAGCGGGTGAGGAGAAGGAACTTTATTCTTTTGCTGACAGGGAGCCAGTGGAGGTCTCTCAGGTGACTGGAAATGTGAGCTTTGCGGGGGATACCTAGAATGAGTCTGGCTGAGGCGTTTTGGATACGTTGGAGTCTTTTCTGTAGTTTGGCTGTGGTTCCGGCATAGAGTGCGTTTCCGTAGTCCAGTCGGCTGGTGACTAGTGCGTGGGTGACCGTCTTTCTAGTTTCGGTGGGGATCCAGCGGAAGACTTTTTTGAGCATACGTAGGATGTTGAAGCAAGACGGCGCTGACCTGTCTGGTCGTAGATAGGGAGGAGTCCAGTATGAAGTCTAGGTTCCGTGCATGGTCCGTAGGTGTGGGGGCATTTCCCAGTGCCGGTGGCCACCATGAGTCATCCCAAGCGGAGGGGGACATTCCAAGTATGAGGACTTCCGTTTTGTCCGAGTTTAGTTTTAGGCGGCTGTTTTTCATCCATTCAGCTACTTCTTTCATTCCTTCATGTAGGTTCATTTTGGCGGTGTGCGGGTCTTTGGTGAGGGAGAGGATCAGCTGTGTGTTGTTGGCGTAGGAGATGATGTTAAGGTTGTGTTGGCGTACGATGGATGCGAGAGGACTCATGTATACATTGAAGAGTGTGGGGCTAAGTGATGAACCTTGAGGTACGCCGCAGATGACTTCGGTGGCCTCTGATCTGAAGGGAGGAAGACGGACTCTCTGGGTTCTTCCGGAGAGGAAGGAGATGATCCATTCCAATGCTTTTCCTTGTATTCCGATGTTACTTAGGCGTTGTATAAGGGTGCTATGACAGACTGTGTCGAAGTCTGCGGAGAGGTCGAGTAGGATGAGGGCGACAGTTTCTCCGTTGTCCAGCAGCGTTCGGATGTCGTCTGTTGCTGCGATGAGGGCGGTTTCGGTGCTTTGTTTGGCTTGGAATCCGGATTGTGATGGGTCGAGGGATTTGTTGGATTCAAGGAAGTCGGCGAGTTGACTGTTGACAGCTTTCTCAATGACTTTGGCAGGGAATGGGAGGAGCGAGATAGGGCGGTAGTTCTTAAGTTCAGTGGGGTCTGCCGTGGGTTTCTTCAGGAGAGCGCTAAGTTCGGCGTGTTTCCAGCTCTCGGGGAAGGTAGCGGAGTTGAAGGAGAAGTTGATGACATCCCGAAGATGGGGTGCGATGATGGAGTCTGCTTTGTTGAAAATGTGGTGGGGACATGGGTCTGTAGGCGATCCTGAGTGGATGGAGTTCATCAGGCGGATGGTGTCTTCAGTGGTGACTGGGTTCCAGGTGCAGAGGTTGTTGGGGGAGGGTTTCAGTTCAGAGGTGGGTGGGGTGGACTGATCGCTTGGCTGGTTTACGAAGCTGTTGTGTATGTCGGCAATTTTGTTGTGAAAGAAGGATGCTAGGGAGTCGCAGAGGTCTTGGGAGGGAGTGATGTCGTTGGTGCCGGCTGAGGGGTTTGTAAATTCTTTTACGATGTTGAATAGTTCCTTGCTGCTGTGGGCGTTGTTGTCGAGTCGATTTTTGAATGCTGATTTTTTGGTGGAACGGATCAGTTGGTGGTGTTTACAGGTGGCGTTCTTGAAAGTGGTTAGATTTTCGGTGGATGGGTTTTTTTTCCAGGCTTTCTCGAGGGTTCGGCATGTCTTCTTGGATATCTTAAGATCCTCGTTGAACCAGGGGGCTTTTTTGTGGCCTTGTTTGGTTGGATTGTTTCTCACGGGTGCTAATTCGGGAGCGCTGCGGGTTATCCATTGTGCAAGTATTTTTACATGGTGAAAATAGCTTCTATTGCACTCTTCCGAGCACCCTTAAAAATGTCATCAGCATCCAAACCAAATGATATAGTTTCGCTAACTCCCACGAAAGGGATCCAGTATGCAGTGATACACATGTATTAAGTGGATTGGACTCCGGTCCACTTGTCTGTCGTCAGATGGATAGTGTGAACGGCACTCTGCTGCAAAACTTGGCCAACTAATTCCAGCACATCATGATGGAACACTGGAACAGCAGCTCTGGCAAAATAGGTCTAAATGGGACCCTTCCATTTTGGGCAGATGTCCACCATACATTTTGGAAAACCCACTCCTACCACAAAAGAAAAAGGCAGGAGATCCAGTGCTAACACTTTAGCCAGCTTACTGTTGTACAATAAGTGCAGTTGGATGGTTGCGTTCATACAGTCCCTCATGCCTAAACATGAAAGCAATAGCAGCTTGGATTTTTTTCTTTTCTGGTCCCACTGATGCAGGTGACTTCTGGAGAGAAGAGGGTGGTAGACTTAACGTGTGTCTCAGGCATTCACTGTATGTTGTATCTGTGGTGTCTCCACCTGACTCTGAGTCTTGTGCCATTTCCACATTATTGCAGTGGGCAAAACTAGTGCACTGCTGGGGACATGGCTGCTTTGCGGAAAGATGTCACTCTCTTCTTCCTCATCATCTTCACCTTCCAGCGTGATTGAAATAGATTTCCTGCTCTCAACATCTTCACCAACACCACCTGCAGCAATTTTTTAAGGTGCGCCTCTCAGAAGATTATGTGATGTTTTTTCATACAGGACGTTTAGCCTCAAGTACCATAGTGTGTACCAGCTTACCTCGTTGAACACTCACATGGCAAATGGAACATGTGGCACTGTTAGCCTCCTGCTTGCTAACTGTAAATAAGTCCCAAACTGGGGTGGTCAACTTTCTCATTGGGCCACTAGTGCCACTGCCAATGCCTGAAGAAGTGGAGGTTGTTGGTCGTGATGATGACTGCCTCTCTGCAGTGGGTGCTTCAACTGAGCTAGTTGTGGATGCAGGTTGCAGGGGCCTTTTAAATATGGGAGCTGGCAGTGGTAGTGGTGTCAGAGCCACATCTCTTGCAGCAGGTTGATGAGGTGTAATGTTGGTCTCCCCTGGCGTTGGGGAAGCATCCATGATTATGATTGGTTCATCCAGGTGGAAAATGTAAAAAAAATATAACATAAAACACTGTTCATAATCAAAATATACAATACATTTACTATGAGCGACTAGGCCTAAAGCATATTATTAAATTTATATCAGGAAAAAGTAGAAAAACAAATGAACACAAACAAAAAAGCGTAGGCCTCTCCTATCAATTTCCATAGAAAATGGCTTTGAAAACTGGAAAAAAGGGTGATTGCACAAAAAGGCCACCGGCCACATGGTCAAACAACAAAGAAGGCATGCAGGACTGTGGCAAAAAGCACCCTGGCTGGCTACACAAGATGGCCACTGTGCACATGGTCAAACAACAACAACTAGCAAACAGGCATGGCCACAACAGAGAACACATGCAGAATTATGGCAAATGTACACTAGCTGGCTACACAAAATGGCCATTGGCCATATGGTCAACCAACACCAACCAGCAAGGAGACATGGCTACAACAAAGAACAAATGCAGGCCTATTTGAAAAACACACCGGCTTGCTACACAAATTGGCCAAATGGTCAAATGGCAACAACGAGCAAGGAGGCATGACCACAACAAAGAACACATGCAAACCTATGGCAATAGCACATTGGCTTGCTACACAAAATGACCGCTGGTCATATGGTCAACAACAGCAACCAGCAAGGAGGCATGGCCACAACAAAGAAAACATGCACGCCTATGTCAAAAAAAGCACACTGGCTTGCTGAACAAAATGGCCACCAGCCACATGGTCAAACAAAAGCAACCAGCAAGGAGGCATAGCCACAACAAAGAACACATGCAGACCTATGGCAAAAGCACAATGGCTAGATGCTCAAAATGTCCAACGGCCACAATGTCAAACAAGTAAGGAGATTTGGAAAACAAATAAGACGTGGACAGTGACTATACAAAATGATCCCTGGCTACATGGCATGGGGAACAAAGACAAATGGTGGCCTATGGCAAAGATACTCACATACTGAACAGACGGAGGAGGCAGGGTAAAACTGAAGTAAACAGCATTAATTCACCAATGGCAAAATGAAAAATTAAGTGAGCGGTAAAAGCTTTACATCAAAACACATCCTCCAAAGTCATCAAATTTATATTACCCCACCTATACATGTTTTGCAAAAAAAGTGAAATACCCCCCAAAAACAATTTTTTCAATGTAATCCAATGTCATTAATGGCCTAAATGGGATTTCTATTTGACACCACAGAAACAGTTGTTTCATGAACATATACCTAGTAGTGGGCCGACTGGCTGGGTTGTCCACTGCAGATTAGGCCTCATAGTAAAATAAATGTATGTTGCAAATTTACTAAGAGAGAATGGGGAAAATCTACTCAACTGTGCAACATTTTTCCTTTACAAAAGAAGAAATATTAAATGCAAAAAAATAACTAGGCCCCTATTGAAACTGTAGGTCACCCACCAGAATAAATGTTAAAAAATCAAATAGAGGTACAGATAAATCCTGATGCATGCCCTCTATCAAACAAACAACAGCCTTAGACAACAGTTTTCAAACATGCTTGTGAAATCACAAACAAAGTCCTTAAATCCAATGGTATACATGCAGCAAACAAAGAGAGTGAGCCTTCCATCTCCAAATATAAATGAAAAGTGACCAGGAGATGGACAAGCACTGGGAGGAGGTTGCTGGACTGGAAAAGGAAGTTGGAGTTTCTGTGGCACTGCCTCCTTGCTGAAAAAAAGTAAAATGAAAAAATCACTCCTCCTACTAAAAATTTACTTGAAGTTTGACCGGAATATTAACTCAAAAACATGTTTTTCAGTAGATTTTGCTGCTTGTAGTTTGGAAAATCTGCTCAAGGTTGCAGCCGCGGTCGCTAACAGTTACTGTCATCAGAAAAAAGGTGCAGGATGTCATCAATGTGGCCAAAAGCGAAGCTAGTGGCCGTCATCGCTTGCAAACACTCATAGTATCATGTATCATGGGTGACGCCAAATCCTGGTGGTGCATGCAGGCTCATCACACTCGCTAGCGCTTGCAAAAACACAACTCAGGCGTGTCAACCAAACAAATATTCTGTTGAGAAGAGGAAAGCAGAATTTATCTGGAATTTTGTGTTCTCTACAAGCAGAGCAGAATTTTACCCCAGGCCTCGTTTCCTCATCTTGGGTTCTATTCGTAGTTGAACTGCTGATTGTTTGTGATGCTGCTGAGAAAGAGGATGGGGTAGCATCTGGCAACTTTTAACCCTTTGTATAGGGACAGACCAAGAGTCACCACCGCACACAAGCTAGTGTTAACCATAAATGTGTCACCCAGTACCCTCTTAATAACATCTCAGGCTGCAAACTGAACACTGCCTGCTGGAACCTAACAGAAGCTCTAAAGAACTGAACCTGCTGCCTCCTGCACTCAGGACAAAGGGTCAGTGATCTGACCTCCTGTATGGCTAGAGGAACACAACAAACTGAAACAACTTGAAAGAATTGGACATAGTTGTAGAAACAGCACCCAATAGTGAATCCTTTGATAACTTTGCTTGTAGAGAATTCATGGTAAAAATCAGGGCTTATACAAGAGAAGATCAAATTTATTTGAAAAAAGAACTGTCAGAAATTTCCAATTATTTGCTTCACTTTATCTGCTACAAATGTAAAGGACAGAGACATACTAAGACATATAGCAAAATGAAATATGATTTCACTTACCATATATTTACTACTGAAAGAGGTATACTGCTGACCTACCACAGACACACAAAGCAATACAATATTGACTGCACCATGGCCACTAATCAACGAGCCAATACATTAGAAAACTTTAGAATAACTCTAAGCCTCAAAAGGGACCTCAAGGTCCTAAGAATCCAATGGAGATTTTTATCTTTACCTAGTGACAACTTGCAAATACAAGTATAAGCATTTGGTAATGAAAACTAAAACGTTTCAAAAAAGGAGGCTGAATTGGACACCAGAAATTAGAGCCTTCAAAAATGGGTGAAACTGAATATCTCATTAAGAGGTATAATGATCTTTTGGATGTTTCACAATTTTTTGTCTCAAAGGGCCCAGAGTTGGATACTCAAAACCGATGGAAAATATGACACAAAAGCACATGTTGTAATGGTTTGCCATGCAGTGCAAAAATCTAAAATAGGAATGTAAAGATATACTCAAAATGCATTTTATGAGAGACATCACTGCAAAGTAGAAAGTACTGAAAAAGAATAAAAAAAGAACAATGAAAAAAGAAAAATAGCACATTTTGAACCTGAAAATGGGAAGAATCATTTGTAGCAGCACATGATATACAATAAGAGTTTCTGATCCTTTGTAGCAAAAGGAACTGGAAATCACTATTCAAACACAGACATCAATATACCAGCAAGAAAATGGATTTACTACTTCGAAATAATATTGTTCAAAGTTTAAATTGTAAAGTAAAAGGCTTAAAACTGCAAAAGAGAGTAACAAAACATCCTCAATACTAGTACCAACAATGCAAGATAAACAGCATCCAGACTTTCCCAATCACACATCACATCAATCTATGACATTAGAGAGAATCAAGTGGTGCAAACTAATATTTTTTTTTCTGCCGAGACTAATAGTCCAATCTACCTCACAAGAGTTGGATAGATGTTTTAAGACCATTGAAAATTGACTATACAGCTTTGGTGCCTGGAAGACATATAGGTTAATATTATACTTCACTCTTAGCTTTGCAGTACTCCATACTGCCTCTTCGATGTGCTGATCTAAGAGCTCTTTGCTCACTGCCTGAAGTTGATTTAATTGATGTTTCATCTGCTCTCTGAAATCTGGTGAAAGAAGTATTCTCCTTTGAACACCTATAGAGAACTCTTCAGAGAAACTGATTTATGCTTTTTAAGGTCCGAAAGATCGGTATCCCAAAGTGCAACTATTATAAAGCCCATGTTGGATGATACAGATGTCTTTGTGGTCTTAGATGCAAGGGTGCAGGTGATCATTGAAAAAAAGGGCACATTGTCTCATTAAAAAGAATTCTGGGGCATGTGTCTGAGCCATTGCAACAAATGCCATCTGTATGCCAGCACCCGACTGTGGAGTGGTGTTGGATCAATTTAAAATATGCAGAGCCTCTCTCCTTTTCCCCGACAGATGTGATAACACATCCTGGATGTCTAAAGAAAATTGGAGAGCCATTCTACAGTGCTGGAGGACCTGCATATTTTATATGTGTTTAATTATTTTTTCATAATTATATTTAATGATGAGGTGTAGGAGGCTGGCTTAGTATATGGTGCTCACTTATATATTTGTAACACCCTGCACTAATCCAGACAACCCTTATGGTGATTTTAGTGGTCTTAGACAACGTTAAAAAGCTCTATAAGTGGTAGCTGTGGAGAGCAGCCTTCAGGCTTAGTCCAGAAGAAGTGTAAAGCAGCTTGTTTTACCAGTACTTAATCTTATGGTATAGATTAAGTGAAAAAGAACGATACAGTTTCATTATACAAATATTATAAACACTTACTAACACATTGCAATATGTCCTACCCGGAGACATAAACACAATACAAACAAATGCTTTGGAAATAAAACAGGTAAGTAGCAAAGATACGCAGTGGTCCCCACGGGGTGACCAAACCATATACTAAAACAGTAGAATGCGAACCATGACCTAAGTCGAGAATGGACCCTGAAGATGGAGAAGAGCCAGGGACCCACGGAACTACCCAAGTTGAGAATCTAGGAACCCCAAGGAGGTTGTGTGCAGAGTGGGAACATGATGGCGTGCTCAATGTAAGTCAATAGGTAAGTTGCGGTTACATTTTTGTTTTTTTAAAAAAAAGGACCCTTCCAAGCGGCCCCTGAAGAAACCCTGTGGAATATCGAAGGTTGGAGAGTCACCCCACCCACGGATTCCCCAGGAACCAGGATACCTACACCAGGGAAGCCGGGTGCATAGGTGCGAAGTGACATCAGAGACCGCCGTAGACCACAGCGGAGGACTTCAGTGAAGATGCTGCTGGTGAAGAAGGTGAAAGAGTTCAGTGGAATACAAAGGTGGATTCAAAATGAGAGGTACTTGCAAGCAGAGGGGACAGAGTCTATGCCACTCAGGAGTGACAAGGAGGCATGGAAGACGAATGCTCAACGATGTCAGAGATGCAGGAGAGTTGAGGGTGCCCCTGAAGTTGCAGCTGTGTGGACAATGCAATGCTGTGAAAGAGGAGGAGCCATTCACAAGCTGACCCAAGTCGGATGTCAAGAGCCAAGAGGCCAGTATACGGCAGGGGAACCAACAAGCCTTGGCAATGGGAACCAACATAGTCTCAGAAAAAGGTGTAGTTTCGGAACCTTCAAGGTCCAAGTGACTTACTACGAACAGGTAAGTCAGAGCAGGCCCCACGCAAGCAGGGAAGCCCACTGGATCCAAAGAAGAAACATGGGAAGACCCATGGGCCGGAGGCACAGGAGTCACAAGAGGACCTCGAGCAGCTCGCCAAAGGATGAAGGCCCACAGTGCAAACGATGCAGGGCAGGCAAAGATCTTGGCTGTAGGAGATGCTTGAGGCTAGCGCTTCTTGGAGACAAAGATCTCTGGAGGAGAGAGTCAACAAGCCTTCGCAATGGCAAGTCAACAAGGTACCCTGGGGTTTCGTTCTAGCAGTTCCGACGAGGGATAATTGCCTCAAACTCAATGTGAAGACAGTGCAGGCCTCGAGGGTGTTGCAGAACCATGACCTGTGTTGCTGAGCCTTTCGGAGTCTGTGGGAGACCAGGGTGAGCTTTGTTGCAGTGCCTGCAGATGCAAGGGAGTGACTCCTTCACTCCAAGGGAGATTCCTTTGGATGTTTTGAAAATTTCCACAGACCCTGTGAAGAACCTGTATAAAGCACAGGCACAGACATTGCAGCAGATTTGTAGAATGACAAGGCCAGGAGCAACAGGAGTCTACCCAGTTGCAGTCTCGGTTCCAAAAGCGAAGTCCAGCGAAGTCCAAAGTGCCCAGACTGTTATAGTTGAAGTGGTTTCAGATCTGAATCTTGTCCTACGATGAATCTAGGGACCCAACCACAGGTAAGCCCTGGAGCACCCTGAGAAAGTTTTAGGATGATTCAGGATTCCCTCACAGAGGAGGGCTGAACAGTTTGAAGGATACTCTCATGTCTTTTGTCCAGTTTTGTACCAGAGCGGGAGCCAACGGCTCCCTGAACTCGTTTCAACTGGAGTATGCCAGGAGAGCACCAAATATGCCAATCAAAGCAGTCTAGTGACACTGGAAAGTGCCCCCGCCCTGTCCCAATACACTAAGTCCTGTCTGCCAGGTTGTCACACCTACCTATGGCAGGGGACCTATTGGCCTGCATTCCCCTGCACAACCTTGGCTCAGCAGCAGTAGGGCAGAATCATGTCTCTGGTTGGCAGCAGACATAGTTTGCTGTCCGGGTCTAGAACACTGGTACCGGGACTACTAAGGGCCTCCCGAAGGAGCTTTACAGTGCATGGAATCATAACTTCCACATTGTTTATGGTATGGGGTATATGAGTCCAGCATGTTTGATACCAAACACAGTAGGGTTAGTTACAGCCAGTTTAGAGCTAGCCATTGCATAATGACACATGACCACTCTATGTATCTTAATGGGTGATGCACTTACAACCCGGGAGAATGGACTCTGAAGTTGTAGGGATTTCCTGCTCAAGCAGGGGCACACCCACACGTAGAACCGAGCACCCTACAATCAGGATTGAAAGGCCTTTCTTAGGGGTGACTTAGAAGTTTTAAGTGCAGTGACTTCAGATATAAGGAAACTTATTTCTGTTGTAAGTGGTGCTAGCACCAGCTTTCACAGGCTGTAATGGCAGGCCTGTAGTCACAATTTGAGTGGTCGCTCATTGGTGGCATAATACATGCTTCAGCCCATGGGGGACCTCTGGGTACCTAAGTACCATATACTGGGGACTTATAAGGGTACACCAGTAACCAATCTGAAGTGTCCCTAAGTACTCACCATGTCCAAATTAGGGAATAAGCACAGAGACTTGGGTCCTGATTAGAAGGATCCCAGTCAGACTAGTCAGAAAAACATAATGACACCAGCAAAATGTGGGCGTGACTATGAAAGCAGATCCTACTTTCCTACATGAGGGAACTCTGCATACTTGGTTGGGCTTAATCTGGCTAATATGTCTTGCTCTACATTTGGCTTCTGTAGCAAACATTGCAGTTTCTTCTCTTTTCGCTGCCTTCACTTCTTGCTATTGACAAAGTATATAGGGAGGCCAAAACATTTTATACTCCATACTAAATGCCCTGTGTTGTCATCTAGTGCATTTGAAAAGTCTCCTTAGTCTTTCATCTCAATGGCTGGCAGTACTAAATATGATAAGCTTGCTTCTTCTGTCAAAACCACAAACCCTATTCCTGCTACTAAAAGATGAAACATGATCCTCCTTAACCTGGCAAATTGTCTTTGACAATATCTATTGAAGCTTTACTTGACGGGATATGAACCCATTCTTCTTCATATGGAAGGGACTAAAAAAAACAAATTTTCGATGACAAGTGGTCTTTCCTCGACAAAAGGGTTTCGGAAGTAAAACAGCAAATTAGTTATATAGAACAAGAAAAATCTAAATTGAAAAAGGCTGCAGAGGAGTTGGAAAACAGGAATAGTAGCAATGATTTGAAAGTGTATGGTCTGCCTGCTGACACTGAAGGTAATGATGCAATTACATTCTTTGGCTCTTTTCTTTAAAAAACTACTGGATATGCCAGAGTCCACCAACCTTAATATTCAGCGAGTTCACAGATTGGGCTCCAGAAATAAATCCTCATCATTCTCTCCTAAACCAAGAAGAGATGTACTATATTTCCTAGAGTATCTGGGTCTTAGCAAAAATTCTTAATGCTGCAAATTCCCAAAAGCATTTATCATGGCTGAGTCACAAGATTGTTCTATCCCAGGATGTGTTGAGAGAACGACAGAGCAGAGGTAAGAAATTCTTGGATCTCTAGCCTACTCTTCGGTCAATGAATGCTCAATATGGATTGTGTCAGTCATGTTTCTTCAAAGCGACCTTCAAAGACAAGACAAGTAATATCTAAAAATGTATCTCTGATCACAGAGCTGAAACCTTGGACAGTTCAAAACCCTCGACTTCTTCTTGATTTTAATGTATGTTTCTTAGTTTTTTGCTCTACTTTTATCTACTCTCTAAAAGAGCTAACAGTATGCTCATATCTTTTTTCATTATAGGCGGTTGAGCCTCTTCCCTATGCTCTGTTGTCCTGTTATATTGTATCCTTCTGCCACCACTCTCATAGCTTTGTGGCTGTGTAATTTTCTTTTTGTTGTGTTTCCATTCCCCATCCCATTGTTACATCACAAGAATGTTTTTCAGTAACCTTTTGTTTAGTATGTACTGTCTGCATTGTCTTTATCATTCTCATTTCCTTTCCCTTTATTTACTCTCCCTCCTTGTTTCATTCTCTGATAAATAATCTTTCATTACCATTTTCTCTTTCCCATATTTCCTTAATGTATTATGTAACTTCTATTTATTCTTGCTTGTGGATCATTAGTAGACTAATTATTTTATATTTAGTGTATATTTTATTCTGGAATGTTAGAGGTTTAAACAACCCTCTTAAAAGACAGAGAGTTATCTCTCACTTAGCCAAATATTAGCCTGAACTTGCTTTCCTACAAAACCCACTTATCCCTCTCAAAAGCACACAAACCTCAAAGAAATGGGTTTGAAAATTCTCTGTCTCTCTGGCCTCTAATAATAAAAATGGTACAGTTACAATATGCAAAAAAAAGCGTAGATGTATGTAGTAATTCACAACATACAGATGAGGTGGCACATTGTATATTGGTTGAATTGATTAATACAATTCCCATAACTGTTTTAAATTATATGGTTCAAGGAAAGGTTCAAGGAAAAAGAGATCTCTGAAGAAAAAGTCTTAGTGATTAATAAGAATAAATCTCTAGAGAGACCTGACCTGAGATCAACAACTAGAAGTTCTAAGAAAGTATCTAATACACCTTCTTCTTCTCGTACTTTTCAAAGGGGTTCTGCTAATTTAAAGTTGAAATGTTTTTGTTTTAATGCCTTAGATCATTTAGCCAATGATAAGTCCTGCCCTGCTTTGTCCTCTAAATGCAATAACTGTGGTAAAGTAGGACATTACTCAAAGGCTTGCAGATCTCAGTTGATCAAAAAGAAGAAACAAGTGAAAGAGGTATTGATTGATGATGACTCTGACTCTGATTCAGACAACTTGCATTGTGGGGAAATTTTGGTGTTTGATGAGGACTTTGATCCTAATTCAAATGAACTGCACTGTTCTGAGATATCTTTGTCCCATGGGAAAAAATGTAAGGGTGCTGTTGATGTTGTACGTATTGATGATTGTGAAGTCAAGATGTTATTTGACTCTGGGGCAAAGATTACTTTAATACCTGAAACTTTCTTTGAAGAAAAACTTTTTGGGAAGGTAAAAGTTTTTAAACCTGACATAAGACCTTTGGCCTATAGTAGAAAACCTATAAAAATTGTGGGTTACTTCATTGATCATATTGACTACAAGGGACGACTCACTGCAGGTAAAATCTACATCTCATGTAGGGGTAACAGCATCTTAAGTTGGTTTCATCAGGCAGACTTACATCTCGCTTTACTTCCTGGTGAAAACCCTTGCATTGTTTTAAGGGATATAGGTTCTCACTCTGGTGACAATTATCCTTTCTTAAAGGATGTGACTCCTTGTACATCTGGCTGTAATGAGGTATCTGTCCAAAAAGCCTCTGATTTGTATAAGAGTGATGGGTCTTTTCCTGATTGGCGAAAACTATTTGAAGGGGTCTTTAGTGACAAACTTGGTTGTCTTTCCGGTTATGTTCATAGCATTGTCTTAAAGACAAATGCTGTCCCCGTAGCATGTAAAGTGCGTAATGTTGCTTTGTCCATGCAGGAACCAATGCGGTTAGAGTTGGATAAGCTTTTGAATGATGGGATTATTGTTAAAACTGAAGCGAGTGAATGGGTTTCGCCTGTCGTTTTAGCTCGTAAACCCTCAGGCGAGATTCGTTTTTGTGTTGACCTCAGAGCTCTCAATAGGGAGGTCGTGGCAGATAGATACCCTCTTCCTAATATCAACACCATGTTGACTCAGTTAGGTGATGCCTGCATGTTCTCCACTTTGGACTTGAGAGCTGCATACCATCAGGTGAGGAATGATGAGACTTCCATGGGTTTCACTTCTTTCATCACACCTATAGGAACATTTAAGTTTACTCGGCTACCTTTTGGCTTAATATCTGCAGCCTCCATTTTTCAGAGAGTAATGGAGGATGTATTGAAAGGTATTACAGGAGTCAAAATTTATCAGGATGACGTACTCGTTTTTGGGTCATCGCAGAGTGAGCATGATTTAGGAGTTAGATCTGTCCTGGAACGGTTTGAAGACAGAGGTTTGACTTTGAGAGAAAACAAGTGTAGATTTAATTTAACTGAAATTGACTATTTGGGTCACTGTTTGACTCCTGGTGGTGTGAAACCTAAAGACAAGTTAGTGAAGACTATACATAGCTTGCCTACACCAAAGTCTAGAGAAGAGTTAGTCACTTTTTTAGGCATGGCGGAATATTATAATAAATTTGTGCCACACTTTGCCAATAAGACTTCTAACATGAGAGCTTTGTTAAAAAAAGGAATTAAATTTTCTTGGTCTCAAGCTTGTCAAAAGGAGTATGAACTTGTTAAACAGGATTTAAGTCTAGATCCCTCATTACAAAGTTTTGATGTTGATAATAGTTCAATTTTGGTCACAGATGCCAGTTCCTGGGGGTTAGGAGCTGTGCTCAAGCAAGTGAGAGATGGGAAAGAGATTACCATCTTGTTCTTGTCAAGATCTTTAGTTGGTCCAGAATTGCCGTACTCGGTGATTGAAAAGGAGGCGCTTTGCATTTACTGGGCCATTAAAAGACTGAAGACGTTCTTGTGGGGTAATTCTTTTGTGGTTCACACTGATCATAAACCACTGAAGGAGGTTTTTTATAAAAAAAGGTTTAGATGCCATTTCCTCACGCATCTATAAATAGGTTTCTTTATTCTCATCAGAGGAAGAAAGGATCTCATCCACAGCAGAGATAGGCAGGCAGCAACTGACACAGTCTTGATCAGATTAGAACCATAACATGACTACATCATCAGATTCTATGAATAACATTCTAGTAAGGGTAAGATGCAGAAGCAAACATAGAGAAGGAGAAGGACAACACAGTTCCACACTGGTTAATTATGCATTCATGCTGGCCTGGGCTAAAACATGTTTAGAATTCAAAGATATTTCATATTGGCAGGGGACTGTAATTAAGTAATGGATACTTTTACGAATTGACAGTTCAAAATTAGATTTGTTCCTAATAGAATGCACAAACAACTTAGTTTTACTATTATACAAACATCCTTAGTAGATTCCTTCAGACTTAATGGTCCTCAATTTTTATTCTCCTGCTCATATTTATCATTCCAGATTAGATTATATATTTCTCATTAACCCTTTAATGCAACATTTAATGGATTCTAGCATTGGTCCCATGTTGATTTCGGAACATGCCCCCTGTAATACACCAAACCCCAGTACTTGGAGGTTTAATAATTATTTACTTGAAGACCCTTATTTCCCCATCATTTTCAAAATTTCTGACTAATTTCTTGATATATGTCTAAATATAGACTCCCCAGTGCATGGGATACCTACAGATCCTCGGCTCGATGTTTTGTAATCAATTATGCTTCCAAGAAAAAAGCGAAATGGCAGAGCGACTCTTAGTTATCCTTAGAAAAAATAAAAACTTTGAAACACATGTACTTCACAACTAATTCCCAACAGACATTGGAGGATTTGGTTAAGAGTAAGTTGGCTTTTAAGAAAGCTTCCACTGATAATGCTTCCACCCTACCTCCTAAAACGAATGCCAAATATTCCATTGGTTGAAACAAAGTGGGCACATTCTTGTCAACCTATCTCAAAAATAAAAAAGAATAAATCAAAGTGGAGGCATTAATGTATAGCAATGGTTCTCATATTTACAAGGGCAAAGAAATTGACGGGAATTTTCAATATTTTATTAACATATCTATACTCCTTTTCATGCAGATGATATTAAATTCTTCCTAAATTGAATTCATATAGCCAATATTGACCAGGCTCATGTTTTTGATTTGGAACATGATATTTTGAATAATGACATTCTCAGATCAGTCACACTCTTAAAATAAGGTTCCTGGACTGAATGGTTTTCTATTGAATTGTACTCTCATGTTGGTAACATTTAATTTCCCAAACTTCTTGAATTGTTTTAACACTATATTTCTAATGCTCAATTACAGGTATGCTTTAAGATGCAATTATCTGTCTTATCCCCAAGGGAATTAAAGACGCTTCTTTGCAAAAAATGACAGAACTATATATTCATCAATACAGATTATAACATCTTTGCCAAAATGTTAGCACTCTTTCTTGACTTTCTGCTACCTCAATTAATTGGTAAAGAACAGTCTGGCTTTATTAAGGGCAGACTTATCTTTGATAACACTTGTTTATTTTTTAATGCTAAGAATTCTCTATCCGCTATCACTATTAGTGCAAAAAAGGTCTTTGGCAGGGTTGATTGGTCATACATATTTGGATCACTTAAATTATTTAGTTTCAGCTTTCAAAGTATCTCTATGATTCCTTTAATTCATATTGCCCCGGAAGCTTGTGTTGGAGCCAATGGTACATGCTCGCCTCATTGTTCTCTACCTAGGAGAGTTGTCAGAGTTATCCCTTGTCTCAATTATTGTTTATTTTAGCTCTTGAACCTAGATAACACATTTACTTTTCTGGCTTTAAATATGATTCTAAGCAATTCAAATTGGCAGCCTATGCTGATTACATTTTATTATTTATTTCTGATCCTAAAAATCTATCACACTTTCTAAAAGAAGATGACAATTTCTGAAAGGTAACAGGATATAAAATAAACTCAGACAAAACAAAAGTTGTACCTTTAAATAAGTTCTGTACAAAAGGCATGTTTAGTTTTACCAATTTCTGTTGGGCTTCTAAAAGATCAAATATCTAGGTATGTGGTTTACTAACTCTATTAAAAATACTATTTCTATAAATTTGACAGACCTGCTTACAAAATTAAATGCACTTATAAATAAATGGAATCCATTATTTCTTCCTTGGTAGGGTAGGCTAGAATCTATTAACATTATGCTTTCCCATCTTATGTTATATCTCACCTCTATGGTACCAGTTCATATTCCTTTTTCTTTTTTAAAAAAACGTTATTCTATGCTATTTAACCTGACAGCACTTTTCTGACCTCGTTTGCGCTGGCTTTAGGACTCTGGGTACTTTACCACTGCTACCAGTGCTAAAGGGCTTGTGCTCTTTCCCCTAAACATGGTAATATTGGCTCATTTCCAATTGCCATATATCATTCACGTATAGGTCCCTAGTAAAGTGAACTACATGTGACCAGGGCCTGTAAATTGAATGCTACTAGTGGGCCTGCAAAAAACACAGTTGATGGACAGAATGCAGAACAATGTCTTACATTCACCCCAGTACAAAGATCTGGGCCTAAATCCATCGTTTTTTTGCACTCCACACCACCCTAGGTCAGACAATGGCTATATGCAAATCAGCCTTGACCCTGTGCCTCATGGGAACAGTCCAGCAAAACTACCAAGCCATGTCTTTCCTAGACTGGAATCAAGCATCCAAGGACCGGTTTCTGGCTATCAGTCTTCTTCAGCCTGGATAGCTTGTCTCCAGTGATGTGGAGAGCCTGAGACTCACGTCTGGGCATACCCAGCCCTCTCGGGTGAAAATTGCAAAAAACACAGTTGATGGACAGAATGCAGAACAATGTCTTACATTCACCCCAGTACAAGGATCTGGGCCTAAATCCATCGTTTTTTTGCACTCCACACCACCCTAGGTCAGACAATGGCTATATGCAAATCAGCCTTGACCCTGTGCCTCATGGGAACAGTCCAGCCCGAACTACCAAGCTATGTCTTTCCTACACCGGAATCAAGCATCCAAGGACCGGTTTCTGGCTATCAGCCTTCTTCAGCCTGGATAGCTTGTCTCCAGTGATGTGGAGAGCCTGGGACTCATGTCTGAGCATACCCAGCCCACTCGGGTGAAAATTGCAAAAAATACAGTTGATGGACAGAATGCAGAACAATATCTTACATTCACCCCAGTACAAAGAACTGGGCCTAAATTCATTGTTTTTTTGCACTCCACACCACCCTAGGTCAGAAAATGGCTATATGCAAATCAGCCTTGACCCTGTGCCTCATAGGAACAGTCCAGCCAGAACTACCAAGCCATGTCTTTCCTAGACCGGAATCAAGCATCCAAGGACCGGTTTCTGGCTATCAGCCTTCTTCAGCCTGGATAGCTTGTCTCCAGTGATGTGGAGAGCCTGGGACTCACGTCTGAGCATACCCAGCCCACTCGGGGTGAAAATTGCAAAAAACACAGTTGATGGACAGAATGCAGAACAATGTCTTACATTCACCCCAGTACAAAGATCTGGGCCTAAATCCATAGTTTTTTTGCACTCCACACCACCCTAGGTCAGACAATGGCTATATGCAAATCAGCCTTGACCCTGTGCCTCATGGGAACAGTCCAGCCCGAACTACCAAGCCATGTCTTTCCTAGACTGGAATCAAGCATCCAAGGACCGGTTTCTGGCTATCAGCCTTCTTCAGCCTGGATAGCTTGTCTCAAGTGATGTGGAGAGCCTGGGACTCACGGCTGAGCAAACCTAGCCCACTCGGGGTGAAAATTGCAAAAAACACAGTTGATGGACAGAATGCAGAACAATGTCTTACATTCACCCCAGTACAGAGATCTGGGCCTAAATTCATTGTTTTTTTGCACTCCACACCACCCTAGGTCAGACAATGCCTATATGCAAATCAGCCTTGACCCTGTGCCTCATGGGAACAGTCCAGCCCGAACTATCAAGCCATGTCTTTCCTAGACCGGAATCAAGCATCCGAGGACCGGTTTCTTGCTATCAGCCTTCTTCAGCCTGGATAGCTTGTCTCCAGTGATGTGGAGAGCCTGGGACTCACGTCTGAGCATACCCAGCCCACTCGGTGTGAAAATTGCAAAAAACACAGTTGATGGACAGAATAAAGAACAATGTCTTACATTCACCCCAGTACAAAGATCTGGGCCTAAATCCATCATTATTTTGCACTCCACACCACCCTAGGCCAGACAATGGCTTTATGCAAATCAGCCTTGACCCTGTGCCTCATGGGCACAGTCCAGCCCGAACTACCAAGCCATGTCTTTCCTAGACCGGAATCAAGCATCCAAGGACCGGTTTCTGGCTATCAGCCTCCTTCAGCCTGGATAGCTTGTCTCCAGTGATGTGGAGAGCCTGGGACTCACGTCGGAGCATACCCAGCCCACTCGGGGTGAAAATTGCAAAAAACACAGTTGATGGACAGAATGCAGAACAATGTCTTACATTCAACCCAGTACAAAGATCTGGGCCTAAATCCATCTTTTTTTTGCACTCCACACCACCCTAGGTCAGACAATGGCTATATGCAGGTCAGAGCTGATTTGCATATAGCCAGTGTCTAACCCAGGGTGGTGTGGAGTGCAAAAAAACGATGGATTTAGGCCTAGATCCTTGTACTGGAGTGAATGTATGACATTGTTCTACATTCTGTCCATCAACTGTGTTTTTTGCACTATTGGGCCTGCAGCACTTTTTGTGCTACCCACTTAAGTCGCCCACCAACCATGGCTCAAGCCTATCATTGCAGAGCATGTGTCTGCAGTTTTACACTGACATTTCTCCCTGGCAAGAGAAACCTACTGCCATGCCCAAACCTTCCTTTTTATGCATATTAGTTACCCCTAAGGTAGGCCTTGGGAAACCCAGATGGCAGGGTGCAATGTAATAAAAGGCAGGGCAGGTACTTTTAAGTTATACATGTCCCGGTAGTGAAAAGCTCTCAAATCAGTTTATCACCACTGCAAGGCTTATCTCTTACATAAGATAACATTGGAATGGCCTTATTACGCTCTTTAAGTGCCATCCCCAAATGTGAAGAGATAGACTTTTCAAGTTTGGTGTCTCTGGAATCACAATTTAAGATCACAACATATGGTGAAGTCAGATTTTAAATTGCAATTCTGAGGTTGACACTTTTGGAAAATTGGCATTTTCTTACTTTAGCCATTTTGCACCTGCTGCCTCCCTCTGAAACTCATCTTGGGAGGGTGACAGCTGGGTTTTGTGCATTCCCCATAGACAGCCACACAAAATGGGAGCATAGGTGTGAATTGATGGGCCATCCTGGCAGGATGGGAGGGAGGAGCTGGACCCAGCCTTAGTTACAGCTGAATAGGCTGTGTCCTGTCTCTACACAAAAGGCGGCAGAGCCCCTGTAGTGAATCCGAAGCCAGTGCAGGAAGGGAGGACTATATTGCACTTCAAAGGCCTGTCTCTGAAGTCTCTTCCACTTCAAAAGCACAACTGGGTATACTTACTGGGCCTCTGTCACCACCACTGGAGTACACTTCTGGACCAGCGAAGACTCTGCCAGGAAGAAGGACTGAAGTGCTGCTGAAGGACTTGCTGGAGTGCTGCTTTGCAGGACTCCTGCTTTACTGTGCTGCCATGCTGCCTGCTGTTCTCATGCCTGGATGAGAACCGTTGGTCCTGCATCACTTGAACCCAGAGTGACTCCAAGGAATAACTGGCTGGCCTCCTGATCTGAAGTCTCTGGGACATAAAAGACTTTCGACTTACTTGCTTCTGCACCTGGACGCTGAAATATGTGAGTCTGCCCTGCACAGTGGTGCCACCCCAGTCCTGGATCCTTGTAATTGAGGCCTAAGGTGATTGTTTCAGCAAAAGCCAGGTTGCATGGCTCATAACTAATGCATCACTCCTGTTGCGTGGATCAGAACTGGTGCATCAGTCCTGTTGTGTGGATCCGAACCAGGGCATTGATCCTGTTGCATGACCAGTACCGGCACATCGCCTCTTTTTGTGTATATCAGGCCCAATGCATTGCCTTTAGAACTACCAATGAACTAGGTCTCTGCATACCCGACAAGGGCATTCTTCATGGGAAATCTCTGCATCGCGGCTCTTCGCTCATTGGCGTGGACGCTTTGTCACTGCTGCACAGATCAGGACTGGCGCATCAGTCCACTGCCTGAATTGACCCAGCTTTTTTCAGTGAAACTCACTGGGTCCCTGTATTTTACCCATGGTCCATGGTGGTTGGCCAAACTTTTGAGACTTTCCAGGTCCGATGTGACCAGATAGCCAAAGTAAGCGCCTACTGCTTCTAATGGCTATTTTTCAGTATTTGCTTTAAAAATTCATATCTTTAGTTCTACTTATTGGAATTTTGTAATTTTGGTCTTTTTTATGTGTTAAATTAAGTTCTATTTGTCTAGCCTGTTATGGAATCTTTTTGTGTTGTGTTTTCAATGTTTTGCGTTTTGAAGTGAACGAGAAGGAGATTGGCCATGGATTTTACATTTAGAGGTAGGCTGTTCTATAATTAGCAGGACAGACAGTGAAACTTCTACCACCATCCGAGTCACAGTGGGCATGTGTGGAGGATGGTCGGGGGCCGTCCTAACTGAGCATGCATCCTTTTTGCCGCTGCAAAACAGCTAGGATCTAGTCTTCCCCAGTACCTGATAAGGAGTGACTATGGGACCCCGTCCTGGTTTTGAGTTGGACCCCCCGTGAAGGATGTTAGACCACTGCGAGCTGGAGAGTCTGCATGCAGGAACCTCAGCATCTCTGGTCAGTGTGTCAGCCCGGAAGTCACAGTTTTCACGGTCTTTCTAAGCAAGACATGATGTATATAAACCCACAGGTCTCCCCAGGAGTCCTGCCTTTCTGTGTTTCTGTGTTAGCCTAAAGGGTGACGTTGGGCCTGAACTTTATACAGAGATATTATACAGGAGATCTTCATTCTGCTGTCAGTCCTGCTGTGCTTCCAAGAAGCCTCATGCATAATGTATGAGTTTCAAACTAGGGTAAAAGGTCAGTCCCTATGAACTGTTATGTATGTAATGTAGGGAAGGATATAGGTGAAAGGTTGCAGTGTTACTTGCACCTATATAGGGTAGCTATATGGAATATAACATTCACTCCTCTTCGAGCTGGATGACATATGATCGTACTACCATTCAAACTAGACATTGGTACCAGTTCTGTTGCTAAAATGTTCAAAAAACTTCAAAATCATTTCTAAAAGTCTTAAAAATGTTTTTTTTAAATGTGCAAGCTATTCCTCTAAAAAAGTGTCCGTAGCTATTGTTCAAACCACTATAAGCAATTGAAAGCCATGTGTGCCCTATAAATGAAAGGGATGTCTATTTTATTTTTGAACTCCAAATTTGAGCTTATTTGAAAAGGGCGAATTTCTTCCAGCACAAAACGAGCCAAATGAGTCAATTGTTTATGTGTCTGGGCTGGTAGACGCAACATTCTCATTACTTGCTTCCGCAGTAGACGACCCCTGTAACACCTCGCAGAGTACGTCAATTGAGCACAGATAATGTTCCACGCTGTCCGCAGCCGGTGATGGGGCAGCCTGTGTGCCGTCCAAAGCCTGGTTGTCAGTGGAGGGGCTGGTGTCCATACCAACAGGTGCAGTTACTACCTACGGTGGCTCAAGGAATGCCGTCATCAACATTGGAATACGCTGATGACATTGCAGAACATGGGCCGTTTTTGGGTCCAGAAGAGCATTCACATCCGGCTGCACACATGATGGGGGTGTCAAACAAAGGTCTAACACACATTCTTCTCTACAAAAGCGGCATCGGTGGACAGGTAAGATGAAGTCCATCTAGACTGGTTGAAATGACAGGAACCAAGATGCACTTAATTCTCTCAGGCGAGGCATGCCTAGATGTTGTACTGTGCTGTCATGATATTTCCGCTCCAGGAGGGCTTTTTCCATCACTTTGGTGACTGGGACATCGATTGCTTGGCAAATAGCAGACAATCAGGGTACCGGCTTTTAGAAACAGGATTAGCGGAAGTCCTCCCAAGATGCTTCCGAATATGGAGTGTATGAAATTTGGCATACCACCTTGTACCATCTGAAAGGTGCCTAGAAGTGCAGAACCTATGGTCTTAAATAAGTGGACAATGCCAGTTGTATCAGACATGTTAACAATACGATTTGCCATTTCTATTAAATGGAAACGGCAGTTTGTATGGATAAGCGTCTATATCTCTGCTGAAGACCTTGCGATCTGGAGATCAAAAGTCTCTTAAGCAGAGGTTAGGGCACAGACTTCTGTAAAAGCGTTGTTTTAATTCTGCTTAGCGTATCAAACCATATTAAGGAAACATTCAGTGAAGACCATAACGGCGCCTCCCTGACTGTATGTGTCGGTGGAAACAATACTTGCATAAAACAAGTATCCCTGGAGCTCACGATTACCAATATGCGATGCCCGGGAGCATTCCACAGCAGTCTAGACTGTTCAGCATCAAGTAACTCCCATTTGAAAGTATCCCGAATGGTGGAATAATCATTGCAGCTGGGGCAACCCTCATATGACTGGACAAGTTTGCTACAGAACCATTACAAGCCCCGTGCATCCTTATATCCTGACATATGGGTGATCCACTTAAAGAGTTCTCACAGTTTGTACCGCTAAGAAACACTTATCAATCCCCACTCATTTCATCAAAAACAGTATGGTAATTCCCATGATTCCTTAATGTACGCCTTACCTATTTTTCATATTTGCATGCCTGATTTAGTTCAAGGCAATACTGGAACTGAAAAGTAGTGACTGGTAGAGTTATGTGGATTCAGAAAAGGGGGTGGTGATGAACAGAGTGTCTGAATTGAGCAGACCACTCTTACCCAGTCCAAAGATCAGGGCTTGATCCATCAGGGTAGAGTTATGTGGCCATGGATTAGCCATTCTTTGAACCGTGATTCTGCCTCTGTAAATGGTAATCTATCCTTTTTTCGATACCCAGCATTGTATATTTTGCTCCCATTTGTGCCATTTCTATCTGTTTATCTGTTAGATTGTGTTAAAAAAAACAGAGGTGTGCTGTTGAAAAAACACCAAGGCACGTAGCCTGTACGCAACAGCTTAACACCTTCGACGCTCATGGCGATCAGAGCTCGTCATGAGCCACGGCGCTCCGGTGTCATGGCCCGTGGAACGCTCAGGTGCGGGGAGAATTCCCCTGCTGTGCTGAGCGTTCCACGGGAGTCAATACACCTGTTATGAGGTCAGCTTGTCATGAGCACCGGAACGTCGTAGCTCATGACGAGCTGAGCTCGTCCTGAGCATGGGGGCGCTGTGCGTGCCCCCCTCACCCCCAGCACAGTGGGGGAATAACCCCCGCAGCGAAGGGGTTAACAACATGAAAGAACGTGATTAAGATTGCCCGTGTTGTAATATAGCCAAATCTTGTCCTAGTATGTCTATCGCAGAAGATACAATGTTGCCTATGGAATAGATGGAGGTCAATGTTGTTAACCCATTGTCTAACACTGCTAGAGATTTTTCTAGGTTTATACAATCTTTTTCCCGTAATCTCTCTGCAGCTTCCTGTTGGGATATTTTCCATATTTCATTGTAGGCAGCATAAATGCGAGCATATATGAAACGTTTTTGACGTGGCTTCCATGAACCTAGTAAAAAATCCCTAAGATCCACATCCTGTGGAAGTAAGGATGAGTGTTGTTTCACCTCTGTGAGTGTTGAGGTTTTTAGCTAATCAAGGCACAACTTCCCAACACTGTAGGATGTCACTACCCTTGGAATTCTCTCTGTACATAGCGTGGATCTGGCCTATGGATAGCGAACCCTTCGGTTATACCCATGAATCATTCATGCCACTGCCAACTATTGGTGTCTGTGGGCCAAATCAACAATTTTTCCCAATCGAGGTCTGATCTATTGTACTGTATAACGTCATCTAATGTAACCTCTTTTTGTGATGTTTTGTTACCCTTGGTCAGTGATGGTGTTGGCAGCCAAGGTGTGTTCAAGTCTTATTCTTGGATAGTCCAAGGCAAGATGTCTGTCTCATTCAAAAACATGATCTGATGAGGGATAGGGCATGCTCTAAACCAAGCTTCCATTCCCTGTATTTGCCATTCTCTAGTAACCCAGACTGATTTAAGGTCTACAGTGTCTTTCCATAAGTCGTAACCTTGTTCAGACAACTGGAGCATAAGGGATGCAGAGTAGATCTGTTTGGTGTTTGTTAACATATTTTTCTCTGCTGATGTTGGTGCAACCTTATAATAATAAGAGGCTGGGTCAGACATATTAAACCCTGAAAATATGGAAATTTTTGTGTAAATGTTTTTTAACTGTCTTTTGGTGATGTCGCACAATGTTCCCCCTGGTGGTATGTGAACACATTTCTAGGATTAACAGATTTATGCAAAAAGTGATGACCATGATGTTGAAAACAATTCATTGTTTCGAAATCTGGTGTGTTTTCCAATGTTTCCTCATTAGAAAATGCAGCAGATTTTTCTAAATCAGACAACATGTTATTTACAGTTTCATAATTCCAATCATCGGAAAATGTACTTGAGGTAATGATATTAGAGCGTAAAGCTTCATCTAATGACCGCCCGGACTGTGACACTTTTCAGGAGTTTTTTCTCCAGAAAGTCTTGGATATCATCACGGATATCACTAGCACCACGACTGACCTCAGTGTACTAGAACCCCCCAGTCCTCTAGATCTGAGCAGAAACCTGAATAGCTTTCCCGGTTTTGACGAAATGAGTTTAACAGCAATAGCTCACCAGATCAAATCAGATTCCAGAATGGACCCCTGCCCGCCGAGGATATTTCAGATGGCTCTGCCGAGGCTGGAAAAACAGCTGGTGGCTCTATTAAATGAGTCACTAAATTCAGGTTAACTGCCAGTGAGTCTGAAAGAAGCTAGGGTTACCCCCTTCCTCAAGAAAGCAGGGGCGGATCCAAAGGCATTAAAAAACTATAGGCCGGTCTCCCAACTTCCGCTCCTGGCAAAGATCTTGGAAAAGCAAGTTCTGAACACCCTAGCTAGCTACTTGGAAGATCACGCACTTCTCCAACCCAGGCAGGCAGGTTTTAGATCACAACATAGCACTGAGCTAGTGATGGCTGCTGTTGTGGACGATCTGAGAATCAGGGCCGATAACAAACAGCCATGTGCCCCGATTCTCTTAGCTCTGTCAGCGGCTTTCGACACGGTCAGCCATGCCATCTTGCTGAACCGTGTGGCGAAACTGGGAATAACAGGGCAAGCTTTTAAATGGCTTAAATCCTTCCTCACAGGCCGGACTCAGAGAGTGCAAATGGAACACCAACTATCCTCTGCTAGTGGGGTAACCCATGGCGTACCTCAGGGATTGGCACTGTCCCCACTTTTATTTAACATCTATTTACAACCTTTAGTGGAGGAGCTAATGCATAGAAACTGTCAAATTTTTAACTATGCAGATGACACACAACTACTAGTTCAACTTGACAATACCAGTAAGGCACATGACTCAGTGAAAAACCTTCTTAGGTTTACGGTTAATTGGATGGCAAACAACCTCCTGAAAGTTAATCCGGACAAAAACGAGGTACTTATTATATCAAATCAAAAAAGTCCCTGGTGTGAGCTTTTCTGGCCTCCCGAACTCGGGGAAGTACCAATCCCAGGGAGAGCAGTAAAAAGCTTAGGCTTAAAAATTTACGCAGATCTGTCAATGGCTCCCCAAGTCCACGCGGTGGTAGGCTCGTGTGTAGGTCTACTAAGGCAGCTGCGAAGACTTGTCCCCATTCTATCCACCTCGACTCTACAAACCATTGTGTCTGCCACAACCATCTCAAGGTTGGACTATGGAAATGCTCTTTATCTGGAGCTCCCTCGAAATCTCCTGAAGAAATTGCAGGTGGTTCAGAATGATGCGGCCAGGCTGATTTTCTCACTACCACGGAGCACACGAGCGACGCCTCTTCTTCAGAGGTTGCACTGGCTGCCTATTGAGCACAGAGTGCAATTCAAGTGCCTCTGCATAGCCCATAAAGCTATCTATGGGGAGGCCCCCAAATATATTAAAGATCGTCTCAGGAAGTACGTGCCTGGCAGAACCTTGCGCTCTTCTGAAGCTTGCAAATTAACCCCTTTGAGATTCAACCTTAAATCTGAAGGAGGGAGAGCTCTGTCGGTCCTTCTCCCTCAAAGCTGGAACGAGCTTCCGGCATCTTTACAAGGGGAGCCAATACTGCTACCCTTTAGAAAGGCGTTAAAAACTTACCTGTTTAAAAAGACAACATCTCCAACATTAACAGCCAACTAGATGAGGGGCGCGTTACCGACAGCTATGTGTTGTGTTCCTTTCTTTTGAAAAGCGCTTAGAGACCAGTGGGGATTTGCGCTATACAAAATTACAGTAACATAACATAACATATCACTGAACGATATTTTAAATAAGTGTGGAATTTAAAAAAATTATGTCGGGCGAAATGTATCGAAATCAACCTTGTCCCAAACTACACCATCCAGTATAGGAATTGCTGTAATGTTTACTGATGTAATCAAACGAAAGTGCCTCCCACTAATCAATCACAGCCAAAAATCAAGGCAGGTTGAAGACGCTATTTGTCGTTTTCAACGAGGTACTTTTATTTATACCAGTTACTTTTTTAGTTTATACTATGTTTGTCATTCACAACATATGATGAGCAGAAAAGACCTGTACATAACATAAATTTTAAACAAAGTTTAAGTTATTCAATGCAACATGATGTCAAAATTAAATGTGGACCTAAGTGTGGTCAACAGACAGAAACATTAGACATATATAACAAATACATGGTGCAACACATTTTTACATAAGTACAAGGTTTGATTAAAGCAAAGAAAACAAGGAAAGGAAGGATTAGGAAAAGGAGCGCGAAAGTGAATTCGAGACTCTTTTTTATCGCCAGCAATAGCTTGAATTTGAATTGTCCTTTTCTAATTCGCCGACGCGTTTCGAATCCAGAAATTAACTGTCAGGATTCTCATCAGGGCATAGTTAATCTGTCTGTAAAATTAAAAAGGGGGAAGGTTTCAGTGTCATGATTTAGTGCAGAGGCAAAACTCCTTACGTTGTGACAATCAGCTGTAACCTACCGCTTTTGAAAGAAGTTAATTCAGCGGGAGGATTAATCAGTGCAGACTTGAGAGTGGGTCCAGAAGTGGAACGCCTACAAATAAAGTGAGCGGACATTTAGCACAGATTGAACATTTAAATGCGGACACATAAAAAACAAATTACCACTGAGCGTACCGTCATTGGTTTCAAGGTTGGTGAAAACGGCTGTCTATTGCGGAATGAGGGCTCTGCAGCGTGCTCGCAATTGAAGGAGGGCCAGTGGCGCTGTGTGTGAAAAAATATATATTTATCGGTATTTAAAAACTGCGGTCTGGGTATTGAAACCATGAGCAACTATCGCCCTATTTCCCTCCTCCCTTTCCTCAGCAAAGTCCTGGAGTCCCACGTTACTCAAACCCTCACTTCTTTTATAGAGGACTCTGGTGTTTTGGACCCCCAGCAGGCTGGGTTTAGACCTGCGCATTCCACAGAAGCAGTCATCCTCTCTGTGATGGACGAACTACGCAGGGGCGCCGACTCTAACACCTATCAGGCCCTGGTTCTTTTGGACCTGTCGGCCGCTTTTGACACGGTCGACCATGACATTTTGGTCGACCGTGTCAGAGAGGCTGGCATCCAGGGCACAGCCCTGGACTGGGTGCGCTCTTTCCTGACCCATCGCCATCAAGCTGTCAGGCTGTCCCAGTTCTCTGCCTCCCAAGTCGAGTTGTCTTGTGGTGTCCCGCAAGGCTCCTCTTTATCCCCTCTCCTTTTTAATTTATACCTGGCCCCGCTTATCCGCTCCCTCCGCCGATTCAATGTCTCCGCGTTTAATTACGCGGATGACATCCAACTGGTTTTCACCATTGACTCCAGCGATCAATCTATCTTCACTTTTCAAAACACCCTCTGCTCGATCAGTGATTGGATGGGCACAAACCACCTGAAACTCAACCCCGACAAGACTGAGCTGGTTCTTGTCGGGGGGCCCTCCAATCCCTGGAACTCTTCTTTCTGGCCTGCCAGTCTTGGCAGCCCCCCTGTCCCGTCAACTCTGCAAAAAGTCTGGGAGTTGTCATAAGTAACGACCTATCTATGACACCCCAGATCAGCGCTGTAGTTTCCTCCAGCCATTTCCAGCTCAGGAAAATACGTAAAATCTCCCGCCTACTTACCATCGATGCCCTCACTTTGGCCCTGCTTGCGCTAGTCATGTCTAGGCTTGACTATGCAAACGCGCTATATGAAGGCATTCCTGCATACCAACTCAGGAGACTCCAGCTGATCCAAAATCAAGCTGCTCGCTTGATCTACCATCAACCTAGAGATCAGCATGTCCAACCTCTCCTAAAAAGTCTCCACTGGCTCCCGGTCTCTGCCCGCTGTAAATTTAAGCTCGGTTGCATCATTTTCAAATCTCTCACTGGTCTTGGCCCCTTCTTCATTTCTTCCTTGCTTCATCCTTATGTCCCTTCCCGTACCCTTCGGTCTTCCCAATTGGCTTTACTTTCTGTCCCCAGATTCAAGCGGAAGAAACACGGTGGTCTTAGGTTTTCTTTCTTAGCCCCGTTTTTTTGGAATTCCTTACCTCTTTCTCTTAGGTTGCTCTCCCCCTACTCCACGTTCAGATCCTTCCTCAAAACGCATCTGTTTACGGTAGCCTACCACTAGTCTCATCCTTTGTTATGTTATTTTCTGCCTCTCCTCCCGACTCCCTCTATACAGCGCCAAGAAACCTAATGGTGTTAGCGCGCTTAACAAATTGATTTAACATAACATAACATAACATTTAGTTCCGACGTGTGGAAATAGTACCTTTTGAGTTTTTCACTGGATTGGTCCAAGGGGATCCTGATGCCTGGACGGACTTCTTGTCGAAGCCGGCGTGTTAAAGTTTTTAAACGGGCTCCATCTCCGGTAAGGGAAAACGGAGTTGTTATTAGTATGGATCTAGCATCTACCCTTTGGAGCGCGCTGGTTCGCGGCGCTTTGCCGCAGGAGCATCGCTTACCTCGGTGTGGCTCGGATGACCGCTCACAACATTCTGCCTGGTTTCCCAAGATGGATGCTGTCACGGTTGCTATGGCAATAAGTCATTGGAAGGTCGCTTGGCATTGTGGGATTTGTAGTTTGTGCCAATGTCACGTATTTGATGGGGAATGGCCCATGTTTTGATTGAAAGCGGGGGGAATACTGAGACACGACCAAAGCGGTCGTCAGGAAAAAAAGACACCATTGGATCAGAGACGGGCGACTTCAGATAAGCTATTGAGGCCCCTCTGTACACTGTTGAATTTCAATATTAAGTAAGCTTCCGTTTTCAAAAGCATTCTGTCCACATCCACATTGCTCTGTGACGGGCGTAATGTATACAAAACCGTCCATTTAAGATGATTTGCATCATGGCTGGCATTTATGAAGTGTTCAACCATGGGGGCAGTCATGATTTTATTCTTAATCCTGGATCGATGTTGGCAAATACGTGTGTTTACTTGTTGTGTAGTTTTGCCAATATAAATTTGGTCGCAGGGGCACTGAACCAGATAAACGACATTCTTGGTTTTACAGTTTGAAAAGTCTGAATGTTTCCATCTGGTAGTCCCGTGTTGGAACTCATCACCCTCGATAGTGTTTGGGCACACAACACAGGTGCCACACTTGTGATGCCCTGTAATTGGTTTAAGGTTCCACTGGCTCAGCAGGTCACTTTTCTTTTTTGGTAAAGTCACGTCCGCCCTCATGATATGTTGACCTACATTTTGATTCCTCTTGTAGGCAAACAGAGGATTAGATAATGGGCAGTCTAAATTCGCCAATAGGTGCCAATTGCTCAGCACTGTTTTTCTCAGTCTGTGGGTGTCTGGTCCAAAGGTGGTAACACAGACCAACCTTTCAAGTGTAGGTTTGGGCCGTACTTGCAGCAGAGTTTCACGGGTGGTGAAGCGTGCTCTTGTTAGGGAGTGCTTAAGCAATTTTTTAGGGTACCCCCTCTCCTGCATTTCTTGGCAAAACGTCTCAGCATGAGACGTGAAGTCTCTCAGGTTCGAACAGTTCCTCCTAATGCGCAATAATTGCCCATATGGAAGGTTAGATTTCAGATTCCTGGGATGAGCACTCTTATGGTGCAAAATAGTATTCCTGTCTGTGTCCTTTTTGTGGAGAGAGGATTTCAGAACTCCATTGATGTTTATGATTTCAAAGTCAAGGAAGGTCATCCTTTCGTTGCTTTGTGCCATCGAAAATTTGATGTCAATATGCCGGTTGTTAAGCCAGTCATGAAAAGCTACCAGGTCTGTCTGGCTCCCCTGCCACAGGAGCCAGACGTCATCTATGTAGCGGAGCCATTGTAAGATGTGCTGTTTGAAGGGATTATTGCTGTCAACAAACATCTGTTCGTACTGCGCCATGTACAGTACGGCCATTTCTGGGGCATAAGGGCACCCCATCGCGGTGCCCTTGACCTGCATGAAAAACTCCCCATTAAATGAAAAGTAATTCTTTTTTAATGCAATTTTGGCCAGTCTTAAAATGAAAGCTGTGGGTACTTGGTGGGGCCTCTCTCTCTGGTTCAGATAAATTTCCATCACCTCTAGCGCTTCTTCTTGCGGAATCTGTGTATAGAGGGAGGTGACATCCATTGTGACTAGCAGTTGGGTCTCAGGGTTGAACGCTGTGTCTTCAACCTTAAGGAGAAAATCAGTCGTATCGCGTAAATACGATTTGACCGTTTTTAAGAAAGGTTTCAAGAAAAAATCCACGTACTGAGATAAGGGCTCAAGACACGAGTCACACCCAGACACGATTGGGCGTCCTGGGGGATCTTGAAGGCTCTTGTGGATTTTTGGCAAGAGGTAAAGCACTGGAGTTCTCGGGTGTTCCTTAGTAGATAGTCATACTCTTTTTTGCCCAGAAAACCACAGTCTAAACCATTCTGTAATGTGTCTACAATTAGTCTTTGGATGTCTTTGACCGGATCTTCTTGGAGGCGTCTGTACCAGGTTGCATTGTTCACCTGTTTGTTGCCTTCTGCTAGATATTTTTCACGGGCCCACACCACCACAGCCCCGCCTTTGTCGGCCTGTTTTATGATGATGGAATTGTCTTCTTTTAGCGTTTTGATTGCTGCGCGCTGTTTATGGCCTATGTTTTGTTGTACAAAATGTCTGCCTTTTTCCATTTTCTCTATCGATGACAGGAGGACCTGTTCGAATGCGAGAACCTCTTTAGGAATATTTTGGTAGGGGACAAACGTGGACTTGTTACGTAGTCCAGTGACTTCTGTAGTGGGTGAAGAAGGGTGATTCCAAAAGAAGACCCTGAGACGGATTTTACGACAAAACTCAATGGCTTCCAGCTTGAGTCTTGTGTAATCAGTTTTCCTGCCAGGCACAAATGTAAGGCCCAACGCTAGGACTGAATGTTCGTCTGGTGTTAGCGGTCTGTTGGACAAATTGACTACAGCACTGGAACCCTCTACGACTTGTATGAGCGGTTCCTGGTTCGCATCTCCCACGGTTGTTTGAACCGGGCCTTTGGCTGTTGGCCCTGGTCTAAAAAAGCCACCTGTTTTTTGTTTGGATTGCGATTGTCAGACCCTGATGAATCGGAAGAAGAGGTTTCCGAAAATGTTGTGAATCTATTCCTTGAGCGGCCTTGAAAGGTTGAAAGGGCTCTACGGGATTCTTGTTGGGTATAGTAATCCTCCTTTAAGAAGGGGTATACTTGTTCGATTTTGAATGCCTTCACGTCTCTTTCATATTTAAAAGTTTTGTCATTAATAGTGTTGTCTCTAAAAGTTCTAATGTCTTTCTCGATTTTCTCCAATAGTGTCTTGGCGTCCGTCACAGCCGGACTGGTCTTAATCGTCTCAATAAGCTCCTCGATCTCTTTTTGTTCTTGTAAGCACAACCTCTGTGCAGTCTCTATGGTGTGGACCATGAGGTCCCTGCTGCACTTCGTATTGATAAAGCTGAAGCCTTTTTTATATTCTGCATCTTCCACGAATATTACAGGGACATTTTTAACCTGTAAGCCCCAGGGGATTGTGCCCCATTTCAAGTGCCTAAGGAGAAAATGTCCATGCAGTTCCGTGCGTACATGCTTTTTTTGTAATCGTATTAAACGATCCGATTCATTTTGTTGTTTGGCGGTAGAGCTGAGTGTCACATTTGAAAAAGGAGAGTTGTCGATCAAATTCTGAATATGATTCTCGCTAAAAGATAGCGTGTCTTTGTCTGCCATGTTTGTAGGGAAACGGAGGTTCCCAAAGGAAATATCTCACATGTATGAAACAAGCGACAGGGGTGTCCGTGAACTCTCGCGGGAAGTTACCCGCACTAACTAGTAGAACAAGGGGAGCTTGGCCCTTAGAGGACAAGTGAGGAGGCTGGCCTAAATATATATATAATCAAACGAAAGTGCCTCCCACTAATCAATCACAGCCAAAAATCAAGGCAGGTTGAAGACGCTATTTGTCGTTTTCAACGAGGTACTTTTATTTATACCAGTTACTTTTTTAGTTTATACTATGTTTGTCATTCACAACATATGATGAGCAGAAAAGACCTGTACATAACATAAATTTTAAACAAAGTTTAAGTTATTCAATGCAACATGATGTAAAAATTAAATGTGGACCTAAGTGTGGTCAACAGACAGAAACATTAGACATATATAACAAATACATGGTGCAACACATTTTTACATAAGTACAAGGTTTGATTAAAGCAAAGAAAACAAGGAAAGGAAGGATTAGGAAAAGGAGCGCGAAAGTGAATTCGAGACTCTTTTTTATCGCCAGCAATAGCTTGAATTTGAATTGCCCTTTTCTAATTCGCCGACGCGTTTCGAATCCAGAAATTAACTGTCAGGATTCTCATCAGGGCATAGTTAATCTGTCTGTAAAATTAAAAAGGGGGAAGGTTTCAGTGTCATGATTTAGTGCAGAGGCAAAACTCCTTACGTTGTGACAATCAGCTGTAACCTACCGCTTTTGAAAGAAGCTAATTCAGCGGGAGGATTAATCAGTGCAGACTTGAGAGTGGGTCCAGAAGTGGAACGCCTACAAATAAAGTGAGCGGACATTTAGCACAGATTGAACATTTAAATGCGGACGCATAAAAAACAAATTACCACTGAGCGTACCGTCATTGGTTTCAAGGTTGGTGAAAACGGCTGTCTATTGCGGAATGAGGGCTCTGCAGCGTGCTCGCAATTGAAGGAGGGCCAGTGGCGCTGTGTGTGAAAAATATATATTTATCGGTATTTAAAAACTGCGGTCTGGGTATTGAAACAGTTTAGTTCCGACGTGTGGAAATAGTACCTTTTGAGTTTTTCACTGGATTGGTCCAAGGGAATCCTGATGCCTGGACGGACTTCTTGTCGAAGCCGGCGTGTTAAAGTTTTTAAACGGGCTCCATCTCCGCTAAGGGAAAACGGAGTTGTTATTAGTATGGATCTAGCATCTACCCTTTGGAGCGCGCTGGTTCGCGGCGCTTTGCCGCAGGAGCATCGCTTACCTCGGTGTGGCTCGGATGACCGCTCACAACATTCTGCCTGGTTTCCCAAGATGGATGCTGTCACGGTTGCTATGGCAATAAGTCATTGGAAGGTCGCTTGGCATTGTGGGATTTGTAGTTTGTGCCAATGTCACGTATTTGATGGGGAATGGCCCATGTTTTGATTGAAAGCGGGGGGAAAACTGAGACGCGACCAAAGCGGTCGTCAGGAAAAAAAGACACCATTGGATCAGAGTCGGGCGACTTCAGATAAGCTATTGAGGCCCCTCTGTACACTGGTTCCAGTGCTGTAGTCAATTTGTCCAACAGACCGCTAACACCAGACGAACATTCAGTCCTAGCGTTGGGCCTTAAATTTGTGCCTGGCAGGAAAACTGATTACACAAGACTCAAGCTGGAAGCCATTGAGTTTTGTCGTAAAATCCGTCTCAGGGTCTTCTTTTGGAATCACCCTTCTTCACCCACTACAGAAGTCACTGGACTACGTAACAAGTCCACGTTTGTCCCCTACCAAAATATTCCTAAAGAGGTTCTCGCATTCGAACAGGTCCTCCTGTCATCGATAGAGAAAATGGAAAAAGGCAGACATTTTGTACAACAAAACATAGGCCATAAACAGCGCGCAGCAATCAAAACGCTAAAAGAAGACAATTCCATCATCATAAAACAGGCCGACAAAGGCGGGGCTGTGGTGGTGTGGGCCCGTGAAAAATATCTAGCAGAAGGCAACAAACAGGTGAACAATGCAACCTGGTACAGACGCCTCCAAGAAGATCCGGTCAAAGACATCCAAAGACTAATTGTAGACACATTACAGAATGGTTTAGACGGTGGTTTTCTGGGCAAAAAAGAGTATGACTATCTACTAAGGAACACCCGAGAACTCCAGTGCTTTACCTCTTGCCAAAAATCCACAAGAGCCTTCAAGATCCCCCAGGACGCCCAATCGTGTCTGGGTGTGACTCGTGTCTTGAGCCCTTATCTCAGTACGTGGATTTTTTCTTGAAACCTTTCTTAAAAACGGTCAAATCGTATTTACGCGATACGACTGATTTTCTCCTTAAGGTTGAAGACACAGCGTTCAACCCTGAGACCCAACTGCTAGTCACAATGGATGTCACCTCCCTCTATACACAGATTCCGCAAGAAGAAGCGCTAGAGGTGATGGAAATGTATCTGAACCAGAGAGAGAGGCCCCACCAAGTACCCACAGCTTTCATTTTAAGACTGGCCGAAATTGCATTAAAAAAGAATTACTTTTCATTTAATGGGGAGTTTTTCATGCAGGTCAAGGGCACCGCGATGGGGTGCCCTTATGCCCCAGAAATAGCCGTACTGTACATGGCGCAGTACGAACAGATGTTTGTTGACAGCAATAATCCCTTCAAACAGCACATCTTACAATGGCTCCGCTACATAGATGACGTCTGGCTCCTGTGGCAGGGGAGCCAGACAGACCTGGTAGCTTTTCATGACTGGCTTAACAACCGGCATATTGACATCAAATTTTCGATGGCACAAAGCAACCAAAGGATGACCTTCCTTGACGTTGAAATCATAAACATCAATGGAGTTCTGAAATCCTCTCTCCACAAAAAGGACACAGACAGGAATACTATTTTGCACCATAAGAGTGCTCATCCCAGGAATCTGAAATCTAACCTTCCATATGGGCAATTATTGCGCATTAGGAGGAACTGTTCGAACCTGAGAGACTTCACGTCTCATGCTGAGACGTTTTGCCAAGAAATGCAGGAGAGGGGGTACCCTAAAAAATTGCTTAAGCACTCCCTAACAAGAGCACGCTTCACCCCCCGTGAAACTCTGCTGCAAGTACGGCCCAAACCTACACTTGAAATGTTGGTCTGTGTTACCACCTTTGGACCAGACACCCACAGACTGAGAAAAACAGTGCTGAGCAATTGGCACCTATTGGCGAATTTAGACTGCCCATTATCTAATCCTCTGTTTGCCTACAAGAGGAATCAAAATGTAGGTCAACATATCATGAGGGCGGACGTGACTTTACCAAAAAAGAAAAGTGACCTGCTGAGCCAGTGGAACCTTAAACCAATTACACGGCATCACAAGTGTGGCACCTGTGTTGTGTGCCCAAACACTATCGAGGGTGATGAGTTCCAACACGGGACTACCAGATGGAAACATTCAGACTTTTCAAACTGTAAAACCAAGAATGTCGTTTATCTGGTTCAGTGCCCCTGCGACCAAATTTATATTGGCAAAACTACACAACAAGTAAACACACGTATTTGCCAACATCGATCCAGGATTAAGAATAAAATCATGACTGCCCCCATGGTTGAACACTTCATAAATGCCAGCCATGATGCAAATCATCTTAAATGGACGGTTTTGTATACATTACGCCCGTCACAGAGCAATGTGGATGTGGACAGAATGCTTTTGAAAACGGAAGCTTACTTAATATTGAAATTCAACAGTGTACAGAGGGGCCTCAATAGCTTATCTGAAGTCGCCCGACTCTGATCCAATGGTGTCTTTTTTTCCTGACGACCGCTTTGGTCGCGTCTCAGTATTCCCCCCGCTTTCAATCAAAACATGGGCCATTCCCCATCAAATACGTGACATTGGCACAAACTACAAATCCCACAATGCCAAGCGACCTTCCAATGACTTATTGCCATAGCAACCGTGACAGCATCCATCTTGGGAAACCAGGCAGAATGTTGTGAGCGGTCATCCGAGCCACACCGAGGTAAGCGATGCTCCTGCGGCAAAGCGCCGCAAACCAGCGCGCTCCAAAGGGTAGATGCTAGATCCATACTAATAACAACTCCGTTTTCCCTTACCGGAGATGGAGCCCGTTTAAAAACTTTAACACGCCGGCTTCGACAAGAAGTCCGTCCAGGCATCAGGATCCCCTTGGACCAATCCAGTGAAAAACTCAAAAGGTACTATTTCCACACGTCGGAACTAAACTGTTTCAATACCCAGACCGCAGTTTTTAAATACCGATAAATATATATTTTTTCACACACAGCGCCACTGGCCCTCCTTCAATTGCGAGCACGCTGCAGAGCCCTCATTCCGCAATAGACAGCCGTTTTCACCAACCTTGAAACCAATGACGGTACGCTCAGTGGTAATTTGTTTTTTATGCGTCCGCATTTAAATGTTCAATCTGTGCTAAATGTCCGCTCACTTTATTTGTAGGCGTTCCACTTCTGGACCCACTCTCAAGTCTGCACTGATTAATCCTCCCGCTGAATTAGCTTCTTTCAAAAGCGGTAGGTTACAGCTGATTATCACAACGTAAGGAGTTTTGCCTCTGCACTAAATCATGACACTGAAACCTTCCCCCTTTTTAATTTTACAGACAGATTAACTATGCCCTGATGAGAATCCTGACAGTTAATTTCTGGATTCGAAACGCGTCGGCGAATTAGAAAAGGACAATTCAAATTCAAGCTATTGCTGGCGATAAAAAAGAGTCTCGAATTTACTTTCGCGCTCCTTTTCCTAATCCTTCCTTTCCTTGTTTTCTTTGCTTTAATCAAACCTTGTACTTATGTAAAAATGTGTTGCACCATGTATTTGTTATATATGTCTAATGTTTCTGTCTGTTGACCACACTTAGGTCCACATTTAATTTTGACATCATGTTGCATTGAATAACTTAAACTTTGTTTAAAATTTATGTTATGTACAGGTCTTTTCTGCTCATCATATGTTGTGAATGACAAACATAGTATAAACTAAAAAAGTAACTGGTATAAATAAAAGTACCTCGTTGAAAACGACAAATAGCGTCTTCAACCTGCCTTGATTTTTGGCTGTGATTGATTAGTGGGAGGCACTTTCGTTTGATTACATATATATTTAGGCCCAGCCTCCTCACTTGTCCTCTAAGGGCCAAGCTCCCCTTGTTCTAGTAATGTTTACTGATGACAAGTCTTGTTGTTCTAAATGAGATGACTGATGTGGTTTTAAAATTAAATTTTCCTTTTGGCCTGCAGAGCTTTGTCTAAGGTATTTGCCATTAACAAGCATGCTAAAAACTATTACTAAGCCTACCCAGGAAAGAAAGAAAAGTATCCCTGTTCTTACCCATAGTTCTACCCATGGTGATACCAGGTAAGTCTTTTTAAGAAAGTTCAGAAAGTCTTTAACTTGCTGCTTGTGTGATTTTTGGGCTGGCATCGTTTCAGGTTCACTTGAATCCAAAGAAAACGTATCAAAGTTTATGAAGTAGCCAGAAGCAGTGTGATCAATTTCTGGTATCGCATCAGGATTTGTAGAAATGGTTGCTTGTTCCTATTGAGGCATGTTGATGTAGACATATGTATTTGGTTGAACAGCAATTTGTTTTTCATATTGAGTTTGATTTTGAAGTTGAACTTCCGGTTCAAGTGGAACGTGTTTCTTAGCATTGTTGCATGGTCCTTTATTCCGTACAGGGGACTCTTCGAACGTGATGAGTCTTTCTGTTTGAACTTCTTGAATTGTAGCAAGAGGAGGGCATCTGCTAATTTGGAGTCCACATGCCCCGCTACTAGGTATCAGCCACATAGTGTGGTTTGATTAGGTCAATTGAGACAAATCTTTTTTCCGGCAAGAGGCGGTAAAAGTACAGTTCTTGTTCCTTTCACTGCTAGGACCTGTACAGGTTTTCTGTAGGATGGTCCAAATTCTTTCTTGTCCACTATTTTCTCTCTGACTTATGGCCAGATGTAGGTAAATTAGATTTACCGATTTTTTATTACCGAATTTTACCGATTCGGTAATTAAAAATCGGTAAATCTAAAGGGTGGATATGTAGGTATTTCCAGATGTGGAATACCGAATCTGTAACAATCGGAATTTACCGATTCTGTAAATACAGAATCGGTATTTCCCATTGATTCCTATGGGCTTCACTTTGACACCCTCTGGCACCCCACAAATAGGCATGTGCGCCATGTGGCACACAGACATGCCCTAAGGGCATGTCTGTCTGTCACATGGCTAGGTGTGCATGCACACATGTGCATGCACACCTGAATTCTGTATTTTACCACACAATAGGATTGTGTGGTAAATACCGATTTTGTAGGGCCTTTGGGACTCAGAAGAGTGCCACCTACATCTGAGATTTACCGAATTGGTAAAAATACCGATTCGGTATTTTACAGAATTGGTAAATTTACAGAATCAGTAAACTTACCGATTCGGTAAAATTGTGCCCCTACATGCCAATCTTTGAATACCGGTCGGTAACAGCCGAAAATACCGATTTTCGGCCGTTACCGACCGACCTACATCGGGCCCTAGATCTCCCACTTTTGGGACCCAGACAGGTCTTGTTGTGACAGTTTTGACTTCCCCAGTGGTGGTCTGCTTCAAGTGGACATTACTATGTTGTGTCTTGGATTCATTTAGCTCCTGTTATACAGCCAAGTGATCATGGATGCCAAAAGGTTTCTCATCCGCCACTGTGCCTTCACAATCAAGATCAGGTACCCACATTATTGTCCCATATAGGACCTCATATGGAGTGAACCCCCCTAGAGAACTTCCTGGCATATTGTTCAGAGCCTGCTGCACTTCATACAGTTGTTTTACCCAGCTCTCACCCATGCCTAATACTCTAGCTGTTAAAGACAGCTTCAAGTCTCAGTTTTTCCTCTCCACAAACAAATTTCCCTTGGGATGGTACAGAGAGGAGTACCGCATTTCTATACCCAGTCCTTGCATAGCCTCCTTGTAAACCCAAGAGCTAAACGCAGGGCCCTGGTCAGAATGTATTGTGCCAATTGCGTATGTCCCTATGAAGACTCGCAAATCTTTTATAACAGTTCGAGCATCAGCCGAGCGCTCGGGCCACACCCATAGGAATCTTGAGCAGGAATCCATTGCAGCCATGATATATTTGTAAGCCCCATCTCTTTTTAAGGGGCCGCAGTAGTCCAAGTAGACACACGCTAGTGGTTTGTCAGATATTAACAAAGGTGTCTGCGCTGGGTGTGTTACGGTAGAACCTTTCATCTGCTGGCAGATATTGAATTTCAAGACATAGTCTTTAGTCTGCTTTGTTAATCCAGGCCACCAATAGCGTTGTTTCAATAAAGAAACTGTTACTGTAACTCCTGCATGTGCAAAACCTATATACATGTGTACTGCTAGAATTAAACCTAACCTACGATCCATGTTTTGGAATTACTCTATCCTCCACTCCTGTAATCTGAGCAAATGGAATGTTATTGGCATCTAACTTGTAGGAGTATTTGAGAGGAAATCGTTTTGGTACTGCACTGCTGTTCTTTCATGATCCAATGACAGTCACCATAATTTCACCTTCTTTTCTCATTTTAGAATGAGTGAATACAGCTTCGGAAGCCGTGCGTACAGCCGCCTTTACGGCTTCATCAGCCAATGAATTCCCTTCAACGTGAACGCCATCACATTGATGACTCACTATGTATCACGTGAGACTTCAGTAGTTCGGTTTTCAACGCCACTACCTGTTCCCATAGCATTTGATGCTTAATTGTTCCACCTTTTGCATCTTTGTACCCGTTTTGAACACAGTATTGCAGGTATTCATTATATGACTGCATACAGTAAAAGGAAATGCACGTAATTAGTGTGGGGAATTCTCGCTCCGTATTCACAAGTGCTAGTATCAAGGTTTTTAACTCTGCCAACTGTGCAGTGCAGTCTCCTAGAGATTGCGTTTTAGTGCAACTTGAATGGAACTTTCTATACCGCATGCGACCTTTAATGATTGCACATGCCGTGCTATATTGTTGCTTACTTCCTGTGGCCAGTTGAGCAGATCCATCAGTATAAATAATATATTCATTCTGATCTAAAGGCATTATATCATTTACTAGAGGATATTCTTGTTCATATTGCAGGAATGTTTGTGTCCTTAAATTCGGGTTGTACCTGTATTCTACATCTGTTGCAGTGAGAGAATTAGCCCATTGTATCCATCTCAGATGTAAGGCTTTGACGTTAGGAGTGCTTGCCTTTGTCGTAGCCTTTAAGACTGGAAACTAAGTCACTACTATTATTTGTTCTTCCCTGAGCCAGTGCTCCTTCTCTTACTACTTAACAACAAGGGGTGGTGATGGACAGAGTTTATGAATTAAGCAGAATACTCTCACCCAGTCAAGAGATTAGGGCTAGATCCAACACCGTTTTTTAGCTCACTGCACCATCCCAGTTCAGAACCTGGCTATATGCAAATTAGTCTGTTCCTGTCCCAGTGCATGATGGAAACAGGGCAAACCAAACTACCAAGCCAATTCTTACACTGGGAAGGAAACAAGCTTCCGGGGACCGGTTTCTGGCATTTCAGCCGTTGTCGGCCCGGCTTGCTTGAATCCTGATGGTGCAATGAGCAAGGGACTCACATCTGAGTATACCCTTCCACGCTTAGGGTGGACAAAATATTTAACAACAAGGGGTGGTGATGGACAGAGTTTCTGAATTAAGCAGAATACTCTCACCCAGTCAAGAGATCAGGGCTAGATCCAACACCGTTTTTTAGCTCACTGCACCATCCCAGTTCAGAACCTGGCTATATGCAAATTAGTCTGTTCCTGTCCCAGTTCATGATGGGAACAGGGCAAACCAAACTACCAAGCCAATTCTTACACTGGGAAGGAAACAAGCTTCCGGGGACCGGTTTCTGGCATTTCAGCCGTCGTCGGCCCGGCTTGCTTGAATCCTGATGGTGCAATGAGCAAGGGACTCACATCTGAGTATACCCTTCCTCGCTTAGGATGGACAAAATATTTAACAACAAGGGGTGGTGATGGACAGAGTTTCTGAATTAAGCAGAATACTCTCACCCAGTCAAGAGATCAGGGCTAGATCCAACATCGTTTTTTAGCTCACTGCACCATCCCAGTTCAGAACCTGGCTATATGCAAATTAGTCTGTTCCTGTCCCAGTGCATGATGGGAACAGGGCAAACCAAACTACCAAGCTAATTCTTACACTGGGAAGGAAACAAGCTAAATAACGGTGATGGATCAAGCCCTGATCTTTGGACTGGGTAAGAGTGGTCTGCTTAATTCAGACACTCTGTTCATCACCACCCTCTTTTCTGAATCGCCCTTCTCTTACTACCTCAGTATGTACTGCTGTCAGAATCTTTTCTGTAGATGCAATGCGCATCTCAGCATTTGTGTACAAATGTGATTTGTATGCAATTGGTGCTGTTTCACCTTCGTTATATGTTAGATAGGTGTACCCGGATTGACCCACAATTATACGGATCACCATGTTGGGTACATTTACGCGTGTCTGTAAGTGTTTTGAAGCTATCATCTTAGCTTGTAAGGAACTAACTGGCAGATGCATCAAACAAAATTTCTCCCGGTAAAATAGCAAATCGGTAAAACAGGCCGTTATCGAACGCAAAACCTGAAAACCCAATGCATCAACCCTAATTCCTAAAAAAATAAAGAATCGCAAAATAACTCCCGCGGTAAATTACCGAATTGCAAATTAGCCAATCAGTAATACCCAGAATGAAATCAGCCCCAGGAAATACCGAATCGCTATTAAAAAATTGCAACAAAATGCATCAAAACTCGCAAATAACGAAATTGCCCAAAATCGCTATTTTGCATGAGCAAAATAAGGGGAATCTCAAACTGAGGTAAAGTTGTTGGAAGGAAGAAAACAAAAATAATAATAATACAGGTGCAGACAATCAGAAACCCTTCAAATATGCCTCTGGAGACCCTGTATGTGTACCAAAATGGCTTCCCCCTCCGTGCTTGCTAGGAGGAGGAGAATCAACTCTCTTGCACAGCGCAGGAGGAAGATCCAGAACAGGGTTTTCAGGGTGGGCATCACATTGCTGGGCCAGACAGAGGAACTGATCTACCACAAGTACAGACTGAACCGGGCTATGATCATGCGCCTCATTGCTGACCTGGAACCACTTCTGCAGCACCAGACCCGTAGGACCAACGCCATCCCAGCCCATGTTCAGGTCCTATTTACCTGCTTGCGTCTGGAAGGTTCCAGGGGGTCATAGCAGAAGCCGGAGGCGTGTTGCAAAGCGCACTTTCACGCTTCTTCCACAAATTCCTAGATGCCATGCTGACATTAATACATCACCACATCACCTTCCCCACAACCCCACAGCAGTCCAACCGCACCAAACAGGAGTTCTACCAGGTGGCACAATTTCCTCATGTGATAGGATGCGTTGACTGCACGCATGTCCCCATCTGTCCCCCCTCAGCCAACTAATACATCTTCTGCAACCGGAAGTCATATCATTCCATCAACGTGCAGGTCGTGTGCAATGCCAAGCACATCATAACCGACATTGTAGCCCAATTCCCAGGAAGCACACACGACGCATACATATTCCGACACAGTGGCATCCACAGGCGTCTGATCAACGGTGAATTTGGAGAGGGACACCTACTAGGTACATACTAATGCCTCATCATTAACTCCATCCTCACATATATAATTGCATTCATGCTGCTAACCCTTTGCTCCCCACCCTGCAGGTGACAGCGCCTACGCCTTGCGGGAATATCTCCTCACTCCCTACCTCAACCCCGCAACACCTCAAGAGCAGCGCTACAACACAGCACACATCAGCACCAGGAATGTGGTAGAACGAACCTTTGGCATCCTCAAGAGTCGCTTCCGGATACTACACAAGACAGGAGGTGCCTTGCAGTATGACCCAGTGACCTGCTGCCGGATATTAGTGGTCTGTGCCATGCTGCACAACATTGCCCCAAGAAGGGGGATACCAATAGAGGTGGACGGAGAGGACGACTTACGTGCACAGCAACCCCCCCACAACACCAACAGGCACACATGCCTAACACAGCTGAAGGCCAAAGGAGGCCAAAGGAGGCGGACATACATCACATGACATCACTTCTGAGACACGTATGAATGAGCCATCACAACATGATCTTGTTTGCAAATGTTTAATGCACATGAGCACTTGTCAGGTGCATATAAATGAAATACCAACATGACGCTGATACAAAAAATAGGTTGGGATACATGTCCGTTGTCATCACGGGAGTATCTCGTGGTAGTATAGGTGGCCCATGGTTACGTCACCGTGGCCTATTTGCGCTTCCCACGTACCCCCAGCCTCCTGTCGCAAGACTCCTCCACATCACCACGATGTATATCAGTGGCTGTGGAGCTGCGCGCACTGCGCCTCCTCTCGCTGGCCTCCGGCACAGAGACGCTGCTGACGCTTGAAGCAGCCTCACTCCCCTCCTCCACTCCCAAACTGCTGACACTAAAAGTCCCAGACTGCAGATGCCCCACTGCAGTGGTCACTTTTTCTAAGGACTTTGCCACATCTTCACAGTAATGGCCCAAGTCGACCTGCAGGGACACAGATTTGCTTGATAGTGCAGCTTGCACAGCTTTGTGATGGCCCTAATGGAGGCATTGGAACGGAGCATGTTCTGCCGATGCCTCCTGCGCTCGCTCTGTTGCCCTGCTATGACAGCATGCATGAGATCCTACAGGCACAGTTTCATGTCTCTGTTACCCTCAGCAACGGCTGTGGTTATCTCACGCACAGCGTCAGTCATGGTGCCAATTTTGTTTGCCAATTTTGATATATTAATGTTTATAGCACCCATGTGTCTCCCCTGCAGGTGCTGGACCCGTAGCATCTGTGTCTCAACCACACCGTAGCCTTATGTTGGATCCTCAGATCTCTCTGCAGCTCTACCCAGGGGCCTGCCCCGCTTTCGGCCTCGGACAGGTGCTGGTGTTTGAGCTGGTGGAGTGACGACTGACTGCCATGGAACATTTGTGGCTGCTGGCCTCTGCTCCGTCTCCATCACCTGCAGGTAGGGGACATTTGCCCTGTGGCTTGGTGTTGTTGTCCGCGGTGGTGGTGGTGGTGGGGTTGTCCGCGGTGGTGGTAATGGTGGTGATGGTGGTGGTGGCGATGGTGTTGGCGGTGTCGTGGGTTGACGTCCCTGCGGAGTCTCAGCATCGGTCACTACTGGTGTTTCAGAGAATATGAGGCGTCCGCTGTCATCTGAACCCAGGGGTGATGCATCTGTGTGTGAAACAGTGCATTGTTATTATTTTTTCAGGATGTATCTGTGTTGCATACTTTCATTTACATAAAGGACATATTTGGACTGACAATTGGCCCTGTGCTGCTGGTCTCATTTCATTAACATCAGGGATCAGGCATGCACACTTCCATGATGTGACTACAACTCCCATGATGCAACACTGTGGTGAGGGCATATGCGTTAGGCACAGCTACATGTGCACTGTGTTTGGCCTGGGGGAATGGGCAGGGGTAGACAACACGCTGCCTATCTGCACTGGCATGCATCTTACCTTGGACTCCTGCCACAGTGCCGGAAGTGTCCAATTGGGTGACCTCCCACAACAGCATCAGGCTCAATGGTAGCCTCAACGAGGTCCTCGAGGGCTGTGTTTTGTGTGACGTTGGATGTTCCCCCTCCTGTGCCAGCTGCATCCTTCACCCTTTCTGCAATCCTCTCCTTTGCCCTTTTCCTGAGGTCATACCACCTCTTCTTCAGATCGTCTATGCTGCGGTGGGTGACTCCTACAGCATTTACCCCCTCCTTGATGCACAGCCAGATCTTGCGCTTCTCTGCCTCATGCACATTTAGGGACAGCTTGCCAAACAGCCTGTCATGTTTACTGCTCACCCCCTCGATGAGTAGTTCAAGTTCTTTGTCAGAAAACTTTCGCTTCCTCTTCCTGGGCGTGCCCTTGTCCTGGGGTGCATCCTTCTCCATCCTGGCAGGCTGTGCAATAGCTGGTTTGTGCTGTCACTGTATCACTCCTCAGCTCCTGTGCTCTGCCTCCTCCTCTGAGCTCCTCAGGGCACTGAATGAAGCATGGGCTGTGTTACTTCCTGCTTGTGATGTCATCAACCTGCTTCCGATGCGACTTTTTAATTGCGAATTCTCTAATACCGCAATCGCAAACACCGATTCGGTATTTGTTAATTCGGTATTTGCTATTCTTTAATTTTGAGTCTCGCAATCGTGGTTTCCGATTTATTTAGCGATTTTTTGCAATTCGGTATTCAATACCGAATCTGTTGATGCATTGTGGTATGCGAGTCCTTATTTGCGTTTCCTTATTTTTCGCTAATAAGGACATGCTTTACCGATCTTTGATGCATATTCCCAAAAGTGTATCTTTGTGTTCTTGTGTCCAATGTTTTAGGGAATAATCGGGTTTCATTAAGTCATAGAAAGGTGTTACTCTTTCTGCGTAATCAAAAATGTAAGTTCTATCACAATTTAGAAATACCAGGATTGATTGCACATTTTCGAATGATTTTGGAGGTTGGAGCAGCACACACTTTTCTAAAAAACTTGGCTGCCAGGCTTTTCCCTTCACTTGAAAGCTCATATCCTAAAAACAAGACACTGAGGTGGGCACATTTTTGATTTTTTGAAGTTGAATTTGTAGCCTTCAGATGCAAATTCCAAAATGATGGTATTCACTGTCTTCAGGTGTTCCTCTATGTTATCGTCCATTAGATAAATATCATCCACATAGGGCAATGCCTCTTCATCCAATTTTTGAAGTAACTCAGTTACTCTGGCTGAATACAACCACGGGCTGTTCTTAAACCCCTGGGGGAGTAGACAACATTGACTCTGGGACCCTAACGCTGAGAATGCTGATAGATACCTGCTTTCAGGTGCTATATTTTGGCAGGAAAATCAATTTGAGATATCAAGTGTTGTTTTATATTTTTTCAGCACAATGTTATTAATTAATGCAGCACTGTGTGGGTGTTTTTATTAGCCCACTTCTTTTTATTTGAAGCAGGTGTCTGCTTGGAAGTGTCCTTTTCAGAACTGCCCATCAGTTGTGGTTTTAAAGCTTTCCCACCCAAACTGTCTCTGCCTAATTCTGCATATGCAGTTTCAATTATATTTGGTAGTTCATGTTCCTGTTCTAAAGGACTGAACTCCCCTAGGCATTGTCGGATAGCCACCAAAGCTGCTTCCCCTTTAATATTAGCTGGAATTATGGCTAGTACCTGGGCATAGTTACCTGGTCAATTCATCCCTAAGTTCAGAGCAGGCTCTGCTCCGTACTAGTTTTGTATTTGTCTTAATACATCAGGTATCACCACTAATGAAGGAATACCATGAGTCCTGGTATAGATGGCAGCAAAGATGGTACCCCAAGTGGTACAATCCTCTACTTGTGGTGTTATCCCCATGGGCAAGCAGATTGTGAGCATTCTGTGTTTTTGATATGGGGTAGTATTCGGGAATACTGCCTCTAGCTGTGTAACTTATTTTCTGAGCTACCCAGAATGGCATTTGTTCGTGTTTTGTGGGCATTTTACCCATCATTGCGTGTAGTGTTTGTGGTGTGATTTTAGTTGCTGTACCCTGAGATTGAGTTCTATTTGTTACAACTATTGCTGGTTGGACTGTAAATGTCCTCATGACGAATTGTGTCATGTTTCTATGGATTTTAATTAAATCTTTATGTTGTATGTGTTAGTCTCCTACTGGCATTGTATCAATGTCAGGATGTGGTGTATAGGCCGCGAATATCGCCCATCGCCCATGCCATGTTGCCCCTTCTGCTCCAAGCCGGCCAAGTCTTACTCTTCTTATCATATGGGGTAGGGTGCCTTTAAACCAGTATAAGTATTCCTGGTATGTAAGCAGAACCTCAATGTCCTTACATGGACAATATTCCGCTAGTGCATCTCCTTCAGTATAGTAGTGACAGTTCTGTGTTCTTGCATTTGCTGCTGGGAATGTAACCCACAAATAAAATACCTCTGTTTTGTTTGATTCGTGTGCCTCAATCACGAAAGTTACTATGCCACCCCTCGCTGATAATCCATGCTCTAGCAATTTCATGGTGACTGTATTTCTAAATCTTTTGGCAATTTGTATTTCACCAGCATCTTCGTCGTCTGAGAGTTGCAAATTATGCACATCTCTTCCTGCGTTCTCGCCTTAGGTCATTTTTTAGAGGAAGATGTTTTCAAGGGAACAAAGATAATGTGTTTATGCACAATTCTAGGTACACTGTATCCTTCTAGCTTGATTAACCAACAGCCAATAAATAGGATCTTCTCCTACTCAGCTGTGGCAGAGTTTGTGCCCACCCACTCCAGACGTCTCTGGTGTTTTGTGAGGAGGGGTCTCTGCAAATAGCAACACTGAGCTACTCAGATTCTACTATTAAATAGTACCCAACCAGCGTTGCCGGTGCCATGTTGTGTAGTTCCCATAAAACCTGTACACGATTGGGGCGTTTGGATAACATAAACTGTGGGATTGGCAGACTGGTTCCATGCACCCCCACTGCATATGTTAGCCCGTCTGTATCAGATAGCTCACAATGCCACTAGAGTCTCCTCTTATTGGGGAGAGAATAGTTTCTGGCAACCTTAGACCATGATAACCCTGATCCCTCAGAATCGTGGAAACAATATACTACCTTTCGCTCAGTCACTCGTGCTCACTTAGTTTGTCTCAAAGATACACAATATAAAAAGTCTGGGTGTTTCAATAAGAATTTATTGAAGTTGTTAATCTAGTGTACAATAGATGTGCTGTAACAACAGTTGCAGAGATGTATGATTAGCAGTACTACAGAAGTAAAGAGATGGTACAGTTCTCCCATTTTGCAATCATGAATATATGCAAGTACATAAAATACATAATAAAAAATGCATACTCCTACAATGCCTCCCTAACTAGATGTACGTGAATGTACCTAGCATCTGTGTATGCAATATGCCAAGAATCCCTCTAGGATCTAGTCAACACAGTTACGTGAGAATGAGAGAATATAGGACCACGTCCTGGTCTTGAGTTGGACGCCCTGCGAGGGATGTTAGACCACTGCGAGCTGGAATATCTGCAGCGTATCTGGTCAGTGTGTCAGCCGGGAAGTCAGAGTCTCCTCTGTCTTTCTAAGCAAGACATGATGTATATATACCCACAGGTCTCCCCAGTGGTCCTACCTTGCTGTGTTACTGTGCAGGCCTAAAAGATGACGTCGGGCCTGAACCTTATACAGACATATTATACAGGAGATGTTCATCCTGCTGTCAGTCCTGCTGTGCTTCCAAGAAATCTCATACATAATGTCTGAGTTGTAAACTAGGGAAAAACCTGCGTTCTGAATGCAGTGTTGTATCTAGGTAAAATGGCAGTCTCTATGAACCGTTATGTATGTAATGTAGGGAAGGATTAGGTGAAAATTTGCAGTGTTACCTGCACCTATATAGGGTACCTATATGGAATATGACAGCACCCTAGTGCCAAGACTTTTTATCATAGACTCCATCTCTGTAGTCCTGGACTTCATATTCTCCAAAAAGGCCACCTGAGAGGAAGTGGCACTTTCTCTAGCTACTAAAATATGGAGCCTATCACCCTCATCATATCTATTTAGCCATGGTAAGATCACTTTACTCCACCTCTTCACTTTCTCCACCTAGAACCCTGATCTTCTTGCATGGAGAAAAAAGTCCAACGTCTCCTTCATCTGTGACGTGTCAGCCACCACCCCTTTCTCCTACTATACACCACTCTCATTTTTTTGTATGAATCTGTTTATTGCATTTTGGCACAGCTACATTTATATACTTTCTGAGCATAAAGATAGCAATCACCATTACATAGCACAGTAACAGTTTCCTGTTATACACCACTCTCATATAGTGACAGGGTCTCTGATGTTCAGTGATCCAACTCTCCTGTCAAACAATGTTGCAGCTCACCCTGCAAAACTCTACAGAGACACTGGTTCAGCTAGTGTCCCCGTCTCTTAGAGAGGTCCCGACCTTTTAAAATACCAATTTTAGCTCAGGATCCCCTCTCTTACTGCTTCTACAGAAGCTGCCCACTATCTTGTCTTTTCTTCAAGTGCTTGGAGTCGAAACCTCAACCACCATGTCTAGCACCACAGTGGTTTGTCTCTATATAGAGGTGAGCCTGTTTGCCTCTCCAACTGTTCCCTGCAAGATTGCTACCTCAATGTGACACTGTTACACTGCTAACATGACCAGTCACACCTGGAGGCCAAAACAAAGGCCCTAGTAATTGAGTCCTAGTGGAGAGCAACAATATTACCAACCACCAGTCCTTGCTCCCTGCATACCAGTAACTATTTTGCTAGATATAGTCTAAAGCATGAACTAGCTCTCACAGGTGAAGGTCAACTTCAATTACATTGATGAAATCTAAGAACTGGTTACTTTCAAAAGAAAAATAAAAGCACGTGTTAATGACAAACTCCCTTGCCTTAAAACAAGATGCCAGCAGAATATTTTTAATGGTTAGTCGAGTTGTGGGCCCTATTATTACATCTTATGTTTAAGCTTTTCACTAAGACACAAAGGACTTGATTATGATGTTTGTTGGAGTAGCCTCTAACCAACCTATCTGCGGTTTCGGAATAGACTGACCTTGGGTTGGCACCAAAGTTGTTTTCCAACAGGATTTCCATGTCGGAAAGCCTGACATGGAAAGCCTGTTGGAAACTGACATCGTAATCCGGACTGTGGAAACGTCATCCGTAAGGGATTATGTGGTGGTTCCAACTGGCCGACAGGCACCTTGAGCCTGTCGGAAGCCAGCCAGATTGACCGGTCTGTTTTAAATCCGACTGGCGTCATTTTAAAATGGCAGTCGGAGTTGAAACCTTGGAAGTCAGTCAGAAAGCCTACCAACATCCAAATGAGGCCCATAATGTCATAGTTACAATTTACAGAAAAGGAAAATGGTGAGCAGGGCAATGTTTCTTTCAAAATGTGCAAAAGAAAATCCTGCTTTGAGATTTTCTTTTTGGAGACTCTTGGCACATTGAACTCACCGGGGCTCACCGGGGCTCACCGGGGCTGACATCACCACTGGCTGCAGGTCCCCCCCCGCCGCCGCGACCGGAACTCCACGCGGCCGCCGAGCGGGGGGACCACAATACCCAGAGACCTTTGCCTGCTGCTCCGTCCCTACCCGCCCACAGACGCGCCCGGAAGGCACAGATAAGGAGAGAAACCCATCTGGGGAGCGGGAGACTCTTGGCACATTGAACTCACCGGGGCTCACCGGGGCTGACATCACCACTGGCTGCAGGTCCGCCCCGCCGCCGCGACCGGAACTCCACGCGGCCGCCGAGTGGGGGGACCACAATACCCAGAGACATTTGCCTGCTGCTCCGCCCCTACCCGCCCACAGACGCACCCGGAAGGGGCAGATAAGGAAAGAAACCCTTCCGTGTCGCAAAACGCGCGCGGGCGACGCCGGGCTGAGCCCGGGCATAGGGCGGGCCCTCTACAGCGCTCAGAGGCCAGAAGAGGCCGGGACGGGCCACCCCACCTGACTTTTCCATAGAAGGAGGTATAGACGCACTTTACTTATTGACTTGCACTGTACTGCGTATTGACGCTTTTTGGGGTATTGTATACAAAACATGTCCATTTGGGAGGAGCTCAATGCCCTGTGTGGCACCAAGTATGTCCCGATGCATCACCCCCCTATTATGGGCAGTAATTCTAACAATTCAAACGGCACTCCGCGGGACCTACCCCTACCTTTAAATATAGACAAAACTCAAGCCAATGCACTGCCTCGGGGTCTCAATATTAAAAGGAAGCATGACGGGGAAAATGTCAATGAGAACCAACCAAAAATCCAAAAATTGTGCACCAGCCCTACATCATCCCCCTCTAACACAACCACATCAATGGCGGATATGGCTGTGGATAAAATAGATGACCCTGTATCGTCCTCCCAACTGACTTTAGTGGCTCAGCTCGAGCAACTGTTACTATCTGTCATATCACCTTTGGTAATAAAACTTAATGACCTGGGGGACAGGCTGCCTAGCATTGAGAAATTTAATTAAAATGAATTCTCCACCAACCAATAAGATGGCAATACCCGTTTGTCCTAATCCTCCCATTACCTCTGAAAAGTTTAAGTCAATTTCACGTAAGAATGCCCAAACTCAATTACTACCTCTTATACACCTACAGCAACAGGCCCTAAAGTGGCATTAAAACCCCCATTAATAAATTACACAGTGGCCAGAGCCGAACCAGAAAGAACGCCACATATTAACTTACCTCCTGAAGCCGCCCCATATGTGACTGTCATCTCTGGGGTTCCTGCACTTAGCCAGGGAAAACACGAAACACATCAGGACCTGCTAAATAAGGTTATTTTTTGATTACAGAACAACAGACCTTTGCCACCTGATTTAGATGGTGGAATCCTGAGCGTCAGGAGGGTGGGGTGGTGGTTAGGTACGCTGCCCAAAGACACCTCTGGGGACGTGGTGTTAGTTAAATTTAAGAATAGGAACATCGTCCCCTACATACGATCCTGCCAGCCCAAAGAAGGAGATGGCCCCATTTGCATTTGGGACTTGCATGACTTCTACCCGAGCATCCCACACATTCCGTTACTTAGATCAATGGCAAAGAAATACAACTCCTGGGGAAGGGGATGTTGTGCACCTAGCGCCACTAACCTTCTAGCCTCTAATAGATTTAAACCACTGTTTAAAAATTGTATTTTCTGAGAACCAACTACAAAGAGGCCACTCATGAGTACTAGCTTAATTGACACGGTAGTATGCAATTAATAAGAAAATTGCTGACATAGGTTTGCCTGATGTTCTTCCCCTGAACCTTAAGCTATTTTGTGGAACTGTATGCATGACCCTTTTTGTTCTTTTAGAGCTGTTCTACCAGATAATGAAATGTTTTACATTGATTAGCTGATCCGTCATACTTATTCAATCCTGTTCTAATAGTTGATATTAACTTTGTAATGAAATGTTAAGGTATTTATTTATGTATTGTTGCTGCTTTTATGATTTTTAAACCAAAATCGAATAAAGCTAATCTGACTGGCTGACTGACTGAATTATAACTTTGCAAATTTGCCATGCGACAAACTTACAATGCATTGACAGAAAGTGCTGGGACAGCAGTTCCTCACAATGCGAGAAATATCCGCTGGGTCAGAGGACATTTCTAAATTTGGGCAGTGGCACCTCTGTCTGCCAAGTTATAAGTCAGGCCCTTTGTTTGGATGAAAATATACAGGTAGAAGGCCAACAAACTGAACATATACAGCTGTTGTTCGCGTCATAAGCAATTTTGCCAAAACTGGATGAGAGGACGCATTTTTTGCTAAAATGCCAAAGTTTAAATTTCGTACAATAACGTGTGCTTTCATATACTTTTTGGTCATTTCATGAAATTTCCCCAAAGGGTATTCTGCCAATACCACTGGTGAATGATGAACCTGTGGTAATTCGCTTTCATAGCCTTACAGTCCAGTCCACTGTCAAGGGCTATACCAGTTGTTAAAGGCCCTGAACCTAAGTTATAGGCCTGAGCCTCAGGTGAGAGCCTATAAGGATGGAGTGGGTCTTTAATAACTCGTATAGCCCAAGACAGAGTAACTGTAAGGTTATTAGAGCATCCCACCCACTAAGGGTAGAATATTTTGAATTAAAAAAGGGGAAACATGACAACAAGCATTGGAATGTTAGAGCTCCAGCAATTAGAAGCGTGGAGCTTCTCCATTGTCTGCAATTGAGCTCTCAACATTCCAATTTTCTAACATAATTAATATGCATCATATAGTTTTAATGAAGAAACTGATTTAAAAATATACATAATCAAAAGAAATCACAAACACCTTAACCAATCTGCAAGCATATTTTCTCTCAGCTTAACCTCAAACACACTCTTTGAAATGATATATATGAAAATTAGATTTTCATTTCGATTCTTACTCATGTCATAGTTAGTATGTGATGAAGCATTGTTGGCAGCCTTTGGGACTTTGATACACACACTTAACTATGTGTTACAGATATGAACCCAGAGAGGGTTCTGAAAAAGTGTCTGTAGTGCTCTATCACATAAAACATCTCTCAGGGCTTGCATATGTGAAAGATGCAAAAACAAATACATTGGACCACTCAAGAGACATAACAATGAGCCATATTGCTGCATTAAATAAAAACGTCTGCGTAAAAACTCTCTTCTGTGATATATTCTTTCTGTGCTTATGATTGTGATATAGAAAGTTGGCACTTAGCAACTTCAGGACTGGAAAAATCCAAGAACATCACACTGAAGGGAACAGTCAATTATTTGACGATCTAAAGACTAAGAGTGACCAGGGCATTAACAATGTATGAAGTATCAAGTGATTGTGATATTCGTGTGGACAGATTTCCACAGAGCAGCTTTGACAGCTGCGCAGGAGCGGAGAGCATCGCCCCACTTAAATGCCACCCAAACAAAGCACCAGAGATGAAAAATAAAATGGTAATTTATTGCTATTTTATTTTTCATTCAACCATCTTGAACTGAGTGTCCTGACAGGGCTGGCCTACTTAATTACAACAGCAGGGAGGAGGGTGGGATGACTGGGCACTTTTCAAAGTGTGCTTGTCTCTTTGGCCTGCTGTCTTGCGATGGCCAGCCAGACATGCACACTTTAAATCTTGGGTTGAGAGCAAGTGCACGTCTCCAGTTCGCTGTGGAATGCCAAGACAGGCCACTCCGTCCAATCAGGGTGCTGCTCTCATGCTGGTTACCAGCATGAGAGCAGGCCAGGAATGGTCAAGGGAGTTGTAACATCCAGTTCCTGTGGGAGAAAGAAGAGGTCCGCTGTGGAGGATGTTGTGTTGAAAGTAATTAATTAATATTTTAACTGTATTTGCCCATGCCCCCACCCGCCTCCCTTAGATGCCAGCCACCAGTGAGCTTTGAGATGGTCAAGCAACCTCCTCTCGCATCGGAAGCATTCACAACACGGGGTATCTATCGCTCCATGTGATTGAGAAATAAGAGGCTGTCCCTGCCTGCTTATTCTGTACGGCTTTTGCAGCATTTGCTGACTTTGAAAATAAGAAAAGAATTCAAAGGCATATATGCAATATGTCAGGATGGTTATATATTATTGTTATATTGGAACAAGAGAAATTTAAAAGAAAGAGGAATTTCCGACCGGTGTCACAGCACTCGGCATCAAGCTCAGTGGGGAAGGGCTGCATTTTAAAATATCCTACAGTCACCACAGCCCAACCAATGGTTGACGCCTTATGGGCCAGCTTCAACTTGGTGTCGGACGGTATTACATATCTTGGATTGGTCCTCCTCAAAAGTCTTGCGAAAACAAAGGACGTGAACTATGCAACCCTTCTATCACTCATCAGTGCAGATCTGGCCCTCTGGCGGTGCCTGCCTCTGTCTTGGTTTGGTAGGCTGTCTGCTGCTAAAATGAACGTATTACCACGAGCCCTGTATTTGTTTCAAACCCTCCACTTGGAGCCCCGCAGCATTTGCTTTGCCATGATCAGACCGCGACTGAGTGCTTAGTGTGGGGTCTGATCTCCCCTCATTGCAAAGGACTTTACTACAACCTCCTAAGAAGTAGGGCGGCCTCGCCTTCCCTAACATTACTTGTTACTTCCAAGTTTCACTACTACGGTACCTAGTGGAATGGACTCGTCATATGACAGAGAAATATTGGGTCTTCTTGGACCAGACTGTGGTGGGCCACCGCATCTGGGGTGATGCCTGGATACTGAGACCTGCTCGTACCTGGGGGCTCCATTCCTCGCTGGTCACCCCCCTCTCACTACTAGTCTGGGATAGGGTCTCTCTATGGGCTAACTTGACTACGTTTCCTTCGCCAATGACCCTGATTATCTCAAATCCTGCTTTCCCACCTGGGATGGACAAAAAGGTCGCAGCACGCTGGTTAGAGGGTGGTTGCAAGCGCATGGGGCATCTATTCGACATCCAGGGTCTCATCCCCTTTAGGGACCTGCAGGAGGCTTATGGCCTCCACATCTCTGATCTCTTCCTCCATTCCCAAATGACGCATTGGATCTCAGGAGCCACAACACGCCCCTTGGCACTCCGACCAATGAGCCGTTCGAGAAATGACTCATTAGTAAAAAGGACGATCATGGACTTATTTCTGAAATATACTCCTTTCTCACTCAAGGCATCCAGAAAGACCGCACAGCAGGCCAGAGATGCTGGGAGGTGGAACTGGGGCGCACACTGTCTGATAAGGAATGGAAAGATATCTTCTATAGGTCCCACCACACAGCACACTCCATGGGCCACGCCGAGACTCCCTTTAATATTGCGTCCTATTGGTACTATTCCCCAGCCCACGTACCTAAGTGGCACTCTTGTTGTTACGGCCTCTGCTGGTGAGGTTGTGGAAGCCCTGGTACCTTCCTCCATCTATTTTGGCACTGCCCAAAGCTCAAGCGTTACTGGAAGAGAATATTGGACGACATTGATAAGGCCTTCCACACCACCATCCCCAGGTTTCTGACATACACTCTCCTAGGCCACCCAATGCCCTAACCTTCCCCCTGCGCTCTACTCCCAGACCACACGCAATAGTTGCATCAACTCTGGTATCTTTTAGGTATGGAGAGACTCTCAATGGCTACTTTGGGAAACTGTGCAGGCTATGCCAAGATTTGGGCCCCCTTGATAGATATCCTCTCCACTGAATTCCGGGAACTGACCTGCCCTAACTATCTCCGGATCCTGAAACTGATCCCTGAGGACAATACCCTTGCTTAAATGGTAGCTCCCCGCTGGACTTACTAACCCTTAGGACTAGTAGAGTTCCCGCATTCTACAGTACCTACAAGCTGGGCTCTTCCTTTTTCTTTGCCGCTTGCTCACTGGGGAGGAGGGGGAAGGGGAGTTGACTTTTTCCTTTTGTTGTTCTTTGTCTTTTGTTAAAAGCAGAACCACTATTAAGCTTCGATCTGTTACAGACTGTTGGCTACTACTGCTCACATGCTTGGCAGCACACTGAACCACATGGCTATCCATTTGTAGGGGATGTGGCTGCCGACTCCCCCCTCCTTTTATATATAAGCAGCTGGCCCTTTCTGGGTTGTAGGCGACATGCTGTGTTAACTAATAGTCTGTATGTTTAATTATTGTCTTGTTGTTATGTCCTGATCAGACATCAGCTGGCCCGCTGGGTTGAAGGCGCCATTGTCCTCTTTTGCTTTGCCTTGGTTTTTGCCAATAAAAATTGATTTAATACTAAAATATCCTGCAGGCCGAAAGGCACCTGCTGCTGAGTTCTTTGTGTATGGACAATCTTGATGAGGTAATAAAAATGTTAAGCTAAAACAGGTGGTTAATATACTTTGCAGAGAGATCTGAGTGTTGTCTAATTACAGCTGTCAGAACTGGTATGGAAGGTTAAAGTGCCTGTGCAAAGCACAATATGTAATCTATTTGTTTTAGTGCAAACAACACCAACCACTACTACGGTCTTAACATATAAACCTTACCAGTAAGGGTGGTATGGGACTTGTGCCCCTTAAATCCCTCATTGACTCTGAAACTTTTTCTTTACATTGTTTTATACACTTGTAAGATTAAGTGTCTCTGTATGTGTGTTTGACATAAAGCACTCTGACACTATACATTGGGATGAGAAGTGCTATAAAAGGAATGAAATAAATGTGAGTTGGCTATGGAGAGATGAGGGGCACCATTGGAGCGGGGCAGTGAAGTATCCGTGGAGAAGGGCATTGGGGGCACCAGCAAATATTGTTGTACGGGGTACCACCAGTGCTAAAGTGGCTCTAGAAAGAGGGACATCGAAATCACACTTTGTGCCCCTCTGTTACCATATTTCTTTGTAATTGACCACACTGTTGTTTTTTCCTTAATTGACACATTGTTGCTGTATTCTTCTACTTGTTCCGTGTTGTGCCCGTTCCCGCCACCACCTTCCCCTTGACCGTCCCCGCTCCAACCTCCCAGCTGCTCGTCCCTCCCCTACTTAAGGGCGGCCGCTGCACGGTTGCGCTTCTGGCACACCAAAGCGGTGCCTAAGGCAAGCTCGTCTGCGCCCGTTTGTGCCCGTTTGCGACCCGATTGTGACTGGTGTCAGGAACCCTGGATCCACAACCCTTCACCGCTACGACACCTCCGCCCTCCTCGCACTGAACCCCAGAAACTTCAGAGGCTGCCAATAGGCCTTGCCGAGCTTGACCCATGGCCAGTTCTCCCGCCTCCACTGTCATAAGACCTTCACCACCACCCCGACCTCCGGCACTGCTGACACCTGCACCGACGACACCTTAAGATGCTTCCTCCTCAACGTGTGCTCCATACACAAACACGCCATGGAAATCTGGAACCTACTTGCGCCCAACATCACCTTCTTCTCGGACACCTGGACCTACGCCGCCTCCGCTTGTGACATTCACACCACAATCCCGGACGGATACAAGGAAGGCCCGCCCCATTCACCCAGGAGGGGGCCTTGCCATCACCCACAAGAGCACCTTCTGCCTCACCTCCTCCAGCAAAACCTCCCCGTCTGCTGAACACCTGCACTTCCGGATCCAGACCACCCCCAACACCACACTCTGAGGAACCCTCATCTACCCCGGCCCCCGACACCCTTTGCCACCACCATCACCAACTTCATCGCACCCCTCGCCCTAGCATCAATTAACTATATACTCATTGGAGACCACAACTTCCACCTTGACAACACCAGCAAACCCAACTCAACCTTCCTCTGAGACAACCTCGCCAACATGGGACTCAACCAACTAATCACCACACCGACACACAGAGCAGGACATATCCTTAACCCCATCTTCACTGCAGGTAACAGCGTTCACATCAGCCACACCATCAACCGCCATGGACCGACCACCACTGCATTCACTTCACCGTCGACAAACCCAAGGCACCGAAACCACCCCCGCCCACCCAGAAGGAACTGGAGCAAGGTTACCGACGAGCAACTGCACTCCACCCTCACCTAAAACAAATCCACCTGGGCATCCAACTCAAACACCGCAGCCAGAAGACTCCAATGGATCTCCAATTGCGCAGACAAGCTCGTTCTGCTATGCAACCCTGGCAAACAGCGCCCCAGAAAATCCGTCTGGTTCACCACCGATCTCCAAGAAGCCAGACGAACCTGCTGACGCCTGGAGAAGAACTGGAGGAGAACCAAGAAAGACAATAACTATTCCACCTACAAGGACGCCATGACGGACTACCACTACCAAATCAGAACAACCAAAAGGAACTTCATCCACAACAAAATCCTCGCCAACTCCACCAACTCCAAGGATTTCTTCAGTGTCATTCAGGAATTCACCAATCCATGCAGCGAAGCCACAGACATCACCCCCTGGGCCGGACTGGGAACCAAAACCGGCACCGGTAAAGTGCTCAGCCGGCCCCCTGGGGGCAGGTTGGGGGTGCGACTGAGCTCTTTGCCAGGCCGGTTTTCGGCCGATTTTGTTACTGGGCCGATTTTGCAGCTATGCTGCATAAACGGCCCTGTGCCAAAATTGGCCCCCCGGGGCCCAAAACCAGCCCCCACCCTTGCAGCGCACCGAGGGATTGCCCGGTGCCCGCAACGGCCAGTCGGGCCCTGATCATGGTCCAAGCTGAGGCAATCTCTTGAGATCCTTCTATTAAATTCTAATTCCTCCTTGAGCCAAAGTGACAGCCATAATATTAATGGACAAACTTGCATATAGTCAGAAATATAGCCAAACTCCCAGTTCCTAATGCACGATATCCATAGCAACACTTTGGGGCAACCTCAGGACCTTTCTTAGGAACTTATTTTCAACCACCTGAATTAAATCACATTCCTTGTAACCAGAGGTCTCGCAGCTGAAACTCACTGTAAAGATGCTTTCTTGAGATCAATAATTGATCTAGTATGGGTCCGGCCAAGCCACCTTTTGAACTCCTCAATGCGGTATGATACTGTATTAAAAGGCTGTGCATGGGCATTAAGCAAAAAGTCCCAGCTCAGTTTAGTATCCAATATTACTGAATTTATCATCCCTGCCAATTTGAAGACCTTTAATGAAATGCATTTTGGATTTGGTTTTGGCCATGCTGAAGGCCATAGTGAATGATTTGGAGAAGTTGGTTTTCAGGCCCAGGCTGTCCATTAATAAACTAAACCAGTCTAGCAAAAGCTGAAGGCCGTTAGCCAGGTAATCTATAAGGACATTATCATCAAAATAAAGCAAGGCGGGTACATATCTGTCCTCCACGTTAGGGACATCTTAGTGCTGCTCTTCTAGGAAGGGCTCAAGCTGGCGTTTATATAAGATAAAAAGCATTGGCACTAAAATGCAGCCATGTCGCACTTCTCTTGCCAGCTTAAAGTGCTGCGTGTACTCCCCCTTGGGTCCAAATCTTACGGAGGTCTCAAGCCCTGAGTGCCAATCGTGCTGAAAATTCACTAGTGCAATATCTACCCCCATGGATACCAGCACGACCCAGTTGTTTGATATGTTGCTGTGTCAAAGTTCATGCGGAGGTCCATGAAGGCCAAGTAGATGGAGCCTTTCTTAACTGTGGTATACTTGTTAATGAGTAAATGGAGATTGAGGTTTTATTCATATTGAATGTCTGCCAAAATATTATACTCCTCTGCCCACACTGTCATCCGCTTCAGCAGAATGAGGCCTATGATTTTAACTTCCACATCTACTAAGGAAATTGGCCTGTAGCAGGCTAAATTGGCTTTGTTCTTTCTTTTGTATACTGGGGCAATTACTAATTTTTACAATGAGGAGGGGATACAACTATGATCGACCGCATTTAGATGTTGTGCGATAATGGGGAGTCAAAGATTAAGAGGTCAAGGTGGGGTGGAAGATCATTCTCACATCTGGCCCCAAACTCTGGAACAGTATGGACCCAGAGCTGCGATTGATCGAAAACGAACAGTCCTTTAAAAAGAAACTTAAAACGTGGCTGTTACCTTAACTCTCGTTCCAGAGAGCTTCCCTTGCCTGCTATAGTGATAGGATGCCTGCGGGTAGCCATGCACTTTATAAATCCTTAATCCTTAAACCTTAAAGATCCTTGTGGGCTTTGTAGCGATCTCAGAGACCTCCATCCGGAACAGGAGCTTTCCCAGAAGGCAAAGCCTGAATAGCTTCTTTAACTTCCTCCCAGTTAAAGAGAAGCACCTCCAACCTGCTAGGATGAAAAGGGGATAGGGGTACATTTTGTCTTTATATATAGACCCAAACTGATCCACCCAGGCTTTGGAGGGAATGTCAAGGACAATTTGGGTTGGGCATCTATATGCAAAAGTGGGCATTTCACTAGCCTCCCTAAGGTCCTCCTAGTCCTCCATTTTAAGAGCATCTTTGCACTCCTTGCATTCAACTGAATACACATGCCTGGCATCCCTTACTGCTACAGTGCATCTCAGTGTCTGAAGAAGGGCCGCAAGCAGGGCCTTTTGGGAATTAGAAAATTTCTTAATAAACAACTTGGGACCTATGTTAATAGACACACTTCCCTCACTAGTGAAAAGCCATCTGGTTTTCTGAACTAATATGTTTAAACAAATCCAAAAGTCATTTAAGTTTGCATAGCAAAATGCCACCAAGGTGTTTAGGAAGTAATCTGGAAATACTTAGGTATAAGTAACTCTACAGCCCTACTTCTTTAGTTTAAGCGGCCCTTGTGCAACAGGAACTTCTCATCGGCTAACGCGCCCGCTCTAAATTCTGCATATAGTGGGTTATATTCACTGCAAGCACTACAAATTTTTTTAAATACTTTGGGCCATATTATCAAGAAAGGGCGACATATTATCGCCGCTTATATCGTCAGGAAACTGCAGCTAAAGCGGCGATAATGGGCTTGATAATATGCCCTAGTGAATTCCCATAGAAGCCCAGGTTCTGGTGTTAACCTGGGCTTCTATAAAGATTGTTCCTGTGCTGATCAGGCCATCCCCATGTGCGGTATCAAATCAGCAACCACAGTTGCCAGGCGGGGCAGCAATAAAGTTTGCTGCAGTGCCAATTTTGTCTTAGACAATGTGCGGTATCAAGTCAGCAACCCCATATGTCAGGTAGAGCTGCTGTGAAGTTTGCTGCTGTGCCGATGCTCAGAGGAAGAATGGTGACCCCCGTATGCCGGGGGGCCACCGAGACAAAGCAAAAAGCATGGTCTGGTTGAGACCGTTGATGGAGGAAGGAGGCCACACTGGTGACCCGATAGGGCCCAAGCCAAAGTAAAGAACAGCATCAAGATCTTCGCACACCCTCCATCCGTGGCAACAAACCTGGGAAACTCAGCCAAGCATCGGAGTACCATCAAGAATCCCCTCCCGGCCTCAGCAGGACTGGCATGTGAGGAACTTGAAGACGCGTGACAGCAACCTTACTGGGCCACATGTGAAAGACTTACCGGAGGCAACCACTGCAACTTCAGTGCCCGCAAAGGAGGCATACTCAAATACTCCAGTCAGTCAGATCCTGCTAGTCTGGGTAAGACTGCGTTTCGGGCAAGAAGGCCCTGAGGGAACTTTGTTGTCAGATAGCGCTGCGGCCCTGGAAGAGTTTTGAATCTAATCGAGAGCCGAAGTGGGACTCTTGAGACTCAGACTACTAGTAGAGTTTAACCTGAATGTGGCCTATAGTGAGTGGGGAGAAACCACTGTCACTACATGGAGGGGAGTGGGTTTCTGGAACCCGCCTATGAAACACTAGAGCCCTGACCTTAGGGGGCTGTGTGGGCTGTTTGTGAATGTAGTATTTTACTTTGTGGCCATATATGAATATACTTTTTTCATTAAAGCAAGTTTTTAACTAGACAACCATTTATTGCTGCTACTGGAGGTATTTGAGTTGTAAGCCTGTGTTCACCCCTTGTGTCTATCTCCCCCTCAAAAGGCCTTGGACTGCTATACCAATGCTTCCACTGAGAGTCAAGTGCTAAAGAGGTACTTGACTCAGTTGCTCAGGCTCTGAAGTAGGTCGGGCCCCAGGACATCAGAAGTAAAGGACTCATATCTCCCCTCCTAGTATCTCACGCTTGTCCTGTGGCCCATTGAAAAGTGTTTTTACAACCAATGATAATCAAGGGTTGTGGTAAACTGGAACTGAGGTGCACTTTGACTGGCTGCGATGGAGAACGGGTTGGGAACCCCAACCTGGTACATCCTGCTCAATGAGTTTTCTTTCTGACTTAGTCCATTAATTCCCAATACACCACATGAGTGCGCTTTTAAAGCCCCCACTAGCCTCAGGTGAGGCACTTTGAGACGCACAGGCTGTCAGGAAAAGGCCAACAGCAGGCTCCAGTCCAAGTCCAGTTGCCACTTGTCAGCTAGATAGTTTCCAGAAAGGCCACTTGTAACTAGTTGTATTGCTGTAGCTTGAACAGGAGATCAGCCTTAGGGTCAACCTTCAGGTCACAGACAGCAAGTTCAGTTCTCTACTGTTCTTCCTCTGATCCAGAATGTGTTCTGAAGTGGATGCCTGAAGATGCCACATTTATGCCTGGCACAACCTAGTAGGTAGCAATGACTCTTAGGCCACTCTAAGACACAACAACCATCGTGTCGAAATATTCAACCAAAAGCAAAGCATTTAAGAGCATCATCAAAAAGCATTGGACAATACTATCCCAAGAGACTGAATTCAATAACATCTTCAAAGAGACACCTCTATTCGCCTATCAAAGGGCGATAAACTTGGGAAACATGATCAAACCAAAGGTGGAGAAAATCAACGAAACCTTTCATGGTACATTACCATGTCATAACTGCAGTCACTGCAACAGTATCATTAGAGGGAATACCATCACCCACCCAAGTAAAGGATACAAGATAAAACTACGCGTGTCAGCAACCTGTGACTCTATGAATGTTATATATCTATTGAAATGTCCCTGCGGACAAGGATACGTGGGAAAGACCGAGAAAAAAATTAAAATCAGACTGAATGAGCATAAGTCGAACATTCGTAATAAGCAGACTAAATCCACTGTTGCAACTCATTTTTGCGAGGCTTCCCACAACACCAGCCAACTGAGGTTCACCATTCTTGAGATTGTGAAAAAACAAGAGGGAATTGACAATAATAAGAACTTATTACAATGAGAGAATTTTTGGATTTTTAAATTGGAAACTTTAAAACCAACCGAAATGAACGACCGGACCGAATTTAGCTGTTACCTATGATGATTACCATGAAGTACTTAATTGTATTGTGCATGTTTTCTTTTCTTTTTAATTGCCTGCATTTAGGAATAATGCATTGTGCATAGTTTCTTTTTCAATGCTTGCCAGCTGACTAAGAATGTTTTGATATTTCAAATCTTTTCTCACACATTTTTCATTTTTTTCTGATAGTTCCCCTAATTTTTTCCTGATAGTTTCCCTTATGATGGTGATTAGCTTTTCTTCTTTGTCTATACTGCTCACTAACCCTTTCTCCCTTTCAACACACTTCACCCCTTTCCATCATGGTTGTCAGAGAAGTTGTTTTGAACTCAGTCCGTTTTCACTGTTTATTAACGTGATGTTAATTGTATCTAAACAATCGGTTACAGTTTTTCACCTAAACGCTGTCTGATAAATTTCATGAACTTACGTGATGGCATTATTATCATGAGTTTTCTGCTACATAGAACGATTTTTTCTATTCTGAAATGTTTTACCCCTTTTCATCATGGCCGCCAAGAAATAATTGCGGACGTTGTCCGTTTTTACTATCTACTAATATGAAGGCGATTTAACTTTTCCTCATGCACTGATCGGGTGAACCGCGTTTTCCGCGAATGGCGATTAAGAATGCATGAAATTTTCTATTCTTCCGAGTAAGTACCAGAGACTAATATTTTATTGGTGAGTGGGTGTATGCGCTTCACGTTTTCAACCACCTGAGTTTACATTCCAACGTGGGTTTTAAACAATTGGCACTTTCACCTTGTTTCCCGTTTGTTTATAGTTTGATTTCACTCCGATTTTGCCACCAGTTCATTTCAACTGTTCATCAATCACATCACTCCTACTCACGGGGTGTTACTATCTGCTAATGGCAACGCTACTCGATATAGATTTACTTCGGACTCTGAAAAGAGATTTGTAAAGCGCATGGCTGCCCTTGAGCGTCCCAGCGCTGACACCAAACACAGGACCACCACCCAAATACAGCAGAAACAAACCTAAAAGGGGAAGAGATAAGTTTTCAGTGCCTTGCGGAAACGCACTAGATTGGATTCTTTTCGCAGGGCCAACGGCAGAGCATTCCATAATTGGCCTGCATTAATAGAGAACCGGCGACCGCCGGACTTCACCTTTTTGGCTCTGGGTATCACCACAAAATTACCATCATCCGAGCGAAGGGCTCGCGTAGGTTTGTAAGGGCGCACCAGGTCTCTAAGGATTGGAGGGCCTGATCCTTGCAAAGCTTTAAACACGATGCAAAGGGATTTAAATTTTATGCGAGCTCGAATTGGAAGCCAATGCAAGGCCTTGAGTGCAGGCTTAGCTGATGATCTTTTGGCAGTACCAGGTGTTATCATTACATAAAGAATGAGTTTGATATATAGTCCCTGACATATCCTTATATGTGATCATTTAATTTGTAGAATCCAGTCCCTGATGAAGGCTATTGCTTAGCCGAAATGCTGTGGACAAGGAAGCATTAACTCTAAGGCTGGATTACTTGGATTGTTTTTTGAATCAATCTTGGAGACTTGAAAATAACAAAATAATGAAAATAAAGAATTTTGAAACTTGCAAAGTTTGAACTTATATTTCAAAATATTCAAAGAACTTTACAACCCAATTTTTGGGACACCGCTGTGGCTAGGGGACGTCACTCAATTAAGGGTCACGCTATTTATTTGATTTATCAGTACTCAGAAGGAGGGTACACCCTAGAGCACGCTACAACAGTTAAATAGAGGTGATTTAAGAGTGCAAGCGTGATAAAATAACTCTTGAAAGGATTTATTTTGACAGGACCAATTGCAGTTCTTACACTTTTATAATCCGGACACAATGTTAGGCATATAGCCATGTTTGCATGACCATTGCTGTGGTTGACATTATAGGTGCTGTAGAAAACTAGTGGCATTAAACTTCTAAAACGCCTTCTTACATTCAGCACTTTATACTAGGGGTTTGTAGTAAGTTAAAAATACCAATTAGGAGCATGACAATTCATCCATGTTAAAAAATGAGAGCAGAGTCACTTTGCTATTGGTTAAAGTGCACAGATTTCTGAAGCCAATTCAAATATAGGGCGAGCAAAAGGTAAAAAATTCAGGGTAAAGCGATACAAAAGGGGATGATGGATGGAGCGCTTGAGCAAATCAAAAACTCACCCCCAGTCAACTGATTTAGGTTTAATACATCACCATTCTTTAGCTCAGTCCGCCACCCCAGTTCAGACATGGCCATGTGCAAATCAGTCTGACCCTGTGCCTCATGGGAACAGTCCAGCCCGAACTGCCAAAGCCATGTCTTCCCTGGACCGGAAACAAGCATCCTGGGACCGGTTTCTGGCATTACAGCCGTCATCAGCCAGGCTAGCTTGAATCCAGTGGCAAAGTGAGCAAGGGACTCACGTCTGACCATACCCTGTCAACTTAGGGTGAACAAAGCGATAGAAAAGGGGATGATGGACAGAGCGCTTGAGCAAATCAAGCACTTACCCCCAGTCAACTGATCTGGGTTTAATCCATCACCATTCTTTAATTAACTCCGCCACCCCAGTTCAGACATGGCCATATGCAAATCAGTCTGACCCTGTGCCTCATTGGAACAGTCCAGCCCGAACTGCCAAAGCCATGTCTTCCCTGGACCGGAAACAAGCATCCTGGGACCGGGTTTTGGCATTTCAACAGTCATCAGCCAGGCTAGCTTGAATCCAGTGGCAAAGTGAGCAAGGGACTCACGTCTGAGCATACCCTGCCAATTTAGGGCTAACAAAGCGATACAAAAGGGGTAACCATGAAGTAAAGACCAATTTCCTACACATAATTATCAATGTAGAAATAGTTACAACTTTTTAGTAAACATAAAATTATTGCGCTGGTTGTAATGCCAAATATTGACTACAGAAACATTATGGCATCATAATATTGCAGCCAAAATATCAAGGACCAAGATATTGAGAATGTAAGTACATATGGGTAAATATAGATTTAATCTCTCAACTCCACCTCTCCTTACCTTATATATGTATATCATCAAGGTACCTATAGCTGGAGTTAAATAAAGTAAAATTATCCTTGCCTATATGTAGTTACCTTCTTGATATTTTGGTCCTCTATATTTTGTGTGTGGGATTGTGGTAGCATGCCATTCTGGAGTCGACATTAAGGTAGATTACTGTTGCTCTTGTTTCCAATGCTTTACAATCCCATGTCGTTTTCTTTTTTTCCCAGGTTTTTATAGGCAGCATTTGCTTGCATTTTAATAAGGCATACATACATTTGGAAGAGCAAGACACTAATCGCATGTGAAAGAACAAAGAAGCAAAAATTCAGAAACAAAAATATTATATGGAATTAAAGGAGCACATGCATTGTCATAGAACAGCTCATGTCCCGATGCTTCACTGCCTGACATAGTAGGAAGTGTATAGACTGTAAACCAGTCTGTGCCGTCCTCCCGCCTATCCCAGCTGTGCTATTATGCCCGGTGTAGTCCCTGCATATGTGTGTCATGTCTGAATTTCATCTCCCCATGTTAGCTGATGTCCCCCTCCACTATATCTGTGAAGGTTGTAAACTACAGGAGTGTCCCCCTACCACAACCTGGTCACTGTCTCTTGCATGAAATCAAAGGTATGTAGGCCCTGATATTGAGGGATGCAGATTTCACCATGGGCAGGAATAAATGGGGGCATATGGGTGGGTCTTCCTCGCCGATGAACTTTAGGGTTCTTCCATAAGCGAAAAGGGTCTCCAAGCATCATCAAGGACACATTACCAATCCTGAAGTTTGTGAATATGTAGTTCATAGGTGGCCAGTCGGTACAACTCAGTGAACTATTCCTGGTATGCTGGCACCTGAGATGAGCACCACTGTTGTAGGATACAAATAATTTTATGAGGGCTATAGACAGCCATCTCTGTCAATGGGATGATGTGTCATCTATCTACGTAAAATCGTGCATTAGGGCTACCTTGGTAGAGTCCCTAAAGGGGATGTAACTAGTGGAGTGTAGTATCATTCATACAGAACACCAACAAGGGACCAGATCAGGGCAGGACCATTGTATATGATACAGATCACATCCAGTAGAGAAGCAGCACCAGCAGGCATCCGTCTGGAGTAGACATACCTGAAACAGCTTGTTCAGTAGTAGTTTTCAAATGTCCTAAACTCATGAGCAGCATAAATGCTTGATAAGCCTTCCAGTGAATCCTATATCAGCATGCACAATGACTGGAACAGGAAGGAGCTGATTTGGTGTTTGGCGGTACAGCACCAGCTCTGCCCCGCCGCCACACCGCCAAACCTGTTGTCCTGCCACCAGCCAGATTATGAGTGTTTCTCGTGTCTGGTAAGGTTTTTTTTTACGTTCCCATAGCAGTGCTTCAGAAAATGGGCACTGTAATGGGAACGCCAAAAACAGTTCCCTCACGGCATGGACTGTAAAGTCCATGCTGCTCAGGAACTGGGATGCATGCAAACAGGGGGGCAAATGTTGTGTTCCCATGCATGCACCCCAAGGCCCTGAGGCCCTTTGTTTCCTCTCCGCCATGTTTTTCATGGATGAGGAACTGCCATGAAAACCGTGGAAGAAAGAAACCCATAATGTGCGCCAAGCGTAATGCAGCCTCAAGACCGCTACAACACAGGCAGGGAATGGCGGTTCCCTGGCAGCTGAGGTGGGCAATGGCGGTCTGACCACCATAATTGTAATAGTGCTATCGCAGACTCATAATGAAGCCCTAAGTGTCATTCTGACAGAAGTGTTCCAAGAGCCACTGCTAGAAAATAAACACCAGGCCGACACACTAAACAACGAAATGCACGAAATTAAACAGCAGTCACAAGTTGTTTTCCCCCCTGTCTCTCTTCAAAAAGATACCGTTCTGAGAAGGAAATGAGATGAAGATATTCTTTGGCAGAACGGTAGTTAAATAGTATTCAGTCAGAGCAATGCATAAGATGGTGCTGCTTTGGAAAGCATAACAAGAATGCATTCAGAAGCCTTTTTTTGTTGCTTTTGAAGATTAAAAGTAGTGATCATTCTGGTAGCGGTTTGTGCGGAGTTGCAGTGCCCTTGCAAATGAACACATTTTATAAAAGAAAATAATATATCTTTTTTAAAAGGGTACATTGGCCCATTAACCCTGCCATTGAAGCGAACTATTTATGGAGAATGTGCCCATTGTGCATAAGCAGAATCGCATCACTCACAGTCAATTGCTAAAGTGGACTGTACCATTGCCCCACGTTATGTGCTGTGGTGGGCTGAGCCAAAGAATGAATGACAACTGATTAGACCAACTGATCAGACGAATAGGAATGACAAGAATTTCAAATATGTAAGTAAAATACATCATATTGTTCTTAAAAACAATAGTCTATTGAAACACCCAAAATTGTCTCAGTGGCGAAACATAAAAAGGTGACATGTCCGCCCAAACCGAACATCGCTTCATTTTTGAAGGACAATGGAAGATGTACATTGATGCAGTGAGAGTGGAACCAGGGAGACTTCCAACTTAGAATCTAACCCCTTTGCCGCGGCGGTAATTCCCACGAGGTGCGGGTGGAGGGGCCTCGCGCGGCACCGCGTTGCTCGTGGCGAGCCTAGCTCATCATGAGGCACAGTGGAGCTGTGCTCATGACGAGCTGGGCTCGTCACAACTTCGCCCACTCATTGATTCTCCCACACAGGCGGGGAATCAATTTCCCGTGGGCGGTCCGCAGCCGTTATGACGAGCCCAGCTCGTCATGAGCACAGCTCCACTGTGCCTCATGACGAGCTGGGCTCGTCATAAGCAGGCAAGGGGTTTTAACAGTTGATCATTGGCGTGATAGAATTAGTGTAGCTCTCCCTGAAAAACAATGGGACAGATTTACAAGCCCCTTGCGCCACTTTTGCGTCACCTTTAACATGGGAAAAGTGATGCAAAAGTGGCGCAAGGGACTGGTAAATCTGCCCCAATGTTTTCTCAGCTTCTTCCCCGGTTATTTGTTTTGTAAGTTCAGGCACCTCTTGGCACCTGACTTTACAGTTTTTGAATGCTATCAGGTGCTTTGGAAGTCCTGAATAAATCACATTGCAATAGTCTAAACGATTCATAACAAGTATCTTGTATGTATCCAATCAGAAGGGAATGTAGCAAGAGAGGGAGAAATTTGCAAAGTTCGGAGAGTTATTCTTCACACCATTAAACACACCATTAAACACAGTCCACCTGATTCATGATGTAAAATTGCGCCCGCAATCGCTGCGAAAATGCAATTGCGGGCGCAATTTCCGTAATCGGCATTCAACATCAAAATAGCGAAATCGCTAACACATAATAGCGAATTCGCTATTATATTCGCAGAATCCCGGTAGGCGAGCATTAGCGAATCGGAAAATGCGACAAACCACGGATTCTGCGAAATAAATAGCGAATTCGCTATATAATCGCAATCGGCATTCATGAAAAATCGCTAATAGCAAAAAACCCAAAAATCGCTGTTAGCGCCGCGCAAATTAAGGACAACTCAAAGCAGGTGGTAACCATAAAAGCCATGAAAAAATTACATTTAAAAAACCGTTGGCCAATCACCAACAGGTTCAGGCCTGACCAATCACACATAAGGACAATCATCAGCAGCATTCGGAGTTCCACAATGCCAGGAATGTACATGGTGGTGAGGCGTCGAAGGCTACAGCGAGCAGCACGGAGGAGACGCAGGATCCAGGACAGGATTTTCCGCCAGCGGGTCACCTTGCTGGGCCAAACCAGAGAGCAGATATATGCAAAATACAGGCTGAATGGGGAAATGATAATGCAGCTAATACAGGACCTTGACCCCCTGATGCAGCACCCAACAAGCCGTACCAATGCGGTGCCTACACATGTGCAGGTATTGTGTAGCCTGCACCTCCTGGCCTCCGGGAGTTTCCAGGGGATAGTAGCGGCTGCTGGGGGGATATCCCAGCCCACCATGTCACGCTGCCTCCACACTTTTGTTGACGCCATGCTCACCCAGCTACACCGTCATATCAAATTTCCCACGAGCCAACAGGAATTGGACTTGACCAAGCTACAATTCTACAATGTAGCCCATTTTCCCCATGTACTCGGATCCATAGACTGTACCCACGTCGCCATCTGCCCACCAGCAGCCACAGAGTATATGTTCCGCAATAGAAAGTCCTACCACTCCCTGAACATACAGATGGTCTGCAATGCTAAGACATACATCACTGACATTGTCGCCCAGTACCCAGGGAGTAGCCATGACTCCTTCATATTCCGGCACAGCGGCCTCCACTCACGACTGGTCAGGGGAGAGTTTGGGGAAGGACACCTACTTGGTAAGTACACTTTGTCGACAATGTCACATTGCTATGAAGTAACTGCGCAGCACAGGCAATCACCATCTGCTCCTCTCATTCAGGCGACAGTGGCTAAGCCCTCCGTGAATACCTCCTGACCCCTTACCTCAACCCTGCCACACCCCAGCAACGGCGCTACAATGTTGCACACATACGGACAAGGAATTGCATAGAAAGGACATTTGGCCTGCTCAAGAGTAGGTTCCGCATACTGCACAAGACAGGTGGGGCCATGTATTACAGTCCTGCAGTGTGCTGCCCCATTGTGGCTGTGTGCGCAATACTACATAACATTGCAACCAAGCGCCGGACACCTGTCGACATCTCTGGCAGTGAATCTGAAGGGGACAACCGGCCACCTGCACATGCGCACCATGCACGCGGGGAGAACCCAGCTGAAGGCCACAGACGTCGCAACCACATCACAGTGAACAGTTTCTAGTGCACCCTCTTCCCTCACCCCACAAATCACAAATGCATGCAAAATGTAATAATGACACAACGCTAATGTGTGCTGCAAAAGAAATATATTAGTTTCAATCACAAAAATGTTACCAGTACAACTATCTTCTACTAACAGTATTACTGCATACTGCAGTGTCAAAAGAAAAGGCAGGCTTATAGTCAGCCTGTGCCTGTAAGTGTCAAATGCAGTCAATTGCGCCTCCTGCCCGTTCCGCCCAAGCGCCTCTGAGGCTCATCCTCCTCCGGGGCACCTGTACCTGCCGTGGGCCTGGTGCTGCGCCAGAGTGGCGGGACTTGTGAGGCAGACTGGTTGCTGATGCTGGATGCCCCCTCACTGACATCATCACCCCCAACAGTGGCAGGTAGAGCAGGAGGGTGTAGTGCCGTAACCGCCGTGGTCAGGTGCTCCTGGACCCTGGTCATGTCCTCACAGCACTGGACGAGTTGGTGCTGCTGTGCTAGTGACTGCCGCGACAACTGTGAAGTTGCATTGGCAGCAACATAATTGGACCTGCTGTAGGAGGCCAGCCGGCTCATGAGCTGATGGTGGCGCCAGCGTGCAGCACTGCGCTGAGTAGTCATCGCAGCAGTGTTGGCCTCCATGGCTGCAGTCATGCGGGCCATTCCCTCCCCCACACCTGCCATGGCTGCAGTCATGTTGTCCATGCGGTCCCCCATACCTGCCATGGCCACCGTCATGCGGTCCATGCGGTCAGCCACTCCGGCCACATTGCGCCCAATCTTGTGGAGCTGGAGCTGAATGGCACCTTGCTGCCGTGCCTGGCGCTGATGGGTTCTCAACATGCGTCTTTCGACGCTCATACGCGCCAGCCCCTGTCCATTGCCTCTCCTGCTGATTGCTGCTGTGGTGTGCTGGCGAGACCTGCCATGCCTGCTCTGCTGGCCTGACACTGTGGCTGGCCGCTGTGTTGCAACTATCGCGGGCCCAGATGTTGTAGCACCAGCTGCTGGTGGTGTCACAGCAGGTATTGCTGGTGCGGCAGGGACTGGAGGCACACTAGTCGCGGGCCTGGCTGCGGCTCTAGGTGGTGCGCCAGATGCAGGGGGCACAATAGTCGCAGGCCTGGCTGTGGCTGTAGGTGGTGCGCCAGATGCAGGGGGCACAATAGTCGCAGGCCTGGCTGTGGCTGTAGGTGGTGCGCCAGATGCAGGGGGCACAATGGTCGCAGGCCTGGCTGTGGCTGTAGGTGGTGCGCCAGACGCAGGGGGAACACTGCTGGTGGACCTGGCTGCTGGTGTTGTTGCAGCGGCAGGGGCTGGTGCCTGTGTTTGTGGTGGCACCTCCTCCTCCTGGGTCTCCTCATCAATTTGCAGCCTTTCGCTGTCGCTGCTTTCAGCGCCACCTGTGAGGGTAAGTGGACGATTATTAGTTGCATGTATCTGTCAGACGTGCAGTTGCTACATGCATGCTGGGTGACATTCCCTGAATGGCTGTGGCTTTGCGTACTTTGGAACCTGTCTGGCTGCATTGTGGTACTACTACATTGTGGCCACACTACATCTCCCACAATGCTTCAGGGCATTCCCTGATGTGCAACAATGGCATGACTATGGGACATTATGGGAGCCTATTTGGTCATGGACATTCATAGGGGACAGGGTCGCAGTCGCATGCCACTTACCTTGGGTGTCTTGGGTGGTGCGGGATGAGTCCAGACGTGTGAAGCCAATGCACGCCTCCCTCTCAAGGGTGTCTTCCACCTGGTCCTCCATGGATGTGTTAGGAGGGACTGTAGGTCCGCCACCTCCAGTGCCCGACGACTCTCCAAGGCACTCCGCCACCTTCTCTTTGGCACGACCTCGGAGGTCGTACCATCTTTTTTTCAGTTCGTCTAGTGACCTATCGGCCACACCCACGGAGTTGACGGTGGAGGCAATTCCCTGCCAGATCCTCCTTTTTTCTTGCTCCGGGACCCTCCTGGAGTCTTTGCCAAAGAGTTTGTCGTGGTTGGCCACCACCCCTTCAATCAAATGTTCGAGCTCCTGCTCTGAAAATTTGAGCTTCCTCTTCCGCCCTGTGGTGTTGCTGGGGCCAGGAACAGGTTCCTCTGACATTGCAGCAATGTAGTTGCAGAGTACAAATCACCAGAATAGCAGCAGCTCTCCCACTTGCTCCCTCGAGGTCTGCCTCACTGTGGTGAATGGGGGTGGGAACTGGCTGCTTCCTGGTTGTGATGTCATCACTGTGCTCGAAATGCGACTTCCCGTTTTCCCGATCTCACGATTTTGCGATCTCGCAAATAGCGATATCGCAAATAGCGATATCGCTATTTGCGAGTTCGCAATCCCGACGCGGGTAGCCGGAAATAGCGATTTTTCTGCGATTATCGGTAATCGCAAACGGAATTTGCGCACGCGTGCGAATCACATTTTTTTTTCACTAATCTTCACGAATTCAGATTTGCGATTTCTCAATAGCGATTCGCAATTTTTCGCTATTTGAGAATCGCAAATCGCGTTTTTCATGAATCAGGCTGAGTGTTACTGCACGTGGTGAATGAATTAGTAGAGTGAAACCTCTTGCATACACTTTAGTATATACTTTAGTATATACTTATATGTGTATGTACTTTGTGGGCTCTGGAGATCAGCCCTAGGACTTTTCTGCTTCCTCTTAGGAACTTCCTTTTCTGTTCAACTACCTCTACTTTATGACCTTTTGAAAGTCCTTGGCTTTCTGCACTTCCTGAAGAGCATAGTCTGTTTGTAAATTGCTCCTTTAGTTCATAATATCTCTAAGTAGAGGTTAGCAAGCTCCTTTTTCTTCACATGATGTATCAACATCAGTTGTCATTTTGTTGTGTATCACCACATTTATAATAAATAAAGAATTCTTATTTGTAAAGTGAAAACATATCACCGCCCTATAAGGGTTTCAAGGCAATGGGGGCCGTCGGGGAGATTAAGTGCACTATTGCTAAGATTCACATGCTGCTGAGCTGCCGCTGGTGATCGAAACGTGAACCCTGTGCTCCGGAGTCAGTCGCTCTGGCCACTGCGCCACACCTCTCCCACAAGTTTCTACCTATGCTGGGAGGGAGAATACTGCAGTACAACCTTCTTCATGGGAAGAGAACCTACTTTCTGGGCATTTGACCAACATTATAACAACAGTTTGATTCTGATGGGGAGAAATGCGTGATAGTTTATGTGCATGATGCATTCTCTGGGATCTCTCACGGAAACAACTCATCAGAGAAAAGAAACCACATTTTTGAAAACAAGCATCATTGAAGACTCTCTGATAACTGAGTTAGCATGAAATATTTATATCAGTCTTCCTCCTATACCATAAGAAAGAATGTGTTTTTATTTTGCATTTTATACTAATGTTTCTCGATTTGTAAGCAATGTAAATTCTTCTTCTTGCTACTACCCAATGTCATGGTACTCAAATTAACAATGCCTGTGGAATGAATGGCTGAGTTGACCTCGGCGGGATTTAGTCCTGTAACACAGAGCTCACGCCAAATGCCAATAATGAGGTTTTAGCCTCCTGGTGCACTCATGTCAATGTTAACCTGCCTTAACAATATAGCAAATAGCAGTCACTTTGGTTTTATAAGTTATGGAAGGCGACATCTGAAGAGTACATGATCCTGACAGGAACATGAAAAGTAAGATCGTCAACAAATCTTGAAATAAAAGAGAGGTTTTCACAGCCTGGTGTAAAAGCAGAAGTAAATAAGTCAACTTCACATTGAAAGTATTAGATGTGGAGTAACAGGTAGAGCAGCTGACTGTGAAACTGAGAAACCAGGTTTGAATCCCACCTTCAGCTCAACATCCTGTGATTCTGGTCAAATCTTCCGTACTTAACATGAAAAAAGAAATCAGACGTCTTTGTAGTGTAAATCAGCTGTGCATGTAAAGTACTCAAATGCTCTTGAGACGACTTCACCCTAAATACATTCTAAAAAATACCTAAGTATACAAAATTGTAACATTATCTATGTTGGAAAACTAGAAGACCACCAATGGGTGATAAAAAAAGACTGTGAATTTCATATTTCTAAGAAAGGGCACATATAACTCTACTTCTAAAGGGATAATTATAAGTCTTCATCTGTCTTAAATTACTGAGTGCCAAAAAAATGTACTTACATGATGGCTGTGGCTGCCTGACACAATCCCAAAGGTTAAGCTGTTCAATGGGGTCAGCGTCCCTTGGGCACATGAGTTTCCGCCCCCTTTAAGGAATCAGCAACTTTTCAAAATCTCACTAACAAACTGAAATAGGAGGGAACATCGCTTGAATTGAATGGCTCTGCTGTTCAGGTTTGTGTATTGCTTCCAGACAGTGAGACAAAGGGAACTTAGATGTGGATAGGTTGTGCCATCCTGGCAACGTGGCTGGTAGGGGGCATTGCCCAACTTCAGTTACATTTCAAATGACATTCCCTACAGCACACACAAAGCAAGATTTTCACAAATCAATATCACCGAATCTACAGGGTGGGTATTTGTTGTTCTGGTATCAGTTCATTTATTAAAATTCACGCTACTTTTCTAAATTGCTTTTAGATTTTTCTTGTGTTGTGTTTTCACATTATTACTGTTTGTGTGCTGCATCAGTGCTTTACACATTGCCTGTAAGTTGAACCTGAATGTTTTTGTTTCAAGCCAATAGAGGGTTAAGCACAGGCGAACTTGGTGACTCTTGTGGTTCACCCTGATACTGACTGTGATTGTTACCTGAGTGGGGATTCCACCCCCATCAACCAATTACCCAATTTCTTACTTGCATTCATAATGAAAAAAGTAGAATGAATTCTTGAGGTTACCTATGTAGTTAAGACAGGTAACAAGATCATACCACTAGTTTCAAGCAGAACTCACATGCATAGATAAATGCATATATGCAAATACAAACAATTTAAATGTACCGAATGATAAATTAGAAAATTCTTTTCACTTAAAAGCATTGTTGTTGCTGTATTATTTCTCTGTGGAGTAAATGTTCCCTGCCTATCCCACCAAACTTGGTATGTGACCTTACCATTTCAACCCCTGATGCTATCGCCATGGTGGGAATGCGATTGACAAAAAAGTATGAATATTTCTAATGTCTAAGCTTTAAGGGTTTCCACCTACATTGATAGGCATGCCCACCTTGGAACGCCCTCCTGAAAGTAGCTTTGAACACAGTTATAATTAAAAGTTACTAAAGTGATATTATGTGTGAGCAAATTCCTTCAATGAATCAATCAATCTGGAGAATTGTAAGTGCGCTACTCCCCTATGAAGGTCTCAAGGCGCTGGGGGGATAAGCAGCTCCGTTCAGTCGCAGAGCCAGGTCTTGAGTGTCTTCATGAAGATGTTCAGGAAGGGGCTTCGTCTGATGTGGATCGGGAGCTCATTCCAGGTTTAGGCTGCGATGTAGGAGAAGGCTCTTCTGCCTGTTCTGGCTCTGCAGATGTGCAGGGTTTCGGCGAGGGCGAGGTTGTTGGATCAGAGGTTTCTCTTGGGTACATGGAAGGCGATTCTCTCTTTGAGGTATTGGGGTCTGGTGTTGTGGAGGCATTTGTAGGTGTGGTTAAGTATCTTGAAAGTGACTCAACGGGGAGCCAGTGGAGGTTCCGCAGGTGTTGGGTGATGTGTTTGTGTTAAGGGATGCAGAGGACGAGTCTAGCTGTGGTGTTCTGTATGGGCTAATGGTTGTGGCGCACAGACTTGTTGATTCCGGCATAGAGGGCATTTCCGTAGTCCAGTTTGCTGGTTATGAGTGTGTGGGTGAATCAATCAATCAACCAATCACAGAACTTGTAAAGCGCACTACTCACCGGTGAAGGTCTCAAGGCGCTGAGGGGGGGGGGTTCTTGAGGAGCTTCCGGAAGGTGAGCAGGTACTAGGTCTTCCACAGGTGGGTGGGGAGGGGGTTCCAGGTCTTGGCAGCGAGGAAGGAGAAGGATCTGCCTCCGGAGGTGGTACGCTGGATTCGTGGGACGGTGGCGAGGGCGAGGCTGGCGGAGTGGAGCTGGCGGGCGGGGGTGTATAAGATGAGTCTGTTGTTCAGGGTGGCTGGTCCGGAGTTGTGGAGTGCTTTGTGTGCGTGGGTAAGGAGCTTGAAAGTGATCCTCTTGTTGATGGGGAGCCAGTGAAGTCTTTGAGGTGGGGGTGATGTGGCTGCGTCGGGGGAGGTTGAGGATCAGGCCGGCCGAGGCGCTCTAGATGCCTTGTAGTCGCTGTAGGTGTTTGGTCGGGATTCCTGCGTAGAGTGCGTTGCCGTAGTCCAGCGGGCTGCTGAAGATGGCTTGGGTCACTGTTCTTCTGGTTTTGATCGGGATCCACTTGTAGATCCTGTAAAGCATGTGGAGGGTGCTGTAGCAGGAGGAAGAGACAGCGCTGACCTGCTTGGACATGGAGAGGGAGGAGTCGAGGATGATTTCCAAGTTGCGTGCATGGTCCACGGGCGTCGTTGCTGTTCCTAGTGTCGTTGGCCACCAGGAGTTGTCCAGGCAGACGGGGTAGGGCCGAGGATGAGGAATTCCGTCTTGTCCGAGTTCAGCTTCAGGCGGCTGCTCCTCATCCACTCGGCGACGGCCTTCATACCCTCATGGAGGTTGGTTTTGGCAGTATGCGGGTCCTTGGTAAGGGAGAGGATGAGCTGGGTGTCGACGTTGTAGGAGATGATGTTCAGGTCGTGTTGGCGGGCCACTTGTGAAAGGGGGGCCATCTAGATGTTGAAGGCCTTTCTTGACTCAAGGAGATCCATTTGAAGGTCTTTCGGAGAATGCGGATGCTGTTGAAGCAGCTGGAGGTGACGGCGTTTATTTATTTATTTTATTTTATTTGAAAAGTTTTATATAGCGCTGGCTAGACCCAGGGGTATCAGACGCTTTACATGAGGATCAGTGAGTTACAGGTTACATATTTACATAAATTAAATCAACGAATCACAGAGGGAGGAGGAGGGCGATGGAAGGAAACACAATGAGGAAACAAGGAAAAACAATGTCAGTTGACCGGCTGGGTAGGTGACGGCCGAGGGGGTGAAACCAGGGCTAAACTCCTCTATAGCTGCATGTGACAGCTCCACCGGGCATCGGCGAAAGTTGCTCGTGCACCGAGGTAAGTACAAACAGTATTGGTATCCGCCCAGAGTTATAGGTTACATAGTTACATCAATTAAATCAATGAATCATGAATGGAGGAGGAGGGGGAGGGAAGAAAACACAACGGGGAAATGAGGAAAACAATGTCAGATTACCGGCTGAGTAGGTGACGGATGAGGGGGTGAAACCAGGGCCAGACTCCTGTATAGCTGCATATGACAGCTCCACCGGGCATCAGTCAAGGTTGCTCGTGCACAGAGGTAAGTACAAACAGTTTTAGTATCCGCCCAGGGGGCATCATCAAAGGTCCATCGAAAGTTCTATCAAAGTTCCACCGGGCATGGACCATGTTGATCCGGCTCCGAGGTGAGTACAATGTTCAAGGTTTTACTTCGGGGGGCGTCGTCATAGATCAATTGGCAGCACCCATCCCGGTATTACTGGGACCTAAGACTTACTGTAGGGTTAATATGCTTGATAGCAATGCTGATAATATAAACTTTTTATACCCAATGCCACTAGCTGTATTGCTCATGTAAACTGCTCCAAAATATTTCTCATATACAAGTTCATCATCAATGCAGAAATAATGTGTATTTGTGGTGGCCTTTGGTTTGTGAGAGAAGATGGCAAAATAAAGACGATCTGGAATGATGGGGGCGGTGTGGAGAAGCTCTGGGTCGCTCATGGTGTCCAGTAGGGCTGCTGCTGGGTTGTGGCGACTTATCTCCGCTCCTCTTCCCCAAACAGGTGCACAATCGTTGCCGCAAAGGATACACCACGACTCCAACACAGAGTAGGAAACAATGAAGAGCAAGTGGACTTGGGAGCGAACACTGAGGCAGAATAAAGTGTGCAGCACCAACAAGCACACAACATTCACAAACAGGAGGTGGTGCGGCACTATGTATTCTTTTATACGCCGACCATTTGGCCTTGTTCAGCCTTACCAGAGTAGGGTTACAAAGGCTTCTTGCTGAACTATCACAATACACATCTGACAATCAGCTAGAAATCAACATGGAGAAAACCTTGATAGTCCCATTTGGCAAGAAACATCACAGCGGCGGCGGTTGGTCAATCAATAATACAAGTCTTTCGATTGGCCAGTCATATAAATATTTAGGCGTCCACTTGGACGCAAGGGGCAGCTTCTCAAAGCAAAGAAGTGTGATCGCAGCTAAAACTACGGCCTTAGTGGTATCCTTAGCCAAGTTATCGAAGAAACTTTCAGGCCCAACCTTTGCCCCTTTACTAGAAGTCCTTAGAGCAAAAATAGGGCCAACACTTTCTTATGGCATAGAGATCTTTAAAGGCAAAATGAATACTGTTCTGAACAAATATACAACTAAAATCTACAGGAAGGTACTTCATTTACCGAGCATTGCCTACCCTGCTCAGATCAGACTAGAGCTGGGACTAACCAACTATGAAGCCTCTAACGTCGGTACTTACCTTAAGCTATGTCATAAATGAAGACAGGCCGAACCAGGCACGCTAGAATCCCTAATATGGAAAGAAATAAACGAGACTAATCCAGGGGGAACATTTGGGCGCCTTCTGAACGATTACATTCATCAAATGTCAGCTGCCGATCTTTGGGCCCTCAACCCCAGCCAGACTGTCTTTAAAACCATAATCAAAAAATGCGTCAGACTGAAATCTCTGGCTTCAGACAAAGCTCTTGTCACGAAACGCAGTCACTCCTGGGCGATAGTTAATTCCTACAAACGATTGACCCCTGCGGCCTACCTCTCTACGACATTTGCACTTTATCTAAAGCGCTGTTTGATTGCCCTAAGATTGGGAGATTGGCGCTTTCTTCAAAATCTTCCCACCTGGCGTCGCAAGAAGGAAGACACAACATGCAGAGGATGCGGGTCAGCAACAGAAACAATCTTGCACGTGCTCTGCACCTGCCCCTCATTCAATCTCCAGCGCCGATACCTGCTCAAGCCAGAATGGAACAGGCTCGGTATTCGGACCTTCAGGCACGCCATCATCGCTGCTCTGTCTCCAGATAATATTGTTTTAAATATAAACCTGTCCAAATTTATTCAGTATGCTTATCGCAATTTAGATAAAATGGACATTGCTGAGGCCATATAGCTGATTGCTAAGACGGAACCTGCACTTTAATAGACCTTGCAATAATGGGGAGAGCTAATTTACAAATTGAAAGGTTTTTAACTAACACACTTACGGTCATATTTTATTCTTTTATCATCTTTTATTCATAAAACAGTACACAATGTGATTTGTGCAATCTTTTAAAGATATGTTTTTAATATCTAAATAAAGAACTACTTACTTACTTACCTAGGAGCTGTACCGACAATGCGTGCCTCTGTAAGTGGCAGGGCCAACAACTACACCCACACACCGCAACGTGTCACACCCACAACACAGGGCTGCCAGCTAGCAAATAACACGCAGCAAGGATGAGAACCAGCCCGCCCTGCTCCCTGCATCCCTCCCCTGCAGCTTCAGGGTCGTTCCTCTGTGCTGGAAATTACCTCGCCTGTTAGTTGACCTGTCGGTTCATGGTGAGGGAAGAGTCGAGTACGATGCCAAGGTTATGGGCGTGGTCCGTGGGGGTGGGGAGCCACCGAGGGCAGTGGGCCTCCAGGTGTTGTTCCATGCAGAGGGGGAGGGTCCGAGGATGAGGACCTCAGTCTTCTCTGAGTTGAGCTTTAGGCAGCTGTTGCTCATGAAGGATGCAACGTTCTTCATTCCTTCCTGGAAGTTGAGTCTGGTGGTGGTGGGGTCCTTGGTGAGGGAGAAGATGAGCTGGGTGTCATCAGCATAGGATACTATGCTGAGTCCGTGCTGTCTGACAATGGCGGCAAAGGGGGCCATGTAGATGTTGAAGAGCGTGAGGCTGAGCGATGATCCCTGAGTTACCCTGCAGTTGATTTCCGTGGGTTCAGAGAGGAAGGGTATCAGTCTGATTCTCTGGGTTCTGCTTTTGTGAGTGTAAATAATTCTCACGTGAAATTACATGCCACAGACATGGTCAACTTACCTACACAAATGGTTTGTGAATTATACCATGTTTGTCTAAGACCCTCACTACTCATGATATTTTTGGTCTCTTTCTCCATGCCCATTGTTGGTGATTGCTTAATTTTTATTTGGCTCTATAAAGTCACCTTAAGTGACACAAACCGGCACAAAATGCTGTTTTGAGATTGATTTTCCAGGAAAAACGGTTTTTGCATTCTAAGGTATCCCCAAAGTGAAGCAAAGTAGCAGTCTGCACTGCATTCTGTTACTCTGTATCAAGTTGAGGCCATCGATGATACGTGGGCATTTCCGTCCAATCACCCATGGTTTTTGTTGAAAGCCATACCTACTAACATTTGCACACAGCATTATATGTGCAGAGTAGGAGTAAAGTTTGCTTATCCAAAAGACTTTCAGTATTTGCAGTTTTGCTGGACTGTATAGCACACATACAAGTGGGAAAGTTTTAAAGTATGTCTTAGGTCTTATCATAGTATTTTGTACTGGAAGGCTACCATTTCAGCAAAAATGTTTGCCACAATCTTGCGCACACCTTTGCACCATATAGTTATATATATGGTGTTGCCCTGCTCTCTCCCTTTCATGAAAAACAACACAGCAACTGTGATTGCTGCATTGCATTGTGTGGTAAAAAAATTGCAAAACATGCTTCTAAATGTCTTGCTTCAGCCAGAAGACATATACTTTTCTCATTCTTTTTGGCTGTTTTGCATGTTTTGGGGTGTTTACATGGTCAACTCCCACCCTGTCCCTTAAATCCAAATTTGTGATAGAGGCATAGTATTACGGTCCAGTACTCATCTTCATAATGGTACAAGCATGGTGTGTGAGGGCATATACGTGAGCTACCAGAGCTCAATAATTTTTTGTTATGCTGTTGTCATTGGAGGAAGTCGTTTTGGGGTTTATATGGCATATCTATTTCACTTACCCTTGTCCTTTACAACATATTCCACTTTGCACCATTTGGGTTATGGCTGTATCACACAGGTAATACAATTTTCTTTCAAAGAATGAGACGCCATAATAAAGATGAATGGGAAGGTACGCTAAAGACATTTGTTTTAGAAGGAATAGATTTACTGAGGCAGACTCATTTTTCAAAGAAGTGTGGTGAGTGGACAACACTAAATCACGTATGGCTTGGTGATAGCAACATCCTTAAAGTCAAAAATATATAACTGTTCCTTCCCAAGCTCTCTTTGATAATATTGCAAGCTTTTAAAGGATATTAGAGGCCCCCTTGACTTGGTAGGGTTGAATCAGACTGATACACATCCAAATGGAAGTATGGAAAACACCATCTCTACCATCTTGGATCGAAGCTCTAGTCCAATGTGTTATTACAATACTTGATGGGACAAATGGTGCAGATACATGCTCTCACAGGGTTGATACCTTTGACCCTATTTCGGGGGACACTTTCTGAGCTACAGTTCTGGCCACCTCTTTCAGTTCTCCTCTTCATTCCCTACCTGACAGTGTCTGGAAGAAGTTTGCTGAAAAGTTGATACCCTCCACATTACAGATCTGTAAGCAATCTTTGGAGTCGGGTATTGCCTCTCAGATCTGGAAGAGAGCCATAGTTACTCCCCTGTTGAAGAAACCTAGGAAGATCCATTGATTCTCATCAATTTAAGCCAATCTCACTCCTCCCATTTCCAATTAAGATACTTGATCACCTGGTTGGCAGGATGCAGCCCTACTATTTGGAAAAGCATTTGATTTTAGAGGAAGAACAATTTGGTTTCAGGCCAGGGCATGGGCCTGAGATGACCCTTCTTACTGCCATGGATGATATTTGGCTGAGGGTGGACAGTGGCGAAAAAACTGTTCTTATAATGCTCAATCTGTCATCGACTTTCGATATGGTCAACCACAAAATCCTTTTGAACAGATTACATTCAATTGGAGTTGGTGGGACAGTGTTGAAGTGGATGAGCTCCTATCTTTCAGACACGTGCCAGGCGTTCGCCCTGCCCCCCTACCGCTCTGCTTTTAAATCTTTTCAAAAGGTAGTCCCTCTGGGATCTGCTCTTAGTCCGATCCTCTTTAATATTTATATGAGACCACTCATCACTTTGATTAAAGCACATAGCATCAGGCTAGTTAACTATGCTGATGACACACAGCTGATTCTGCCAATAAGTTATAATCAACAGGATAATATGCATTTCTTCCAAAATTGCATATCGGACATGGTTAACTGGCTGAATGTAAACTCTTTCTTTCTCCCTTTCCTTTTCCGTTTCCCTATACTCTCTTTTTCTATATTTCGGGTTCATTCTTAGGGCGACAGGCACGCTGCTGGGAGGGGTAGGCCATAGCCTTCTGCAGGGGTGCAGGGTGGGATGGGTGGAGTAGGATCTATTAGGTAGTTCTTTGTTTCTATGGCTCTTTTGTATCCTTTCCTTGGGTCTCCACGACTGTTTGTAACCCCGAGGGGTGAGTTACTGTGAGAGTGGGAATAGATATTATACGACATATGATACTCGTGGCACTGTTTCCCCCTGATTTATTGCTCTGCCCCCAAGCACGTCCGCTATTTGTATTGTTGATCGCCACTATCTTTGAGGGGCGGGTACAATGACGTGGAGTCCCCTTACTTCCTTTTTTTCTTTGGTTTTCTCGTTTTCTTACTTTTGGGGTTGGGATGTATAGTGATTGCAGCCTATCTGTTTCCCTGATGGTTTTTACTACTGCGGAATTGCTGTTCAGTTCGTCTCTGGGTACATGTGGTTGGGCGTGGACTCTACCATTGAGGAATAATAAGCGGACCTATGTTTTGCACGCTATGGATCTGTCTGATTACTGCTCTTCTGTTGTATTGCAATGACACAGTTGGATTATTCCCCGCCATGTACTCCAGGTTGCTATCTATACATCCGATCCTTTATTCTTTACATATATAAAATTAACCTCCTTTAATCCTGTATCGAGTGGTTCTGGTTAGCTGATAGTATTGACTTGCTGTGCTTGATAATATAGTCTAACCACTCAGTGCCTTTAATTGATGATGGTGCTTTCCAGTTTTGCTCCGTGGCCGGCCCCCGGGTTGTAGGCGCGTATTTGTATGCATCCATTTTCTCAAATAAAGGTTTTCAAAAATAAAAAAAATAAAAAAACAATTCAATGGGGAGAAAATGGAACTCCTTTATTGTTTGGCAAGGAAAGTCCCCATGACACTCCCTGAAAATTTCTGGACACTCCCTACTGAACATGCACCTGATACAATTTGCAACCTTGGGGTTATCTTTGATGATAGACCCTCTCTGGAGTAACATGTAAACAAAGTAGCTGGGACCTGCTTCGCACTTCTTCATGGTCTCAGGAATCTCTTCCCTTTGCTGCCACCCCAAGCCAAATAACTTATAGTGCACTGCGTTAGTCTGAGAAAGTTGGATAATTGCAAAGCACTGCTATTTGGAGCACCAGAGTGTCTCATCAACAGACTATATAGAGTTCAAGCTGCCACTGAGGCAATGAAAGAACCAGACTGACTTCCTCTGGAACAGAAAACCGCCATTAAATCCCTATGCATTGTCTTTAAGGCCCTGCTGGGTTCTGGTCTGTACCCCTGCAACGGAGCCTAAAGAAATATACCTCAGGGCTGTGTCTTCGTTCTGCGTCAGCTAACCCCATCTGTGTTAGAATATTTTGCAAGAAAAGTCAAGGTGCTGAGCCTTTACAGTTAAGGCAGCTCAACTATGTAACACACTACCAGCTTCCCTTAGCTCCTCTACTGACCTACTGTGTTTTAGAAAGGCTTTGAAGTCCTGTTCTTCCCTCAGTAATCTACTGGCTGTCTGGATATTACTGTCACTGCTGGTCTGTCTCCATGAATGCTTGCAGCACCAGGATACTTGTAATGTGACCTTTGCGCTATATAAATTCAATAAATAATAACAATAAAATTAGCCTAAGCAATTGAAGTAAGGCTGCTCTTCACCTTTCCAAAGGTCTTGAAAAAACCTTATCATACACCTAAATTCCTTCCCTTTTGCCCCCTCTCTCACTCCCACTCGGTTCCTTCCAAAATGGCCCTCTCACTAGGGTGGAGAGCCTTTTGCTGATGATAGTTTGGCTACTTAATGCCCAACACTGAACTCATGTGTCTCTTTATTGCATTAGGACTTCCTCACTAAGTTAGACCAATCAATAGAACTCAAGTGGGCAAGTGGGTTCACTTCCACTTTCCCTGGAATAAGTACTTACCACAGCTCTGTGAAACAAAAAAGAGAGCAAAATTTCGGACAAACTGCACTCCACTCAATTGTGAGTGGGCATGTAATTGTTTCTGCCTGCCCACCATCAACTCTACCCAAAGTTTGCTGTTCTTGTCCATTGCTTGGAACAATTAACCTGCCTCAACCTTCGTTCTGTGGCCCGTGCTAATCCCAAAGCAGGCGTAAACAGTCGTTTGCACCACAATCAGATTTACCATATGATGGGTGAAAGTATACTATTTCTGTTCAAGAAAATCGAATGATAAAAGCTGGCAGAAATGGTTCATGGGAAACACTGCACTCTCTGAGTTTCGCTTTTCGGTACAGGCGAAAACATGTGGTGTGAGATCATTTTCACCCACACTTAGGTGTGGAAATGTTAGAAATGGGGGTCTCTGGTTGGCAGAGGAAGGTACCTTTGACCAAGTAGGGGCCCATGCTTCTAGTCAGGGTATGGGGGCAACACTCCTAAAATAACCCCTGCTCACCCCTTTGGTAGCTTGGCATGAGCAGGCAGGCTTATCTCAGAGGCAGTGTGTAAAGCATTCATGAACACATACAGAAATACGGTGAAAACACTACAAATGGACACCACATCAGTTTAGAAACATAAGTAATCTTTATCTAGATTTAACACAAGACCAAACGACAAAAATCCACAATACAGTATTCAAAAATATGGCTTTCAAATGGTAAAAATAGCTTAGCTCAATGTAGATGGTAAATGCGACACTTTACTCTCAAAGTACCTTGGATGCATAATGTAATATAAACAAAAAGAGCGCAGGGAAGGCGATGCGTCAGTTCCTTGTTCTGAGGGATGCGAGGCATCTGTTCCTTACCGGAGAGGAGGGGATGCGCCTGTTTCTTACTGTGTCCCGGTTACGATGCGAAAAGATGGCGCCTCAATGCGATGTGACAATCCGGTGCGATGTCACAAGATGGCGTCTTTGATGTGATGCGACAACTTGGATGCAATGCATGCACTCCCGACGGCGTGTGGCAAAATCAGTGGTTGCTTGAGCTGTGACAGGCCCTGTGACATGCTTCTCCAATGATGCGATGGCAACCTCTGTGGTGGGGACGCGCTTCACCGGTGATGTAACACCCTTCCTCGGTGATGCAACGGCAAACAGCTGCAGAGGCGACATGCTTCTTCGACAACACGATGGCAACAGCTGCGGCGGCGACAAGCTTCTTCCACGTTGAATCGCGCGTCCAGCTCCCAGCGACACGCATTCTCTAGAGGTCCAAAAACATCAGCAGGCACCTCTCTACAGGTAGAATTCCCGGCAAGGAAATTCAGGGGAGCTGGTGGTGAAGTCTTTGTGTCCCTGAAATTTCATAGCAGGAGGCAAGCTCAGCTTTAAGCCCTTGGAGATCTTCCTCAAGATGATAAAGTACACACAAAGCTTCCTTTTCTCTTTTCGTTGGCAATAATTAACCACTGCAGGCCAACCCCAAACAGTAACCAGCGCAGGGGCAGTCTCCTCCTTCAGCTTCCCTGGTTTCTCTCCTTGGCAAAGGGTCATCTTGATTCCCAGCAGTGATCTAAAGTTCTGGGGTCAGGGACCCTCTTTTTATGCACCCAATTTCTTTATTCTCTGAAGGCAGATTATGTCTGTACCCAGCCCAAACTAGCTCTGTCCCCCCTGGTGCAGCTTCCTGGCAGGAGGTGGAGACAGCATTGTTGAAAGCAGACCTGGCCCAGGTAGCTGAAAAGAAATCTCCTCCCCTATTCTCTATTCAATGTAGGCTCAGGCAAGTGAAAGGAAATCTCCTCCCCCTACTCTATTCAACCCAGTTCCTATTCAGCCCAGCCCTGACTCATCAGACTGTGGGAGCCAAAGCCCTCTCCAGCCTCCTGTCACTAACAGACCAGACATGTAATTCGCACATCTTCCAGAGGCATACTGGATGGTTAGGCAAGAAAATACCTACTTTCTAAAAGTGGTATTTTCAAACACAGAATCTAAAAATCACCCACAATAAAAGATGTATTTTAACATTCTGTGTTCGGGCATACTAAACTTGTTTTTCTACCTTGTTCCCTGGGTCAGTTAGGATTATAAGATGTTATAATCAAAACTGCCCATTCTGGCCTATGGGAACAGTTAGCCTTGCAATTGTGAAAAACAAAATTGGCTATAATTCGCTATCAGGACATGAGGGCATGTCCTACCTTTCACATATAATGCACCCTGCCCATAGGTGTCCCTTGGGACTACCTTAGGGGTTACTAACATGTAGAATAGGGAAGGTTTAGGGACTGGCAAGTGGGTGCACTTGCCAAGTCGAAATGGCAGTCCCAGACTGCACACAGGCTCTGCAATGGCAGGCTTGCGTCGCATTTTACAAGCTGCTTCTGAAGGTGGCACAATCAGTGGTGCAAGCCCACCAGCAGCATTTGATTTACAGGCCCTGGGCACTCATGTTGCACTGTACTAGGGCCTGACAAGTAAATCAAATAAGCCAATCATGGAGTCACTAATCCATTACAGCAATGTACAACAGGGAGCACTTGCACTGTGGCACTGAACAGCAGGGGCAAAGTGCCCAAAGCATCTAGACCAGCAAAACATAGCAAAAACATAGGAGACAACAGCGAAAAAATGGAAGGGAGACACAGGCCAATGGTGCCTGGTCAAACAGGACCCCTAAATGGAGAGGAAATACCACAATTGATCAAAAAACATAACAGTCGCACCCGCATTTACGGCATATAGTATAGGCTTCAAAAACTTGGAGCACTCAGAATAAGAGTTGATGTTTATGCATTTGCGACCTACATCCCTTATCCCTTTTCCCTGTCCTCATACACTGCATTCCATGCAGCACAAATCCAGGGCCCTCAAGCTGTCCTGAGTGAATTGGAAAACACTACAAGTCATTGTAAGAAGACATGTTAACCGCTGAATTACAACTATGGAAATTGCTACAGTTAGTAAGAAAATATCTAAAGTCTGTATTTTATGTCTAACATAAGTTTAGTGATAGTTTTGACCTTTCTGTGTATTTGATTGATTGTAGTGTGAGACGCTTTTGGAGACATGGTTAGCTCTAAAATATCCTTTTAAATTAAGACATCTGATTTTGTTTACTCTACTTATTTATTTTAATATTTATGGGTTATGGCCAATTCACTTTTAGGTTTTCCAAACTCAACTCTTTGAAGGCCAGCACTTGGTAAACATTCCCCTAGTGATCTATGTAGATTCCATGTCCTTGAGCACGGTGTTATTTGAGGAAATCGCTTGGTGCTTGCAGGGGCAGACAGTCCGTCAAATTTCCCTCTAATCAGCCTGGTAAATTTAATTAAACTCTTGTACATTTGTGTATTTTTAATGTATGAGGTTATGGTCTTTTTATATACTGTTTATTTTTTTGGAACTGTTCATGTACTCCTATTAAACAATACTTCATGAAATACCCACGTTTACATAGGCAGGCGGTTTCAACTAAAGGAATAAGACATTTCTCATTGCATCCTAATACAACTTTTAAGCTGGTTTTATTTTTCTCTTCCGGGCACATGCCTACAATCATAAATAAATGCCAGTCATCCATGGCATGTTTCATCACACAGCTTGTGTTTGTCTTACAACACCCGGGCCTAAAAGATGAGTCATCTGTGAGCATACCCTTTCTGTTCTAGGAGCGGCTTGTGCCCATCTGAGCTGGGTTTATTGAACGCCTTGACACCCTGTGTATTGAGTTCATTTGTTTCATGCACAAAAGCAGACAAAGGCCAACTACCTGATTCAGTGCACACGGTACAAAAGCATAGCATTCCCTGCTGTGCTGCACTAAGACATCTGACCACGTGCCATTTTGGGATGCAATTCTATTCACTGGGGTTGTCCATAAACCTCTGGCCTAATCACTTTGCCATCTCTTTGCTATTGAATGTCACATTTCTGTCTAATTAACGGGTGGAACTATAGATTGGGGCCCAAAAAGTGGACAACAGCCTTCTTATTGCAAAGCACCGAACTTCAATGCCATCTGTCGGTCCCAGCACCCCTGGTCTGCTCAAGGCCTCTGCGCACTGTTTGGAGCTTTACACAGAATGGCCTCTCCAGCTGGGATTATCTGGGTGTAAATCCTAAATCCAAGGAATTATTATTATGCAGTGTAATGGAAGAGCCCACAAGAAAGGGTTTCTGTTCTGGGTCCTAAACCTTCAATAATGGTGAAAAGCGCAATTACCACATTTGTTTCCATAGGAATTCACACACCAAAGTGACGCATAAATCCTTGCCTGGAATCTTTAATGTCTGTCAATAATGGCACTTTCACGCATGTTGCAATCGTGTCTCAATCTTCATGTTTCAAACCTGTAGTTTCGCATAAATCAATAATGATATTATAATAATGAAGCATTTGTTTAAAGATAGAAACATTTTATGTAGACATTTTTTTACTAAAACAAAAAAGCATACTCATGGCCATTTTGGACGCGAGGATGCATTTTGTACTAAGACATGGCGCAAAAAAATGAAGACCTGCAAACTGCAGGTGCTCACGTTCTGGTAGTTAGCCCGTGTTATGTTTTTCTGGGAATGGCACGTGATTATGTAGCATAATGCACATTTTCAAACATTGTGTGGAAAAAGCATAACACAAAAAAACGTGTCACAGCAGAAATTTCGCCTGGGCCTACTTTATACCACTACATTTAGAGAAATTGTTCCTGATATTGTCTTTCTCTGAAGGTTTCCTTTGTAATTTCACTATGTTTCATAAACTCCTCTTCATCTGAGCAACTGTTTATATTCTGGCGAAATTCTCAGTATGCAAAACTCTACTTCAGGGATCTCCAACATTTTCTATACTGAGAGCTACTTCTGCTCAAGAAAATACTTTCTGTGTTATCACAAGACAATAGTAACTACATCCATTAGCAATAACCTAGTGACCACTCAACATTTCAGGCAGGATTACTGTCTGGTCCCACCTAGCTCCCATTTGGATCCTTCTGCCCAGATCTTTAGGACCATTATCCAGTCTGTTTTCCCCATTATTACGTTGATATCTAATCAACCTAATCAAGCTATTCTAATCAGTCGCCCATCCACTTTTCTGTAAAGCCGCACTTGTTAACCCCCTTCTGTAGATGTTTACGTAGGATCCTGGGGTTCTTTGCAAATATGGCCCAACTCTCTTCTTCCTATGATTGATAAGCTAAGATATGAGAAAGCTAGGTTTATTGTTAGCTATCCCAACATATTGAGAATAACAACCTTCTCAATACTTTCCAGTCAGGCTTCATGCCTACCCTGAGCACAAGGACCATGTTGATCTCCACCAGCAATGACTATTGAATGTCCTTGAATGCTGGGGTCTCGACAGCCTTCATTTTACTAGACCGATCGGCAGCGTTCAACTTAGTCTCCCATACCATCCTGTGGAGAGGTTCCATCACGCAGGTTTTCAATTGCTTCCTTTTGAAGCAAGCCTCACCCTTTGGATTCCTGCACTCGGCTCCCTGCCCGTAGCTGTCGCTGGTTTTCCTGCTGCCGCCCTAACAACTGGCCGGACCCGCTTCGCGGGTCCCGCTGCGCAGGTGACAGCTTAGCGGAACAGACTCTCCAGCGGGGGAAAGTTTGGGCGTCTTCCGTGTCCGGCAGGGCTGCGAGCTACCAGCGGGGGACTCCAAGGACCAGGAGCCCCCGCGCGCCCGTCACCACCTGGGCTGCTCTCCCTGCCGGCTCCGCCCCCTCTCCTGCCTTAACGGGCGAACGGTCATCGGACCAGTGGATTCCTTTTGAAGCAAGCCTCACCCTTTGGATTCCTGCACTCGGCTCCCTGCCCGTAGCTGTCGCTGGTTTTCCTGCTGCCGCCCTAACAACTGGCCGGACCCGCTTCGCGGGTCCCGCTGCGCAGGTGACAGCTTAGCGGAACAGACTCTCCAGCGGGGGAAAGTTTGGGCGTCTTCCGTGTCCGGCAGGGCTGCGAGCTACCAGCGGGGGACTCCAAGGACCAGGAGCCCCCGCGCGCCCGTCACCACCTGGGCTGCTCTCCCTGCCGGCTCCGCCCCCTCTCCTGCCTTAACGGGCGAACGGTCATCGGACCAGTGGATTCCTTTTGAAGCAAGCCTCACCCTTTGGATTCCTGCACTCGGCTCCCTGCCCGTAGCTGTCGCTGGTTTTCCTGCTGCCGCCCTAACAACTGGCCGGACCCGCTTCGCGGGTCCCGCTGCGCAGGTGACAGCTTAGCGGAACAGACTCTCCAGCGGGGGAAAGTTTGGGCGTCTTCCGTGTCCGGCAGGGCTGCGAGCTACCAGCGGGGGACTCCAAGGACCAGGAGCCCCCGCGCGCCCGTCACCACCTGGGCTGCTCTCCCTGCCGGCTCCGCCCCCTCTCCTGCCTTAACGGGCGAACGGTCATCGGACCAGTGGATTCCTTTTGAAGCAAGCCTCACCCTTTGGATTCCTGCACTCGGCTCCCTGCCCGTAGCTGTCGCTGGTTTTCCTGCTGCCGCCCTAACAACTGGCCGGACCCGCTTCGCGGGTCCCGCTGCGCAGGTGACAGCTTAGCGGAACAGACTCTCCAGCGGGGGAAAGTTTGGGCGTCTTCCGTGTCCGGCAGGGCTGCGAGCTACCAGCGGGGGACTCCAAGGACCAGGAGCCCCCGCGCGCCCGTCACCACCTGGGCTGCTCTCCCTGCCGGCTCCGCCCCCTCTCCTCACTCTCCCAGCTTTAAAAACGAAGTGACCGTCCCGCTGCGCGGGAGCGCGCGGGAGGGCGCCGGGAGAAGCCCGGGACAAGGGCGGGACCGTCCTAGGCCGTCAGAGGCCGGAGGAGGCTGGGCTGGGCCCCCCCTCTTGATCTTTTCCTGCACCTGAAATCAAGATATGCATACGCCCCCCCCACGTGAAACTCCCGCCAGGGAGGGAGCCTCCTGCTCTGGGACACTGGACAATTATTTCAAAGCCAACAAAGGTGATACTGACTCGGAAGGTTCACTCGAGCAACGTAGGGCGGAGCGTAGGCGCTCCATTGAATCCATGAAAAACAGGCCACTGTCAGATATCATCCCCCACCCCACTACCCAGGAAGTAGATGCTCTATCCTTTAGCTTAGATATATCTACAATGGAGGATTTCCCTGCTTTATTAAGGGAAGATGCTACGACCCAGGGGCTATCATCCGAAAAAAGTATAGAGTCAGCCTCTCTAGAGATCTCCCACACTCCCGTGGATCTGATAACCCAAAGCCAACCACCACCAATGGCCAACAAAAATAAGCCCAAATTAAAAGTTATGGCTGAGATACATAGGCCCCCACCCAGTAAACGGGCACGGAAATCAGCGGGGGGACGGGGGAAATCTAAAACATCACATCTGGACTTTGGCAAGAGTAAGACTAACTCTATTACATTGACCAAGAACACAGAGCTAGCCCCACCACCCAAGCTCTTAAAGCCCAGCACAATCCCCTTTTCCAAAGAGTCAGAGGCCAATACATCGAATACTAACCACCCTCTCTTTGCAAAGGGGAGTATCGAATTTTTACTCCGCTCCCTCATGCAGCCTGTCACCGATAGTCTCAAAAAAATTGAGATCAGGCTTACCTTACTAGAGTCTTCTCTTACCACTCTTAACTCTCTAGTAAGTAAACAGACAAAACCAGCGGGAACCCAGTCCCTGGGCGGGGGATCCACTTCAACAGAAACTGCAGCTAATGCTAGCAAAGCCCCATCTAAAAGTAAGCCACCAGCAGCCCCCCTGCAACCTCTTATGTCTGTGCAACTCCAAGTACAGCATAATAATCCAGACAACAGACCTACTCATCCAGCGGCTTTATCTCAACATAGCTCACAAACGGAGCCCACTGGAACAAACCAAGACCAGGTCATTGATCTTCCACCAACACCAGGCTGCCCAACTCCCAGACCACGGAGGCCAGATCTCCCACCCGAGGCCAATAGATTAGTGGTGGTCTTAGCCGGTGCCCCCCATCTAAGACTAGGAGAACATGAGGACTATCAATCCCTCAAGAAGAAGGTAATTAAATGGTTAAACTGGAACCGACCCCTGCCTTCTCACTTTAACAATGAAATCATCATGGTGAGGAGGGTGCCATGGCTGGGGAAGACCAGGAAAACCATAGTGGGGGATTGTATCATGGTAACCTTTAAAGACCCAGGCACGGTTCGACACATTTGTGAAGGAATGAACCGATCCCTTGATTCCACGATACAAACCCTCCCAGTATCCTTTTTCTTTCCTCCTATCCCTAGGCACCAGGTTCAAACCTATGACAAATGGACAAGGGTGGACTATAGACAGAACCATAAAGGCCCAATCCATCGCCCATACCATCAACCACCGGATACACCCTTTTGCGACTTCAATCGCTTTAACTGTCTTAATGGGCTAGATGGGGTCGACTGACTGACCACAAATAATTCCACACCAGGGGAATCTGACTTCCGTGGCCCTTCGGACCCCCAGATGAGGTCCCCTGCTGTAACCCCGGGCCTATTAAATGACTCATTCACCCTAGAACATGGCCAAATTGAGTTATTCAACTCTGCCACTGATGGAGAAGCGACTGAAGAGCGAATAGCTGTAGTGCCCCCCCCCAACGGAATGAGGGAGTCTGGATTCATGGACTCACATCTTCCTCTTGCCGTAACATCCCCAACCACAGAACATTTGAGGATAATCTCCTGGAACATCGCGGGACTAACCAATAAGCTGGAAGACCCCACATGGGGAAATTACATAGAAACTGGCGACGTATGTATGTTCCAGGAAACCTGGGCCAGAGAGGACTGTGAGTATCCAGGGTATGCATCCTTTTATATTCCAGCCAGGTGGGAAGGCAAAGGCCGACCCTCAGGGGGTCTCACGACATGGGTAGCTGCACATCTGGGTTGTGTGGCTACAAGGCTCCCATGCGGCTCTGATGATATCCTCGCGGTCACACTGACATGGCCAAACAAAGTCACCCTCCTTCTGGTCAATATCTATTCCAGGCCCATGGGAAAGGCAAAAGAATCACCGGCTTTTAATGAACTGTCAAACTTTTTATCTGAACTGCCAATTGATTCCTTTTACGTGGTGGGTGGAGACTTTAACTCCCACTTTGAGCCACTTCCCGGGCTCCAGGAAGGTTTCTTATCAGAAGAAGAGGAGAGGTGGGCTGTACCAGGGGCTGATGTGACACCACCAAAAGCTTGGACCCCGTTAGCATTACAAATCATGGCTCTCACGCTAAGGTTTGGTCTTAGAGCGTGCAATGGGCGAACTACTTCGGATACACCAGGCAAAACCACCTATAATCGTCTAGGAAGGGAGTCACACCTAGACTATATTTTGATCCAACTGTCGAGGTGGCCATTAATACAGGATTTCAGGGTTACCGTCAGGGGGGATAGTGACCACAATGCACTTGAGTTAGACCTTGCCCACCCAGCACCGCAAGGTCTAGCGACCCAAGAGGTAGGGAATCATCTCTCTCTCCTTATAGATAACACCAGGAGAAGAATTAAGTGGGAGCAGATGGTCACAAACAAGGATAAAATCCCTCAGCTTTATAAAGAGATCACCCCAATCCTAGAAGTTGCTGGGGCCCTCGATAGTGTGGCTAACCAAACGGACATAAGGTGTAAATTGTCTGACGTCCACAAAACACTCATAAAAGCGGTGGTACCCCATCTGACGTGTAAAACACAAAAGTTAAAAGCGAGGCCCATAGGCAAAACACAATGGTACAACAAAGCCTGCAGACGAGCTAAATCAGAACTGCTTGGAGTTATTAAGGAGGGCATGGGAGGGGACCACCTCAAGGAGTGTAGACAAGCCTACAAGAAGCTTCTCATACAAGCTAGGATAGAATGGGAGGAAAGTCAGTGGGAAGTGCTCACAAAGGCCCTAGCAGTTCAAGACCAACGACTGTTCTGGAGAATAGTGAATGGGGGATCGGGGAGTCTCCGTCCGGCAGTGGAGCCTAACATAGCGCCGGGAGTGTGGCAGGCCCACTTCGAGTCGCTATACAGTGCCGAACCTGGAGAAATCCCTGCGAGAATTGAACCAGTGACCCAGGGCTTGCAGGGGGACCAAATAACACTGAGTGAGGTAACAGCTGCAATCTCAGGCTTGGCTGCGGGGAAGGCGCCAGGGCTGGACGGCCTGCCGGGAGACCTGTACAAGCAGGAGCCCACCGTCTGGGCGCCTTACCTCGTAACCCTTTTTAATGGCGTCCTTAGTGGGATGGAAATCCCTAGTACTTGGCTGGGGGCTGAGGTGGTCCCGATTTTTAAAAAGGGATCTCCCCTGCTCCCAGCCAACTACAGACCAATTAGCCTGATAGATGTAGCACAGAAGCTGTTCGGAAGGGTCATCCTGAACAGGCTACAGGAATGGATCGAGGAGGTGGGCGCTCTCAGCCCATACCAAGCAGGCTTCAGGAAGGGGATATCAACTGTGGACCAAGTTTTCAGATTAAATCTGATTTACTGGAGGACAGCCAGGTTTGAGGGCGGTAGTTTGTACACGATTTTCGTGGACTTAAAAGCCGCCTTCGACCTTGTGCCGAGGGGCAAACTTTGGGCCATTCTAGCAGAGATGGGCGTCCCACCAGATATCCTACTGACTCTGCAGAGGCTGCATCACAATAATTACGCCCAGGTGAGATGTGGGAGGTCGGGAGAGCTAACAGACAGATTCCCCGTGGGCAGAGGGGTGAGACAGGGATGTGTGCTGGCGCCGACCCTGTTTTGCCTCTTCGTCAACGGGGTAATCGCCCATCTAAATGCCACCGACCACACAGATGCCCCCAAATTGAATGGCAATAGTGTACCCGCAATAATGTTTGCGGACGATACACTATTGGTATCCAAAACATCCATGGGCATTCAAAAAATACTGGATGCATTTGTGACCTTCTGCCAGGATAGAGGGTTGGAAATCAATGCCTCAAAAACGAAATACATGGTATTGAACCCAAAACCCAAGCAGCGCCCAAACCCCCTACTGGGCCAAGCAAGACTGGAACGAGTAGACACGTTCGAATACCTCGGGGTGACACTATCTGAAAACATGACCTGGGAGAGCCATCAAATCAGGGCAAACCTTAAGCTGGTTCAAACTATAGGGGGAATTTCCCGAATGATGACTGGTGCAACCTACCGCCCTCTGGGGGCCCTAATCCAGATTTATAAAGCACAGGCTAGGGGAGCTATTTTATATGGGGCTGAATTGTGGGGGCACATTCAATGCCGGAACTTGTCACATACAGAAAATAGGTTTTTAAGGCAAATTACCGCACTCCCTCCCAGTACACCCCTTCTCCCCCTGAGGCTTGACTTAGGGATACGACCCCTTGCCGACGAGATAAGCTTAAGACCCATTGCCTTCTGGCGCAGGCTATGGAACAGCGATAATCTCGCCGACTATAGGGCGGAACTAGTCGAACTATTGAAACATCCAAAGGTGCTCAGTATTCCCTGGGTCCAAAACATTCAGTCAGTTTGCATTGATATGGGGCTCCCCGAACTGTGGACTGAACCAGCACATACAGCACCAAGAATTTCCAAGACACAATTGGCGAAGCTGTACCACGAGCATAAAAGGGTAAGGATTATAGCTACCCAGACGGAGGGGTCCCTATCCTCTACATTCTTGCAAACCAAGGATTTGTATGCATTCGAGAAAACTTTGGACCCTGTTTTCCCCATATTTTCCAGGAAGCTATTCCTCCAGTGGAGATACAGCACACTCCCACTACGGTCCTTTTGTAGCACATGGTCTAAAACCCCCTCCACCAAATTCTGTCCTGTTTGTGCCGACAAAGAGGAGAACGACTTGCACGTGATCTTCTTTTGCCCAGCATACAGGGCAGCAAGAAGATACTGGCTACTGCCTTTGATTAAAAATCTGGGTGGAAGAGAATATGGACCAATGTATAGGATCTTGAAAAGTGATGCCTCAGGCCCTATTGTATTTGCACTCTCCAAATTTTTTATGAATGTGTGGCACACGCGTAGTCGTCTTTTAAAATCTGTTGGGTAAGAGTGCAGAACTGCTACACCTTTTTTTTAAATAATCACCTGTATTGTCTGGCTTTGATTTTAAAATCACGCTTTGATGGTTTATGATTGTGTCACAATTTATGCGAATGTATTGTACATGTTTCTTTTATGACCGCATGGTCGAAATAAAGATTTAAAATGAAATGAATTGCTTCTTGTCTGATTTATTTCTAACTTTTGAACTCCAGGTCACAGGGGTTTTTCTTGGCCTTTGCCTGTCCTATTTCAAGGACTTAGGTTGTCACCCCCTTTTTAGTCTCTATGTGGCTCCTTTGGTTGATCTGGTCACATATTTCGACGTCCAATTTTATGCACATGCTTATGATACTCAGCAAGAAGATGGTCTTGACTCTCTTCAAGATCGCTCAGATTTTGAATGGTAGCAGTCAGGGACTGGATTAATGCCAATTCACTTTAACATAATTTGGATAAAACAGAGATCCTCCTGTTCGGCGATACGTCCTATTGGCCTTCATCTTCTCAATGGCCTCTTTTTTTCTGGGTAGCCATTGCCCTGCTACTAATGTTTGCAGCCTCTGCATTTTCTTAGATGCTAGTTTGTGATTTGATTCCCACATCTAGAAACGTACTTCCATTTCTTTCCTCATCACTTAGTTATTAAAAGAAAATTGCCTTGATCCAATCGATGATCATACACAGATAGGTTTATTGGAATGCCTTGGTTGTGGGATTCGATTCCATTTGATTCACAGGCTACAACTCATTCATAATACGGTAGCTAGATTGGTACTTATCATTCCTAAATACTCTTTCATTTCTGCACATCTTCAGACACCGCACTGGCTCCCCATTCAAAAGAGATGTCTGTACAAGGTGCTCTGTTTTTTTTCACAAGACAGACCACTTGCTTACACATAAGAACTACCTATCTTTGTTATTTGCAAGGTAGCTCTTTACCACACTTCTGTCCTCCTCTATTTCTCACTTGGGGCCATATGTAGGTAATACGTGTTTTAGCGATTCTCAAAATGCGATTTTTAGGGAATCGCAATTAGAGAATCGCAAAATGCAATGTAGGGAGGATTAGCAAAATATTTTGCGAATCCTGCCCATTCCTTATTTGCGAATCGCAAATTGAGATTCGCAAATAAGGAATACCTTCCCATTCATTCCTATGGGGCTAGAAGGCCTTTGGAATGAATGGGAAGACAATCTCAATTTGCGATTCTCAATTAGAGAATTGCAAATTGAGAATCCAATTTCAAGGTTGCAAGGGTGTCAATAGGACACCCTTTTGCACCCCTGAAAGAAACATGTGTGCACTTGTGGCACTTTGAAAAATGCAAAAAAGTGAATTTTTCAAAGAAATCGCAGATTACCACCAACCTTAAATTGGTAATTTGGTGGTAATTTGCGATTCCTTAAGCCAAAATCGTACAACTTGGGTGACAACTTGGGTGCTTCCTACATTGCATTTAAGGAATCACAATTTGGGATTCCTTAAATGCATTTGTAAAATAAGGAATCGCAAATTATTTTGCGTGTGGGTTTTTGGGTGATACAAATTGCGATCTCAAACGCTGAAATTCTGTGAATTTCTGCATTTGCGATCGCAATTGGGCTACCTACATATGGCCCTTAGGGTCATATGTAGGTACAATATGTTGTGTGATTCCGAAAATGCGATTTTCTGTGAATCGCATTTTTGGAATTGCAAAATGCGATGTAGGCAAAAAAATCGCTACAAAATAGCGATTACTAAAAATTCGCAGAATTAAAAAGCGATTACTCAAACAGCGATTCCTTAATAGCAAAATCGCTAATAAGGAATCGCAAAAACAGAAAATAGCAATTCAGTTGCAGAATGATGACATCACAACCAGGAAGTGTGACTACCCATGCTGCACCTGATTGCCAGCACCTGTGTCTGACTCATTTGCTGCCTGAGAGCCTGTGAGGAGGGAGTGCGCTTTTGAGCCTGCATTTCCAAGAAGCTGAAATGGATTCTCAGGGGGGTGACAAGCAGCCAGAGGAACACAGCAGAGAGAGGAAACAAACGTTCTCTGAGAGGGAGCTAGAGGTACTAACAGAGGAGTTTGTGAGGCAACATGACCTTCTGTTTGGAAAGAGCTCACTCCGTGTTCCAGAGGACAGGAAGAGGAAAATCTGGAACGACATAAAAGAGAAAGTAAACGTGATTGACGTAACCCACCGCTCAATTGATGACTTGCACAAGCGGTGGTATGACATGAGGCAAAGATCAAGGAGAGGGTGGCCACCAGATTAGCAGAGGCAAAAGCGACTGGAGGTGGGACCTCAACTGGACCAGAGCCAACGCCCCTGGAGGAGTTGGTGGAGGGCACACTTATGCCTGAGTCTGTGACGGGCATGGCTGATCTGGACAGCTCAGAAAATACAGACACCAGACTTGGTAAGATGCATGCCAATATCCCCAAATCATACCTATCCCACTCACAGCCCCAAACACCCATGCCTGAGTAGAAATCCAGTACATGTGTACAAGCTCACCTATAATTGCATTATGGGAAATGTATTCCCATGCACTGATACTTGGTCCTGTGACACATACACAGGGTACATAGGGAAGAAACATACTTGCAATGTGCAAAACAGACAAGTAGTAGTCATGTGATTAGTTGTATAATAAACCTTTATGCTGTGAAAACATAAACATGACACACAACTAATAAGTGCATTTAATTTTACAGCACCACCAACAACACAGGATACAGTGGCTGAAGGGGTGGAGACAGCTTCAAATGTGGACGATGTAGGGCAGGAGGAGCAGGGTGCAACAAGAGAAACACAACCAGCGCCACCCAAACAGCGGACAATCGTTCCGCCACTGACACTGATGGCGTCAGAGTCAATAGATGCCGATGAGGAGTCCAACACAGGTCCAAGCCAAGTCTCAAGGTAGAACACACCACTGTCCAGTGCACAAACCGCAAACGTCAGTGGTGCAAGACGCCGGGCACATGCCACCACCAGCTATGCCTCCTCCGAAACCGACACAGTGTTTGCAGGCCTGGAGGGCAGCATGTTATGTGCACAGTGCCTGCAAGGCAAAGGAATTTTTTCAATACAGCGCCAACTAGCCACACACAACCGCCATATGTCACAGTTGCAGCTCGGGATGAATACTATGTCTGGAGCTTTGGAGGCTCTCTGTAGGGAGATCAGAAGAGACAGGCTGGCCAGGCGCAGGGAACAACACCACCTAAGCACCCGCCTGGATCTCTTCACTAAGGCTGTGAACCACCAATCCACCGCCATCTCCCTGCTAGCTAAGCGATGCGTTAGCATGCAACACAAAATGGGACACTGCTGCCAGGATGTGGGTAGGGGCATGGTGCAGGTCACGCATGCGGTTGACCAAATGCGTGCTGTAACCACCGGTGGCATTGCGACACTGGGAAGCTTGGACACTGATGGCCAGTCCAGCAGAAGCACCCCACTCTTCCAATTCCTGCTGAAAGACGCCAGAGTGGTCATCAGGGCAGAGCAGGGGAAGAGAGCAGTGAGGCCAGTGCGCAGCCCGAAAGAGGGGCAACAGGGCGTGCACGCCAGAGAAGAAGGTGCAGCATGCACCTATGGCATCTTGTGAGGCAACACATGCCATATGGACTAAGTGACTCTGAACATTGATGGCACTGTGACATCAATATGTGCAACCAACATAATTACAGTCACACTGAGGGACATTAGTATTCCTGCTGTTAAGGGAATAAACATATTTTTTTGGAACATCATCATTTGGCATTGTGTACTTATTCACCTCTCAGGCACCCGGCAGCTGCCCGGGCTCCACCTACACGTCTGCGTTGGGGAGCTGGACCCTCCTCATCTGATGTGTCTGGATGTGTCAGATCCACTGGGGTGCCCTTTTTGGTAGCGATGTTGTGTAGCATTGCGCAGGCCACCACAATTTTGCTACATGTCTCAGGGCTGTACTGTAGGGTACCTCCACTCTTATGGAGGCACCTCAAATGGGTCTTTAGGATTCTGAAGGTCCTCTCAATTTTGCATCTTGTGGCTCTGTGGGCACTGTTGTAACTCCACTCTGCTGCTGTGGCTGGATTGAGGTAGGGTGTGAGGATGTAGTCACGTACAGCATATGCACTGTCACCTGCAGGGCAAGAGTAGGTTGATGTTAAGTACTGTCCTGCCAGTTCAGACCTTTCCTACTTGTGTGTGTTTGTGCCATGCAATTACCTAGCAGGTATCTCTCTCCAAAATCGCCATTTGTGAGTCTGCAATGTAAACCACAGTGTCGGGAAATGAAGGAATTGTGTGTGTTTCCTGGGAATATTGCTACGATATCTGTAATTACAAGTTTAGCATTGCAGACTACCTGGATTTTTAAGGAATGAGAGGATTTTCTGTTTCTAAACACATACTCATTGTGTGATGGGGGAACAGTGCAACATGGGTTTCAGCTACGCAGCAAATCACGTGGGGGAATTGTGCTATTTGGTAAAAATCTTGTTTGGTCTGGTCAAGTGCCTTCTGTGTGTCTGGGAATTGTATGAGGGGATGCATCCTCTGAATCATATCATCAAGGAAAGCGTGAAAGAAACGCGAAAGTGCACTCTGGGGGACACCTCCTGCTGCAGCTATTACCCCCTGAAAACTCCCTGATGCTAGGAGGTGCAGTCAATTAATCAATCAATCAGAGTACTTGTAAAGCTCGCTACTTACCCGTGAGGGTCTCAAGGTGCTGAGGGGAGGGGGTGCCGCTACTGCTCGAAGAGCCTGGTCTTGAGGAGTCTTATGAAGGCGAGTAGGTCTTGGGTCTGCCGCAGGTGGGTAGGGAGGGTGTTCCAGGTCTTGGCAGCAAGGTAGAAGAAGGATCTCCCACCGGAGGTTGTTCGTTGGATGCGGGGAACAGCGGCGAGGGCGAGGCTGGTGGAGCGGACTGGCGGGTGGAGGTGTGGAAGCTGAGTCTGCTGTTCAGGTAGGCTGGTCCGGCGTTGTGGAGTGCTTTGTGTGCGTGGGTGAGGAGCTTGAAGGTGATCCTCTTGTCGACGGGGAGCCAGTGTAGGTCTCTCAGGTGGGGGGTGATGTGGCTGTGGCGGGGGACGTTGACGATCAGTCGGGCAGAGGCTTTTGGGATGCGTTGTAGGCTTTGCAGGTGTTTGGCTGGGATTCCTGAGTAGAGTGCGCTGTCGTAGTTCCGCCTGCTGCTGATGAGGGCCTGTGTCACCGTTCTTCTTGTTTCGGTCGGGATCCACTTGTAGATCCTGCGGAGCATGCAGAGGGTGTTATAGCAGGAAGAAGAGACGGCGTTGACCTGTTTAGACATGGAGAGGGAGGAGTCGAGGATGAATCCTAGGTTGCGTGCATGGTTGATGGGTGTCGTGCTGATCCCAGTGTGGTTGGCCACCAGGAGTTATCCCAGGGTGAGGGGGTGGGTCCGAGGATGAGTACCTCCATCTTGTCTGAGTTGAGCTTCAGACGGCTGTTCCTCATCCAGTCGGCGACGACCTTCATTCCCTCGTGGAGGTTGGTTTTGGCAGTGTTTCTAGGGAAAGGGAGTGGTCCACAGGAAATACCAAGTCTATATCAGTTTTCACGTTTCATGTATTGAGGAAAACACCTCAAAAAACTCTGGACCGCTTGAGTTTTGTAACAAATAAGTCTTTGAAGGGGGTGATGAGTGCGTTTGCTCAAATTGTAAATATCCTTAGGCTGAATCCTTGCTCTTGTAATCAGAATCAGGAGTCCAAGTGATGTAGAAAAAATACTTTTATTAAATAAGGTTTAAAACATGAACAGCCGACACGTGTTTCGCCCCCTGTGGCGATTGGCGCCGGGGCTTTTTCAAGGCTATTTACAGTATCATATATTCGTTTTTACAAATCTTCAAAGAATTAACTTTGTTTTCAGAATCTCTTATTATATGTCAAGTTTCGATTTCTCAGGGTATAATCCTCGGTTCTCGTCTTCTTCCTCCGCTCGGAATCGGTCGCTTTCGCTTTTTTTGGTTTTGGCAGTGTGCGGGTCCTTGGTGAGGGAGAAGATGAGCTGGGTGTCGTCAGCATAGGAGAGGATATTGAGGTCGTGTTGGCGGGCCCCTTGTGCAAGGGGGCCATGTAGATGTTAAACAGCGTTGGACTGAGCCCTGGGGGACGCCGCAGATGATGTCGGTGGCCTCGGATCAGAAGGGTGGGAGGCAGACGCTCTGGGTTCTGCCGGAGAGGAAGGACGTGGTCCAGTCAAGGGCCTTCTCTTGGATTCCGGCTTCTAGGACGCGTGTCTTTAGAGTGCAATGGCAGACGGTGTCGAAGGCGGCCAACAGGTCCAGGAGGATGAGGGCTGATGTTTCGCCATTCTCTAGTTGGTTCCTGATGTCGTCTGTGACGCGATTAGGGCTGTCTCGGTGCTGTGGTTTCGTCTGAACCCGGACTGGGACGGGTCCAAGATGTTGTTGTCTTCCAGGTGGTGGGCCAGTTGCATGTTGACGATTTTCTTGATGACCTTCACCGGGAACGGGAGCAGGAAGATGGGCCGGAAGTTCATGAGGTTCTTGGGGTCCCCCTTGGGCTTCTTGAGAAGGGCGTTGATTTCGGCGTGTTTCCAGCTTTCTGGGAATGTCGCTGTTTTGAAGGAGATGTTGATGACCTTCCGTAGTTGGGGTGCGATGGAAGCACCTGTGTAATAAAGTGAGACTACACAGGATGATGATAAGATGGGAGGTATTTATTACAACCTCATCCAACAGCCAGCATAAGTCAACTGACAGTTGTAGAACATTGTACAACAGAACCTTTGACAGACATGGTTCCATGCTCAGTATTCCAGCAAGGAACCATGTTACATAATCACACTTCTTCCTCTTAACATTTGAACAGGTTCAACATTACAGTAAACTAAAACTAGTCATAATCACGCAAGCGCAAAGGCAACTTGCGAACTCTCACACTCCTACGAGAACCGGCAGATTCCAAAGGAGGTACTGAAGTATGTCTACCAGAAGTAGAACCATCTTGAAGAGTTAAGTCACATCCAGAATGTCTACCAGAAGTAGAACCATATTGAAGAGTTAAGTCACATCCACCAAAGTGAGATAGTCGACTGTGGTTCCAGATACGACCATCCTCTGTCTTTACAGCATTTTTGAAAAGTTTCACTATGGTTCTTGGTGCGGTAAACTTTGACTAATTTTGACACCCAATCAGGGCTTTGATCTTTATTTTTTCCCCAACCTTAAAATTTGAAATTTTTGCAGACCTCTTTTCATCAACCTATACCTTCCTTTTCTTTTGTAGAGATAATTCTTTGTCCCTCCAAGCAGCAATATCATTTTTTTTAAACCCTTATCAGCCACCATCCATGCCAGGCACAAGCATGTATTAGGAGCTCTACCCTTGAAAAGTTCAAACTGAGTTTTCCCCGTAGATGAATGCGGGGTGAACCTGTAAGCAGTAATGCCCGGTTACTCACCGGTAATAACCATTACTCCGAGTCCTGGTCTCCACGTCCCATTCCTGATGAAGTGAGCAGCTAGTCTGCTCTACAGAACCCCTACCTAGCTGAGCTGTTGGCACTTCCCCCTAGGATGACGTCACCATCACGTGACTACAAAAGGGGGAAGTGCCGGAAGAAACATCCTGAAAATACCAAAGACAACAGAATGAAACACATACAATCACCCACAGACACCCCAAATCAGGGAGGGAGGTAAGGGCTCAGGAATGGGACGGGGAGACCAGGACTCGGAGTAATGGTTATTACCGGTGAGTAACCGGGCATTACCTCCTCGTCCTGTCTCCCCGTCCCATTCCTGATGAAGTGAGCCCATACCCAAGCACACGGTGATTGTAAGAAAAAAACAGACCAGAATATTGCAAAAAAAAGGTCCATTTTAATCCACAAAAAGAAGTTCAAATCATAAATCATGTACAGCAGACAGGACAGAAGCCCCAAAGGCAGCAGAGGCCGCCATCCCCAACTCCAAACTATAATGGGCAACAAAAGTGTGGGGAGAAGCCCATGTGGCAGCATTGCAAATGTCCCTCAATGAGGCCCCTTTTAACATGGCCCAGGAGGAAGAAACACTCCGAGTCGACCGACCTTGAACAGAAGAAGGCAGGGGACAGTGGGCAGAATCGTAAGCAGAAACCACAGCGCCCCTGACCCAACGAGACAAGGTGGACAGAGAAGGGCGAAGCCCCGGACCCGACAGGCCATAGGTGACGAACAGGGAATCCACTTTACGAAAACTGGCCGTATGCTCCAAGTAGACGCTGAGAGCCCTCAGCACATCCAGCGAATGGAGGAGCACCTCCTCAGGAGAAGAAGGAACCGGAAAAAACACAGGGAGAACAATATCCTCATGACAGTGAAAGGAAGAAACCACCTTGGGAGGAAAGAACTGACTCGGACGGAGAATGACCTTGTCAGTGCAAAAGCGTAAGAAGGGGGGAGAAGCCAACAGTGCACCAATCTCACCAACCCTCCGCCCAGAAGTAATGGCCACCAGGAAAATCGCAGAAAGGAACTTCAGGGCCACGGAGTCCAAAGGCTCGAAAGGAGGACCCGTCAAAGCCCGCAGAACCAAGGGAAGATCCCAAGGAGGCACAGGTGAACGGGAAACAGGACGCTGAAGCAAGAAACTCCGCAGAAGGCGAGACACCAACGGGGAGACAGAGGAGACAGAGGAACCCCGAAAGGCAGGAATGGCAGCCCACTGCGCCCGCAGGGAAGAAACCGCAAGTCCCAGGACGAAACCATCCCGCAAGAAGTCTAGCACCCTCACGGCCACACAGGAGGCAGAAGACAGACCCTTCCCCAGACACCAAGTGGAAAAACTCTTCCAGTGGCGGGCATAAGACTTCAAGGTGGAAGGACGCCTGGAAAGCTGAAGACATTGGGCAACCTCCATCGAGCAACCCAAATCCAGCAAACTCAACCTCTCAAGTGCCAAACCCCCAGCCGGAGGCGCCGCAGGGAGGCAAGACTGAGAAGAGGAGCCCGCAGGGGGGAGGGAGACAGGGGAAACCTCCAATGAGGGCAAACGGCAAAAGTCAGCAGAAGGGGAAACCAAGACTGCCGAGACCACTCTGGAACCACCAGGAGAACCTCCGCCCGATCCAAACGAATCTTCCGGAGGACCCTCGGAATCAATGCAAATGGAGGGAAGGCAAACAGCAGACCCCCCGACCAAGGAATCCAGAAAGCATTGGTCGCCCAAGCCAATGGAGACGGAATGATGCTGCAAAACAGAGGAAGAAGGGCGGAATCCTCCGAGGCAAAAAGATCCAGCCAAGGAAGGTGGAATTGGAGGACAATCTGCCCGAACAGATCCGGGGACAGACAGAGGGACACCGAGGAGGGGAACACCCTGCTCAAAGTATCCGCAGGCCCATTCAACTTCCCCGGAAGATAGACCGCCGTCAGAGACAACAGATTCGACTCGGCCCAAAGGCCGATCTCCCGGGACAGGAGAAAGAGAGAATGACACATGCCCCCCAGGTGATTCACATAGGATCGAACCACCTGATTGTCGGTCTGCACAGAGACCGCCCGACCCCGAAGGAGAGGAGCGAACCAAAGGAGAGCAAGCCAGACCGCCCTCAACTCCTACCAGTTCGAGGACTGGAGGGACTCGAACCGGGACCACCGACCCTGACCCTTGGAAGGACCCAGAACAGCCCCCCATCCCAATGCACTCGCATCTGTGGACAACACAACCACAGACTGAGGGGGAAGGAGATCGAACCCCCCGGAAAGGGAGAGAGGAGTCAACCACCACTGGAGATCCGCCCGAATCCCCGGAGTGACAGGTATCAGAGTCTCGTAGTCCAAGGAGGCGGGATCCCAGTGAGACAGAACATGACGCAACAGGGGGTACAGATGCAGTCTGGCCCAAGGAAGGAGATGCAGAGTGGACGCCATCTCCCCCTGACTCCGCAGTCCGCAACCAGAGACGGGCAGACACCTGCGACTGGGAAAGAAGCCATGAAAGGTGGTGAAACAAAGTCAACTGGCGCTCCTGGGAGAGGAACACCATGCCCAGGTCCATCCGGAAGAAAGCCCCCAGGAACTTCAGGGACTGAGAGGGCACCAGGGAGGACTTCCGGTGGTTGATAAGGAACCCAAAGGAACCCAGCAGATGACACACCTGGGCCACATCCGACAGAGCCTGCGAAAAAGAGGGAGAGACAATCAACCAGTCATCCAGATATGGAAACACCAGCAGCCCCCTGGAATGAAGAATACCCACCAGAGGGGCCAGGAGCTTGGTGAACACCCTGGGCGCAGGGGACAGGCCGAAAGGCAGCACCTGGAACTGGTAGTGATGGGTCCCCACAGCAAAGCGCAGAAAATGCTGGTCGGCAGGATGGACAGGAACATGCAGGTATGCATCCATCAAATCCAGGGACGCCAGGAAGCCACCCGGAAGGATCAGAGGTTGGATGGACTGGAGGGTCACCATCTTGAAAGGGCGATGGACGGCGAAGCGGTTGACATGCTTCAGATCCAGAACAGGACGAAGATCTGAAGTGTCCTTCTTGGAAACCAGAAAGAGGATTGAGTAGCAACCCTCGCCCCTTTCCAGCGGTGGAACCTCCACAATAGCCTTCTTCTCCAACAGGAGTCGAACACCTGTCAACAAAGCCACTCTTTGCAAAGGAAGACGGGGCAGGGGAGTCTGAACAAAACCTGGAGGAGGAGGAGAGGAAAACTCTATCCGGCAACCTTCCGAAAAAGTCTGAACTGCCCAGGCATTCGGAACCGACAACCACTGGGCGCGGAAGCACTGGAGTCCACCACCAACAGGCAAAGGCAGACAGTCATAGTGAAGAGGAGGAAGCGGGAGTGGCAACACCAGCAGCGGCCCGGGGCTTGGCACTTCCAGGGGCCCCCCGGCCACGACCCCTGCCTCGAAAGGGCTGAGAAGCGCCACAAGCAGGAGGCCCAAAAGCGCGACGATAACCAAATCCACGCCCCGAGTAGGAGGACGGATCGGAGCCACCAGCCTGCGGTTCTCCGCGGACTGCTTGACCATTCCCTCCAGCTGAGGACCGAACACCATAGAACCCTCAAAAGGCAACTTAAGGAGGACCGACTTCTGCGAAGAGTCCGCCTTCCAGGAACGCATCCAAATATGACGCCGGGCAGCAATGGAAGCACCAGAAGCGGCGACCGCCGCCCCCAAATTGTCGAAGGAAATGTCCGACAGGTAACGCACCTGCATCTCCATCAAAGACAGAAGAGGAGAGGCATCCTCGCTGTCGTTCAGCAGAACAGACAGAGACTGGAAGTCTTTAAGGAGTGACTGAACCATATAGTTAAATACGCAGTCTCCCGGACATAGAAATTAGAAGCAGCATAGGAACGCTTCACCGCCCCCTCAACACGCTTATCCACAGCGTCTGCAGGAAGGGCGTCCTCAGAAACGACCAAACCCTGAGAGGAAAGGCCAGCCATCAAATTGTCCACTTTCACAGCCTGAGGGAATTCATCAGCAAAACCCTCAAGAGGGTAACGTCTGGAAAGGAAACGAGGGAAAGAAGATTTGTCCACCTCCTTCCATTCGTGAGACAGCACATTACGCACAGCACCATGCAAAGGCAAAGAATCTGGAGCAGGCTGGACATACTGCGTAAAAAAGTCATCCCCAACAACAGCATCCGCAGGAGGAGAAAAACCCAAGTTGGACCTCACATGGGCAAACAGTTCAGTGAGCTCAGCACCCTGGACAAAACGACCACGGACACCCTCATCCTCACCAGGATCAACGTCATCCTCAGGAGCATCTTGTGGATCTAAAGACACACGAGGCAACTTGGGAGGAGGTCCAGCCGCGTCCCTAGCCAGGAAAGCAGCAGCCACAGCCTCATTAATAATGAGGCGCAGGGCATCCAGAGGGGCAGCAGAAGAAGAAGCATCTGAATCCATTGCAGAAGCACAAGTCCAAACAAAACTCCCAACAGGCAAAAACAAGGACAAAAACATCCCAAAAAGGACCCCAGATAAAGGAGAGGACCCGAACACCTGTGGGAGGAGAAAGAAACCAGGCCGGCATAAAAAGCCCAAACCAGCCGCCAAAATCGCCCCCATAAAAGATGCAGAACACCAAACTCCACAGAAAAGCCCCTGCCGGCTAGAGCAGGGCGAAAAACGGACCGGAGAATGCCCAGGAACGGCCGCTGGAGCAGGCCAACCTAAGCCAGGTGAGCACCATGAAGCACAAACAACAAAAATGGCCGCTAACGCGAGCCGCGTGTAAATCAGTGCCCCAAAACAGAGCCGGCTGCTAACGCGAGCCGCGTGAATTAAAGAAGTCCCAAAACGGAGCCAGCGCGGGGGAAACGGCAGCGCATCAAGCACAGGCGGCCGCTAGAGCAGGCCGCCGAAAAAACTAAATAAAACAGCAAGGAGACTTACCAGGACACAGGAAGACTCCAAACAGCACAGCCAGGAACGCGGTCGTAGACTCCAGAAAAGAAAAAACAGGATGTTTCTTCCGGCACTTCCCCCTTTTGTAGTCACGTGATGGTGACGTCATCCTAAGGGGAAGTGCCAACAGCTCAGCTAGGTAGGGGTTCTGTAGAGCAGACTAGCTGCTCACTTCATCAGGAATGGATCGGGGAGACAGGACGAGGAGGTAATACAGCTCTGCAACTCCTTCCACCAATCCAAACAATTAACCTTTGCCAATTGGATACTCTCCTTTAGAGTTCTGTTAAACCTCTCCAAGGCACAATTTGCCTCTGCACACGTGGGTTTGTATCCTATCCTCGTCGCCAGTGTAATAAAGTGAGACCACACAGGAGGATGATAAGATCGGAGGCATTTATTACAACCTCATCCAACAGCCAGCATAAGTCAACTGACAGTTGTAGAACATTGTACAACAGAACCTTTGACAGACATGGTTCCATGCTCAGCATTCCAGCAAGGAACCATGTTACATCATTACAGTCTGCTTTGTTGAAAAAGTGGTGTGGGCACGGGTCTCCCGGAGATCTTGAGTGGATGGAATTCATGACCTGGCATATCTCGTCGTCGTTGACATTGGACCCGGAGGTCAGGCGGTTGGCGCTGGTGGTGTTCATAGGGGAGGTGGGGTCTGGCGTAGTCGGGCGGTCATGGTGTTGAAGCTGTCATGGATGTCAGCGATCTTGTGGTGGAAGAAGATGGCCAGTGAGTTGCACAGTTCTTGTGAGCGTGGTATGTCGTTGGTGTTGGTGCTGGGGTTGCAGAGTTCCTTTACAATGCTGTAAAGCTCTTTGTTGTTGTGTGCGTTGTTATCCAGGCGGTCTTTGAAGGAGGATCTCTTGGCTAATCTGATGGGGTGGTGATGTCTGCGGGTGGTGTCCTTGTGGGCTGCATGGTTGTCCAGACTGCGTTCGTGAAGCCATATCTTCTCCAGTTTTCGGCATGCGCGTTTGGAGGTCTGCAGCTCGTCGGTGAACCAGGTGGCTCTCTTGCTGGCGTGGTTGTTGGATGGTTTCTTGAGTGGGGCAAGGGTGTTGGCGCAGTCATCGATCCACTGCCTGAGGTTGCGGGCTGCGGTGTCTGGGTTAGTGGGGTTGGTGGGTGGGTTTTGGGTGAGGGTGGTGATCAGCTGGTCTTCGGTGACTTTGCTCCAGCAGCGGCGAGGTAGCTGTTGGGTGGGGTGGTGCGTGGTTGGTTTATTGAAGGTGAAATGCATGCAGTGGTGGTCGGTCCAGTGGAGTTCGGTTGTGTGGTCTAAGGTGACGTGGGTGCCTGTGGAGAAGACGGGGTCCAGCGTGTGGCCAGCGGCGTGGGTGGGTGCGGTAACGAGTTGTTTGAGGCCGAGGTTGGGGAGGTTGTCGATCAGAGTGGCGGAGTTGGCACCGTTGTTGTTCTCGAGGTGGAAATTCAGGTGCCCAAGGAGGATGTAGTCCATGGAGGCGAGTGCATGGGTGCTGGTGAGGTCGGCAATGGAGTCACTGAATTGAGCTCGGGGTCCTGGGGGTCTGTAGATGAGTGTTCCTCTGAGGGTGGTGTTGGGGTCGGCGTGGATCCGGAAGTGCAGGTGTTCGGCGGTGTTGAGGGTGTCGTCTGCGTGGGGGGCGACTTTGAGGGTGGACTTGTGGACGATGGCCATTCCTCCTCCGATTCCATTGGGGCAATCCCTCCTGGTGATCTTGTAGCCATCTGGTATGGCTATGGCGATGTCAGGCGCCGAGGAGTCATTCCACCAGGTCTCGGTCAGGAGGCCACGTCTGGGGCGGAGGTGTCAAGCAGATCCCAGAGCTCGACGGCGTGTTTGCGTGCGGAGCGGGTGTTGAGGAGCATGCAGCGGAGGTGGTTGGGTCCAGTCCTTGGAGGTTTGGTGGCTCTGTCGCAGGTGAAGCTGGAGGTGTGGCTGGAGAAAGGTCCTTGAATCCGTTTCGGGGCAGCTTGGAAGCAGGTGTGGTTTCAGCCGGTGTTGAGTGCAGGAGGGAGGAGCAGCTGGGAGGCAGGAGCCGGGATTTCCAATGGGGAGCAGGTGTGCGGGCCACAGGGACACAGCGGCGTGAAGGAGCGGGAAACGGCGGGAAAACAGGCGGGCGGCAGGGGGTAGGTACGAGGCAGCTGGCAGCCGTGTGGTGGCGTGGGGAGCGACCTGCCTGCGAGCAGGGTCAGAGGTCGCTGAGCACAAAACCTGTATGTGGGTGGGAATGGTGTGTGCCCTGTATGTTGGGTGCTCAAGTATGGGTGTCAGCTCCTCTATCAACTCCAAGATACTGTCTGGGTGCAGCCTGTAGTGCACATGGATGTCCTCCTCGGTCCACTGGAATAGGGTGATGCGTGCTCTGTAGATCCTCCCCTGGCGTCTCCTTCTCTGTTCAGCCTCTCGGATTCGCAGCCTCCTGGCTATCACATACAGGCCAGCCATTGTGAGAAACCCCAGTGGCATAGTGGGCCTGTTGAAATAGGTTGCACCTTGTTACCACCTGGTCAGAGTTGGTGGTAATAGAGAAGTGCAAAATTGCAAATTTTGTGAAATCGCTACTAGCGAATTTTTGCTACATCTCAAATTGCGAATTCGCAATTTGTGTACACAATATTTGCGATTTGCGCAAATATTGACACGCACCTTGCGAATTCGCAATTGTATTTGCAGAATACTTGCCACGCAGAATTGCTAATCGCTAAGTTTGCGATTCGCATTTTTGCAAAGCAAAATACTTACCTACATCAGAACACTCGCTTTTGCGATGGCATACACCCGGGATTCTGCGAATCTCAGTGTTTGCAATAGCAAAACACCTACCTACATATGCCCCTTAGTCTCTGTCCCAAGTTTTCACAGAGCTTGCATTGGAGGAGTACTTTCTCAGTAATTACTGCTCAAGTCTGGAACGATCCCCCTTTTGCCATTCGCTCGGAACCGATTCTTCCTAAACTCTGTAAAGCTTTGAAAACCCATCTGTTTCAATAATATCTGTATATCCTATTACAGTCTGCAGCACAAGGACACCCATGGGTATTTGCGCTCTATACAAAACCATAAATCAAATCAAATTGATTACCAGCAGAAATGTCAGTAAAAGTGTTATAAATAGGAAATGCCTCTACATGACTAATGAAATAACAGTGGAAGCTCTGTGAGTCCTCTGGCACAAAGGACATAACCGCAGCAATAAATCTCCCAAACATAGCTTGAATTACCATTCAACCATCAGCTTTAAATAGGTTTGGATATGCAAACAAGTTGTTTTCTTCAGCATATCAGTTTCTGAAAATAAACATATTTTCTATCAAATATCTCTTCCGTTTTGGGCAAGCAAACTCAATTTTGCAACCTTCTTTTCTAAATGAAACATAATTTTAGCTTTCATTTTAGGTAAATACTCAGTCCCGAAACATCAGTCTGTCATTTTCATCAACTACTCACATGTACAAATGCTTCACATGGACAGAATCTGTTTCAAATGTGTAGGCTTTACGATCACATGCCATAGATGCTCACGATCAAGTGAAGGACGTCTGTAATATGCCAACAACAATTACCATTATACCAGAGGCACCACTGTGCCAAGGCTGGTCATCATAATGGCAAGGATGCTCATAATATGTCATTCATGGCCATTATTTTGCTAGGAGCGGCCAAGATTATGTCAGTCATGCTCAGAATTTGTCAATGATGGCTGCCAGTATAAATAAATAGACCAAGAATATCCAAAATATGTTCAGGAAGAAAATGATTTGATAGGGCCATTACTATGCCAAGAGCAGACACAATTGTGCTACAAATGCAGCCCATAGGATGAAAGCCACATATACGTGTGATGGCTCCATAGCACCAGGAATAGCTTCCAGGGAACAACCATGTTTATCGGAGGAATGCTAATTGTCAAGCACACGAACAGACATACAGACATGAATATGCACATATGTTTACGCACTCTAAGATGCATGCACTGTCAATGGATGTCAGCTCTGAGTCAAGCCCCTGCTCTCATCAGCTCTGGGGCTGAACATGCACCTAACTCATTCACACACTTTCTCTCTGGTTCCTGCCAGCCCATGCTCGGATGACTCCGTTCTGGCTACTGCTGGCACTCTTTTTGCTGGCCCATTGTTCACGTCCATAGTGTCACTGGTAGAGTGCTGCCTACAACATGTCCACTCTCCTTGCGACGTTACTGAATTGAGAGTGGATTCAGATTGTAATGTTGCCAGCCTTTAGTATGAGTACAAGTCATTAGTACAGATGACTGTCACTCTAAGGGTCTTGAGATGAGCAACGTGGTCGTCTTTAATGGACATGTATTGGTGCGAGCTTCACTTTAGAGAGCCATTACAGTGTTGGTGGTCTACTGGCAGCTCCCGAGGTGCTTGTTGAAGACCCATCCTGTACTTTAAGGATTGCTTGTCCATGGTTTCGGCGTGCAATAGACTATTGGGAGAAGTGTCTATGCAATGCAGAATGCTCTGCATGGAAGTCTATGCTCTTGGGACCTGAGACCGTTCTGTTCGCAAAGTGATTCTTTTTTTTACGAGTGGGAACTCCTCAGGTAACTTGTGCTGTATTAGGGACACTGGGCTAAACCCTGTTTTTGTTGTTGAGGCTAGTGGGAATGGGCTCAATGGAGCCAATCTAAAAGAATCCAACAATAAAGAGCAGGCACCAGTGTTCATTTTTTGATAGTTCCATTTTACATAACTGAATGAGTCAGTCACGTTCGGTCCGAGGTCCCAGCCCCAGTTCCATGAAACAAAACTTACATTTTTTTAATTGTTCTAATTTCCCATTGGTTAGCATTAAATACGTTTTCACACTTGATGCCAATGGTATTATTTCACTAAGACGTTTTTTCTAAATGCTTTTTTTTTTACTTAAAGCTAGCTTTGTGTAACTTATTATTTACCTGTCTTGTTTTTTGATTGATATGTTGCACAACAACTCACAATTTGTCATTGAGTATTGTTTTGCTGTTCATTCCAGGTATATAAACATGAACGAATGTTGTGATTAGTTAGTGAATACAATTGCCTTTCTGAGTATTTCTGTTCAGGCAGTGTCAAACAGCTCACTTCTAGTCGGTGGTTCTCTCTCCCTAGCCTGCTGGTAGAAGTTTATCCAGCAGTTCTAAAACATGACAATTCAGAGTTGACACATCCTTGAAAACTTTAGACAAGTGCTTCAAATAAGCACAGTGCAGGTTGCACCCTCAAGATCTAATGTCTCTGTCAAGTCCAGACTCCCTTCGGTGGGCCCACAATGTGCCTTTAAGGGCTATGGGCCTTTTGTAGACACTGGACGAGAAAGAACTTGCTGGCCGAAATATTTCTGCAGTAGTTAAAGGCAAGTTATCATGCTTTGTCCTCCATCTCTCACTTTTACTGGTCCCTGAATTTCACATCCACAAACCCGTAATTAATAGAGAACTGTGGCAAAACCTCAATCTGGTAAATGGACTATATCAAAAGGGTCCATGGTTGAATCGTGTAATTCGTGTCATTTCTGATAGTGTTTGTTTTGTTTATTATGTGAAATTCTAGAAATTATGCCATAATGCCACGTTTCTTAGTAACCCACTACTGTGGTAAAATTGTTACAATAAACACGCTCAATAATGCGATTGGCCAGAGTGGACTGTTGCTCACGCCATGCCATTTTTAACCGTGAAATGCATGATATGAGCAAGTATTACCTGCTAAACAGTGTTAAGTGATGGATTTGCATTTTGGTCAATTGTGCTAAATTTGGGCAATTATCCTGAAATTCTGAATAACTATGCAAAAGTAAAAATATGCAAATGTGTACTTGTATATGTATAATCAAAATCATAGGAACGGATGTTTATGATGAAGCACAGATCAGCGAAGGGTGTAACTAGGAGAGTCTTTGGTTTAGCATTCGTTATTTCCCCATTTGTATTGGAAATGGCTGCTTTTCATTATGTAGTAAGGACCCGTAGGGTGCAAAAAATACTCAAGCTAGGCAGATCTCCCCTCCAAACCTCTGTCTGGACTTTTGGTGATGACCGTGGCCAAGGGCTTATCTCTACCTTTGCTGCCCGCCATAAAAACAGTGAAACATGCGTTTAAATAAGGATTGAACTACAGCAACGAGCAGTCCCTTGCCACGAACACCGACTTATTTTTTGCCATGTTCATCAGGACTGCACTATCAGAATGGCATTACTATTTTCTAGCATAAATATGCACAGTAGCTTTGAATATTTGTCCTCCTCACAAGCTTTATATGTTTAAAAGTGAAATTAATGAGTTGAAGGTTGATGTCTAGGGTGGCACATGTATTTTCTCCTACTTTTAGCTGTATACAATTTGCTGCAACGGTTCCTGAGGTACAGTGCCAATGAAACCAAGCTACACCCGTCTGCAGTGCCCCAATCAGAGCAGAGCAAAACTGGTCTTGGGTTGTATGTTTTATGGTTCAGAGGGGATCTGGCTTGACAGCTCAGGCTGGACTGTTTCTATTGGAGCAGGGTCAAGACTGATTTGCATATGTCTGGGTTTAACCTGAGGTGGAATGGTGGGCAAAAGAACGATGGGTTGGAATGCTACCCTGAGCAATTGCAAGTGTTTAGCCTTATTGTAAGCATCCTCCCATCACCTTCTGTGTGTTTGCAATTCTTGAGGCGAACATTCATATAATAAGGAAGGCGGTCCAAGGGCTCCATATAAACGGGGTTGCAAAACCCTTGTGGAAATGAATCAAGTTCGTCCCTGAAGAGTCTGTAACAAAATGTGTCCTCACGAGATCTTTGGGGATTTTGGATGAAAACATTTAAAACAGTGCTTTGATATGTGAAGGAATAGGGGCTGGGCATTAGGTTTTATTCAGAGGCCAACCATTGGCACCAGAGTGCTGGGGCTCCATTGTCTTGGTTCTGCCTTGTGCCTCTTTAGTTTACTGCCAGACACTTCCTGCCTTTTTGACTTGGTCTTGCATGTTTCCTTTTGTCCCAGCTTTTTCTTTGGTGCTGTTGTTCCTTCTTTCGCTTCTTCAGTCTTTCCCCCAAAATTCCTAGCCTGCTTCGCACATTGCTAAAGAAGGAAGCCAGGCTTGCCTACTACTAAGCTAGTAATTTTGCAAGATATTGAGAGCATTCTTGTACAAAAGCCTATGAAAGTTATTGCTTTTTGTTCTATTTATTTTTTAAAAAATGGTGCTGGAAAATGCATCATTTTATCCCATAAAAAATGAGATTTGCACTGGAAATGGCAATCGACCGTCCCAAAAAAGTTGTGCCTCCCCCAGCCCCTCAGGGCCTAGCCCAGCCCTACTACTCCCAAACTTCACCAGCCACCACTGAATGTAACAATGTTTATCATGAGAGCACATGCACTTTATTTCTATTTAGCAGAGGTAACAGTGCTCACAGTTCTAGGTCCAGCAAAAATATGGTTCAGAAAAAGACCAAAAATCTCGGGTGGCAATGCAGAAAAGGTAGATTTCCTACAACCTTGCATGGAATGCTAGGATAAAAAAAGTAAATATTCTGAAAAGAGGGCTCTTCTACATACCAACAAAAAATACGGATTTTGTAAAAATGAAATCTGAATTTTTTGAATTTTGTAGAAAGCTTCACTTAAGAACCTTTTTTACTGAGAGTTCTACTTGGACAAATCTGGAAGTGACTGGATTGAGAAATAAGTATAATTTCTGCCCCCCTGTTAACAAAATTCCTAAGAAGGTATATATATTTGAGAAGACTGTACTATCTGCGATTCCAAATAAAGAAAAAAAGAAGGATTTTGTAAAACACAACATCTCTAGGATACAAAAAGAGGCGATTATTTCATTGAGGAATGATACTTCAATAGTTATAAAACAGGCTGATAAAGGCGGGTCTATTGTTTTCTGGAATACTCAAGATTATATCACAGGAGTAAAAAGACAATTGAACGTGAAAGAATGTTGCCGCAAAATCGACAAGGTTCCAACATTGGACATACAAAAAGAATTTACTGTAATATTGAGAAATGGTTTGGAACAAGGATTTTTAGGCCAGAAAGAATTTGAGTTTCTAAATAAGAGACATCCTAGGATTCCTTTGCTATATATCCTTCCAGAGGTTCACAAAAATCCAACCCAACCTCCAGGGAGACCAATAGTCTCAGGGTGCTAGTCAGCTTTAGAACCCATTTCAAAGTACGTAGATTTTTTTCTCAAACCATTTATAGGAGAAATACCATAATTTATTTGCGATACTACTGATTTTATCAACAAAATTAAAAAACTCAAGTACATGCCCGGACAGCAAGTTTTGGGTATGCTGGATATAGTTTCTCTATATACACAGATACCACAGGACGAGGGCCTTTCAGCAATGGAATCTTTTTTGGAAATAAGACCAAAACCAAATCGAGTACCAACTGAATTCATCATACAATTGGATAGCTTCGAAAAAACTATTTCAAATTTGTTACAGACTTTTACTTTCAGACAAAAGGCTGTGCGATGGGCTATCCTTTTCTTCCTGAATTGGCTCTTTTATACATGGCGAAATTTGAAGAGAAATTTGAGTACAATAACAATCCTTTCTCCCAACTTATTTCCAACTGGGTCCAATATATCGACAATATATTCTTGATATGGACTGGGAATGAAGAAATGTTACTTCAGTTTCATGAGTAGCTAAACAATAGGACAGCAGACATTAAATTTAGCATCAACCATGCTCTCCAAAAGATGACATTCCTAGATGTGGAAGTTTATGCTTCAGATGGCAATTTAGTGACGACATTATATAGGAAACAAACAGATCAAAATAAGGCACTACATTATACTAGCCACCATCCACGAAGCTTAAAAGACAACCTTTCGTATGGACAGATTTTGATGATTAGGCAAACTTGTTAATACAAAGATGAATCTATCTTTCATGCCAACCAACTGTTGGAGAGATTGAAAGGACGTGGCTACCCAAGAAAATTGCTCAAAAATGCAATGAAGAGAGCTTGGTGGACTCCCAGGGAGGTTCTACTTCAAAAGAAAGAGAAAAAACATGTCTCACGACATTTTGATCAAATACGAACTTTTTGAAAAATGTTATTTGCCAAAATTGACATCTAATCAAGAAATTAGACAGTACTTTCCAGCAACGCCCTATGTTTGCTCTGAAAAAAGAAAGAAGCATTGGAAATCAAATTGTCCGTGCTGCCCTTCCAAGAACAACATCGAAACAGACATTAGGAGAACAATTGGGTCTGCCGCCAATTACAGGTCACCACAAGTGTGGGACCTGTATATGTTGCAACCAAACAATTGAAGGCACGACATTTACTGATAAAAATGTGAATTGGAGACACAACACATTTATGAATTGCAAAACTAGAAATGTAGTTTATGGAATTTTGTGTCCATGTATAGAACTCTACATTGGCAAAACGAATCAGGAAATCATACATAGGAGAACACAGCATAAATCCAGAATTCGTAAAAAACTTTTGACTGCTCTATTGGTTAACCATTGGATCAATAAAAATCATGAAGAGAAAGATTTAAGATGGACAGTAATATCAAAGATTGAACAGGACCCTCAAGGAAGAGATTTGGAAAGAAGACTGACTCAAAGAGAAACAATACTAATTGTGAAATTTGATACAGCCGTTGGTGACCTGAATGAATTATCAGAAATATACAATTTCTAGTTTACGGTGGTGGACAATTAAAAGTCTATTGCATTAATAAGAAGCCGCTCGTTAATGGCAAACATGTGCAGTATGTAACATCTCAGGTGAAGTCATCCAAAATGTGTCTTTTCATTTAACAAGCATGCCGGATTGAAGGCATACATGGGGATTGGATAAGAAAAGTGAATAAAAAGTAGTGAACTGATGAAAGATATTCCATAATATGCCTTTACCCATGATTTTTTTTGTCTTTTAAACGTGGTTCAAAAATATATGTGATAAGATCTGACAAGAGATATGCTCAAGCATCGGTAATGAAAAAGGTTTTTCCACCTAGAAGCATGTTGAAAAGAAAACATTCACAGAGATTTGAGAAAATTGCACAAATAAACTGACAAAGTTATTCTGTATTATGCCTTCGCCCATGAAAAATAAAATACATGGTACAAATATTAACGTGAGAAGACTGAATAAGAAATATGCTTAAAAACATCGTTCAGTTGATTCACATGGTATACTGCGGACATTAACTGATGTGCATTGGATTGGGAGAATGCCGGTGGGACTACATTTCCCAGAATGCTTGGCAGATAAGGCGTAGAAAAGACGCAACCGGACATTGATTTACCGAAAACAGAACAAACTGGAACTTGGCCGTCCATCAGTAGCAAGGAAGGAAAGTCGCTGCCTCGCATTACAGAGATCAACATAAAATGGTAAGCACGGTCGGAAGAATAGTTAAGAGATTAGCTTAAATCTGTTTTATATGTGGATAAGTGTATATGCGACTGAACGCGCTGATCCCCAAACACGGCATTGTAATGAAACATGTGAACTTTGAGAGCATTATGAGCTCTCTTTTGAAGTATTTACATGCGGAAAAAGTTTGGCGAGAATATAAATTTAAGATATTGGTTATTTCCATTTTTGTAAGTGCATATGCGATCGAACGCGTTGACCTCCAGATACGACATTGTAATAAAACACGTGAGCACCATACGTAGTACTATGAGCTCCTTTTAAAATAAAACACTTGCAGTAAAAAGTTTACAGAGAACACAGAAAGAAAAAACGAACACGGCGATTAGTTCAGTTGGAAGCCTTGGTATTTGTTTTTTTCATCAGACAATACGAAGATGAGACGGCGCCAGCGCTGCCTGAAATTGGTCGATAAGGTAATTTATGTTCAAACAACTGGCAACAGTGATGTTGTATATTTGACTGCCCGTCATATTGAAAATCGCTTTATTTTATTCCAAAGGTGACATTTAAACCACCACAAGAAAGCATTCCCCAACGCCATTTAACTACTAACGAGTGTAAGTAACAAAGATTAGACTTATATGCAGACCATCTAATGGAGGATGTTTGATATGACAATGACGCCCGTTTTTCTTTTCCTCTACTCTCACTTTTAAATAGATTGACATATGAAATGCGTGTGTGGAACACCAAATTAAAGGTAACTGAGTCTTACAAAGTAGGGTATAGTGTATAGCTAGCTTATAGTAGAGTTGGAGTGCTTCTATTATGATTAGAACAGCTGATAACAAAAGTCTAAAATGTTGTGTTTTCAGCTACTGGTCCTGATGAGAACCCTATGACTTTTTAAGGGTTCGAAACGCGTTGACCATACAGGTTCTCCAACAAGTACAGGAAAAAGGAAACTGCCTACATGCGGAAAAAGTTTGGCGAGAATATGAATTTAAGAGATTGGTTAATTCCATTTTTCTAAGTGCATATTCGATCGAACGCGTTGACCCCCCAGACACAGCATTGTAATAAAACACGTGAGCACCATACGCGGTACTATGAGCTCATTTTAAAGTAAACACATGCAGTAAAAAGTTTACAAAGAGCACAGAAAAAAAACGAACACTTTGTTGCAATTACCGTCGGCGATTAGTTCCGTTGTAAGCCTTGGAATTTATTTTTTTCATCAGACAATTCGAAGATAAGACGGCGCCAGCTCTGCCTAAAAGTTGTTGATTAGGTAATTTATGTTCAAACAACTGGCAACAGTGATGTTGGATATTTGACTGCCAGTCATATTGAAAATCGCTTTTTTTTTATTCCAAAGGTGACATTTGAACCACCACAAGAAAGTAGTCCCCACAGCCATTTAATTGCATAAGAGTGTAAGTAAAATAGATTAGACTTATATGCAGACCATCTAATGGAGGATGTTTGATATGATAATGACGCCCGTTTTTCTTTCCCTCTCCTCCTCTCTCTTTTAAATAGATTGACATATGAAATGCGTGTGTGGAACACCAAATTAAAGGTAACTGAGTCTTACAAAGTTGGGTCTAGAGTATAGCCAGCTTATAGTAGAGTAGGAGTGCATCTATTACGATTAGCACAGCTGATAACAAAAGTCCAAAATTTTGTGTTTTTAGCTACTGGTCCTGATTAGAACCCAATGACTTTTTAAGGGTTCGAAATGCGTGGTCCATACAGGTTCTCCAACAAGTACAGGAGAAAGGAAACTGCCCCCCATGGACATTCAAGCTACTATTAGATTAAGTTTAATCTTAGCTGAAAAGAATTCCCTGTGACGCTTGACGCAAAGTGAGGTTATTAAGAATAATGGACTGTTGGGTCTAAATGTTCTATGTGTTTAAGTGTATTTAAAATGTGCCAATATTGTGTTTTTTCTTATGTATATAAATGCATTTGTATGTTTGTTTTTTTGTTACATAAGTTGTTGTGTTTAGGTCGTTTTGTGACTTTTGTTTTTTGTTACTTGTGAACTGAAAAATGTGGGTTTGGGTTGTGAGCGTTGTAAAGACTATTAGAATTATTTTGATAAAAGAAAAAATATTCAATCCTAAACAAATCAAATAAAAAAAGTAGTGATTATTAGAGTCACATTTAATTGATTGATGTGCCTTTTCTGTAAATAATGGATTAATGTGCTAACAGTATTGGCATCTTTTTGGTATTTTGATGTATTAGGCCCAGCCTTACTGTTTATAGGGTCAAACCTTTAGCTGGTAGTCAGAATAAAAAGAAGAAGCAGGTCCTTGAATGAGAGCACAGGGAGGATACAAGTAATCCAAACAAAAGGATGGTAAAGAATCTGTGCTCTATGAGAACAACAAACTAAAAAAAGGATGGACAGCCCTCGAATAAAAGGCAAGCAAATGCGACTGAATGAAAGCCAACTAATGTTAACTAATGGACTGACCCAATGTCCACTGTAAGTATTGGCAATATCTGGAACAGACATCTAAAGCCTGTATGTAGGCGAGACCAAAAAAAGGTCATTAATTGCAAAATAGGTGCAGGATAATCAAAGTTTAACCGTTATCCCTCATATTACTCTTGCCTCAATAATATCAGTCTAGTGCTACACTGAAAACCCATGTCTACTGCTACTACCCCAGCCATCAATCTACCAACTCACATCATGCTAGTACCCCAATGCTGCACTATCATTTATTTGCAATGTGCTACCACTAAAACTACCCACTACAACTACAAACATCATTACTTAATGCATACTACACTACCGCCCCAGGAATTCACTGTCATATCACAAGAACACCATACCAATATCCAAGATTGCACTCTTATTCCGCAGGATGGTACTAGAACCTCTAGCGTCACACTTTCACAGGACTGCACCAGAGCCCCTGAAACAGCATGACTATCAAGAGAACTACACCACCTACTTAAAAACTGCAGCACCAACCCTCAAACCACACTATAACTGGTGAAAACCTCACTACGTCCTCCAGGGTTACACCACACACTGAAAGATACTCCAACAGGAACACACTTCTACTCATCAAGATGTCAGTTCCACCCACAGGACCACTCTTCCATCCCTAGTCCGACAATTCCACTCCACAAGGCTATCTTGCCACCAACAGCAAGGCACTACCACTGCCACTCGCAAAGACCTGCTGCCAAACAACAGGATACACCTGCAAAGCTCCAAGGCCTACCTAAAGCAGTACTGCACTTCTGCCATTGGCATGCACACAGTACAGCACCTCTGCCTTAGTATCACATTCCCACCACAGAACTACACTTTGACTTTACATACATGATTTCACCTCACAAGGAGCAAAGGTTCAGTTGGTTTTGGTAGGGGGAAGGTGTCGTGAAGCTGTCTCCGATACCAGAAGTAAACACATCACGTGAGGAGAAGTGCCAACCTCCCATCAATCCACTTGCATCGTCGCCCTCTATGTAGCTTTTTAAAATCACGGTATATTTTTGTTCTTTTCCTTCTGGTGTTTATTAAATAGGCTGCTTTCAGAAAATATAAGTGAAACACATAGGACTTTGAATGCATATATGATTTACTTGAAGATTGGTGGTATATGTTTCCTAAACAGCAAAGACTGTGGAAATATGCCTTTTCGTTGTATACACTACATGTTTTTTTAAAGAAGCAATGATTACTCTCCTCTAAAGGTCCACAGATGTTTAGAATAAGGCCCATGGAATGTCCTCCGAGGGCTGCACTTAACCTGCTAATTGACTTGAATTTTATTAAGTTAACATTTTTTACCAGTTTATCGTGCCGACTGGATGCACCTCTGTGGTGTAGATAATGAATGACCAAACACAACGGTACAATCATGCGCTTGCTATATTTATTTCGAGACCACCAGCAATAGTGCTGGAACAATTTTCAAAGTAGGAGTCCTACCGTCAGCGTTACGCCAGTAGAGACAGAGGGATAGTGACAAATCCAAGCCTCACACAAAGAAAGAAGAGCCAATGAGCAAGGCCTATTCAGCAGGAGACTGGTAGGGCAGTAGTATGTGTCCAGTGGTGCTTTTTCAAGCACATTGTCCCAAATATATGTCTAAAGTATGTTGTGGTATGGTATTACATTTACATACAGCACATTGTTCATTGAAATGGCCTCTTGAAATAGAAACTACATTTGCATCAGACATGCAGTTTTACTGCTAAGCATTCATGGTGCACATACAATAACATTTGGAAACTGGGGTTTAGAGCATGTTTATCATTTGCATAAAGTGGCTTGGTTTCTTTTAATCCTATTGAAATCTTTATTTCCATCACCTTTCGGAAATACAAAAAAAGGCTAATTTTTACTGTCCTTGCTGCTTATAGATTTTGAAATATTTCTAGAGACCATTCATATCTATTTAAATATTAGTGTTATAAAACATTAGCCCTTCTAGAGCTTTTCCTTTCACACCTGCACCCCAGCAACACCATGCAGTTAGAGAAAGGAAAAGTAAAAACACCAATCTTCATGTTCAAAGTATGAGCACCTATTTGTAAGAAGATGTTGTTTGACATTTAAGCTCTGTCTTGAACTCACAGCAAATATAACAAGATATAAAAAAAATGTAAAGCTTTTTACTTGCTTTTTAGGCCCTTGCCTCATTTAAGCTTATTCTAGGGGTGCTGCAGCACCTTTGGCTCCCCCACTTCCAGGGCTTCTGCCATGTCTTCATTGAAAAAGATCTTACAGTGACGGCTCCTCCTGTCTTTTAAGTTATTATAATTTTATTTTTTCCTTGTTGCAGCAGCATTGTGGTCGGGATGGGGCGGGGCTGCGCTGCTGATATAGCAGGGGAGTGGCGGGGTGGAGAGTTTTGCACCCCTTTAGATTGCGCATGAATTTCTGAAAGGCCCTCTGGGGCCTGCCAAACATTAATGAGCACTTTGCATGCTCTCTATGCAGGCTGCATTACAGCGTGCATGGAGAACATGCCCAGCCTTCCATTCTCTGGCTGAGCATCATGATTTGCTATCGGGAGGTTGACTGCTGGAAGCATTGTGCTTCCTGCCCTGGAAGTGGGGAAGAGGACAGGGAGGATGCAGCAGCAATGGCGTTCGACAGCAGTAGGTAGACAGGTAAGTGTGTTTTTTAAAATTTAATTCCCTCCTTTCCTGCCCCCACAACTCACTGCCCCACCACCTTCAAATACCAACCGCCACTGGATCTTAATAGGAATTGATCTCCTCTCCATACACCACATTTATCTAAGTAGCATTTGCTAGCCCCACTCCCTGAATATGCCTGTACCTACTTTACACACAGTGGCTGTTACTGCTCCCTCTTAATTCTTATACAAACACTACACCTCTATCAACAAACATCCCACACCTACCCACACTCCCGCATTGGGTCTGTGACAGGCACAGCTATAAAGCACTCAGACAGGTGCCTGAAGCCATTCCAGTATCATGGACATGGGCCATAAAGTAATGCCCACAACACCACTTCCTATATGTTTTACATCAAGTACCCCAGAGAAGAAACTCCAAGTACTAGAATCACCTAGAGTGGATCTAGTAAGAAGGAACTGAAGGAAAAGTAAGTCTAGGATCTTAGGGTGGTGGCAGAGGAGAATGGACATTAATCAACAAAAGTAGCGTTATGACAAGGATACATAAGAACAAAGAAGATAGGTCAAACCAAAGGACAGTGATGTCACTCCCTCATCACAGACATGTACGTTTAGACTATGTCACTCCCTCGTCACAGACATGTACGTTTAGAGTGCACTCCCTCGTCACAGACATGTACGTTTAGACTAAGAGAGCGGATACAGAACTACAACCTGCCACCAACAAGACACCAGGAAACAGCTGGTGTGCATCACCTTAGACTAAAGCAGTTCTGATTCGTTCATCAATCTATGACGTTAGGCCTTTCCAGCTAGAGAGACCGTTCCTATTTATAACAGAGCATTCAGCATCCATTGAGGTCACTCATCCTTTAGCTGACCTGGTTCAAGCAGAGGTTCACAAGATCCAACCACTTTTACTTCCCAGATACCCATCTCACAAAAGCATCCCATAACATAAGCCACATTTACACTGGTTATGTGGGTACTCCTAAGGTCCACATACTTTCATTTCTGTGGTGAACATACCAAACAATGTAACATAACGTAACATAATATAGCACGACATTGCTCAAAATTGCACAATAAAAAATTGCTTCCATTTATAATGCAGTAATTAATACAATGATATTGTTGTACAGAATTGTATTGTTGTAGCAGAAATCACATTTGATTTGTAGGGGTGCATTATAATCACATGTGTAGAGCGCACCCACTTATAAACCTTTGTTGTATTAACATGAAGTTTTAGAATTTTGAAATGTATTAGTATGAAACGCAATATGCTTAGGCCATTGAAAAGTAACACGGAGAAGTAATGTAGAAAGAAAATGTAATTAGCAGAAAACATTAACGTGAGGAATTTGTGTTGTGAAACCGACAACTATTCATGTACTAAAATGTTTATTAATTGTGTTGTTTTACATGTAAGCAAATGCATTAATCAAAGTGTCTGATGTTTTAAATGCAAATTCGTAAATTTCCTATGATGCTTTCTTATGTTAGCTGAATTCTGTAGGCCTGAAATGCAGTTCCCTGAAAATTCTTGCTTTAGAATTACCAAGTCGAATTTCATGTGCACTGTGGAATTTGTTCTTTCTCATGTTTGTGTTACAGGTGAAAGAAGGGCTCTTGTTAACTAGAATAATGTCTTTGATTTACAAGTCAGGCAAGAAGAGAAGAAGTTACAATTATGTGGCTTGAGTTGATAAAGGAAAGTCGCTATCCTTCACACAAGAGAATGCCTGGGAATCAATGACAAAATGTTCCAGTGGAAGAACACCAATGTCCCATGGAAAACTACCTTTTGGATTGTACCCAGAGCAGATGGCGTGCTCCGCCATTAAACTAGGGAAAGTTACCTGCAATATTGTTATGCTGGAATTAGGGAGAGAGCCCTCTTCTTCTTTGTCTTTGGAGAGAGAGAGCACAGAAGCAATATGGCGGCCACTTAGGAGGCCAGCAGCAGCACTAGCGACTCATGGCGGTTTTGAGTACACAAACCCTGTAAGGAAATAGAATCTAGAAAACCACTCACACACTTGAAGTCCTCCCTTATGTGGAGACCGCGGCATTCCTGAGAGAGAGTCTGGGCGGCCTGGATCAAAGTTGGGTTGCGGATCCTTAGATGTGCCGCAGTGAGATACCTCTATCAGCAGGAGCATTATTGGGTGGGGAGCTGCACTGAAATGGCCCTGGAGGTAGCTACAAATCCCGCTGCTTCTAAATTGGTGGGTGGATGAAAGCTGCGAGGAGAAAACCCAGTGGAGCTCGATTCGCCAGAGCAAATACTGGGGCACCTTCAGCAGTCTCAAACGCCAAACCCACTAGCAGTGAGGGGAGGAAGAGGCGGAGCAACAGGCAAAAAACGCCCAGCCGGCCAGTCAGTGGCTGAACTACTGCAGCGGCCGAAGGAGGCACAGGTGGGAGCAGTTAGTGGGGAGAAAGGCAAGCAGAAGCAAAGTCATGAGGTGAGTCGGGAAGAGATTCGAGACACCCCAGTGTCAAAAGTTGCTTAATGGAGGGCAAAGGAAAGAGGTGGTTGGCTCCCCCCCATCATGGAAGCTGTGGATGGAAGGGAAATTATTGCCCCGGGTGAAGAGAATGGGGATGTTGCCGGAATTTCAGAAGCTGTTCATGCCCCAACTGTCTCCCCCGAATATCACACTGCCGTGGTAGAGCGGTGGCAGCTGGTAAGAAGACGGGCATTGACTGTGTTGAAATACAGCAAGGTGTAGAAAATGTAGCGCAGAAAACCTAATTTAGCGTCTGCCAGGAACAACTCAAACCTGGTAACAGATCTGCTAGCAGGGGATAAAAATAGAGGAGATATGGATAAAGAGCCTAGTGACTGTTTTTTTTCAGTTTCAGAGGGGGCAGATTGGTCGGAGGACGGGTTAAGCACATCATCGGGGCAAGCAACTTAGACATGGATCCTGAGGACAGTGACATAGCACATCCTATAACAGCAACAAAAAAAACTTCACCTTGGTACACAAAGGCGTGAAAGAAAAGATTCAAAGTGGGACTATACATCTGCAACCCAGTTGTTGGGTTATTTGTCTGGCACAACCCCCGCAGAGGTTAGCGTGGCTTCCCCTACACTGGAAGTAATTCATCAGGCTATCTTATCTCACAGGGAAGAAACGTGCCAAGAAAGCCTGAAAGCGCAGGCCGCAATGAGGAAAGTGCAAGGGGTCGTTGGGAAGCTTTATAAAGCCTGTGTTAACATAGGAGAAAGGGTGACTAACGTAGAGGCGAGAAATGTCTCTTCAGAATCAGAGGCAGCTAACGCATTGACCTAGGTGGAAGCTCAAGGCTCTCAAATTAAAGCTATCCAATGGAAGCTCGAGGAGTTTGAGAACACACAAAGGAGGAACAACCTCAGGGTGCTGGGGATTCCGGAGGGGTTGGAAGGGTCTGACACCAGGTCTTACATAATTGAGCTATTTAAGTCTTTATTTCCCGAGATGGCAGACTGCAATTGGGCAGCAGAAGTTCAAAGAGCACATTGTACCCCCGTTCAGACACGGATGCAAGCAAGAGAAGGATCCAAGCCACGGGTGATACTAGTGTTTTTTTGCAATTTCCTCCTAAGCCAGGCAATCTCAGACAAGGCTAGACCAGAATCTAAGAGAACAAGTGGGGAGATCTCGTGCTTCGTGCGCCCAGATTTCTGCCACTCTACGGTGGAAAGACGCTGGAGATTAAGGCAGCTCATGAAACCTTTTCAGGAGAAAAACATCTAGATTTATTTGAAGAACCCAGCGCAGCTCAAAGTGATCCATGAGGGGCAGATCCGCTACTTCTCGTCGGAAATAAAAGCAAGGGAGTATCTGGATGCTATGGACAAATAAAGTAATTTGGGGAAAAGAAAAACGAAGGAGAGGTATTTTGGTAGTCTAAGTTTGCCCTGGTGAAAGCGTTACAAGCTCTTTTTCCAAATGGCAAGATGTCTAAAAAAAAAGAAGGTAAATATTAAGGAGAAGAATCGAGTAGGGGAAGTTAGGGTGGGAAGGGAGAAGGGTAGTGACATAAACGAGAGGTACTAGACCTATGAAATAATAGGATTAGAGGGGTAATTTAAGTAATTGATGGATTAGGAGTAGCCATGTCGCTAATGCTGCAAACATCTTATGCACAGACCAAGGTCCGAGCGCTTCACTGGGGAGGCGGGAGAGCGCGATGGAAAGGAGGGAGGAAGGGGGCAGGGAGGGGTTCAGGGGGATAGGAAGGGGGGGCGGTGAAGGTGGGGATTGTCACAGGGTGGAAAAAAACATACCCAGCATTATTTTCTAACTTGGTTGAAGGTCTTGAACATAAAACAGTTGAAATGACAGGTATTCAAGGAGAACATGGTGGCCGCAGGCTAGTGCGGCACGCGCGTCAGACGCCGGATCCCAAACACCGCAGAGTTGCTGTCACTGCCCTCTCATTGAGTGATGCCTTTGAGAGCGGAGCCCTGAATCCTTTGTAAAACCGGTATTTGAATCCCCTGGGCAGCGTTCGAAGCAGAGCCTGCTCGCACTTCCTTATGTTCTGCATTTTCATCTTTTCGGTGTCGGTGGAGTGGGTAGCTCCTGTGGATGTGCCGCTGCGACGCCCTTCAATCCCTCCCCGGCAGCCCACCGCCTCCTCGGAGCCCGTGGCATAGAGCAGCCGTGGAGCTCCGCCGAGGTCGTTCGGCTCAGGGACAGCTAAGAGGTAGGCTGGGCTGTGCTGGGGAAGCGGGACAAAGACTGCTGCAGCGACCGACTCCCTTGGAGGGGGCTTGTGACTTTGGAGCAGAGGCTGGAGTCAGTGATAGAGAGCAAGAGCAAGAGCAAGTCGGAGTTGAACAGGGGAGTGTGATTGGAGGAGTTTGCGATGCGCCGCCGCAATTTGTGATCAACTAGATGAGGCTGCGGGGTTTACTGAGAGCGAGGAGGTATCAGAAGTATTAGAGATATCAGAATTAATCAAACCCAAAGATAAAGATAAAGATAAAAACACCCCCTTTAGAAAAACAAATGTTAAGAGCACCAAGAGTCTGAATGAGAAGGTGGGAAAGAAACAAAGGTCGGGTAAGAAAAAACTACAACTCCCAGAATCCCCTTCTTCAGAAAAAGTGGCGACAATAGAACCCTCCACTTCCATCTCCCTAGATTTAGCAAAAGTGAGGCTCAATCAGAAATCTATTACCAAGGGGAAAAAAAGCAAAACAAAAAACAGCAAAGGCGGTCCTCAAGGGGGGTCCTAAATCTTAAATTTGAATAGCAGTTCTTGGAAAATTACCCCCTCTCTGCGTTCATATTTCAAAGTTCTGCCTCGGTATTGGATTTGATACCGGCTAATAATTCAGACAAGGGTGATAACATAAGTACACCTTCTCTTCTCTTGTCCACAAAAATAAGCTCGGACAATTACAACAGTAACTGTGAGCTTAAGACTCCTACCTCATTAACAGATATGGCGGAGTTTCCATCTCTTCCATCTCTTCCACTACCGAGCGTATCAGTAAATATTCTAGAAAATGAAGGAGGTGCGCAAGTCGCAATACTCCGAGAAAACACACACAATTTAGCGGAGGGAGACGATGGCGAAGGAGATAAAAGCAAAAGGCCCACCCACACTGGGAGCGCATTGGAAGCCCTGGCAGCTTCAATAGCTTCGATGAGAGAGGAGATTCGCAATGACTTTCTGATTTCTAAGGCAAATCAGAATGATATCCGAACGTCCTGTGAGGCATTGGAGAGGAAGGTGGATGGGCTGGGAGAAATAACAGAATTATTGGAGTGCTCTGTTGGGGTGATGGAAGCAAATCTGGAGGCAGCTGAGTCGAAAATTCAAACTTTACGGAGGGAAGGGGATGCTATGAAAGAAAGAGTGGAATCTTGCGTCTCCTGAAGATACCTGAGGGAAAGGTAGGCGGAGACCTTAAGACCTACATAATTACATTACTGAAGGAGTTCTAAATTTCGAGGAGTCAGCAGAGGAGCTCGATAAAGATATACAGAGAATCCATCGTGATTCTTTCCGATTGAATCCCGGTAGAACTAAACCTAGGAAAATTTTGATTAACTTCCTAACGTATTCCCTGAAAGAAAAAATTCTTAATCTTGCGCTTAAACTAAAATCTATAAAAGGCCCTGATTTTCCCTTTGAAATACGCTCTGATCTCTCTAAACCCACGCTGGATAGGCAGTGGGAACTGGGTCAGAGGATGGACAAATTTAGAGCTGCTGGCACAACAGTTCAGATGAGGTTCCCTGCATTTTTGAGGATTATGTATAATAATAAAATGCACAACGTCAGATCACCTTTTGAAGCCGATGAACTATTGGAATCCATCTGTAATCATTCCCAGGGCAAACTCTAACTGATTAGAACTATTAAGCTCTTGTTCATATACCATACCGCTCACCTATACCAACTGATAAATATTGAGAACAGAGTTTAGGAACATTGAACTTTTCTGAAACACTCTACTCAATGTCTCATACTTAACGGCTGGTACAGGGATCTGTAGTAAGTTTCTAGTATGTTAAGCCAGAAATAGATTCTGAGTTAGTTTAACGACAAGAAGGAGATATATAGAACAAAAATAAAGGAATACACACAAGTATTCATAAGATTTATAGAATGGAAAAAAAATATATATATATATACACAAAAAAGAAGTAGAAAGATCCTAAAAGTGTAAAAAAAAGAGGGAGAAGAATGTGCAATTTTTTTTACATATGTCTATGTTTTTCAGTTGAGGTAGGGGGGCACTTTGCGGTGTGGGAGGAAAAGGCGTTGTAAGACGCGAAGCCGGCCCTACATCTGGTCGGAGTAAGTATGGGAGGGTTCTCCAAGGGTGGGGTGGAGGGGGTGGGTGGAGGAGGGGGAAGCATTAAAATTCAAAAAAATCCTCAAGAGTCAGGCCTTCCAAGACAAGTTTTTAGTCCAAGTAGAGGAAACTGCCATTTTTGGGATAATAATATAATCATGAGAGGCAGGGAAGTGCAAACAGGGATGGATGTTGGAAGATGACCTCTGTTCAGTTCCTATCTTAGAATGTCAATGGTCTGCGCGTGCAAGGTAGAAGAGAACGTATTTTACAATATTTACGAGACTCTCCAGCGCAGATCATAGTCATCCAAGAATCACATCTTTTAAAAAGTGAGGCCAACATAATACTAAAAAAGCAGAGATGGATAGACAAATTTATCAGTACTGATCACAACGCAAATATAAGAGGAATTCTCCTAATTTGCAAAAAATCTGCAAAGGTTCAGATTCCTCATTATAACGAAGACCAAAAGTGTTAGATGGCTCTTGGTGAATATGTCTATCAATGGTTGGGTGTGTAATCTAGTTGGATATTATGGTCCCAATATAGATAATTCGTCCTTTTTAGAAACAATAAGGAACCATTTAACGACCTCTTCGGATCCAATAATATGGACAGGGGACTTTAATGTTGTATTAAACCCAAAACTAGACAAATCCACCCATCATAGTGGTCATAGAGGTCATGCTCCTTCTAAATCTAGACAGTCCCTTAAGGGGATAATGGAACAAATAGGCCTGGCAGATTTATGGAGAGAAAAAGCGGGTAATAAACAAGGGATATCCTATAGAAACTTAAAATACAAACACACCTCAAGAATAGATTTTGCGTTATTAAGATATTGCCTCAAAAACTCTATAACGAGTATTAATTATATTCCCTCTCATCTATCGGATCATTCGGCTCTCTTATTTCTTTTAAAACTTCCAGCTCAAACTAAACATCCTTCCTGGTCATTCGACCGCACTATCTTGTTAGATCAAGAGGAAGTGACATATTTGATGAGTGAAACAAGTACGTTCTTGGATATAAATTTGAGCTCAGCTTCCCTTGACACGGTATGGGGGGCTCTAAAAGCATTCTTGAGTGGATGTATAACAAACAGATCCTCCCGGCATAAAATATATAGATTGAAGATTAAAAACCTTGAACAAGAACTAGGAAAGATTGAGCAGTGGCTTGGAGCCTCAATTGGTTCACCTCAAGACCAAAAAAATATGTCTGACCTGAAAAACCAACTAGATAACATATTACAAGAGAGAGTAACGAAGAGATGGGAGGCGAGTAAAATCTCTCATTTTGAATTTGGAGAAGCAGTGGGTAATATTTTTGCTTGGAAGGTCAAGGCCGATGAAGCCAAAAATTATATAAGAGAAATCAATGTTGAGGGCGAGAGTGCTGCTAGGACATCTAATCAAGAGATAAGTACTGCCTTTAGGGAATTCTTCGAGGAAATATACAGGGAAGATACCCCAGACGAACAGCACACAAGGGACCTGTGGTTAAATCAGATCACTTTACCGTCCCTTTCATCCATACAGTGCAAAGTGATTGAGATGGAAATCTCTGAGACGGAAGTGAGAAATGTCATTAGGTCACTAAAGCATGGTAAGGCCGCAGGTCCTGACGGGCTTCCAGGTGAATTATATCGTGCACTGATAGATGTAATCATCCCTATTTTAACAGCCCTCTTTAATGGAATCTTGAGGGAGGGACAAGGCCACTATAGTATTGATCCCCAAACCAGGTAAAGACCCAACTTCATGTAGGTTATACAGCCCGATATCATTACTGAACAGCGATTATAAGATCTTTGCTTCCATCATGTCATCTAGATTGGGTTCTGTAGTGGGGGAAATCATACACCAGGACCAGAAGGGATTTATCAAAGGTCGCCAGCTATCCGATCTGACGTATGATCTTGTGGGGGCAATTGATATCGCCTCATCCTTTTCCCTTCCGTTGGCAACACTCACTTTAGATGCGACTAAAGCCTTTGATAGGGTTAATTGGCCCTATCTTGGTGCTGTCTTGAAGAAGTTTAACTTTGGTGATAAGTTCTGTAGCACTGTAGCACTTATGTACAATGCACCATCTGCACGGCTCTTAATCAATGGTACACTGTCTGACTCATTTAAAATCTTGAGAGGTACAAGACAGGGCTGCCCGCTCCCCCCTCTACTCTTCAATCTGTACATTGAACCATTTGCAGAAGTTTTAAGGGGAGATGTACTTATTCCATCATTCAGATTTGGGGAGTGGGAAAGGCGGGTAGCTCTTTACGCAGACGCCATTTTAATTCTAACCTCAGATCCAGAGACCTCATTTCCAGAGGTTATTAAGAGAGCCGAACAGTTTGGCCGCATCTCGGGGTATGAGATAAACGCAAGTAAAACTGACATCATGGCATGGAATATCCCCAATTTACAGCTGGATGTGACCAACTCAATGCGATATCTGGTTATCCGAGAGGTACAAGATGTCGGTAAAATTGCTCAAGTCAACCTAGAGAGAGTGTTCAATGAGAGTAGGAAACTGTTAAAATCTTGGTCCAATCTTCCATTGACTATCCTCGGCAGAATAAGTCTGATAAAGATGTCTATCCTCCCTAAATTTACTTTTATTTTTAATACACTCCCCCTCGCATTTGACAACAAAATCTTGGAGAAGTGTCAGAGAGAGCTAAACTCCTTTGTCTGGAACTATAAATCGGCGAGAGTGGCAAGGAAAAAACTGAGGAGGAGGAGGGAAAAGGGGGGACTGTCTTGCCTGGCTTGCAGTATTATGCCTGGGCCTTTCAGTTGTCCCATTCCAGAATGCTTTTAAAAGTTCCATCTAACACATCTATTGGCGTAATGTTTAAAGCCATGTTGACTGGTGCTGCTATACCAACTAATGGTTTCATGTTTAAATTCGGGGATCAGAAATACTTCAAAAAAGTGAAGCTAAAAACTCTTATGTCCCAGGTGAAGGCCTGGTCACAAATGTGGAAAAAACTAGGTTTGCCCTATTTTTCAAAATATGCACCTATCTGGGAATATCCCGGGTTACCGCTCTGTCTGAAAGATAGGCTGGCAATACCGGTGAGAGATGGAGGAATATCAACCTGGGATGATTAGCTTGCAGGCGAATCACTGAGGTCCTGGGAGGAGTTACCGGAACAACTGGGCTCAGAGTTTTCAAGGTTCAAGTTTATACAACTAGATAGTTGGGTGAAAGCACTGGCTAGGTCAGGCGTAACACTTGGGAAGAGCAGCACCATAGAACAAAAGTTGGTAGAACGACTAAGAGGGGGTAAAGAAGTTTTGCAGTGGTACTGGAATCTGCTAGAGGAGATAGACGGTGAATTAACCCTCTCGGAGCAACTATGGGGAACAGAGCTTGGGGCCCAATGTATTGACATCTGGCAGAAATCTTGCACCCTGCTATACAAAAGTGTTAAACCTGCATGGCTAAGGCGTAACCATTTTTTTTACGATACATCAAGCCTATTTCTCCCCCCTAAAACTGTCTAAAATCATTCCAGGAAAGAAATGCAATAAATGCAATTATATTGCGGCCTCAGACATCCATATGTTTAAAGATTGTCCTAGCATAACACAGTTCTGGAATGAAGTGAAAGAGACTCTGGACTCCATTCTTAATATCTCGGTGTCCATTACATTACCTCTTATTATATTTGGATGGTACAACAGTATAAAGGGTCATGCAAGGACATTCTTGTTTTACGCAGTATTACTCGCAAGAAGACAGATATGTAAGGTTTGGATAGAAAATACGGCACCAACACATGCAAACTGGTTGTCATCCCTGTATGAAACATCCAGGACAGACATGCTGAGATCTTGCAGCACACGTAATGTTGCTTTTTGGGACTTTTTGGTTCAGTGGCGACAATTGCCGGGGTTTTTTTTTCTTCCCCAGTCCAATAATTATTTCACAATACTCCAAGAACTAGCCCTCCCCTCTCGGTTTCATGGCTGGTTCCACAGGTTTTAATACCAAGTTTGGAGTCATCCCCTGTACCTCTTCGGGTCATCTCCTACCGATTCTCACTAATCGCGTTTTCTGGTGCAGCTACAACTACGCACTCTGATTTAAGACGCGCATGGCAGTTGGAGGCTAATTAAGAGGAGGGCAAGGCAAATGAGGATAAAAAAATGAATAATAAATAAAACAGTTGAAATATGTGAGAAATAAGGGATGGAGCATTTCTTTAGAGAAAAATGGGGAAGCTTAAGATTTGCACAGTGAATGTAGGGGGCTTAAATGACTGGAGGAAGAGGCAACGGTTGGGGGAATTTGTAAGGTCAAACTGTATAGATGTGGTTTGTTTACAGGAGACATGTTTACCATGGGCAAAAAGGAATTTATTGAATATCAGAGGGGTGTAGCAATTTTGGCCAAAGGTGCTCTTTGGTGGGCTAAAATGCAAAATAACAGATACCCTTGGGAGGTGGGTTGTGTGGAACTCGAAATAGGAATTACTGTGTGCACAATATATGGGTCTAACCAGGACAACCCTGAGATCTTTGATCAACTTGAAGTAGAGTTGACGATGTGGCCGAGGCCAATGATATTGTGCAGAGATTTTAAAATCTCTGTTGACCTTGTTAATAATAATGTCTACGCAGGCCGTAAACCTAAGGGATACTGAGCCTTGAATTCTCTAATCAACTTGCATGGGCTGGTAGATGTTTGGGTGAACAAAGAACCCAACAAGGCAGGATTTACATATTTTCCCTGTTCGTATAAAAAGTATACTAAGCTGGATTATTTTCTAATATCTGCAACAGAAATAAAAAGAACTAGGATCAATAATTTGCCGAAAGCAGTATCTGACCATAATCCGTTAGTGTTACAGCTTGATACGGACGCCCTAAATAAGAGCTACTCAAAGTGGACCTTTGACAGGAAGATATTGGTTGACGTAAAATATGCATAATATATGAAGAAGTGGGCCCAAGACTATTTTTATATGAATCGGTATAATGCGTCCCGGAATACAGTTTGGGACGCATTTAAAGCCTCCCTTAGAGGGGAAACAATTAGTTTTACTGCCAGGTTATGGAAAGAGGCACGGACTGAAAATGATAGACTATTGAGAGAGCTATCGATTGCAGACGAACAACATACCGAAGATATAGGTCAGGGAAAAGAGGCCTCTGAGATTCAGCATAGGATTCTGACCATTAAATCCGAGCTTCATAAATGGTTAGCTCAGAAAGCCGCATATGAATACCAATCACATACAGGCAAGGTTTACGAGACAGGAGAACAGGCTGGTGAACTCTTAGTACTCCGTATTAGACAGCATTAGATGTCAGCCTGGGTTTATCCCAGGCTGTGGGACAAGGGATCATATAAGGCGGACCATCGCACTTTTTGATGCACAGGCAGCGATGTGGGGACGGATTACAATGATCCTCGCAATATGGAAACAGCCTTTGATCAAGTCAAATGGAGGTATTTGTGGGGGATATTGGAAAAAAGGGGGTTTGGCCACAGAATAAATAAGGCTATTAGGGCAATGTACTTGGAGCCAAAGGCTACAATTCAATTAATGGGCGGTAGCTTGGATTAGATAATTATTTCTAGAGGGAAACGACAAGGCTGTCCCTGTTCACCAATACTCTTCGCTCTATATATCGATCCACTGATAGAAAGAATATTAAGTTGTCATGACATCAAGCCAATAGCTATCAATGGTTTTCAGACCAAGCTGCTGGCCTATGCGGATGACCTGGCCATAATTACTCCAGATCCAGTTAGGGCTATGAGAGCAATCACGGAGATCGCTAGCGAATTTGGGCAGAGGTCTTGCTATCTGCTGAATGAAAGTAAGGCCCAGATAATCTGCACTAATAATATTAAAATTAATGATATAAGATGCACAGAAAGTGCAGTCCATCTTGGGGAAAGAATAAGTTCTACAACCAATACAATAATAAAGGTTAATTTTGATCTGCTGTTGAAGTCAATCTCAGCGGATCTAAAAAAGAATAGACGCCTTGCACTTGTCTATAATAGGGAGGGGCAATGTATTAAAAATGACTATTCTCCCCAAAATACTGTATCTGCTCCGATCTATTCCATTTATGATTGATGAAGTAGCAGTGAAATCAATAGAGTCCATATTTATGAATTTTATATGACAGTATGGGAAAGTCAGAACTGCCGTGAAATATTTGTCTCTCCCGCAGGAAAGGGGAGGGCTTGCGATCCCAAATGTTAGATTTTATCATTGGGCCTGCCTGCTAAATCATATGGCAATATTATTTGACTCTGCAAGAAGCCCAACGGTTATGATACCAAATAGCCATAGTCTACCAACCATATATGAGTTGATGCTTGGCAGAGAAGCCATAGGGCTCTTGCTTCATAAAACAGAAAGGCGGCATTTATACAAAATTGTGGTATAAGATAATGGATAGTGCCTGGGAGGTTTGGAAGATGCTACAAAGAACCCTGGCAATTCCAAAAATAAACTATTATACTCCTCTATGGAAGTCAAGCGCATTTCCACAACTGATTATTGATAGGATTGGTGGAACCTTGGAGAAACAAGGAGATAGAAAAATAAGCGATATTTTTGAAGGGGATCAACTGTTGGGATTTAATACTATACAGCAACAATTTGGTATTCAGGCAAATCAAGGTTTTAAATATGTACAAACCTATAATATACTTTCGGGTAGTAGAAAGCGGATCTCTCCAGGGGGTAGAATTAATATGATTGAATACTTAATAGGGGGCGGAACAAAAATTAAATTGATATATAGCTCTTTATTACTGAGTGTACAAAATGATTTAGAAAAATTTGTGGCCTCTTGTGTAATTAAATTAAATGATCCGGACGTAGACTTGTACAAAGTGCTACATTTAGCAGGGAAATTATTACGGTCTACTAATCGAAGGGCCCAACATTATAAAGCTCTTTTTAATCTTTATTTCACATCAGCCAAACTGTATGATTGGGGAAAGAGGGAGAATGATAAATGTCCAAGGTGTGAAGAAGGGCCTGCTGATCTGATACAAATGTTCCATTAGTGTGATAAATTAAGTCCAATTCTAGGAGAGATCGGGGTTCTCAGGGAGGGGCTGCTGTGAGTTAAGATCGACCTATCCCCTACCCTAATGTTAATAGGTATTGATAGTAATCTGGGCCTCAGAAAGGATGTTGAAGCCTTTTTTTTTTATATGTGAGGCAGTCCTTCGGATACTTTTAGCGGTAGGTTGGAAGGACCCCTTGGCCCCCACCTTTCAGATGAGGCTTGCCCGACTCCTAGGGATTCATAATATAGAATCCTCCCTATATATCAGGAGAGGTAGGAAGATGAGGGAGCTGGGACTGAGCATCTGGGCCCCATCAAAGGATGGAGGGGTGGTGCCCAGCACCCGTCTGCTATTGGAATTATGGGAGTGGAGTAGGAGGCTGGTTGGAGTTGACATATTCAGCTGCTAGGATAATTAGTGATTTGCTTAGGTTCATAATGTATTGAATGCTTAAGTTTACATATGTTATTTCCTAAAGGAAGCTTCCCTTTGTAGAAGGCTGTTATTATCATTAATGGATTTGCAAGATTAACTAATTGCTTTTTTATGGTCTCTTATCCTGTTTTATCTCACATTAATTAATTATTTCTTAAGTATTATGAAAAATCTGCGTGTTTTATGTATTTGTGGGCTTTTAAATTTTATAATCTGTATATTTCATTTTTTAACAGAATGAATTGTAAAATGTATTTAATATTGCTGTGCCGGGTATTTAATAAAAGTTTACTAAAAAATATATATATATAAAAGGAGAGGGAGAGCATCTCAGAGAAAGCTCTGTCTTGGCAGCTTCATAGTACACGACCCATTGATGGTGGAGAGACTTCTTAGGGAGACTCCACGTGCTGAATCCTTTTATCCTTTCTTCCTGAAAATGCTTAAGTAGGGATGTCACTTCAGTGCTAGTGTAGGGATAGATTACTGTTTTTCATTCATTACTCTTCGATGCAGTGAAACTTGGACACATGCTTTCTGATCCTCTGCTTTCTGCTACTTGAATTAATAGTATTATTCATGCAACATCATCTCAATTGGATACGCAAATTTGGCTTCATGCCAATTTCGATGTATTTCTACACCCTCGTATTGAGGTGTTGCTATGTTCAATTATTTTTGGCTTTGCAATAAATCATACTAACCCTAAGTAGTTGTCTGTGGTTACTATGGGGTCGATTCCGTTTCGGGAAACTAATCCGTACGAAGATTTGTAGCCCTTTCCGTACGAATCATACAAATCCGTCCGAATCGCCTAGTACGATCTGCAGGAAAAAAATACGTCAGAATCTTTGCGAACAGTACGAAAAGCAAGGGAAAATCTGTATGATACGGACCCTCACGGTGAACCATATGAATCGTAAACTTGCTGTACGACCCGACAAGTACAATCCGGACACTGGGAACGAGAATGCGATTCATACGGAAAATGTTGTATGAGCAATTCGTACAGAGAACCACACAATCACATACACACCATACCCCTGCAATCATAGGGGTACGCATAGTACCCCTAAGCACCGTACCCCTACACACCGTACACCTATGCACCGTACCCCTAAGCACCGTACCCCTACACACCATACCCCTATGCACCATAGCCCTAAGCACCGTACCCCTACACACCATACACCTAAGCACCGTACCCCTACACACTGTACCTCTGCAATCATGGGGTGTACTCGTGTACCCGGGGGGGGGTTCGTTTCATACGCGGTTTGACTCAAAATCTGCCTTTATGCTCCCGAATAAAAAAAGTCAAGAACGGAGTGTTGACGTGACGAATTGTACTTGCTGGGTTGCAAAAAGCTGCTTCAATCCGTACTGACGTCGGGTACTGTGTGCTCCGAATGCGATTTGTACGGATTTTTGAGTTGTATGATCTTTCGTACGATTCGTACGGAGATCTGCTTTGGGTTCGGATCGTACTTCATCGTACGTACGGGGACGTTTAAGGTGTACGATTCATAACGGAAATATGCTCCGTATGGCTATTCGTACGGGATTTTTCCGAATAGGAATCGGCCCCTACGTGTCCATGGGGGTCATTGTTAATTAATTGGCTTTGAATAACACATTTTCTCTCCTCTACACCTTCATGCTGTGGAAAAGAACCATCATGATGTGACTCTGGAAGAGGTCTAGAACGAATGACCCTGGCCCTTTCAGTATCCAGCCTTTAGTGTTGTCCTATTTGTTATTTTTAAGTATGGTCTCTAGAGACAGGTTAGCTGTCTTGTTAGACTATTGTTTATGAAATACATGTCATATTATACATGGATATAAGGGGCTTTTGGCCAACAATATTCATATGTCGGTCTGTTCAAATGTCAGTCCCATTTTGCTTCCGCCCACTACTGTTCAAAGTATGAAGCAATGGTTTGGCCCACATTTAGCCAATGTCTCGTTTCTGAGAGCTCACAGATAACATGCTGCAGCCAGGGCATCTGATACCTAGCAAGTAAGTAACTGGCCGTACTGCTTTCTTTTCCTCAGAACCTGTGAAAAACCATTCCTAAATAGAACTTCCTCGACCAGCACTATTTTTCTCGTTATGAAACTAACATTTCATGGTTTCAGGGTTTTTGGCAAGGATTCAGCACCAGTATAAACATTGTGGTCCCAACAAAAGTTGCACATCAGTGTGAAGCAAAAACTTGACATTGTTTAATATAAAAGGAGCACAAAATAATAAAATGGCACAGCCAGGCAAATAACATATTCTGTCAAAATAAAGAAATAAACTGTTGCTTAATATATAGCTGATGTGGTGTAAATATAGCGGTCACTAATTTACTCGGCCAGATCACACAACAAATGTAGTCTGATGTCTGCTTTATTACATGGTATTGTGACGAGAGAAGCATGCTGTTTACAAATCACTGTAGCCAGAGTGGGCATGTTGTATTCAAGGACAACGTAGCACCTGGCAGTTCCTATTCTAAAAATAGATTTTTATTTTGCATCCAAAAATTGGTATGGGGTGAGCTTGCGAAAGCTCTGCGTTTAAAAAGAATGCATATTTAGTATCCATGGCTGCAACTTGTTTGTTTGAATAAGGAAGGCTTCTGGACGTCAGTTAGACGTCACTCATGGTAGCTGATGCTCCTCTTGTTGGTCTCTCAGAGCCACTGGTACTGTACTGGCGACCGCAGGCTGTTAAGGTGGCAGCGGCAGGATGATGCAAAGTGCAGCACATTCTGTTAGTTGCCCCTTTTCTGGCATCAAAGCAAAAAGGTGTGCACCTCTGTTCACCGAGGACATGACAATGTGCTCACGTGCCACTGATGATTGTCCTGACTTCATGTGCCACTGATGATTGGCACATTGCTGCTGTGTGGTGAGTAGAATTTGCAATGAATACTTTTCTCTGCCCTGCAGGCTGCACTGTTCCCTGTTTGGCATGCATTTTTAAATCATGCCCTGTTGGAGGGTGATTTCTAGGATGCACTACAACACCTTAATTTGAGCAGGGGTGCTCTATCTTAAATCAGGAAACACGTGTGAGATGCAGGAACAGAGTCAGAGTGGCACCATTTATTAAAGAACATATTGTACAATGAATGTCAAAGGCACATTGGTAATCAAAAGTAGCATTGCAACAAGTTTCATAGACACATTTCTAGATGAAAAAGTAAATCATGCAATTTTGTAATTTAAAAATCATGGCAATGCAAGGAAAGGGAGAGGAAGAGAGAGAAAGCTTCAGAATAAAATGAACATCACAACCTTGACAGGAAAAGCTTAAAATAAAACGATTAACTGTGACCACCAATGGCGTGGAAGACACTGCAGAAGGTGATCAACTAATGGACTGAAGAGCAGATCTTTTATACTCTTTTAATGAGGAACTATTGACCGCAGACCTTTGGCCACTTCTTGGAAATATTAGGAACACAGAAGTGACAGTACATTACAAAAGTTTAACAAAAGGTCACCTGATCTTTGACCGTAAATTATAATGATATTGAAAATGTATCAAAAATGAGTTGCACGACTTCTCTGAAACTTTTTAAGAAAGCAGAAGAATACAAAAGGTTTGAGGTCACTTGTAATTTCTGAAGCTGTGGAACGTCCCAGTTGGTTCCCACACCTTACTCTTAGCCAATTTTGTTCTTCTAAATGACTGACACATTCTGGTATTGCTACATCTTGATGTTCAGAAAGATGTACACAAAGAGGTCATAGGAGAGATAGATCAGAGTATACGGGAGGGCATGGGGCCTACTGCCTCTGTAGACGCTCAAGGCGGTGTGGACAAATTTAACACAACCCTGTCTGTGGGCTGGCAGGGACAATTGAGACTCTTATGCTTCAGATGTGGACAGAATAGGCCTTGGGCACAATATGGTAAAAACTAGACCCTGCTTCAGCACTGTCACACGGTGCAGTGACACTACAGCTTGTCTCCAGAATCCATGTCAGCCAAACTTAAACAGGTCATCCACCCCTGGCTTTCCTTGCATGCTGGTAGCTGTAGTGTTGCTTTTATTTATTGGGAAAAGCAAAACAACATCTTCCAGAATGCAAGCAAAGAGTCAATATGCCACTTCAGAGAGATCCTAGGTGAGGAGTGAAGTGTACACTACTCTTGTGCTTTGAAGTGTATTTTGTGGTGCAATTCAGTTTTCAGGTAATGGGATATTGCAGAAAGCTGCACCTTCAAGCCAGACTTAAAAAAAAAGATTCATTGCACCATCATGGTCGGTAGCTGCAGTGGGTGAAATATAAAATAACCTAATGAGCTGCACGTGCAGTCTTATGTTAGAATAGCTTGCAGTGTACTTCACCCCTGATGCACAGGCCTGCCAGTAAATTAAGTCTCGCTCACTACTAAGCGTACCGACTGTAATTTACACTACAGAGCATTGATGAGGTTATCTTATGTTGTAATGTTATGTTGACAGTGTTTTTATAAAGTACTTATAACCTGTGAGGGTATGCAGGCAGTGGCGTAGCGTGGAGGGGGGCACTGAGGCGGTTGCCCCGGGCCAAAATTCTTGGGGGTGCAAATTGGCAATTGCAACTTGTGCCGCGCAATCATTGCCTTGCCCAGGGCACTGACAACCCATGCTACGCCACTGTATGAAGCCACTACTAGCCATTGTGTAAGTGTAGCCACTCAGGGCTTTTCTCGAAGAACCAGGTCTTCAGCTTCTTGCAAGAGTCAAGAAGAGAGGTCAGGCAAGCACTGAATCTCTTATGTGGATACTGTAATGATGTTGATGCAAACTGACCAGTGGTCAGGCACTAGGACCGGCTCGAGTGAGGGACGAGGGCGGGCTGAAAGGGAGGAGCTGGGAGACCAAAGGGTCAGTTAGACGTTAGCCTGGCATGAGGAAGGAACTTAATAAAGAAGATGATGCCTGCAACTGTGTCCATGTCCAGTTTATGATGAGTGACGATACTACAACTGGCGACGAAGGTGGGATGTCCCCACACGGCTAATTCGGCACCCAGAGGTCATCGACCTGCCTGGAGCTCACCCCACGTCAGGAGGTTCGAGCGCGCGTTGCCGAAAGCGCCCACCGAGTGCCCACCTCGGCGGCGGAATAGTGTTAATTAAAGCGCCTACCGAGTGCCAACCTCGGCGGCGGAAGAGTGGTAATGAAAGTGCCTACCGAGTGCCCACCTCGGCGGCGGAAGCGCGCTGCCAAAAGCGCCCACCGAGTGCCCACCTCGGCGGCGGAAGCGTGTGGCCAAGGAGAACGCCCACTGAGTGCCCACCTCGGCGGCGGAGGCACGCTGCCAAAAACGCCCACCGAGTGCCCACCTCGGCGGCGGAAGCGTGTGGCCAAGGAGAGCACCCACCGAGTGCCCACCTCGGCGGCAAAAGTAAAAGAAAACTGCCCCACCTGACCGTTGACCCCAGCGGTGGATCCTGGCTGCAAGCGGTGAGTGGAAACGCCGAGTAAATGTGACTCCGGTGAAGAAAGAAAAAAAAAGGCCGAAATCTCGCCAGAAACGAGATTCCCCCGCGGCCATCTTGAAGTCAGGCAGCCGTGTCCAATCCCCTGCGAGGGATCGTCGGCGGCCATCTTTAAGTCAGGCAGAGGAGGCAAACAGCAAATAAACATTGATAAATACAACAGATGTAACAAACAAGCATTGGTAAATACAACAGAAGTAACAAACAGACGTTGGCAAATGCAACAGAAGTAACAAACAAGCACTGGCAAGTGCAAAACAAATAGTATAAACAAAAACTGGCAAGCGCAATGAAAGCAAAAAGCAAGCACTGGCAAGTGCAACGGAGATAGCAAACAAGCACAAGCAAATACAAGAGTCAACACAAACAAGCGCAAGCAAATACAAGACATAAATGAAGACAACGGTAAATAACGACGAGCAAGCGATAAGGAAACATAACAAGCACCAGACAGTGCAAATCTTGAATGCGACAAACACAAGCAAATACTGGTCTGGAACACACAAGCACGAGCAAAGGCAAGTACCAAACTAAACCTTTAACGCCACGCAAAGAGAAGAATTAAAATAAAGAAGGTGAGAAAATAAATGGTCCAGAATCTTACCGAGATAGCTGCAGATCTTACCAACCTAAAAGGAAACAGTCCTGTGACCGCAGCAGATCAAAATCTTCCTCTCTCATGGCGGTGGGAAAAGCAACACAACGATCCAATCCCTACATTGAAGTGCCACCCCCAGTTACACAGACTGACATTCAGAGTTTGGGTCCTAAATGGAACCGGTGGCTGGAATCACTGGACGACTTTCTCGATGCCACCGGTTAGCGAAGAGATGGAAAATGTCTGACATTACTGCTCCAGCTGGTGGGTCATGAGGGCCGACGCTTAATTAGAACATTTTCTGAAAAGGACACAGAGACTTATGAAAGACTACAAGAGACGCTACGCGCCCATTTCAACGCAAAGGATGGCGTGGATCATGAATGCATCGCTTTCAACACAGCACGGCAGGAACCAGGAGAATCATTGCCAAACTTCATCACCCGGTTGCAAAGTCTGGTACAACCCTGCCACTTCAACACATTTACAAATGAGGACGCAGTTCAATTCCGGATAATCGAAGGCTGTTCATTGTCTAGTACAAAGCACAAGATTCTTCGAGGGCATTGGTCGCTAAAGAAAATAATCAGGAAGGCCGAGTTGCAGAGCGGGTCAAAGCAAGAGAACTATCAAAAGAACTGCACCTATTTGCAAGACACCAAGGTTCCAGGAAAGAGACATCTCTAAGGTCGGTGAATAAAGCCCAAGAAATAAACAAAACCAGAAACGGGGAGGGTGAAGACAGATCAGAGATAAGACAACGGGAGAGACCAAGTAACATAAAGTACTCTGAATCAAACAACACAAAAGACCGGGATGATCCAGGAGTACGACAGCTTCACTAATTCAACCTCAAATTCAACGTGTAGTGCAAGTGATTATGAAGCAGATGAAGCATCAAGTGGGACAGACCGCACCAATGGACCAGATGACAGCCTGCCCAACAAATGTGCAAGAAAAGCAAACTATAGAAGACTGGACCAGTTACGCCAGCACTGGAAATCGGTACATGATCACACCCGTAACACAGATGTCAGTGCACAAAACAGGCAGGAAGAAGAAGCAAACCGGATAAGACAGACTGACCCACTCGGACACCGGGAAGAGGAAGACAAACTCATCCACGACATCCGAGACCATGAAGAAACTGAGAGGAGGCCATTATCATCACACAAGAGAGGTAGAGATAAAATTCCAAGAGATCAAACACAAGAATTAAATATGTGGTCATCAAACAACCTTTCCAGTAAAACGACACCGAAGTCACTTCGAGAAAGGTACCCGGAGAAATATGCCAAAGAGAACTCCTACTCTAGGAGCAGCTTGTCACAGCCTACCTGTTTCAGAAATCCTCTATTCAAGACACACTCAAAGGAACGGTATCAAAGGAAATCGACAGAGACTGAAGACTCCTCTGATTCAGAAAGCACGTCTGTCCGATCCCTCGAGTCGACCAAGTCATTGTCCCGACGACGGCCATGGCGTCAACCACCTGAGCACACCCCAGAACCAATGGACATTAGTCACGTCAAGAGTCACGCATCCCACACCAATGTCCCTGAGAACTCAATCACTCCACAAGACAACCTGTCACGTCAGTCGCAGGTACATCAAGATATAAACAATATACCTTCACCCCTGATAGGGTCAGCGAGGCTGACCCAAAGGGCCTACAGAAAGAAAACAGAGATAGTGGACATTACCCACCGGATGGGAAAGGACCAAACAGTCACTCTGCAAGGAAAACTAGACGTGTTAACAGAGACAGATCATCATCAGATGAGAGAGAAACATGCACAGGCCCAGACAGTCAAAGGGTTCACCAGTCTCAAACATGAGTGGAAGTGGGTGAGACAACCAGAGGCAGCGAATGATTCCCCGAACCAAACCAAGATGGTCTTTTCAGATAGCTCCTAGCCGTCTGGTATACATGACCTTGAACAGGAGGGCAGTGTTGCCCTCGACCGGACAAGACAAAAAGAAGTAAAGTCACATGCGGGTGCTCGGAAGAGAACACGAACAACATCCTCTCATGAAGGAAATCGAGTGTCAATCAAACAAGAGCCCCATAGGAAGACTGACTGCCGACATCAAGCTGAGCTTTTCACAGTCACCTCAGAAACTGAAGATGAGTGGATCACCCAGAAGCTGATTGGAAACCACCACGAACCTGAGCACAAGACGATCACGCGAGACGCCTCGCAACTCCAAAGATGCACTCCGGTAACAAAAGATGTTCTCGTCAAAACGACAGAAAGCCACGCACAAGAAATGGAGATGCATCTCCATAGCTTAAATAGGCGGACTGCAGACCCGTGTGGCTGACTGAGGAATTATAAATATGTTGGACGCTAAATTTATTTTGTTAACAAAGGGGAGATGAAACAGTATCACTTCATCGAAGAATTCTAAAGAAAGACAGTTGCTGTTTTGCCGTGGTGTATATTATTTTGTTTTATTTTATTCACAGAGGGGGGAGATGTAATGATGTTGATGCAAAGTGACCAGTGACCTAACTGGTCAGGCACTAGGACCGGCCCGAGTGAGGGACGAGGGCGGGCGGAAAGGGAGGAGCTGGGAGACCAAAGGGTCAGTTAGACATTAGCCCGGCATGAGGAAGGAACTTAATAAAGAAGATGATGCCTGCAACTGTGTCCGTGTCCAGTTTATGATGGGTGACGATACTACAGATACTATTTTCAGATGCAATGTTCTTGTGCATAAGTACAGCCACCAGAACATATGACAAAGCTATCAGATGAGGAAGTAGAAAGCATAATTATAGTTTGTGCCCATGAAGCACAACATAACCAACTTTGCCATGGTCCTCTAGACAGAAGGAAGTACTGTTCTGATGCTCCTCCTGGGCAAGCGTAATCAGTTGCTTATGATGCTCCATTATTTCCGTGTAAAAGGGTCGAGTGATTATACCTTCAAATGCATGGTTTGATGATTAGACGTCAAACACTTCTCAAGGGTTAACCGTCGTTGGTTAATCTATGCTGTTGAGATGCTATCAGCGTTGGGGGGTTGATCAGTCAGACAGGGTGCCGGTGGGCCTTCATCACTGCTGTTTGAAATTCCACCCGCAGTTCCGTCAGTGGTCCCTGGAGATGCATCCACCTGCTACCCTACATGGATTAATGCTGCCTCGTCCAAAACGACCCTACCCTATGTGCACAACTAGAAAAAATGACCCTCTGGACTGTCTGCTTTGCAGAGACACAAGCCTCTTTTTTATTGCCAACTGCGCTTTCGCTGTGGCGGCAGTCACATCTTGCTAGGAAATGGAAGCTTGGATGGGCCTTGTGAGCTTTATCTGCCAATACTGAAACTATTAGAGTCGTAATCAGTGTGAAAGCATGGCAGCTGTGCCACACTGACCACCCCATACCATTGTGGAAAGGGGCGACCAATCGGTCCCCCCGAACTTATGGCAGAATCCACGATCCCCCCGGGAAGCCATCTTGGGCGGGAGGCGAGTCTCGGCTGGTATGCCCGAAGCGGCGTAGCCGGGGCGCGCCTTTTCCCGCCCTAGAGTGGGTTGGCCTAGACACTGACGCGGCTGGCCACGCCCAAGGGGCAGGCAGGGGCGGGTTTACGCCCGCCCTGAAGACGGATAAAAGGAGGAACGAGACCAGAAAGCATCCTCTTGTTCCTGTGCTCTGAAGCTGCACCTCCTCGCTGCACGTGAGCTCGAGACGGAACGAAGAGCCAATTTTGAGCGTTGTAATCTTTCTCGTTTGTTTTGCAGATACTTTGTCGGAGAATGCCGAAGAAGGCGGGAAAACGAATGACTACCGAACAGATGCTGCGTGTTCTCATGAAGGAGATGACCGACCTAAAGAGGCGGATGGATAAAAATGAGGAAGGGGGCCCGAAACGGCCTTTGGAGGGAACGGCCCCGGGTGGAAAAGGCAAGAGGCCCAAGAGAGGAGCAGCTGGGGGAGATACCCCGGGTCCCAGTGTCCCGCTCGAAGCACCCACTCCTGTGCCGGAGGAAGGGAATCCGATTCCCGTGGTGGTCACCCCCGTGTCCGGGGAGGATATGCCGCCCGAGCTGGCAGCACAAGTAGCAGCGTGGTTGGGTAAAAGTAGCGAGGGCGCCACGGCTGTCGACGCGCAGGTGTTAATGAAGCAACTGCGGGAGACTCGTGAAGCAGCGAGGGTACCCACGCCGGCCGCGGCCGTGGAGAAGCCTCAGGGGACGGTTTTAGTCGCAGAGACAGCGTCCAGTTCAGGTAAGCGGCCATTGCCGATTGCGAGGGAAGAGTCGGCACCCTCTCGAAGGGAGAGGTTGGGTCAGCATGTTCCTTTAGCTATTAAAGAAAAGATATGGGCAGGGGAATATGTAAACATCTTCTCGTTGCTTACTGATCATTATGAGATGGAGCATGTTAAAAGTCAGAAGGATCTCATGCATCCGAGTGTTTGGCGCGCAAAGATGGCCGCCTTTAAGGTTAATGAAAACATTGGCAATTGGGGCAAGGCATGGGGGATTTTCACATCGATCTTAGGAGAACGGAGGCCCGAATTGCTTCCCGAATTGCCAAGTTATCAGTCACGGATCATGGGGTACTCGGTATCACACGAGGGTAATCATTGGTTTTGCTATGATAATCTTTTCAGAAAGGCAAAAGAACATGATAAAAACTTAACTTGGGATTGTTATGATTCTGTGTCCTGGTCCAAAATGAAGGAGAATGGTATGTTGAAAGTGCCATTAGTAGGGAGTAATGTGGGCGAATCTTCCCGCCAGTATGTGGGGACGCCCTTTCGATCAGGTACGGGTACCGACAATCACTCGAGGCCTACCGGTAATACAGGTAAAAAGGGGGTTTGTTGGAATTTTAACAGGGGTAAATGTACTAGGCCCCAGGGATCGTGCAAATTTAGACACAAATGTAGTGGGTGTGGGCAATCATCCCATCCTGAGTCCATGTGCAGAGCCAAAACGGGTGATAACGGGGGTAGAGGAGGCGCCAAACAGGTCTAACATAGTCCGAGGGGCGCCTTTACCTACCCCGATTGATACCTTGGCAATGATTCCCTGGCTCAGTGAATACCCGGATCGTGCTTCTGCTGGGGTGTTGCGGAACGGGTTTTCATATGGTTTCCGCATCCCAGTAGGGGACTTTCAGGGTGTGGAAAGATGCAAAAATCAGATATCGGTCTTGCAGCATACGACCGTGGTACAGGAAAAGATCCGGAAGGAGGTTACTCGAGGTCGAGTCGCCGGTCCGTTTAGTGTACCACCGGTGGCTAACTTTGTTTGTTCGCCTTTAGGAGTGGTCCCCAAGAAGGACCCGGGTGAGTTTCGGCTGATACATAATTTGTCAGCCCCACGTGGTCTTTCCGTAAACGAAGCGATAGACCCAGAAATATGTTCGGTACGGTACGCATCTTTTGATGAGGCCGTGGCCATTTTGAATCGCCTGGGGCCCGGTGCGCTGATGGCAAAATCTGATATCGAGTCAGCGTTCCGGTTGCTCCCGGTACATCCAGACGATCAGCGTCTACTGGGTTTCACGTTTCAGGGACAGTATTACATGGATAGGTGTATGCCGATGGGATGCTCTATTTCTTGTGCCTATTTTGAGAAATTCAGTAGTTTCCTACAATGGGTCTTTACTAAGAAGACGGGTTTTCAACATGTGATGCATTATCTTGATGATTTTTTGTTCCTGGGGGCAGCCGGGGATTCGGAATGTGGGCAAGCTTTGGCTGCATTTTGTGTTTTAATGAATCAGTTTGGCGTGCCATTGGCACCAGGTAAGACGGTGGGTCCTTCGACCTGCCTCGAGTTTCTGGGGATCGAGTTAGACTCCGGAGAAGGTTGTTTCCGTTTACCAGGTGATAAAGTGTTAAAGTTCAGGGCATCCCTGCAAATGTGTATGAGTGAAACTAAGGTTAAACTGCATCAGCTACAGCAGTTGGTGGGGCAGTTGAATTTTGCCCTAAGAGTTATACCAATGGCCCGCCCCTTTTCCCGTTCGATCGCTCAAGCCATGGTCGGACTGAAGGAGGGCCATCATCGCACAAGGCTCTCGGCCGAGGTCCGCCAGGACATGCGCATTTGGTTGGCATTTCTGGCGGATTTCAATGGTCGAGTCGTCTGGAACAAACCAGCCGTGTCCTCTAAGGAACTGGGGCTATGGACAGATTCGGCAGGGAGTATAGGTTTTGGTGCCATTTTCGGTACTCGATGGTCTGCACAAAAATGGCCAGCATGGTGGCGAGACAGTGGGCTGACAAGTAACATTGCCTTCCTGGAACTCTTCCCCATTTTGGTGGCCCTGAGAACGTGGCCTGAAGGGTTCAGAAATCACTCTGTGGTATTCTGGTCTGACAATATGACCGTGGTTGAGTGTATCAATAGCCAGGCAGCACGATGCAAATGGATTTTGAGACTGCTCAAGGAAATTGTACTATTATGTATGCAATTGAATGTACTATTCAAAGCGAGACATGTCCCGGGGATAATGAACCAGGCGGCTGATGCCCTTTCTCGTTTTCGTATGCAGGCTTTCTGGGGTTTCCTTCCCACAGCGGACCCGGAGCCAGCACCCTTTCCCGAAGCTCTCTGGTCTCTCGGTGCCCCGAGCTTCGTAACCTCGTGGGAGAGAGTTTAACACCCAGGACGAGGAAGGCATATGAAGGGGCGTTCCTTTCCTATTTAGCCTTTTTGGGGACTGCTAGAGGGGACCTTTGGGGGCAGGAGGAATGGGTAGTGAACTTTTTGATGTCTTTACATCGGGCAGGGAAATCGGTGGCCACGGCCCAGAGGCATCGGGCTGCCATTTCTTTTGTTGCTAGGGCTCATGGGATACAGGACCCGACAGCGTCCTTCACTGTGCAAAAAGCGCTACGAGGGTGGCAACGCCTTGAGGGTCGCAGAGTAGACGAGAGGCGCCCGATAGGTTTGGACAGGTTAGCACAATTATTATCCAGACTCCCTACAACATGTTCATCTCACTTTGAGACAGTGTTATTCCGAGCTGCTTTTACGCTAGCATTTCATGGAGCTATGCGGGTGAGCGAATTAGTGGCGAGGAACAAGCAGGATGTTACGGGGGGTTGTGCGCAGAGCACGTTCAAATCAGAGGGGAGACGATGACTGTCTCTTTTGTAAGGTCCAAGACCGATCAAAGCGGGATGGGCGACTGCATAATTATACACAGGATTCCCGGGTCGTCCATGTGCCCAGTGAAGTGTTTAGAGGATTATTTGACACAAAGGGTGGCATCATGGGGGGGGGACCTTGTTGAGACACGCAGACGCCGCCCCACTGACAAGGTTTCAGTTTCAGCGGGTGCTTGCGATGTCAATTACAGCTGTGGGCTTGAACCCGGGCGAGTTTGGGACCCATTCCTTTCGGATAGGGGCTGCTACAGAGGCTACAGCCAGGGGTCTGAATATGGAACAAGTTAAACGTGTGGGGCGTTGGTCCTCCAATTGTTATAAAAGGTATGTGCGTTTGCACATGTTGTGAAGCTGTAATGATGTACTCACGCTTCTTGTTTTTGTTTGGTTTTCAGTTACGCAAGCCTACGAGGCGGGGCGGACTATGCAGTCGACCCTACACCGGGCCAGCGGTCAGACATCACCGGCTGTTAAAAAGGAGGTGTGGGTCGTGGGCCACTCATACGTGAGGCGTGCCGCGGACGTATTCAAGGCAGGTGACATGGTGCACGTGGCTGGGGAATACGGGTACAGTGTGTCCTTCTACGGGAAGGGCGGTCTCTGTATTGACCAGTTTCAATCATTTTTCGAGGGTTTGCTAGGGCGGACGAGGTCACCGCCGTCTGTAGTCATAGTACATCTTGGGGGCAATGATTTGGTCACCACTGGTAGACGACTTCTCCTGGAGGCGATGCTTTCCACTGTAAGTTGGTTAGCGAGGAGAGTTCCAGGGTGCACAATTGGGTGGTCCCATATGATCCCACGAAAAGTGTGGCGGGGGGCTTTTTCTGTTTCTGCTGTAAATCACTCTGTGAGGAAAATTAATAACAAAGTAAGTAGGTTGTTCCGTTCCAATGCACTGCATTCTATCGCGCATGGATGTATTAATGATGACAGTATGTACTTGGGGGACGGTGTTCATTTGTCTCGGATTGGGAATGAGTTACTCATAGGAGACTTCATAGCTTGGCTGAAGGCGTTAAAACATGACCTTTAGGTAGGAGTGTGGTGGGGGGTCCGGATAGCCGGTCAACTATCCGGACCTGTGGCGGTAAGGTCATGATCGGTGAGCACTAATTGGAAGATCCCTATGAGTGGGCGTCACCCATTACGGATGGGGGCGCTCGGGGGAGGTGGCCATTGGCCCCTCAACGGGGAGGCGGTCCCTTCTAAGGATGGGTCGCCGAAAGGAAAGGGAAGGCGGTCAAGGCCCCTTCATGGGTAGGAGGGGTTACAGCCCCCTCCTGGGGAATTTCCCGGGGCCAGGACGTCTGCGACGGCAGATGTGGTAAGTTGTGTGGGGTTTGGGGGGGGGTCTACGCTACCTTCTAGATACCTCACACGAGTCCTCGTACAACCTTTAAGTGGCGTCGAGTTTTATTGGGGCCCCCGTCAAGTCAAGGGAAATTGGTAGTTGCACTTGAGGTATGCCTCCGTGCCGCCCCTCTCAAGTGAGGGGGATATGTCTGGGTTAGGGATCTTGACACCGGTTACGACCTTGCCGTTGGCCCTTAAACGTTAGGATGTACAATTTCAAAAGTTAAGTAAATGTTTGGTAGGATGTTAGTTCGGCTAGGAGAACCTTTGTATTAGAGGATCTGTTAAGGTTAGCCAAACATCACAATGTGGTAATGAAATTGTACATAATATGAAACTGTTGTTTAATGTTTTAATTTTGTTTCATATTTTAATAAATACGGCCCGGGAGGGTCACTCCCTCCCGTCTCCAAAAACTTCAGAACTGTTTCCGGTTTCCCATCCTTGGGGATTGTGTTGAGAGGGGGTGGCGGGTATCTCAGCCATATGGAAAGGGGCGACCAATCGGTCCCCCCGAACTTATGGCAGAGTACCACGATCCCCCCGGGAAGCCATCTTGGGCGGGAGGCGAGTCTCGGCTGGTATGCCCGAAGCGGCGTAGCCGGGGCGTGCCTTTTCCCGCCCTAGAGTGGGTTGGCCTAGACACTGACGCGGCTGGCCACGCCCAAGGGGCAGGCAGGGGCGGGTTTACGCCCGCCCTGAAGACGGATAAAAGGAGGAACGAGACCAGAAAGCATCCTCTTGTTCCTGTGCTCTGAAGCTGCACCTCCTCGCTGCACGTGAGCTCGAGACGGAACGAAGAGCCAATTTTGACCCACCCACCAGCCCCTGAAGACAGCGAGTGGTTTTGAATAAAGTTTGATGGATGAATCTGATTTTCGTTTACAGGTTGTGGTATTATCGTGAAGATTTTGAGTATGCAATAAAGAATGATCGATTTGTGTTATGTTTTGCAAATAAAGTAATTGTGCCTTAGTGTTCAGCAGTAAACATGCTTTGAATAAAGTTGCTGTTGATACTGTCTGTTATATTTAGTGTTTAGTTATTTAGTTAGCATTGTCGTATTATTTTGGTCGGGCGGTAAGGTCATGATCGGTGAGCACTAATTGGAAGATCCCTATGAGTGGGCGTCACCCATTACGGATGGGGGCGCTCGGGGGAGGTGGCCATTGGCCCCTCAACGGGGAGGCGGTCCCTTCTAAGGATGGGTCGCCGATAGGAAAGGGAAGGCGGTCAAGGCCCCTTCATGGGTAGGAGGGGTTACAGCCCCCTCCTGGGGAATTTCCCGGGGCCAGGACGTCTGCGACGGCAGATGTGGTAAGTTGTGTGGGGTTTGGGGGGGGGTCTACGCTACCTTCTAGATACCTCACACGAGTCCTCGTACGACCTTTAAGTGGCGTCGAGTTTTATTGGGGCCCCCGTCAAGTCAAGGGAAATTGGTAGTTGCACTTGAGGTATGCCTCCGTGCCGCCCCTCTCAAGTGAGGGGGATATGTCTGGGTTAGGGATCTTGACACCGGTTACGACCTTGCCGTTGGCCCTTAAACGTTAGGATGTACAATTTCAAAAGTTAAGTAAATGTTTGGTAGGATGTTAGTTCGGCTAGGAGAACCTTTGTATTAGAGGATCTGTTAAGGTTAGCCAAACATCACAATGTGGTAATGAAATTGTACATAATATGAAACTGTTGTTTAATGTTTTAATTTTGTTTCATATTTTAATAAATACGGCCCGGGAGGGTCACTCCCTCCCGTCTCCAAAAACTTCAGAACTGTTTCCGGTTTCCCATCCTTGGGGATTGTGTTGAGAGGGGGTGGCGGGTATCTCAGCCATATGACACTTGGTCTGTGATTACTAGGGCACCAGATGCCTCTCTGTTCCTCGGGACATCATATTGCACTCCTAATCACTGATTTAACGTTTGCAGTCTTGGCTTATCACAATTGACCCAGTTGGATTACAGTTCTGGATTACAATAGTGTGAAAGGGATGGCAAGGCTGCAACATGGTGCTCCTTTTGACCCACATGCGCGTGGTGACCTCTGTGATTGTTGTGAGCGCTGTTTGAAGTTTGCTTTTGCTAGCATGCTCCAGTTCGGTTTTTTTCAGCTGATAATGCTGGGCTAGCTACAACGTGTAGTTTTTCTTTTTATAAGTATTGGCTTGATGGTCATGGGATAAAGGGCACCTTTGGCTGGCCGAGTTGGCACTGGGTGACCTACATATCTTCTGCCCATTTATATACTATGCAGATGTGAGGGAATCGCCATGACCTATTTCTGTTCCACCTCTTTCAGGATGTTATGATTGTGTTTTCCTTGTTAGAGTTGACTGGGTTGATCAGGCTTGGCATCCATGCCCTGGGCTCTTTTGGTGAGTCAAGGGTACACTTAGAGTAACACTAGGGAGGACACTTTTTCTATATGGTCTGGGCGCCAGGCTTCGAGTCCTGGGATTTCGTTTTGCAGCCTAATTCAAGCTGTGATTTGTCATGTTTGTCACTCCATTCACCACAAATGCCAGCCACACCGGCCAACAGACGCAACGAGAGTGGATAAAGATATGTAAATGAATCAATGTCCATAAAGGCCAGGCCTACTGGCTTTGCCAATCCTTTTTAATGCGGCAGTTGAATGAGAAAAAGTTTGAAGTTGTGTGCATAATGTATATTTCCTTTACTATAGCAGCACATACGTGTCAGAGAGACAGCTCATTATTGGTCAGGACTTAAAAGCTCAATGCTAATAGAAACATATACATTTAAACCTCAGTGTAAGCAGATGTAAGGCTGAATGTAACGCATGCCCCGTGAAAGATGATTGCATTCTGAGACAGAGCTCGTCTGTCTGTCTGTCTGCAGGCCAGGTACAGTGAGGGTGGGCGCAACACGATAGCTGTGTCTACTCCAACCACTGACAGGTAGCTGACCCTTAGAGCCGGAGGCCGGGCCCCTGGGGGTCAAAGGGCCAATATTCTGTTCTGCTTATTTAGTCATGGGGCTTTATTAGTCTTAACCGTCTCATCGCAGCGGGCTGTGAATCTATTGTTGAATTATCTCAGCTTGAAGCTGAGACTGACTTTGGTTCTAATAAGCTCTAAGAGGTTAAAGGTCGGCCAGTAATATGCTTTAGAAATGTCTTCTTTTGATGGGAAGGACAGGAAACAGCCGGATGGGCTAATAAGGAGTCCTACAATATCCCCGTAACACAGGCATGAAATGCCAAATAGACCTTTCTGGTTCACACAGATTCATCATTGTCGAAGTTAACTTCGTTTTCTTTAAAGTAATTCACGCACGGAGATCGTATTTATTCTGAATAAAATAAGGCCAGGCGATGCAAAAACCCAATGAGAGGATGAAATCCTGTGCAGAAGGGCGATCAAAGGGGGAAGAGCGTTTTATAATTTTGCCTACTTAAACGGAAGGATTGCAACCTGTATCAGATAAACTTTTTTTTTTAATTCCAATTTAAGAATGTCAAAGTGAATACAATATTACTGTGTTTTACCTTTATATGCCTGTTACTCCGAACCAAGAGTGTGTGCCTGGAAGAGCCATTCATTCTTAAATATTCTGCTGTGCAATTTAGAATATATTTTTACTTTTTATTTTTTAGGATTATCTATCTGCCTTTCCTGCAACTGATTATGCGTTTACTATTTAGATCTTTCGATGGCAGCATTTATTTCCTTATTCTAAAATTCTTACTAGGTCGTTCAGACTTGGGCGAAGGGGCTATTGTCGGTTGAAATGGTAGTTCCTCCGGCGTGTTATTAAAACTTACCAGGAGCAGTCGCGCCAATTTTTGCCAGGCCTTTAGCTAAAGTTACCCGCCAACGCTAAAGTAAAACAGAAATGTTCGTTAATGAGACATTAGTGCACATTTGGAGCTAGTGAATTTATTCTAAACAACCATTAACTTTTACTCTCTCTCTTTATGTAAATAGCAATTCACCTGCGAGCACTAGACTCAATAACTTTGTTAGAAGTCAGTCCATAGCTTTGTTAGATGTTGCTAGAGTCAGGACTCCAACAGTTTCCTTTCTCAGATCCGGTCTCTAAAGTAAGTTGTGGCCTTTCAAACATGTATATTTCGAGTGAGTTTGCAAGGCTGAGGAATACCGGGCTCCCCGAATAAAGAAGGATGCGCTTCTCCCCAGTGTTACCAGAGCATGCAATGCCAGGTAGCAGTCTTGTCTTTTGAGCCAGAGAGATGAGCTTGTGCCATCCACGAGTAAGGCCAACACAAAGGGTTACTTTCATGTGCCATCAAGTGACATCGAGTTACAATAAGGGCTGTCAGCCTGTGACAACTTCAGGGAGTGAGGCTGCAGTGAGCCCCCTTGGAGAGTCAGAAAATGCCGAACTGTCTCTCATCGAATTCTGCCTTGTGATTAAAAAGTTGAATATCAAAATACAAAGACTGGTCACTCCTGGGTTCAGGAAGGTGATTTCCTCTCCACTCTTAGAATAGCAGACTAAGGGCCCGATGTAGGTCGGTCGGTAACGGCCGAAAATCGGTATTTTTGGCCGTTACCGATCGGTAAATAGGTGATTGGCATGTAGGGGGCTTTATTTTACCGAATCTGTAAAATTACCGATTCGGTAATTTTACCGATTCGGTTAAATAAAAAATCAGTAAATTTACCGAATCTGAGCCACCCAGATGTAGGTGGGACTCTTCAGTGTCCCAGGAGCCTTACCGAATCGCTATTTTACCATCAAATCCAATTTGATGGTAAAATACCGATTCCGGTGTGCATACACATGTGTGCATGCACACCTATGCCATGTGACAGGCAGACCTGCCCTTAGGGCATGTATGCCTGCCACATGGCACCCGAGCCTGTTTTGGGGGTGCCAGAGGGTGTCAAAGTGACACCCCCTGCACCCTTGTGAAATTCGGTATTTACTGATTCGGTAAATACCGAATCGGTAATGCCCATTCATTCCTATGGGCTTCAAAGCCCATAGGAATGAATGGGCTTTACCGATTCGGTATTTACCGAATCGGTAAAATACCGAATCGGTAATGCCCATTCATTCCTATGGGCTTCAAAGCCCATAGGAATGAATGGGCTTTACCGATTCAGTATTTACCGAATCGGTAAAATTCGGTAATTTAAAATCGGTAAATCTATTTTACCTACATCTAGCCCTCAGACTGCTCAGTGCTACAGATCCATCAGCTTGTTCTATATCAAAGTGATAACAAGTGAGCACACCGTGGTCAAGGAAACTGCGTCAAATCAAGCAAACTAGATTAGTGGTGTCTGGCTATGTTTGGAAATGGCATGGATTAATACACATGGAATTGCAGGAAGTGACTGAATTGAGCCAATTTTTCTCTTAACGTGCTCAGGGATGTTCTATGCCAAGATTTGTTTGACAATATCTGGTTAATTAGTGCTCTTTACACCACAGATTCACTTTAATTTCCTAAAGAGCCATAGGCTCTGACAGAACACTCATGAAATAGTTTGGTAACATGAAGGTTCAATTTGGATGGAGTGCAATGGCTGGGTTCTCCAATCATGTTCCACTAGTTTAAATCTAAGATTAAACGTTCCCATATCCCATTGGCAAAATAAACCAACATAGTGTAAAAAGCTCAAACTTCACAATCAAATAAGCACCCATAAGATAAAAGATTCATAAACCACCTCAATGTTTTAATGCCAACTAAATAGCGCAGAACAGCCATCTGCCTTTCTGTGTACCAAGAAATGAATAATTGCTAGAATAAGAGAGCTGGGGTAACACATTAGAAAACTAAGGGGCTGATTAAGAGTTTGCTGGAGCGAATTTTCTGGAAAAGTGTGGCTGAGTACCCTCTCTGCCAAACTCAAAGTCTGCCTGCCTGATTTAGAGGTAGTTGGACGCTAAGTAAGTCGGTGACGGAGCCTACTCTGGTCTTTGTCGCTAGGCATGATCTTCTGACAGCCTGATGGAGTAGGAGCTGTCAGAGGTTACCCATCCCTATCCTGCCCAATCTAGAGTGCATGATTGGATGGCTGTTTTTGCTGTCTGTCACCCCCAGTAAGTACCTGGAAGTGAGGGACAGGAAAAAAATAAATAATAACCACTATGGCATGAGAGAAAACGCCGCTTTTGGAGTTTGTTTTTGAAAAACGAAAAACTGTTCTAACTAATCTGCTCTAAATGGGAACGTGTCAACCAGCTTGAAATTACCAGAGGGGCATCAAATGCCGTTCAGTACAATATCTTTACTTTTTTGAAGCACTATAGTAGACATTTAGATTATCAATACATTCCTGTCATCTAAAATAGAGGGAAGTAGTCTAAGGAGGGGGATGCTAACACAATCTGTGTACACTGTGAATCGGCAAACAACACTTACAACGCAACTTTTACAATGCACTACCTTTACAACTAAACTTTTACAACGCAACATCCATTACAACGCATGCCATTACAACGCAACCATTACAGCGCATGTCACTACAACGCATACCACTACAACGCATGTCATTACAAGGCAGTCATTACAATGCATACCATTACAACGCATACCTACACTATCCAACACTTACCCTACTGTTGCACCCCCTGGAGTTAGAATAGTAATTTGTACCCCTACACTATCCAATACTTACCCTACTGTTGCACCCCCTGGAGTTAGAATATTAATCTTTACCCCTACACTATCCAACACTTACCCTAATGTTGCACCCCCCTGGAGTTAGAATAGTAATTTTTACCCCTACACTATCCAATACTTACCATACATGCAATGTAATGGTATGCGTTGTAATGGTATGTATTGTAAATGTACTATGCGTTGTAGTGGAATGCGTTGTAAAGGTAGTTTCAAAGAATTTGTTGTAATGGCATGCGTTGTAATGGAATGCGTTGTAATGGATGTTGTGGTGTAAAAAATGTGTTGTAAAGGTATGAGTTGTAAAAGTATGCGTTGTAACGACATACATCCCTGTGAATCATTACCTACCAATATCTTTCATAGAATGCGTGCAGATGCATAACTCCTGCTCAGCATAAGCCAGGAGTACAAGGGTCTTAGATGTCCTATATGTATATAAATAGGCAATCAAATCCAGAAGCATCATCACATTTAAGAGGGCAAACACCCTTAGCAGGATTGATTACATAATGGTCGACCTAGACCTTTGGCATACAATTGATGACATGGCCATTATACCAAGATACAACAGTGATCATAATGCATTGGTCCTGGCTTTAACAGATATTCTATTTTTAACTACGACCACTCCCAGGTTGGTTCCTCCTATAGTCACCTCAAATGATGAGAGTAGGATTACATGGAGTCATATAGCCACAAAGGAAAATTCTCTAGCTAATAAATGTGCCAAGGTTTCGTCAGCCCTTTTCAATTGAAGTAACGAGGGCAGTGACAATCAAACTTTCATGTATACTTTCTCTCACCTTAGTACAGCAACTAAGAACCACTTCACTAGACAAACAGCAAGTATGACTCCTAGATGTAGGGATAAGTCCTGGTTCAATTAATATTGCAAACGGGATAAGACTGCCTTAATTGTAGCAGTTTAGGGTGGGAGTGGTACTCTCATAGTGGAAAGATAAAGAATTTATAACAAGACCCGGATAGAGGCAAAGAAAAGTTAGGAGGAAGAGAATTGGCGTATCTTGGTTTATTCATCATCAATCAATCAACCAGGCATTTGTTAAGCATGACTACTCACCCGTAAGGGTCTCAAGTCACTGGGGGAGGGGGTTTAGCAGGCTCCAGTCCATCAAGGTGGGCGTTCTGTCGCAGAGCCAGGTTTTGAGGTTTCTTGCGAAGATGGGGAGCAATGTCCTCTGTCTGATGTGGAGCGGCAGGGCGTTGCAGGCTCAGGCCGTGAGGAAGGAGAAGGAGTGGCCTCCCGATCTGGTCTTTCTGGTGCGGGGACCACAGCATAGGAGAGCTGGGTAGATCGGAGGGTCCTCTGGGGTGCGTGGAATTTGAGTCGGTTGTTCAGGTATGCTGGTACGGTGTTGTGGAGGGCCTTGCGGGCGTGGGTGATCATCTTGAAGGTGACTCTAGCTTCAATGGGGAGCCAGTGGAGTGTGCACAGGTGCTGGGAGATGAGGCAGTGTCTTGGCAGGTCGAGGACCAGTCTTGCGGCGGCGTTCTGGATGTTCTGTAGCTTGCAGTGATGTTTTTGTTTATTCCAGCGTAGAGTGAGTTGCCGTAGTCGAGTCTGCTGGTGACCAGGGCAGGAGTGACGGTCTTTCTGTGTTTGAGGGGGATCCATTTGAAGGTCTTACGGAGGCCGAGGGTGTGGAATCAGGAGGTTGAGATGGAGCTGATCTGGAGGTCCATTTTGAGCTCAGAGTTCAGGATGGTTCCCAGGTTGTGTCTGGGTCCGTGGGTGTGGTTGGGCTTCAGAGAGCTGGGGGCCAACATGTGCCGTTCCATGCGTCTGGGTTTAGGCCCATGATGAGTACTTCTGTTTTGTTGGTGCTTAGTTGTAGGCAGCTGTTTTTCATCCATTTGGTGATGGCTTCCATGCCTTCTCGAAAATTGTGTCTGGCGGTATTGGGTTCGTTAGATAGGTAGAGGATGAGTTGGGTGTCGTCTGCGTATAACACAATGTTGAGTCCGTACGTTCTGACGACGGGGGTGAGCAGCGCCATGTAGATGTTGAAGAGTGTAGGGCTGAGGTAGGACCCCTGGGTGACTCTGCAGGTGGTAGGTGTAGCGTTGGAGAGGAAAGGGAGAGTCTGACCTGCTGTGTTCTGCCAGAGAGGAAGGAGCAGATCCAGTTGAGGGCCTTGTATTGGATCCCTACATCGTTGAGTCTGCGTTGTAGGGTGCAGTGAGAGACTGTGTCGAACGCCGCTGAGAGGTCGAGGAGTATGACAGCTGCTGTTTCTCCTTTGCCCAGTAGGGTGCGTATGTCGTCTGTTGCAGCGAGGAGGGCGGTTTCCGTACTGTGTTTTTTTCTGAAGCCAGAATGGGAGGAGTCGAGGATGTTGTGCTCTTCGATGAATGTGGCGTGTTGGCTGTTGATGACTTTCTCGATGACGTTTGCTGAGAACGGGATGAGGGAGATGGGTCTGTAGTTTTTGAGGTTGGTGGGTTCCGCCAAGGGTTTCTTCAGGAGGGGGTTCACCTCTGTATGTTTCCAGTCGTCGAGGAATGTGGCGGTTGCAAGGGAGTGGTTGATGGTGTGGCAGAGCATGGGTGAGATGGTGTCGGTGGCTCTGTTGAAAATGTGGGGGAGGCAAATGTTCGTGGGGGCCCGGAGTTGATTGACTTCATCTTCTTCAGTGTGTCTTCGGTGGTGAGGGTTGCCCAGTTGTCAATCGCTGGCTTGAGGGTGGCGGTTAATGAGGGTTCAGTGTGTTGGTTGTCTTTGTCAAAGTTGTCGTAGATGCTCTATTATCTCATCTACAAGCTGGCTTTAGGAAATCCACTAGAACATTAGACCAGGTACTCCAAATTTTATTAATTATATGGAGGGAAGTTATCATCAGGAAAGGTCATCTCTATGTCGGGTTTGTGGATCTCAAGCAAGCTTTTGACTCCACTAATGGCATTAAACTTGTGGTTGCCCTGAGTGATCTTAGTGTACCAAATGGGCTACTGCAACTTGTGCACCAGGACAACAATGTCCAGGTCCGATGGAACCAGAGGGGGTGAACTCACTGGGAAGATAGGACTGTATAAAGGAGTACGACAAGGATGTTTCCTTGCCCCAACCTTGCTTACCCGTTATATGAATGAAGTAATTTAAGCTTTGTTCAATTGTGGGGGTGATCCTCATAAGCTTGGTGGTAGGCAAATTCCTTCACTCTTGTTTGCAGATGACACATTATTAATTGCAAAAACCCATATGGGTATGCAAAATATATTGAATAGGTTTGCAACAGTATGCACTGACTTTAGTCTAGAGATGGATTGCTCTAAAGCCAAATCTATCGCTTTTAATCCCATTGTTGTTTTAAAGTTACATTAAGGCTAAATGCAGGTATGCTAGGACAGGTTAAGGTGTTTGACTATTTAGGTATCAGACTGAATAGTAATTTGACTTTGGCAGACCAAAATTCAAAAGAGCACCCTAACATTACAGCATGTTGATTGAGCAGTGGTTAGGAAACTCGATCAATCTGCTTATTGTCCTACCACTCCAGTTTTAGAAATTCATCGAGCCCGGAACTGGTGGTAAAAAAATTCATAATGCCATTATTGAAAGTGTCAAACAGCACACCACTTCTTCCGGCCCGGTTAGACCATGGTCTAAGATGCATTAAACACATAACAGAATTGAAATCCCTAGTGTTTTGGGTTACAAAATGGACAGGTAAATCCCAACTTCTAGTGAAAGAAGCCATAGAGGAAGTTATGAATAGTAGCAGATAGAGTAGTAGGTCGGGTGAAGTGGTTTAGAGAGGTGAGGCACTGGCTAACGAAAATAGGTTTGAAGATTATGTGGAAGACCCTAAATCCCTGATGAAAGATGTACTACTCCTCTTAAAAGGAAAATGTTGGGCCTATATCCAGGACTCCACTTATGCCAATCCAGCACAGGGCACTTTAACAGGAAGATTCTATATTTAAAGTGTACTTTTTTATCCGAGGATATGAAATTGAACCACCACAGACACATGCACTTTACTTACAATTAAGGTATGGTACTTTGACGGTAAACTGCTTTAGAAGTAGGGGGACTCAGGCTACTGTAACCTCAATGTGCCCAGCAAGCTCCCTTAGTTCGGAAATATTAGATCATTACATGTTTTTTGTCCCTGTTATATACAGACCAGGAAAATGTGTCTTTTATTGATTAAGTAACCAGTATAGGTGCTGCGAATATTTAGATCAGACCCCACAAAAAGGTTAGTATTCACCATATGACAGTACTTGTTATACACCTGGCATACTAGTCCAAGTTGCCATCCGTAAGGTAAAGCCTGGAGCAATGCAAGTACATGTACAATAAGCAAATGTAATTATGAAGCCGATGATATCCCTTGTCTTTAAAGATTATGGCCAAATGTTTTTATCTTTACTGTTTTATCTATTTTCAAAATTTTAAATCTTTCTATGCTAAGCTGACTATTTTAACATTGTGTAAGGTAATTTATTAGGAAGATTGATGTTTCATTATTGTGAATGATCTCTTATTTGATCGTATAAAGAACTACTCTCTCTCACTCTTTCTCTCTCTCTCTCTCTTTCTCTCTCTCTCTCTCTCTCTCTATATATATATATATATATATATATATATATATATATTCACTGAAAAATCCATAGGTTATAGACCATATATAGTTAGGAATTAGCATTTACTAAACCTTATTTTACTCACACAAAACCATTGAAATTCGCATATATAGTTAGTTGCACTAACTATATATCGCGCACCCGCAATCCACTGCTGATGATGTCACATATTACATCATTCATGACATGGTCAGTGACATCACTGATGACATCACTGATGACATCTCAAATGACATCACTGATGGCATCATTGATGACAACATCCAGTGACTGTATGTTTCTGTAAAGTTAAAATATGTCTTACATATTGAAGAATGAGTGGATGTATAAGTGTCTGGATGAAGGATTTAGTAGGTGCATGACTGACTGAATGAGTGAGTGATTAAATGTGTCTCACTGAGTGCATGGGTTAGTGACTAAACTGTCTTAATTTGTGCATCATTATGTCTGTTGTTCTGTAAACTGCTGCATGTGTTGATCAGTAGCTATATGAGTAACTATATGGGTTATTGATTGGTTGCCCAAGTATTTGTATGGGAGACTGAGTGTGTGTGTGTGGGTGGGAGGTGTATGACTCTTTGCATAGATGTGTGAGTAGTTGATTCACTAGATGTATGGGTTCAAAAGTGCATGTGGAAACAGCTGTATGGGCAGTTGACTGTGTGCATGAGTGTATTGAGGAGTGAATGGATATCTCAGTGCTACATGTCAAAGTAAGTACATATGTAAAACACAGTACATGTGAGAGTTGACATATATAAATAACTGTGCATAAGAGCCAGTGAATGTGTGAGTGGCTGTATGGATCATTGTGAACTTGTATCAGGGATTGTATAAGAGAGTAAATATGTGTTAGTATATGTTTGAATACGTAAGGTGTGTATTACTGTATAGTTGAGGAAATGGAGGTGTGATTGATTCTTTGCATGACTGACTAGGTGTGTGAGTAACTCCATGGATGAGTGACAGTCTGTGAGTGTCTGTTTACACTGATTGTATCTAAGGTTATATTAAAGTCTGAAGAGGTCCATCGTATTATCACATGAATGATATCATCAGTGATGTGATCAGTAATGTCAAATGAGATGTTATCAGTGATGTCATCAGTGATGTCATTTGAAATGTCATCAGTGATGTCATCAGTGATGTCATTTGAGGTGTCATCAGTGATGTCATCAGTGATGTCATTTGAGATGTCATCAGTGATGTCATTGACCATGTCATGAATGATGTAATATGTGACATCATCAGCAGTGGATTGCGGGTGCGCGATATATAGTTAGTGCAACTAACTATATATGCGAAATTCAATGGTTTTGTGTGAGTAAAATAAGGTTTAGTAAATGCTAATTCCTAACTATATATGGTCTATAACCTATGTTTTTTTCAGTGAATTTTCAAGGTTTTGTAAATGCTAATTCCTAACTATATATGGTCTATAACCTATAGTTTTTTCAGTGAATTTCAATGGTTTTTTTAATAGCAAATATCAAAAGCTGTAAAATGTATTCTTATTCTAATTCAAAAATATATTTTTTATATTTTTGTATTATATTTTTTAATTTAAATATTTATTTAATAATTTTTTTTTGTTTCGCTGCCGGTCCGCGAACCAGGCAGCTTCCCGTTAGCTTCAATTTGTTCCGAGACCCGGTCCGCCAACCGGTAAACGTTCCGCTAGCGCAAGTACCGCGTTAGAAAGCAACATCGTGACGCGTCCCGTAAGCGCGACGTATCGCGTTACCGTGTAATGCGTCTTATGACGCGCCACGTTAGCGCACCCGGGAGCGCTCTGGAACGCGAATCGAGGCGCGAAGCGCAGCGCCCCGGAAGTGATCCGGGGCGCGGCGCGGAGCGCGTAACGTAAGCATAACAGGTCATGTGACTTGTTTATAAAACTTTTCATTGGTTCATTTTACTTTTAGTTTCCTAATGATGGAAGGCTTGGTCATATGACCTAAAATTAACACTTTTCATTGGTTTAGAACATTTTTTTTCCCCAAATGATGAAAGTCCCACCTTTTTCCTCACTCTGACTTTCATTTTTATGAGAGAAAGACCTACATTGACGCCTTACAAATGGCTTCAATGATTGCTGCAGCTGGTCGACCCCCACCACCACCACCACCTCCAAGGAAGAGAGGACCATCTCCTCAGGTCAACCTCCAACAAGAGGAGGAAGAAGAGGAAGAGGAGCAAGGGACAAGGAGGTTTTTAAAAGAACAGCCAAGGAGGTCCCATATAAAAGAAAATTTTATTTGGCAATTTTTTTCATTTCCCGCACATCAAAAAAAGGTAAATGCCCGGTATGTTACCTGCCTGATTTGTAAAGATGAACTGTCCAGAGGAACAGAAAAAAAATACAGTTATGGTAATTATACCATGCATCGCCATATGGAGAGGTGGCACCCGATAAATTACAGTGCTCCCCAAATACGTGATCTGGTGGATAACCCCCGACCTGTGGCCAGTACATCCACCAATGAAGAGGCAGTGACTAGATCAGAGGCAAAGGAGACGGTCCCAAATCTACAGATGAACTTTGACCAAATTAAATTAACCTGTTTAACTTGCGGCAAATTAATTTCCTGTGGAGAGAGGAGTGTAACTCTAATCAATAGAGCTTTTGAACATCATCAATGTACAAAACGTCCCAGAAAATAAATTTTCTTTTTTTTTGTTGCTCCTGTTGAGCCCTTTCTAATGAATCATTTTTGTTTCCCCCCCCAAAAAAACAAAAAAAATATAAAACAACAAAAATAATAAAAAAGTTCTTTTCAGAACTACCTCCCCTTTATAAAAAATTGCTAGAATGTTTAGCACTCTAGCAACCTCTATTTCTTTTGATTCGCTTCCCGGTTCGCGCGCCGATACGCGAACCGGAAGCGAACTAAAAAAATTTTTTTTTTTTAAAAAAGAAGAGTAAGTAAACAGAGAGTAATGTTAAAAATAAGACAAATAGAGGGAGTAACACACAGTTACTGTTGAAAGAGGGACTGAGAAAAGGAGTGGAAAGAGTAGTATAAGTAAGTAATAGAAAAATAAATGAGGGAAGTAGCAAAGGCAGGAAATTGAGGGTTAAAGAAATGAAGCAGTAGAACTAATAAAAGTTAAATCTCATAGAGATGTAACATAAAGAGTACTAAACACTTACCTTATAATTGTCGTTAACTTAGTCAATTGTAATTTTTATACTTTTAATCTGTGTAAGAAAGAACAAAACATTTTAAATTAATAGAAGGTAGTAAAAAAAGAGTGAGCATGAGACAAGATGAATACATATTATAAATCACAATTCAAAGTACAAAATTAATTGTACATATTTAATGGTTTATTTTTGCTGTTCTCAGAATATATCAAATTTCACTGAAAACAGTGAGTTGAAGGTATTCATCATATAACAGCGGGGAAAAAAAGACACAATCAAAATGATTGTGTTTAAAAAACCCTTAAAATATAATCAATCAGAAATAAGAACTCCTCAAAAGTAACTTACTTTCTATGACGTCAAAGGATGTCCTATGAACAGCTTATACTCAGTTGTGCTGTTACTATTTTCGGCCCGCCACTTTCTGAAAGATAAACTCCATCGTTTTAAGAAAAATGAGACATACAAAGCAATTTAAAACAGCACACTAAATTACAGCAACACTTAGAATCATTATAGTCCAGTTACCTACCCTAAATTCTCACTTCAGAAAACAAGTCAAAAGGCAACATTGCTTCATACTCAATTGGTAATGTTTGCTGAAAGACTAGCCTTTTTTATATTTCAAATAGGCTGTGTAATATCCTGATGTTGTCAAAGGACCATCATAATATATAATAGCTGCAGTTACAAATGTTCTTCCTGAAATCGATGACTGTGTAGCCAAAACATTTTTAATTAGATTTGACAACTTATTTTCATCCAGTTTATGTAGTTGAAATTGTAAAATGACATTTCACCCATAAGTTTCCATAAATATTATGGACAACACTGCAGACTTACATTTCCTCTACTCCTTGTTTTGATCTGCTGCTTGAATTAGCTTATAAACACAAACAGTTTTCGCTCTGTACTACACTTATCCACAAGGCCATATAGAGTAGGAGCCATTAGAACCTCTTGAAATTCCTCAGAACAAATCCCAAGATTCCTTCCCTAAAATTTTGGTTGTAAGAACACCAGGTAAGAATTTGGAAGGTGGAAAGGCAATCTTTTTTGAAAGTTAAAACAGAATCATTGCAGAATGACCAGCCGTTTCCAGATTTTAAATAAGCTGTGTAATGTCCTGAAGTTGTTGAAGGACCGTCATGATATATAATTGCTGTAGTTACAAAAGTCCTTCCTGATATTGACAACTGCGAACAAAATTATTAATTAAAGTTGTCAATTTAGTTCCATCAGGCCTACATCGTTGGAACATTAATATGACATACTGGCCATAACTTCGTATAATTAACGTGGACAGCATTGCAGACTTACATTGGCTACACTTCATGTTTTGATCGACTGCTTTTACTAGCTTATTGAAGGATACTGATTTACTGTCAGGCAAAGTTAAATATATACATCTTTCTGAGTCTACACTAGTAGTACTTGATAGCCTACAGTTCTCGCAATCATTCAACAAACAAATAATCTACATCTACACCTTCATCTTGCAATACATCAAGCATATACATTAAAAACTCCTGACAATCCTGCTGAATATTTTGAGAGAATTGTGTTTGACCTGAACATTCGTCTAACAGATAACGAATTTCAGACACACTTTTTACTCTTGTTCTATCAGCGCTAAATTTCTCTAACACAGAATTCAACAAACAGCATAATCTTTGTTCCGAATTGATCACAATCTGTTCTTTTAAAGTCTCTAGTGAAAAGACAACATTAACCACTACATTAGCATAGCAGTTGACACCAGAACTATTTTCAAATTGAAAGCCAACAACATCTTCAACAGAATTCATTTTCTTTCTGCTTACAATTTTCGGTTCATCGACTTTTGGTCTTTTTGCTACAACCTCCCTATTATTACTGATATTTCTTCGTTTCCGGCCTACCACACGTTTCTCAAACAAAGGATATTGAGGCAAATGTGGCGCATACTCTCTTCTTAACCTATTGTATTCCTTAACACAATCTAGATCCGCACAAATGTTTGTGACATCACAGTCGATCAAGTACAATCCCGATAAAGTTCTGACTCGTGACAATGCTACATAAGCCATACCCTCTTTGAACACAGAGCTGCCAATATTCATTAAAGCAGTGTCTACACTTAAACCTTGCGATTTATGAATTGTCACCGCATATGCCAAGCAAACAGGAAACTGCTTACGGCGAACATATAAGTCTTTTACAAGCAAAAACCTAGCTGTGCAACAACCAATTAGCTGTACTTCCTCAATACCATCAAATTTAATTTTTAAAAATTCAATTCCATCTCTACTTCTGTATTTCTCAAAATCAACAACATTCCCCATTGATCCATTTACCAGACCTCTTACAACATGTAAATTCCTTCTCAAAATGATACGGCAATTTAAGCACACATTCAGAGTCTTATCAAAACCCGCAGTTTTAGATATAGTCTTCTCTAATGAATCCAATTTAGATTTCAAATTCTCAGACAAAATAATTGTTGCTCCCATATGCTCTATTCTGTCAATAGCTTCCAGTTTCACAATCTCTTGGTTTTTTAAATTCAACATTTTGTTGTTGAAGATGGAACATTCTGCAAGAGTTGGCATCAAACATATTCCAGATTTCTTCTCAGTAATTTTCTGAAAAATATCCTCTGGCAGAACGTCTTCTTCTGGATACAAATTTGACAGTAATCGTGCATGTAAAGATTCTTTCCCACGCTCGGTCACTTTCCCGATTCTAGCATCTTGTAGAATATTCTTGTAATCTTCGTCCTTCGCCTGACGCATATTTTCACGCAGCTCAGCATAATTGAAGTTTAACCATATGTTAACGTTGCCAATGCTCCCTAGGCACTTCCTGGTATCTTCATGCGTAAGCAGTTTAAACACTGGTTGTCCTTTCACTGGTGTCAGCTGCAGAAGATCACCGAAAACAATGATGTGTTTGCCACCGAATAACACATCATACTCTGTTTTAAGAACTTCCTGCATTCTCAAATGCACAAAGGCAAGCATGACATTGGAAACCATGCTTACTTCGTCAATGATAAGAAGTTTCATCTTCTTCAGGACTCTAGATACTTCACAACAAGCATCCCCAGATAACTTGTGGTATTGTAATTTGTTATCATGCTCCACAGGCAGCATCAGTAGACGATGCAAAGTAATAGCTTTAATGTTATGTGCTGCCAGTCCAGTTGGAGCAGTGACAACACAAGACAGCAATGACTCAGTCCTTTTCTGCAGATAACATGAAGTTGCTTTAATGAGAAAACTTTTTCCAGTTCCTGCTTCTCCACTCACGTACAGTCGGACAGGCTTCAACGGCGTACATGAGCACTCTTTCTTCTCATGACTTAGTCCATGCTCAATTTCTTTGGTAACTTCGTCATATATTTTCCTCTGTTCAACGTTGAGTTGTCTTTTCAAATCTTCTAAGTTAACCGCATCCTCCTGAGCATGTGCCATGGCTCTTTCCACTTCAATCATAGCAGTGGCAGCTTCATTTTCGATAACTGGTTCTCCTAGTGGATCCTGACTCAATGAAACAGAACTCTGACTGTCCCGAGAACTGTCTCTAGCAATCTCAGCTGCAATTGTTGCTTCCTGCTCGATTTCTGCATTCAACATTTCTAGATATTTTGGAAAAACAGGACATTCTATGAACTCCTTGGCTGCATTAAAAGAGTCTTCGTAACAGAGGAAATCTCCAAGCAGTTCCTCTTCTGCACGCCAAGGCTTGAAAAGTTGCAAACGAGCTAAATAGAAAAACTCTTTTCTTTCTGGAGTCTCGCAATTCAATTCTCGATGATTTACCAATTGACATTTTCCTTGCTTGACCAGACATCCCTCACTTCCAATTACAGCATACACTCCTTTATCAATATCTTCTTTGATGTTCCTCTTGAAAATGTAATTTTGTAGAACCTCATACAGACAAACATTCTCCAGGTGACTGCTTCTATTTGGATAATATGTATCCAACATGTTGGTCTTCAAAATATCTGTACTGCTTGTCTCCTTCTCCGCCAAATACTCAATTTCCCGTACAGGTTTCAGAACTCGATTACGCGTTGCAGCAAGACCAAGACTCACCCAAATGATACTCCTAGATTTTGCATAGAGACTTGCTGAAGATAACCGGTCAGAACATTCGTAAGCTCCGATTTCTGATGCGACAACATCTTCAGACTGAAACTGTACAACTTCTTACTGAGGCTCTTTTCATGGGAAATATCCTCCCACATATCCTTCAGTTCTGTCTTTTCTTTTTTGGTAATGTAAGACGTCACATACCGAGCCACAGCCATACAGTTGTCAGCCACAAACTGTATATCCATGTTAGCATTCCACATGGACAAAATCACTGGGTTGTAGTTGTTAATGTACTTGGACTCTTCGTTTCTTTTCAAATTGTATGTGTTTTTGGGTGATTTCCTCGTCACATTATGTCGCAGCAAAGACATCAAATTGTTCACTCTTCCTTTAGATATCACCGATCGTGGAAATGCAAAACGACATTTGGTGTAGTACTTGTCCTTGTTTCTGAATTTACGACGACAGTACTTTCCACAACGATGGCTTTGAAACCGTAAAACTTGTTCTCTTAGACTTTTATCTTCCTTTGTCTTTCGAACAGCACATGTAGAATACTGTTCTATGAAACTCATCACTAAGTCATCCGGATCTGTTCCAAATTTGGGTGCATCTTTGATCCATAGCAGCATATGTATATGAGGAGCAACTCTTGCTTGATACTCCTTTCTCCAGAAGAAATCCAACACCTCTCCTAGAGGTGGATTTTTCTTGTTCATGATGAAAGACATCATAGCTTCAAATCTATGATTGAAGTACCTGCATACATTCACTGGATCCAAAGAGCACAGTTCTCCGGGTGTCTTGAATTCGATATTTTCAATGTTTCCATTTGCCTCTCGTAGAAATTCAAGTAAGTCTTCCCAGCCATACTCGGCACAGCTGAGAGTGAGGAACAATGTGGGAGTTCCTAAGTTCCTCAGCATACATTTTAAGTCACCATGACGGCGGTACCAATACTCATTAGTACCACGCTGACAAGCCATGAGATTAATCAGGTGAGAATCCAAAATACTGTCTTGCACATTGACTTTATCCATAAAGTACCTTGCCGAGATATTTCGCAGTTGTACACCACTTTCAAGATGTGGCTCACTGCACAAGACAATCCAGAGAGATCACTTTCAAACAGTAGATGAAACAAATAGGGAATGCATTGACGAAACCTAGGATCTTCTGCATACAATCGTAAAGTCCGGTATTCTGAAGCAGGAATTTGATCAGGTCGCTCATCATATCGTCCTCCTCGACCTGTGGGAAATAACTGTGGGAAACATCGAGCTTCCAAACTTTCCTCCCAAACACTAATGGGACTCCCTTTGGCTTGTTTCATTTGAAACAACTCAATAGCATTTCCCATGACTTCCTTGGAATGCAAAGGATGAACACTATAATGTTCATATATTTCTTCATTTTTAGAGGCTTCTACTTTCTCAATTTGTCCAGCACACAAATCGCTGTCCTCTTCTTTACTTACTTCCTCTTCTGCAACACATACATTCTTGTAGTACTCATTGTTTTTTATCAAATACAATGTTGCCTTTTTGACTTTCCTAACATCCACTAAATCTTGCCAGATTTTCTTACTCTTTGTCGGAACCCCATTAACTATGATAACCAGAGGTTCCTCTTCCACTTTCTCTACTCCAATTGTATTAATGTTTTTCTTCAAATCTAAAGGCAAATAAACAACTCTTCCCTTTAATCCTCTCTGTAAATCTATTGGAGGCAATTTCCCTGTCTTTGGCTCCATTCGTACAATAGCCTGGAAGGGATGGACACTTTGAATCAAAATAGATTCATAAGTATTTAAATCCTTCAATTCAGAAGGAATGTCAACCAATTCCAGATTATTATGAACCGCTCTAGCAGACATCTGGTTTTGGTTTAATTTGTTAAAACAATAAGTACACATACGTTGGTCCGCTCCCAAATCAAAACAATTTTCTACCATCAAGTATGTGGCAAAATCCTTCCATTCACTATTGTTTTCCATATCACTTTTTGCATATAAATCCACTAACTTAGTCTGATTCTTATAATAAGTCCGTCGACAACACACACAAGTGAAATTAGGCCTCTCACTTGATTTCACCATAAACGTGGAAATTTCCTTGCGAAACTTATCTGTACTGAAAATCTGTACACTCTTTTCCACATTACCTTCTTCTAGTGGGTCAATTTCAACATTTTTCTCTTTACCAGCAAAGTAACAGAACTCAATTTCTTGACAAATATTCTTCACATCTACTTCAGAACCATGCAAAAGAGCACTGCTTAATTGTTTAAGCATAATTGCTGGACTCTTAGCATAATACAACATTCTAACTAATTTCCTCACTTTATTATGATGCACTGCTAGCATCCTGAAATGATGAAAAACACTCTGGCATACTCTCCTGGAAAGACAAGCCAGTGAATGACCATGCAAACCTGTCACTTGTCTCACTCTGCAAGGATCTAATTCTTGCAACAACTTTATTTTTTGTTTTAAACTTTTCTTATTAAATGTCCGTACAAAATCACAAAGCAAATTGATGGAATCCTGTCGCACACTGCAAATAGAACTGCACTTCCAGGTGTACACTGGTCCCTTAGGACGTCTCCCTAAAACCTCATCACTTAACACCTCTTCTGCATCTGCAGACACAAGTTTTTCTTTTTCAACTGGACGACCATCTTTTACCTCATATGTTTGACCACTGGTGTCAACTGCATGCACCAAATCATTGTCCTGAGAATAACTCTCCTCATTAAAAAATGCCTCACAACTTGAACTATGCATCCATTCTCCTGAGAAAACTTCACAAAAATGACTTCGATTAACTACTCTCTTCCATCTACTATTTGATTTGAAATCATAAATTACCTTGTTTAGTTTCCTAATTCTACTGATTACCAAAATAAATAACTTTCACTTAATTTCGAAAGCCTGATCAATAATTTTCTCTACATTTTTCTTTTTCTTATAAAATGCCACTTTCTGTTGGCCTTTCTTAAATTGTTTTAGCAAATTGACAATTATCCTGTTGCGGAACATTCGCCTACGAAAGTCCCTGAATGTATTTTCCCTTCTACTGCCATGCACAGAGTTATCTCCTGCTCTAGCAGAAACTTTTTTGACGGGCCTTTCCTTTCCATTTGAATTGGCTCTCTTTTTCAGGACTAAAACTTGTTCTATAGTTATACTTTTGTTTCTACAAATGTTTCTAAGGAATGATTTCGTTCTCTTACCCGGAGCTTTCTTCGTGACTTGACGAGATTTTATTGTAGAGGACTGCTGCAAGCATTTAGTAATCTGCTGTCTTTGACGTTTCGTAGCCTTTCGGATTCTATCCTTAGACGGCATTGTCTAATTTCTAAATAATCTGCAGTTGAATCTGTGGTAAAATATAATAAAAAATGTTATTAACCACTATTACCAAACAGTAAATCAAGCAATGCCATAAAGATGATTCAGTGAAAACTTCTTAATTTTACTGCGTTAGTTTTACAGGGCTTTCATGCAAATGACTGCCCACCCTGCAACAAAAAGCCCACATGAAACTTGACGCACGTTAAATTGTGTACTTACCTGCAATAATCCATATGCCAGTGTTTAGGTCCCTCCACCCTGCCCCTCCCCCTCCCCGCCTCCCTGCCCCACCGTAGCTCCCTCCACGACCCGCGGCTGCTATCTTGCAACATGGTGCATCTTGTAAATCACTGCTGCATTATAAAAGTGACGCAACAGCAGCACAAAAGAGGCGCACAGCCATCATAAATCTGCCCCTAACACTTTAAATGACTGATTCAGGATGACGATAAGGTGTGGACTCTCTAGAAGTTTGTTTGAGGTGAGGCCTACTCAGGGTTGCAGATGAAATTTAGGCTTGTTGAAGAGTACAGAGGTGATAATACATGTACAAGCCTACCAATGAAGTGAATCATGTCCACTGCACTCTTGAACAAAGGTCAGACCTCCTCTATCTCCCTGAACACGACTAAACCTCATCTGCACAATATGATTCGTAATGTTAGGAAACACAAGTGATATAATTGAAAAACGTGCAAATATTTTTGCACATTTAACAATCACATCACCTGTATTTCTTCAGCTTAGTTATCTCATTGTGCAGATGTAGTCTACGTCCTATGTAGAAGCACACCCTATCAATACTTAAATTACCCAAGCACACATGGGAGCGTATTTACAAGGACCTTGCTCCAGGGGAAATGTCTTAAATTAAAATGGGAAAAATTACATCAAAGGGACTCAAAGGCCTTGTAAATATGCCCCAAACAACCTATGAAACACTAGCAGTACATATCAAGAAACCTAATTGATTTCAAAAAACGTTTTTAAACCTTTTATGTAAAACAATTATATACCTACATTCATGGGGAACTGACTTAAAATGCCCATATACACATGAAAACGTTTTTTTAAGGCCCTTGCACCTTTTTTCCATCACTTTTAACATGGCTATGTAACTCAAACAATCAAAATCAAAATTTGCCAAGCACACATGGGGGCGTATTTACAAGGACCTTGCACCATGGGGAAAGTGACTACAAATGGCCAAACACACATGGGGACGTATTTACAAGGCCCTTGCACCAGGGGGAAGTGACTTCAAATGGCCAAGCACACATAGGGACGTATTTACAAGGACCTTGCACCAGGGGGAAGTGACTTGAAATGGCCAAGCACACATGGGGACGTATTTACAAGGACCTTGCACCAGGGGGAAGTGACTTGAAATGGCCAAGCACACATGAGAGCGTATTTACAAGGCCCTGGCCTTGCACCAGAGGGAAATGACTTGAAATGGCCAAGCACACATAACGGCGTATTTACAAAGAACTTGCACCAGAGAGAAATGACTTAAAATTGCAAAGTACACATGAGGACATATTTAGAAGACCCTTTCCCCAGGGGGAAGTGACTTAAAATGACCCAGCACACATAGGGGTGTATTTACAAGGCCCTTGCACCACTTATGCATCACTTTTAACATGTACACTGTGGAGCACCATGGGGCAAAAACAACACAGATGCATCATGCATCTGTTCCGCAAAAGCGACGCATTGCAGGAGTCACATCGCAAGTAAATAAATTCTCATAAATTTTAAAAGCATTCCTTTTCCTTAAAAACGATTTTCTAATCATAATTTGAAAACACAGCACAGCTCCTATGTACAACCACACCTTGTCAGTACTAATACTTTACATTATCTGCAATTACAATTTGTAAAAGAATGCAAAATCTTCTTTGAAAACATAATGCAAACACTTGACTCAAAACATCATTTAAAATGCACAGCTGGCTTTCTTATTTTCTCAAAAAAACATACTAGTCTCTATCTAAAATAAAGAAATGATATCTCACCATAACAAATGCTTTTTGAATTTCAAAACAGTCTCAGAAACACACCAATTTTTCTTTAGCAGAACAAAAGGTATGCACTCCGGAGGCTGCAACCAAGAAAGGCACATAAATGCTGATATTCATCACACATATCTCTCATGTCAGCCAATCAAAACTCTTGCCTCACTTTTTTCAAATCAACACCCTTCCCCCTCTGCCCTTTCTGCCCTTTTTCCATAGCAACTACCTCCTGCCAGACCTCTCACGTTTACAAGTTCACACAACAATGTTTCAAATGAACTCTGAACTCTCACTACACCTGCTAATCCACTGCAATCTTTCATAAAATCATTTTTTATTAACCATTCAAATTACATCTTTCAAAGAACACATCCATGCACCCTAACTTTCTGTTTTCAGCAATGAAAATCCACCAATCACTGCTAATGAATCATTAGCACTCAAACTCCACAGTTTTTTTTCTTTACAAACTCCACTGTTTCAACTGCCATTTCATTCCCACACTTCATCTGACTGCAGTAGAACCTCCTCTCGCCATGTTTTCTGTCTGGATTCTAGGACATAGCTACATCCACTGGGCTCACAGGTATGCTGATAACAGAAATGTACACAACCTCAATTTACAAAATGTGGAAATCAAATGGATTGGGCAAAGAGGATTGAGATTTCACCAATTGATACCATTGGTGAAAACCTTTTTGCATTTGCCAAACCCTGACCTCATAATAGTGCACTGTGGAGGAAATGATTTGGGCACTTTGACTGGGGTAGGTCTGGAAATGCTCTTAAAGGACACCTTTGAGCAATTGATGGCACTTTTTCCTCAAACTGCCTTGGTATATTCCAATATATGCCAAAGACAAAAATGGAGGTGGTCCAATCAATTTTGTCCACAAATTGAAAAATCGAGGAAGCATGTAAATAAGTCTGTTTCAGCTTACATGAGAGACCATGGAATGGGCTGCATCTACAACAATAACTTGCGTTACTACATGCAAGATATCTACAGAGGAGATGGCGTGCACTTCTCAGATGAGGGGAACATACAAAATTTAAGACTGTGTATTGGTACCTACTTATAAGTACCTAGAACTTCCACAGAACCCAAAAGCTCTTTTCAGAGCTACCTTAACTTTAATTACTCTTTAAAAATTTCGAATGTACTTTTTTTCACAAATTTTCACTTATGTTCGCTTCCCGGTTCGCTACCCGGTTCGCGTACCGGCAGCTAACCGCGCGAAAAATTCAAAAAAATAATTATTTTTTCTCGCACATATGGGACTCCTCAGCCACCCTCAGAAAACCTAGGGGGTCAGGATACGTCTACCGTGCCCCCTTCTACCCATTCTGAACATTATTTACCCTCCATCTTGTATCTCAATTCTACCGAAACACAAAATGGAGAACTCCTGTAACGCTGCAGGTTTGCGTACCGGGGCTCGCACTGAGAAGCGCTCGCTTAAAAAAGGTGGGACAGTAATTTACAGAAAAACCACTGGAGACACTTTCACCAAATATACATTAGCTCATACTACATACCAATCCCTACCATTTTCACAAATTTGGTTGGAATTCCATTTAGCCATTTAGCCATTTAGCATGTAGACCTCTCTAAATTCCCTGAGGTAAATTACTTCACAAAACACATCTGAAGTGTTGGAATTGACAACCAATTAAAATGTTACTTTCATTTTCTACTTTTTACCTAACATTTGATTGATTATTACCTGAATATATATAAAGAAAGAGAGAAAAACACAGCCATTTTGACTACTACTTCCTGAAGTACATTGCAAGAACATTTTCACTGACAACTTAAACTTGTTTTTAAAAGGTAAGATGTTATTTTAAAAATTTGACCGGAGAACTATGTTATACAATTTAAATTAATTTGGAAAACATTTTCAGATAGTTATATACTATCCCTCTGTAAGAGTTAGACATTGAGAAAGGCTTGTTTATTATATTTATGGATTGATTTACGTTTCTGTTTTATAATTATGAATTTACTTAGGCTTTTTCGCAAGCACTTTTTAATAGTACTACTTCACGCCTGAAACCATATAGAGCCCATAGATAACTTCTCTGTTATAAACTCACAAGTACCTGTCTGAACTTAAACCCAACATTGCCCTATCTCTACTGATATATTTATTTTTTATGCAAATTTCAGCACAAAAATGGAAGGAGAACAGAACGTTTTCTTTGAAATTGCCCTAGAGATAAAAAATGAGGAAATAATTGAAAGCATTGACTTGGAATTCATGGACGAATCACGAGACCAAAAACTTCTACAATGTGTAGAATCTGTGGATTTGTTACTTCATTATAAGGACGATAAAATGTGGGAAGTTATGTTCACTCAACAAGAGGACATTTCGGACAGTCAAATGTTAGACAGTCTAATAAATTTTGAAGAAGAATAAATTTATATTTAATAATCAAAAATTGTTCGAGTCTTTAATCATTTTTATATGTAATTCATAAACTAGTACCAAATTGATTATAATGTAAAGTCAGACTTATAGTATACTGTGCAACTTTTTATGTTACTGCATTGGTACCTACTTTTTGCTACTTGAATAAAAAAAAACAACAAAACGAACAATCAATAAACATACAATATTTAAAAAGTCTATCATACTTGTTTCCTTATAGTACGCTCCCCGGACCGCTTTCCGGTGCGCGTACCGGGCGCACCCCACGCAAAAGAAAGGATCTACTATGCCCCCTTATGGTCATTTCCCCCTTCGTTTTGGCCTCCTCTTGTCTCTCGATCCTTCCGAAAGACAAGATGGCGGCCGCTCCGGACTGTTTAGAATGTTGACAGACACCGGAGAGCCAATCAGCTTCGCTTCGCAAAGTTCCGTTACGCGAAAAGTACGCGAACCGGAGCGCTACCCGCGACGCTGTCAGAGATATATCTGTTTTTTAAAACGTTAATTTCTCAAAATCCACCGGAGCACATATATTGAGACCTAGCAAAGGCACATGGGGCTAACAGTCCCTACAATTTTGCCAAGTTTCGTGCAAATCCATTCAGCCGTCCGAGCTAAAAGTGAGGCCTACCGCCCTATGGAAAACTCAATGTTAAAAACGTGTTTTGGGACCCCCCTTTTTTCTCAGCCCCCCCTTGACGAAACCCCCCCAAATTTTCAGGGGCTGCTAAGAAACAAAATGTGCCAATTCTTTCCACAAACGCCAAAGTTATTAGATATAGAATTTTCAAAAATCCCATAGGAAAAAAATCCTAACTATATATATATATATATATATATATATATATATATATATATATATATATATATATATATATATATATATATATATATATATATATATATATATATATATATTTAGTCCAAAGGTCCGAAAGCTTAAAGATGCACACACAGCAGCTGTCACCAACAGGCTTTTATTCACGAGAAACCGGGATTTCATTTTAGAGTAAAAATTGCATTTCTTCAGCCTACGCGTTTCGAGGACACAGCCTCTTCTTCCTGGGCTGCTCTGCATAATCACTCAGGTGCTCCAAGTTCATTCATTTAAATACATGCAGTTACCCCCAGTGGGTCGTGCTCAGTGCTATTTGCTTGCTGGGATTTTGAGTCCAATTAATAAAATCATTACTTGCAATGAGTTCCTTTTGTGAATATTCATTGTTTGAGCATTGTTGAAGCATTAAAAAACCCTCCAGTGGGCCCCCAAATGTCATTCCGGTATTTTTAACTCACAATTGCTGCGCTGCACGGCATTGGCACAGTTCCTGGTTGCCGCGCTGCCTCTCCTTCCATTGTTGAGACGGTGCAATCTTTCACGGCAGGGCAGCCGTGTTTATTTGTTTAGTCCAAAGGCCCGAAAGCTTAAAGATGGACACACAGCAGCTGTCACCAACAGGCTTTTATTCACGAGAAACCGGGATTTCATTTTAGAGTAAAAATTGCATTTCTTCAGCCTACGCATTTCGAGGACACAGCCTCTTCTTCCTGGGCTGCTCTGCATAATCACTCAGGTGCTCCAAGTTCATTCATTTAAATACATGCAGTTACCCCCAGTGGGTCGTGCTCAGTGCTATTTGCATGCTGGGATTTTGAGTCCAATTAATAAAATCATTACTTGCAATGAGTTCCTTTTGTGAATATTCATTGTTTGAGCATTGTTGAAGCATTAAAAAACCCTCCAGTGGGCCCCCAAATGGACTCAAAATCCCAGCATGCAAATAGCACTGAGCACGACCCACTGGGGGTAACTGCATGTATTTAAATGAATGAACTTGGAGCACCTGAGTGATTATGCAGAGCAGCCCAGGAAGAAGAGGCTGTGTCCTCGAAACGTGTAGGCTGAAGAAATGCAATTTTTACTCTAAAATGAAATCCCGTTTTCTCGTGAATAAAAGCCTGTTGGTGACAGCTGCTGTGTGTGCATCTTTAAGCTTTCGGGCCTTTGGACTAAATATATATATATATATATATATATATATATATATATATATATATATATTTAAAATATATCAGTTTTGGGAAACTGAGGACCTTTCCTATATATCTGATCCTCTCCCCTCCCCCGTACCATTGGTGTTAGTATGTTTAGCAGATAGGCTGTTTGTCAAAAGCAGCTTTATCGAAACCTGGCCCTTTCCTCTGACTCTAAATAGAGTGGGGGATGTGTGAGTTTGGCGGGACAGATGCACCTCCAATATACAATGGGGTGCTCTATATACTATCCTCTAAATGAGGCGCTTTGTCACGTGTATTAAATATGTAGGTAACTATGCATAGATGTATATAAAATATAAATTATGATTTATGTATATTCATGTATACATGTCTCTCATTGTGAACAAGTGCATGTTTGCTGTACGACATGAGCCTACATTGAAAATAAGCATGGGAAAATTCAGTAAATCTTGCATTTGCGGCAGACCCTTTGTCTATGCAATATTTGCAAGTGATTTTTGTAATGATTTGTTACAAAAACAATTAAAGAGGTCACCCGTGTACGCATATGCGAGTGCAGGCATGGTAAGCTATATTGAAATGGCATTTTATAATAACGTTTTACAAAAACCATTGAATGATGGCTGGGGATGTGTCTGTATGCATGCACTGACAGTCATATTTTCATGTTTATTTTTACAAAACTGTATCTAAAAACAATAAAATACCACTGTCCGTGCTCCTGCATATGCAGTCATTAGCAGCCATCTTTGAATGGTACTATTTTAGAAAGGTTATAAAGCCAACAGGGGGTGGTGATGGTAAGGGCCCGGGATCAATGTCTTGGTAGCTGCCGGGTACTCACTTATTTAAAAAAAAAAAAAAGCTAAAATGAAGCAAGTTAAAGGACACATCAGCCCAAAAATCTCTGGCACTGGAGTAGACTATTTTCTTTGTGAGTGACAACAGTGTGCTTGGTCAGAATGCCATTACTCACAGAGAAGCGATCTGGCTCGTAACCCCATTCTATAAGCTTTGGTGGGGGGAAGACAATGTGAAAGACAACATTGTTTTTTTTGCAAGCTTTACTTATTGATTTCGCATCATTAATCAACAGAAAAGGGAATACAATCCCAATATCTATACCTGACATTCCAGTGATACAGGGAAGAGACAGAGTCAACCCAGAGATGGGGGCAGCAAAAAGGGGTCCCAAGCAAACATGTATAACAATTGCAGAAGAGCTGGTATTATATCACAGGTGGACCCTATCAAAACTTCTAGGTGTCCCTGGTACTCTCCTTTATTGGCGTAGCAGAGCCGCTATGCTGGATGCCCATTCTGGGCAAGTGGGGGGGGAGTAAGACAGAAGGTGGAAAATGAGAGGTGAAAAATATAGGGAGCAGAACTGAGCCATAAACTGAAGGGAGAAACAACTAGAAAACCTAAGAAGCAGGAGCGCCAGTAGAGCCCAACAAGAGGGCAAGGGTGGACTTGTGTAGCGACCGAGTACAGGTATGTCCTCAGCGTTTTACACTGCTCTAAGGGAGGTGACCCATGAACCATAGAGTGCACTAGATAGCTGTTTCTATTGTTACACATACATAAAGTAAACTATCAAAGCCAATGCTAAAGCAGAGAGCCAAAGGCAGTCGCCCAACCTCTAGACAATTCGGTACACAGTAGTCAGCCACAGAGGAGCCTGGTGGTAAAGGCTCCCCGCAATTGCCCACTTCCAGCCCGGAGTGCATAAGCCCTGCACAAGCTGAACCATCCCCGCAGACACTATGGGCATCATGATCGAGGGGTCCAGTTTTAGGGCAGGTTCACTGCAGACAAGGGGAAGAGGGATGATAATCATTGGTGGGTGATGTGGAGAGGGGGTGTGAGCAGGGAAACCTTAGAATAAGAAAGACAATACTCCGGAAAGCCGGAGGACTGGAAACACAAGGGTTCCAGGGCCATCCCTGGGTGAGAACGTCAAGGGCAGAAATCCACCTAAAGCGGAGGGGGTGGGAATCATGCCATAGCTCACACTGAGAGATCCACAAGTACCTCTCCCCAAACCTGCTCATAAACCTCTAACTTGTGATTAAGTTTATATGTGAAACGTTCATGGAGGGCCACCTTGTGGAGTTCTCAGAGCCATTTTGCATGGGTGAGGATGAGGACTGGAACCAATGAACCAGGATCCAAAGTTTGGCCACCAACAGAGCAGTGGCTAGCCACTAGTGGGTGTGAACATCCACACCAGGGGCATCAGCAATATTGTAGAGAAGGGCCAAGTGGGCAGACAAATAGCTAGCGATAGAATTGGATAGCTTGGTAGCTCGAAAGAGGGTGCTTTGTGTCACAATTTTCTGCCGAGCACCCTCAAAAAAGGCTATGGGATAAAAGCTGCTCTGGAAAGAGTTCCCTCTGGGTCCAATGCCACTCATGGAAGATCTTGTGATATAAACATGTGAGGTGGAACTCTTGAAGGACCCTGTAATGTGTCTGTAGCATGTCCACCCAGTCCCCCACTGAGTAGTCTCTACTGAGGATTGTTTGGCATTTAGTGTGTGCCTAGGCGACGGTACGGCCATAGTGGATATTCTTGAGGAGCAATCAATAGAGGGCAGGGACCACCCTCAACATTTGCCTCAAAGCGGTACATATTTAGGATGGGGAGACTAAAAGGTCTCTAGTACACAAAGGGAATTTACTGTATGTTGTGGAGGATGAAAGCGTGCTACTCTATCTGCGGGGGACAGTGTGTCCTCATCACAATTTTAGTGGTGTTTTTCTTGCACTGTACATTACTTCTGTTTTTGTTCACTCTCATCCTCATGGCTCTGGTTGTCATTCCTATACAGAGGAGTTTGCAAGGACATTTTACCATGTACACATAGTTTTTAGTATTACAGTTTGTATGTTTCTTCTGCAAGAAAAACACCACTAAAATGAGCAGACACTACATCGAAAAAGGACAAACACCAGATCAAATGACCTGGACTGTCATAGAGTCCAATCCTTCATGGTCTAATAGGACACTATTTAAAAAAGAACAAAGATGGGTCTAGCGCCTACAGACAAATACCCATGGTCGAAACGACGAAATAACGTTGATTGAGGTAGTGTAGCCTAATGGCCACCTCACCATCAATCTCTTCTCATCCCAATTCTGAAAACAAAGTTACCATAATGATGTGTGAACTATAGAGACACACAGAACGCAATACACACATATGTCGTTTTTTCAGAATTCAGGCCACCCCAGACACTCCGTTTGAGGACAAAACCATGTATGTTAAACATTAGAAATGGGGCTTGACTATTCAAAAACAGTGAAAAATAACATATCATGATAACACTCAAAGATGGAGCCCTTGGTCATCGACCTACCAACTACGCCACTCAAAAATGACACCTGTGCCCTATAAACCTATCTGCTTAGATCTACTAGTAAGATTTTACTACCTGCACCACCAACCATCACACTTAGAAAAATAAGGAATTCATTATAGGACACTCACTGGTAACAATAGCTTGATAACAATAAGTATCAAGAACTATGTACACTTAAACACCCCATTATAAGATGGCACTCAAGCCTCACGTAACACATCGTCCCGTTAACATTTAATTAACTCACTTATTGACATCACACCCCTGCTATATAAGGGATAGGGGCCAACCTTCCCATTACTGGTGGAGACAGGGAGAGGCAAGCAGGTGGATCGACCCTGCTACTACGGGAGAACCATGAGTAAAATTGAAAGGGAAAACCCTTTCAGTATGTGAGGCAACATCTCTCTGGCTTTATTAGCACCTAGTCTTTAAACAATTGTTTCTTAAAAACGAAGCCTCATTAATACATGTACTGTCTTTTTTGTTTCAAACCTGCTGAAATGCAAGTAAGGTCTAGTTTTATACATAGTTCACTGACCCACTTAGAACTTTTTTGACTTGATAGGTGGGGCACTATGAAGCCGCATACGTCCACGCAGAACACTGTGCTGTTCCCCACAGGCCTCCAATACCATTACATCATAACGAAATGTGACAACTCCGTGCACTGTCAACTCCCCCTAACTGTACAGGGCAAATCCCTCCAACATGTGGGGATCATCCCCGGACTCAGTATAACAGCTATTAAGGTTTTCTTAGTCTTCAAAACAATGCGGTTTTGTTTCCCAACAGAAAACTTTATTGACAACAACAGTGGGATACAACGTAGCATGTTAACACTATTTTCTTTGCCCTCTCTCATTTCACAGTTCCTGAGTACCCTTACTGATCTCATGGGGTCATGACTCTAATATTAAGGGGTGAGAAATATAATGTATTTTGTAAAAAACAAGACAACAGTGTCTAGAGTTTTGCCATCAATGGCGGGACCTACTTTGCGGTATTATCTACATAGACAGCTATGGTTCATATACTTACCTTATGAATGAGCCTTTTGATAGAGGCACATCAACCTGGGTACTTTACCTAGGGGTACTGTATGAACAACAGTGTAAACGTATGGATATAGTACTACACTGGCAAAATCTAATCATTGATCTTAAACCTATTTATGTATGCCTGTCAATATACTGAGAAAAATAATTTTAATTATTCACATCACTGTTATTATACATGCACTTATGCCAACCTATAGTGAAAATACTCATTCTAGGGGTAATGCGCATCAGGCCTTCCAATGGATGGCCTGGACAACCTATCATGACAAAATAGTAACCATACTACACTTTTGTCCTACACTTTCTCTCTTTTCAGAAACTCTACTCCCTTCTACAAACTTTGTGGCATTGGTTAGTTCAGGCGACCACTGACACTAAAATTGACCCTCCTTTGGTCCTGAAGAAGCGCTTTGGATCTCTTTCTGAGGCCACATACAGCGGGAAACATGTTAACCAATATATATTTCCATTAGGGACATAAACCTAGCTACAGAGGGACATAATATCCCCTAGAGCAGCACTACACACTTTGTTTTACCAATGACAGAGGGATCACCCTAATAAATAGTACCCACTCTCCCTCTAGTCATTTTTAACACACCACTTTAGACTTCACTGCCACTTACACCCATGCACCCAAATGGCTTCTCATCAAAAGATCTCCGATAAAGAGACCCTTCGGGAGACCCGTGGTGCATTTCAGCGCCGGCCCGATGAGGTGCAAAGCCCAAATGATTAAGCATGACATCCTTTGAGGTTTGTGAGGGCATTATGATGAGGTCACACTGTCCCCCACAGATAGAATAGCACATGAAAAAAAGTTTCTTCCTCTTTCATCCTCTGCAAGGAACAGTGACTCCCTTTGTGTACTATTTACTTTTCAGGAGCAAGGGTCACTGGACCTAATAATCAGTTCCTAGTGTCCCCCCTCTTTATAAATAGGAGACTGTAAGGTCCACAGGTAGGGGGCCTAGCACTGAACAGAGTTAATAGGACCGCTGTTGGTGCGTCCAGTAGTTGGACAGAGGGAAAGCGTATTTCATCCTAAGGCACTGGAAATGCACTGAGGAAGTGATTAAAGTCGAGCAGCCCTTTTCCACACCACAAAATCCAGCAAAATGGGGCACTTATGGTAAGAAGGGCAGTTTCATGCTACTCCAGTGCTTGGCTTTGGAGTCATCAGTGAATACCCAGGAGTCTGTGGATCTACTCCCATACCAATGACCTGGCCGCAAGAATTGTATTGCCCCACTAGGAAGGCTGTGAGGGTTGCAAGTAGCATGATGGGGAGAGACAGGGCATGTGAGGCGTCATTCAGTGAGCGCCCATGTTGGGACCTCCACGGAGTTGTGCCAGCTGACAGAGGTTAAAGGCTAGGCTGTAAAGAGACAAGTTGGCAAGGTACAGACCGCCTGCAGTGGTGTCAGTCTATGTGTAGGCAGACCCACCTCAGTCTCTCCCATCACTGTGGCTGCCTCTTGCCCAGCACCTCCCGTCAGTCAAGGGAACACAGGGCCAGCTGCTAATCACCACCTCCCTCAGTGTTGGGCAGTAGCCGCTCTCCGGGTCACCTCTCTGCCAGTTTCCCCTTGGTCTCGGCAGCGGTCATCCTCTGGTGGGTAGGCCCCCTTTTGGTGGAGAAGGATCCAAGAGAAGAATGCCCAACTGGACCGCTGCAGCCAGCCCTTCACTCGATTTGCCCGCAGCCAAAGAAGGGCAAGAAACAGTGTCAGCTGTCAAAGATCGAGGTGGGAGGGCAGAGGTCGGGGTGAGAGGGGGTAAAGAAATAAACCTTACCGTCTCACTGTGTCTTGCTGCTCTCTCCACCATCGTCTCCGGAACAGGAACACAGAGCAGTACCCATGCTCCCATGAGCCACTCACAACACTGCAACGCAGCATTGTGATTGGTCGGAGCGCCGTGCTTCAGTGCTCAGAAGGGGATGACGACTGTAGATGTGAAAATGTTCTCCATGCAGGCTGCAATGCAGCCTGCGTGGAGTACATGAAAGGTGCACATGGCTGCTTGGCCGGCCCTAGACAGTCGGACAAACATTCATGCGCACGATGGGGGGGGTAAACCACTCATCCCCTCCTCTGTTCTGTCAGCAGACCAGCCACGCCCCAACGCTGCCGCAACAAAGATAAAATAAAATGAGCTCGAGCAGGGTGAGGTCATCTTGCTCAGCCCGTAGCTTGGCCTTCTGAATGACAATATTCTAATGAATGAAAAAGGCTGACTGTAAGCATCTGTGTGTAACTATGTAAACTGTGTATGAGTATGGTTTTTAAAAGCATCTTTATTTTAAATCAAAACGTCTTTCCAAATCTAAAAAGTATGCATGAGTTTAGAAAAAATCATTGATACCTGTTCTGCAATAAAATGGAAACTAAAAAATGAAAATATTGCTTTAAGAACAATATTATAAAGATTTATGCATGCTTTAGGCAACATTTGAAAGTCACCGCTTCTCTTTCTGAGCTTTAACCCAAAGCATGAACTGTAAAAAACACAAACTCAAACGTTCTCTATAGTTGCCATCGAGCAACACAAATGTTTGAGTTTGTGTGTTTTACAGTTCATGCTTCGGGTTAAAGCTCAGAAAGAGAAGAGGTGAATTTCAAATGCTGCCTCAAGCATGCATACATCTGTCAGAGATTGAAAACTGAGCACAAGTCTAACATGCAATGCAGGATGAAGTAAACAGTTTATTTCATTGGTGCTTCCCTGGTCACATAAAGCATCTCCCTCTGCGCATTTCATCCTTTCCATTGTACATGTATCTGACAATCAGTGGCAGTTATAATATTGAGTTTACTATGAGCAGTAACTGTTATGGGGAACTGCTATACTGTAAACCCATGGCAGGATGTAGTGCTATTCAGTATTCTTGGAATGCCTGTGTTTTCTGAGCCTTTGTCAGCACCGCTCAGAGTTTCCCAGGCAAAGCAGGTAACAGCTGATGGAGCCTGGGGTAGCTGCGAGCAGACATTTGTGCTGGCTCCTTTTATATCAAATAAACTTCTTCTTCAACCTACTCCTGCTGTCCAATTTAATCCTTGCAAGGACACACCATTAAGCCTATTCTGTGTGCTCATAGCTTGCTGCTACTGCCAGTCGCCTCTCATTGGTTAACCATCTGTTTAGCAGCCACTACATTTGCTAAGTCATGCTCTGGGTCTTCCAGCACGTGTCTAAAAACAAATATTGGGGACCGCCTGGAATAGTTCAGTAAAATGTTCGGTGTTGAAAGAGTTTTGATTGGCTAAAGATAAATGCATTCAGAAAAAAGGTTGCTAACCTTGAGGCTTATTTCGAGTTCACCACTGACTGTGAAAAATAGTGCCTGGAGACGCCATCAGTGTGGCATAGCCGCTTAGCCAAAGACAGGGCATTGAAAGGCAGGGAGATAGGCTGGATGGAGCACAAGAACCCTTATACTGAAACAATACTGCTGACTAAGACTTTACACCACGTTCACCATGCACAGGCAATGTTCAAGTCATGGACGGACACTGTTTAAGTCCGCCCAGTTCTTAACCACCATGGCCTGCTTACCTGTTTGCTGTCTGTTACCACTCCCTGTGAAGCCTGCTGTTCTGATGTCCCTCGCTGGCCCGGGTCACCGGCATGGTCGACACTCACGAAACATGGGTGAAACAGTGGCAGCAGGAGCATTGCGATCGACCCATTACCCTACCACCAGACAGGAGCATGTTCATGCACGACTGGACAAGCCTCAGACAATTTCTCAGAGGCAAACCTTGCCCTGACAGACACTAGACAGCTAGAGACAGAGTACAGCAGGGTTTGAGACCACCACCAAGAAAGGTGGGCACTTCAGTCATAGTCAGTCATGGACATGGGCAATCAGTGGCCATAGTGGTCCTGGGGAAAGCAGTGGGAAGACTGGTCCAGGCTGTTCCAGAGTAAAAGGCATAAACATCACTGAATTTACTGCGCATGCCATGCTAGGGGCTGGGAGGGATGATGCACTGCTTGTATCCTTCTACATCGCCCCAGCTGAGCCATTCCTGATGATGAATGGAATTCTGGGGGGCTTGCTTAGGTGCAGGGATGTGCAAGCAGATACAATCATGGAATAGTTGAGTGTCTACTGTGTCATGAGGCCAACGAGGTGGTTCACATGGTAATCATAATTACATTACCTCTAAACTAATGGCTTGAAGAGATGCATCAAAGCCGAGACCTAGGTAGAACTGGATGGACAGAAAACCAGCCAACAAAGGCACTTTGACTTGGTACCAGCACATTATCACCATCACCTACATTTGATTTCATTCTACCAGTCTCCTATAACTGGGTCCTTCTCCCATTCTTAAGAGGTAGGAATGGTGTATATGAGTGTACTACAGATGTTTTAGATGTTACATGATCTTGTGTTGCCTATGTCTGAAAAATTCATGTTTAAAGTGAGACAGTGCATGTGGCAACAGCCACAGTGGTTTCCATTTTGCATCAGGCATACTGTGTTTGGTACCTCAAATGGAGACTTGGAGTAAGAGCCCAGTCAGCCAATGTATATTGGAGAAGTTTCCCCCTGAACATTCCAGAGACCTTTTTCAGAAGCTCACAAAATGGAGCGTTACTGAAATTAAGCAAGTAAACAGTGCCCGCCCGCTTTGAATCTAAAGAGTTTCCCTAAACAATTTAAAGCCTTCTGATCCTTGGGAAAGGCTATCCCCCACATGCTAACAGGTAAGTGAGAGCGCCTCCCTTGCCTTAGTGCTCTTGGTATGGGTTGATTCTGAGAAGAGACTCCCAGTTGCCCCTGGACTGGTCTGCATAGAATCCACTAAAGCGCAGAACTAAAAAGAACGGGTCACAGAACTAAACTGCAGGAATGCACAAGGACTTTCTGCATCTTGGGTATAAGGATTCTCTCCAGAATCGTGGGTTCCCAAACCAGTGGAGATCAGGGAGATTTCTTTGAGTTCCAAGGCATGGATACTGACTGTCACCTCCACTTGCTAAGTTTAGGATCACTATACTTGGGAAGAGTTGTTGAATTTGCTAGAAAGACTACTTGCATAGTACGTTCAGGCAGAGAGCTGACTGTTTATGCAGGAGATCCACTAGAGTTGTCTTTGCATGGACTAGACCTCGCTCACCAGAAGCAGAGGCTGTGAAGAGGCACGGTGATGCTGACATAACAACATTGGGTACAACCTGCATTGAGAGGCCGGCGACAGAGGTCAGGCAGACCCAACATGTCTCTCCGGCAAAGCAGAATCGGCATTCTGAGATTCAGACTCAAGAAGGACCAAAGGGCTAAAACAAATGAGGTCATCAATAGGATGACTTTCAAGTAAGGGCTGAGAAAACCCCAACATCTGTAGGAGTGACACTGCTGTGGCCTGAAGTGGGTACCCACTTGTTTGGGGGGTGGTTTTAGATTGGGCCTATGGAAGACTCAAACTGCAAGATCCAAGAGACATGACCTCTGCTGTCATGCACACACTTCCAACAGACTTGTGCTGGACTACTATGACCTGGTTTTCCTTATAGGCGGTGTGTTACAAGAAGGGCAAACTCTGCCTTTTTTGGCAGGAACTTTGGTTGAAGTTGCTTTGCTAGGTGACCATGCTAAAATGACACTTTGGGAGAGGGGCAACCTCCACTAATAGTGGCATATAAAGGCAGCACCTGTGATAGGACTTCACAAACCGAGTCAAAGAGAAATGCTGTGACATTAGTTCCTGATGGGTGAGACAAGTGCACTGAGCTGGGTTCTAACCCAGTCCAGGCGGCGAGTTGTCCCGCACCGCTCCCCTCCATTGTTACCAACCATGGCTGTGCGCTTTTCCTTCAAATCACCACTGACCATATTCTTTGTAAGTATGGGCAAATTTTGAGGATCTGCGGTCGGCGAATTCACGCGAAAGCGTAAAAAAATCCGCAAGTTCACAGATTTTCCCACAAACTCGCAGATTTTTTTGCCATTTGCAGAAATATTACTGGAGTACTTTCTACTGGATAATCACAGTAAGTGCTAGCTTGTTGGGTAAATGTATAGTGCTTTTCCTACATTGCAGCTGCATAAAGGGCCAGAAGAGTTGTCTCCAGTCACCATGTGTGTGTTACTATGCCAGCGCGCTTAAGGGCGCAGGGGTCCCTTGAGTGAGCTGTCCATCAAAGTGGGTAAATCGCGGAAAGACAGTGCACACCGCTAGTGTGGGAGCGGGGTGAAACTGGGGGGATTCTATGCGAGTTCACATGCCTCTTGTGTGTATAAAAGGTCAGAGACCGATCAGAGCAGCAGGCCAGGAGAAATAAGCTCCTGGTCACAGGAACTGCACAGGGATTGCGCTCGTGAAAGTGAAGGATGCACTTTGCATCCTTCACTTTCACAAGTGCAATCCCTATATTGATCGTTCCTTTTTTGTGTTGGTTTTTATTAATCACACAAATAAAGTGCCATTTTCATTGTCATTGTCATTGTCCCTTGCAGGCCTCTGTACCCTCTTGTGTGGCTCCCTTGTTTCCTGCTGCTTCCCCCTGTTGTGCCTGGTGTGTTGCGCCTGCCTCTTTGTCTGGTGCTCCCCCTGTGGGGCTTCCTCCTTCCCCTTGGTTCGGGTGTAGGGCATCTACCCCATGCGGGGCTCTCCGGGAATGGGCCATGTCTGGCCATTGCCACCAGGGCATCCCAGGTTCTGGCTGCGCTGCCCCCCTAGCCCAAGATTCCCCCTGAAATTCCGGTTGCCTCTGGCCCAGCCCAGACTGCCACGGGTTTGCATGGGCCATGCCCCTGGCATGGCTACATTATTTAGCCCCATTTGTGTCCCCCTATTCCCATTCTGCCCTAAGGCGCCTTGCACTCTGTAGCCTTCCCTGTGCTCTTGTGTGCTTTTAGGTGCATCATGCTTACCACTTTCTCTGCTGCTTCTGCCCTCGTTTCGCTTGTGTCTCCCCCGAGGGGCCGCTGTACTGGCCACCCACTCCCTCCTCCTTGCTGCTCTCCTCCGCTTCCGGGCTAATCACCAGCTCTGGAGTTGCCGCCCTCTCATCTCTGCCTCCTGGGGTGTTCTTTGCCCTGTTGCCATTACCCTTGTTGCTTTTCTCGGGGGCCACCGTTCTGGCTGCAGGCCCCTCAGTTGGTGGCTTCTTCTGGTTTTTCTCAGGGGCCACCGATCTGGCTGTATGCCCCTTTGTTGCTGCCCTCTTTGGAGGCGGCCGTGCTGGTGATGGTGTCGCTGTCTCTTTCCCTTTCCTTGGGCCCCGTCTTTGATTTGCTGGTCCATCCAGAGATCAGGGCCCTGTCTTTGTTCAGCATGGCTTGGAGGTCCTCATCTCGGCCTGATCCTGCTCCCACGTCGCGTCTCCTCAGGGCTTTCTTCTGATGCTAGCATCTTTTGGTTCTCCCTGAACCGTGCCGGGTGCTGTGCTATTCCCCCAGCTGCACTTTTTCTGCATGCCATTTTTGTTCTTTCTTTAAACAGTTCCAATCTGTTTGCCCTTTCAAAAGCCCTTCTTGATCCAGCTTTTCTACCCTAGGTGCGGCTTGCCACCAGTCCAATTCAGTACCCTCCTCTCAGGCCCTTTAACATGCCTCGTTGGTCGTGAGAAATAACAAAAAACTCAGCAGCTAATTGTTCCCCCTTGGGCCCCCAGCTGCTTTGTCTTTGCCTTTTATTCCCTATGGTTACTCGATGGGCAGTCGCTTGGTTCCCACTGCTGTTTTCGCGCCTTTTCTCTTCAAAAGTGCCCGCTCAGTGACCCTTTTTACCCTCCTGTTCCCGGTGTGGCATTGCTGGGGGTTTTCAAACTCTCCTCCGGCGGTTCCTTTCTGCAAAGGGTTCGTGTCTCTTTAAGATTTCCCCGAGCTCGTCACCATGTGCCTTCCACCTCCTAGGACTGGATCGAGCCCTCTCAGGCTGTGGCTCTACACTTGGCGGCATACCTTCTGCGCTGTGGCGGGATTGTAGGCTCTTTTCTCATGCTGCTCCCGGCTCGCTGGCCCTGGCAATCCCCCGCTTCTGGAGTTGGCGGGAGTGGAGTTGCTTAAAAATGTGGCCAAAACCAAAGGAACAGCAATCGCCTGCCCCTTTAAATTCCCCACAATCTTCAGATAAGTGTGCACTCCCGTTGCCGGATTCACCTTGGTCTTTGCCTTCTCTGCCTCGCGTTGGGGAAAAAAGGCGTGAAACCAGCGTCTCTTGCCCGCTCGTACCGCTTTCAGCCTCGTCGATGCCTGCTCTCTTGGGTTGCTGCAGGTGATGATGGGAGATGCAGGGAGCCCCTCCAATGCCGGGCTCTGCGCTCACCACTCTTTCCAGCAGTACGTTGTGGATTCTCAGCGCACCCCCGCCGTGCATTTTGGTCCCGCCGATGGCACCCACTCTTCTCACTCTTTTTCTTCCACCGGGGCGAAGGTTGGTGCTTCCGCTGGGCCCAGAAAGCCGTCCCTTCCTGCCGGCGTGGTGGAGGCTGCTTCACCACGTTGCTTCTGCCGCTGTGGTTGTAAGAACGATTACTTTGTCTGGCGGGAATGGATGCTCTCTTCATGCTGCTCCCACCGTGCCGGTATTTCTTCACGGCAAGTTGTGTAATTAGCAAGCCCATCCCGGCTTGCTGGCACCGGCTATCCTCCGCTTCTGGAGTTGGCGGGAACGGAGGCTCTCTTCACGCTGCTCCCACCGTGCCGGTATTCCTTTCTATTAGAAATGGGGATTTCCAGTTGGCTAAGGCTTGCGCCAAAGCCAGGCAGAAACCACCATTCTATGTCAGGGCAAGGAAGTCACTCGCCAAGATAACCCCTGCTCACCCTCTTGGTAGCTTGGCACGAGCAGTCAGGCTTATCTCAGAGGTGATGTGTAAAGCGTTTGCGCGCGCACCCAGCAACAACACCCAAGGCCCACCACAAAGGAAACTCCACACAAGGTTATATATAAAAATAGCCTTTGTATTATACCAAACACATTAGATAATAAACACACACTTTACAATGTGCCACAGGCACGGGGCAGAATTTACAGGGGATTATATACACGGGACAGGGCCACATGGACCACTGTCAGGAATAAGCACTTTCAGAAGTAGCACTTGGTAGAATTAGCACTTTGTAGGAATAACGTTTAGCACATAGAACATATAATAACTGTAGCACCGAATAGCAAATGCGGCACACAACCAGTAACCACTGGTAAAAGGTAAGTACACCCTGCGCAATCCTAAAACACCTTAGGCAAATATCATGCAGGGAACCATGAACTCACTAGCATAACCTATACTAGGAAAAACAACCTCCTAAGCATAAACATACATTTAGAGGTGTAGGCAATAAGGCATTTGCATAAATCACATTAGGCAAGTAATCACATGAGGGAAAAACATGTACCCCAAGCAAGGGCCCAACACATAAACTGTCCCCCAGGCCAATTTGGCCTCTCAGGGGCTTGAACGCCCTTCGCCTGTGTCCAGCAAAGTCAGGGCAGGCTGCGCAGGCAACCAAAGGAGATGCGCAAGGGCCTAAGCGATGCAGCTGCCCACTTAGTGCAGGACACCTGAGCCTGGCACCAGCGTGCCTCCTGGCTCTTTTTCTGGGGCTCTAGAAAAGCAATGCCCAAACACAACGTGGGAGCCTCGTGGGCTCTGGAGAAACAACTGGAGCCTCAGGAGCCTTGTGGCTCAAAAGAAAATGCTGCCCACTGTGGGGGGAGCGGCCCGCTGCCAGCCGGGGCCACTCTACCTCCCGAAATGCCCCCAAATGTAGGGATTAACGTGGGAGCGGCCTGCTGCCTCCCGGGGCCACTCTGCAACATAAAGAAATGTCCCCGACGTTGGAGTCCCCCCTCTGGGGACTCGGAAACCAAAATGCCCCCTTTGTTGGAGCCTCGGGGCTCGGAATGCCACAATGCCCCCAGGAGCCTCTTGTGGGCTCTGCAACAAAATAATGCCTCTGACGTTGGAGTCCCCCCTCTGGGGACTCGAAATCAGCAAATGCCCAGGAGCCTCTTGGGAGCGGCCCGCTATTCAAGGGGGGCCGCTCAAGGGACACACAAGACCCACCGAGGCCCTCTCCTTACGGGGCTCTTCCGGGTGGACACAGTGCTCTCCTCTGGTGGCGGCCGGGGAACTCTGGCTGCTCGCGGGGCTCTCCTCTCGGTACAGGAGCCCCGCCAGCCGCTGCAGCACGCCTCCTCTGGAGCTCCGGCTGCGCTCGTCTCCCTGCTTCCGGGGCCTTCTCCAGATGATGTCGTGGGCACGGGGCTTCCCTAGGGCAGCTGAAGTCCCGCTCTGCGTCAGGCTTTGCCCTGCCTGACTTCCTGTGGCCCGGCCGGGGCCCACGGCGGGGATCTTCTCATCTATTTGTGGGCGCAAACGAGGGGTAGGTACCCTCGCCAATTGATAAGGTCCCTGGCGCGGTGGGCACCCATCAGGGTTTAAGACAAATAAAAAGAAAAGCACGAATACACGGGTAGGCCCCCGCTAGGCCGTGGGAACAGATAAATGGCCAGAAAGCGCTAGGGGGACAAATCCAGCGCTCCCAGGTGCTGCAGGAATAAAGAAGTAAGAGCAAAGCGCTCCCCAGCGCTAGTGTCCCTCAAAGTCCAGCAAAAGTCCTTCAGGAGGTGGGGGGCAAAGGCTGGGCCCAGGGGCCAGCTCACAGGGCCCTCCAGGCAGGGAGGCAGTCCCAGTGGCGTTCCTCCTGGTGGCCAGCAGCAGCAGGCCCCCCTCCAATTAGGATCAGGCAAGAGAACATTTTGCATGGGGACACAGCCCCTTTTTATACACCTAAATCCTTTGTCTCAGGGTGCAGGGTGGGGAAAGACCAGTCGCAGCTGGTTTTGGAGCACTCTGATGTGCTCAGCCCCTCTTCGCATTCACTGGCCAGGCTAGGGTTAGCAGTCGCACCACAGGGGGTGGAGCCAGCATTGTGTGGGGAAAGCCCAGCCCTATTCAGGTCCCAGGTGCACTCCTCCCTCACATCAATCATGCAGATCTCTCCACTCACCACCGGGGCAGACCCATCCTGACTCCTGGAGCCAGGCTCACCAGCCAGCTCCAGACAATCACAAGCTAGACAGCCAATTCACATAAATTACACAGACATGCCAACTTCTAGTAGTGACACTTCCGCACTAGACACATTTATGCCTCACACATCATCGCGCAGCATTTCATCACACGAGTCTGCACATACCAAACTCGACCCTGCACTCCCCACACATCAGGAACTAACATGGACACATACATTCCCCATGCATTCCTATGGGAGGGCAGGCCAACCTCACTACACGCATGCACTTTACCCTGGGGCATAGTGCTAAAATGCGCAGAAGCCCAAAAATCACTAATACCAGGCCACAATTCAAAGTAAAATGTTTAGGGGTGAACCTGCCAGAACGGCCAAGTCCAACGCTTTCTTTCTATGCGATGGGGGGAATGTGCCTGTTTTGGCCTCCTGGGCCCTCTTATCCCCCCTGCTCACTATCCTTGGTCACCACCTGATTGGGTGGGGACCCCCGCTGGCCTAGTCGGTATATTAACAGGGGGCGGGGAAGGAACCCCGCCTCCGGAGGTCATTTTGGCCTGTGCCCCTATCTGGTCTGGCTTTGCCTCCCCGGCCCGGGTCTTAACTGAGAGTTTTGTCTGTGACCTATGTTCCTCATAGGGTGATTTCTCATGCTCACAACAATCTTCACTTCCACAGCAGTTAGGGCCGCTTTTAGAGTTCATATGCCAAACATGCACAAAGAGAAACTTTACCAGGTGCTCATTTAAAATGAGGAGTTCATGAAAGTTATTTTTTCTGTTGGTATTCTCCATCACAACTGTCTCCATCAGTTGTCTCGGGAAGTGTGGGGCCCTTTGGGGGCAGATACTGCCCCCCATAATTTGTCTGTAGGGGAAAAGAAGACACTCAGGGCCCTGCTCTGTAATTTGTCTCTGCAGTGCTAGAGTAACTGTTGTGAAGTCTTGTGTGCATAATTAAGCCGTTGTGCTGTGGACAAGAACAGCATATTGTCACCACATTTACACCTTGAGGACTGTCACAAGTATTTACCTCTGTCATTAAAGGGTGCTGGCATAATGTGTGCTTTTTAAATGTTCATTTTGATTCACTTTGAAGTATGGGATCATGAAAATGAAAAATCATTTGTTTTTTCAGCAATGCAGTCGGCATCACAGGGGCGGCTCCTCCGTTGGAGCAGAGGAGCGTAGCCCCACTTACGTGTCCCTGAAAGCCCCAGAGATTAAAAAAAATGGTAATTGATTACCATTTTATTTTGCATTGTCCCGTCCTGAACCAAGCGTCAGGACAGGGCAGACCTCCTGAGTGAGCAGTGAGAAGTGGTGGGCAGAGGGCTGCCTTTGCACTAGTTTAAAGTGCGCATGTGTCTTTGGCCAGCCACACCTGTGCACTTTAAACGTCTCAACCCAGGTGTCTTAAGACAGCTAGGTTGAAAGCAAGTACAGGCAAAAAGTGCCCTTGGGAGCACCGAGAGACGCTACTCCCACCAATCAGAGCACTGCTCACATGCTGGTTGACAGCATGTGAGTAGGTCTGGATTGGTCGAGGGAGTTTGCTGGGGCCTGCACTGCAGTCCCAGCAGAGAAGCTCAGAGTGAGGGGGATGTCATCATCAGGATCCAGTAAGTGCTTTTCTTTTTTCTTTTTCTTAAATTTTGCTAGCCCACCCCCGTCAGTCTCAGTAGATGCCAACCACTACTAGTTGGCAATGTAGACATGGGCTCCAATGAGTTGGTTTGTAAGAAGTTGCCTTCTGTGAAAATAAACAGGAGCAAGTGATAATGTCATAATCCCACATGTTAAACAGGTACTTTCAGAAAACATTTGTAACAGTCGAAAGTTTCTTTATTTGTTGCATGCAACACAGCTGCACCAGTATGGCCCTGATTTATATTTCGGTGTACAGGTTACTCTATCACAACAGGGACAGATATCCCGTCTGCCGAAATATCAACTCCATTATATCCTATGGGATTTATATTTCATCGGTCAGGATAGCCATCACCATTGTGACAGAGTAACCTTTCCGCCAACATATAAATTAGACCCATCGTATCTTAAGCAACCCATATTCAAGATTTAATGCTGACAGTATGTATGATAAAATGTAGGTGCATGATTTAAATTGTATTGCAACTCTTTAGATTGAGTTTGTAGTTGGGCAGATTAATCACACCATGTTTGTACCCAAAGTCAAAGGGTACCTCGAGTTGACTTTCAAAAACAAGTCTGCATGGTTACTACATCATAAATACTACCCTGCCTTTAGTGCATGGTTCATTATTCTGTTTATTTGATAATGTGCTTAGTCAGAAACCAACTGTCTGTAGCGTTGAGCTCTTTTGCTAATGTGCGAAAGGTGTGAAGTACAGTGCAAACAAAAGGTGCACACCTTTTATTTGCCAAACATGCATATTTTGGCAGTGAAGGACTATCCAGCTTATTCAGACAGGCAGACATCACACCAGCTGCTTTTCTTTGAATTGGTGTTTGGCCTTGCAGAAACAGGCGATAAAGCCTACAATAAAATGAATCCTCTTTCCATAATCTGAATGCAAGTGGATAACAATGGTAAACATGTTTCAAGGAAACTTAACAGGGCTCCATTAAAAACTATTTTTCTGTAATAGGTAAGACTTGCTCTTGACTTGCTCCCAATTCACAGGAGCCAGTCAAACCTGTTAGACCTGGCATCTTTGGCGTGGCTTCCCCTGTCTTTTTTCCTCTGCCTCCTGTATTTTTGACTCTGTTCTGGATTTCGTTTTTGCTAGTTTAGATGCTTTTGGGCACTTTTCCACTGCTGATCAGTGTCAAAGTGCAAGTGCTCCCTGTGTAAATTGTAATTGTAATTAGTTATCCATGATTGGCATATTTGTATCACCAAGAAGTCCCTAGTAAAGTGCACTGAGTGTGCCAGGGCTGGTGATACAAATGCTACTAGTGGGCCTGCAGCACTGATTGTGCCACCCACATGAGTAACCCTGAAATGGTGTCTCAGGTCTGCCACCGCAGTGCCTGTGTGCAGTCTGTGAACTGCCATGTCCACCTGGTCAGTGTACCCACTGACCAAGCCTAACCGTTCCCTTTCTATGCACATTGGTCACCCCTAAGGAAGGCCCAAGGTACCCCCTTGGGCAGGGTGCAGTGTATGTGAAAGGTAGAGCATTTACTAGTGCAGGTGACCTGCTCTGGTAGTGAATGACAGCCATTTTCGTTTTTCACTATTGTAAGGCTACCTTGCCCATAGGCTATCATGGGGAATGTTGGCTACCGTGGCTACCAGCATATCTTCCCATAGGAGCAAGGTAGGACATAAAAGTCTGGTATCCCTGAACTCAGAATTTAATAACACATCTTTTAGGAAATGTATTTTTTTTAATCATGTGTTTGAGAACAGCACTTTTAGAAAGTGGCTGTTCTCTTGTCTGACCTTTCTGTGTACCTTGGCCTGTTTGTGAATTGACTGTCTGGTTTGAGAGTGACAGGGGCTAGGGAGCCCCCAGGAGGCAGGATGAGTCAGCCCTAGGCTGAATGATGGCATCTGCATCTTGAGTGGTGGGAGGGGATAGCACCTGAGCCTGAATAGGGCTGTGACTGCCTTCCACAATGCTGGCTCCACCTCCTGCTGGGCGGCTGACGACCCTGCCCCTCTCTCTGAAAGGAAAGGAGAAGCCAGGAAAACAAAGTGCTTAAGGAACACCTAGAAATGGTTCAGACCGGGCTCAGAGCTCTCCTACACAAAGGGAACAAAGAATTTTAGGGGTATAAGTACAGGACCCCTGATTTCAGAAAATTAGATCATCCTGGAATCAAGAAGGAACCTCTACCAAGGAGAAAGCTGGAAGACTGAAGAAGGAAGACTGTCCTGCTGTTGCTTTGCTGGACCGACCAGCAGTTGTTTTGCTGCCAAGGAGAGGGGAAGGACTTTGCTTCGTGCTGAGTCCCCTTGCCTGAAGGAATCTCCAAGGGCCTGAAGAAGAGCTGGCTTTCTGTTAAGAAGTCCCAGGAACAAAAGGACTTCACCCCCAGCTTCCATGAACTCTGTTGAGAGAGTTCTGTCCTTCCTAGAGTGCTTGGGCCAGTTGGTGTGCCTCTGGAAGTTGTACCTTGTTCGGAAGCTGGAAACCAAGATTTTAAAGACTTTCTGCAAGTTTTAACGCATCGCTCGCTTGCGGAGCGCATCCCCGTCAGTGCAAGGAAATTTCCGCCGCCGCGAAGGCCGAGATCATCGCAGCGCCTGTTGCCGCTGCCAGAGTCATCGCATCCTTCACTTGCGGGACCCACCAGTCCGGTGCGGGAAGATTATCATCGCTGCGAGTATCGTCGAAGAGCCTGTCGTCACTGGGTGAGATCGTCACACCGCTTGCTTGCTGACCGCATCACGTCACTGTGAGAGTCGTCGCTGAGCCATAGCATCGAGGGGCCTTGAGAGGAGAAGATCGAAGCTGAGCCACGCATCGTCGCTGCACCAGAGATCATCCCCGCCCCAAAGATCGTCGCATCGTACCTTTTGCTAGCCGCTTCCACCAAACCCTGTGCACCGGAATCCACGCACGGTATCGCATCCCTCCCCATACAGACCGGAGTCACCGCAACATGCCCGCTGCGTCCAGCGGGGTTGTTGCATCGCCTCCCCAGGGTCTCAAGAGTGACGACTCGCTTGCTTTTCACCGCTACAGCTTTCACTTGGAACTTTTATCGCATCTAAAGGCACTGTTGGCTAAAACGTGACGCAGCTCTGGATTATTTTAACGCAACCTTAAGAACTCTTTTGAAACCAAATTATCTGTGTATGTTGGATTTTTGTCGTTTTGGTCTTGTGTAGTTTAGATTAAAATACCTTTATTTTTCTAAACTGTTGTGGAGTCAGTTTGTGGTGTGTTCACTGTGTTACTGTGTGTGTTGGTACAAATACTTAGCACATTGCCTTTGATAAGCCTGACTGCTCGTGCCAAGCTACCAAGGGGGTGAGTAGGGGTTATCTAAAGAGTGTATTCTCCTTACCCTGACTAGAAGCAAGGGTCCCTATTTGGACAGTGGTACCTACCTCTGCCAACTAGAGATCCCCAGTTCTAACAATACCTGTTAATATAAAAAAGTTATGTACATCGGGTCCTGAATGCAATATTCATCTTTGCTTGAATAGAAATAAAACGGACTCATTTATTATGTGACATTGACAACAAAGCATTGAGTGGCGACAAGTCATAAGGTCAATGGCAACATCTAAATAAAGGATAGAAAGTTCATTTCTCAGTTTACAGCCTTTGATGAATGGTCACAACCTACTCTGAGGAGTCTATGAGGATTATGTTTTTAGTTTCTGCATGTGGGTAAGAACTGTCAACGTTGTGGAGAAATAGGAAATGCACTGAAACAGTCTGTGTCATCTTTCAGAAGTCTACTGGCAAAATGACATTGGGGAACAATAACAAGAATTGCTCTGTTCTGTGCTGCATGTCTACTATTTGGGGATGCATTAAAGTTTTAAGGGTTATTTTAACATTGGCTGGCCACTCATAAGAAGACTGGCAGTGCTTTAGATGTGGATTTATTTGTGTAGCTAACACAAAGTCAGGGAACTATCTCATCATCCATCCAATCAAGAAGGCGGAGCAGGTGACGACACAAGCTCCTTCCATATAAGAGCTGAGCAATTAGGCAGATTATGCTTTGCTACCAGGGAGATCAGGAGCACCAATGGTACGTAGACCAAAGCTAAAATGACTGTAGTTGTGCCTGTATTTTCCTCAAGTACTGGCACTGGTAGACCACCATTAAGAAAGCAGCCTGGCAGCGAAGATGAATTGTCAGCAGTACAACATAAACACATTTTTAGACATACACCTTTTGGCTACTGTAGGGGACATAATCGCCATATCGATATACCGTTTTTGTGCCAATTGGCCAAGCAGACTAGATTGCATGTCCAAGGTCCAGTGGCTCCAAGTGATAGGGTTCTGTTGGACGTGGTTCTCTCTTTACGGTCATCTCCAAACCTTTTGCCTTTACACTCATGTTTTCTGAACCTGTTTTTGTTGGCTCTTATAACTATGCACAATGTACCCTTGCTAACCGGTGCCATAGTGTTTGCTCTAGTAAACATGGTGAAATTGGCCTACATCCAATTGGCACATTTAATTTACTTTTAAGGCACTATTAAAGTGGTTCTACATGTACACAGGGCCTGTAAATTAAATGCTACTGGTGGGACTACACCTCTCATTCTACCACCCACTTAAGCAGCCCTTTCAACCTGTCTCAGGCCTGCAATTGCAGCCTGTGTGTGCAGTTGTGTACTGCCATTTCAACCTGACAAAATAAACCTTTGACTAGGCCTACACCTTCCTTTTTGATACACATAGGTCACAACTATTCCCTAAACAGTCCATAGGGTAGGGTGCAGTGTAATTAAAAAGTTGGACATGTACTATTAATTTTTACATGTCCAGGTAGTGATTAACTCTTAAATTAGTTTTTTTCACTACAAGGCCATTACTTCCATGGGAAAGCATTGGGTTACCTTATTAAAATTATTAAGTGATAACTTTCATTTGGAAACAAGAAGGAATATAGCGTTTGGTGTCTAAAGATTTATAATGTTAAACCTTATTTAATGGTAAAACTTAATAGAAAGTTAGCATTTTCTTGTCCCAACAAAAAGCTTACCGGCTCCAGGAGGGGTTGCGGAAACGCTGCTCAGACGCTGCTCGTACTGCCTTTGCCACACAGCGCTGCTGGGTCCCTGACGTTGTGGTCGCCCCCGCCGCCGTGCAGCGCCATCGCACGGCCGCGGAGCGGAGCGGACCACAACTCCCAGCGAGCCCTGCAACATCCTCCGCCCACTTCCTCCACAAGCGCCAGGAAGCGCTACTAAAGGCGGCAGCTCCCGGAGAGGAGCGGAGGTCTAAACAAAAAGCTTACCGGCTCCAGGAGGGGTCGCGGAAACGCTGCTCAGACGCTGCTCGTACTGCCTTTGCCACACAGCGCTGCTGGGTCCCTGACGTTGTGGTCGCCCCCGCCGCCGTGCAGCGCCATGGCACGGCCGCGGAGCGGAGCGGACCACAACTCCCAGCGAGCCCTGCAACATCCTCCGCCCACTTCCTCCACAAGCGCCTGGAGGCGCTACTAAAGGCGGCAGCTCCCGGAGAGGAGCGGGGGTCTAAACAAAAAGCTTACCGGCTCCAGGAGGGGTCGCGGAAACGCTGCTCAGACGCTGCTCGTACTGCCTTTGCCACACAGCGCTGCTGGGTCCCTGACGTTGTGGTCGCCCCCGCCGCCGTGCAGCGCCATCGCACGGCCGCGGAGCGGAGCGGACCACAACTCCCAGCGAGCCCTGCAACATCCTCCGCCCACTTCCTCCACAAGCGCCAGGAGGCGCTACTAAAGGCGGCAGCTCCCGGAGAGGAGCGGGGGTCTAAACAAAAAGCTTACCGGCTCCAGGAGGGGTCGCGGAAACGCTGCTCAGACGCTGCTCATACTGCCTTTGCCACACAGCGCTGCTGGGTCCCTGACGTTGTGGTCGCCCCCGCCGCCGTGCAGCGCCATCGCACGGCCGCGGAGCGGAGCGGACCACAACTCCCAGCGAGCCCTGCAACATCCTCCGCCCACTTCCTCCACAAGCGCCAGGAGGCGCTACTAAAGGCGGCAGCTACCTCCGCGTCGCGGACGCGCGCGGGCGGCGCCGGGCGGAGCCCGGGCAGAGGGCGGGCCGTCTAAGGCCGTCCAAGGACGACCAGGGACGGGACGAGCCACGTCCGTAACATCACTCATCATGGGTAAGCGCAAATTGGCGACATCAACAGCAGATGAAGCGAAAGCGAAAGTGCCTAAGTACACCACCAGTATAATAACTTATCTAACAACAAAGGTGGGGGAACTATCAACTCAGATCGCTGAGTCTGAGCGTGAACTAGGCCTTGCTCCTGGTCCTGGGAGCGTTGATATATCCAATTCCCCTGCTATAAACTGTATCCCGTTGGAGCCTCGGGTCATTATTGAGGCCTGCAGACCTACCTTGTCACAACCCGCCACAGTTCTTCCATGTCCGGCTTTACCTGAAACTGTGATACCTAACTTCCCTGTGAACTCTGTGGATAGCGGAAGCTCTGCTTTGAGTATGGCTGGTACCTCCCAGCCAGCATTTGTAACGGAGGAGGGCATTATGTCCTTACTGGAAAAACTGTTCTCAGAAAGACTGGAGACTGTTTTAATCCAGATTGCCTCGGACATAACTGAAACTTTGCAGGACTGAGTCAAGAACCTTATGGCAAAATGTGATCGCATAAATGATGCCATTAACACTCGGGCCCCCCCTTCTTTTATGCCTTTGGCACCTTGCCCTACAGTTGTGCAGGGGCTTGCCCCTAAAGTTGTGGACCCATTTACATCTAGGCCGGTTGCTACCCCTCTTTTGCCCATTGCTAACCCCGTGCCCCAAAAAGGGAAAGTGGATAATGGGATATATATTCCCATAACGGAGAAAGCTCACAGTGTAAGTTCTTCCATAAAGCCTAGCGGCCGGCCGGGGGTTATGGAAAAAAGGGTACCCCCAATAAATTTACCTCCGGACGCAACACCCTTTGTTGCAATTTTGGTTAACGTGCCCAAACTAGAAGATGGGGTGGTGGAACAACATGAAACCCTTCTCAGGCACGTTAAGAAATGGTGTAATGCAAATTGCACGGGAGAAAGTAACATTGCTGATAATATTGTAACAAGTAGACGGGTGAATTGGGTGGGCAGAAACAAGAAAGAGGTATCTGGTGATTGTGTTATTGTCAATTTTAAATCTAGGAATGTCGCTAGTCGACTCTTCTGGGATGACTCTCCTCTGGACCCTGTAAATAAAGGGGTTCGGGCGATGCCCCTTGGCTACTTTTATCGCCGACCTTATAGACCAAGTGCAGTGGAGAACAACAAGTCACAGTTTACTGGTAATACCTGGGCAGAAGATAAACTTATCTCACCTATGCCTACTAATGTCTGGAAGACTAGGCCAATCAAGGGCAATGGGGTAGTAAATGCTGCAAGGAATACATCCCCTAATGACTTACCATTGTCTAACATGTTCTCGCCCCTAGCTGATAGAATTGATATTGAATGACTAGAACCTGACTATGAGAACCTGATTTGCCTATCCCCAGGTAATGCTGAGGCTGTTCCATCTACTATCAGGGTTGAACCCGAACACGAGAACCTGACCCGCCTTTCCCCAGGTAATACCGAGGCAGTTCCATCTACTGCCAGGGTTGAAACGGTTATTAATGACCCTTTAAAATTAGGTGGAGGGCACATTCGGTTATTATCATGGAATATTGCGGGCCTACGGGCAAAACAGGATGATCAGACTTGGCTACAATTGGTGAAGAACCATGATATTGTTGCCCTACAAGAAACGTGGACGAAAGATAAAGCCTTTTGGGTAGATGGATTTATCTCCTTCTTTGTTGATGCCCAGAGTTCCATATCGGGAAGGGACAGAGGGGGTTTGCTATTTCTTGTCTCAGTTAAAATTGCAGGGAATGTTAGAGAAATCCCCAGTTCTTCGCACTATTTTCAGCTGGTGGAAATATGTTCTGTAGACAAGAATAAGATTGTATTAATAAATTGTTATAATTCTATGCAGGGGGGACCCCCAAATTTTGTATTAGATGGTTTATCGGCCTTTTTAACCAAATATATGTCAAAACAAACCACTTTTGTTCAGTTTATAATGATGGGTGATTTTAATGTTCATTTGTGTGAGTCTCATTGCCAGATTATTGATGATACCGGTCCTGATTATACTTCGCTGCCACACTTTGAACATAGCCCTAAAGGTGTGGCAATGGAAAATCTGTTATCATCAAATGACCTATACGAACCAGGGTTTTCAGATCCTACAAACCGTGTGGTCACTTATAACGCAAGGGGCAGTGAATCGATTATTGATTATTTCTTTATGTCTTCAGGGCTCCTTGGTTATGTATTGTTTTATAATGCATTTGTAAGTGGGTTTAGTGACCACAATCCTGTATTGTTGGTTCTGGACGCTCTATCTGGTTTGCATAAAGGAGAATTAAGGGCTACTTCCACGAGGGACGTAAGGAGCAAAGATCAGGGGAGACGCCTTAAATGGTGCAAAGTCTGTCCAGAGGATTTCCATGGTCTTATTGTACAAGACATGTCAGTTGAAATGGAGAAATGTAGGGATGGAGAGAGGAGGGGGGCTGAGGTCGTGAGTGCCTTTGAAGCGATCTGTGCTAGAGTGGAAAAAGAGCTTAGAGCTAAACCAGGGAGGGGTTCTGCTCCAGCTTGTAGATGGTTTGACCGCTCTTGCTCACAGGCACATTCACCTTTGCTGAAAGCCCTTAAGCAATCCCCTAGAGACAGGCCCTTGGTGGCACAGCTTAGAAGGAAATACGCTTTGGCAGTTAAACTGCGGAAGAAAGCCATCAAAGATGAAGCATGGGATTCTTTAATGGATCCCAAAACCCTTAAACATAGCTCCAAATTTTGGGCCACAATAAATAATCCTTTGTTCTCCAACACTAACAACATGGATCTTGAAATTAACATCTCTGAAGCCGACTGGATTAACCATTTTTCCAATATATACGGTTCAAATGAAACAGTCGAGGCGTTTAAAATACCCCACTCCTTATCGTCACCAACTAAATTAAATTTTAGCAAATCGGAAGTAGAGCTGGCAATTCTAGGCTCTGCTGCAAATAAAGCCCCGGGCCCAGATGGGGTACCCCTGGACCTATACAAACTTAATTCTGAGATGTGGGCTGAGATTTTAGCTAATGTTTTTAATTGTGTGCATGAGGGGGGTCTGCCAAAAACGTGGGCTTGTTCTATTATTGTACCCATTTTTAAAAAGGGGCAACGATCAGACCCTAAGTGTTTTCGACCGATCTCGTTATTGGATTCTTCTATGAAGATTTTGGGCAAAGTCCTGCTAGCTAGAATTAAAACCTGGTCCCTAGATAATGATATTCTAGTAGACGCTCAGTATGGGTTCCGTGCTGGTAGGGGGACTGAGGACCAATGCTTAACCTCTTGGCTGCTAATGACAAGGGTAACTCGTCATGAACTTTCCATTCATTTCAATGGAAAAGTAATGTAAATCTTAATGGTGCCTTAGCACTGAAGTGGTTAAATCTTCATATGTTAATCTCGAAATACACATCTGTTAAAAAAGGGTCAATTTTTGTTGCTTTCATGGACCTGTCCACGGCTTTTGATTTGGTGAACAGAGCCCGGCTGTGGAATATGCTATTGAAGCTGGGTCTTGATCCTCCCCTTGTATATTTTTTGGCAGAACTACATAAGGACCTAAAAGCCTCAATTAGAATGGATCAAGATGGCAATTGTACTGCCTGGTTTAAATCCAGTAGGGGCGTGCGGCAGGGCTGCATCCTTGCCCCCATGCTGTTTACTCTGTATATAAATTCACTTGAGGAGACACTTTTAACTGCTACCTTGGATATTCCGCGTGCAGGGGACACTCGTATTCCTGTTCTCCTGTACGCGGATGACGCAGCTTTAATAGCTCGGACTCCCATAGGTTTGCAAAAACTTTTAAATGCTTTTAATGATTTTATGTCATCATTAGACTTAGTTATAAACAACTCCAAATCTCACGTCATGGCTTTTGGGGCTGGTAAAAATAACTCTAAACAGTTCTACTGCAATGGTGACGTCATCACTAATGTAAAAATTTTTACGTACCTGGGTGTAATTTTTGACACTAAGGGGAGCTGGGCTCCACAAGTTGTAGCCAAAACTAAAGCGGTTAGGAGCTCAGCCAATGCCATTTTAAGTTTTTCCAAGAGACTGGGCGGGAAGCCAATGGGTGCCTTACTTAACCTGTACAGGGCGAAATCAGTAGCAATAGCCAGGTACGGCTCGGGGTTGTGGGGCCATGTAAATAGTGATTCGGTCCAAAGGGAAGAAAATAAGTTTCTGCGTTCCACCTTAGGGCTTCCCCAATCGACAGCCACGTTCTCAGTTCACCAGGAAGTTGGTCTTGGGTACATATCTGACATCCTTCAAATGGCCCCTATCCTGTTATGGATAAGGCTCTGGACCAATAATAGCCTAGGTCTGAATCACAAAATATTGGTGGACTGTTTAAAATTGGACAATTACAAAAACATTACTTGGCTCTCATACATTCAAAAGTGTTCTCTGGACCTGGGACGTCCTGACATTTTTTGGGCCCCTCAGGGTCTAAAGAAATCGGATCTAAATTGGGTGAAGGTCAATTTTATTAAACTTAAAAATGTGGAGAGGGAGGAACGTCAATTACTTAAGCCCACGGTCAGAGCCCATTACCTGACTATTACCAGCCTTACTATACAATCGTATCTTACCATCGTCAATATCCCCTTTCATAGGTGGCTCCTGGTTAAACATCGGTTTAACCAGATTTACACAGTCCTGTGTGATAGTCAAGGCTGTTATAAGGAGGAGGACGCCCCTGTCTGTAATTGCGATAATTTCTCTTCGCAAGATAATATGCACTTTATGTTGTTTTGTAATTTTTATATTGCGCCCAGACAGAAATACCTGATACCATTACTGAAGGATAAAGCCTTCCATCAGGCAAAACCTGCCCTCCTGTATCTTCAATTATTGGATTCGGCGTTGGCCATGTTTAGCGTGGCCAGCTATCTAGTTGCCGCTGTTAGGATCAGGAGGAGAAGACTTAAAAATGTAACACTAGGGTTTTGTATAGAAGACTGAAATGGAAATGTTGTTTTAAATTACAAACTTCGTTTTTATTGAATATTTATTCTTTTTATGAAGTATTTTTTACACATTGTATATTAATTAATTATTACTGATGTTTCCTCATATCATCTTTTCCACCATGAATATGTAAATAGTAATGATTAATGATTATTGTATTTTCCCATGAATTTGCATTGCCCTTTTTGTGATTGTAGAATGCTTTTATGATTTTTAACTAAATCGAATAAAGTGGTTTTGACTTGACTTGACTTGTCCCAACCATAGGTGTCTGCAGCCTGTCCTGGTGCACATGACTGGGTATATCTGGCAGTTGGTCTTTGTGTATTTCTTTTTTGAACAAAAAGTAGGGGGGAGCTAGGAGGCAATTAAGGTCCAGTACCCAGGCACCAAAATGGTTAACATAGCAAATTAAGGAGGTAATGTTTCCATCAGAAAATGAATGTAAGGTGGGACAAGAAGGAGGAATTATATGGATTATTTCTTGGCACCCTCACACATCCCTGGAGATGTCAAGCTTCATCACTGGGCATGATCCTTGTAGGGCTGATGCTGCAATGCCCTGCGGGTCCCACGAAGGGTCGCTTTAGCAGAGATTTTTTTGTTGGTTTGCTGTATGATGAAAGGAATGTATGTGTGGGCATCAAGAGTATGTGGGGTGGAGTGAATGTGTGTATCTACATGAGGGATGTTGAAAATGGCTATGAGATACCTAATTAAAGTTTAATATGGTGGCTCTCTTGGCAGGATTAAACAAAACATGATAAGGTGAGGGCTACTGTAGTCTGATGATGTACTCCAGTAGTCTACAACAGTGAGTGTGGTCAGGCGGCATGTTTTGTGTCCGATGGCTGAAAAGGATCCGAAACGCTTCTTCATGACCTAAAAGAAAGGGTATGTGTAGCACTACCCCACATCTAGCATGTGTTGTGTAGCACAGCTATTCCCCTAGAAGATACCTGATTCAAGGAGAGTAAAAAACTAACTAAAAGATAAAAATGAGAAATACAAAAAAACAATATAATATACGCAGTTCATTTGGATCCCTGGATCAATGCTTCACTATGAGCACTTGTACGCCATGCTGAATAGTGATGTCTTCCAAGGTAGATAAGAGCATGCTCGTCATGGCGCTGATCAGTTACCACCGCATGAAAAAAGGGAAGAAAACATACTGGTACACCTAATGGCATGATAGACAAGTAGACATACATGGGACACACAACATTAATTCAATCGGTGTTGGTGTTGCTCAGCAAAGCACGTAATAAGTTACAGTGTATCCATAGGTAAGTAAAAGGGTCTTACCCTACCAATCGGCCAGGATTGCCCCATAGGACAAGAGGGAGAGGTTAGTGCCCAGCTGCTAACTATAAATCAAGGTGACAAATATCAAAGTTTGAAAGGTAAAGTGCACAGGGCAACAAGTTATCCAAAAGTAAGGAAATGTTATGGAGATGCAGCTTTACTCGTGTGGAGTTGGCGCGGGGAGCGCAACAAACCTACTCTTCTCTGTTTGCCTGGAAAGAGACTGAACAGTGGAGGTGGCCGGTTATTAAAGGGATCAGTAACCCAGGAAATTACTGCCAGGTGTGCCATTACAATTGTCAAGTGTGGTGCATCTTGCCCGCTTGTTGAGTAAGTGGCTGTACGGCCAATGGAAACATTGGCCGTACATTTATGTGTAAATGGTAGAAACCCCTCGTATACAACAGCCTCATAGTGGCGGCCATCTTGGAATGTGTTCTGGGTCATTGTATTTAAGGATAGAGAAGCAGCTGAATCAATCAAGCGAGATGAAATAAAGGGGAAGCGGCATCTGATCCCTCGTCTGGTTCTAAAATAAGTCAGGGAGGTGGAGTAACACGGATAAAGAAAGGTAGTCCTACCATAATTAACTATGTGAGGAAGAGTAGTATGCAGAGCTGGGTGATAGAGGTTGAAATATCTGTATGTGTTCATAATATTAAAACATTTAAAATGCTGGATGTGTTGCATGTCCAAATTTAGAGGGTGTGTCAGGATACTCAGTGTGGTGACAGGGGCTTACATAAAGTTCAGAGAGATTATATAGCAGAAGAGATCCTGACCCTGTTATAGATGCTAGATCATATATCTAAGTAGTACTGGGGATTTGTTAGAAGAAGAAAGTTTTCAGGGTAACTGAGGGAAATACTAGGGTCCAGTACATGAGTGCCCTTGGTATTAGATCAGAGGTTCATGCTTAGAGGGGTGAATAGGCAATATTCCTGGTTCCACCCACCCATTAAAGGGGACAAACCTGATGTGGTAATGATTAAAAGGGATTTTACAGTTTGCACAAAGGAGTATCAATGTTCAGGCACTTGTCATGGTTGGGAGGGTAGAAAATCCACAGTTGTTCCCTCCGAAACAGGGTGGTACTGGTCCATGTTGTGTGCAATTCCAGAATTGTCCACCTGGGGAGTACAGGTAGTTGTGGATGTGACTATGCATCTTGGTGTTGTTACGTCCGCAGTGGATTGTGCAACGGTTTTTCATTATTCTTGTTTTTGCAGCCCTTGTGGACACACCCATGTAATGAAGGCCACATGGGTAAGTGACGATATAGATGCAGTTTTGTTGTTGCAATTAGTGTGACTCTTCTGTGTCCAGGTGAACTGAGGACCACATCTGATCTCTTTGGACTGCTGAGTGAGAGGACACACTCCGCATGACCAACATGGATGGTGTCCCATGACTGTTGGTATTCCCCACAGCGCGTTCTGTGTTTGGGATTGTCGGATCTGGGTTCTGGTGTGTACATGGAGATCCATCAGTTCTTAAGTTCATCTGAAAGCAAAGATTGGTCATGAGATTTCAAGGAATCCAGTGCTCAAGATACCCCAATATTTCATGATGATACGTTTGAACTGGTTGGAACATGGGCTAAAGGTGTTTATATCCTCAGCGGGCCTTGTGTTTGACTCCAGGAGAGTTCCTCATTGGCTATTTCATGCCCTTTCCTCAGTTCAAGGAATGGTCCTTGGTGGATGATTCTGTGCAGATAGATTTTCCATGATTACTGCAGTCTGGGCATCATAGTCTCTCACAGAGCTGCAGTTTCTCTTATGGCAGAGAGCTTCCCATGAGCAGGTTCTCCTGCAGGGATTTGGGATTGTGACTGTTGCAATCGGTGGTCTTCTTGTATGTCTTTGTGCATAGTGTGCCATCTTCAATGGAAATCAGTAATTCCAAGAATGGCATTTCCCTTGTTGAAATTGACTGGGTAAATTTCAGATATGGGTTGAGGGTGTTAATTTAGCAACCAAACTCCTGACACGTGGTGTCATCAAACCTTCCAGTAGATCAGGATGTCATTGATGTATCTTCACCACACTAAAATGTTGGCTCTGAAGGGATTCGTGTAAGTAGGCCATATAGAGACAGGCCAGGCTCATGGCAAATGTCCTGCCCATAGATGTCTCTTGAATCTGATGGTAAAGCTGAGTCTTCATCTTTAAAAAGTAATTTGTGAGTGCTATAGCGACACACTCTATAATGTTGTCGATAGGTGTGGTGCTTGTCCAGGTTTGTGCTCTGAAGAAGGTTTCAATGACCTCTATGGCGGCGTCTTGAGGAATGTTAGTGTAAAGTGCCTCGACATCAAGGGTCACAAGGAGATTGATTTCCTATTGGAAGTTGGTATATGAAATGAGGTTCAGTAAATCCCTGGTGTCTTTAAGGAAAGAGGGGGTTCTTGAAGCCAGTGACTCAAGGAAGTGCCCGCAGAATTGGCTCAAGGGTTCTACTAAGGATCCAATGCCGGAAACAATAGGTTTCTGGCACGAGGGGTGGGTGGGATGCTCTTCTGTATCTTCGGTAGTACATAGAAGAAGGGATCCTTGGTACATTGTTCACCAACATTTCTGACTCATTCTTGGTGATCCAATCTTGGGCTTCTGCTGTGGTAATCATGGATCGAATTTGTTTTTGCAAGATTTCAGAAGGGTCAAAGTTTAAAGAACGGTAGTACCTTTCATTTACCAGTCGGCGTAAACATTCTTGATCATAGTTGGTGTTCTCCATCACCATGATTGCTCCGCCCTTGTCAGCTGGTTTGATTGTGAATGAAGGGTCTTTTGTCTCATGGCGTTGCCGCCATGGAAAGGCAGGTGGTTCTTGCTTTTGGGGACCCGTTGCGGGCTCCCAGGGTGTTGGGGTGGGGGGTGCACATGGGGGGTACCTATGGTACCCCCCTACATTTGCATGCACAAGGTGGCAGGCACCACGTGGTGCCTGTCACATTGTACATGCAAATGCACTTCATGCTTTTTTACACTGCGGCTGGTTCTGCTCACAGCACCGCCCGCCGCAATGTAAAAAATGCGGAATGCGCCTACCAGTGTGGCGGGTACATCCTAATACACATTGCGGAACCGCCGCAACTTCGGTGGTCGGTCTCTGGATCCCTGGCTCCCTTGCCCCTAGGAGCCCATTAGATGCTATACTCGATCTCAGATAATACGTCATGATAGCACCGCACATGGCTGTCTTGACCTGTTGCTTTTTCAAAGTAGTGATGGAGTTCCAATCATTTGGTTACTGTTTATTGGTGTGCTGCCATCTGCAAAGCTAGGGCCTTGGTTCTCATCCATGATGAGATAAGGGTACCTGTCCTGTAATGTGAACAGGAAAGTAGAAGAACCTCGGCTGAGCTGCCGTACGGGACAAGGACCATTAAACAAGCTGAGAAAGGTGCACAAGATTACCTTCGAGAAGCTCTCCAGGAGACACATATGAGACCTATTGAGGATATCATCACCTGTGTAACCACCTTCACCCCCAGTTCCAACTGGATCAAACGTATCATCATGAAACTTTGGCCTATCTTGAGCACTGGATTAGCAAAAGGCTGTTTAAAGCAGCCACTGCCACCCAGTCTTTCTCTGAATGCACAGACCTGCAGTTGGTTAGATGGGGGATCTTGGGCCCCGTATGTTCCCACGCAGGACTGTCTTCAGAGGGCACACTGACTATGCACCACCTTTTTGTAGTGCTCTCTCAGTCTGCTCCTGATGACCTATTTTCCTTTGCGCCTGCATCCATAATACAGTGTAAGCGCAGAGGCAAAGTGATCACCTCATTTGCAAGGGGCCATACCAATGAGATAACACTTTTTCAAGATTGCTTGTGTTCTATATGTGCACCTGTGCTACATATGTGCTGAAGCTATCAGTATTACAGAAAGGACCGCAAAAGCATCTGTGGTCCGTTCTGTAATACAACAGTGCCTCAGGTTGCAAAAAAAAGACACACGTACCCTTTGCTCCCCTTGGGCACTCTCTGTAATGCTGTTTCAGGTTGCTGACATTTCTGGCATTACAAATGGGGGTATTTGAAAGCAACCTCCTACAACAGTGGTACATGGACTTAGTTTCCAGGAGGTAATTGTCTTTTGCGGGCTTACATGCCCACCTTATTATGCAATGATTTGCTTCCTAGTGCATTGTCTGAGTCCTGACATCTTCCTATTAAGCATCAAGCATTATATGTATATTTCATGACATTGTAAAAATAGGTACCATTAGTATTTTAGGTATATAGCTACGGTAGGTCACGAGTCGTTCATTACAAAGAAAATCTATACAGAGGTGATCTTAGTATATGTTCTTTTCCATCTTTGAACAGTTGACTAGAACTGCTTAATGAGGGTTACTACTGTTTTTCAATTCTAAAAAAACAAAGCAAAATATGCCCTGAGGTATCACAACAGAGTTGGTCCAGGTGTCCACACCAGTATGCAAACCGGTGTGAAAATAAAGCGAAAAGGCTCTTAAGGTTTGGCAAAGATCTCTTCACACCAAGTATAATGTAGTTGTTGAACATTTTTGTGGCGAGTCAGTCAGCGAACATTATAATATGTACACACAAATGATGAATGTATTGTTTGATTACATTTCTAAAGTTATTGATGCCGTTTCCTTAAACCCTTACAGAAAATCTTAAAGATTAAACAGAATTTATGTTTGTATCACGAATTTTTATTGTGTACGTTTCCCTAGAGAAGATTTCCTGAACCTGAGGAAATGGAGACTGTTAAGTGCAAACAAAAGATTATCTGTAGCTTTATGTAACATATGCTTTATAACTTTGGTTTGTGTATCGTTTACCGTGTTTATATAGCAGTACAATTCAAATGTAATGTATCTTCCCAAAATACATGATATATCATTTTTTGCACATCAGCATTTTTAAAATTGTATCACATAAGCAGCTTGAAAAATCCGGAATGGCCATGAGTATTACTAAGATTAGTTCATGCTGAAAAGAACCTTCGTGTTGGTGCAAATGCATTTTTCATGTTTAAAAAGTGCGATAGGTGCTCTTAATCCTGCTCATGGTGTGGCCAATAGATTTTAAAGGATGTGGAAAAATTCATCAAGAATGCTGATTAGTTTCTCCCATAAAAAACAGGGTCCCTGTCCTGACAGAGGGAGGTTGCAAAAGAGATATATAATAGGGTCACTTAACTTTCAATAAATATTTTTTCAGTATACTAGAAAGTGAACTTTGAGACAACGAAACCAGTATAAACTGATTTCAAAGGAAGAAATATATGTTAGTAAAGATATTGCCTAGCTTAAGCAATAGTGACCCCTTGGAAAAAATCCACTTATATTATGCATGTATTATGCCTCACTGTTTATTCCCTGCTGGTAACTTACTTACACAACTGCAATAATTCTCGCTAACATGACAGAATCAGGTATGTCATCTTTGCCCACAGAGCACATCTCGACAAGGGCCTTCAAAAGTAGGGTGGAGCAGGGGGCAGGGCTACAGGGATAGCCACAGATAATGGGCAAGGGAAATTATAGGCCAACCATCTTGAACCACTTCTTGTCAAGTGCATAAACCGATTTTCTCCTTCATCTTAGTTTCTTTCAATAACCTAAAGTTCCTCCCTTTCTCTCCAGATCTAGTGTTCTCCACTCTCCTGGCCTTCACCTTTGACAGTTCCAGTTGCTTATTCTAGAAGTCATACATATCCGATGACCAGGGTGTCACAGTGATGGGATAAGAATCCTTAGTGGGGGCATAAAGGTACTGGGTTTTGGATCTGTCCACCTCCCTCCAGACAGCCTAGACGGATGTCCGGGGTACCGACGGACAGAGCGGTACTCCGTTTTACCTGAGCTGTAGCCAGGTGGGGTGGAGAGCTCATTCCCTAAAATATAGGCGAATCCCAGGTGATATTGTATTTTTCTTTACACCTTGATCCACATTACGTAGTAGCATCAATTAAGGTCCTGAGGAAGCAGTAGGAGACCTCGAGGCTTCATACCAACTGCAGAAACATGTTGACCAAATTATAACCTTAGTAGTTATTTGTTCTCACTACTATGCACTGTTTTTTAACCGTTGGGAGTGGATAGGACCCCATTAAAATAGTTTTTTCCATTTCCACCACCCAATTTTATCAATTTTCCTGCACTTAGCACATATTATTTATTCACATAGGCACTGCTAGTCAGTTTACCCCCTGATGCCATAGGATACCACACTCACATTTGAGATATTTTCACTAGATTTGGCTACATCCGTCTAATCTACTGTGGGTAAAACCACTTTCCTTCAGGATGAAGGATCCCAAATGATGTAGGGCGGTACAGGTTGGTAATCTGATGGGAACAATTATTCCACCACGACATACTCTCAGTGGATTTTTCGGTTGTATCCCTCACATACACATTTAGTTTACAAATAGTTTGCTTTTTGACCCATTGTTACTCTAGTTGTTGGTATTTACAGTTGTTAGGGATGGTAACAATGCCGGGTCGGTAAATATTCCCTTGGACCCTCTTTTGTCATTTTTTACTTTATTCTAGAAGTCATACATATCCGATGACCAGGGTGTCACAGTGATGGGATAAGAATCCTTAGTGGGGACATAAAGGTACTGGGTTTTGGATCTGTCCTAAGAAATATCCCCTGCTGTGTACAGCTTGGCACCTTTCTAGAAATGAAGGCTTGTTTATGGTTGGTTATAACTGTTTCAACTTGCACCGCTCTTTCCGGTCCTCAGTGCTCAAAGACCTCAGCTCATTCTCCTTGATGTCCACAATCTGATCTAATTTGCATTTAGGAAATATTTACAGCTACAATGTATTGTGCAATAATAGTGTGCTCGAAGAGGCCCAGAATCTGCGTCCAGGCAAGAGGCCAATGGTGGGCTTTGTACTAGCATGTACTGAGAACTATTAAGGGTGAGAGTGGCAGCGGTCCCTACTAACTAGTAGTCCAGATCATAAGTCTACAATGGATTGTTGGCCTCCTAAGTCTCCTGGACTCTCTGGGTAGATGTGGATGATCTGCTTCGGTCCAGCTCAATGGCGAGAGTGTAGGGGAGCCAAAGTACAATACTAAACAATTATGACAGCTGTAAAGATATCAATGTCAAGCCAGAGTTGTGAGAAAACAAAACTTTATTATTATAATATATAAATCATTGACTGTAAAAGTGGGGGACAAATAGTAAAAAGCAAACAAAGCATAATCCACACTAGCATGTTAATGCAACTCAATGACGTGATAAAGAGAGGACCACTGGTTATCAATGTTATAATTGGTATTGGTAATTGATAAAACAGTGGAGCACCCTTTACATACTAGCAATGTAAATACTAGAATTACTGAATGGGGTGAACAGTGTTTGCAGGAGTGTTGTTTTCGATCACTACCCACTCGTAATATCCTGCAAGACTGAAAAGACTTTCTATCATGTTTGCTAAGAAACAGAAGAGGGATGAAATATTGCTGAGGTGCAAATTTAGGGCAAGGGAACTCTAAATGTGATTATTGTGCATTACTAATCCAAAGAGAAACAAGTGATGTTCTAAAAACGGAAATCCTGGCCTAGTTGCAGAACAAAAGATCTCCAGGCTTGATGTTCTTAAGAATTTCAGACAGCGCACATAGTGCCAATGAAGGCACAGGCAACAAAGACTTGATAGTGCTTTAAAGAAGTGAGGTTCTAATTACAGCACACCAAATAATTTAAATTCTTTTAGTCTTTATATGCGTATTGCACAAAGGAACATTTAAACTGTCACCAGTAGAGGTTACAAGTCGACACAACATTTAAACAGCATAAGGGTGAATTAGTGATCCAATGTAGAGTCAAAAAAAAGGTCCTCTTCAGATAGCATTATTTATGTTTTCCCCTTTATAAAAATTTCATAAAAAACAGGTTCTCCCAGCATAAACATCTCCAACACGTGTTTCGTCTCCCACAGAGTCTTCATCAAGGCATAGAAAATAGTAGGAAGATGTTTAGTAATCCGCTCATGAAGTGAGGACATAACGTTAAGTATTAATAGTGGGATACCCCAGAGATTGGAAATTGGGTAAAATACAAGACTGCGTTCACTTCAACATGTGGGTCGGTATAGTTGTCTCGACAAAAGTATCATCTATCAATGATATGAAGATGTAGCAAGGGCGAGAATAGATGTAAATTCATGAAGTCAAAGTCCAAGATTATTGGAGAGATCCCATAAATTAAGAATCCAATGTTTCAAAGGTATGCGAGTAAATTGAACGAACTCCCTGCAAAATTTGAGAAGTCCGCGTTCGCAACCATAATAAGTTGCAGTCTGCCAAGTGGCAGCAACGCTCATAACACGCTTCGTCGCCCGCAGCAACCGGCCCTTACGGTGTACACCGTTGAAAGAATAGGACTACCAGGACGCGGTAATCCTTGCAGGTATGAAGATGAGGATTTGGGGTTTGATTATACCAGATTATTTAGACCACTTTTTTGCGATATTGTTTTTTGTAAACATTGATTTCCTTTAATATATGATTTGTTGTCCTATGTTCCTACACCTTTTTGTTTTATCCGTGGGTCACAAAGTCGTGATTTCATCGTTTTTCCATACGCGTCTCATAATTGAGCTCTAGAGAAGCTGGCTGATGAAATATCACTCTCAGATCTTGATCGCCTATACCGTAGGTGAGAGTATTATACATCCGCACGGCTGGAATTTAGGTGTGTTTGGGGTGTCTAGGATTTATTTATTTTTAAATAATTCTTTCCTTTTATATTTTACTACAGTTCATAGGCACTTATTTTTGGTCATATTATTATATACTCGGACTTTTGATACAGAAACTAATACTTGTGAAGAAGAATTTAGCGAGGTACAAGGTGAATATGGTTTAAATTTCAGGTAGATTAGTTAAGTAGGTAGCTCTTAATGGAGATGATTTTATGTTGTGTCTTTTGTTTCCATAGGTTTCTGATCTTATAGGATTGATGCAATTGGAATACTATATAATTTACAATTTTTAAAGAATTCTTCTTATATCAGGTGATTTTGGAGCTCTGTTATCTGATCGTTTTCTGCTCTCTGGTAATCACGTCCTTGGGGATTTGATACAACTTTATTCTTTCTTCACTGGATTTCGGTCACACTTCGGTGGTGGGTTTGCTCATCTGTACTGTAATATTGGATTAAATTCCTGCAATCCACATTCCACTTTGATATCTCACTTATACTGTAGTAGTGGATTAAACTCCTGTAATCCACATTCCACTTTGATCTACATGTTTTACTATTTAGAATGTTTGAGTAATCATGTTCCTCTTGGGATTGCAGCCCTGAAGAAGTCAAATGTGCATCATACTGCACGACGAAACATGTGTTGGCTGTTTTGCTCTGTGAACTGAAGATCTAGCTGTGTCTAGAAAAGTTTACAAGGTTCCGTTTTGAGAATAGGAAAGACTGAATAAATACATGGACATTGGATTAAAAATTACAGGACTTTCTCAATATATCATGGACTGTTCAACTTACTAACAAAGTGCTCAGGGTCGATTTTGACTCTGTACAACAGCATTCCATATTAATCTCTTGGTTTAGAGGAAGTACCTATGTTTAATGTGGCCCACTGCAGATGAAATAAGTAGCAAGCAAGCAAGCAACCGGTTAGCACTGCCTGGAGAGCTGCACTATCCTTTTAGGAAACATTAAAATGAAAATTGGAATAGCAAAAAAATGAAAGGGGAACTATAAAAGAAAAACATTCAAAGCTAAAAGACTGACGAAGCAGCCCTGATACAGAACTTCACTTATTGTCAGGTGGATGTAAACTCACTATCAGAAAATGCTATCATTCACTGGGCATAAGGGCAAAAAACTGATGCAGACTAAACCATTAATCCATGGATGTTGCGCACATGGATGGAAGCAGAGTGGAAGTGACACTCAGAAAGGCTACTGACAAAAGAGAGTGGACCCGCAGGCCCTCTACGTAACTATTTGGACATATTTGTATACATTATGTGTGGACGGGTGTATTAATAATGATAATTTTATTATGAGATTCTGGCAGAAATCTAAGAAAAAATGATAGCTGCAATTAATACAGTGTAAATCCTCTGCCCAGAGGGTCTGTCAGAGGCAGTAACCAACACAAAAATCATTCCCAACAAAGATGAAGTTTAGGTTGGCCACCAGCTCCAAATCCCTTGCCTACTACAGTCATCTGTGAGATTACATGTAACAAAATGCCCGCCTACAGACTTTAGAACAGTGTAATAACAATCCAATCAACTGTTTACCTTTAGCACATACTTTTCACTAAACAAATTAAGATCTACTTGCTTTTTCCTAAATTTTCATTATAAACAGGTCGCACCGAAGGAATCTGACATAACTTTTCCCAGTGAACTAATAAGGCCTCTACTATTTAACAATGACGTGACACTATACACAGCCCAGGCCTATTGAAGTGCGCAGAAGCTGGTAACCATGAGGCATTCATGTATAAAATTACAAATATGTACAACATTACAGGAGGCCCCTCTGAGTAGGGCCTTACACGATTAGTCACTGTGAAATTCTACTCCCAGAGGTTGTGAGAGTCGGTGAAATACACCATATCCCTTGCCTACAAATGTAATACATGAGATTACATGTGACCAAATCCTTTTCTATGGCCTGTAGCTTAATGTGACAAACATTGACTGTTGGAGTCCTACTGGCTTTACATATGCTTTTCACAATAAATAAGCCAGGCCTCCTGCCTTAGTTGTAACTTTTTAAAATAAACAGACCAGCCCCATGGCATCAGGAATACCATTTCCCTGCAAACCATTCAATTCAATAGTTGTAATCATTTGTTTGTCACCATAACCAACTCAGGCCTACTGAACTTTACATAAGCTTTCCTACAAGGCAACCACCAGGCATACAGTGATACAATTGCAAATATATACACATTTACAGTTGTCAAAGCAAAATATTACCTCTCCTAACAGGGCTTGACAAGGATTTTTACAGTGAAAGAATCCTATACTTATGGTTTCTCAGAGAGTGAAACCAACACCACCTGTAGGCTTTAAGACAGAGTAAAAAAGTTCATACCTAAATCCTTATTGACTTTAACATATTCTTTTAATAATAAATATATTCGACCTAGTGTCTTTAATATACCATTTCATAATAAACAGGGTATGCCTATAGCCAAGATTATAACAAACTCAGTTCTGCTGCATCAAGTATATCATCTAAAACTTGCATACATGTAGTCTTTTTTTCTGAGGCACACCAATTCGACCCAATCAAATCCTGTTCTCAGAGGGACCAATACAGGACCAAACAGGAGCTCTCCGGCCAGAGTGTCTTGCTGAGGGGGCCCCCTGGAGCATGGCCCCCCCCCTGCACCGCAGGGACTGTGGGGGCCTGTGTTACGCTCCTGGGTACAAACATATACGTAGAGCCTAGGCCTCTCTCACAATAGGACCATGAAAGCTCTTTTTTGCTGCTCACATGAGGTCAGTGACAGTTGGCCTGTCAAGCCAGCCACAAAAATCCATGTAAGTTAATGAATTCAATCTTCCCATCCGTGCTGCTGCCAGAAAATAACACAGTAAATTATATGTTTGTCTAATACACTTTAATAGTATTACAATGGTAAGTGTGTGACTCTGAAAGGTCAAGCTGAGGCAGCTGGATAAATAAACGCAAGGATCACAGCTGTGTGGATGGGGAAACATTTGTTTGTGGAAGTACACAACATCTGTCCATTCAAAACATATGCTCCTGGCATGTGGGCGGTGCTGAAGACCCACTCCTGGTAATTCTCACATAATTGTCTGTTGACAGCTGCACTGACAAATCCGACCATAACAAACATTGGCATTGCCAATAAGTCTGGCTTTAAAGGAATATTGTATGGTAAGGTGAAGCATTACAAATAAATAAAATTTGAATATTTATGTATTTGTGTGGAAGCAAAGAACTGTTGAATAAGATTGGGGAAGGTTAAAAAGTCAGTTTACAGCTGCACTGTCTAGGCAGAACTAACAAACTCTGTTGGTTAATGACTGCCCTCCTACCATCTGTCCTGCTACCAGAGAAAAACAACATAAATTATCTAGTCATCTAAGTATCTTTAATAGCATTCCAATGTCATGTGTGTGCCCATGAAAGTTCAAGCGTAGGCAGCTGGATACAAATTATCACAGCTGTGTGGTGGTCAGGCACTTTTTTGTGGAGGCACACAACTTCTGCCAAATCAAAACATGTACTACTTGTTCCTAACATATGAGAGGTGCCAAAGTCATTCTCCAGTGATGCTGACATAATTGTCTGGTGACAGCTGTGCTGTCAGGCCAAACCATGAACAGGTTATGCCCTGTATATTAGCCTGTGACATAATAATATCACAAAAAATAATTTCAAGAGAAATGTTCAACTTTCCCTTGGGACAAAATGAGCACAAATCAACATAACATCACAAGAAATGGGTCACAATTAGAACTGCTTACCTACACTTTTTAATGTTAATTGATTTGTAAAGCTTTAATATGTTTTTGGTGCACTCAAAGACGATGAGTGAAAGTAAATGCATGCCTAACGGCTAAATAAAAATGGTTTCAAAATTCCACGAAGAAAAGGAACTTATATTCTAAGCTTTCTAAGTTTTTAGTACGGTTATTTATATTCTTGTAATCAATTAAAATACATGCAGGCATAGCAATCCATATTCTAAAACCTACTAATGTCAAAAAATGAAAAAGAGATGCTTCAATTGCCATAAGAAAGACTAATATTGAATATCTAGGAGTTGGGAAATGCAGCATTACAATCTAGGCCTAGAATTAGATATTGTAGGGCTCTCGTTATAACTTTAAAATCAGGTCATGAATGGGGTCATGACCCTTGTTTTTATTAGATGTATCCTCTGAAATAATGTGAGTTGGACCACGACTAGCATCCAATTATCTACTTCTGGGCAGCTTTATTAAAATCGATAGTTGAATAACTATTGTTTCTACCCAGTTATATTATACAATCCTTGAGTTTCAGGCTTATCTTTCATGTGTTCATCAAAACACTAGAACCAGCACTAACCAGAGAGAAACGGACCTGAAGCCCTTACATTACCTCTGAGTTGAACAGAGGGTTTACTCTAAAATTATATTACCGTCTGTCTGAAAAAAGTTGTGAACCTGTAACAACATATATACTACCTCAAACTGCTTCAAGGTTACAACTGATTTATGCCTGCGAACTTGCACCAGTCGTGGCTAGAAAGGTGAACTGCGAAGGAGGTCTGGAGAACGACTTTTTATGAGGAACAAATAAAGGCTTGCATTACTCTCCGGAGATAAAAAAGTAGCAAGCAGTTAGCACTTGCAAACTTTTTTTTTCAAAAAGGGAAAAATATTTGTAGCCCTCTGCACTCACTCCCGTTTTGTGAGGTCTATCCTGCCACTTTAGAAAGGGATTTACATTGGCTCTTGATAAAATTCCATTTTATACGTTTTCACATTAGGAAAGAGTTGGAAAAATGTTTGTGAATACCACTAAGGTGTAATTTCAGGGGAATTCCATTCCAGACCAGTCACTCAATAGGGGAATCTTTGTACTTTTCCAAAATGACTTTTGCCATTTAAAATACGGTCCCGCAAGCTTTGTAAATTGTGCCCTGCGTTTAATTCTCCAGGCTACTAAGGCAGAAGCCCCAAATATGCAAACAAAGTAACAATGCTTTACAGACCAGCTCATAATCTAAGATTATTTACTGCTGATAACATTGCATTACTGATTGGCACTCAGGAGAGTTGAAGGCCTGAAACGTAGAGAACTTTGGGTCCAAGGTACTAGTCATGAGGTGCATTACAAATATAATTTCTTTGCAACATCTGTTGTGAAGTGCTGGGTTTGATATACTAATCTCTCACAGCACAAAACCTGCCCTCGTCTATTAATATTATTGAGGTAGGATTCTCACAAATGCCCCGAAAATCCAGGGATGGTGGCCTGTGATGGACATCAGACCTCCGTCCTTGCATTCACAGTTGCATGGCAATATTGCAGCTTTTGTCAGTGTGTTGCCATATGCAAAGAAAGTGGCATGCTAATAATGATATTTAGGGATCTACTTAACCATTGCCTACTCATCCCTATGCCCTCAGCTGTGATTTGCAAATTGGAAACTCTCCATCACAGGCAGCTTACACTATGTGCATTTTACACCTTTTTAACAACATGTTGCAAGCTTTGTACCTGCAAACAACCTTTGTATATTGGATTTCTGGCTCACTGACACGGAACAAGCAACCTTTGCAGCCACAAAAAAACAATTTCAGGTTGGGAAAAAAGCTGAAATGTAAACTTAAAAATTTCATTCTAACTCTATTTATTTTAGAACCAACTCCTGAGTGGGCACAACCAATAAGATACTTTCCTATATACTAAACTCTAATTTACTCTGTATTAGCATTTTCATGCAGATAGTCAGCTTGCTTTTCTCAGTCTCCTCCATCCTTTCCCCCATTGGAGTTGGAATGTAGACTGTATAGGTGTTATGCTACACTGATTAGAAGCGAACTTGATGTAGATCTTTTGAGAGTCTACATATTGGCTATCATCAGCCTCAAGAAATAGCCCTTGTGATTTTGACATTTCCTATTAAGGACAGATTTATTGAAGGTTGAAGAAATCCATGCCTTGGAAGAAATTGTACATATTATATAATTTTCCTTGCGCCCTGACGAAGGAACTGTGGATATTTGTCCTTTCCGAAACGCGCGTCGGCGCCTTGCGCTATCTTGTTCCTTTTTTTGTATTTTTGTCTTGTTATATTTGTAGTGTTTTTGTGTCATTGTGTATGGTGTTGTGGTTATTTGAGAGGATGTCTGGATGTGTGAGAATGATTGGGGGCTATATGATGTGCTTTTTTGACTGATTTGAACTGTACATATATAAATGTTTTTTATGAATCATTGATGTACTTCAAATAATAAAATTATATGTTTTTCTAAATAATTTGGTTGTGTGGGACAATGATGATATATATAAATTAATGGATACATTACCTACAGATTTATAATGTTCTAGTAGAGGTTTATCTGTGTTGTTTGATAGGTGTTATGCCTCGCCAATTGTGAAACACATGTTTGCAGGCCCTGTTGAGTGTCTACCACAAACTTGAACACTTCCAGACTCCAATTAATTGCTTGGGGCACCAGGATCATTGGATACAGCATGGCTCTTAGAAACAATGGGGCCTATTACCAAGCTCACGATCAATGCGTTAGCGACTTTTTAAAGTTGTTAACACATTTTTTTTATCGCACTATTCCCAATACGTCTCTAACCTGAGTTAGAGACGTATTCTTGACGTTATCTATCGCCCCGCGCTGGGGGCGATATATAATGCTAATGGGATGCAGGGTGGGCATTCCCACGTCCAACCACATGTAAAATGTGGTTGGAGGTGTTAACACCCTATTATCAAGGCAGGCATTGGGAGAAGGAGACCTGCGATAAACTCGTTAATCGCAAGTCTCCCAACGCCTGCTTTGATCAGGTGTTAGGCATTGATAACATGGAGGTGTGGATCATAAAACTGAATCCACCCCCCCATATTATCAAGGCACACATTAGCGCGTGAAAACACCGCTTGTTTTCATGCGCTAATGTTTCCTATTGCCGACAATCACCGGATTTCATTTCGCCTACGTGTTGCGCGTTCATAATTACGCGCAATCACGGCTAATAAATCCGGCGATAGCCGGCGATATGGAAATGTGCAATGTGCTTTTATTATCGCACATCTTGTTAATATGCCCCACGTTCAGAGACAGAAGGCTTTGGTAAAAACAGGTTAACTTGCCTTTAGGTGAAACTCCTACTTCTTGCGGTTGCCCTTCTTTGAACAAATGGAAAAGGGAATGAAATTTACAACAAGAATATTTATAAGGTCTCAGACGCCTAGTGGGAAGGGGACTCAACATTCTCAGAAACAGGAGGCATAATGTTATTTGTTCTATGTGCTTTTCAAACACAAGGTACTTATATTATGTTTCCCAGGTCCTTGGAAGAGGTAAATTCAAACACAAAAGGAGAAGACAGAACATCACATATGAGAAAAGCTTGCTTCCGATATTACATAGGGATATTGCCAAAGGCAATACCTCCCAAGAAGTCCTTTGGACCTAAAGAACTGAATAGTTCACGCAGCCAGAGTCCTTTTGTAGGGGTTTTGAAAATAGACCCTGAAATTCCACACAGCTCGTGCGTGTGCATTTCACAGGTCCATTGTCATTTGGCTTTGCGTGCATGTACTTTTTTAAAAGAACATGCAATAGGCCATGGGCTGTCGTGTAGCTCCGCTCATGGCCTATTGGTGTCTATTACGCGCACCAAAGGCCATATGTCTAAGCGGCCGCAATAATTGAAGACGTATGCTTAGCAGTGGCACGCCCGCGCGCACCACTCGCTGGCGTTTTATTTTTACAATAGCGATCGCAAAAGCGATCGCTTTCACTGCTGCTTGTTTTTTTTGTGGCGGGTAGGCAAACAATTATCTGTCATAAACAATGTCTTATTAAATTGTGTTTCAAGCTCCCTGTTTTGAAGAGTGGATCTGCTGTTCAAAATGCTGTTGGCTGCATCTCTTGGAGACTCTGTGACCTGCATTTCACCCCAGCGCTCGACTTGCTCAGACAGGTTAAAGCCACAGAGTTTTATTGATGAACGCAGAGTTGCATCTCCCGCTCTCTCCGCTGCCCATACAGGCGCTTTGATCTGCCCTCTTTTTTTGTGTCTCCTTCATAACCGGGGCTCGGAGTAAGACTGGTGAAATGCGCGTAACTCATCGCTCAGGGGCCCCGCAAACTTACAAAACATCAACAAAAACATAAAGCAGCAGAGATGGCCCCAGAAACAGTGAAAGGCCGTTGGGTGACAGTGGGGGGATCAGATAGGGCTGGAACGGTCTCTGCGAGGGGCAGGGATGTCCCTGGACACAGCTGTGTGATCCCTAAAACTCTCTAAAAACTGTTACGAAAACTCTGCCTCGGGTCATTTCAGGCAGTTTAAAAAAAACTGTCTTTACAAGTTCAACATGCGCAAATATAAAGTCATGTTTCATTTCAGGTTATTGTTAGATTTTACTTGTTAACACACAATCCACACATACTCATGCACACACACACACACACATACAAATGCACAAATGTGCACCCACACAACCAAACACATGCACCCAAACATGAACACACACACACTCACAGAAACGTGTGCACACGTGCATGCACACACTCATACACACACATACACAGACACACTCGCACACACACATGCACACGCACTCATGCACACACACACAAATGCACAGACACGGGCAAGTGCATGCTCATGCACACACACAAATGCGGATGCGGACTGCAGAGGAGACTCGTGCGCACATGTTCATCCACATTCTCGTACACACACACACACAGACACACTTGCACGCACACATGCACACACACACAAATGCACAGGCACATACACGTGCATGCACATGTATGCACACACATAATCAGGATGCGGACTACAGAGGAGACTCGTTTATGTGGCGTGAAAGCTCTCTTTGTGGAGCGACTGTTGGGACCCCAGAGCAGGGGACATGCATTTCTGAGGTTGGTAGAACTGCAGACACGACAGCGCAGGAAAACGGATGGCTACTCATACACACACCTACACAGACACACATGTGCATGCACATACTCATATATACACCTACGAAGACACACTCGCACACACACACATGCACACACACTCATGCACACACACACACAAATGCAGTGCAACAGCACATGCGCCAATTTTCCTTTCTTGAAGCACAGGCTGTCGGTATTCCACCCTGTGTATTACAACTATGTTAACTGGGCAGGTTGGTTCTCATCGTGCTTTCACAGTAGATCTCCGTTTCCTACAAGTTTTAGTCTAGTAACTAGGCTCAGCTGCTTTCCATTTACAGATAATGCCCAACTGCAGCCAATAAAACCTGAATAATCCATACTTGAGCTCCGTCACAAATTAAGCAGGGAAGCTTCAGCACGAGCAGGCTGACAGCACTGCACGAGCACACGTTTTACCACCACCCAATCAGTGCTATAAATGGGCAGGGGCTGTCCGGTACTCAGTGCCACCTGTGGCCACAAAAGGCGCTGCACCACGTGGGAGCCAAGGCCCGGTATTAGCGTTTACACACAGGCTGACACAACTTCTGGATTTAGGGCGGGGTAGCACGGTGCCTTTCATGCCAGGCTCTGCGTGACCTGCACAATCTTTAGTGCCCAGAGAGGGCAGGCGTCCTTTCTGCGCTGCTGCGAACCGCAGCCGATGAAACCTGAATAATCCATGCTTGAACTCCACCACAAATTAAGAAGGTAACCTTCCAGCACAACCAGGCTGACAGCACTGCGCAAGCGTACGTTTTACCACCCGCGAGAGAGTATGTATCTGTGTGCATACCCAGAGGCACACACTGCACCAGTGCACGCGCCTCTCCTTTTATTTAAAAGCATTCCAAGCTCGAGGCGCATATGCACGCTTGTGTTGTGAGTGCCTCCCGGGGTACATGTGCTCTAACACTATGGAGTCTCAAAGCGAGGGCGGCATGTCCTGGGCCCTGCCCCAGCACAGTCTGCGTGTGTGTTTGTGTGTATGTGATGTGAGAGTGTGTTCGTATGGGTGTGTGTATGTGTGTGTGAGAGAGCGCGAGAGAGTATGTGTCTGTGTGCATACCCAGAGGCGCACACTGCACCAGTGCACACGCCTCTCCTTTTATTTAAAAGGATTCTCAGCTCAAGGCGCACAACCACACACACACACACACACAACCACACACACAACCACAACCACACACACACAACTACACAGACTTAGCCACACACACACACACACAACCACACACAACCACACACACACAACCACACACACAACCACACACACACAACCACACACACAACCACACCGTCAGTGCACACTTTCACCGGGCACAAATGCCACCAGCCGTCAGTGCACTCTTCCACCAGGCACACACCACCAGATGTCAGTGCATGCTTTCACCAGGCACACACACACCACCAGTTGTCAGTTCCCGCTTTCATCAGACACACACCACCAGCAGTCAGTGCACGCTTTCACCAGGCACAAACACCACCAGCCGTCAGTGCACACTTCCACCAGGAACACACACCACCAGCCGGCAGTGCACACGTCCACCAGACACACACACCACCAGCCATCAGTGCACACATCAATTGTTAACACATCCACAATTAACTTTTGTAGCAATCGCAGTATGGCACACTTTACTTTTAAACATATTCATCTAAAGTGCAGCATGCCACCATTGCTACAAATATAAATACACATTTTTTGGCCTACAATTTATTTACTTTTGTTGCAGTTGGTGTTGCAATATTTAGACATTGCCATTTACAATGACATTAGCTCTAACTCAAATAAATCCGAGACCTATTGCATTTCTAATGCTTGTTTATTTAGGATCCAGTGAAAACTGACTAGAAAATGTGCCAGCACACAAGAAAATTGTAATGACCCCCAAAAAATATGCTGTTAGTACCACCAACTGTTTTTGTACATTCAGTGAAAGAGGAGCTAGCAGTGGTTTACTACATACGGGCTCAACGTGATATCCTCTGTGCATTTCAAAATTCGAGCAATTGTCTTTGTCATGCATTTCACCCACTTCACCTCATTCCCTTTTTTCCAGTACTTGTGTTCTCGTTTGAGTTCTTGTGTTTGCAATTTTGATAAGACCTTTCTTCTGAGTTCTATTTAGAATTCTTGTGTGTCAAGTCCAAAAAGACAGACGTGCGTTTAATCTTCTGCCACCTGTAACCTCTATGCAGCGTGATTATGAATACAACAAAAGTAACAGCGAAATAGGGGTATAGCAGGGAAAGAGTTAAGGATAGGATAAAACCAGTACTGAAATTCCTCATGGGTAATTGTCTCAGTGCTGTGAGCAAGACTATTTTTTCAGGATTCCTCATGTGAATAGATTTGGTGAACCAACCAATGGAACATGGGTGTAACAGTTAGGAAGTTTGTCACATAGTAGAAAAGGTATATGTAGCCATGAGTAGCCAAGAGTAGTCTGGGGGATGGATGGTGCGGCAAAGAGATCTTGACAGACCAGGATCCCAGGCAAGGATTCCAGGGCAATAGAGAAAATGGCAGGTGAAGAACGTGGCCCTTAGGGGACACGCGGGTTACTTACAACCCCCAGATATGCCTTCCCAAGAATGAAGAGTCGGTCAGACAGTAGGGAATACAAGCAGTTCGTTTATTAGCAATGCTCTACAGAGGCGTCCATCATGACCTGCACCCTAAGATGTCTGCCGGAGGGACTGGCCCCCCCAACAGTCTACAGTGGATAATTATTCCTCTTGTGACGCCCCCAACCACGCCCACAATGGAAAAATACCGGCCTGGGCCGAACATGAACAAAAAGGCACAGTAGTATGAGCTAACACCTGCCGGATGGGTACACGTTATCACGGCCTCAAGGCCACTGTACAGGGTCTCAGCATCTCCTAATGTGGAGCAGAAGCTACACATTGGCATGCAAGGGCAGAATGGCCTATTCATTAGCAAGTCCAGGAAACAGCCTTGGACTAGAGAGAAAATAATAACGAAATACAGTGCTCTGCTGAGGCAAGCAATATGACAGAGAGCCCTAAGTTGGGCACAGTCTAAGCAGCCTAATGGGGGTTACAAAATGCAAAATGGAGTCACACTTGCTAACTGAAGCCTAATGTAATGTAATGTATAGGCATTTATATAGCGCACTACTTACCCGGAGGGTCCCAAGGCGCTTCGACCGCTGCGAAACCCTTCCTGGCTTCCCTGAGAGATGGTCCCTTATTGGGTATCTCCAGGGTGAGACCAGGCATCCCCGGCGGTCTGGTGGGGCCGTTAGTGAAGATGAGGCAAGCTAATGCCCAGAGTTGCCGAGTGTGATCGCTGATCAGAGTGGGCACCGAGGCGAGAGAATTATCGAGTCCGCTGACCCTGGTCCAGAAACCTGCCGCGCCGGGAATCGAACCCTGGTCCCGGGCCGTCCTCTGCTCTCGGGTCTGCCGCCTCTAACCAGTGAACCACACTACTTCACTAGCCTACACATTACGGGGATAACTCAGAGGGTTGTATAATATGAATGCAAATGTCGTCAATTTAGCCACGCACTGCTAACCTAATATAGCATGAAACTAGTGCATTGTGGGAATAAGGATTTCAGAACTAACACAGGTAATCTGGGAAAGAATTATAACTAAAAAATCAAAAAAGTGCAAGGATAATGAAAACACAGTGGGCTGACGGGACAAAAGATCGAAACTGGGAAAAAACAGAGAAGGTACAAAAACAACAAAGGTGCAGAACAAATATGGGTTTAAATGTGCAAGAAAGCAGGTGAGCCTCAAAGCAACCCAACACGTTGTCAGACACCAAGTCTCTATAAAGGTGGAGTTAAATACCAGCACTACCATTCATAGCTGGAAATGCTCACTGTAAGATGGAAGTTAGGGTCCTTAAATTAACTAAGTATGTGGTATGCAGTATCGGTATTATTGACACGCAATTTCCAACTCACTGTGTTGCAGACAGTTCACCATTTTACCAATTATGTGATGCACTCACTGTCACGACTTGTAATGTTCTTATCACTTCTGGCGTGTTGGAGAGGTTCTCGACTTCGGTTCTTGAGGGTATTGGTCTGTCATAGTGTACGGCTGACCCTTTCTGATAGCCACAGTGCTGCCGACAATAAAAGCCAGAGCAGATGGTGCCTTCCAAAAGGAGTCCCAAGAAGAAAAATCCCTGTAGGGAAAAACCTCTATTGAAGGCGAGACTCCAGTAATGGAAAGGAAGGAAAGAACCCACAAATAAGAGCAAACACCAGCAAGGAGTGGAGAATAGAAGGCAAGAATTCCAAATAGGAGTGGATGGTTAAACGGAATCCAAACTGGAACAGGAAGCGCTTACCAGAAACAAAAGTGTGCCAACAGGAAGCATAAATACACCAAGCAGGAGCAAAGGTCACCTACAGGAGTGAGAACACACCAGCAGGAGCAAGGAGTGCTGCAATGCAAGGCAATGAACGATTCAGCCCCATAGCCGGAAGTGATGTAACAGGAAATAAGCAGCTGCCATCTTTGATAGGGAAAAAGAAATGTAAGGAATAGGAAAGGTTGCCATCTTGGAAAGGGTAAAGCAAATACCTTTCCCAAGGCCCTCTTGGAAACAGGATTGAGGACTCCTGGAAAAAAGAAGTAACAAGATATCACCAGGAGAATATACTGGCAGCTGCAGTAAAATGAGCAAAGCAAAAGGTGAGTGAAAATATGCCCTATAGAAGTACTGGAAGATGCAGCTCCAAAATTAGAGCTGCGGTGTTCCTACTCTGTATTAATGAGCATTAATAGACCGCTGTGTGGTGCTGCAGCATGCCCTACTTGACATATGTGCTGTGGAGTGTAACCGCAATGCTGAAACAGCAGACAGCTGTGCAGCACGGCGCCTCACCTGAGAAGAAGGAGGCGCTGTGGGGGGCATCACGGTCCATGATGATGGAGCGGGCAGCGCCACGGGCTGAGCCATGGCCCGCGGTGCAACACTCACTGTCTGGGTGTCTACTTAATCCTGACATTGTGTTAGTATCTGTTTGCTTTTATTTCTATTCTTGGATTGTGTATTTAATGACACAGGTTTTTTTTACTACTTTGTTACTTTTTCCTATCATGGAGACTTCGATATTGCTTCTGCCATTTTGTGCAACATTCTTGGTGCCTTGCTTGGTGTCGCTTCCCATTACTTTCAAGGAATCAGGAGGTATCAGTGATGAAAATTCAGTATGAGGTAACCATTACCATTTCTCTCACAAGAAGAAGAAGGCATAGTAAATGTGACCTGCAATAAACAAGTTAAAGATTAGAGAATGCAAATGTAATTTGACTCCTATATGGATCAACAGCAGAATTTATTGGTGTGTGTTCAATATCGTAGTCAGGTAACTGTTAGTTGTAAAATTATGCTATACCCTCGTCTACATGTAAAAAAAGGAATCAAATATGAGATGTGCCCTAAACTGCTAAGGTAATTTTTAAATGCCTGCATCATTCAATTTGCATTTCAGTTTATTTCTGATAGATCCACGGTTGGATTTTTGATTAGTAATCTCTCTGAAAATGCCTTGAATTGGGCAAAAACCTTTGGTTACTAACTGTGCTGGATAACCTTCCAGCATGATTAGAATAGTCTAATAAATGTTTCATTGCTCTGAAAACTGTATTCCACAGAAGAAGCACTCTGGGATTTTTGTCAGGGTTTACATTGTTCAGAAAATACGCAGTACCCTTTGAGTACTGAGGGCTATGTGATGAAACTAGGAATAATTCGAAATGAGAATCTCCATAAATTAACACAAATCCCTTCAGAGATAGAGTGTCATTTCATATAGAGAATGGCAGTTAAAAGCTCTGGGCAAGTAACATTCAGTTAGTAGGGTTGCAGAAGTACCCTCTGAAAACAAAACCGAAAGAGTGTATGCTGTTAAGTTCCATTAGAGGACTACTTTCTGAGGAAGAATGAGAGAGATGTAGGGAACTGAGTCTCTGTTTTTATTGTGATCATACATTTTATATTATATGTATGTGCCTAAATTATTCTAAGAGAAAGGGAAACTGTAGAAAAAGAGATACGAGCTGTTACTTCAAATGCATTTTTCCTTAAATAGTAAATTACACTGGTAATGTTTCCACTGTAAATTCTTCCTTTCAAGCACACAACAACCTACCCTGTCCTAGTCTGCTAATTCAAGTCTTGAGACTTCCATCATGATAGATTGTGGAACCACAGGTATACTTATAGAAAAGTCTTGGGCTAATACACATAATATTTTAGTACTCCTATAAGACACTTTAGCTGCAGTTCAAGCAGTAGACAGATCTATTTTAAATTTTCGTCAAGTGACAAAGAGAACTGTACCACTACTATGTGACCTTAGGAAAACTTTTAGAAACCAGTTCTTTTGATTTGATAGCCTCTCCTCATCATTCTATTATTTAGGAATTCCATCAATCACTCATCATAATCCTCATATTAGTTGAAGCACGAGAGTATTGCTTTTGTCTTCAGAAGTGGGTGCTTCTCATTGTGTATGATCTCTTCATTATTGGTCTTCTTTGGTTATTTAATCAAAATAACTCTATCTCCTGGATCGAAGCAATATTGTCACACATTCCTAAACACTAGTTTGAGTTACAGGGTGTATTTATGAAATTAGCTGCAAGAGCCCTTCTGCCATCAATGGAATACGATTGACACATCAATTCAGTTATTAGTCAACAGAAAGGTCTAACAAGGTCACATTTAATCACTGTTATTAAATATAAAGGTTCCCCTAGTAATGTATAAGTGTAATGCCTATGAATAATTTAATCACAGTCTCCCTCCCTCTCCATTGCTCATCAATATACTGTCAGCAGGACCCGGAAATGTTGTAATTCAACCCTGATATGTGTGTTTCTAACTTGAACACCCACATCTGTTCTTTTTCCAAAAGATATCTTTGTATAGTCCAAGTTTCCACCAATGTCTCAAGTATCAACCACTTCAAGTCATTAGGACCTCTTTCTTGGAAAAGGGTTGACATTTAGGTTAATGTTCTTCAGCAGCAGATGGTGCTTCTATGTACATTAATGCATGTGTGGACAGTTCTTGTGGTCATTCCCACATACTGAAAACCACAAGTGAATACAATCATGTAAACACAATTTTTAGTGTTACAGTTGGTATGTCTGCATAGACGCCATTTGCTACCTGGACCAAACTCTAACTCCATAGTACATATGGTTAGATCACATACATTGCAGTGGTCACAAGGATGGTGTCGCCCCACTTGTGGGGATACTCCAGCACTAAGTTATGTTGTTTTACTTCAGTGTCCTTCGTGGATTAGTATGTACTAGGGGGTCTTACGTTTAATTGAAAAGAAAGGTTTTCCAACTATAAATCTCAGATACTTGGAATGTTCCTTCTTCTATTGATGATTTTCTCAATCTCATTAGATTGTGGCGTGAATGTAGCGACACATGTCAATTTTAGCTTTTTAGGCTCCAATAAGGAGTCCCTATTATAATTCCTTGCTCATTTCTTTGCTCTGGATGATATCCTGCTGATATTACTTTTGTCACAATTTAGTTGTAAGCTTTTCCGCTTCTTTGTCATATTCCGCTAACTGTCTGCAGGTTCTCCTGATCCCCAAAACGTATCCAAATAGCAGGTTGGATCTTAATGTTTGGGATGATGACTACCAGACAGAAATAAACTATTCCAAACAGCTTTTTAGTTATATTGTTTTCTTTTCCAGGACCCCTCCTTTGATTTGGAGCGATTCCAAAAAAGAGATTTCTGTTTCTGAAATTGCCAATGTAAACCTTAGATAACGACTCAGTGCATTGATCTAATCCCCAAATTCTTCTCATTGAGATTTCTCACTCTTACATATTATCAGTATATTGCAGATAAAGCAATACCACAGATGGATGTTCTCTTCATATGGACTGGAATATAATAGTGTTGTTGTGTTTTTTCAAATTAATGCACATATAAAGACCAGGCTAGGGTTGATGGTAATCCCCCATCAAAGTATTCAGGGCCAGAAGAAATAAGTCATCCTCAAGTTCTCTTTCAACGCTTAAGTGGCCCATTTTATAATAAACTCAATTGGAATAGGGGAAAGTACTCACCTGATCGAAGCGGAAACTCCATAAACTCCAGGGTAGCAACCTGTGGTATGTTTGTATACAATGCCTCTACATCTAATGTTATAGGGTCAGTTGTTCCAAGTTGGTTGATTTCCTTGATTAAGTTCAAAACATGGCTAGAGGCTTTAAACAAAGTAGGAATATTTTTCACCACAGGTCTTGAAAAATGGTTGCAGAATATAGACAGTTGAATCCTAGAGTATTGATTATTTAGAAACCCCCATAGATCATTTGACTGCAGAAATGTTCACTAGAAAATAATAATGTTCAAATGCATTAATTTAAATAGTCCTTTTGAATGAAGAATTATTTTACTTGTTACCTAGGTGTGACAAGGATAGACACATTCAGGATCAAAAAAAGATCCTTTCATCAAGATATCTGCACTTCTAGGGTAAAACAAGATGCAAGATTCTCCAAAGAGCCTGCAGCCATATAGTGTAGATAAAAGCCTTGAATGAATGGAGGATAGTGTGAATTTCAGGTCATGCCGATTACACAGCCCCCAAAAATGCCCAGGTCACCTCCACATTAACCATTTATTAACAAAACGTTCCAAACTGGAAGCAAACAGATATACCAAACATGGTCATCCGCGTATGTTGTTTGATTTTTATTTTTTTTTACCCTGAGGTGGGATTAGCTATTAACCCTTTGAGTGCTCATGACGGCACCACTCTGTCCAGAGTTACGGGTGGTGTGTGTTCATGATGGCGTGATTCCGTCATGTCTCTGCCGCTCCGCCCACGCGTGACAAATTCCCTGCCTGTGCAGGCAAATTAATGAGCGGGCGGAATCATGATGGCACCACGCCATCATGAGCACACGCCGCCCATGATTCATGACGGCTTGGTGCTGTCATAAGCACCAAAGCACCGCGCCCGCCCCCTAGCCCCCCCCCCGTGCCGTGGCAGAATTCGCGCTGCGGTGAAGGGGTTAAATCTATCTTGCCAAAACTGTGTAACCAATTGAGGTATTTTAAATCAATTTCAGATTTTTGGCTGTCTGACCACATGAGGCATTTTTGATTGTGGATACATTACGGTTTCCTCAACTATACACCTCAACTCACATGAAACAGCATAGGAGTAGCCATGTTCTTCTTCTTTAGCATAGAAGTCATACAGCAGTAAACCCGCTTTTCCATATCGGTCAGCCAGCTTCGGAGATAACAAAGATATTATCATTGTAATTGTTCACCAGGCTTGGATTTGAAGACATCAAATATTAAACACTGTTCCCATTTCCGTAAAAATAATTATCTGCTTGGATCTACTTATTTTCCTCCATACTACCTCTTCATATCATCCTTTGGGTGTCCTGTCCCAGTGATATTCTCACTCAATCTGCAATAATATGCACGGTTCTATTTAGACCCCACCTTCTTATGCACATGAACTACTTAAACTTTATGAGCCCTGCCACAGTTTTATTTGATGTAACTGATCCTTTGAGACCTTACATAATACGTTTTGTATGATCTTTACTCACACACAACTGTAGGTCATTTTCTAATGGCTTTACGAGAATATCCTATTACGTGGATCTTAGGACCTTATCTGTCACTACTGATACATGTGGCTAAGTTTCTCCCAAATGCACATGCCACCTTAGCATGGTTCAGTTTGCTATGAGCTTTGCACACTTTCTTACAAGATGTTGTAATAATAATTACTATTGCTATGGTGTGAATCTTTTTGAACAATATTTTGTTTGGTAAGTATTTTAATTGTTGGGGGAATTGTTTTTAAGGCGGAGGGGTAAGTCGGGATTGCATTTAGCACTTTCTACCCCAACCATAGAGTTACCAAAACAGGTTTGGCGTTCTAGGGATTGGCTTTAACTGGATAAAAAGACGGCAAGGCAGCTTGTGCATCGCAGGCATACCAAAGGCAAGCACATCTGTATCCATCCGCACACGTCTGTGCCTGTTCATGCCCAAACTGGACCAGGGGCCCTACCTCTCCACCCCCTCATATAAGAGTCTACTCAGGGATTCTCAGCATAATCCAAGAGGGGGGTCAGTGACAGTTGCAGCTATTCAATGGATCTCTACGAGGGGGAAAATCTGAAAGCAATGTCTTTATAATTTTTGACCAGACCTCTCACTCAGGATTACTTCTTTACGCAAGTAAGCATGTTTATCGTTAATTGTAGGTCACTTTGGTGCCACAAGCTAAATATGTTTTACTTTCTGGAAGACACAAAACATAACGTGATCTTCCTTATGGAAAGAAGCCTCCACAGGGAATCAGGTCCTGACATTGCTCAGGCTCTCCCTCTAGATTACTATATAATACAAAAGGATAGGGAAGACAAAAAAAGGAGGAGGGCTGGCTATTATCTTGAAGACTTCCTTCAACGTGTTGATCTGACTCCCTTACACTTCCACACTGTGAAAGCCTGAAGTTTGCTATATCCCTGTCGAACACATCCAGAAGCCATATCGAGTTTGGTCACAGAACAGTTTATTCAGAATCTAAAATTAAGAAAGCATTTTTTTGGGTCAGATAAGAGGGAGAAACAAGAATTACACCTGTGCATAGTACTTCTGATTCTTTGTCAATAAAAGATGTGAATACAACTCACCTTCTGTTGTCACTGACTGATATGGAGGATTCTCCTCTAGATATGGACCAATTACTGGAGGAATTAGACATAGAGTCTGATTTCAGCTTGGTCAGTGGTTTAAAATCAAAATCCAAATGGATTCCTACACTACCTGGTGGCAATGCCATAGACACCTTTCACAAACGTGTGATAGAAGATTTGGATAACCTGAACCGTCATCGAAAAGACAGGATGTTCAAATACAAAGATAACCTCACCCATGGGGAAAGGCATGCACTAAACATACTCATGAAAGACAACACCATCACGATCAGGGAAGCAGATAAAGGGGGCAATGTAGTGATAATGGACCGTGTAGATTATCATTTTGAGATCTCCCAGCAATTACTAGATGAGTCCTGCTACGAACACCTGACATATAACCCCATGGGTCCTTTAACATTGAAGATTAATGCACAATTATTGGAATGGAAACAATCTGGGTTACTAAACGAGGAAGAATATCTATATCTCAAAGTGTTTAGACCAACCTATCCATGGCTATATACTCTTCCGAAAGTTCACAAAAAACTCCCTTTTCCACCGGGGAGACCAATTGTTTCTGGCATTGGTGGCCCTACTGAAAGAATAGCGGAATATGTGGATCTCTTTCTGGGCCCTCTTGTCAGGAACGTGCCTTCCTACATACAGGACAGTAAACATATCTTAAGCACCCTAGCAGACATCCAGTGGCAGGAGGGATCTCTTCTTGTCACATTAGATGTAGTTTCACTGTATACCAGTATTAACTTAGATCTAGGTATACAGGCAGTGAACAAGATTCTGTACAATAGACCTGCCACACTTTGGCAACACACGGTAATGTTATCCACAATGATTGAACTGATACTTAAAAATAACTTTTTTATGTTTGACAAGAACTGGTATTGTCAAAAGAAGGGAGTAGCCATGGGCTCAAAAATATCACCCTCGTTTGCGAACCTATTTATGGGCGCATTGGAATGCGACCTGATCTGGAGCAAAAAGGGTGCTCAATATATCGACTCCATTATTTTCTGGGGACGGTATATTGACGACTGCATCCTTATCTGGTCTGGCTCTGAGGAGCTGTTACGAGATTTCTTCGGACATCTCAATGACAATACCTGGGACATCCGATTCACGATGAATTGGAGCAAAACTAATATTGAATTTCTGGATATTGAGTTCTATGTGTCATCAAACTGTCTTCACAGTAGACTGTTCAGGAAACCCACTGCATGCAATGCAGTCTTGCATGCCTCGAGCTCACATCCGCCACACCAAATTAACGCCATACCGTATGGCGAGTTCTTAAGGGCAAAAAGGAACTGTAGTGAGGATGGTGAGTTCGGGAGATGTCTGACTAGCATGAAGGAAAGATTTTACTACAGGGGTTACTCAAACAAGATCATTGGGAAAGCAGAGAAAAGAGTTAAAAAAGTTAAGAGAATAGATATTCTTACCCCCACACAGAAACCTACCAATTCTGGAAGGGAACAGATCAGAATGGTGACTGACTATAATTCATTCCATGATACTTTACGGAAAAGTTTGACCAAACATTGGAGTTTATTAAAGTCATTAAAGTCAGAAAGAGCTCTCACCAATTGTATTACAGACAGACCTCAAATTTCATTCAGAAGAGGTAACACACTTAGAAGTAAATTGAGTCCCACGGTACCCAGAGATACAAAAATAACAACTTGGATGACTCAACACAGTCTAGGCTTTTACAAATGTGGATTTTGTAGCATGTGTAAATGGGCAAAACATGGTACAACCGTATTCATGGGGCCTGATGGTGTTTCCTTCAACGTCAAGAGTAACATTAACTGTACCACTAAATTTGTGATTTATATCATAGAATGTGAATGTGGGAAATATTACGTAGGGAGCACCATCAGACAATTAAAAGAGAGAATGATGGAACATGTCAGGGCAATTTTAAATTGTGATCCCAAATATCCAGTGGCCCTCCATGTAGCCTCTTGTCAAAGTGACAGGACTAGCAAAGTGGTTAAATTCTTTTGCATAGATACAGTCCCCCAAGATGTTAGAGGGGGTAATCGTGAATTGAGACTTAGGCGCACAGAGGCAACCTGGATTATGCGTCTTAAGTCTGTGGAACGGGGACTCAATTATGATCACGAGATGCAATACTTCTTGGGTAATTGATAGACAGAATGGTACAATGATTATGGTACTACTACACATTACAAGTCATACCAACTGATGTTGTATTCAATGTGATAGTGAAATTATGCCATTTCTTCATACCGATTGAGGTTGCATTTAATATGACAGTGTGATTATGCTATTCCTTCATGCCAGGATAACTCTTCCGTACTCTGTTTGAATTAACATTTGCTTATGTAATATCCCACACATGTGGGTTGATAATGGACTTATGTATATATATACAGAAATTTGAAAATGTACTGCTAAAATGAATTGTACTGAGACACCCACGTGTGAGTGTGACGGGCACCTGTAGCATGTGAATGTCCAGGCACGGTGCACACATCTTAGCTCACCCGGAGGACTACCCAAGTCCTCTTTTCGTGGTTCAGTCACTCGGATTTTAATGTAGCTCTTCCAAAACGTTTTTTGAATAGGAATGAATTAATTCCTTTACGCGCATACGGCACTTCACCGATCACCAATCACCAACATATTACATAATTTTACCTCCCCTTCCTAACAATTGCCAAATTCGGTCTTCTGCGTAAGTATAAAATTTATATCAAATTTAATGCTGCACTACAATGTGGCGATAAGCTCTACAGGTCAATCGGCCCATAATATGCATGCGGGTTATGGAGTTCGAGAATTCCAACATGGAACCCAAAATGGATGAAAAACAAAAGCAATAGGTTGCGTACGGTCTAGCTTTCTAACACGGCACGTCACGGAGAGACACGTCTTAACGTTCGCGTAGACCCGGTCACGTGTCCAAACAGGAACACTGCCTGGGGTCCGGATGCGCTACACGCCGCGTCTATGCTGTATCAAGGTAAGCTGTCTCGCTGGCCTACGCCTCTAGACCAATCGATTTAAAACAACAATGACAGTTCTCTAGGAGCATAACTCCATTCTTAACTTTGGTATTTTGCAGATAGGAGTACCATTTACATCTGAGCCATACCCGGCGTCAGTAAGATTTTGGCAGCAAATAGGTAAGGCAACGCTTATGTTGCACTCATAATGTTTCCTCGTATTCCATGACTCACATCGGAAGGAATGACCAGTGTTGCCCCTAATTTTCACAGAATAATACCTTGTTCGCCGTGGGCAACAATTGGAAAATAATACACTGTTGATCTCCAGCCTGAAACTTTGAAAACAAACCAGCAATTGTAAGTTTACTTTACTTACATGTGGTACAACATTTGAACTGTAGGTGAATGCGTAAAACACTTAACCAGCATAACAGGGGGAGATGCAGATGCTATCAATTCTTATACATGGTCGTTGGTGTGACAGTTTTAAGTGCGCTACATTTTTAGCCTGTAAGTCGGGTGACTTTGTGACAGCAATAATAGGTCTGTCATGTAACTGCATTTAGGAAATAATTAAATGCCAACCTATCCATAGTAACTCAGATTACTTAATCTGATTACAGAATTGACTTCTCAATACAGACTCATACGAAGTATCGGCGGTCAAGGGCCCGGCTGGGTTGGAATTATCACCAGCTGAGCGGTGAGCTTTGATTTATTTTACTTTTGACCTCGCATTTTCACTACGTTTTGTTGTTTTTTGCCTGAACATTTTGAAATTGGATAAATAGTGATGAGATTCTCTCTTTTTTCGTGTTCATCTTTTTTCCGTGTTGAAATAATAGACCTTCCTGATCTGAACACAGCCATCTAGGTATGTGATGCACACACCCTTAGGTCCAGAGTTTCTACACTACTCACAGATGCACTGAGCATGAAGTATGATTGAGTCGAACACAGATAGATCACGCTTTAGCCAGAGACTCTGTCTCCTAAGTATAAATATTTTACTACACCCACGTATTAGCGCACAAACCACTATTTAACTGCACGATAAGTGATAATAGTGGTAATCTGTACACTTACGACACGGACGTGTTGGGGTGGCACTCAGAAATTGAAGATATTTTGTTATACACTCACTGGAGTAGAAGCAACAACTGAGCATGCAAGACCATGTAACCAGGTCTTATTGTATATTCTAATCTTGCGAGATACATGCTCCATTGTCAACTTTCTGTTCATTTCAGCCCTGAGGAATCGCGAGTGCGATGAAACACGTGTCGGCTGGCTGTTTGCTACATTAAAGACTCCAAGATTTACTCTTCATGAGAGCCTTTGTTATGATACTTCTGTCATTTTGTTCACTATCTTCTTTCCTTTTTTTGTATATTGTTACTTAACAGTGTATACACCATCTTGAGTGCATCGGCAACCGAGTTTGTTCAGGTCCTGACATTGCTCAGGCTCTCCCTCTAGATTACTATATAATACAAAAGGATAGGGAAGACAAAAAAAGGAGGAGGGCTGGCTATTATCTTGAAGACTTCCTTCAACGTGTTGATCTGACTCCCTTACACTTCCACACTGTGAAAGCCTGAAGTTTGCTATATCCCTGTCGAACACATCCAGAAGCCATATCGAGTTTGGTCACAGAACATACCCACTTCATGGTATTGAGGGGCCTAAACTTTAATTTCGATAAAGCTAATGATATTCAAGCAACTACCCTCAGTCGTAATTTAGCGTCCATTCATTTGGAACGAATGGTCCAGAGCCCCAAACATACAAGGGACCACCTTCCAAACTCCATTTTTACGAATAATCCCTCTTTATCCTGTAACACACGCATGGACGGATCACATTTGATCCCCATGATCCTTAGGACATCTGACTTAACATAATTCCAAAAGTGGAGGGTAATGGAAGACTGGCACTGGTCTAAGTTAAACCAAGGCAGTTGGAGACATACTTTGAGCCAGACTTCAACCTTCTTGCACTCGAATACTCACATTGCCAACAAAATGATTTCAGAATGGCTGACCCATTCCTTAGACCAAGTAATTCCCAAAAAGACCATCACTGAAAAATCCATAAATAAATACCCTCACGGTTCTCCCCTCAACTCAAAATGCTAGAAAAGATGCAAGATTGCAGAAAGAGCAAGGAAAAAGGATTACGAGGAAAATAAAAACAATACTATGTCGTAGAATGTGAACACAAGTCTCTTATTTTGAAATTAGAATCAAAATGCTGTTAATTCCCCTAGAGAAATGTGTAATATCACAGAGTCTGTGTTGGACTCCACCGCCAAAGTTTCTGCCTCTGAACCTTCTAAGGACAGGTGCAATGCCTAGGTTACTTTCTTCAACACCAAAATCCAGGACATTTACCGATTGTTTCAAAAGGTCAAGGAAAACTCATTGAATAATAGTAGAGATAGATGCTTACCTACCTTGTATCAAGTCCCTCCCCTCTTCTTGGATATGTAAATTGCTCTTTGTTTAGGAGAATCAAATCCAGATCTTCTATGGTTTTGGCAGCTCTGGAGTCCTTGCTCTTGAGCATGACATCATTTTCCCTATTCTGTTAGAAAAGGTCAACCTCTCTCTGGAGACTGGGATCGTGCCCACTCTAAAAACACACAATGGTCAGAGCTGGCTTAAAGAGACCTAATGTTGAACCAACCTGGTTGGGGAACTTTCGCCCAATGTCCCTCCTCACCGGCCTAAGCAAAGTGGCAGAAAAATATATCTATCAGACTTCTTGGAAGCTTCTCCATTTTGCACCATACGCAAACAGGCATTGGGTTTAACCCTTCTGGGTGTGGTGGAAGAACCTAAAAGGAGATTGGCCCAAAGGGCTATGGTGACGATTGTATTCCTGGATCATGCTGCGGCCTTTGATACAATTGACCACTCTACACTTTTATTAAGTGTAGCTAAGGCCGGAGTCTCAGGGAAAGCCTTAGATTGGGTCGCTTCCTTTCTTAAGAAACAAACATTCCAGATCTTTGACAAAGACTGCTCATCAGAAATTTTGCCTGTCACATGTGGGGTCCCACACTATTATTGTATACTTGCTGACACTATAGCTCCCTTTGGTATCTCTATAATGTCCCATGCAATGCCCAGCAGGTTGTTTGTTTTGCCCAAGACTCAGATGAATTTAGCATGTTTACTATGCATGCTATTACATCGCGTTCTAGTACAACATTGTCATTACAATGACTGCGTCGCGTTGTTAGAATGCACTACCATTACATCGCAAGCTGGACTTAGGAATAGTATAATTTACTATTCCAACTCCAGCGTGTGCAACAGTAGAGAAGCTACTATTCCTTAGTTTAGAGTGGCTCCTACAGCAAATCGATCTTATGACTTGCGGTGTAAAGGTATCACATACTAACAACCCAGTCGTTGTAACAACCGTGTTGTAAAAGCACTGTGATGTAATAGCAGCGTTGTAAACGCTGTTTCCCAACTCAGATACCTTAACATTCCCCCTTGGACTTTGCCTGGAGCAGGTAGCCAGTTGGATAAACAAGTACTGTCTTAAGGCCAGTGGGGCTAAAACAAAATTAACAACTCTGGGGAACAACCCTTCTATCCAACAAGACCTAGATTGGCTCATTGGCCTCACTCCACTCCTCCCCCATCCCCTAAGGCTCTTATACAAAGTTTGGGGTTGTGGCTCGAAGATACCCTGACAATGGAACCCAAGACACCAACATTTTGGCAAGTTGTTTTGGATTGTTGCAGGTGTTTTGTAAGATTTTGTCATTGCTCCCCCAGACCTTGACAAGAATGGTGGTTCAGGCCCTCGTTCTATCCTGTTTAGATTATGGCAATGCACTCTACCTGGGGTCTCCTAAAGGTTTCGCCCAGTATCTACAAGTTGTGCAAAATGCAACTGCACGCACATTACTTGGAATTCCTAGCTCTCAGTCAGTCAAAGAGGATTGAGTAATCTTCCCTGGCTCCCCATTGCCCAAAAAATAGAAGTCAAGGCATTGTCTATCTCCCTCCAGGCAATACAGGGGCAAGGCCAGTCTATCCTATGTCAGTTTGTTACTCCCCCCTACATTCCCAATAGATCACTTCGAACCTCCACCTGGCCACCGTCTCCACTATTAAAAGAACTGGAAGTGGTGGACGGTCCTTTATTTTCAATGCAGCTAAGATCTGGAACTCTCTTTCCCTGGCCATCTGAGTCATTGACAATGAGTTCCATTTTCAGCAACCTTTTAAAACCTGGCTTTTCAAACAGACTTAGTCTCTGAGGATTCTGTCTTGTTGGTACAACCTCTCCATAACTAGCACTGGTATGCCTCCTGGTCGCCATATGCTTTTCAAATATTATAGTTTAGTATATAATGACTTCTGTTCCTAGAGGCAACTAACACAATAAGCTATCACTTTTAGAGAATCCTAGTCTTTTTAAGAAAATCCACCTCTGTGTTTCCACATACGTGAAATTGTATATTTTTCCGAACTTATGCGGGTCACTCGCATCTTCCCAACATTACCTCTGCAATAAATTATCTCAGCTCTTCTAAGTACCATTCTTCTTGGTAAGTTGAAAAATGCAGTTCTCCATAAATCTTTGATTGTGACACCACTCATCCCTTTCACTAGGAGGGATCCTATTTGGTCCACATAACATTCCATGTCCTCAAAAAGAAAGTGAAGTGACAACCAGCTATCACTGTGTGCATATTCCCCCCTACACTGCCACATACTGGAATAACGAATACGGTCATTCACACGAGTATGGAGAAAATCCACAATTGTTTCTTCAGCATCATGTTTGTGACCATATCACTTTGTCTGTAGTTGAGGGAGATCTTCTCCAGAATAACTCACTTTAACTGTTTGTCCTTATCCTCACAGTGTTGGTTAACAGGTGCAGATAATGTTTTCATATATACATTATCTTGTTCTAAACTCCTTTCCTTTAAGAACCTCGACCGAAAGGGTATGTTATATGGTAGACCACATTCTCCACTCAACTATTTGTCATATCTTTCTGGGCGTATATATAGTTTGATTGTGTCTAACCACCTTTGTAACTTCTACTGCGTTCAACACTGAAGAGTCTGTTTTTGTTATTATTAAATGTAGAACTTCCGTTTTATTCGTGCAGGACCCATCCCGTCCTGCACGAATAAAACAGAAGTTAGGGGGAAGAGAGAAGAGGGATGATTTTGAAGGAGGGGTTGATGGAAAGTGTGTGATTAAGTTAGTGGGAGAAATGTATAAGTAATGCTGTTTAATTGACTAGAACTGACAGGCTCAGAACAGAGCACATTATTGCAGATAGCTGAGGATGTAATATCGAGCAAGTGTAATGTGGACCACATGCAGAGTTTCATAAGGCTGATTGTATATACATTGGAGGTTTTTTAAAACATGTTTCGTTGTTATTTTCAGTTACCTCCTGACGAAGGGCCTCCAGAGGCCCGAAATGCATTGGGTATTAATAAACTGCTTATGATGAATTTCGCCTTTGTCGTGTTTTTGAAGAAGAGGATCGGATGGCCCGCTTAAACATGAGAAACCCTGGAAACTGCATAAACTAGCATGTGGATTTGAATGACGAATGACTATAGTGAAAATGAAAAAGAAGAAAATATGGAATTTAAAGAAGTGTAAAATGAGGAAGAAAGTAGAACAATTTGCAAACGCAACATTGGCTGTGCCACTGGTTTTGGGGCTAAAGGATAGCCCCATGTTGATGATGTCTGTTTAGCAATGTATCAACTTCATTCCAATGTTGGTGTTCCAACTTAAGCAGATTTCCTTTAAATACCCTTTAAAAGGCTCATTCTTGAGGACCGAGTGTCTCCCTGGTGTGCTACGACGCCTGAACTACAGAGGAGCAGGATTTTATTGAACAGTGTATCAGTGCAACGGGTAGTGTAAACTTAAAAGATGGCAAGCTTATCCCAAAATTAATTTTATTAACAGGGAAGCCTACAATCATTAAAAACAGGTGAAACGTACTTTTGCTGGCTATTAGAGGGAGCCTGCCATATCCGATTTAAAGTGAATGAGTGGTCGACATGTTTCTGCTAATAATTGCTAATTTAGCTAAGCTTTCATCAGGACCAAAAACTCCCCGGCGGTATATGCGCGCTAAGGCGTACCCTAACCTGAGGAGTGAGTGTGTGTAGTAAAACTCATGGTTTTACCAACGAGAGCTTCTTGGATTTCCAAAAAGACCCTATTCTGAAAGAAAAACAAACAAGAGACATAACATCAAAGCATACATCACTATATATATTTTATAATTTTCAACATTGTCCTCTTATCGTTAGTGAGGTGTTTTTTCTTCTATGATCCCGTGTCGAGGATCATCAAATGCCCCCACCAGTGCTCGTAATTCACAGACACTAGTGAAAAAACCTCTGTTAACTGGTCAAGCCAGAGGTATGCCCACACAGTGATCTTGGTAAAAGTAATCAGATTTTTGACGCATGAAGGCTAGACAATTGCGAGAGCTGAGGCTATATTTGTGCTCCACTCTAGTAGTTGATGCTAGTTTGTGGTAATCCCTCTGATAAAAAAGGGTTTAGCTGAGTAGCGTTGCCACATTTAAACACACTCAAAACAAGGTGTTTGCCGAAGCATGGAAAATCTTGGAAAATCATAGGCTTACATGAAGATGGAAATGGCTTCACGTCATGGGTTCCGCCGCGTTTTTTTTTTGCCATATAGAATCTTTAAACAAGGAAAGATTTTGGTTCTTCATTAGGCCACGCACCCAAACGTGTCTATGGAAAAAATAAAGTACTTTTTGCAGCATATGCTTAACAAAGAGGCTTATAAAAAATATATGGCGTGAAGGCACATATATCCGCGCAGCTCAGTAAGTGCAGGCTGTTAAAGAATCAAACAAAAATGTGAAGTGTTTTTTATTGTTTTATTTGGTAAGAATTTAGGACAACATCTAAGTCTCAATGAAACGTGTACCAAGTGCTTTACCTAGTCATGAAGGGGCAGATTTACAAGCCCCTTGTGCCTCTTTTGCGTCACTTTTCCATTGTTAACAGTGACGCAAACGTGGCGCAATGGGATTGTAAATCTGCCTCGAAGTGTTTAGACCTGTCCCACACTTTAGTTCAGTGACTTCTTAAGAGTTTATTGTTGCTCAATTGGGTGTAACTTCTGATATTCATGTTTCCCTCACCTTCATTGCTTGATTTTGCTCGCGAGAAAGTGTCACTCATAGTCGTTGAAATGTAACTCATAATACACTAACATTATGAAAATGTCACACATAGCAATCTGAAACCTTGGCAGCTATGTGCTGCATACATGGTCCCATTGGAAGCTCCATGGCCGCTTCCTTAGACAGTCTTATCGCTTATTTGCATATTGTCCTCGTGAGAAGGCGGAGACTGATCATGGGCCCTGTAGACTCCCCCACCGACATTCAGTCAAGCGATAAAAGTAAGGATAAAAAGAAATATTTCTGTGAGGCACCTTATTTTGGAAAGGGGCGACCAACTTGGTCCCCCCGAACGTATGGCCGAGTGCCTCGATCCTCCCGGGAAGCCATTTTTGGGCGGGAGGCGCGTCTCGGCTGGTATGCCCGAAGCGGCGTAGCCGGGGCGCGCCTGTTCCCGCCCTAGAGTGGGCTGGCCTAGACACTGACGCAGCCAGCCACGCCCTCGGGGCAGGCAGGGGCGGGTATACGCCCGCCCTGAAGACGGATAAAAAGGGACGCAAGACCAGAAGACAGCCTCTTGTTCTTGTGCCCTGAAGCTGCACCTCCTCGCTGCACGTGAGCTCGGGACAGAACGAAGAGCCAATTTTGAGCGTTTTAATCTTTCTTTTTGTCTTCTAGATACTTCGTGTGGAATAATGCCCAAGAAAGGCGCAAAGAGAATGTCGACTGACCAGATGGTTCGGGCTCTCATGAAAGAAATGTCCGAGATAAAGAAGCAGTTGGCTGGGCGAGACGGTGAGGAGGGATCGGGGCGTCCACCGGCCGGAGGGAGGCCTAAGAGGCCGAGAAGGGGGCCGGTCGGGGGAGACGTCCCGGTTCCCTGTTCCCCGCTCGAGCCGCCAGGCCCGGTACCGGCCCCGGTACCACAGGAGGGGAATCCGATTCCGGTCGTAGTCACCCCGACATCCGCTGAGGATATGCCTCCCGAGTTGGCGGCACAGTTAGCAGCGTGGTTGGGGGACAGTAGTGAGGGCGCCACGGCTGCCGAAGCGCAAGCACTAATGAAACAGTTGCGCGAGAAACGTGATGCAGCCAAGGTGCCCGTGCTGGATGCGGTGTTAGTCAAGCCACGAGGGGCGGAAGTAGCGTCCGGTGCAGGTAAGCGGCCATTGCCGATCGCAAGGGATGAGTCAACACCCTCTCGTAGAGAAAAATTGGGGCAACATGTTCCTTTGGTAATAAAGGGAAAGATTTGGGCGGGGGAATACGTAAACATTTTCTCCCTGCTCGTTGATCATTATGAGGTCGAAACTGTTAAGGGTCAAAAGGATCTGATGCATCCGAGTGTTTGGCGCGCCAAAATGGCCGCCTTTAAAGTGAATGAGAATATTGGCAACTGGGGTAATGCTTGGGGAGTTTTTACGTCAATTTTGGGGGAACGTAGGCCTGAATTGCTCCCTGAATTTCCAGTATATCAGTCACGAATTATGGGGTACTCGACATCGCACCAAGGTAACCAATGGTTCTGTTATGATAACCTTTTCAGGAAAGCGATGGAGCATAACAAAAGTTTAACCTGGGACTGTTACGATTCTTTGACATGGAATAAAATGAAAGAGTCGGGGATGTTGAAAGTGCCGTTGGTGGGTAGTACTGTTGGTGAGTCCTCCCGCCAAAATGGGGGGACGCCCTTTCGGTCGGGTACGGGTACAGACGATTATCCGAGACCCGCCGGCAATACAGGGAAGAGGGGTTTCTGTTTCAATTTCAACAAAAGTAAATGTACTAGGCCCCCGGGATCTTGTAAATTCAAACACGAATGTAGTGGTTGTGGGGCACCCCATCCTGAGTCCTCGTGCAGAGCCAAATCGGGTGAAAATGGGGGTAGAGGAGGCGCCAAACAGGTCTAATATAGTCCGAGGGGCGCCTTTACCAACCCCGATTGATACCCTGGCGATGATTCCCTGGCTCAGCGAATACCCGGATCGTACTTCTGCTGGGGTGCTACGAAACGGTTTTTCATATGGTTTCCGCATCCCGGTGGGGGACTTTCGGGGGGTCGGGACGTCCAAAAACCAGCTTTCCGTCTTGCAGCATACGACTGTAGTACAGGATAAGATCCGGAAAGAGGTTACCCGAGGTCGGGTTGCCGGCCCGTTTAGTGTTCCCCCGGTACAGAATTTTGTTTGTTCCCCTTTAGGGGTGGTCCCCAAGAAGGACCCAGGTGAGTTTCGATTGATTCACAATTTATCAGCTCCTCATGGCCTCTCTGTAAACGACGCAATTGATCCAGAGATATGTTCGGTGCGGTACGCATCATTCGATGAGGCCGTAGCCATTTTGAATCGCCTGGGGCCCGGGGCGCTGATGGCGAAATCGGATATCGAGTCAGCGTTCCGTTTGCTCCCGGTACACCCGGAAGACCAACGTCTTTTGGGATTCATGTTTCAAGGTTCATATTACATGGATAGGTGTATGCCGATGGGGTGCTCTATATCTTGTGCATATTTCGAAAAATTCAGTAGTTTTCTGCAATGGGTTTACACGAAGAAAACGGGTTTTCGAAATGTTATGCATTACCTCGATGACTTTCTGTTCCTTGGGGCCGCTGGGGAGGATGAATGTGCCCGGGCCTTGACTGAATTTTGTGTTTTAATGAATCAATTTGGCGTGCCATTGGCACCAGGAAAAACTGTGGGTCCCACGACTTGCCTCGAGTTTCTCGGGATCGAGTTGGACTCTAGTGAGGGTTGTTTTCGTTTACCAGCTGCCAAAGTGTCGAAATTCAGGGCAGCCCTGCAAATGTGTATTACTGCATCTAAAGTTACGCTGCATCAATTGCAGCAATTGGTGGGGAAGTTGAATTTTGCCCTAAGGGTGATCCCAATGGCCCGCCCCTTTTCCCGTTCGATTGCCCAGGCGATGGTCGGCCTAAAGGAGGGTCATCATCGCACAAGACTATCGGCTGAGGTCCGCCAAGATATGCGTATTTGGTTAGCATTTTTGGCGGATTTCAATGGTCGAGTCGTCTGGAACAAACCAGCCTTGTCCTCTGAAGAGCTTGGTCTATGGACCGATTCAGCGGGAAGCATGGGTTTTGGCGCCATCTTCGGCACAAAATGGTCGGCACAAAGGTGGCCAACATGGTGGCATGAAGAGGGGCTAACGAGTAATATTGCTTTCCTTGAACTGTTTCCCATTTTGGTGGCCCTCAGAACCTGGCCCGATGGATTCAAAGATCACTCTGTCATATTTTGGTCTGACAATATGACCGTTGTAGAATGCATCAATAGTCAGGCAGCACGTTGTAAAATGATTTTAAGGCTGCTGAAAGAAATTGTCTTACTATGTATGCAACTGAACGTGGTATTCAGAGCGAAACATGTCCCAGGGGTGATGAATCAGGCAGCTGATGCACTGTCTCGTTTTCAAATACAGGCTTTCTCGGGTTTCCTTCCCTCGGCGGACCCGGAGCCGGCACCCTTTCCCGAAGCTCTCTGGTCTCTCGGTGCCCCGAACTTCGTTACCTCGTGGGAGAGAGTCTAGCACCAAGAACGAGGAAGGCATACGAAGGGGCGTTTCGGGCCTATTTAGCATTTTTGGGGACTGAGAGAGGGGGGCTTTGGGGGCACGAGGATTGGGTAGTACATTTTCTGATGTCCTTGCGTAGGGCTGGGAAGTCGGTGGCTACAGCCCAGAGGCATCGTGCTGCCATTTCCTTTGTTGCCAGGGCCCATAATATCCAGGACCCGACAGCGTCTTTCGTGGTACAGAAAGCGCTACGTGGGTGGCAACGCCTTGAGGGTCGCAGAGTAGATGAGAGGCGCCCGATAGGTCTGGATAGGTTGGCCCAGTTGCTGGCCACACTCCACGCCACATGTTCGTCTCAGTTCGAGGCCTGTTTGTTCCGAGCTGCTTTTACGCTTGCATTTCACGGGGCGATGAGGATAAGTGAACTGGTGGCAAGGAACAAGCAGGATGTGGTGGGGGGTTTGTGCCGGGAACACGTTCAGATCAGGGGTGAGACGATGACTGTATCCTTTGTCAAGTCAAAAACCGATCAAGGTGGGGTGGGAGACTGCATAGTCATTCGCAGGATCCCAGGGTCCTCCATGTGTCCGGTGAAGTGTTTGGAAGATTACCTAGCACGAAGGGTGGCATCATGGGGAGGGACATTGTTGAGGCACGCGGACGCCACCCCACTGACGAAGTTTCAGTTTTCAGCGGGTGCTCGCGATGTCAATTACCGAAGCGGGCTTGGACCCGGGTGAGTTTGGGACCCATTCCTTTCGGATAGGGGCTGCCACTGAAGCTACAGCCAGGGGTCTTAATGTGGAACAAGTAAAACGAGTGGGGCGTTGGTCCTCCAATTGTTATAAGAGGTATGTGCGGTTGCACATGTTGTGAAGCTGTAATAATGTACTCACGCTTCTTGTCTTTTGTTTGGTTTTCAGTTACGCAAGCCTTCGAGGCGGGGCGGACTATGCAGTCGACCCTACACCAGGCCAGCGGTCAGACATCACCGGCTGTGAGAAAGGAGGTGTGGGTCGTGGGCCACTCATACGTGAGGCGTGCCGCAGACGTATTCGAAGCAGGTGACATGATTCACGTAGCTGGGGAATACGGGTACAGAATGTCCTTCTACGGAAGGGGCGGTCTCTGTATTGACCAGTTTCAGGCATTCTTTGAGGGTTTGTTAGGGCGGACGAGGTCACCGCCGTCTATAGTCATAGTACATTTAGGGGGCAATGATTTGGTCACCACCGGTAGACGATTTCTCCTGGAGGCGATGCTTTCCACTGTAAGTTGGTTGGCGAGGAAAGTTCCGGGGTGCATAATTGCGTGGTCTCATATGATCCCACGAAAAGTGTGGCGGGGAGCTGTTTCGATCCCTGCTTTGAACCATTCGATTAGAAAACTTAATAACAAAGTGAGTAGGTTGTTTCGTTTCAGGACATTGCATTCTATCTCGCACGGTTGTATTAATGATGACAGTATGTATCTAGGGGATGGTGTGCATTTGTCCCGGGTGGGAAATGAGTTACTCATAGGAGACTTCTTAGCATGGTTAAAAACGTTGAAACATGACCTTTAGCTAGGAGTTTTGTGGGGGGCCCGGATAGCCGGTCAACTATCCGGGCCTGTGGCGGTAAGGTCATGATCGGTGAGCACTAATTAGTAGATCCCTATGAGTGGGCGTCACCCAACACGGATGGGAGCGCTCGGGAGAGGTGGCCATTGGCCCCTCAATGGGGAGGCGGTCCCTTCTAAGGATGGGTCGCCGGAAGTAAAGGAAAGGCGGTCAAGGCCCCTTCCTTTGTAGGAGGGGTTACAGCCCCCTCCTGGGGAATTTCCCGGGGCCAGTGACATCTGCGACGGCAGATGCGGTAAGTTGTGTGGGGTTGGGATAAGGTCTACGGTACCTTCTAGATACCTCACACGAGTATAAGAAATAGGGTTCAGTTTCCTAACTTCTCTGCCATTTCTCTTATTTGCGAGAGAGTTTCTAATGTCAGATGCTTGACGAGTACGGCTTGCCCCCGAATTATATTACCTGAATGTGAAAACTGGTCCACTAGTGCCCTCTGTTGTTGAAATTTGATACAAGCATGGAAAGTTCTCACAACTGTAAAGTAAGACACTGAGGCCAAAAAAAAGATTCTAAGATACAGAAAACCGAAATTAATTTAAATATTTTAAACGTAGTGAGAATGGTATCCTTTTGATCGACTAGGCAATACTTGAAACATAAATAAGAATAAAACGTTTTGTTTTCATTTTTATCTCGCTAGTTTCGAAAGACAATGCTGGAAAAGTGACTTATTTAAATGACACTGCTGATGGAAAACGTTCGAACGTTCGTTCGCGACATGTTCACAAGAGCAGACAATACCTTGGCATAAATACATGTAGCCTTCTCAGGCTGAAAAATCCTTTCGTGCAAGACCTTTGCACACAGCACAACATAGATGTTTACTTACGGACTGAAGTCTCTTTAAGCAATATATCCTGGGGAGCGGGTGAATTGAGCAATCGCTTCACTCCTACATTGTTGTCCCATGTTAAAAAGTCTCAGGAACTGCCTTTGCTCTTGGATAATATTGCTTTTGTAAATCAGACCATAATACTGTGGAATGAAATTCACAACATTTTTTGTTATATGGTGTGTTTTTCATAGGACTATTAGGTGGGAGAATATCTGCTGGATTTTTCTGTGGTGTTTTGAGCTTCACTAAAAAATGTATAAAGAAAGAGATACTAGATTTTAGTCCTAATGTATATCAATTGCTGATGGTTTCATAATAATTTTATAAATAGTGTTGAGTTCTATTGTGATTTCACTCTGTGAAAAATAATTATCCTCTACTGAGATTTGATGAGGGATACCGTTGTTCTCTCATGATGTTCTCATTAATATTATGGGTAGTGAGACAGAGGGTAAAAGTGAATACAGTATGTACAGCCAACTGCAGTAACAACCTGTCAGTTGATTTCCCATTGTTTTAATGAAGCCTCACAACAGTGTTGCAATGAGCAACAAGAGCGCTGACATTCTTTGTCCACCATAAATATGATACACACCTGAACGCTATTTTGTTTGAACAGGAATAATATAGTTTTAATTATTTCCAAAGGAAGTGATTGCAATAAATGAATGAGAGTTAGAGCTATTGGCATTGTAAGTGACAATTAATTTTAACTATGTGTTTTGGTTTGGAGTGTAGTGGATGTATGTGGTGCGAAGTGCAATTATGTTGGTTTGTGGTGTGGAGTGTATTTGTGTAGTGGAATAATGTGGCATTGAGAATAGAGAGGAGTGAGAACTGCACAGAATAGATAGAACAGAAGATAGAGAGGGATAGGTAGTTTGTGCAGAAAGTGGAGAATGAACTCGAGATATTGGAGCAGAAAGAGCGTGAGAAAGAGAGAAAGAAGAGGAGAGCAGGCCACAGATGCATAAAATGGGAGAACCTGTGTACACAGAAGACACCCTAAGAAAAGGAGGAGAGCTTGGTTTGAGTGACAGAAACCTTGAAAAGGCACAGGAAAGAAACTGTGCTTGAAGAGCTGAAGTCAACCACATAAGAGAGGCGGGAAGAGTGCATGAAAAAGCGAGCGAGAGGGGTGAGGGAGAGTTCGAGAGAAAGAGATAGAAGGACGAGTGGGAGGGGCACCCAGAGGGGTGGTGGGAGGTCAAGAGAGGGACCAGTGCATAGGGTGAGGCAGTCCAGGAAGGCAGCTTGTGTGAGAAGACAGTATAAAGTAGACACATGGAGTGTGAGGGAGGGATGGGAGAGGGCAGTGGGATTGTGAGATAAGAGACGGTAGTGGCAGTGTGAGGGAGAGATGAGAGGGGCAGGGGGAGGTGTGGGGGAGAGATAACTAGGTTGAGGGATTGTTTGGCAAAACATTGTTTCCTAGAACTGCAGCTAGTTGTTAAGTATCTTTCAAAAGACATTCTCAAAGTTCTCTTGATCATTAATTGCACAGAATTATCCCAGTAACTCCCTCATGAATCAGTTGCTGTTAGACACGGAGGTGCAGGGGCTGGGTTATTGTTCAGTGACTGGCAACCTGGGGTGGTTGTCTGGCCAGCACACTGCGCCCCCTCAAAGAAGTAGCTGCCTCTTAATTTCAAGTTTTAAATATGATTTTTAAAGTTTAGTAGAAAGCATTTTAGAGACAGCAAATGAAGTAATAGGTTATGGGGAAGTCGTGACTTCTAGAGAGCAGGACAAAGTAGCCTGGGGACTGTTCATGCAGTATCCAGGGTGGCAGTAGACTGCATCCAGGGTACCAGTGCATGTGGTATGTGTGTGTGGGGAGGAGGCGATAGAGGGTGTTCTGCGGTACAGAGTATTGTTTTTAGGGGCAACCGGGGGTTTGTTCTTCATGACAGTATGTAGTATCATGAATGCTGTGTATGAAGCACTGGGGTTAGGGGCCAGTCTTGTCTTTTAGGGGGCAGGAGACAGTGTCTTGGGTGCCCTGAATGCAGCATGAAGGAGTAGGGGGACAGTAGACTGTACCCAGGGAACCAGTGCTTGTAATATGGGTGTGTGGAGGGCAGTAGAGGGTGTTCTGTATTACAGAGTATTGTTTCTTAGGGGTCTCTGGGGTTTATTATTCATGGTCAGTATGTAGTTTAATGGGTGCTGTGCATGAAGCACTGGGGTTACGGGGCAGTCTTGACTTCTAGGGAGCAGGAGACAGTATCTTGGATGCTCTGCATACAGCATCAAGGAGTAGGGGGGCAGTAGACTGTATCCAGGGTACCAGTGCATGTAGTATGTGTGTAACAGTAGTAGAGAGTGCTCAGGAGTGGAGTGGAGGGTTTCCTTTGGGTCCTCGGGGCACAGTCTTCTTGGGGCTGTTGGCAGTATACCAAATGATGTGCATGCAGCATTGATGAGTAGGGAGCGGACAGTAGTCTGTGTCCAGGGTGCAAGGGCATATAGTATGTGTGTAGGGGGCAAAGGGGGTAGTGCCTTGCAGTGTAGTGTTTCCTCGGGGTCCCTGGGTCATGGACTTCTGAGGGTTGTAGGCAGTATCATGGCTTGTGGAGGGGATTGCATAACATATTGTGAAGTAGAGGACAGCGTGCCGCCTCCTTCGGACTCTGTAAGATCTTCTAGGGTAGCAGTGGGCTGGGTACAAAGATCACAGACTCTAATGCTGGTTTTTGGGTGGATAGAGTCTTGGGGTGCAGGATACTGTACCTTGAAGACACCCTACTCCAGCCGGAGATGTCATGCCCCCGGAGGGTGCCCCAGGCATGCCTTACCCTGCCATTCTCCCTAAGACAAACTTGATGGCCTTAGGGGTGTCTGGGGCTTCGCGCTTTCTGCTGGAGAGCTGGTGGTTATGTGTGACAGTGGCAGGTTATGGAGAGGAGAGAGTGACAATGGACTGGGGCCAAGTCCACTTTAGAGCCCCACCCCCTCAGCTGCCAGTGCCCACCAGCCATCTTACAATAGGCACCATTCCCGCTCTGTAGAACCGAAGTGTAAAGAAAGCAAGGAGCATTTCAATTCTTTATCAAATGCACCATTTATAGCCGTACAGTTTAGGAAATGTTTTTATGTACTTAATGTAGAAAATAGTGTTTTATGTATTAACTGTCAAAGTGTAATCTATTAATATCCTTACTTTCACAGCATTCTATGTGTAACAATACTTAATTTTAAAGCTATTTCAGACATGCCTCTACTGACCAGTAAAATCGCTTGCAGTTTGTTCTTTACAAGGAGACCAGATCCATCCCAATAAGGCTGACATCGTAGGCATGGTTCAGAGAGGGACACTCAGCATCATTTTTTTGTCTGGGGTAAGTGATTTAGTGAGTGCATGCACCTCAGAGGTGACACAGGACTGCATCATGGGGGGCAAAGGGCTGAATGGAAAGAGAACCATTCTCAGTATCGGCTTTAACATCCTTTGATGTGGAGCAAATCAGGTAATATCCCTGTGCCTACAAAGGCGGGTGCATGCAGTAAATAAGAAAGGCACGTGGCCGCAGATGCCACCACCATGCTTAGCAAGGATGGATTGAAGAGGCTACAACGGCCCATGCCTCCACTGAAAGAAGATTTAAATGAAAACAAACAGATCAACAGAAGGTAGGTGGGGAAAAAAAGCTAAAGTGAGGCGGACATGAAGCATGCACTGTGCTGAGCACGAGGAACATAAAAAAAGATGAACCATGGCAGATGTCAAGCTTGCACCGCTCTGAGGCAGGGAAACACAAGAAGAAGAAAATGTAGTCCCCAAAGGAACACATAAATACCTACAGCATAAGGATACAGTACTTGGCTGGGGCTCCGTGGAAAGAAACAAAACAAAAGGAGGGACATAGAGGAAGGATTGCCTATTATCAAGAACAGGGTTTTGAAAGGATACTGACATAGACAAACGAAAAGCAATTGGAAGCAATGGGTGGAGTTGAACCCCAGAAAGCATATACAACAGGTTGCTAAGTGATAGCGCAAGCACTGTCTAGGTATGACCTAACAAAAGAAGGTGATTTGTTTATCAGAGAAATATGCTTATTGCTCTAGACAGCTACAGTGTAGACACATTTTCTATAAATTCCAATTTCCTTCCTCATCAGTATCAGGAAAAACACATGCCATGCTGAGTGAGACGTACGTCCAACACAGGCAGAAATTTGTCAGTTAATTCCTTAGGTTTTACTGAAGTTCTATTAAATAACTAGAGTGCTAGCATTACATATTTAAGACTAAAAAGGCACTCCTGAATATCATTTTGCTGGAATAAGAGGTGTTGAATTTAAAGCCTTTCCTATGGAGCAGACTAAAGTTAAATTAGTATTGATAAGTCATTATGTAGCCTTGTTCGATTGTTATATGACTTGTTATAAAAATGTAATCTAAATTCTAGTTAAATGTTTATGTATGAAATTCACCCTCAGGCATGGCAGACAATCATATGTTTTTGTCTTGTGTATCTGTACTAATTTTGTGCAGTCGGACTCAGAAGTGTATTTATGCAAATCGATGTATGCTCAATGTATTGCCTACAAAATTAATGCACTGTATATTTTTTAAATTGTTTCATGCTACTTTAATGGTCATGGCTGAAATAAAGTATTTGTTTGATTTGATATGATAAGTCATTACCGATATGAAGCCAGCTAGTTAAAAATGTAAGGTGGAGTACGCACATTTAGGCATTTATATATATATTAAAGTGCAAAAAGTTGTTAGTGAAAGATACCCCACATAAGACCAGCCTCCCTTTTCCACATCTGTTTCTAATGCTATCCATCTTCTCAGTAGAATAATGTCTTCTTAATTTTAAAATAGTACCATTTGTTAAAGACCGAAGATTTTTTGAATCTTGAATTAAATGTATGGCATGTGATTAATTTGAGAGGTTCAAGAAGCTTTTTGCAGGCAGATCTCATATTTAAAATGAATACAAATGTGCTTTTATCAATAATGTCGCCCTTTGAATGAGTTGTTCTTCCGAATGTAATTTTTAGTTTTGCTTTTTTTTTACTTTCTTCTATCAGTAAATATATTACCCGTCAGGAATGTGCTCTAGCTTCAAAATGTTTATTTTGTCTTAACTATCAGGAAATATTGAAAAACACCTTTAAAATATATGTTTATTGTCTATAAAAATATAAATATATAACTTTGCCTTATAAACAATTACATTCATTATATTTTACAATAATTGCCATTGTAAATAAGGCAGAACAACCAGGCTACTATTTTAAAACACAGTCAAAGCAATCATGGACTACACCATTGTTACAGACGTGTGACTCCTCAAATATATATTATAAACAAACACAAAGACATATTTTTTGGGACACATTGATTTCTGACACTTGTAGCAGCAGAGATAAAAACTTTTTTTACATGTACTTTCTGTCTTCTGCACAGCAAAGTGAAATATTCAAAGGCTGTCTCTTCCAGCAGCATGGCTCTCTGTAAAAGCACATTGTGTAAGCTAGATGAACATTCTAGTTCATTATTGGCACTTTATTATACCGACAGCGGGGGATTTTAGGAAGAAGTAGATATAAATGGGATGCTTCTATGATGAGGCTTGTCTAAGTTACCTGTTATGATTCTCCAACCATATGAAAATTAGTCTTGGTCTTCCTTCAGAAGCCCAAGTCCAGTATGAACGGACAGGCCCACCCCCCTGAATGGAAACACAAGCAACCCCAGAATGGTTTTTGACTGGCTGGGCATCATCAAAGAGGTGCAGCATGAAATCTCTTGCACTGTGCAATACGGGTCACAACTACTGCCAGGACAACAGGTAGTAAAATACCAAGCAGATCCTCATGGTACAAAGTGTGCCACCCTTCTGGGTTTGGAATATGTGTGAATGTGTGAAGTTCTGAATTCCTAGGCTAGTATGTGATCTCATGGTGAAGACCCTGACCTGACACATGATCTGACGGTGTGATTACTGAGATTCAAGAAGGGCAAGTTCACGAAGGGTGCCCACAAAGTACCAGGAGGTTTGAGAGGCTTCACGAATAACTCTTAGTTAACTACTTGTGAACAGAAAAGTTGTCTTTGATTGAGGGTATTAGGGGATGCTTGCATGGATCTCAGGGACAATATTCGGAGACTCAGGTGGGCCAATTAGCCATGCATAGGCACACTGGACCCTAAGCTCTAAAAGGAGGTGCATGATGGTGTAACAGTAGTTGTCACCTTAAGAATTACCCAACAGCAGCTGTAAGTCCGCCTGTCACAGCAGATGCAGTGATGGGGGCTGGTTCAAAGGCTCTGTTGTTGAATTTGCAACCCAGTTACTGGCCTGAGTTTGGATGCAGATAAGAAGTTGATTTGCCCATGGACAAGTCAACTTGTGGGAAAAAGCCTGATAGAGTTCAAGTAAGCAGGGAACAGACAAGTGCCACAAGAAATTCTATAGAATGTCCTTGTCATTTTACCATTATAGAAAAAGTAGCTATTGAAACAATTAACCTTTGTCTGTTTTTATCTGAGAAGGCTTGAGTAGGAAAAAACACTGTTCTTATGTGCTTTTGTATGTATGATTTTCATGAACTGGAAATGCTGATATTTTTTATCTTTTGCAAATGAGGAGCTGTCAAACATATTTCACTGCATGGGTAGTTGCTTAAAACTATGGCACTGTGAGAACTACTCCTTTCTTGTGGTCACCTCCATATTTTGGTGACTTGTATTGCTGCACACTGGGGTACTGCTAGCCAGTGCCCTTAGTGTATGGCTTTTGAACCATAAAACATGAAAACATGTACAAATTGGCTAATCCCAGATTGGCATATTTAACTCTCATGTATGGCCATAGTATATGGGGTAGAACCACACCCATGGCATGGAAAGTTAGATATCACATATGGACTGAAGTATGTGTTGTGCCTTCCACTAATGAAACAAGTAAAAACATGGGTTCAGTCCTACCCTGTGTAGCCTGATAGCAGCTGCTTTAACCCTGATGTGTAGGCATGACACAATCACTCTTTTAACAGGTAGGAAAATGTGTTTAAAAAATGTAATGTCACCCTAAATACACATTGCAGTGCACAAGGTAGAGTGCGTCATTTTTAAGAGTGAAACTTGTGTGACATTTGAATTGGCATGCTCACACTGTGACTTGACTCAAAATGATATTGTAACTGATAATGATGGTGCAAGTATTCGCACATTATGCCACTTGCTTGTATTCATGAACCTCAAATAATGTTAACGTCATAACCAACCTGTTTGTCTTATTAATATTCCACTTTTACACTACACTGGGGTGTCCCAGTGACGCTTGCCTATGTGTTTTCTAATCCTAACTACGCATGCATATTAAATGGTTGATGCTTTGCGGAATTCTAGTCTGCGCATGGGTCGGTCATACCCATGTGATGTGACGCACTTGCAGATCTGGAGGGAATTTTTCGCTCATGTGCAGTACCGCTAAAGATGGCTGCTTTGTCTCTCACATGCTCCGTGCTTGCACTGCTGCTTTGGCACAGCCGTGTTTTCTGCTTAACTCCTAATGCTATAGTTATTATAGGATAAGGGATGTAGTATAGCCTTTCACGGTATACAGAATATTCATTTATTCTGTGTCTCTAATTTGTTTTCGCTTACTTTTCGTGTACCATCCTCGGGGGGGTCTGGGAAGCACCGCTACTCCATCTTGAAGTCAGGGTGGTACTAATCACGTGATGAGGGAAGAAAAAGTCATGCCGCAGTGGAACTCAGCCAGCTGGCTGCCGAAGCTAAGATGCTCCTGGGAACCTGACCCAAGCCCCAGCGAGGAATGGCTGATCCGTACCTGCATTTGATACATTTGTAATGTTTTGCTGTATACCCTATTGTCTTCTAAACTCTCATGCCATGGGAACTGGAATGTAAGGGGTGGGTTCAAATATTGAATATTAATCCTGAGAAAGTCGAAATTCAGGAGGTACAATGACCTAACCACCTCCTGTGTCTAATCAGAATTTAGGGACCCTCTCACTTGCAACATTTGTGGGTGGCACACTGACCCGAAACCCGTGTAACTAGCCTAGGTTTAGCTAGAGAATTTGTCCAACTTGTCCGAATAGCTGACCTGTCACTGACCCAACGAACTCTACAGGTGATTGATACAGAGAGCTGTGGAGCACTCTGTCCGTAATTTCCACAAACTCAGTCGGAGTTTGGAAACCTTAAGTGCTGGCGAAGCACTTTTCTGGGAGATTCGAGAACCCAATTGGGTTATTGGCAGATACCTTGCAGAGAGGGAGTAGCGCAGGCGTTGCATCTGAAGCTGCAGGTGTTGGTCGTACCCTTTGGTGAGCCCGGTCCTGATCCAAGTCCTGGGGTTATCCTGTCCTGACTGTCCATGAGCTGTACCTGCTCGCCTACTGGCATCCTAAGTCCTTGAGGGTCCTTTCCCCGCCTTTCCAACTGACTCGTGGCCAGGGTTAGTCTCCATTCTGTCCTACGTAAATATAACCTCCATGTGGGTGTTTGTCTATCTAAACTTTTTCACTTTCCTTAAATAGAGCATAATTGCCTATGTCAATTTCCTGTCTTTCTATCTAATTAGACTTTTTGCAAAGTATTTTCTAGCGTGTTCCACTGTTTCCCTACCTTTAGTTAAAACACAAAATTATTCCATATATAGTATTTTCCATTTCTTACCTTCCCTATAGAAAATAAGCATAAAATCAATGAGCTCTGTTTTCTTCTCAACTGATAGCACGTTTTGAAAGCTTACGTTGAGATTAGTATGTTCCCTTTCTTTACCCGCCTTTAGTGACGTCGAGAAAGCCTGATAGAGTAAATAGCGTGTTTTCTTATTTTTCCCCCTCCCTTTATTTCTTTGTGCTATAGATGATTCTCACTTTGATTCATAGTTATACTATATTCCTCATTTTAGTCATTGATAGTCTGATCTGTGAAAATTTCATTCTCATGGCATATGTTGACGAAGATTAATTAGATAAAGGTGTTGAAAACTTCTTGCGTTTGTGGTTATTATGAAAGTATGAACATTATTCAAATGTGCATGGTATTTGTTTTGGTGATAATTGCCTATCCTCTGATAGCTCCTGATCCATTGAGATTTTAGGTATCCGTAATAAGGATTGGTAAGTCAAAATACACGCACGTTATAGAAAAGGAAACAAGGATTGCTGATTGTGGTGTGTAGGTTACCTGATTGATGGAATGGTAAACAAAGTTATTATGGGGCCAAGTGTGCATATCTGGTAAATAAGAATCGGGTGACCTGCGCGCCCTATCAGTAATTATCTGGTAGTCAGAGGATGGTTAGGACTAGTTAAGATAGGTCAATTGTTGATAACTGTATGAAATAAAATTGCTGCTAAAAAATATTGTTGCAAAAGCCGATTGGAAATATTGCTTTGAAATGGTATAAAATGTTTTGAAATTAAAAAAATGTATGAAATGCTGCTATATTAAGTGTATATTAATAAATTGTTAGTGATTGTCATATGTTGTCTGGAAATCCCCGGGGGCAGAATAGCGGGTGGTGAGGAGAATCCACTCCATAGTGAGGTCACTTACTGTGAGGAAAAATGAGTGCATGGTTAGGTAAAACTGGAAGCGCTAATTAGGGTTATTTTTTTTCTGTATGCATAGTTGAATAAATGATAGTAACGAGTTCGCTAATGAAACTTCAGTTGTGATATAACCTAGTGAGGGTCACACGAGGAAGTAGTAGTAGGTTCATCGGAGCTTGGGTCATAGCAAAGGAGTTCGCTAGTGAAACTTTAGACTTAGTATATATCCCGAAAAGAGTGGATGAGTTAAAGAAGTAGCAGGTTCTCTAATGCTTTTGTGAAGGGTAGGCAGAAGGGTCTATCCGTTGTGTATGAAAAGTAGACAGAAGAGGTTTACTTGCAGTGAAACAAATCTTTCTTTATCGACACTCGAGTACAGTGGCGAATGTTATGCGTTGTAAACTAAACTGAGCACTTGCACTTTAAGAAAAATTCTAAGTTTCCGTTACCTTGTGAAGGAGGGAGTCGGTCGCAGAGCTGCGCTGACGTCACTCTGAGCCGGGCTGGTATTGGTCGAAACAGCGGGTGTGTAACAGAGCAGGTATTGTGAAGGAGGGGTGAGTGCCGGAGCGTGAGACCGTGTCTCGCGGAAAAGCCGCGCACCCATTGGTTGAAAATACTTGCAATCACAGTGTTGATTGGTTGTTGAAAAATTGAAAGACGCGCTAGCATTGGATAAGGATTTGTAAACAAAATATGTGGTTCTCACGTGAAACTAGGTTTTCAAGTATATGTGGTATCCCTAATTTTTACCTGATCCAAAATACTTAGGTTTTGGTAAGGATCAGATGCTAAGAGGCAGACCTTACAATATGTACGGAAGCAAGAGAAAAATGACTTTTGCAGATAAGGTCAAGAATTATTTCAAGAAAGATAAGCCCATAAAAACTAGAGAAGGTGTAATCATTCCACCACCTAATACTCCCGCATCATTTATGATGTTTGACAAAGGGTATCACACCTGTGTATGGTTGGAAAATTGGGTAGAGTATACCAAGGATGACGGGATTTTAGCATTTCCCCTAGATGGTACCTTTAATGGTAGAATTTTGTTTAATTTAAGGGCTCGAATGAATGACTTACACCCTCGACCAAGGTTGACGCAATATGAGGCTTTAGAAGAATGGGAGATTTAGGCCTTGGAGCGAGACAGACCCAGAATGGATAAGGGACTAAGTAAATGGTACTCGAAAATGCAGAGAGAGACCAAAGAGAAAAAGATGAAACAATGGAGACAGAATATGATGGTCGAGGGACTATTTCCAGTATTTGGTGTAGACGAACCCGTAGGAGGAAAAAGCACAGAAAAAAACAGGCATCTAATGGCTGCAGGAGATTCAGAAGATGAATATCTGGAGGATTTATTAATGAAAAATCCACCACCATATGATGAGGGGCCTAGGACCCAGAGTTCGAAAAATCCATTTTTCAGACATCCTCGGGATAGAAGGGCCAGTGCGACTGAAGCGATAGGACTAAGTTACCGACCTAGTGGTAAGGAGGGATCAAGCATGTCTGATCCGACTATTCCCTGTTATAGACCGATTTGTGGTGAGGGACCAAATAAGACAGTTCCAACTGCCCCGAGTCTTTACCCTCCCTTAATTCCACACGTGATACCTGAAACTTCCATGGAAAAGATTTTACAGGAGCGAGAAAAGGAAGCTTTAGAGAAACAGAGAGTTGAACTCATTCAGAAAATAACCCAGTTAAATACAAGTCCTGAAGCTTTGACAATTCCAGTAACCATTGGCCCAGTTGTTCCCCTCTATGGGGATAGACAGGCTAGTCCAAAAACTCCAGTCATTACTCCAGCTATAGTACCACCCAGAAAAGAGCCTTTAATAGTTGATGACCAGGCAAGTGAATGCGAGTCTGTAATTTCCCTAATGGATTTGCCCATAAGAGAACCAGAAGGCAGTGCACAGAGAACCAGAACCCAGACTAGTGCAAGAGAAGTTCTGATGGAAACAGCTTCAGGTACTCGAAGTGCTACGGTAGTAACTCCAGAAGAATTAGATAGATGGACCCGAGAGTTAGAAAAGGTAAATCCTCAGCCAAAACCGTTAGATATTTACAAATTAGGAATTGAATTGGAAGAACTAATGGCTGGGAACGTGGGACTAGACAGGTTAAACGTCCTTAGTGAGGAAGAGTTATTATTCATCTGTAGAAGCATTACTAGAAACACCAGAGTGTTCCATGAGAAACTAATGGACACAGCAGCTAATATGGGAATAGATGTTAGCAGATCCAAAGTATTGCAAAAGCCCTACAGAGCAGAATTTTCTGACAAGGATTTAGAAAACATGAATGTGTCAGGGAAAAAGGTGCAGATAAGAGAATTGCTGAATCTGTTACAGAAATGGGGAGACCTAGAAAAATGGAAAGCCAGATGGGCAAAGAAAAAGGAAGATAGTAAGTCCAGTCAAATGACTTCGGAATATGTCCTAAAAGAAGTTGACAAGGCAGAGACTTTGTATCCTATGAGAGAAGTGCCAGGTGGGAAATATGTACATGTTCCATGGTCCAGACAAGATATTGTGTCATTTACAAATGATTTCCCAAAATTACGAGAAAAACCTGTGGAGTGGTACAGACAGGTTGAGAGATTTATAAAAAAGTTCAAAAATGTCTCCTGAAAGATCTAGATAGATTCTTTGACATTGTAGTTCCCGTAGATTTGTGGACAGAATGCAAAATTGCTGTTGATTGGCCCAGTGAGGAGTATGCCAGAGACCCTAGGACCGGAGCCCCCTCAGCGGAGGTGATGAGGAAATATGACCAGGTCATACTGTACTTAAAAGGAAAAGTGCCCGCTAAAGAAACTGATTGGACCCGCATAGATAGAACAGTCCAAAATTGTGATGAAACTGTACATTCATATTATGAACGACTGTTACAGGTGTTCAAGACGTACAGTGGAATAGATAACATAGAGAGGAAGGACATGACCCACTTTATCTATCGATTCGTGATAGGGCTAAGACCTGAAATTTCACAGTGGATTAAATACAATAAAATCTGTTGGCAGTCAAAACCTATGGATGAGGTCTTGAAATACGCCACGTATTGTGAAGATGAGATGGAAAACAAACGGAAAGCATTAAAAGAAAAGGTCATGTGGGCACAAGTGAAACTGGCAGAGCAACAAGAAAAGCAGTTAAGTAAAATGAATAATAATACCCAGAATCAAAGCTCTGGGGGTGGAGGGAAGCCCAGGGTTACAATGCGCCGAGAGGAAGCCCGAAAGAAATTTCCCTGTCATGGGTGCGGCCAGATAGGTCACTGGAGAGACGAGTGTCCAATGTTGCAGAATGGTAAAATTCCCAATAATGATTTGAATCCACAGGTGCAGAAAGAGGGGCCACGAAAGACTCAGCAACAGGTAAAGCAGACACAGCTGCCTCGCGCACCTAGGCCAAACTATAGGGATGGAGCACAACAGAATGAAGAGGTTGAAGTATGGGAAAGAAGGGAGGATAGAAATGCAGCAACTTCGCAATTCCTGTTGAATGATACATTTTTCTGTGATGAACCTTACTGACGGGGCCTGAGGGGGGAGGACGAGGAGTGCGTGCTTGGCGCCTCCTTGCCGGTAGACCAGACAGGGCCTTACATTGAAGGAAAAGTTGAAGGGAATGACGTCACCTTTCTGTTGGACACTGGTGCTACCCGCTCTACTGTGAGAACAGCAGACGTTCCAAACCTACCCCTCTCGGGAGAAGCAATCCAAGTAGTGGGTATTTCTAAACAGATAATTAGTACCCCAGTAACTGAGCCCATGGAAATCACGATAGGGAATTTCAAAGAGATGCACAGATTTGTTGTCTGTGACTCCAGTCCAGTGAACCTGTTAGGACGTGATTTGCTGTGCAAAATGAATTGTACCATCTTTTGCACACCAAAAGGCGTTGAAATACAAACACCAGATGAAGACGGAATTTACAAATTAATGTTAGCACGGCCTGACTCAGAGATTAAAAGGCTGACAATGCAGGATTTACCGGAAGAGCTTCAACAGACAGTGAGACCAGAGGTATGGGATTTCACTGGAAAAGATGTAGGACTAATGGCGAATGTAGATCCAATCCAAATAGCCATAAAGGAAAATGCAGTTTACCCTAATACCAAGCAGTATAAAATGAGTGCAGAAGTAAAAGCAGGGGTTGCCATTGAAATAAAAAGACTATTGGAAGCAAACATCATACAGGAGGTAATGAGCAGTCCTTGTAATTCACCCATAACTGGAATCTAGAAGCCAAGTGGTAAGTACAGGGTAGTGCAGGACCTGCGCAAGGTAAATAAAATTGTCGTTCCTTGCTGTCCTATTGTGCCAAACCCTTCAGTGATTTTATACCAAATCCCATGGAATGCTGGATGGTTTACCGTCATCGACTTATGTCATGCATTCTTTTCAATCCCATTGCATCCAGACAGCAAATTTCTTTTCTCATTTGAATTTGACAGTCATATCTATGTCTGGAATCGTGTTCCTCAGGGGTACACAGAGAGTCCTTCGATTTTCAATCAGATTTTGAAAAAATGCCTTGAATCATTGGTCTTACCTGGAGAATAAGTTTTGGTCCAATACATAGACGACCTATTGGTGGAGTCCAAAAGTCGGAAAGATTGTGTTACTGATACCATTGCCTTATTGAATCATTTAGGTGAAAAAGGACATAAAGTATCACCAGACAAATTACAGTTCTGTACCAGTTCAGTGAAATATCTGGGGCACCAGATAGAAAAAGGTATCAGGAAGGTCACTACAGAAAGAATTAGAATAATTCGAAACATGGAACTACCAAATACTCAGAAAGAAATCAGAATGTTCCTCGGAGTTGTAGGATATTGCAGACAGTGGATTGTGGGATTTGCAGTCCTAGCAAAACCTTTAATAAAGATGACAAAGAAAGGAGCAAAAGACCCAGTGGAATGGGATGATGAAAGCATGACATCTTTTGTGAAATTGCGAGACTGTCTATGCACAGCTCCCGCATTAGGAATGCCTGACTATTCAAAAGACTTTGCCCTGTTTTGTGACACACGAGATAATTGTGCACTTTCAGTCCTAACCCAAATTCATGGTCTGACTAGACGTCCAGTGGCATACTTTTCTGCTACCTTGGATCCAGTGGCTGCTGGATTGCCTGGATGTCTGAAAGCAGTGGCCGCAACCTGCATGAGTCTTGAACAGAGTGAATCTATCATAATGGGACATACTGTAACTGTGTATGTTCCACATGCAGTTGTAATCCTACTAACCCGAACCAAAACTCAGTATCTCACACCTAGTCGGCTGACTAAGTATGAAAGTATTCTGGTGGGTGCAGCAAATGTGACCATTACTCGATGTAATATACTGAATCCAGCAACTCTATTACCAGATACACTGGTTGCAGAAGTCCAAGGAGAGGTCGAGCATAACTGCATAGACCTGAGTGAATTTAGCACGAAACCATGCCCAGATATCAAGGAAACGCCCCTGCCTATAGAAGATTTTGAGCTATTTGTAGATGGCTCATCTTTGAGACATGAGGATGGAGGCTTAAGTGCTGCCTATGCCATGTGTACTCTAGAAAAAACAGTAGAAGCATCTTACCTATTTGGAGTAAAGTCTGCACAAGTAGCCGAATTGGTTGCATTGGCAAGAGCTTGTAAATTTGGGAAAAACAAGAGAATAACCATATACACTGATAGCCAGTATGGTTATGGGGTTGTGCATGACTTTGGCCAGTTATGGCTGCAAAGAGAATTTATGACTTCTTCGGGTACCCCACTTGAAATTGGAAGGTGGTGCTGAACTTACTGGAAGCAATCCAGTTACCAAAAGAACTGGCAGTGGTCAAGTGTGCTGCTCACAGATCTGGCAATGACGATGTGACAGCTGGAAATAGATATGCTGACCAGTTAGCCCAACATTGTGCAAGACATAGAATGTCAGTTAATATCAAATTGAGGGGAAGCAGAAACAGCTGCCAACTTATGGTGTTTGAGGATGTATCAACATGGGAGGATCTGAGAGACTTGCAAAGGGCAGCAGAACCAAAGGAAAGGGAAAGATGGAATAAATGTGGTTGTCGGCAGAGGAATGAAGATGGTGTCATTGTCTGTACTGATGGTATGCCTGTGTTGCCAGACAGCTTGCTTGCTCCTATGGCCCGGCTGATACATGGAGATACACACATAGGGAGAGATGCAATGGTCCGTATTTTCAAACAGACATGGTACAATTCGAAGTTCAAGAACATTGCAGAGGCACTCTGCCAGAGGTGCTTAACTTGTCAGCAGTTTTATCCTGGAAAGAAAACAGTAGTGTTGCCAAGTACAATTGGGAAGGCAGAGGGCACCTTTGTCAGACTACAAATTGACTTTACACAGTTACCCCTCTGTAAAGGAATGAAGTACGTTCTTGTCATAGTCTGCCTGTTTTCAAAATGGGTGGAAGCCTACCCAGCTAGGAAAAACGATGCAATTACAGTAGCAAAATTCTTACAAAGGGAACTGATACCTAGGTTCGGTTTTCCAGTCACAATTGAATCAGACAGAGGTGGGCATTTTCAAAATGACGTAATAGGCCAGCTCTGTGAAGCATTCAAAATTACACAAAAACTGCACTGTGCATATCATCCGGAGGCTTCTGGAGTAGTAGAGCAGTTGAATGGCACTATAAAGTCAAGATTTGGAACAATGTGTGACTCAACTGGAATGAATTGGATAGACGCTTTACCCCTTGTCCTGATGGGACTTAAGAAGTATCCCAGATCGAAAAACAGGCCTGAGTCCCCATGAGATACTGATGGGAAGAGTAATGCGGCAGGCATGGGTACCAGGACACAAACTGCTAAGTATTTCTGATGATTTGGTACTAGAGTACTGCAAGCAACTGGGTGACCAAGTGCGTTCTATCTCTCACCAGATTGGGGAAGACGCCGCCGCCAGGCCAACAACTCCAGTCCATAATCTGAACCCGGGTGATTGGGTTGTACTAAAGAAACACACCTGGTCGAGTTGCCTTGCACCGAAGTGGGGAAAGCCAAGACAAGTGATTTTTGTCACTACAACAGCGGTGAAGTGCACAGGTGTACCCAAGTGGATCCATGCCAGTCATACGAAAAGGGTGACAGAAGAAGAAGCAGCAGAGGCTGAAGGTTGTGCAGGTGAAGGGTCTCCAGATGTTGGTCCTGAGATAGCTGATGACGAACAACCGAGCACCAGTCAAGACGAATGGGTCCCAGTGACCGACCTGACAGTCGATCCAATAAGAACCAGAAGATACACCTACTTAGATAGAGAGTGGGATAGTGAGGACGAGACAGGAATAGAAAGAGATAATCAGGTCATCGAAATCCATGTCAAATCTGAGGAGGAAGAAGGTCAGATAGGGACAGAATAGGTTATCAACACACCTCCAAGGACTCCAGAGACTGAAAAGGGATGGTTAGAAATTAGGGCTGAAGTTCATGCGGAAGAAAATCAAGGGTTCGAAGTGCTTGAACAAGACCAGATAGAAATAGACGAATGCGTTCAGGAAACAGAATTTGAAACGAACCAAAGTCAAAATACGCATACACCTGAACAAGGCCAGCTTAGTAACCAGGCAGAAGAGACTGCAATAAGACCTGGAGTTAGTCAGACAGGAAGGGAAGAAGACAGCATTGATTAAATGTGCAACAACAGAACGAAAATAAAAGACCATTAGAAGAGAGCAAAATAACAGTGCCAGTTAAAAGATTTAAGAAGAAGAAAAGCGAACCAAGGTTCATAAAAAGACTGAGACTGAGACTGAAAACGGTAGAAGAAAAGCTAGACGATAGAAAACAGGCCTCCAGTGAAAAGGAGAAAGCTGGAGCAAAGCCTAAAAGAAGAAGTATCCGAATAAAAAGACAAAACGAAAAGTATCAGAATCCTGAGTGGACTTACCTAGTGTTAGAGGAATCCGAAAACCTTGAGATAAGTGATGAAGAATCAATAGCTGACCAAGTCTCCGAAGAAGAAGACCCAACCTGAAAGTTACCTTGTGTAAGCGGCTGGTGAAGAGTAACAAAGAGGGGTTGAAAGAAACTTCTTTTGAGCCAAAATGTCTGATTCTAATGTGAATGGAAGACCTAGACGCAACTGTTGTAAAACATGCTGCAAAATATGTTTGTGTAGTGTAGCAATAGTACTGATATTATGGATAGGACTAAAAATTACCATTCCTTTCATGATGAGTAAAGACACTAATCTGTACCTTACTAAACTAGTGACAAAGGACACAGAAGTTCTGCAAACCGAAGAGACACCACAAAGTATAGAAAGACATGAGAAATCGTTTAGCCTTAGACAGACTAAAATGAACTTAGATGCATCAGATGAGGGAGGACTACATTATCATAGAATCAAAAACAGAACTAATTTAAATGTATTTGCAAATTTTTAAGAACATTATGTAGAAGCCATGGAAATAGAGGACTGTTACATTTGTATGAAACTACCTACTTCTGTTGATGAAGGTGTGACCTATCACCATTTACCACTAACCTATGGGATTTCCTGTAGTATTTTAGCTAGTTTATTTTATAGAGGAACATTACAGTATTATTATTCTAACTCTGACGTAATCTTTTCTGAACTTCCTATACATGGAAATCTGAATATTGTACATACTAAGACTGATGTGACACGTTATATGGGAGAATACTTTCCGACGATAGGTACTATAGATTTAGGTGAGCACACATAAATAACTTGACCTGTTCATTACATGAACAAAAAAAAAATGTTTTTAAACATGGCAGAGAAAAGAAGGGAACGTTTTCAAAGAAAGGAAAATGATAAAAGACAGAAAACTCCTAAATGGGCTGAAAACATGGAAAGCACCTCAAATGGTGAAGCTAACCCTGCTTTGTTGCTGGATTTCGAAAGAAAAGGGAAAATTTGTCTTCATAGAGAAAAGACTAGTTATTATAATAACATATTCATCGGTTCCAGTGAATGCGAACACAATTACAAGGTAATTGGAGGTTGGGGTTTCAAAAATGGGTCAGAACCTGTGTTTCCCGGAATTTATTACATATGTGGAAACAAGGCTTATTTCAAATTGCCGGATCACTGGTATGGAAGCTGCTACTTTGGAATTGTCTTCCCGAAAATATACCATGTGAATGAAGCCGCTGGAAGCAATAAAAATACTAATGAATTAGTGCGTAGTAAGAGAGAAAGTGTAGGAGAAATTTTAGGTGATATATTTAGTGCATTGATACCTGGAGGGGGAGTGGTTCTGAATACTCACAGAATTTGCAAATTGTCTACAGTGGTGGATCGGTTACCAACTGACCTAAAAAAACATTACAGTATTCTTTAAAAATTGCTATTCTCGCAATGTTTCATACAGATATTACATTGTAAAATTGAAGGAGGACCCCACACAGACTTATAGGGGACTGGGGGGAAAGTGGTTTTTAAAGGTAAAAACGTCCCCACAGAAAATGGACAGATAAAAGGTACTATACATTATGTAGGTCCAGTTTTTCTAGCATTTTCTGTACATATTATCACTTAAATCTGTTAATCACTATACCTCTACAATACTACCTTGATGTAGAAAGAGAGACTAGTAGATACAAGAAGGTATTACAAGATAAAAGAAGTGTACGAACTCTAAACAGGAGATGATGACATGTTCCAGATAGAAGAGAGATGTCTGTTGAATCTGTACCAAAAAAAGAATGGTAACTCTGTGTTTTTAAATTTATTTAGAATCAGTCCTGAAGAAGGTCTACTATCAAAAATACCGAAACGCCGCGTCGACTGTTTTGATTCTTTGTTTTTAATTGTATAAAATTTTTATAATAAAATGTATAACATGTGTTTTTAAATATTGTGATAATGAAAAATTGCTGTAATAGAATAAATTGCAACAGAGTTTTACCAAACGTATAGTGTGGAGATCATCTCTCTTTTCTGGACTTATATGTTTTTTAATTTTTAATTTGGATTTTTCGTCATACTATAGCAATATTTGGAGAATAATTTTTGGGGGTGTCCAGTTTGAACATTTCACGAGAAGTTTATGATAAAGCCTTGTACCTTTGCCTTTCCCTCCCAATTGATGGCATGCTGTCCCTTAGATAAATAGATCTACTCGAGTGAACACTCATTGAAATTGGACACCTTTTATCTGTCCATTTTCTGTGGGGACGTTTTTACCTATAAAAATCATACAGATATTACAACATCAAGTTTACTAGTCAAAGGGTTTCTATAGGAACGAAATTGTCGACGCGGCATTTCGGTGCCTCTTTATTATCTTGCACCTTCTTCAAGGACTTGTTCACAGCTTTATTTTATCTACAAAAACATACCATAGTACATATCATTAGGCCCATCCTTTTTTTACAACACTTGCACTTAGATTGCTATAACATTTTAGATTCTGTCCTAATATTTGGTAACCCCGAACACTTTACAATCCCTGATCTGTTTCTACCTTGTAGTATATTACTACATTCTCACATCTTGCAGATATTGATGGAGAGGTTGTATCAGCCTTAGGTCATCGCTGATATACGGTGTCTTGGTTCTATTTGCTAGACACAATTGGGCTTTTTCGAAAAGTTCACAAAAAAGGGGGAAAAAAAGATTTTAAAGTCATTCTTTACTATTGTGTCTCACCCCTTGGTTTTTCTATTTTAAACTCACCCAGGTTGTATCTTCCCTGGTATTGTTTAACAAAAGGGGAACAACAGGTTTTAAAGTCATTCTTTACTCTTGTCTCCCACTCCTTGTTTTTTTTTGAAAAACTTACCCAGGTTGGTTCTTCCCTGGTTTTGTTTTACAGGTCTCTCTGAGCACGTATACATCCGCTCATATTTCTTTTATCCTTTTATGTTAAGAAAAGGGAGTACATCTTGTTTTAGGTTACTCTCTTTGTTATACATTCACTCTATTTGTGGTGAGCAATCTTACATTTTTATTAATTTTTACCTTGTGTGTAGATTTTATCCAAACTTCACTCAGGTTAGGGAAGAAAATGGACCAACTTCAATCCTATTAAGAGGATATATATCTGTTGTAAGAGTGGTTTACATGTTTGTTGTTCACTTTGTTTTCTATTTTTATACTTTATTTTTCCTACTTCCCTAATGGGTATAGGTGGACAACTTGGCATGCTAACTGTAGTCACATATTGATAGCAGCATGGTATTTTGAAAATTCACTTATTAAGTTATTCCTAAATCTGTTCCCCGTATTTGTCACTACTCTACATCCATAGTTAAAAAAGAGATTTTAGAAGGCTTACCAGTCCTATATTCTTGTTGTCTTAAATGGTTGGGGCTCGCCTCTGGGAGCTACCTTGCGCTGTTCCATTCACCACTTTATCTGAGGAACAATTACATTTATTTTTCAATTATATTGGTTTTACTTTACTTAATAGAAACCTGAGTCTTTACCTTGGGATCTTACCTTTGTGGTAAAAAGGAATTGCTTTGTATTTAATCCTTCTGTACTTTTCTTCATACAGTCAGTGGTCACTTTCTTGGAGCTTATTTTGAAATTAGCTGTCCAGTCTACAGAAAGGGATAGAGTTTTGTATTTACTACTCTTGGCAGCATTGTATTTACCTCATATCTACCAAGGTATAGATTTTAGTAAAAAGACCCCCTCTCTTACTTACTTGTAGCTGGTAGCTGAACTGCACGGCATCCTCCTTCTAAACCAATTGTTTGGAAGTGGTTTCCTCCCTTCCTTCTTCTGGTTTAAGTACTCTAGTTAATTGGTTAATTTCTATCACCTTTGTTTGTATTGTCATACACTAGCACATATTCAAAGGTTGGTCTTGGCAAACACACCGCCATTTTGTAGTGTGTTCTATACTGATAATCCTCTTTGGTAGACTCACCTTTGAGACAGTATATATATTGCCTGGTGGGTTTCTATACTCACAGATTTCTTACTTTATTTTATTTTGTTACAATATTCGTATTATGCTCGGGTTCTTTTGTGTAAACACAGAGGTTTATGTAGTATATTAATGCGATGTTAAATCATGTTTTTAATTGCCACTGTAGTATCTCAACATCAGTTTTCATAGATTAAGATCTTTGCCCTGCAGTCATAAGCTAATTTTAAAGAATATGGCTTTCTTAATAGTTTATCGGTACCGACCCGGGCTGCCTGAACGGCTGCCATCTTGGAACGGGAGAAAAACCGCTTTGAGTTTGAAAATCATTTTGATACCGAATATTATATGTTACTTTAAAAGCGTCACATATACCAGTGCTATTTATCTCATATTACTTCTTGGGTGTTTCTATATTTGGATAGACACTCGGTCTTCTTATACTCGATCACTTATTACTTATTTGCCACCATCTTGGAATGGGAAAAGAAGTGTAATCTTATATACCTGTTAGTGTGCTACCATTGTTACTTTAGTCATTAATTTTGCGATAAAAATAATTTATATTATCTTGTTAACTCTCTATTCTTCCAATATTAGTTTTATTTTACTTTTACAGTTTTACAGCGTTGGTGTTAGAATGCTGTTCTTTTCTATTAGATTGCCTGCCGCCCTACTCGGTATGTCCTCTATAGAGCGCTATCAGTGTTGGCTCATCCTATGGGTATGTGTCATTGTGCAAACACTACTCCCATTTGGCATATCCATAACATAAAAGGTGCATTGGGACCCTCTTTTGTGTTAGTACTGTGTTGTCTTGCAGTACGCTCCATTTGGCTGCTAGAATAAATTGTATCACGGATATGTGTGGTTATTGTTGCCCTAGACTAAGGGTTAAATAAAAAATTATTTATCCCTCTATATCATGACGTTTAGGAATTGCTTGGAGACTGCTTCTCGTTTATACTCAGTGTTTCCCTATTATTATTTGTCCTTATTAGTGCTCAGTCTTTGTCCTAAAGGATTCTCTCCCATTCTTCTCTATTGTTCAGTCCTGTTTTGTAAGTGTTAAACTTGGACATGTAGTACTGCTCCCCGAGTTTGCGCTTCCTGGTCAGATCTCCTCCTCTTCTATTTAGACTTGTGACTTCTAGAAAGCACCAACTAAGATCTTCCACTTTGTGGCTTTTCTCCAACCAATGTGTCACTAGGGGAGCTGTTGTTTTTTTCGTACGAATAGCTGACTTGTGTTTGTTTATCCTGACTCTGATTTCTCGTTGTGTCTCCCCTATGTATGTCTTTTCGCATGGACATTTTATCAAATAAATGACATGTTGAGTCCTGCAGTTAAACAGCGCTTTGTGTGTAAGTGTTATGTTGCCATAAATTATATTGGGGCCTGATATTATCAAAGGGCAGTTTGTGCAGTTTCCACAGGCAAAATTGCCCGTTGGTGTTGAGCCATCTATAGTTCTGATTAGGTTCCTATTGTTTTTGTTTGGGTAGGTTTGTACCAAACAGTTCCTGACTGTTCTGTTCCTTCTGAAGGCGAAAATGAGGGTAGTATTTTCAGAGAATCAGGGAGCAAGTTCACAATACCCCCATATTAATCAATTTCCAATTGCTGTTAATGCAATTCTTTAGTTTATTTGATATACATGAGAAATTGGTCACAAATACAATCGGTTTTGTTTCACTTTCCTGTCTTGTTTTCACTTCAAAGAAGCTCTCCCTGTTATAATATTTGGCCCTTTTGAAGGCCTTTTTCACAATAGTTCTTGGATATCCTCTCTCTAAGAATTTTTTAATCAGAATGTCTGCATGTTTGCCATATTCATTTTTTGTGGTGCAGTTACGCTGCACTCTTAAAAATTGGCCAAAAGGTATATTATTCTTTTGGGCAGCTGGATGGTGGCTCTTAAAGTGGAGCATGGTGTTGCGGTCTGACGGTTCAGTGAATAACTCCACCGCCAGAGAGCCCTCCATATTTTTTATTTTAATGTCTAGGAAATCACATTCCTCATTACTGTATGAGGAGGTGAATTTCAAGTTTTCATCTCCTAAATTAAGCCAAGTAATAAATTCAATTAGGTCTCCTTCGGTGCCTTGCCAGATGAAAACACTTTACAATCCCTGATCTGTTTCTACCTTGTAGTATATTACTACATTCTCAGATCTTGAAGATTTTGATGGTGAGGTTGTAACAGCCTTAGTTCATCGCTGATATACGGTGCCTTGGTTCTATTTGCTAGACACAATTGGGCTTTTTCGAAAAGTTCACAAAAAAGGGGGAAAAAAAGATTTTAAAGTCATTCTTTACTATTGTGTCCCACCCCTTGGTTTTTTTATTTTAAACTCACCCAGGTTGGATCTTCCCTGGTATTGTTTAACAAAAGGGGAACAACAGGTTTTAAAGTCATTCTTTACTCTTGTCTTCCACCCCTTGGTTTTTAAAAAAAAACGTACCCAGGTTGGTTCTTCCCTGGTTTCGTTTTACAGGTCTCTCTGAGCACGTATACATCCGCTCATATTTCTTTTATCCTTTTATGTTAAGAAAAGGGAGTACATCTTGTTTTAGGATACTCTCTTTGTTATACATTCACTCTATTTGTGGTGAGCAATCCTACATTTTTATTTATTTTTACCTTGTGTGTAGATTTTATCCAAACTTCACTCAGGTTAGGGAAGAAAATGGACCAACTTCAAGTTTCATGTTCTTTATGGTATCTTTGGGCTCTACTAGCACGAAGTTGTAAATTTGGTAACCGGTATAACATCTTAATCCCTTCCAGTGATGTATACGTCCCCTTGTGGGATTCTAACACCACCTATGATTCATTGAACTCAGGAGAAGGAACTCTGTTTTTTTAAGATTGTTGACCCAATCCTTTGCCTGCCAGAAAGGGTAGCTCCCTATACATAATTTTTTGATCCTAAAGCACAGTTATTCAACTGTGGAGTATTGTTCTCTCTCTCACCATAAAAAAGTGAGGCGCAATTAAACACGCGGTTGCTCCAAAGTCAAAATGGACACCTTTAAAGTCTTTCGTTTTTCTGAGGACCAATTAAATAAATTATTCAACTGCCCAGATAAAAATGTTAGTACAATATAAACAACTAATACAGATGTGGAACAGTGGAAAGAACTTTGGAATTTAAAAAAAAAAGATAATCAGGATGGAATTACACTCTGATTTCCTGATACAGTACTGTAAGAAGGGAATGACACCAAAAGGATTACAAGTAAACAATGAGCCCAGCCTATTTGTAAAAAATGAAAAGTTCATAGAGACATGGACCGTCATAGCAAACAGGTGCAGTAGAGATTGGCTCTTACTAATTATAGAAACAGCACAAGCCACTCTTATCATAGAGAAAGCGGCACTGGATGAGATGTAAAAGAAACTTAGGGACAACATCTCAGTAGAAGACGCTAAACAAAAACTGGAGGAAATACAAAGGGATCTTGATGGGTATAAAGATTACCTGATTAATAAGAAAAGCAATAAATTCAGGAAAGACCTCAATCAATATAAACAAGAGTTAGTCTATCCCTACTTGCAGAAAGACTATTTTGACAGACCTAGGGAAGATTGGTCAGCTAAAAACAACTGGCAATCTAACAAACGCCAGGGAACCAGAAAGGGAGTAACATTCTCAGTCACATCGTACACCAGTAGCGAGTCAGAGAATGAGTCTGTATCAGCAAATCATACGGAAAAAGATAGGGATGTGCCACAGAAACAGAATAGAGATAGTCTCATTTTTTTAGACAGGCGCAAGGGGAATCAAAATCAAATCCCAAACCCACGTGGACGAGGGAGAGGGAGAGGATTTTATCAGACAAACCAGGGCCAACAACGTCCCTACATGAAGACCAGGAGTCAGAAAACATGGGACTAACCCCAGACACTAAAGCACCAATAATAAATCTGCCAAGTAAAAGTATGAAAAAGGAGGAAATTCGTCTTTTAGAGAAAGGATTAGGCTTTGCAATAGCAGGACCCCCAGATAGATTCACATTAGAGAGGGACCTACAAAACTTTGTGCGGAAAATTAGACTCCACAAATACTTTGAGGGTAAAGATAAAGCGCCATCAGACAATAAGTCAGGCCTATGCCCTAAATCTGTATGGACGCCATTGAGTTCAATGGTGAACAAAAATGTAGAAACCTTTGAAAAGGTAATAACAAGGGGTCTGGAGGATATATTGGATCAAAAAATGTGGGTTAAGAACAATCTCACAATGGAAGAAAAAAAAAGGCCTTAAAAATTTGGAAGAAGATGATAAAATCACCATTAAACCAGGGGATAAAGGCGGCAGCATAGTCGTACTAGAGACATCAGATTATGGAAGGAGTATGAATCTTCTTCTTGATAATCCTAACCTTTATGTAAAATCTAACATGCGAGAATGGCAAGACTTAGGGAAACTCATAAAAAATTTACTCCTCCTGGCTAAGGAGGATGGAGTGATCAACCAGGTAGAAATAAATGTTCTCAATAACGAAACACCTACAATTCCAGCAATCTACGGATTGCCAAAGGTACATAAAGATATCAATAATCCACCCATGCGACCCATAGTTTCCAGCCTTAATTCCTTAACGGAACCCCTAAGCAAATACGTGGATAAGTTCATCCAACCACTGGTTATTGAACAACCAGCATATATAAAAGACACCACGGACATGATAAGGAAAGTGGAAGGCACTGAGTTTAACCCCTGCACACAATGGTTGGTAACGCTTGACATCAAAGCACTTTACACAAATATTCCACAAAATGACACAATAAAAGTGATCAAAAAGATGCTAGCAAGGGAAGGAGAAGACCTATCAGAGCACTCAACATTCATGGTAGAATGCCTTGAACTGATCCTCAAAAACAACATTTTTTTATTTAAAGACACCATGTACAGACAAACAAAAGGTACCAGCATGGGAGCCACTTGTGCCCCAAGTCTGGCATGCCTGTACGTAGCGGATTTTGAGTAGAAACATATTTATAATACACTAGCCCCCTTCTATGAAAATATATCAAAATGGTCCTGATTTATAGATGATATATTCTTCATCTGGCAAGGCACTGAAGGAGACCTAATTGAATGTATTACTTGGCTTAATTTAGGGGATGAAAACTTGAAATTCACCTCCTCATACAGTAATGAGGAATGTGATTTCCCAGACATTAAAATAAAAAATATGGAGGGCTCTCTGGCGGTGGAGTTATTCACTAAACCGTCAGACCGCAACACCATGAGCCACTTTAAGAGCCACCATCCAGCTGCCCAAAAGAACAATATACCTTTTGGCCAATTTTTAAGAGTGCAGCGTAACTGCACCACAAATAATGAATATGACAAACATGCAGATGTTCTGATTAAAAAATTCTTAGAGAGAGGATATCCAAGAACTATGGTGAAAAAGGCCTACAAAAGGGCCAAATATTATAACAGGGAGAGCCTCTTCGAAGTGAAAACAAGACAGGAAAATGAAACAAACCCGATTGTATTCGTGACCAATTTCTCATGTATATCAAATAAACTAAAGAATTGCATTAACAGCAATTGGAAATTGATTAATGAACCAGGACAAACACCTATACCCAAACCCATTTTCGCCCTCAGAAGGAACAGAACAGTCAGTAACTGTTTGGTACAAACCTACCCAAACAAAAACAATAGGCACCTAATCAGAACTATAGATGGCTCAACACCAACGGGCAATTTTGCCTGTGGAAACTGCACAAACTGCCCTTTGATAATATCAGGCCCCAATATAATTTATGGCAACATAACACATACACACAAAGCGCTGTTTAACTGCAGGACTCAAAATGTCATTTATATGATAAAATGTCCATGCGAAAAGGCATACATAGGGGAGACACAACGAGAAATCAGAGTCAGGATAAACGAACACAAGTCAGCTATTCGTACGAAAAAAACAACAGCACCCCTAGTGACACATTGGTTGGAGAAAAGCCACAAAGTGGAAGATCTTAGTTGGTGCGTTCTAGAAGTCACAAGTCTAAATAGAAGAGGAAGAGATCTGACCAGGAAGCGCAAACTCAGGGAGCAGTACTACATGTCCAAGTTTAACACTTACAAAACAGGACTGAACAAGAGAGAAGAATGGGAGAGAATCCTTTAGGACAAAGACTGAGCACTAATAAGGACAAATAATAATAGGGAAACACAGAGTATAAACGAGAAGCAGTCTCCAAGCAATTTCTAAACATCATGATATAATGGGATAAATAATTTTTTATTTAACCCTTAGTCTAGGGCAACAATAACCACACATATCCGTGATACATTTTATTCTAGCAGCCAAATGGAGAGTACTCCAAGACAACACAGTACTAACACAAAAGAGGGTCCCAATGCACCTTTTATGTTATGGATATGCCAAATGGGAGTAGTGTTTGCACAATGACACATACCCATAGGATGAGCCAACACTGATAGCGCTCTATGGAGGACATACTGAGTAGGGCGGCAGGCAATCTAATAGAAAAGAACAGTATTCTAACACCAACGCTGTAAAACTGTAAAAGTAAAATAAAACTATTATTGGAAGAATAGAGAGTTAGCAAGATAATATAAATTATTTTTATCGCAAAATTAATGACTAAAGTAACAATGGTAGCACACTAACAGGTATATAAGATTACACTCCTTTTCCCATTCCCAGATGGCGGCAAATAAGTAATAATTGATTGAGCATAAAAAGACCGAGTGTCTATCCAAATATAGAAACACCCATGAAGTAATATGAGATAAATAGCACTGGTATATGTGACGCTTTTAAAGTGCCATATAATATTCGGTATCGAAATGATTTTCAAACTCAAAGCGGTTTTTCTCCCGTTCCAAGTTGGCAGCCGTTCATGCAGCCCGGGTCGGTACCGATAAACTATTAATAAAGCCATATTCTTTAAAAGTAGCTTATGAATGCAGGGCAGAGATCTTAATCTATGAAAACTGATATTGAGATACTACAGTGGCAATTGAAAACATGATTTAACATCGCATTAATATACTACATAAACCACCGTGTTTACACAAAAGAACCCGAGCATAATACGAATATTGTAACAAAATAAAATAAAGTAAGAAATCTCTGAATATAGAAACCCACCAGGCAATATATACTGTCTTAAAGGCGAGTTTACCAAAGAGGATTATCAGTATAGAACACACTACAAAATGGCGGTGTGTTTGCCCAGACCAACCTTTGAATATGTGCTAGTGTATAACAATACAAACAAAGGTGATAGCAATTAACCAATTAACTAGAGTACTTAAACCAGGCGAAGGAAGGGAGGAACCACTTCCAAACAATCAGGGTAGGAGGAGGACGCCGTGCAGTTCAGCTACCAGCTACAAGTAAGTAAGAGAGGGGGTCTTTTTACTAAAATCTATACCTTGGTAGATATGAGGTAAATACAATGCTGCCAAGAGTAGTAAATATAAAACTCTATCCCTTTCTGTAGAGTGGACAGCTAATTTCAAAATAAGCTCCAAGAAAGTGACCACTGACTGTATGAAGAAAAGTACAGAGGGATTAAATACAAAGCAATTCCTTTTTACCACAAAGGTAAGATCCCTAAGATAAAGACTCAGGTTTCTATTAAGTAAAGTAAAACCAATATAATTGAAGAATAAATTAAATTGTTCCTCAGATAAAGTGGTGAATGGAACAGTGCAAGGTAGCTCCCAGAGGCGTCCCCCCAACCATTTAAGACAACAAGAATATAGGACTGGTAAGCCTTCTAAAATCTCTTTTTTAACTATGGATGTAGAGTAGTGACAAATACGGGGAACAAGTTTAGGAATAACTTAATAAGTGAATTTTCAAAATACAATGCTACTATCAATACGTGACTACAGTTAGCATGCCAAGTTGTCCACCTATACCCATTAGGGGTGTAGGAAAAATAAAGTATAAAAATAGAAAACAAAGTGAATAACAAACATGTAAACCGCTCTTACAACAGATATATATCCTCTTAATAGGATTGAAGTTGGTCCATTTTCTTCCCTAACCTGAGTGAAGTTTGGATAAAATCTACACACAAGGTAAAAATAAATAAAAACGTAAGATTGCTCACCACAAATAGAGTGAATGTATAACAAAGAGAGTAAGCATGGGGGAATTTTGCGAATCTTACGTTCGCGAATTTGCGTATTTGAGAAGTCGCAATCTGCGAATTCTAGCGAATTTGCAGATTTTTTTGTTTTTATAGTGTTCGCAAGGGTTTCTGCCAGTTCGCGAGGATTTTGTACCAGTTCGCAATTGCAAACTTACTTGTCGGCACGCAACGGTCGCGACTATGTTGTTTCTACGTCTGGTTCATCATCACAGGTTCACAGCACCCTCTGTTTCAACACTGCCACCCTCTGTTTCACCCATGCCACCCTCTGGTACATCAATGCCACCCTCTGGTTAATCATCATCACTGTAGATTATGGGGGGAAAAAGCAAGCACACCTGCCCAGCTTCAACTGACATGAATTAATTTGGGGTTGATTTCTGTAATTTGCTTTCTGTTGCAGTGCAATTTTTTTTCCAGGACCTTTGTGGCCTACTTGTAGATATTCTATGGTCCGGCTGTGAGGGTCAGAGCAGGGTCATACAATTGTTGCAACTAGCAACTGAACTCTGGAGGGGCCCCAGTCAGGAAGCACTACAGGGAATGGTTACTAATGATGAATTTGAACGTTTGCACCTGCTGAGTGCTTTCAGTTTAGCAAAACTCATTTTTCTGCAGAACAGCAAATGTAATGCCCCAAACAAACTTTCTTGTGAGAGTTGATTTCTAATCCAAAAGTGATCCAAAGAAAGTCAAAAGGCCTCAAATCCAAAAAAGGGCAGGCAAATGTCAACCTGAGGAGTTATTCTGATAAAAATCTTCATTTTCAGAAGGTCTATGCTGCTTGCTAGTGGATTTCTTGTGCAGAATTGCAAATTTTGTAATTTCGAGAGTGCGAGATTGTTGCTGCCCGCCGCACCTACATGTTCGCAATTGCGAACTTACTCCGCACGCCGCAAAATTGTATCACCAAGAAAAAAAAATCCGCTGCGTGCGAATTTGCGGATTTTCAGTAAATTTGCGAGCATTCGCGGATCGCAAATTTACCAAAAATCCGCAAAATCCGCGAGCGGAACGGATTTTCCGCCCATGCTTAAGAGTAACCTAAAACAAGATGTACTCCCTTTTCTTAACATAAAAGGATAAAAGAAATATGAGCGGATGTATACGTGCTCAGAGAGACCAGTAAAACAAAACCAGGGAAGAACCAACCTGGGTAAGTTTTTTTTTTAAAACCAAGGGGTGGGAGACAAGAGTAAAGAATGACTTTAAAACCTGTTGTTCCCCTTTTGTTAAACAATACCAGGGAAGATCCAACCTGGGTGAGTTTAAAATAAAATAAACAAGGGGTGGGACACAATAGTAAAGAATGACTTTAAAATATTTTTTCCCCCTTTTTTGTGAACTTTTCGAAAAACCCCAATTGTGTCTAGCAAATAGAACCAAGACACCGTATATCAGCGATGAACTAAGGCTGTTACAACCTCACCATCAATATCTTCAAGATGTGAGAATGTAGCAATATACTACAAGGTAGAAACAGATCAGGGATTGTAAAGTGTTCGGGGTAACCAAATATTAGGACAGAATCTAAAATGTTATAGCAATCTAAGTGCAAGTATTGTAAAAAAAGCATGGGCCTAATGATATGTACTATGATATGTTTTTGTAGATAAAATAAAGCTGTGAACGAGTCCTTGAAGAAGGTGCAAGATAATAAAGAGGCACCGAAATGCCGCATCGACAATTTTGTTCCTATAGTAATCCTTTGACTAGTAAACTTGATGTTGTAATATCTTTATGAAACATTGCGAGAATAGCAATTTTTAAAGAATATTGTGTTTTTTTAAATATCTGAACCTCACGAAAAACGTTTGTGTATATGATTTTAATTGCATTATTATGTTATGATCAAATTTTAAAAAAATATTCAAATAAATGAATGAAAAATGTTTTTATAAAAATTGTTTCATGTTCTTTATGGTACCTTTGGGCCCTACTAGCACGAAGTTGTAAATTTGGTAACCAGTGTAACATCTTAATCCTTTCCAGTGATGTATATAGCCGAGATACCCGCCACCCCCTCTCAACACAATCCCCAAAAGGAGTGAAACCGGAAACAGTTCTTGAAGTTTTTTGGAAGTGGGATGGAGTGACCATCCCGGCCGTATTTATTAAAACAAAATTAAAACATTAAACGTTTCATGTTATGTACAATTTCATTACCATATTGCGATGTTTGGCTAACCTTAACAGATTCTCTAATACAGAGGTTCTCCTAGCCGAACTAGCAACCTACAAAACATTTCTTGACATATTGAAATTGTACAACCTAACGTTTAAGGGCCAACAGCAAGGTCATAACCGGTGTCAAGATCCCTAACCGGACTTACCCCTCCCACTTGGGATGGGCGACAGCACGGAGGCGTACCTCAAGTGCAACTACTACCAATTTCCCTTGACTTGACGGGGGCACCTAAAACTCGACGCCAGTTAAAGGTTGTTCGAATACTCGTGTGAGGTATCTAGAAGGTATCGTGGCCCTTATCCCAACCCCACACAACTTACCGCATCTGCCGTCGCAGATGTCACTGGCCCCGGGAAATTCCCCAGGAGGGGGCTGTAACCCCTCCTACAAAGGAAGGGGCCTTGACCGCCTTTCCTTTACTTCCGGCGACCCATCCTTAGAAGGGACCGCCTCCCCATTGAGGGGCCAATGGCCACCTCTCCCGAGCGCTCCCATCCGTGTTGGGTGACGCCCACTCATAGGGATCTACTAATTAGTGCTCACCGATCATGACCTTACCGCCTACCAAAATAAATACGACAGTGCAAATTAACCTAAGAATACATTGGCCACTATGACCGAAAGAGCATACATCAAAATTCGACACTAACTGAATATCTTTAATGGCAAACATACTCAAAACGAACATTCTTTATTAACTCAAAATCAACATGGCACTACAACCTGGAAACGAAAACAAAAACAAAATTAATCAACTTTATTATACACAACTGGCTGTCTTCAGGGGCTGGTGGGTGGGTCAAAATTGGCTCTTCGTTCTGTCCCGAGCTCACGTGCAGCGAGGAGGTGCAGCTTCAGAGCACAAGAACAAGAGGATGTCTTCTGGTCTTGCGTCCCTTTTTATCCGTCTTCAGGGCGGGCGTATACCCGCCCCTGCCTGCCCCTGAGGGCGTGGCTGGCTGTGTCGGTGTCTAGGCCAGCCCACTCTAGGGCGGGAACGAGCGCGCCCCAGCTACGCCGCTTCGGGCATACCAGCTGAGACGCGCCTCCCGCCCAAAATGGCTTCCCGGGGGGATCGAGGCACTCGGCCATAAGTTCGGGGGGACCGATTCGGTCGCCCCTTTCCATATAGCCGAGATACCCGCCACCCCCTCTCAACACAATCCCCAAAAGGAGTGAAACCGGAAACAGTTCTTGAAGTTTTTTGGAAGTGGGATGGAGTGACCATCCCGGCCGTATTTATTAAAACAAAATTAAAACATTAAACGTTTCATGTTATGTACAATTTCATTACCATATTGCGATGTTTGGCTAACCTTAACAGATTCTCTAATACAGAGGTTCTCCTAGCCGAACTAGCAACCTACAAAACATTTCTTGACATATTGAAATTGTACAACCTAACGTTTAAGGGCCAACAGCAAGGTCATAACCGGTGTCAAGATCCCTAACCGGACTTACCCCTCCCACTTGGGATGGGCGACAGCACGGAGGCGTACCTCAAGTGCAACTACTACCAATTTCCCTTGACTTGACGGGGGCACCTAAAACTCGACGCCAGTTAAAGGTCGTTCGAATACTCGTGTGAGGTATCTAGAAGGTATCGTGGCCCTTATCCCAACCCCACACAACTTACCGCATCTGCCGTCGCAGATGTCACTGGCCCCGGGAAATTCCCCAGGAGGGGGCTGTAACCCCTCCTACAAAGGAAGGGGCCTTGACCGCCTTTCCTTTACTTCCGGCGACCCATCCTTAGAAGGGACCGCCTCCCCATTGAGGGGCCAATGGCCACCTCTCCCGAGCGCTCCCATCCGTGTTGGGTGACGCCCACTCATAGGGATCTACTAATTAGTGCTCACCGATCATGACCTTACCGCCACAGGCCCGGATAGTTGACCGGCTATCCGGGCCCCCCACCAAAACTCCTAGCTAAAGGTCATGTTCCAACGTTTTTAACCATGCTAAGAAGTCTCCTATGAGTAACTCATTTCCCACCCGAGACAAATGCACACCATCCCCCATATACATACTGTCATCATTATTACAACCGTGCGAGATAGAATGCAATGTCCTGGAACGGAACAACCTACTCATTTTGTTATTAAGTTTCCTAACAGAATGGTTCAAAGCAGGGATCGAAATAGCCCCCCGCCACACTTTTCGTGGGATCATATGAGACCACGCAATTATGCACCCCGGAACTCTCCTCGCCAACCAACTTACGGTGGAAAGCATTGCCTCCAGGAGAAGTCGTCTACCGGTGGTGACCAAATCATTGCCCCCTAAATGTACTATGACTATTGACGGCGGTGACCTCGTCCGCCCTAACAAACCCTCAAAGTAAGCTTGAAACTAGTCAATACAGAGACCGCCCCTTCCGTAGAAGGACATCCTGTACCCGTATTCCCCAGCTACGTGAATCATGTCACCTGCTTTGAATACGTCTGCGGCACGCCTCACGTATGAGTGGCCCACGACCCACACCTCCTTACTCACAGCCGGTGGTGTCTGACCGCTGGCCCGGTGTTGGGTCGACTGCATAGTCCGCCCCGCCTCGAAGGCTTGCGTAACTGAAAACCAAACAAAAGACAAGAAGCGTGAGTACATTGTTACAGCTTCACAACATGTGCAACCGCACATACCTCTTATAACAATTGGAGGACCAACGCCCCACTCGTTTTACTTGTTCCACATTAAGACCCCTGGCTGCAGCTTCGGTGGCAGCCCCTATCCGAAAGGAGTGGGTCCCAAACTCACCCGGGTCCAAGCCTGCTGCGGCAATTGACATCGCGAGCACCCGCTGAAACTGAAACTTTGTCAGTGGGGTGGCGTCCGCGTGTCTCAACATTGTCCCCCCCCATGATGCCACCCTTTGTGCTAGGTAATCCTCTAAACACCTCACCGGACACATGGAGGATCCTGGAATCCTGCGAATGACTATGCAGTCTCCCACCCCATTTTGATCGGTTTTCGACTTGACAAAGGATACCGTCATAGTCTCACCCCTGATCTGAACGTGTTCCCGGCACAAACCCCCCGCTACATCCCGCTTGCTCCTTGCCACCAGCTCACTTATCCTCATAGCCCCGTGAAATGCAAGCGTAAAAGCGGCTCGGAACAAACAGGCCTCGAACTGAGACGAGCATATGTCGGGGAGTGTGGCCAGCAACTGGGACAACCTATCCAGACCTATCGGGCGCCTCTCATCTACTCTGCGACCCTCAAGGCGTTGCCACCCACGCAGCGCTTTCTGTACAGTAAAAGACGCTGTCGGGTCCTGGATATTATGAGCCCTGGCAACAAAGGAGATGGCAGCACGATGCCTCTGGGCTGTAGCCACCGACTTCCCAGCCTTACGCAAGGACATCAGAAAATGTACTACCCAATCCTCATGCCCCCAAAGTCCCCCTCTCTCAGTCCCCAAAAAGGCCAAATAAGCCCGAAACGCCCCTTCGTATGCCTTCCTCGTCCTTGGTGCTAGACTCTCTCCCACGAGGTAACGAAGTTCGGGGCACCGAGAGACCAGAGAGCTTCGGGAAAGGGTGCTGGCTCGGGGTCCGCTGAGGGAAGGAAACCCGAGAAAGCCTGCATTTGAAAACGAGACAGTGCATCAGCAGCCTGATTCATCACCCCCGGGACATGTTTTGCTCTGAATACCACGTTCAGTTGCATACACAGTAAGACAATTTCTTTAAGCAGCCTCAAAATCATTTTACAACGTGCTGCCTGACTATTAATGCATTCTACAACGGTCATATTGTCAGACCAAAATATGACAGAATGATTTTTGAAACCATCGGGCCAGGATCTGAGGGCCACCAAAATAGGAAACAGCTCAAGGAAAGCAATATTACTCGTCAGCCCCTCATCGTGCCACCATGTTGGCCACTTTTGTGCCGACCATTTTGTGCCGAAGATGGCGCCGAAACCCATGCTTCCCGCTGAATCCGTCCATAGACCCAGCTCTTCAGAGGACAAGGCCGGTTTGTTCCAGACGACTCGACCATTGAAATCCGCCAAGAATGCTAACCAAATACGCATGTCTTGGCGGACCTCGGCCGATAACCTCGTGCGATGGTGACCCTCTTTTAGGCCGACCATCGCCTGTGCAATCGAACGGGAGAAGGGGCGGGCCATCGGGATCACCCTTAAGGCAAAATTCAACTTCCCCACCAATTGCTGCAATTGATGCAGCGTAACTTTAGATGCAGTGATACACATTTGCAGGGCTGTCTTGAATTTCGATACTTTGGAAGCTGGTAAACGAAAACAACCCTCACTAGAGTCCAACTCGATCCCGAGGAACTCGAGGCAAGTCGTGGGACCCACAGTTTTACCTGGTGCCAACGGCACGCCAAATTGATTCATTAAAACACAAAATTCAGTCAAGGACCGGGCACATTCATCATCCCCAGCGGCCCCAAGGAACAGAAAATCATCGAGATAATGCATCACATTCCGAAAACCTGTTTTCTTCGTGTAAACCCATTGCAGAAAACTACTGAATTTCTCGAAATAAGCACAAGATATCGAGCACCCCATTGGCATACACCTGTCCATGTAATACAAACCTTGAAACATGAATCCCAACAAACGTTGATCATCCGGGTATACCGGGAGCAAACGGAACGCTGACTCGATATCTGATTTCGCCATCAGCGTCCCGGGCCCCAGGCGATTCAAAATGGCTACGGCCTCATCGAATGATGCGTACCGCACCGAACACATTTCTGGATTAATTGCATCGTTTACAGAAAGGCCATGAGGGGCTGATAAATTGTGAATCAATCGAAACTCACCCGGGTCCTTCTTGGGGACCACCCCTAAAGGAGAACAAACAAAGTTCGGTACCGGGGGGACAGGAAACGGGCCGGCAACCCGACCTCGGGTAACCTCTTTCCGGATCTTATCCTATACTACAGTAGTATGCTGCAAGACGGAAAGTTGATTTTTGCACGACCCGACACCCTGAAAGCTACCCACCGGGATGCGGAAACCATATGAAAAACCGTTTCGTAGCACCCCAGCAGAAGTACGATCTGGGTATTCGCTGAGCCAGGGAATCATCGCCAGGGTATCAATCGGGGTTGGTAAAGGCGCCCCTCGGACTATATTAGACCTGTTTAGCGCCTCCTCTACCCCCATTTTCACCCGATTTGGCTCTGCACGAGGACTCAGGATGGGGTGCCCCACAACCACTACATTCGTGTTTGAACTTACAAGACCCCGGGGGCCTAGTACATTTGCTTCTGTTGAAATTGAAACAGAACCCCCTCTTCCCTGTATTGCCGGCGGGTCTCGGGTAATCGTCTGTACCCGTACCCGACCGAAAGGGCGTCCCCCCATTTTGGCGGGAGGACTCACTAACAGCACTCCCCACCAATGGCACTTTCAACATTCCGGACTCTTTCATCTTATTCCATGTTAAAGAACCGTAACAGTCCCAGGTTAAACTTTTGTTATGCTCCATCGCTTTCCTGAAAAGGTTGTCATAACAGAACCATTGGTTACCTTGGTGTGATGTCGAGTACCCCATAATTCGTGACTGATATACTGGAAATTCAGGGAGCAAATCAGGCCTACGTTCCCCCAAAATTGCCGTGAAAATTCCCCAAGCATTACCCCAGTTACCAATATTTTCATTCACTTTAAAGGCGGCCATTTTTGCGCGCCAAACACTCGGATGCATCAGATCCTTTTGACCCTTAACAGTTTCGACCTCATAGTGATCAACGAGCAGGGAGAAAATGTTAACGTATTCCCCCGCCCAAATCTTTTCCTTTATTGGCAAAGGAACATGTTGCCCCAATCTTTCTCTACGAGATGGTGTTGACTCATCCCTTGCAATCGGCAATGGCCGCTTACCTGCACCGGACGCTGCTTCCGTCCCTCGTGGCTTGTCTATCGCCGCATCCGGCGCGGGCACCTTGGCTGTATCACGTTTCTCGCGCAACTGCTTTATGAGAGCTTGCGCTTCGGTAGCCATGGCGCCCCCATTACTGTCCCCCAACCATGCTGCTAACTGTGCCGCCAACTCGGGAGGCATATCTCCGGCAGACGTCGGGGTAACTATCACGGGAATCGGATTCCCCTCATCCGGTACCGGGGCCGGTACCGGGGCTGGCGCCTCGAGCGGAGAACAGGGAACCGGGACGTCTCCCCCGACCGGCCCCCTTCTCGGCCTCTTTGGCTTCCCTCCGGCCGGTGGACGCCCCGATCCCTCCTCGCCGTCTCGCTCCGCCAACCGCTTCTTAATTTCGGACATATCCTTCATGAGTGCCCGAACCAACTGGTCAGTCGACATTCTCTTTGCTCCTTTCTTGGGCATCCTTTCGACGAAGTATCTAAAAGACAAAGAGAGAGATTAAAACGCTCAAAATTGGCTCTTCGTTCTGTCCCGAGCTCACGTGCAGCGAGGAGGTGCAGCTTCAGAGCACAAGAACAAGAGGATGTCTTCTGGTCTTGCGTCCCTTTTTATCCGTCTTCAGGGCGGGCGTATACCCGCCCCTGCCTGCCCCTGAGGGCATGGCTGGCTGCGTCGGTGTCTAGGCCAGCCCACTCTAGGGCGGGAACGAGCGTGCCCCAGCTACGCCGCTTCGGGCATACCAGCTGAGACGCGCCTCCCGCCCAAAATGGCTTCCCGGGGGGATCGAGGCACTCGGCCATAAGTTCGGGGGGACCGATTCGGTCGCCCCTTTCCATACGTCCCCTTGTGGGATTCTAACACCACCTATGATTCATTGAACTCAGGAGAAGGAACTCTGTTTTTTTAAGATTGTTGACCCAATCCTTTTCCTGCCAGAAAGGGTAGCTCCCTATACATAATTTTTTGATCGGTTATCAACTGACACTGCTGCTGGTCTCCTGTTGGTCAACACCGAAATGGTTGCGATCAGATCTATGGTTTTACAAAATTGACTCGCTCTTGACACCTTATTGGCAAAAGAGGGTGGAGTCTGTAGAATGTTGAAGGCGCAACATTGTTGCACTTACATTCCTGATAAAAGTGTTGAAATTAAGAAATATGTGAAGAACATAACTAATTTGGAAAAAGAACTCAAACCACTGGAGGTTGACAGTGCCTGGAAGAGACTAACTGATGGTCTCTCCTCTGTAGGCAGTTGGTTTTCTAACATAGGTAAAAGTCTTGTGAGTAAAATACTGATGCCAATAGCAGGAATAAGTTTAATTGTGCTAATCATAATAATTTGCTGTAAATGTCAAAAATGCAAAAAGAAGTATGCTGTGAATAAGAGAGGAGTGAAACGGAATGTTGATGAGCTTGAATTAGAAGAACTGAATAATCAGATTTATAAAAAAATTAAAAATTATCATCCTAATAAGGATGCAGAAAAAAGGTTGAACAAAAAGTTTGTAGAAATTGAAATGGTTGAGCTGTGAGAAGTTGGCATCTGGTTCCATTAATAGTGATGATAGTAAATATCATCAAAGAGGGGATTGATGGAGCAAGTATTCGCACATTATGTAACTTGCTTGTATTCATGAACCTCAAATAATGTTAACGTCATAACCCACCTGTTTGTCTTATTAATATTCCACTTTTACACTACACGGGGGTGTCCCAGTGACGCTTGCCTATGTGTTTTCTAATCCTAACTACGCTTGCATATTAAATGGTTGCTGCTTTGCGGAATTCTAGTCTGCGCATGCGTCGGTCATACCCATGTGATGTGACACACTCGCAGATCTGGAGGGAATTTTTCGCTCATGCGCAGTACCGCTAAAGATGGCTGCTTTGTCTCTCACATGCTCCGTGCTTGCACTGCTGCTTTGGCACAGCCGTGTTTTCTGCTTAACTCCTAATGCTATAGTTATTATAGGATAAGGGATGTAGTATAGCCTTTCACGGTATACAGTGTATTCATTTATTCTGTGTTTCTAATTTGTTTTCGCTTACTTTTCATGTGCCATCCTCGGGGGTCTGGGAAGCACAGCTACTCCATCTTGAAGTCAGGGTGGTACCAATCACGTGATGAGGGAAGAAAGAGTCATGCCGCAGTGGAACTCAGCCAGCTGGCTGCCGAAGCTAAGATGCTCCTGGGAACCTGACCCAAGCCCCAGCGAGGAATGGCTGATCCGTACCTGCATTTGATACATTTGTAATGTTTTGCTGTATACCCTATTGTCTTCTAAACTCTCATGCCATGGGAACAGGAATGTATGGGGTGGGTTCAAATATTGAATATTAATCCTTAGAAAGTCGAAATTCAGGAGGTACAATGACCTAATCACCTCCTGTGTCCAATCAGAATTTAGGGACCCTCTCACTTGCAACATTTGTGGGTGGCACACTGACCCGAAAACCGTATAACTAGCCTAGGTTTAGCTAGAGAATTTGTCTGACTTGTCCGAATAGCTGACCTGTCACTGACCCAACAAACTCTATAGGTGATTGATACAGAGAGCTGCGGAGCACTCTGTCCGTAATTTCCACAAGCTCAGTCGGAGTTTGGAAACCTTAAGTGCTGGTGAAGCACTTTGCTGGGAGATTCGAGAACCCAATTGGGTTATTGGCAGATACCTTGCAGAGAGGGAGTAGCGCAGGCGTTGCATCTGAAGCTGCAGGTGTTGGTCGTACCCTTTGGTGAGCCAGGTCCTGATCCAAGTCCTAGGGTTATCCTGTCCTGACTGTCCGTGAGCTGTACCTGCTCGCCTACTGGCATCCTAAGTCCTTGAGGGTCCTTTCCCCGCCTTTCTAACTGACCCGGGGCCAGGGTTAGTCTCCATTCTGTCCTAGGTAAATGTAACCTCCATGTGGGTGTTTGTCTATCTAAACCTTTTCACTTTCCTTAAATAAAGCATAATTGCTACTGCAATTTCCTGTCTTTCCATCTAATTAGACTTTTTGCAAAGTATTTTCTAGCGTGTTACACTGTTTCCCTACCTTTAGTTAAAATACTGAATTATTGCATATATAGTATGTTCCATTTTTTACCTTCCCTATAGAAAATAAGCATAAAATCAATGAGCTCTGTTTTCTTCTCAACTGAGAGCACATTTTGAAAGCTTACGTTTATTAGTCTGTTCCCTTTCTTTACCCACCTTTAGTGACGTCGAGAAAGCCTGATAGACTAAATAGCGTGTTCCTTATTTTTCCCCCTCCATTTATTTCTTTGTGCTATAGATGATTCTTACTTTGATTCATAGTTATACTATATTCCTCATTTTAGTCATTGATAGTCTGATCTGTGAAAATTTCATTCTCATGGCATATGTTGACGAAGAATAATTAGATAAAGGTGTTGAAAACTTCTTGCGTTTGTGGTTATTATGAAAGTATAAACATTATTCAAATGTACATGGTATTTGTTTTGGTGATAATTGCCTATCCTCTGATAGCTCCTGATCCATTGAGATTTTCGGTATCCGTAATAAAGATTGGTAAGTCAAAATACATGCACGCTATAGAAAAGGAAACAAGGATTGCTGATAGTGGTGTGTAGGTTACCTGATTGATGGAATGGTAAACAAAGTTATTATGGGCCCAAGTGTGCATATCTGGTAAATAAGAATCGGGTGACCTGCGCGTGCTATCAATAAGGCTTTAATTGGAACAAAGGAAAAATCAAAGTAAAGATTACACTTCAGTGTGGAACTTTTGACCCCTGCCAGCTGCTAAATCCATTTAGTTTGATTGTTGCTAAATATATGGCAAATGTGACTTTCAAAAAGTTCCCTTTAACCTTTCTGAAGCTGCTGGAGGCTAATTTGCATTAACTCTCCTACGACTGCACAGCCTGTACAATAATGGTACTGAGAACCTGGACAGCAGGGACCCAGTACTCTACAGTCAAAGTTGCATCAAAAGCCAGGCAAAAGTTGGGCGGTAGTGCAACAGAACCCCATTTTCCCACAATTTCTTAGCATTGCTATTGACTTTATTGCAGAGTGTCCTAACAAACTCCACTTTGGTGCAATTCCCAAATGAAATGTGTTACATGTCTAAAACTATCAGCATAACTTCTTAATATGATAAAGCACATTATTGTTCAAGAACGATTTTATATTAACGAGTTTTAGAATTAACTTACATGTTGCTGCTTTTTGAAATAGAGCAGTAGTCCTCACTTGAAGTTGAACATTTTTCTGTAATCATTACTGACAACATTTCAAAATGTTTATATAAGAGATATGTGATTTCTTTTATTAAATTTAAACACATCAAGGCTGTGTTTCTCCTTAGGCTGCATTATTTCATAGCCTTGAGTAATGGACTTTAATATGTTTCTTAAATGTTGCTTTATTTGTTCTTGGTTCATGCAATATTCCTTTTAACAGCAAAAACCTTTTCTTTTTACCCATTTATGAGTGAATGGTGGTAAAATCACTTTTCCCCTATATCCGTGGAAAGGAGCGAGATGAACAAGCTCTTCGTCAACTTACCTGTGAGGGTGGAAAGACACTTGTTTCTCATGATATTTATGAGAAAGTATGCCGGTGTTCAGACCATTGTGGACTGTCAACTGATGTCATGATGACAAACATGAACTATATAACAACATCGTTCAGTAGGAGGAGGATTCCTCATAACCACTTTTAGCTTTTTTTTAGAAGAGCTTTGGCTATGCTTGGACAACCCCGTTATGCTTTTTCCTTGCCTTGATTGAAGGAATTTTATATTGTCATGTTTTGAATAAGACCACAATATTTTTCTGTGTCATAGATTCATGTTTTTAGGACATTTATTATTTTAAAAAAGTTTTCTTTTAAAAGTACACCTAATTTGTATTCTAATGGTTTGAAATAACTAATAACAATAACCTCTCATTTCATTTTTCCTTGCCTCCAATCTGCCTGCCAGACTATCGTTATCATGCTCCTTTGCCTATTGCCCTTCCTGATGAACTTGCCTGTTGGACGATTTGGAGCAGTTTGGTGAGAAAGCAGACATGGATTTTCCTGACTTATGCACGATTCGTCTTGCCCATTTCAATTGACTTTTTCCCTTCGTAGACTTTAACTTGATTCCCTTGCCTATGCTAAGAGAATCTTTGGGAACCAACTTCTTGCTTTTTCAATGACAGAAATTGTGTCATTTACTAACAACCATCCTCTTATGGATCCCTTTATCTAGGGATAGATTGTTTTGATTAGATCTTTGGTTTTATATTCCAAACTGTTAGATTTATGATGGAGCTTCTTAAAATGTTACTTATATGCATTGATTTTGGATTTTTAATGCAATAATCAAATTCTCTAAAATTGACAGAGTTGTATTGTGTCTAATGTTCTTTCCATAGGAACTATGCTGATTTTAGATGTATAAAAAAGATAGTCACAGATTATTTTCAGAACATCAGATTATTTTGCTCTTGGTCTGTATAAACACAGCAGAGCTTTGGTTTGCATCATTCTTGCTAGACTAGACTTCTTTAGGAGGTTCGGTCTACCAATTGCAATGCTTTATTTCTATAGCATGGTTTTGAAAATAATTTACATGACCCTGATCACCAATTCGTAAGTTGGCTGCCAATTAATGGTCCTCATTGGGTTGCTTACTGTTGGGCATCCTGTTTCCCCACCCCTCACTCCAATACAGAATGTTTCATCGGAGGACCATCATCCCTGACATGAAGTAATGAACCTAAGTAAAAATCCTACCTGTATGGGCCAAGTAGGAGTGTTAAGGTTGTGTTCGAAATTAAATTTGGCTTCTGCTGCAATAGGTACATAGCAAAAAGTAAAAACAACAGTCCTGGAGCAGCACACAGGCAGTGGAAGGATACATGCTGCTAACAGGAAGCTGTGATAGGGCCATGCTCCATCACAGGGACAGAAGTCCCAGGAAGAAACCAGCATTGGGGGAGGCAGGAGGTGTGACTAATAAGAAGCAAGGAAACGAGAGTGACATTGAAGTCAACCAATGACTGGTAAGTAATAGCAAGGCTATAATCCCGTTTTTAAGCTTCTTAATTTTATTAACAATAGAGTGCGCTGTTTGGGCAAAACCTAAAGAGAAGAAGGGAGGTTGAATTACAATTCATAAATAGGTTTTCGTAACAGCAAATATTAAGGGTCTTATCATGACACAATTTCCTGGCACAGAGTCAGGTGCCTGTTTTAAGTGACTGCAGTGTGTAAAGTGAATTCATTTAACTCAACAATTTAGTACTGGAGACAGTGAGCAAGGTTTGCCACGTTCTGTTTCTAAGCTGTGCTGCCTGAAAATAAAGCACTTACTCTGAGAAATATTAGGTTTAAAGAATTAATTTTACTCTTTGCAGGCACATAACATAGGCCCATTATGGCCATGTTATCATTCTCAGGTGAGAGCAATGTCGAACTTTAATTGGCTGCTTTTAGCACTAAATTCTGACCATTATCTAAGTCATGTGAAAATAAAATAGTTAGAACTTGATTTTTGGTCACAGCACAAAATAAACTTGGGTAATACTGAGCAATACCATCAGAAAAGTCAAACAACCTTAGGAGGCTGCTTAGAATATGGTGACACTTATTAAAGTGATGTACATTGCACTAATCCAGACAACCCTTATGGTGATTTTAGTGGTCTTTGATAGTCATAGAAAGCTCTCAAAGTAGTAGCGGTGGAGAGCAGCCTCACAGCTTATCTTGAAGGGGTGTTAAGCAGGTTGTTTTACCCAGTTTAATCATGTAGTGTAGGTTAAACAACAAAGAATCACACAGTGTATACATGAAAATATATCTATTTATTACACAACACTCACAAACACATTGGTATATCTCCTACCTGGAGATATCAACACAAATACACAACAATCCTTCAATTGTAATAAGATAGGTAGCACAAAATCCATTGGTCCCCAGGGGAAGACCAAACCATATACTAAAAAAGCAGAATGCGAACTGTGACCAAAGTTGTGACTTGGACCAGGAGACTCAGAGAAGCTGGGGACACAAGGAACCACCCAAGGTAAGTACCCAGGAACCCCAGGGAGGTTGCCTGCAGAGTAGAAACACAGCCACCTGCCCAATAGAAGACAACTGGAAAGTCGAGGTTGCAGTTTTTAAGAAGAAGGACCCTTCCCAGTGGATCCCAAAGAAACCCCTTGGAAGACAGAAGGTTGGAGCGTCACACTACCACCGCGAAACCTACACCAGAGAAGCCCTGTGTATAGGTGGGATGTGGTGCCGGAAACCGCCGGAGGCCACAATGGAGGATTTTGCAAGAAGAGTGTAAAGATGAAATAAAGAAAATTGCAGGTTTGAGGGATTGTGGATATATGGCTTTTATTGTAGATATGGCACAGGAAACTCGAGCTCCTCTATCCAGCAGCTTCACACTGTACTGTTCAAGTCTTTCTAACCATAACATTCTATGTTACCTAGATACTATGAACATTCTAATAGAGACATCTCTACACATCTTCCTCCTACAAAAATGTAACTAAAACATTTGAATATTTGAATAGCTATACATGCACTGTAAACATATACACCCAAATTAAAGTAATCAATCGCATGGCAACAATGAAGGTGATGACCATTTAAAAATGTTCCCATAACTCCAAGTAGAACCATCGCTTAAAACCCCCACACTATTCTTCACATCTTTGACTTGAAAAGGTTTAGAAAATGTTCTATCGCCTTTGACAACAACACCACCCCGTTTCACAAACACCCAGACACCCACTTCAATTGTAGGAACCTTGGCACCTCTCATTTGATTATATCGAGAAGCAGCAGCTAATTGTTGACATCTAACATTCCTACCAATACTCTCCCGGTCCACCCACACACAGTCCCTGTCTTTTAACCACCCAGGGATTTCCTTTACCCCCGGCTCTCTTCCTTTGAGTGATACAAAAGGTGACACACCAGCCACAGAATGAGGTGTCACTCTATAAGAACAAATTAATTTCATTAACTCACCTGACCATGACAATCCATTACACAAGGAAAGTTGAATATTATCCATTATTAACCGATTGATTCTCTCCACTAAACCATTTGCTTGAGGTCTGAACATAGCAATTTTTTCATGTTTCACACCTTTGCCATGAAGAAAATCTTGCATTGCCTTAGAAACCAACTGAGGACCATTATCCGACACAAGAATCTTGGGAATTCCTTCATTCATAAAGACTTTCTCCAAAAATGTTATAACTTTATCAGATACGATACTGTCAGCTGTTTCCACAACAAACCATTTGGAGTGGTAATCCACCAAAACCATTAAAAATTTACAATTTGACCCCAACTCAGAAATAGGACCAAGGAAATCTATTGCTACGCTTTCCCAAGGACGATCAGGAAACTTAACACAAGAAAGTGGTGGTTGACAAACAACCTTGGTTTTATCGCTAGAAGCACATGCATAACAATCCTTGACAATATCTTCAACATCCTTATCTATTTTTGGCCCCCAAAATGATTGACGTATGCGTCTTTTAGTCATACTCCTTCCCATATGACCTTCGTGAGCAATATTGATGATCTTGGTTTTAAGTCCTTGAGGAGGTACTAGTTTATCTCTTCTCCACAACTTTCCTTCTCTTACGCTTAACTCTTCCTCCACATTTTTGTAATCCTTGAAAAACAAATCATGACAAGAATCACCCTTCCAACCATTAGACACTCCTAGAATGACCTCTTTTAATACAGCATCTTCCAACTTCGCTGCTTCCCATTCCTCCTTATCAAAAGATTGTTCTTCAGTATAACATACCAAATCTTCAACAATTTCCTCCTCTTCACCACTTATTTTAATAGGCATCCTTGATAAGCAATCAGCCACACGTTTTTTAAACCTTTCAAATACTCAATTTCAAAATTATAATCCAATAGAGAGAGAATCCACCTTGAAATTCTCAGGGTTACACTCCCTTCTAATCCTTTTCCACCTTTAAATAAGTGCACAAGAGGTTTGTGATCAGTTCGAAGTTTAAAGGGAATACCCCAAACAAAATACTTGAAGTGTTTAATTCCCCAACAACATGCTAAAGCCTGTTTTTCTATCACAGAGTAGGACGTTTCAGCATTTTGTAATCTTCTGGATGCAAATCCTATCACCCTCTCTTCCCCATCTTTTACCTGTGACAAGACCGCTCCGATGCCCACAGCACTAGCATCAATTGTGACATACGTCTTTGCTTTAACATCAAAATGTCCTAAACAAGGAGCAGACAAAATCCCTTCTTTAACTTGTCTGAACGCTGTTTCACAAACTTCATTCCAAACAAACTCTACCCCCATTTTCATTAGTAGTCGCAAAGGTTCAACAATGTTCATAAATCCTTTTACAAATTTCGAACAGTATTCAGCTAATCCCAAGAAACTCCTAAGCTGTTCTTTGTTTGTAGGAGTAGGAGCATCTTTGATAGCTAAAACAATGTTTTTTTTAGGTTTGATTCCATGCTTAGAGATCTCATGACCCAAATAACATACAACATTCCTCCTCAATTGACACTTTTCCCTTTTGATTGTCAAACCATTTTTTTGCATCCGGCATAGAACATCTTCCATTACTATATCATGATGTTCATAATCCCTGCCTACAATGAGTACATCGTCTTGAAAACAGAGTACATCTTTCAATCCTTGTAACATTTTTTGCATAACTTTTTTAAAAACTGCTGAAGCCGAAGCCAGGCCAAATGGCTTTCGACAATAGCAGAATGCACCTAAGGGAGTTACAAACGATGTTAAGTGTCTAGATTTTTCATCACGATCTATCTGATGATATGCTGCTGACATATCCATGACACTAAAAACACTTCCCCCACCCATTGCAGTGAGCATTTCTGATATATTGGGCAAGGGTTGATGATCTACCCATATATTCTTCTTTAAATCACGGAGGGCAATGCATAAACGAATCTTCTTCCCACCATCCTTTGGTGCAACTACGATGGGTGCCAACCATTCAGAAGCCTCAAATGGCTCAATAATACCCATTTTTAATAACTTATCGAGTTCCTCTTGCAAGGGACCCCTCATTAAATGAGGTACTGATCTAACTTTATGAACAATGGGGGTAGCATTACATTTAAGAATAATCTTATGGGAGAAATTCTTGAGCTTCCCTAACTTGTCAGTAAAAACATCAGCGTATTTGCTCATTATTAAGGATTCATAATCATCAATGTTATTTACAATTACAGATTGAACTGGTTCAGTAGCATTTGGATTCAAAACAATCCCTAAATCATTTTGATGTCATCACCCTAATAAATTTGACCCTTGCTTAGCCAAATAAACACGTCCATAAACCTTTTTAGATTCAAATTCAATCACCATCCATTTCAACCCCAAAATATCTATAGTTTTACCACCATAACCTACAGCTTTATTATCTGGAACATCCCAATCTTTTTCACTACTTGACTCCCCCCAAGTTTTAAAATACATTTCTTTTGATAAAAGAGTATAGAGGCTTCCAGAATCAATCAACATTCTTACTCCATTAGAATCCAAACTGATAACATAGTGTGGTTTTTAAACCTTGCTTGTACTCTCCATTTTGATAGAAGAATCAGTGATGTTAGAGTTAACTCTAACAGTGGAAATATCAGTTTGAGTAGTAATACCCATAATGGAAGGAATAAATTCATGAACACTTTTGCAAGAATCATCAATTTCATGTACAACGGGCATTTTAGTCTTACAAACTTTAGCAAAATGTCCTTTTCTACCGCAAGTTCTACAAATTACATTCCTTCCCATACACTTAGTACTAGAAGCAATATGGCCTGGTGCACCACAACGATAACAAGTAACTGGTCGCGACCCAAAAGATACAGGTCCTTTAAATTGGGTGGATTCGTTACTTTTATCATTGACCTTATTAAAGGGTGACTTAATAAAAGTCTTAGTTACTTTAGTCTCGCTAATGTCAGCTTGTATTTCCGAACCCTTAGATGACACCATTTTTGATCCAGAATCTTTGTTTACCAAAGAATTTGTACATTTATCCATTTCTTTAATCCAAATATCAGTGTGCTCCAGACCTTTTTCAATTTGAATTGCTTCTTCTAATGTAGAATCTTTAATTAATAACTTTTCACGCACCCTCTTATTATTTGTACATCTGACAATTTGATCACGTATTAAAGAATCTGCCAATTGTTCAAATTCACAGGTCAAGATAATCCTCTCAAAGCTGCTATATAAGCCAATATGTCTTCATCTATCTTTTGTACTCTGCAAAAGAATTTATGCCTCTCTAATACTACATTAATAAATCTGATATCTGATATCTAACATCTTCAGGCTCATCTCATATAAATTGATAGGCTGACCATCACCAGTACCTAATGAAACCTCAGGTAAATTTTCGTATAATCTCCTACCCTCTACGCCTAAATTATGAAGTAAAATGGCTTGTCTACGCACTGGCCCATATTTATCTGCACCTGTAGCAAGGATATAGGTCAAAAACAACTTTTTCCACTCCTTCCATGGAATGGCAGGCTCCCCAGGAGTAGGAAGAAAAGAGGGAGGAACAGACAAGCTTTGATCTCCTATGTTAAACTAGGACTATTGACAGACTATAAATTAACTTAGTTCCATACAGTTCCTGGTTAATAAAGAAAGAAGTTAAAATAACAAGCTAAAACAAATACAGATTGACTTCACTTGACTTGAAGATCCAATCTGTAGTGCCCTAGAATCAGTTAGCATTCTAGTGCTAACTCTGTGAACACACTTAACACCCACCCACCACTGATTTCACTGGTCAGGTGACACAGCATTAATAAAAGAGGCTGAGCCCACGTGCTCTGGGCCAGTTGCACCATACCTCCAGTGTGTCTGTGTCGCAGTCTCTACTTGCCAGCATGAGGGCCTAAGGCCCACCATCAAGACTCTACAATGGCGACGAGGGTTTAGCTGTGCCCATGCATGCCAGCTAAATGAAAACTTTGAGGAAAAGGGCAAGAGAATGCTGCCCGCCTTTGGGCACCCCCTAGGAAGATTCGAGCCGGCCGCTGAGAGGCCAGTGGGGCGTGTGTCGAGCCCCGGGCCTGGAGGAGAATGAGAAGGTGATCGGGAGCTCACCCCGCACCTCTCAAGCCTGCTGTATGCCGCCCTGACGTAGAGGTGCCCCGAAGCAAACGCGGACCGGCCAGAGCCCACCTGTTTCGGCCGCCACTGGCCCCGCCACGAGGAAGACCATTGCGGTGCCCACCCGCGTGGTCGAAAAGGCCCGTCGGCCGAAGGTGAGCCCAAGCACCGAAAGCGGAGCCCACCCGCAACACACACAAAGACATCAATGGCGGTTGTCAGCTAGCGCCGCCAGCAACACAGAGAAAGCGGAGCCCACCCGCTGTGAACATTAACTGTGCCCACAAGAGTGTGAGCGATGCTGGATACTAGCCCCCAATGAAGTGAGGCCAGCGGAGCCCACCCGCGGCCTGCCTACAGCATGTGTGAAGTGCAAATAACTTAAAAGGAGAACGCCCGCAGCGTGAGGAGAGCTGCCGGGCGCGAGCGAAGAAACGGAGCCCACCCGTCAAGCGCTAACTTCTCCCCGCACCGCGTGTGAGGTGAAGGCGGTGAGGGGAGAGAAACGTGAGACCAGCGTCTGGCCTGCAGCCGGTCAGACAACACCTGAACACCCCCTGCGCAGCCCAGAGACCAATGCCGACACTATCTGCAAAACGGGTGCCGACCCCGCACATTGAAGGTAGACCCCAGCCCCCCCTTGCCTGCGCGAGGTCTACGAGAAGCTGCCGAGGGCGGGGAACGGTGTAAGTGACAGCCAACTCTGCCAGAAGGTAATGGAGCCGGCGCGTACCTACCCCACAAGACTGCGTATGTCCCCAGTACCCCCCCTGCCCGCGCAGGACTGAGTGAGGTCTGCGGGCAGGGAGGGCAAAGTACCGATAAAGTAGGGCCGCCGCCGGCGAAAATAAATGTGCCCCCGCCTCCTGAGCCCCGGCGAAGTAAAGGAACGCAAGGAAACGTCCAGGGCCGCCGAAATAACTAGAACTACGTGCGTGAGCACTGAAGACAAAGAAGCACCCCACCCCTCACGCAAGCACACAGGAAGGCTCCGCTCTCCCCGTGGCCATACAAAAATAAAACAGTGCCTGTACCCTCCTGCTCCCAGACAAATAAGACGAATGGAAACTCACCGGGAGTAGAGATGATGCCCTGATCTTCTGAGTGCCAGAAGTGGAGTTTTCTGGGGTCGGCAGTGGCTCCAGCCCCCACGCCCCCCTGCACAGGGCAAGAGAAGCAGGTCCTGCAAGGAAGAAGACAAAAACAATACCAAATAAGTTCAAGGAGCAAAGGAGGCTGCTGCTGGGTGAAGGCCCAATCCTGCACTGCCATCTAGTGGCCAGAAGCAGAATCACCCTCACAAATTAAAAGACACTGGCAGCAAACCCAAAGGCTGCAAGGTGAAACAAGCCTACGACAAGTAAAGAAAGCCCGCAGCCCAGCCAGCACAAGAACCCCCACAAGTGACGACCAGAGACTGATAGAGGACCACCTGCGGGCAGGTGGCTACTCCCAAGAAGAGAGGAACGTGCCACAAAGCACAAGGAAGGTTTGCAGCAAAAGACTACGAAGGGCAGCAACCTGCCCGCCATCACACCCAAAGAAGTATACAAGCCATTACACCGCCGAGGAAGAGAAAAGGTAATGGCGCAGGAGCGCGCCAGAAGCACAAAAGAACACAAAGAACACCCCAGGAACAGGAAGATACAAGAATCGCAACCAACAATGCAAAGTAGAAGCAAGACCAAAAGAAGGCCAAGGGAGTGGTGACCTAACCCTCCAGAAGCAACATTCCAGAAGCACCTACGCCACGCCGGAAGAGAACGCAGCGATACCTAGTGGCCACAGGCCATCGCTGCAGCAGAATGGCGAAAGTAGGAATACCACCACACGAACCGACGATGGTTCTGGAACCCGCACCAGGAAGTGCGAAAGTGCATGATGCAAATGCGCAGCAGTGCGGACAGCACTAACCCAAAGCAGCAAGTCACAAGGGAACACCCGAGGAGCGCACCCAGTTGCGCACCAAAGCAAGTAAACTGCGATGAAAGGAAAATGGCTGCGCAGGCTGCTCAGTCAACCCGCAGCATTGAAGATTCAACACCGAAGCAACCTGACCACTCAGCCTGGTCACAAAGCACAAATCCGACCAGCCAGATGGGCTCACCACGAAGCCTACCTGCCGGACATCAGCAGAAGGGACCAGCACGAGGTCCAAGAAGTTCAGACAAGGCACGGTCCGAGGACCTGGACCCACAAACTTCAACCAGACAAATTAACGGAAGCGACAGAAAGAAGATGTGAAGGTCGTGACACTAATCCTGGAAGTGAGTGACAAGAAGACAGTGCCCTAGGACTAGGACAAGACCAGGAAGACACATGCAGAGTGCGCGCACTGCATGGGGAAGCCTGGCCAGAGAAGATGAAGAAGATTGGGCCAGGGTACGTCGCGAGAGGAAGGAGAAGGAAAAAGATCTAAGTGGCCACCGCCACTAAGAAGAAAAGAAGGGAGAAGTAATCAGAGTGGTACGACTGTCAGGTTAAGAAGAAGGGAGAAAGGACAGAGTGGTCACCACAACTAAGAAAAGAAGAAAGGAAGAAGTCACCCCTGCGGAAAGAAGGAAGGTGACAGGCACTGGAACACCTGAGTGCAATGGAAGACAAGCCTGGCAAGAACACCGGCAGCGCAGACCAAAGAAAACCACCTACGAGCCATCCATCCACATGGCAAACGCAGAAGAGAGCAAGATAGACTGTTGGCGACATCTACCTCTAAGGTTGAGCGGAAGAGTGGATGGCGAGAGTGCTCACACATCTGGCTGATAAACTGACCACTCCACACCTACCTGTGTCAACCAAAGAAGCAGAAGCCTCTAGGGACTCTGGTGGCGGGAGACAGAGCTACAGAAGCACGTCTGCAGGACCCAAGGGGACGAAAGTCTCGCGAGCAATGAAGAGAGTCAACAACTCAACCTTCAGGTGGAACTAGGACACAACGGTGAGGCTCGTGGAGCGCCCGTCTCACGGCCCGAAGGCTATGGTAGAGCAACACGACCGAAAACACCAGTCCAGTGGAAACCGGGCTAAGAGGTCCTCCCGGAGATCTTGTGGCAGAAGAAAACCGGTGAGAGGGGCATCCTAGTGAGAGTGACCGTCCTGAATCACTTAGAAGTGGTTGCTCCACCACGGTCCCTGGCCACTTAAGTATCTGTGCTTTGTTTTGCTATCTGTGCTTCCTTTTGCTATCATCGCGCATTGCTTGCTTGTTACATTTCCTTGTGACGCTTTGAACCCCATATCCTCTGTGCCTAATTTTAATCGCAGCGCTTCATTGAGATCGCGCATTGCTTCCTTTGTTGCACTTCCTTGCGCTCTTAACCCCATACCCTCCGTGCATGATTTACATCTCAGTGCTTCATTGAGATCAGTGCCCATTGCCGTAACTATAATCTTCCTGCGCCTGGAATCATTCTGTTTATCTTGCGGCCGTTTTGCTGTTTGTTGTTCTGCCTCCTGGCCCGTCTGTACACCCTGCCCCCCGCCTCCCAGCTGACCCTCCCTCGCCCCTCCCCCTCCACTATCCATGTATGACAGATGCCTTTGCGTGCAGCGTTCACGCGCAGCGGACGCGCCCCAGTCGCGCCGAAGGTGCGCCAAAGGTAAGCCCGTCTACGCCCGTCCGTGCCTGGACCGCGCCCAGCGCCAGACCCCCTGGTTCCCGCAAAGCGCACCCCCCCAACATAACATATGACGCCGCCCCCCTCCTAGCGTTTAACCCAGGACGTACGCCTCTTTGCTGCGTAGCTGCCCCAGGACCCACCCATGGACCCTTTGCCTGCCACTCCTGCAAATTTACCAGCATCAAGACCCATACCACATCCACCAACACCAAACCCAGCTCCGACTCTAACCACCTGAAGTGCATCCTGCTGAACACCCGCTCGGTCCACAGACACGCCACCGAACTCTGGGATCTACTCGACACTACTCACCAGACTTCGCCTTCCTAACTGAAACATGGATGAACACATCATCAACACCTGATATCGCCATAGCCATCCCGGACAACTACAAGATACTCCGAAAAGACCGCACCAACCAAACAGGTGGAGGCATCGCCATCGTCCATAAGAACACCATCAAAATCACGACCATCTCCGACGATAATCTCACAACTGCCGAACACCTCCACTTCCAGGTCCACACCAATCCTAGAACCACACTCAGAGGCACCCTCATCTACAGGCCTCCAGGAACCCGTAAACAATTCAGCGAAGACATCACTGACTTTATCAGCCCACATGCCCTCGCCTCCGAGAACTACATTCTGTTAGGAGACCTCAACTTCCACCTGGACATGAAAAACGACAGCAACACCACCACCCTTCTTGACAACCTGGCCAACCTCGGCCTCAAACAACTTGTTGACACCCCCACCCATGCAGCCGGACATACGCTCGACCCAATCTTCACCTCCAGCAAACACATCTCCTTTGATCACATCACAGCTCTCCACTGGACGGACCACAGTTGTGTTCACTTCAGCTACAATACCACCTCGACCTACAACCCTCCACAACCTATCCCCCGAAGAAAATGGAACAAAATCACCCACCCGCCCTCTCGTCGGACCCAAACCAAGCTGCCATCAAATTCAAACAATGGATCACTCACAGCGCCGACGAATTAGCACCCCTGAAAAACTATCACACCAAACAAGACAACAAAAAGGCCCCCTGGTTCAACGATGACCTTAAGAAATCCAAAAAGCTATGCCGCACCCTCGAGAAAACATGGAGAAAAAACCCAACCACCGACAACATGACCACCTTCAAGACAGCCACCCGCAAACGCCACCAGCTGATCCGAGCCACCAAGAAATCAGCACTCAAGAACCGGCTCGACAACAACGCCCATAACAGCAAGGAACTATTCAACATCCTCAAAGAATTCACCAACGCCACGGCAGCCTCAAACAACATCACTCCCTCCCAAAACCTCTGCGACTCGTTATCCTCCTTCTTCTACAACAAAATTGCCGACATACACAACAGCTTCGAAAACAGCTCCAACAAACAATCCTCTCCACCCCCCTCAGAACCTAAACCGCCCTCTAACAACCTCAGCGCCTGGAACCCAATCACCACTGAAGACACCATCCGCCTCATGAATTCCATCCACTCTGGCTCACCAACCGACCCATGTCCCCACCACATCTTCAACAAAGCAGACTCCATCATCGCACCCCATCTCCGAGATGTCATCAACTGCTCCTTCATCTCTGCCACCTTCCCAGAAAGCTGGAAACAAGCCGAAGTCAGCGCCCTCCTGAAGAAACCCACAGCAGACCCCTCTGAACTTAAAAACTACTGCCCCATATCCCTCCTCCCATTCCCGGCCAGAGTCATTGAGAAAACCGTCAATGGCCAACTCGCTGCCTTCCTCGAATCCAATAACTCCCTCGATCCCTCACAGTCCGGCTTCAGAGCCAAACACAGCACTGAAACCTCCCTCATCGCAGCAACAGACGATATCCGAACACTACTGGACAACGGAGAAACAGTGGCACTCATCCTCCTGGACCTCTCCGCCGCCTTCGACACTGTTTGTCACAGCACACTCATACAACGCCTCAGCAACATCGGCATACAAGGAAAAGCCTTGGACTGGATCATCTCGTTCCTAGCTGGGAGAACTCAGAGAGTCCGACTTCCCCCCTTCAAATCAGAGGCCACCAAAGTCATCTGCGGTGTACCACAAGGATCAACACTCAGTCCCACCCTCTTAAATGTTTACATGAGTCCACTCGCTTCCATCGTACGTCAACACAACCTAAACATCATCTCCTACGCAGACGACACCCAGCTGATCCTTTCCCTCACAAAAGACCCCAACACCGCCAAAACCAATCTTCACGAAGGCCTGAAAGAAGTAGCCGAATGGATGAAAGACAGCAGCCTTAAACTCAACTCAGACAAAACGGAAGTGCTCATCCTAGGATCAACCCCCTCTGCCTGGGACGACTCATGGTGGCCTTCGGATCTGGGCCTAGCACCCATACCCACGGACCACGCGCGTAACCTTGGCTTCATACTAGACTCATCACTCACGATGACCAATCAAGTCAACACCGTCTCATCCTCCTGCTTCAATGTACTTCGTATACTCAAAAAAATCTTCCGCTGGATCCCCACGAGACAAGAAAGACTGTCACCCACGCACTGGTTACGAGTCGACTAGACTACGGAAACACCCTCTACGCCGGAATTCCAACTAAATTACAGAAAAAACTCCAACGCATCCAAAACGCATCAGCGAGACTCATCTTGGACATCCCTCGCCAAGATCACATCACCGGCCACCTGAACAACCTCCACTGGCTCCCCGTCAACAAAAGAATTACGTTCCGTCTCCTCACCCACGCACACAAGGCCCTCTACAAACTAGGACCTGAATGCCTCAACACTCGACTATCCTTCTAAACACCCACCCGCCAACTAAGATCATCCAATCAAAGCCTCGCCGCAGTTCCGCGCATCCAAAGATCCACCATGGGAGGTAGATCCTTCTCCTACTTGGCGGCCAAGACATGGAACACACTCCCCACTCACCTCCGCCTTACACAGAACCACATCTCCTTCAGAAAAGAACTTAAAACCTGGTTATTTGATAAATAAGGTTCCCCCTCCCCAAGCGCCTTGAGACCCTCTGGGTGAGTAGTGCGCTATATAAATTCCTGAACTTGAACTTGAACTTGAACCTGATATTTGCACCTACTCTATTCACCTGCCAATAGTCAACACTAAAGCCTGCCCGGAAACATCACGAAGCCAGAAGAGAGAACAGAACCAGAAGACTGTTGACACCTGTGTCATCCATCTATCTCTCATCACCAACGGAGCGAAGCAAAGGCAGGGCTGAGAACAGCGGACAGACAACACCGACAAAGAGAGAACCCGCAGAACAAATGCGAACCATGCCACCAAGAACTGTTAATCCTGAACGCAAGAACTATACTGCCAGCGGCTTGCAAGCAGCCAAATAGACTCATTTTGAAAGCGCAAGTCCAATGTTATTTTCTGTGTTTTCTTTCCCCCACAGGTTTTGGACTTCTTCCGCTTGATTTAATTTTTAACCAATTTAGGGAGGGATGTAGTGCCCTAGAATCAGTTAGCATTCTAGTGCTAACTCTGTGAACACACTTAACACCCACCCACCACTGATGTCACTGGTCAGGTGACACAGCATTAATAAAAGAGGCCGAGCCCACGTGCTCTGGGACAGTTGCACCATACCTCCAGTGTGTCCGTGTCGCAGTCTCTACATGCCAGCATGAGGGCCTAAGGCCCACCATCAAGACTCTACACAATCCATGGAAATCTGTAAAAGTTTCTGAAGACTTGAGGCACTGAAGTAGTCACTACCAGAAATTGCTTGAAATTGTGAAAATTCCAGTCAAAGAACAGTATTTATCGTTTTAAATCACGATGTACACGTATCCAGTCAAAGAACAGTATTTATCGTCTTAAATCACGATGTACACGTAATTCCCATGTGAAAATCACAAAGTACACGCATTTCCAATGTAAATGAATGAAGCTTTCCCAACAAAGAAATATGGCCGCTACGTAACGTAGTTTACGTTGATTTCTAGAGGAAATAGTTCTTAGAAGATGACACGGAAATGACGAATCCTCCAAGAGCAAAGAAAATGGAAGCTGCGTCCTTTAAAATATTAGAAGGTTCGAGGTATGCAGGCGCCGAAGACAGCGCGTCTTTCAAAGTAAGACCAACGCCAATGTTAACGATGTCAATAAACAAGGATCCTTTGAAGCAGGCATTTCCGCTTAAAGTTCGCTATAGTACATAAAACAAAGACGGGTAGAAGCAGACTTTTTATCCCGTTTAGAGTCTACCACAGCACTCAGAGGCTCTATGGCTGTCACAGACAAATGCATTCAAAATGTGGCATCAAATCAATCGTCTGTTTCTTTTGTTAATTCCATTGCAATTGTTTGTTTCTATAATTTTAGGAAAAGCACTTAAAACTTGGAAGAAACTTTGCATAGCAAATCGATAATGCATTTCCACTGCGAATTAAATCAGAGTCCACTGCGAATTAAATCAGAGTCTGAACCACGGGTTCCACAACAAATTAAATCACATTTGAAGGCTTAAATGTTCCAATTAAATCCAGTATTGTCTCTGCTAAGCTTATATTATTTCCTTTTTAACTTCAAAATGTAAAATTGTACTCACAACATGGATGAGGCTTTTCCTATCTATAAAACAATGATAATCCAAGGGTGGAGAATCCAACATCTGTCCCTTGCGCAGAAATATCCACTTTTTCCCATCCTCGTCGCCATTGTAAAGATGAAATAAAGAAAAGTGCAGGTTTGAGGGATTGTGGATATATGGCTTTTATTGTAGATATGGCACAGAAAACTCCAGCTCCTCTATCCAGCAGCTTCACACTGTACTGTTCCAGTCTTTCTAACCATAACATTCTATGTTACCTAGATACTATGAACATTCTAATAGAGACATCTCTACAAAGAGGTCACTGGAAAAGACTGTGCAGGAGTCTGGTGGAATTCTTGGTAAATTCTTGAAGAGAAGAATGTGTAAGCAGAGGAGACAGAATTTATGCCACTCAGAGGTGACCAAGAGACACGGAAGAGCAATGACCACCAGAAGTGTTGACAGTGACATTTTCGCTGCAGCTATGAAGACCAGGAGATGCTGAGGAAGACTAGGAGCTGTGCACAAGTTGTCCCACATCAGAAGTCAAGGACCAGGGGGTCGGTGTCTGGAAGGAGCACCAACAAGCCTTGGTAGCTTCAACTGGCGTGGAGAGTGAATAAGGAGCAATGTTGGGACAAGCAAGGTCCAAGGGACTCACCACAAGCAGCACATTCAGAGCAGGCCCGAGCAATCAGAGGTGTCTACTAAAGCAGGAGAAGAACCTCAAGGGAACCCACAGGCTGAAGGCATAGGAGCTGCAAGAGGGCCTTGAGCAGCTCACCAAGTAGGAAGTCCCACGGTGATAGGATGTGGTTAGGATGTTATACCTGCCAGGAAGAGATGCTGGAGGCTAGAGCTTCTTGAGAACCAAAGATCTCTGGTATGTAAAGCCAACAAGCCTTGGCAACGGCAAATCAACACAGTGTGCAGGGTTTTGGTCCCAGCGGTAACAGCGAGGGACACTGGCCTCAAAATTGCAGAGAGGACAGGTCTGGTCTTGAGGGAGTTGCAGAACCCCCAACTGTGTTACTGAGCTTCACGAAGTCCATGGGATACTGGGAGAAGCAGACGGGTCAGCTTAATTTTGTGACTGCAGATGCAGGGAAGCGACCCCTTCACTCCAGGGGAGATTACCTCAGGTGTCCTTGGTGCCCATCGGTCTGTTGAAGATCCTGGAAGAAGCACAGTCACAGACAGTGAAGACGTCTTGCAGAACAGCGAGACCAGGAGCAGCAGGAGTCTTCCTTGATGCAGTCTTGCTTCCAGGCGAAGTCGAAGTGTCCAGACGGTCGTAGAGTGATGTGGTTTCAGGCTTGAGTCTTTTCCCATGATGAATCTAAGGAATGACCCACAAATAAGCCCTTAAGTTCCCTAGGGAAAGGGTTGGAATGACTCTGGGGTCCCTCCCATAGGAGGGGCGGGACAGAGGAAAGTATACTTCCATGTTCTTTGTCTAGTCTTGCACCAGAGTGGGAGCCAAGGACTCCCTGAACTGGCCTCAAACTGGAGTATGCTTGGAGGGCACAAAATGTGCCCTTCAAAGCAGTCTGGTGGCCCTGGCAAGTGCCTCCACCCCAGCTCAATACACTAACAGGTACATGCATCAAAGGATTTTGCGATCGCAAACGGAGCGAATCGCAAAAATCGGCTGTTTACGATAGCAAAATCTGCTTTTGGAATGCATGAAGGGTGAAGGCCCTCCCAATTTGAGAATTTGCAAATATTTGCGAATTCTCAAATTGCAATTGCATTTAAGGAATAACATTTTGCGATTCCTAAATGCAATGCATGAAACTTAAAAAAAAATGCGATTTCACAATTAGGGGGAACAAATTACCATGAGGTTGAACCTCATGGTAATTTGTGAAAACTTTGAAAAATGCACTTTTGTTCATTTTTCAAAGTTTCATGTTGTGCACACACATGCCCTAAGGACATGTGTGTGCACAACATATGTGCACAGATTGATTTCCGGGGTGCAACAGGGTGTCCTTTGGACACCCCTGCACCCTTGAAATCGCATTCTCAATTTGCGATTCGCTAATTGCTAATCGCAAATTGAGAATGTCTTCCCATTCATTCCTATGGGCCTCTAGGCCCATAGGAATGAATGGGGAGGTATTCCTTAATTGCGACTAACATTTTGCGAGTCGCAAGTCAGGAATATTAAGAAATCACAATTTATTTAGCGATTTATTGATGCATTGCATTTTGCGATTCCTTAATTGCAATTCCTTATTTTTCGCAATTAAGGAATCGCAAAAAGCAATATTGATGCATGTACCTGGAAGTCCTATCTGAGAGCTGGTCACACTTCCTTGCAACAGGAAACCTATTGTTCTACCTTTGCCTGCTCAAGCTTGGCTCAGTGTCAGGTAGGCAGAATCATGTCTGTGGTCAGCAGCAGCCGTAGCTTGCTGTAAAACCCTGAAATGCTGTAACGGGTAGTACGGGGGGTACCCTGAGGGAGTCCCTCAGTATATGGGATCATACTTCCAACACTGGAATCGGTGTTGGATTATGATTCCAATATGTTTGATAACAAACATGACTTGGTTCAGTGCAGCCACTATATAGTTAGACATCTCGTAATGACTGATGCCCACTATATGTTTTTAAATGGCTGACCACACTCACAAAGTCTGTAGAATCGACTCCAGGGTTTGTAGGGGTGTCCTGCTCATGCAGGGGCACCTTCACACTTATAACCAAGCACCCTGCCTTCAGGACTGAAGAGCCTGCTATACGTGTGACATAGGTTTTAAGCATAGTGATCCCACATATAAGGAAACCTATATCTGTTGCGAAAGGTGCAAGCATCAACTCACACACGCTGCAATGGCAGGTCTTTAGTCACAGTTTAAGTGGACTCCAGAGCTGGCAGGACATATGCTGCAGTCCATTAGAGACCCCTGGTGTACTTATGCCCTGTGTACCTTAGTACCATATACTAGGGAATTACAAGGGTACACCAGTAGCCAGTTATTGGATGTACAGGAGTACTTACCATGGTCTATTTAGGGAGAAAGCAAAGTGACTGGGGTCTTGATTAGCAGGATCCAAGTCAGACCAGTCAAAAACATATCAAGCAAAAAGTGAGGGTAACCATGGAAGCAGATCCTACTTTCCTACACAAACTATGTAAAAACTGGAGCCCCAATCAAAACGAGGGAGGCTATTTCCTTGTTTCTCCTGGGGAATACCACACATTGGTCAAAGAAGCCATGCTGGCAGAGAAGTAAAAACAAAATAATGTTTTCCTAATAAGAAAGAGCTTTTATTTTGTGAGTCGAGCTCTGGTCATTTGTTATGCCTCTATAAACAAGCCAAAATGTTAAGTTTCAAAAACCTCATATACATTTTCCAGCCATTTGCCTTTTATCCCTATGGACATTTATTTTATGCTTCAGTGTCTCCAACCCACTATTTTTAGCCTTTGCTGTTCAGACTGAGATTGCTGCCTCATCCCTTTACCTATGCTGTAAGTGACTCGTCTAGTGCACTCTGACGTCCCTCTGACTCCACTCTGCTCCCTGAATGCATCAAGATTTCCTGCATCAGGTGTGATTAATTGGTTTAGCCCTGGCTTCTCAATTGCATTGTAGGAACTATACATGTGGTAATTAATAATACAGGACTACAATTATAAGGATGCAAAGAAACAGGCATTGGAAATCCCAAATAGGTCAGGCCTTTAACTAAGCTCACTGTTTTCCATTTTCACTTATTTTTACAGATAAATACAGACAGAAACCATGAATTTTCTTCTCAGTATTTATTTTTAAAGTTGGATACAAATGGAAATTGGATTGCTTTATGAGTGATTTAAAAAAAATTCTCTGCCATGACTGTCAGGCCAATAACAGTGTGGATTGATAGGTAAGGGAGGGAGGGGGTAAAAAAAAGGAATTTTAGTAAAGAGGCTTAAATAGCAGTAGATATGCACAAGGTTGACATTGAAATTTGCATATTTTCAGGTAAGTGCTTTAATTTATCTTCTGTGGGTGTTCATATCACTGAAACCTGGAAAGCATTCAAGCATGAGTGCATATTCATTGGTTAAATAAATGTGGAAACATACCGGTTCAAGCTTCATTTTTCTCCAAAAAACTCAAAATAAATATGAATAAATACAGATAAAATTAGCAAAAAAGAAATATGGATAAATACAAACAGAAATGTCAAAAAAAGTAATTCCATATACCTGTGAGCCCTACTTATAACCTGAATGGATTATCCTCTTACGCCGCATCTTTTATGAAACTACAGGACCAGCTTCCTCCTCTTAGCCTAGAAGTAGTCAATCTATCACTGTCCACCGCTTCTGTACCTTGCCCATGGAAGCAAGTAAAAGTTATTCCCTTCTCAAGAAAATATATTGGGCGCCTCCAAGCCAGAAAACTTTGAGCCTATTTCCCTCCCTTCCCTTTCTGGCAAAGGCTACGGAATATTATGTGAAAAGTATTTTAACTAAATTCTTAGAAGATATCAATATCCTGGAGAAGGGTGTAACAAAACTTGAGGTGGTCCCCCTGCAAGGTAGGTGGAGGGGCCCCCTCTTGACTCAATCAGGATCTCTCTGGCCAGAGTACAGTGCTGAGAGGGTCCCCTGGAGCTGGCTGTGGGGGCCTGTTTTATGCCACTGATCCCGGATGCTTCCCAGAATGGATTTCGGATTAGTCACAGCACGGAATATGATCTCCTTGCTGTTTCCGAACATCTTCGTAGCACTAAGTATGGGCACAAAATCCGTTCCACTCACGAATTTTGTGAATTTTCTGCAATTTCGCGATCCGCGAATCTCGCGAAATTGCCGAAAATCCCAAATTCGCTCGCGGGCTGATTTTTTTTTTTTTTGATGGCCAGCTCACTCAAGGGACCAAAGTTAAAGGCACACACGGTCACTGGAGGCAAATCTTCTGACCCTTTACGCAGCTGCAGTGTAGGAAAAGCACTGTACGTTTACCCAACGAGGTAGCACTTACTGATTAGCCAGTAGAAAGTACTCCAGTTGAGTAGAGGTATGGCACAACCGGTGGCATCATCGTGGATAAATATGCAGGCAGGATTCATTCTGGCACAATGCTTCTGTCACAAAAATTAAACCTCAACAGGAAGCACTTACAGATAAAAGCAGGTGCCCGAGTTGAAGCTCTAATTTAGTCACGCATTATAATCAGCACAAACAACTAGTGAGCATGGTCCAGGTGTTCTTCCTCCCCATATCTACCACCTACAATTAGATGTAATCCTTGATGGAGGTCTTTGCATCCACGAGTTTCTCGAGCGCAATCCACGTGTACTTCTTGTGACCAGGAGGCTGCTTTCTTCTCATCTGCTGCTCTGATCAGTCTCTGACCCTTTATAAACAAGAGGCAAGTGAACTCGCATAGAAGCCCTGCCCGTTTGGCCCCACCACACACACACTAGGGTATGCAACGTTTTCCCGCCGTTTCCTCACTATGATGGACAGCTCACTCGAGGGACCTCGGCGCCTGTCGGCGCGGTGGCAAAGTTACAGACACACATGTCACATTATTTGTGCAAATGGCAAAAAAATTTGTGTGTGTGTGGGAAAATCCGCGAACTCGTAGATTTTTTTGCCATTTCGCGTGAATCCGCTGACCGGGAATCCGCAAAATTCGCCCATACTCACGTAGCACTCTAAATGAGGGCAGATCCTCAGCTCTGATTCTGCTCGACCTGAGTGCAGTATTCGATATGGTGTCTTCCCAATTTTTACTTGAGAGCCTGCACGATATGAGCATAGGAGGTGTCGCCCTTTCCGGGTTTGTATCTTTTCTTTCTAAGTAAATGTATATGTGTGTGTCTTGTAAAGCGCACTGCTACCCGGAGGCGTCCTGGCGCTATAGACCGCTGTGGAACCCGTCCTGGCTTTCCTTATGAGATGTTCCCTACTGGGTATCTCCAAGGTGAAACCAGGCATCCCCGGGTTCTGTGGGGGGCCGTTGTGGAGATGAGGCAAGCTAATGCCCAGAGTTGACGAGTGTGATCCCTGGTTAGAGTAGGCACCGAGGCGAGAATTATCGAGTCCGTTGACCCTGGTTCACGACCCTGCCGCGTCCGGGATTAAACCCTGGTCCTGGGCCGTTCTCTGCTTCCGGGTCTGCCGCCTCTAACCAGTGAGCCACACCACTCCAGTATTCTTTTCATGTTCTCTCCAACCTTACAGTTCACAATCTCACATGTTAAAGTATGGTGTTCCACAGGGCTCGTCCTTCAGCCCTACCCTGTTTAACATATACTACCAGACTTTAGCTTGGGTTGTAGAATCTTTTGGGCTTAAGCAGGTATTGTATGCCAACAATACCCAGCTTGTACTTTCATTCTCAGACTCTCCATCACTTGACATGGACAATTTCCACGAAGGCATGTTTGTGGTGTCAGAGTGGATGACTAATAACTGCCTATGACTGATTGCTAACAAGACCGATATCCTTTTTTGTTGGCAAACATAGCCCTGTTTGGGACAACCATTGGTTGCCCACCTCCCTTGCGGCCCCCCCACTCCAACCCAAGTTGTCTATTAAAAATCTAGGAGTGTGGATGAACAACACTCTGGCCTTCGAGGTTGAATGTAAATCTGGTGCCGGCACTTGCTTTGCGGATTTTCGGCAAATTCACAATCTGCGAGATTTGCAAATTTCCCGCAAAATCCGCGAGCGGAACGTATTGGGTCAAAAGTTCAAGCTGACTTTTGTAACTATTTTAGAATGGCGCCGGCAAGCTGCCAGCAAGCTGCCAGAGCCATTCTAAAATAGTTACAAAAGTCAGCTTCAACAGGAAGCATGTTGTATATTGAATCTTCTTGTAATATGGTTGACTGTAGTCATTAGCCCTTCCTTAGTGTTTCCACCTCCTTAGTCTCCCAGAATACCTGTGAGTGTTCTAACTTATCCCCTGGAGTTCCATGTGTGTCAGTTGATGGATCTGGTCAGCTGGCGAGATGTGTACTCGGCTGTGTCCTACAATAAATCTACATGTAATCAACTAGAAGTATCCTGTTATCTATCACCATCCTATTTACAACAAAGCACTAATAGATAAAGTAAAGCAGGTGCTTGAGTTGAAGCTCAAATTCAGTTACACAATCATTAATCACCCCAAACTTGGGGTGATTAATGATTGTGTAACTTAATTTGACCTTCAACTCGAGAACCTGCTTTACTTTATCTATTAGTGCTTCCTGTTGTTGCTGACTTTGTAGCTATTTTAGAATGACGCTGGCAGCTTGCCGGCGCCATTCTAAGTGGGGCTGATGGCAGAAGGGCACAAAGTGGGACAGAGGGCAGAAGGGGACAAAAGCGAGTGGGGCAGAGGGCAGAAGGGCACAGAAACGAGTGGGGCAGAGGGCAGAAAGGCACAAAAACGAGTGGTACAGAGGGCAGAAGGGCATAAAAAACGAGAGGGTGGCAGTGATGAACCAGAGGGCGCATCACGGTCTCGCCCAAAAAAAAAACTGCGAACACGCGCAAGCATGCCAAAACGCCCCACGAACACGCAAAGCGCCCCGCGAACACACAAAAAAATTCTGCAAATTCGCACAAATTTTGCTGATCGTGAATTCGCAAATCCGCAAATTTGCGAATCGCAAATTCGCAAAATTCGCCCATGCTTAATTTTTTTGACCCCCATATTCATCAAATTATAATTCAGGTGGCCATTCTGTCTTGGTTGGACTATTGTAAAATGTTATACTTATGAGCCAATTGATCTGTTTTGAAAAGACTCCAGTTAGCCCGGAAACAGCTGTTAGGCCGCTTTTTTCACTTCTTTGATTTTGCTCCGCTTCAGGCCTTTTGCAAAGGTTATATTGGCTCCGTATAGAGAGACACATTCATTTTAAGACTCTTTCCTACACCCATAAGATTCCACATTCCCAGTGGCCCCCTATCTTGAGCCAGTTTATTCCTTCCTACTAGCCAATATGTTTACTGTGTTCCACCAACCAGATCTTGACTATAGTTACCTGAGTTAGAAGAGTCAGAGAGGGGGAGTGATTCTTTTTATGCTCTACCCTCCTCCCTCTGAAATGCTCTTCCTTTCTCTAACAGAAATACTCATAACCGTCTTCTGTTTAGGAAATCTCTCAAGTCTTGGCTTTTCTGAATCTAGCCTCTTCCTCTCATTTCTTGACGGGCTGTCAGCTGCAATTGTGTGCTTTTAGGCCTAGCGCTGGGAAGCCCCACTGTGGAGACAGCCAATCACTCTATAGATCTAGTAACATAACTAGTAGCATATAACTTGCTTCAGTCAGCGATAATGTTTTTTTTTAAATATATACTTATGCACTCAGTTAGCTGAAATACATGGACTGTGACCCATCCTTTCTAAGAAGTGAGAGGGGACCTAGGAAAGGAAAAATGGAAAAATAAATGATTGGTCCACCAGCTGAGGAACTGAATCTATACATATGTGATAAAGAAAAATGCCATGAGTCACCAGACAAGTGAGAGAATAGCAGAGGTGGACTAACCAATTGCCCCATACAGTACTCTGTCAGGAGAAGAAGCAGAATGTAAATGACACTCCAACACACAAAGATGCTCCTTGTATGTTGAGTTCATTTTACATAAGGATGTGCTGGCAGACAAATAAATCTGCCAGGCCCTCTTTAGGGGTCTAGAAAGGACAATCACAGCGCAAGTGTTCAACTCCCAAGAGCTGTCAAAGGAAGTAATCAACACCAAAATTCAGGAAATCTACAGTACTTTGTGAGATTGCATGTAAAACAAGCATTTACAATGCAATAGGTCTCGAATTTGTTAACGTTGGAGCTATTGGCATTGAAAATGACAATGTTTTTTACTTTGGCTTTTTTATTTGCAGTAAAGTAATTATATTTACAGAGTGCTATTGCCATTGGTATGACCTTGCGGCGCTGGAGAACGAGTTAATGGGATATCAAAAGAGAGAGCCTCTGATGAAGGGAGGTACACGGCAACGAGGAGAGCAGAGTGACAGGAGGACAAGGAGAGGGGAGGAGACAGACCGTGATGTACCAGTGAGGGGGTGCCATTAGGAGGGATGAAAGGCTGAGGTGAAAGGAGGAGTCGGGAATGAAGCAGAGACTCCGCTAAAGGAAGGAGCAGGATGACAATGAGAGCCCATGAAGTGCCGGTGGGGAGTGCCATAATGAGAGACGAAAGATTGTGATGAAAAAAGTAACTGAGTGAGAAATGGAGAACCTCTGGTGAAAGGAGGGACATAATGACGTGGGGAGAGGAAGCCAGTGAATTATAGGAGGGGAGTTCCATTAGAAGACCGTGAAAGGCTGAGTTGAAGGGAGGAGCCAACTAAGAAGCAGAGAGCCTCTGGTGAAAGGAGGGACAATGTGACAAGGTGAAAGGAGGGACAGTGTGACAAGTCGAGGGGAGGGACTGTCATGAAGTACTACTAGGAGAGCCGTGAGGAGAGACCGAATGGAAGAGATAGAGGAGCGACATAAAGGCTGGGATGAAAAGAGGGACTGGGTGAAAAACAGAGAGCTTCTGGAAAAAGGAGGGACCGAATGACATGGAGAGCGACGAGAGAGCCTATCGGGAGTGCCATCAGGAGAAATGAAAGGCTGAGTTGAAAGGAGGAGCCAACTAAGAAGCAGAGAGCCTCTGGTGAAAGGAGGGACAATGTGACAAGGTGAAAGGAGGGACAGTGTGACAAGTCGAGGGGAGAGACTGTCATGAAGTACTGCTAGGAGAGCCGTGAGGAGAGACCGAATGGAAGAGATAGAGGAGCGACATAAAGGCTGGGATGAAAAGAGGGACTGGGTGAAAAACAGAGAGCTTCTGGAAAAAGGAGGGACCGAATGACATGGAGAGCGACGAGAGAGCCTATCGGGAGTGCCATCAGGAGAAATGAAAGGCTGAGTTGAAAGGAGGAGCCAACTAAGAAGCAGAGAGCCTCTGGTGAAAGGAGGGACAGTGTGACAAGGTGAAAGGAGGGACAGTGTGACAAGGTGAAAGGAGGGACAGTGTGACAAGTCGAGGGGAGAGACTGTCATGAAGTACTGCTAGGAGAGTCGTGAGGAGAGACCGAATGGAAGAGATAGAGGAGCGACATAAAGGCTGGGATGACAAGAGGGACTGGGTGAAAAACAGAGAGCCTCTGGTAAAAGGAGGGACCGAATGACATGGAGAGCGACGAGACAGCCTACCGGGAGTGCCATCAGGAGAAATGAAAGGCTGAGGTGAAAGGAGGAGTCAAGTATGAAGCAGAGAATCTGGTGAGGGAAGGGGTAGAATGAAACGGTAGAGTCCGGGAAGTGCCGGTGGGGAGTGTGCAAGGAGAGACTGAAAGATTGTGATGAAATAAGTGACTACGTGAAAAAAAGAAAGCCTCTGGTGAAAGGAGGGACAGAATGACGAGGGGAGAGATAGCCCGTGAAGTAACGGATGGGAGTGCCATTAGAAGACAGTGAAAGGCTGAGTTGAACGGAGGAGTCCACTAAGAAGACGAGAGACTCTGGTGAAAGGAGGGCTAGTGTGACAAGGTGAAAGGAGGGACAGTGTGACAAGGAGAGCGAAGAGACAGTAATGAAGTAGTGGTAATGTTTTCACGTATATTATTTTGTTTGCAGTGGCGTTTTTTTGTGTAACTTAGAGTTAAAGCTATCGAGGCTGTAAATCAAGCGATCAGCGCTCAGGAGACAGTGGGAAGGAAAGAGGTTCAGGTGGAGCAGGGGTGGGGAGATGAGATGTTGGGACAGGTGAGCATGTTGGGTTAACAGCGAACAGTGTGGGGGGGGGGGTTATCTGGGTACAGGAGAACAACGAGCTGTTGGCCTGGCATTTTTCAGAAAAGCAAATCAATTGGGTTGCCAGTGTGAAATAAAGAAATGCAAATTCGGAGTGAAAGTGACTCTGTTCGTAAACAATGAAAGGCGCGCTTAAAGTCAAAGCGTCATCATTTTCAAAATAAATAAAGATGCAAGGCGATGCTGACTGCTCGCTGCCACACATCCCTGTCCATTTTTCCGTGTGTTTACTTACTTCAACGCCTGAGTCAAAAAAAACTCAGTGGGTACATGAGCCTTTTGGATCTGAACGCAAAAGCTAAAAATGATTGTCATTTATGCTGTTTCGGCCTTTACCAGGAGGATCCTATCTACACCTTCAGTTAAATCACAGAGGAGAGTATCGAGGAAAAAAGAGAGAAACAGCTTTTGAAGTACACGACAAGTGCGCTTTACCATACACCCAAGCACCATAAATAATTATGAAATGAATACATGATTATTTGGTACTGACGTCATGCCTTTGGGATAGCTAGCCACATTAATGGTAAACGTGAGGGGTAGACGCAGTGAAGCTGATGGCACGACATGACCTCACGGGATTCACCATCCTTAGCTTCTTGTCAGAAACCTTGATCTCACTATATTGTTTTCATATAAAATGTAATGCAATGCTAAAGGACCTCATTCACTTTTCCCCATCCCAAGCCCATCCTACAGCCCTGCACCATTTCTCTGTGCTTGCTCTGCTGCCATGGGGCTGCTTCCGATAACTTAAGAGTCGCTGAAATTGTACAGGGCATGCACTTTTCTTCCATGTGGAGGGCAAACTACTGAGCAAAATAAGAGACTCACAGCGCGTACTCGTCACACGCAGGGTGATTGTTCATTTAACTGCAGCACACAGCAGACTGCCTCTCTTCAAATGAATTGACGTGGTGTCCGGCTGTCCTCTGACAACATGACGGCTAAGGATTATAAGCATGTGCAAAGCAATAGGTCTCACATTAACGAGAGAAAATGGGAGACCTAATGCATTGCAAATGTGCCCGCGCTATAAAAATCAAGTAGGGCCCAAAGAACACACAACACTTATGTGTGTAATAAAACTGTAATTTACCGGTGCTCCTCACAGTAAAACTGGAAATGGTGTTTCAGAGCCCTAATAAATAAGGAGCCAGGAAATACAAGCGACGCAAGAGTAAACCAATTGCAAGCAGCAGGTGGGATTACACTCATTGATTCCAGCAAGTCTTGCAGACAGCGCATGCACACTGATGCTCGACCTAAAAAATACCTGTTTACTGGCATTAAAAATGGTTGTAATAATAGTCCACAATGAAGGATCTACTGTCTTTAACATATAATTCTCACAGTAAATGAGTTAGCTTGATTCTGATGTCATTTTTCATAAATAGATCACACCTACCGCATCTTTTATAATTTTTCTTTTTTTGATTTCAAATGTTTTTATTAAAATATAAGTTTCATATCAGAAGTTACATACAGAATGAACCAATACAGCCAACAGTTTTTATCATTGGGCCATCACCATAACCAAGGAGGTGTTACTATATCAAGCATAGGCTTTCTCACAAGGAAGCCATCGAACAGTCAGCAGATTTACAAATATAAAAGTTGGCTGAACAATATACAGTCCCTCTTAAAAAGGTACAACTATGAATATCACAGTGCAAATCTTCCACTCCAGTGTTTATCAGAGGGGGAAACCAACACCGAAATCCTTGCTTACTAAATTAATCTGTGAGATTCCATCTAACAAAATACTTTTCTAAGGCTTTCAATGCAGTGTAATAATAATCAATCATTAAATTCCTGTGTGCTTTAATAATCGAATTTACAATAAGTAAGTCAGGCCTACCACCTTTGTTGTTAATTTTGATAATAAACAATCAGACCTATGACACCTGAAATAACTTCTCTCAATGAACCAATCAAGCCTACAGTTTTCATCATTGGGTTTTCACTGTATCTAACTGAGACATCTTGTATCGCTCATATGTAGGCAACCATCAGGCATATAGTCATACATTTGCAAATATGTACAAAGTTATAGTTGACAGAACAATGTATAAATCTTCTGAAAAGGGGCCTACGAATCAAGTATTTGCCAGAGGGGGTAATCAACACCAACTCTCTTGACTTCTCCTATAATTTCTGAGATTTCTGAGATTTCATGTAACAAAATATCTATCTTTGGCCTACTGGCCTTCTGGCTTTGTTGCAATTTTTCATAATAAAACTATGAAGCCTATGGCATCGAACACACATTTTCAATCAGGCCTATAGCCTTGATAACTGATAATCAGGCCTATAGCCTGGATAATAGCCAACTCAGATCTCCTGCATTCCTCATATGCTTGCCCTCCAGGTAGCTACAGATATAGAGTTATAAAATAAAAAATATTACAAAATTACAGTTGACAAAAAAATACACAACCATTTCTAAAATTGCATAACAAGGATTCACCAACTTCAAATATTCTATCTCGGAGGGGGGGGAGGGGGGGGGGGTGGTGATCACAGGCGGTAACGAGCACCAAAAACCTTACCTACAATTGTGATCTGTGAAATTTTAAATAGCAAAATATCTACAAGCTCTAACACAGTATGGTGTCAATTCACCCTTAAAGGCCTATTGGCTTTCACATATGCTTTTTAGAAAAAATTAATCAGGTTTACTGCGTTTGTCATAACGTTTCATAAAAAAACGATCAGGCCTATAGCCTTGATCAATGGCTTGTGGCCTTAACCTACTCAGTCCTGCTGTATTGTGTATAAAATGTACCACAAGGCACAAAGTGTAATACATAACTTGTATTTCTAAGGAGCACATTCACCCGTAGGCATTTTGCTGCTGAAAGAAACACTCTTTTTCAATGGAAGAACACAACATTTGCCCAACCAAAATCTGTACTCAAAAGAATCAACATTTGATTGGAGCTAAAGCACCTCTCTTAGTAGTAATTCTCAAAACTCTTAATCTATTTACCATATGAGATCTGGCTTCAGCTAAACTGTCAAACCTGACCTAAAAAGGTGAAAAAGATCTATTTAGATCCCTGGCATGTGGCAAATTCAGAGCTCTTACCTGGGTAGATGCGGCAGTCTCTTCTTTGATACATTCAGGAATTCCTGTCTCCTTACACTGTATTTACTGGGACAGCTATTTCATTTCTATGCATGCCTTCACTCCTTCAGGTGTTGCTATTGTCTATGTGACTACATAATGGCACATCTGTGTTAATCATTTGTCGCCTCATTTAGAGTATGATATATTTGTTTTAGGGTGGGGATAAATGTTTGTAAAGAGTGTGACTGAAGCTACTACTACTTTCTAAGCAGACATAGGCTGCTACCAGCTTCTCTCTTGACACTCTCAGGGGATCATGTCTCTCATATAAGCACCAGGGGAAAGTTCATCTTCTTTCCATGCTACACCTCCTCTCAGCCCAGATGTGGGTGCTTTCTTCACCACATGAAAGCACATATACTTATCATGTTTTTACTGCTAGCATACATAACTCTTTAGAAAAAATGAGGGCAGCTGCTGTATTCTCCACTGGGGAACCAAATAACATTATGGTTCATCCCGCGTGCACGTCTGAGTGCAGTAACTTGTACAAGAACTAAGAGTATAAACATTTGCTCGATGTTACAACCTGTTTACAGGAGGGGACAGGGATAGGTTTTCTCCAGCACTGCAAGGAGCAGTCTCACTTCCAGGTGCTACTGGAAATAGAGTCACCTCATGAGTGACTGGACCATTATTACATAGCCAAAGCCCAGCTTCCAGCATAAAACAACAGGGACCCTGATGAACAGCTACTTACTGTTATGCTCTATATTGGAAATTAATCAAATGAGAGTATAGACTACTTTTAAAGTGTTTACATTTAGGATATGCTGTGGGTTTGTACGTTAATGAGAGGCAACCAATTTTTTTTTATTTAAGACAAAGTAATAATAGAGACCAGTGTAAGTAGGACAAACAGGTTCACCGTTAGAGTGTGTTCTTTTGTATTCATGCTTTAATTCACACTTAGGAAGAGAAGTGCACAGCGAACGCATTTCACCAAACATATGGCTTCTTCAGGGCTGCAAACATGTCAAGGAAACATATTTAAACACATGAAAGGTTGTGATTTACCAATAACAATAATCCAAAACATCCCACAATTTTTTAAAAACAGAGAATAAAAACATTAGAGCATATAAAAGTTATATTACGTAGACAATATACCTACACATCATATTCATGGTCAAGACAGCCTAGATTGTATGACAAACCAGAGACTATCAGACTATATAGACTAAAATTGTATACACAGCTGCAGATACGAATAAAATTACATCTTTTAAAACATTTTTTTTGCATCCAATGCCATGACACAAGCAATAACAAAATAATTCATGCAAACATTCCACACACCTGATACATATAACCAGTATATAACATTTAAAATAAGTTGTTACACACAGAGAGAATATAGAGCAATTTTTAGGTCGAACCGTGGCAGCTGTCTCCAAGACCGGCTGTAATCAATAAAGCAACTCCATTCTCGCCTCCTACTAATGATTGGTTCACTCCAATGTTGCACTACTTTGCTGCCTCATGTCTTTTTCCTGCAGCCAATACCTCACTTCCTCTCATAGCTGCGGAGCAGCATACAGTATAGTACGTCCGTAAAGTACAGTGTACTTGCGCTTGCCTTCTTTAACTCTTGTTTGGGAGAACATTTTTTTCTTTATTGATGCTTTTGGTCTGTCTCTGCTTGTTTTAAATGTTACTTTACGCCCTTCTGCTTTTTTGGGTTGTCGCTGCTCATTTTAAATGTTGCTTTCCACCCTGATAGGAATGGGTTTTCTGGTTGGCTAGAGTATACACCTAAGCCAGGCAGAACCCACCACTCTATCCAGGGTAAGTGAGTTACACACTGAAGATAACCCCTGCTCATCCCCTTGCTAGCTTGTCAGAGTAGTCAGGCTTATCACAGAGGCAATGTGCAAAGTGTTTGCGCAACACACTCACACAACAGTGACACATTAGGCACATCACAGCATACATCAACACAAGGTTATATAAAAATATTCTTTGTATTATTCATGAGGAACACATTAGACCACCTTCACTTATATTACTGTGCCACTAGGCACTTGTCATGACGTCACAGGGATTACACAAGGTACCTTGACAATCGGGCAATGGTCATCAACATCACAGTTAGGAAAATCAGTAACTATTGGTAGGATTGCACCTAGCATAAAACATTATGCAAATACATCATCAGCATTGCACTACAGTAACTACTAGTAGCATGCAGATAATAGAAAATAACCATCACAGTACATAGACTGGAGCCCTGACAATGTAACACCACCTACAGGATAACATAAGGGCATACAAGACTGTAGTTCACTTTTCTATGGCAGTAAATACCAGCACACAGGGCCCTGCGACCCAACATCAATCCAACACCCTTCAGCCGGGCGGGGACCTCTGTGGAGGCTTTTTTCCCGTCTGGTCTGCAGAATTCAAGATGTTACAATGGCACAAGGCCTCCAAAATCCACCCCAAATGCAGACAGGGGTGTAGCAGACCTGGGCCAGCCGCACCAAGTACAATGAGGGTGGAAACCCAGCCCCTGGTTGTCTGAAGCACAATCTAGCAAAACAATGCTCCCCAAAGGTCCACGATGGGACCTCGGCCGCCGGACAAGGGCCCAGATACTGGGACGGTAGCCCATCCAGAGCCCTCTGTGGTCGAGCAGACGGCTCACCTTCACAATTGCTGTCAAAGTGCTGCTCCCGTGGTCAGACTGCTCAGGCCCAGGTAACATTGGACTCAGCTACTGTGAGGGCCATCCGCATATGGAGTCAAGTCGCCGTCAACTCAGCTCTTTGTCGGCTCTCCTTCATCCCGCTGGGACTCCACTCCCCTCCCACGCTCTCCCGGCGCTAAGTGGAGTCAGGGGGAAGGCCCCTTCTCGTGCCTCTAGGCTTCCAGGCCAGTTGTGATGCAACGCCTGGTGAACCTGTGGCGCTCGCTCAGGTGGCGAGCGGCCGCATTCCAAATCAGTGAAGGCCTCGGCCCGAGCACCCACAGCACAATGCCCACACTTATCAGGGAGTAGAGCAACAAAAATGCTTCTCCCGTCTGGGAAGTAAAAGTGCCCAAGTTGGTTTATAGCAAGGGCACCAAGACACATAAGCACACACAAATGCCCACTTCTAAAATTGGCATTTCTAAAATAGTAATAATCAATAAGCAGGATTTATCACTACTATTCCAAACATACCAAACATGTATTGATCGCTACCCCTCTCAGACCAGAAATGACCACTGAAGCACATATCAGGGAATCCCCAATGCAACCCTATAAGAGGGCAGCCTCACAGCAGTGAGAAGGCTTTTTGTCACTACCAGGACATGCCACACAGTTAAGGCACATGTCCTAACTTTTACCATCACAGAACCTTACCCATAGGGCTAGGTAGGACCTACCTTAGGGTGACTTACATGTAGTAAAAGGAGAGTTGCAGATATGACAACCACTTTTCATGCCACGTCACTGCAGCAGTAAACTGCACACGCAGGTCCATCAGTGGCACAGTCCTCAGACAGATTTGAAAGGCCACTTCGGTGGGTGGCACAAGCAGTGCTGCAAATAGACTAGTAGCATTTAATTAACAGGCGCTGGGTATATGGGATACCACTGTACAAGGGACTTATAGGTAAATTAAATATGCCAAACAGGTGTAGACCAATCATACCAAGTTCACAAGAGAGAGCACTAAGCATGGGCGGAAAATCCGTTCCGCTCGCGGATTTTGCTGATTTTCGGTAAATTCGCAATCCGCGAACTCTCACGAATTTACCGAAAATCCGCAAATTCGCACACAGCGGATTTTTTTGCTTGGTGATACAATATTGCGGCGTGCGCCGTTCACTTACCGTCATTCAGCGTTTGCCGAGTTGTTTTTCTCAATATTTTGCGAGTGCTGCGCCATTTTGGATCTTGCTGCGGGATCCCGCGGGAGTTTGACGAAGATTCGCGAGAGTTCGCAATTGCGAACATGTAGATGCGGCGGGCAGCAACAATCTCGCACTCGCGAAATTACAAAATTTGCAATTCTGCACAAGAAATCCACCAGCAAGCAGCATAAACCTTCGGAAAATGATGATTTTTATCAGAATAACTCCTCAGGTTGACATTTGCGTGCACTTTTTTGGATTTGAGGCCTTTTTGACTTTCTTTGGATCACTTTTGGATTAGAAATCAACTTTCACAAGTAAGTTTGTTTGGGGCATTACAGTTGCTGTTCTTCAGAAAAACGAGTTTTGCAAAACTGAAAGCACTCAGCAGGTGCAAAAGTTCACTCATCATTAGTAACCATTCCCTGTAATGCTTCCTGAGGGGCCCCTCCAGAGTTCAGTTGCCTACATTTGTTTGGGGCATTACAGTTGCTGTTCTGCAGAAAAACGAGTTTTGCAAAACTGAAAGCACTCAGCAGGTGCAAAAGTTCAAACTCATCATTAGTAACCATTCCCTGTAGTGCTTCCTGAAGGGCCCCTCCAGAGTTCAGTTGCCTACTTGCAACTATTCTATGACCCTGCTCTGACCCTCACAGCAGGCTCATAGAATAGCTACAAGAAGGCCACAAAGGTCCTGGGAAAAAAAATTGCACTGCAACAGAAAGCAAATTACAGATAATGAAGCAGGTGCCAGACAGGAAGTTTACATTCAGTGACACATTAATCAACCCCAAATTAATTCATGTCAGTTGAAGCAGGGCAGGTGTGCTTGCTTTTCCCCCCCATAATCTACAGTGATGAATCAGAGGGTGGCAGTGATGTACCAGATGGTGGCATGGGTGAATCAGAGGGTGGCAGTGGTGAAACAGAGGTTGCTTTGAACCTGTGATGATGAACCAGATGTAGAAACAACAAAGTCGCAACCGTTGCGAGCCGGCAAGTAAGTTCCCAATTGCGAACTGGTACAAAACCCTAGCAAACTGGCAGAAACCCTTGCAAACACAAAAAAAAATCCGCAAATTCGCGAGAATTCGTGGATTTTGCGGATTGCGAGTTCACAAATACGCAAATTCATGAACGCCAGATTCGCAAAATTCGCCCATGCTTAGAGAGCACATGCACTGTAGCACTGATCAGCAGTGATGAAGTGTCCAGAGTCATAAAGCCACCAACAACAAGTCAGAAGAAAATACAAGAGGAAGACAAAAAGGTCTGGGATGACCCTGCAAAAAGTGCCAAATCAACATAACCCCTTCCAGCCTGAAGCCAGGGTAGGCTATTCAATACCTTGATGGGTTTTCTCTGCTTGGGGCAATAGAATATGGACCCTGGCCTGCAAACGCTGGGGCCAATCTGAACCCATGTGGATTACTCTGTCTCTGCTCTCAGGACCAACTATGCTAACCCATGGGGACTCCTTAGCTATCTGTGGCCAGAACCAGGCCATCAAGGGCAATCTGGTCCTTGCCAACTCACAAAGTGGAGGAAGTAGCCCAAGGTACATAGTATCCCTGCTCCATTCTACCTCTCATCAGTGCAGGATTTCTACTCTGCCACTGTTGTCTCGACCCAGAGTCTGCGCCCTCAGGCTGACCAGAGATGTCATGGGCAAGGCTCTCCTCCCTCTCCTTCTGGGGTTCCGCACCGTCCTCTAGGAGAGGTAACCGCAGAACCTAAAACTGTCAGGGCGCTGGTATCAGCCCTCCCACACAATACTCTCACCAGTTCAGGATTTCTACCCTGCAACGGGTCTCCCAACCCTGGGACCAAACCGTCAGGTTTAACCAGGGCCAGAGGTGAGAACCCCCTCCCCTGCACTCCCTTCCAGAGTTCGGCACCCTCCCAACGAGAGTGATACCCCCAGAAGACAAAATGGTAGGGACACTGCTAGCAGTTGTCCTTCCCTCCAGGTCAGAAATTACCTTCTTAACCTGGCTCCAAACCCAGCGACTACAGCCTGCAGCTGAGCATGTGCCTGGCAAGGCAGGACTCCCTGGGGAGCACACCTGCCTCCCCCAAAGGTAACACAGACCTCATGTATTGAGTGACCGTCTACCTGGCGCTGATCTCCCAACCCCTGCCCTTCTGACAGTGCGCAAAGACCCCCAAAACCAGAAGTGGTTTCACCAGGGTCATTCCTGGGGAGCTCTACCATCAAAGCTGGCCCCTGACCAACTGTTTCTCCCAATGGAGACTGCCTCCCCGTCTCACCCCTCCAACTGGACTTCTTCACCCTCCACTCAGGAGTGGTGCTGCCAGACACTAGAACTAATGGGATGCTGCTTGCAGACGACCCTCCAAGTTCTCCTGACACTTGGAGATCCCCTCAGCTGCTGACCTTCCAGTATAGATTATTAGTATATAGTATTATGCGATCATTCTTGTTTCTTATTCTAACGTCAAGTCGATATTGCATTTAACGCCTTCCAATCCATCCATTTGTAAAGCGCTCTGATATCCCTTGGGATCTTATTTGCGCTATATAAAACTTTATAAATCAAATAAATATACTAGGCTCCCCTCCTTGTGTTCACTCATAGAACCAACCAGGCTCTAGGACTGGACTTTGGGCACTTTGGAACACACCCCATTCCCATTTCTTCTCTTATGAGACAGGATGTGGGTCCCTACACCCCTCCCACTACACTGGAACCTAGCTGGGCTACTACAAACCTTTCCCACCACCCTCGGTTGGGAAAAAATGAGCCACTCCCGTTGGGACTACTCCCAAATGCCTTTCCAGACCCACTGGTACTCATTCAGAGGTCTGACTCCTGTGCACGTTCCCTGGGATCAGAGAACTCACACTCCAACAGGTGTTGGCGTAGACCATGTGCTCTCTGACAATCATATTAAACAGCCCTTTTGCTGTGCTACCCGTTACCCAACCCTCCAGTGCATCACAACTTTCTTGCCTAAACTCCCCCCAAGAATGGTGAGACAGCTTCCTACTGCCCCTGAACCTCAACCGATACATTTCATGGGTGACACCCTCCTCCTGGGAACAAGATACTACGCTCTGGGATCTGGGAGTGGAAGTTTCTACACTGAACACAACATTGCTGCCGCCATTGGACACCACCCTCAATTGTGAATCCAGAACACTGAAACTATAGTCTGTGGACAACTTATCCTCAAGAACTAGTTTCTCTCTGGAGAAGGTTTTCTCTGCCTCCGCCATTCTCTCCTGAACTAAGGTTCTCTCCACATCAGCCTTTCTCTCCTCCACAATCAGCTGCACTAGCTCCTGGGTATGCTCCAATTTAAGCCTTTCAAACACCAGCTGGTGCTCCCTTTCTTCCCTCCCATCTGCCAACTCCTCTGTGGACAGAGAAAGGGAGATTACAGTACTCCTTTCACTATACCGAGCACGGGTCTCCCTCTCCATGGGGGCCTCACTACCTACTGGCATCCTTGCCTAGTCATTTCCTTCCTTTTCTTCAGACTCTCCAGGGTCTCCCTCAGAACCACCACCCTCTTGGTATGCGGAGTGGGAACCCTTCCACTCAAAGGACTCATGTTTCCATTCATCTTCTTGCCACTTGAACATGACTTTCTGAAGGCCAAGCTGGGTGTCTTCTGCAGCCAATACTATTTTCCTCTCTCTGCAGAACCCTTTTAACTCCTCTAGATTGTATTACGAAAGGTAATTTAGGTCAAAGGTAGATTCCATTTTGTCAAGGCACTAAATATACAAGTGCAACACAAGACTCCTAGGTAAATGAGCTGAAGCAGGTGTACACAATACAAAAAATGACTAATGGGAAAAAATCAGGAGAAACCCAAAACATGTGATTGTCTAAATGCAGAGTTTGTAGTGCAATCATGCGTCACTGTGCAAACGCAAGTACTATCCTCATCGTTGAGAACCAATGTTAGAAATGGGGTTTCTGATTGGCTAGCGTATGCACCAAAGCCAGGCAGAATCCACCACTCTATTCAGGATAAGGGAGTTACACTGAAGATACCCCCTGCTCACCCACTTGGTAGCATGGCAGAGAAGTCAGGCTTAATCCAGAGGCGATGTGTAAAGCGCTTGCGTAACACACTCACACAACAGTGACACACTAGGCACACCACAAGAGACTCCACACAAGGTTATCTAAAAATATCCTTTGTATTATTCATAAGAACACATTATACAACAATCACATTTATTACTGTGGCACTAGGCACTTTTCATGGCGTCACAGAGATTACACAGATCACCTTGCCAATCAGGCAATTGTCATCAACATCACAGATCAGACAACCACAACTATTGGTAGGATTGCATCTAGCATAAAACAATATGCAAAAACATTACCAGCATTGCACTGTAGTAACTACTAGTAGCATGCACATATTAGAAAATTACCATCACAGTAGATAGAGTGCAGCCTTGACAATGTAACACCACCTACATGATGACATCAGGGCATACAAAGGCTGTTGTTCACTTTGCAATTGCAGTAAACACCAGCACCCAGGACCTTGACGCCCAACACCAGTATTCCTGGAAATTCCAAAAGCCTCAGCCGGGCCAGGACCTCTGTGGAGGCTTCCTTTCTGTCCGGTCTGCAGAATCCAAGATGTTCCCCATGGCAAGAGGTTTCCAAAATCCACCCCAAATGCATCCAGGAGTATAGCAGGCCTGGGCCAGCCACACCAAGCACCATGAGGGTGGAAACCCTGCCCCGGCTGTCTGGATCGCGATCTAGCAAAACAACGCTCCGCAAAGGTCCACAATGGGACCTCGCCCCCAGACACGGACCCAGATATTGGCATGACCGCCCATCCTGAGCCCTCAGGGGCTGCGCGTATGCCTGTAGGGAATGTGCACATAGGCAGCCTCACCTTCCCAATCGTGGTGAAGCACCCCCAAAGTTCAGGTGGATCGCTCGGGCCCCAGGAACATTGGACTCTGCATCTGTGAGGCCATCAGCATATGGAGCGAAGTCCCCATTAACTCTGCTCTTTGTCAGCTCTCCTTTCTCCCATTGTGACTCCACTCCCCTCCCACGTCTGTCCGGCACTGGGTGTGGTCAGGTGGAAGGCCGCTTCTCAGGAGTCGCCGGCCTCCGGGACAGTTGTCAGGCAGCACCTGCTGCCCGTGTAGCGCTTGCTCAGTTGGCGAGCGGTAGTATTCCAAATCAGCGAAGCCCTCTGCTCGAGAACCAGCAGCGCCACACATACACTTATTAGGTAGTAGAGCAATAAAAATGCTCCTCCCGTCTGGGAAGTAAAAGCACCCAAGTTAGTTTACAGGAAAAAGCAGTCTCCAGACCCCGTACATCACTTCACATGCACTCTGCAAGAACAAGGTGGGAAAACACAACACTCACCACGCGTTGTCAAAATCACACAGGGCTGCCACAAAGCCCTGGGAGGTCACTGGGGCAGACAAAAGGGCACAGGCATGCCAGCAGGCTGGATCCCCTAGCAAAGTGGCAGTCCCTTTAGCCACCCAGCAGGTAGCAGGTAGTCCCAGACGGCGGTTCCTCCTGGCACACAGCCGTCTTCTGGCAGTCCACTCAGTCTCTTCTTTGAATCATGGGCCACAGCCCCTGTATTTATAGTGCAATGTCTTTGCTCTGGGGGGCACGTCAAACATTATTGAAGTGCACAACACCCCCATTCACATTTTCAGCCCAGGCCCCAGAAACACCACAGGGGCAGAGCCAGTATTGTGGAAAGCAGGCACAGCCCTATTCAAGTGCAGTTGCAAATCCTCCAACCACTCCAAATGCAGACCAGGCCTATTCACATGAAAGGGAAAACTCCTCATGCAACTCTAAATTCAGCTAAGGGCTATTCAGCCTAGCGCTGAGTCACCCAGGAAAGGCAGGACACACCTCAACCCCCCTTGGAACCGGCTGGAGTGAATGCACATCCCCTCTCTCCTTTCATTCAGAACAAGACGATCAATACACATCCAGGTAGGGCACAAAGACACATAAGCACACAGAAATCCCTACTTCTAAAAGTGGCATTTCTAAAATAGTAATAATAAATCTGCTTTCACCAATGAGCAGGATTTATCACTACTATTCCAAACATTCCAAACATGGTCACGCTACCCCTCTCAGATCAGAAATTACCACTGAAGCACATATCAGGTCATCTCCAATGCAACCCTATGAGAGGGCAGCCTCACCGCAGTGTGAAACCAAATAGTCTGTTTGTCACTACCAGGACATGGCGCACAGTTAAAGCACATATCATGCCGTTTACCTACACAGCACCCTGCCCATTGGGTTAGCTAGGGCCTACCTTAGGGGTGACTTACATGTAGTAAAAGGGGTGTTGCTGATGTGGCAACTACTTTTCATGCCACGTCACTGCAGCAGTAAACTGTATGTGCAGGCCCTGCAGTGGCAGAGGCCTCAGAAAGGTTTGAAAAGCCACTTTGGTGGGTGCCACAAGCAGTGATGCAAGCCCACTAGTAGCATTTAATTCACAGGCCCTAGGTATAAGGGATATCACTTTTTAAGGGAGTTATAGGTAAATTAAATACGCCAAACATGTGTAGACCAATTTTACCATGTTTACAAGAAAGAGCGCATGCACTTTGGCTCTTATCAGCAGTGATAAAGTGCCCAGAGTCATTAAACCACCAACAACAGGTCAGAACAAAATACAGGAGGAAGGCAAAAGGTTATGGGATGACCCTGCAAAAAGGGCCAAGTTTAACACACCCGTTTTGCATCCCCTTCAGCTTTCCGTTATCAGCCCGCTCTCCACCCTCCCTCCACCTACCGGGCGCACACAGCCCATGCAGCAGTCCTCCCTCTCACTCCTTTCCCTGGTGAAAGTGAGAGGTGATTCTTGCCCGGTTGGCGGGCACTCAGTACGTATACTGCGCCTGGCATTTATTGTTATTGTTATTGTTATTGTTATCTGGATTTTGTATAGCGCCAAATCACCGTCAGGTCTCCAGGCGCTTCTGACAGATACAGCAACAAGAGAGGATAAGTAAGCAGGGATTCGGATTATCGGCCTAGCTCACAGAGATCTAAAGGCATCTCTGAATAATAGTGTCTTCAAAGATTTCCTAAAAAGGAGGTTAGTTTCTTTACGAAGGGCCTCAGGTAGCTTGTTCCACATTTGTGGGGCTTGGATTGAAAAGGATCTCCCGCCTTTGGTTGCCATTTTAAAGCGCGGACATGACAGCAATTGGGAGTTGGAAGATCTTAAAGCTCGCTTGGGATTGTAGACTTCAAGCCTTTCTTTTATATAGGCAGGTGCCTGCCCATAAATTGCCTTATGGGCAATGCACAGGCTTTTAAATTCCACCCTTTGCTTTATGGGGAGCCAGTGTAGCCTGTGCAATAATGGGGAAGCATGGGTCTGTCTGGGTAGTCTGAAAATTAACCGTGCTGCATCATTCAAGGTGACCTGCAGGTGGTTAATCAGATTTTTTGGCAGACCTAGATATAATGCATTCCCATAGTCGATCCTGGAGACTATTGTTGCCGAGACGATTGTTCGGAGCATGTTTATGGGAAGTAAGGGGACTAACTTTCGCAACTGCCTAATCAAATTAGTGCAAGTTCCAACGACGGAGGATACTTGGCTGGTCATTGAGAGCTCCTGGTCGATCTTAATACCAAGACTCTTTACACTGGGGCATGGCTTTGGGGTCGGTCCAAGCTCTTGGGGCCAGAACAAATCATTCCAAGGTGAGGTGGCAGTTGAAACTACCAGGACCTCCGTTTTTATCTGGATTAGTTTTTAGCAGATTCGTCATAATCCAGCTCACCGTGAACCTTAGTACCTTCTGGGCCATGGACTGAGCCGATGTTGTATTGTCGATACTGGCTGCTGCTGTCCGCTCTCAGGGCCCGTCTTTCATCTCCAGATGGTTTGTGCATACCTTAAATCTTCACTGCTCCCGTATTCCACTGCTTTCACTGTTCAAGTGGAAAGGCATGTTGCACAGGAGAAAAGCTGGAGTGCTTCTCCATCCCAGCTGCTGCCTGACAGCGAGGACCTGCTCAAACTGAAAATCTGGCAGAACTGAAATAACAGCTTTGCTATCAGGTAGGAAACGACAATTTCAGACCTAGGTTGCCTCCATATTGTAAAATGGGGATTATTTACTGTGCCCAACCCTTCTGTCTACTCTTCTTACTTCGTCTCCCTTTGGTGTTGGCTTAACTAAGTTGAGTGCCCTTCAATTTTGTGTCGACACCAGGACAGATATCCCTTTGCTCAGATGAAAAAAAAACTGAAATAATAAATTACATTCCAGGTCTTTAAAAGCATGTTAATCCTTCCTGGAATGTGTAAATGAAGGATCATCACTCAACATAATATACATGCAGTGTCATTTATAACACCAATAGCGTTAACTTTACAAATCTGAGCCCTACTGCATTGCAAATGCTTGTTTTCATATGCATGACACAACAGTAACAAGACTTTCACTCCATTACTTATTGTAGAACTACTTCTAAACATGAAGGGAAAGAAGAAGAAAAGAGGAGACTAGCCTGACATCCCATGAAAAGTGCACTAGGGATTAGAACAGGAATGAAAGCCATTTCTTACCATCCAGGAATGTCCAACCGATTCCAGGGCACCCTGCCAATGCTCTATCATTCAGGTATCTGTAAATATTATAAAACATAATTAAAGGATATTATGAGCAACATATATTATTACTCAGAGCCCCATACCAGAAACCCGACACCAGGAACGAATCACAACAATAAAAGATAGAATGTAAGACCAGGTGCGAGACACCACTAGTGTATAAAAATGATATAGTCGAAGACCTTCACATCATAGCAGCATGTTCCCACAAGTGTGTTGTCCAGGTGTCTTGACAATAAACACACCGTTCCTGTCAGTAGGAAACACTGGCAGTCAATTAAGCCACTTTCACATGTTTTGTCATCGTATAAGGACCCTGCAACACCCTATTTTGGCTGAAGCCTGAAACAAATTAAATGTTCTTCATTTTGAAGTCCCTCCATACATGACAATGTATTTACAAAACACTGCATAAAATCTTCACTCGCCCATGTTTGTTGCAGGCTAGCACATACTTCACAGAGATGCGTGTACTTGTTTAATTCGGAAACAGAGCACGGCTGGACTGGCCGTAGCGGGGGCCAGTTTTGTGCCTTTAGGGGCCGGTTTTGGCACTGGGGGCCCGTTTTGCAGCAGAGCTGCCCTGTTGAGTTCTGTAACAAAAGCATGAGCGGTGCTTCTTGCTATCACCCTCCCCCGCCGCTCTCAGGGCTGGTCGAACAGCAATCTGCCAGGGCTGGTTGCTGTTCCCAGTCCGGCCCTGAAACAGAGTACCTCAACTGAAAACTAACCAACCCTGGCACCACTATAACTGCTTATTATGAAGCACATTTCCGTAACTCTTGCCACATCAAATTTCAAGCCATTGTCCCTGAAACACAGTCTAACTTAAGACCGTATACATACAAAGTGCTGACTCGCATGGGCTCCCCAAACTTACACCATTTCTGAAAAAATACTGTCCCATTCCTTACCCATAAAACACAAGTGTACTAGCTTGGATCGGTAGGTAGGATCTAAGTGCAGTCAGATTGAAAGGATTCGAGTGGTGGGCTACCTCGTCATAAATACGCGGTGGGCCTACGACGACCATGCCCCCATAACAGGAATACTAGAGCGAGATCAGCCCTAGTGTTCATCCATGACATCATATATATTGTTAAAACACTTACAAGAATACAAACGGGGAAATGCAAGGTCTGGTTCACCCGTTTAAAAGCATATAGTGCAATACCACACACTAACATCAACAAATGGACAAGACTCACCCTGTTAACACATGTCTCCAGGTCAGGGCTTTAAGTGGGTTGAAAAAATGTGGAGGTCTCTCAAAGGGGAGTTGCCGATATAATTAAGGGCGTGGCTTAAAACACATGCTAAAAATCTGTGTTTAGCATAATATGCCGCCTGACTGGTATATTGCTGCTTCTGTTATTGCCTCCACATATATAACACAACAAGTAACTTTACACCTAAAACAAGCCAAGACTATTGGCTTTGTCAAAGGTTGTTAGTTGCATAAGATAAATATACTACATGCATATATACAACTACAGCTTTGTTGCATATAATATTGAAAATGCTTTAGTTCTTGTTGTGAGGTCGTGGCGCGATGGCTAAAGCTGCTAATTTTGGAGCTGAGGAAGCAGGTTTGAGTCTCAGCATTGGCTCAACATTCTGTGTTTCATGGCAAATCATTTAATCACCCGCGCTCACCAAAAAATAAATTAATATGTCTTTGTTGGTGCTCATGTAAAACCCTTCGAGTTTTGCAATAAAGAACTGCAAAAAAAAAAAATACATCAAACATAGTGAATTGCTGTAGAGTTAAGATTGTTTTTCCATTCAGAGAGTGAGGCTGATAGGTACCCGTCTCGGCACCTGCTTTTAAGAACTGCCGGTGCTGAGCACCAGCAGGACAAGGCCCACTTAAAGCCCTACTCCAGGTAACATGAAATTAAAATCCACGTCAGATAGAGGATGGCATCATGCTATACACACACCTCAATGCCTGTGCAGAATAAGCTTTTCACCACTCAGTTACAGTGGGTCCAGTTTTAAAACTACTGTAATCTGAAAAACACATGAGAAGAAAGAGAGGAAACATTACACTCCTCACTGCCCAACTGAGGAAACAGTATCATAAAGACCGAGACATTACGAAAGTGGAAACCTCCTTGTGTCGTCGACACTCTGCACAATGTCAAAATAAACATGTTGAGATATTGTTTAATACTTTGAGAAAAGCTAACCTTATTTACTCCTCATAAAGTTTATTCTTTTTAGACCCTACTATGCAATTTGCCTTTCTGAAAGAAAAGTCCAATTGGACGTCGCAGGAGTGTCATTGCCTCGGAGTTAACCTACGTATTTTATTCCAAAGTACTTCTTTACCAGCAGTTTTATTGCATGCTAGCCATCTGGCAGCTTAGTGGACGAGGTCTCGTAATAAAACAGGTCCCACATTTCTTTGTGGGATTTATAAGATCTACTAGATAGGTCTAATCCCAGGCTGCCAGTAGGAATAGAGGTTGTGGGTTGATGCAAGCACTGATGGACAGTTCTGTAAGCCAGTGCCAAAAAAGAGCTGAAATGCAGTGGGCAATAGCTTGAAGGGGCTGTGCAAAGGATGATATTGATAATCATGATACAGACAAGGGTAGTGGAGAATAATTGCAATACTTTCAGTATTATGGTCCACTCAAAGGTATTGATGTTAAGTCAATCCTTTCGCTTTCACGTTTGGTGGTAGAAAGCCCAAAAAAGAAATAACCTGATGTTGCTTTATAGAATGCACAAAAGGATGTTTTTATACTTATAATACGTCTTATTTGGACAATGATAATGGGAATGATTTGAATACTTTCTGCTTTTATCCAAAACAGAAACCCCTTTCTATAGACAGGAGCACTGAGCTAATGTCAGTCATTCTAGACACCAATCATAGCCCTATTATCATTGCATCTCTTTTCAGCTACCGCTATATGAAATCTTAGAAATGTTTCATTTTTCACCAAGTTTGACCATGACCCAAGGACTGATATCGAGAGAGACCTGGCTTCCAGCCATGACAAACTTTTAAATGTGGTGGTTCCACTTAATAATATCTTAGAGCCTGCAGAACATGCCATGGAGTCTAGGGATTCGGTAGACCATGCCTCATCTAATTGGACTTAGTAAGCTTTTTATGTTGTCTGTAATGCAAATGTGACTATTTGATTAGAAGGGCACTTATCTTATTGTTTAAGATTATATAGTAATGACGTCAGAGGCAGTGTGAGGTTGAGGTGGTTTATTCATTATCTACGTGGTGTGGGGCCAGTGACAACAGAGGCTCCACCAGGCACAGCTCAACTCCAACTGTGAACTGCTCTTTACAGATCCTAAAGTCACTTAGCAACAGGCAATAGTCCAACTATACATGCTGTCCACAGAGAACACACTGTTTCATACTAATATATACAGGATACCTTACTACACATTGATAAAACATTGGGTGAATTTGCAAGCTCAGAGACTGGACCATCAAATCAAGTCAGTGTTTTCTTTTCAGTGATCATTTTAAAAAAGATCTGTGGATATATAGCAATGCTTTTCCTAACTATACAAAGAACAGTACTCTCTGAAGACAAAGTTTGGCAAACATGTTCTTGACAAGGTCAGTACCTGTAAGAACTGTTGCACCCACCATTACCACTTCAAACACCAGTCACAACATTAGCGATATGGTGGCCAGTGTCAGTAGTACTGATGACCCTCACTTTCTCCCCAAAGGAAAATGGATAGATATTTCAAAAACAACAGACGATAAAGGGATATTTTATTCAGTGTCAACGTCCTATTTTCTTCTTCCCTTGCAAAATAGTCGTTTCTTCAGATTTAGAAATTATTTCCAGAGAATGCCAGGCTTCATCAAACCAGATATAGTTTTTAAATAGAATGTTTCTCTCCTTTGTTTCAAGGTTTTTCTCAAAGGTCAATTAATTTGTGTAGAAGAATCGAAGCTGCCCTGCTCTGTAAGCAGAACAACCCGCCCGCCCACAAAGCTGTCACAGCAGGGAAACACTAAATGATAATAACCTGTTACTATCATTTTATGTTGTCTTTATTTCACTGCTGCAAGCAGTGGGGCGACACTCCTTCGGCTTTGCGGAGGAGCCACTACTGACAAAAAAATTCACTTTCAAGTGAAGATGATTGTTCATCTCAGGGATACTCCTTTTCCAGGAGAATGGATGGCGGAGCTAGACCTCAGGACTCTTACCTCTCTGTTTCAATGTGTCAGGAACACAGAAGGTACCTTTAATTTCATGGGCACATTAGGGTATACCAATTTAAGACTTACCCTTTGATTCGTCTTATGCTCTATGTTGTGCCACAATGATTCTATGCAGATTCCAAACAGTAATTTTTACACCTTTCAGAGAACAGACTAACTCTTAGTATAAGGATTTAAGGGTGATTATGTCACTCTCTCACATATCTCTCCTGCAAATGGCCTGAATGGTAGCGCCTTTGCTATTGGCTTATCTAATCCTTTACTTCTTCCTCACTTGTCAGAGTTGGGCATTTGCAACCTGGTGCATAAATGATTTCAGCTCTTTTTGTCAGACAGACAACATTCTGTCAGTTTTGCAATTTTTTCATTGGGCAACAAATGGCTCAAATGTGGCATCTCCTGGGGTCTTCACTAAGTACATCCCTGTTCAAAGTTGACATGTCCCCCATTAAGAGATTGATTGAATCGTTTGGAATGTACGCAGTCTCTTATGCTGGTGGCACACTGTTGATCTTCTTGGTGAACTACTCTACAGACCTTCCGACTGCTTATTTTAAAATGTGTTTAACAAAAGTCATTCAATGAATGCACAACACTCCACTGAAATGCAATGTTGATAAAACAGAGATCCTCCTTTTGGCATTAGAGATATTTTCTCCAACTTCTCAGTTTCTGATTGGTAGCCTGGAGACTTGCCTGCTCCACCCTATCCAGCATACACACATAAAAATTTGGGTTTCAAATTTGATAATGATCCGTCTTTTCATCCCAAAGTGCTGGCAGTTCTGGCTTGCGTTTTTTCAATTTTGAAAGCTCTATAAAAATGTCAGCATGTTCTTCTCCTTAAGGTGTGTAAAATCAGTGGTACATGTATTAAATATGTCCAGATGTTAATCAGCTATCAGCCAGTAATTAGGTCTCCCTAAAGTTCATTTGATCAAATTACAGGTGACTCAAAATGAGGCAGCATGTTTGGTTCTTGGGCTACCTCGGCCCTGCTCTATATCACATCCTCCCAGACAGCTGCACTTGGTACCAATAAGGAAACGCGTCAAGTTCAAAGCTCTGTTGTATATTCACAGAGTGTGCTACGCAATTGCCCCAACCAACCTCCAGTACAGGTTTCTGCCTTATTTTCTATAGACTCTTGTGCTCAAGTAAGACCTTAAAATTGAAAATCCCAAATTTTCAATGGCAAACAAGGGGAGGAAGGTCCTTCTCTTACATAGAAGTTAAAACGTGGATGAACTCCCTCCTGTTATTCGTTCCATCAAGTCGGAGAATCATTTTAGGAAGCTCCTGAACACTTTGTTGTTCACCAAAGTGTAATAATTAGCTCCTTTCATTTTGGAAGTTATTTGGTTTGTGCCGGGATGCTCTTTGAGGCAGCTGTTAGCACTTTAACAATTGGCTCATTCATTCATTCCTTCATTGTCCATTCATGCAATATTACCAAGACCTTTTCATTGCCATACGAACATCTCATGATCACGATAAACATCTCTTAAATAAAGGCAAAGTGCCCTTAGACAAAGACCCTTGTAAAGAGATGAGATGGTGGCAGGGCCATTTAGTTTGCTTAAAACGGGCATACCATCTTTGCCAGATCCACAAGATCTTGTCACAGAGCGAGATTCAAGTAAGTAGGCTTGAGGACCATGAAATATCTGGTACTCAACTGTTTGAACATGGCCTGCAAAAGTAATTGCCAATTACATTGTTAAGATCTTTTGCAAACTCATTGCTGTTCAGTTTTCACCAAGGACAAGACCCTTTTTACTGTAGTTTCATGGCTGGATATCATTTTCCCAGTTCAGTACATAAACTTTACAGAAGGCATGCATCTAAACCCAAGGTAGTGTTAACATAAGCTTTTCGAAAGTCCTCTCCTATCAGAAAGTTTCTGTTTGGGCAGAATGTCTTCGTTGTTTTCCCATGGTTGCAGGTTGACACTCCGGACACCAACATGAAAGTTGGTGTTTGGCATGTTTATGAAGATTGGTTAACTGGTTGCATTTGCCCTTTTCCTCCCATTGGCATGATCTCCAGTTGCCTGGTTCAGATTCTTAAACAGAAGGCTATAGTGAATCTCCTTCCCCACTCTGTATGGCCCCTGCCTGGTTCTGACCTCTCCTTGAAATGTCCACAAATTATCCTGTATTGCTTCCACTTCAACCTCTTCTCCTCTGAGCTCCCCATAGCTAGAAAGCCAGTCTGAACCTATCCACCAATCTACAGCTGATGGCTTCAAAACTGTAAAATAATCCTGTTCATTGATTGACTTTTTACCTTCAGCTGCTAGCTTCATGAAATCTTCTTGGGCCTCAGATTCAATCTAGACTTTAAAAACAGCTTGGGAAGATTGGAGCTTGTTGGTTTGTGGAAAGCAATCCCTATCTTACTCAAGCAATTGTTACTTCAGTTCTGAATTTCCCAGCCTCAATGGCATCTTAGGAAAAGTCTTTCAGGGCTAAAAAGGGCTAAATTTCAGCTATTCTGCTGACCCGGGGATTTCTGAGGACAAACTCATGGTTGACCATCATATTGTTTGTAAACTACGGATAAATATCAGATATTCCACCCACTAAACCCTGTTATTCTTTATCATGGGAGGTTAAACTAGTTCTGCAATTGTTCCAGACATCGTTCTCTCCAAAGTTATGTGCAGTGTGGACTTAAAGAATGTGAATTTAATACTATTGATTTGAGAATGTCCTCTGGTCATTTGCTAATCATTCGGTACATCCCATACATACTCATGTAATTTCTATAAATAAATATGTCAATTTTATATTGCACAAACTTGCTCTAATGGCATCAGAGCGCTGCCCGTGAAAACCAGATTACAATAAACATTTTGATTAGGCTCAGGGAGATTAGGTGATTTGCCAAGAGTCATCGGATGTTGAGCCAAGACCAGGACTCAAGCCTGGTTCTCCTCTTCCAAGGCTATGGCATTTAGGCGACACCTCTCTTTCTCTATATTTCCTCTTACTTTGCCCGAATGGGCACAACTCTATTTTTGGTAAAAACAATACAAAACAATTTGGGGCTCATTTCACCAGAGGAGACATGATCTTCAGAGTCTTTTTGGCTGCAACAACGTGAGAGGACATTCTTGGATTTTTTGATTCATCTAGGACTATTGATTTCAAACCAATGCTTGCTTCAATTTTGTTGCAGTGAACATGCTTTAAACAGGCATGATATGAGCTCCTGATCTCATAAAATAATGATTTATCTAGCCAGACTAGGCAAAGCAATTCCTGATTTTATTGAGGACACAAATGTCAAGACTTTTGTCAGAGACCGCCTCTCCCCCCTTAAATTTCCTATAATACAATTGTTCTTGATTTTATCTTTCAACTTAATTTGCTGCAATTCCCAGTTCTTCCCGAGGCTTCTTCTCAACAGGAAAAATATGAAGCTCAATCGTCTAGACTTCTGAACATTCCTGATGATTCATCTGGAGATTAGAAAGAAAATGTTCTGCTGTTTCTGTTGGGTGTCTCCTTCTGAAGTTGATCTTCCACTTCATTCAAGGAGTTAAAATTACCTTCACATCAAGAAAAGATGCTCTTACTTAGTGGTGAGTGCTATGTGTATGTCTGATTGGTGGCTTAACCTCCACACATCCTATAGTTTGTACTGGGAAGTATAGTTTTCTGTGATTTGTGGCTACTGTATCATACTTAAAATAGCCTAATGTTCACTTCCGTCTTTCAAAATCAGGACTTTCCTTTGCTATTCTACCTGAGAAATCAGCATTTACCAGCAGGACATTACCGACATCCGGCTTCTATGCTCCTGTGTTTTTTTTAACTCACCTCCCCATGCCACACAAGCCTGATGTCCATCCTCCTTTCACTCTCTTTCCCTGCGGCAGTACTTCCTGTCCAGTCCAATATGTTAATCAATCAATAGGAGTTTACTTCCATATGTGTTTAGTTAACCGAACAGGTGGTAAACTATTTCATAACCAATGTTCAGACAACGTTTATGACATGTTATGTGTACAGTTCCTGTTATGTTATTGTTATACAATGTATTGGAGGATACATGGTCCAATGATTCTATTTGGACTGCTCTGTGTCGGATGCTTCATTAGACTTGAGGAAACATTTCGATTTCGCAGACAGACCATCCTTGCCCTGAACATCATCAATATGTGATATGATGTGGAGATTATATTTTAGAATAAGGGAGATGCAGCTTTAAGATTGGCCTCAGTCTTCGAGAAAGTTCTCTGTGTACAATAGATTTTCTATATATATTATCCCTATGTCGACCAAGGGGGATAATAAAACGTGGATTATTGATGCATTTCTTCGCAACTGTCATGTCTAGTGTGAAAAAACGTCTTCCCACTGTGAGGGCTGGGCAATTTTGAACGTACGGTAATTATTTCAGTGCATCAGGGGCGGACTTGGGCATGGGCGAGCTGTGCCAAGGCCCTGGGCGCCAATATTGCAAGGGTCAGCAGGGAGCTGCCTGGCTTGATGTCATGTACACAGCAGCGCCACCGTCCCACTTGGTCTCAAAGACTAGCTAGAAACTAAGGGCCTCATTTATGAGAAATGACGCATCGCTGCGTGAAAGCAGTGATGTGTCACTTCTCATTGTGCACTCCTTGCGTCATGATTGATGCGTCTTATTTATAATATGACGCATCATGTCGCAAGGAGTTACAGATACGTCAGTATTTCTGATGTATCTGTAGGCGCAAAAGTGACACATTGCTGGAGTGTGTCACAAAAGTGACAAAACTCCAGCAATGTGTACTTTCACATGGGCAAGTCCCATGTTGTTAGTGCCTGCGTCAGTCTTACGCCTGCCATGATGCAGGCGTAAGGTTTTGACACATTAGTGGCCAAGAAATGGCACAGTGAAATCTTATAGATTTCACTGCATCACTTCCATGACCCTTTCTTGCGTCGAAACGCCCCCCCTTGCCTACATTATACCTGGCACAGGTATAATGTGGCGTAACAAGGCACATTTTTTACGCCAATGGTGCGTCACAAAAAGTGACGCACCAGCGGCGTAAAAGTGACGCACAGCCTCATAAATGAGGCCCTCAAGACTTTGTAATCAGCCCTAATGTACCTCAGCGTTATTGTTAGCACCCCATCTACCTCTGCCTTCCTTCCATCTTCCTCACACCTCCTGCCCTCCCACCGACCTGCTATTGAATTTTAGTGGAAGTAATGTAGCTGGTAACTTTTCTAAACATCGTATTAAGGAATATTGGGCTAATACTCTGCTACGGAATGATTTGTTCAGACTAAGGCCCCTGATTCAGATCTTTGCAGTGTTTCCTAAGTCTTTTATCGGTTTAAGTGATGAATCAAGCTTTATTTACTTGCTTACGCTTGCATGTCCTGTTTTCCTTTTAAAGATGTAAAAATGGTACTTTGGTTTGGATTTCTTCACTAGTACTACCCCGCTCGTTATTTTTTTCAGTGATAGATCACATCTAATGTATTTCATATGTTTGTATGTCCCGTTTTCCTTTTAAAGATGTAGAAGACATTGATTTGATATAAAGAAGTTCATGTCATTTACAAAAATGATCCACTAGATGGCAGAAAAAGACTTGACATCGAAGGTAAAACGTAATGCTTTTGAAAGCCTCCGAAAGTTAGCTTACTGTGCGTAATAACTATATCACAATAAAACTGCGCTGTAACCAATGGCTAAACGGTGGGGAATGAAGAGTATGTGGTTAAAAAGATCAGAAAATGTCTTGCATGTAGCCCACCCACATTGTATTATACCGAATGAAAAAGACTGTTAGCCCTGGCATTCTTTCTGTTACATTGACAATTGAATTCAAACAGGCATACCAAAATGATGTTGTTGGCTGTACTTAAGGTTCCATGGTGATTTCGAAAATATTCCCATTTTTTTACAATAACTTTTTAATGTCACTGTGGCTTTTATCCCATTTCAGGGACATTGGGGAACATATAAGTTTTTAGAAGGGGCGTTCCAAAAGTACTGTTTAATGTGCTTTTGGTGTTTTTGTTTCCCCCAAAAATTGATGGAGCAGTGCCCTTCGAGCGAGGGGTAAACATTGCTAGCTGGGAGTAGCAGGGAAAGTGATAGGCACTGGTACCGTCAGTAGAAAGAAATAAGGCACTCTTTTTTAGGTCACAGGTTTGCGAAAGACACCTTGGAGACTTTCAGAAAGTTGAACTAGGAATGCATTCCGCCCAATTGATTACTGTTAGAAATGGGGTTATCTAGTTGACAGTGGTTTGCACCCTGTCCAAGTAGGGATCCTTGTTATATTCAGGGTAAGGGAATTACATAGCTAAAATAACCCCTGCTCACCTCCTTGGTAGCTTGGCACGAGCAGTCAGACTTATCTCAGAGGCAATGAGTAAAACATTTGTATATGAACACACAGTAATACAGTGAACACAATACAAAAGAACAGCACACCAGTTTAGAAAAAGAACTAAGATTTATCTGAGTTAAAGAAGAAAAAAACATCTAAAATCCATCATACAAAAGCATAGACATTACTTATAAAAGTTTTAAAATAGTTCAATCCATAGCAAACTATGGAGACGTCACTTTTATCACAAGTACCTAGAATGCGTCAAAATCAAAGAGGAAAACAGGCGCAGGGGAGGTGAGGTGCCGAAACACAAAGCAATGCATCGATTCCTTAGCTGCAGGGAAGGTGATACGTCGATTCCTTAGTGTAGCGTAGTTGAGGCGATGCATCAATTCCTTACTGCTAGGGGAGGTGATGCATCGATTCCTTACTGTGAAGGGAGATGATGCGTCGATTTCCAGACACATGGCCTCGGTTCATTACTGTGGGGCTACGCCAATGAAGAACTTGGTACATAGGTGTCATGCATCGAACATCCTGACACCCTGGTGGCAAAACTGGCACTGCATCGATTTTCCTGCCACCGAGCAGTTGATACAGCGATTTTTTCAGCCGCACAGCAGGACCTCCGTTGGAGTCAGTACGGGTGCCTCAGACAACCGAGGCATGGTGCTCAGGACTCAGGCTGGATCAATCTTTCAGCCGCACAGCAGGCACTTCGTCAATTCTTCAGCTGCATCGCAACAATGACTTGGTTTGGCAGTCACACAGTGGTTATGCGGCAGGAAAAACAGGCCTTATGTTTGGTGTGTGGATTTTCTGGCTACTTTGCAGCAACAACCACCTCCAAGGGCCCAGAGCTGTAAATGGCACCTCTTAGCATGTCAAAACTCCAAGCAGAGGAGTTCAGGGGCTGTAGAGGAAATCTTTGATGGCGCTGAGACTTCTTAACAGGAGTGAAGCACACACAAGCCCAGTGAGAACCTTGACAAACAAGGTACAGAAAGCAAAGTCCAGTACATTCACTGCCTTAGACAGAGAAAGCAAGCAGCAGACCGGCACAAAACAGCAACAAGCAGTGTGGCAGTTCCCCTCCTACAGGTCCTCCAGTTCTTCTTCTTGGCAGAATCTCCTTTTAGTCCAGAAGTGTTCTGAAGTTATGGTGTCACAGCTCCAGTACTTACACCAGTGTCTGCCTTTGAAGTAGGCAAACTTTAAAGGAAAGTCTTTGTAGTTCACATGACCCTACCTTTTCCTGACCTGGCACCAACCACATTACAGGGGGGTGAGGCAGCTTTGTATGAGGACAGATACAGCCCTTTTCAGGTGTCAGTGACAATTCCTCCCACCACTCTAGCTCAGGAAGACCTATCAGCCTGGTGATGGGTCATCAGGATATGCACGGCACACCTCAGCTCCCTTTGTGTGACTGTCTAGAGCAAATGCACAAATAGCTCAACTGTCAGTCTAACCCAGGAGGAGATTCCACAGGCAGGCAGATGCACAGAATGGTAAAGCAAGAAAGTGCACACTTTATAAAATTGGCATTTCCAAACTCACAATTTAAAAACTAACTTTACTAAACGATTTATTTTTTATTTTGAGTTCAGCGACTCAAACTCCAAATCTCTATCTCTTCCCAATTGGAAGTTACACTTGTAAGAATTTCCAAGGCAGCTCCAATGATAACCTATGGGAAAAATAATCCTTGCAATAGTGAAAAACGAAATTGGCAGTATTTCACTATCAGGAAATGTAAAACACATGAATGCACGTCCTACCTTTCACATACACAGCACCCTGCCCATGGTGCTTCTTTGGACCTACCTTAGGGGTGCTTCACATGTAGAAAATGGGTAGGATTGGGCCTGGAAGGTGGGTGCACTTGCCAGGGCAACATGGCAGTTTAAAACTGCCCACATAGATACTGCAGTGGTATTTCTGAGACATTTTTGTGGGGCTATGCATGCGGTTGGCACCACCAGTGCGGCAGGTCCACTATTAGCATTTGAATTACAGGACCAGGGCACATAAAAAAAGTGCACTTTACTAGGGTCTTACCAGTAAATCAAAAATACCAATCATGGATTATGGAGAGGATCTAGCCTTATGGCTAGAACGGTCGACCTCGGACCTGGGGAACCGGGTTCGAGTCTGGGCAACAAAGATACACATCCTGTGATTCTGGGCAAATCACTTAATCTCCCTGTGCCTAACAACAAAATGAATGTGTTTATCTGTAACAAAACTGGTGCTCATGTAAAGCGCTCTTATACCCGATGCCTCGGGTCTATTTTGCACTATATAAAACTCTAACCAGAAAAAATGGATAACCAAGCACAATCACAATTTACACAGGGAGCAGTGGCACTTTAGCACTGATCAGCAGTGGTAAAGTGCCCAGAGTTCTAAAACCAGCAAAACTAAATGCAGCGAAAAAGATAGGGGAAAAACACGCCAAAGATGCCAGGTCTGACAATTACCATTGGCTTTGCGATTTATAACTCACATTTGCTGGCTTTCAATTTGCAGTCTTCATATGCTTTAGGTGCTCCAGGTTCAGTTTGTCCCTCCGGTTGTCTAAAGCATGCTTACTGTGTTCTTCCATAAACTCCCTTTCTGTAAACAGGCCTTTAAATCTTGTTCTTATTTTGACACCTTTACGGGGTATTCAAAAACCAAGGTCAAATGTCAGGCACAGTCTTCTGAGGGTGTTTGATTACTTTTCTTTCTCCGACTTCAAAGTATGAAGTGTTGTGTGACAATCTTGCTGGATACTGGCAATAGCAAAGAGGTTTTTCCTAGCACAAAACAACATTGAAATGAACTGTGTTAAGTATTTCAGAATATATCAGAATTAGGTACACAAGTGAAGCACTTTTTTGTTATTTCTGCAGTGTGTTGGAAATAAATACTTTCTCACACAGTAGAGGGGAGAGGGTCAAACAACTACTCTACCACCCGAACCCCCTAAAGTCACTATAATACACACATAAAGGGGTGGAGAGGACAAAACCACAAATAATTGGAATTTACAAACAGTGACAAACTCCTATGTTTGGAAAAATTGCCCTCACTCACACACAAATGTGTGTGACATGCTTCATCCTCAGGTCTGCTACAATGCCCTGGCATAGCCACGCACAGAGCGGGGCATAGGAAGGGGAAACATATAACATGAAAACATCACAAAGAATAAACGTGACAAACCATGTTCAAACCAAGAGGTGTCAGTCCAAGGCTGGGTGCAGTGATTTTCTTCCAGTTTGACATTTTAGTAAGTACAGCCACATCTGGAATATGTCTTTCATACAGAGTCCTCACTTTCTTGACCTGGAACCAGGTCATTGCCTCTATTGTTCACTGCCTTCCGCTGTCCAAAAAGCTTTGTTCTAGGGCACCGGAATGTATTTCCTCAGTGCCCACAGGGTATAAACTGCACCTATATATGTATGCGAGATGGCTCTCTTCCTCAGTCCATTTCCTATCTTCAGATACCAATCCATTCGATGGTCATCTGCTAGTGATTGGAAGATTTGCTTAAAAGTTATAATTGCTCATGTCCGCCTGCTGTGCTGCTCTCACAACTAAATAGTCATCTACTGAAACCGTTATGCAGAAGAGATATGGGTCCTGATTTAGAGTTTGGGGGTTGGGTTACTCGATCATAAATGTGGCAGATATCCCGTCCGCCATATTACAAGTGCATTACATCCAATGGCACTTGTAATACAGCGGACGGAATATCTGTCACGTTGGTGATAGAGTACCCATCTTGTGATCTCAAATTCGACATAAAAATACTCAGTGGATGCATTTACACCATACATACTGGAGGAGTGTGGCTCAATGGTTAGAGCGGCAGACCTTGATGCAGAGCTCTGGCCAGGGACCAGGGTTCGATTCCCGCCTCGGCGGGTCTCGGGCTCATAAATGCCTCTGACTGGATATTCTCGCCTCAGTGCCTATTCTAATCATGGGTCTCACGCTGCAACTCTGGGCAATAGCTTGCTTAATCTCCACAACGGCCCCAACAGCGCGAGGGATGCCTGGTTTCACCATGGAGGTGCCCAGGAGTGGACACTTCACAAGGAAAACCAGGAAGGGTTCCTGAGCGGTATGAGTACAAGCGCCGGGGACACCCCGGTCCGGGGTAGCTGTGCGCTATACAAGTACAACACATTTACTTATTTGCATTTGAATATGTAAGCATGTATATAAGTGCATACAAAACTGATGACCATTTACGGGACCTGTCATATAAAAGAAACCGATTAATAAAAAAATGGTTCTGTCGGGTGAGAAACATGACTGATTCAGATTACTGTTATTGTAAAAGAGGACCCCCTCTTAGACAACAAAATTCTGGAACCTCGCAATTAATGAAAAAAGGCCCAGCGTCTTATTCGTTGTATTTTTGTATTTATCGGAATTGAATTCATTCAATAAATATTTCAAACAATTCATACAACAATTGTCAAAATGAATATAAAGTGCAAAAATAGTGACAATATTGAATAGTGGTCACGTGGTGAGGTAATGTGTACAATGAAGAATCAAAATGAAGAATCAAAATCTATAAAAGAAATATATACATCTATATACAATTCTCATTTCTTTGTCAGAGGCCATGTACTGATGAGTGTCTAGAAATTCTCAAAGTTTCCTTAAGTTTGTGCGGAATCCTAGAAGTAATGGGCCTTTGCAGGATGACATCAATAATCATTAATTACCCAGGTTCTGAGGGACACAGGGTCACCCCCTTTCTTCAAATATTATATAAAAGAAACCAGCATATGTCTAGGGCAAACATACATTATTTACTTATCCTAATTCTATTGCCCAGACCGTTGTAGCTCATTTTCTGACAAGTAACAACTCCATCCAAAAAGATATATCTGAAGTTTTTTCACCCTTTATTCCTGATTTCTAATCCCATCAGTGCTACTGCTATATTCTTTCTAACTAATGTTGAGAGACTGTCAAATCACTAACTACTAATAGATATTGTTTGCCATCTAGAGTCTAGTGACTGGACTTTAAGGCCCTGAACAAAAATGTATTCTCTCCATCTTGATAGGGCAAGATACAGATCTGCTCTTATCTGTGCTTATATTTTAAATATATATTTAAAATTAACTTCCTCAACCTTTGGGGTGGTCTTTTCACAATCAGGGTCAAGGCCACAAGAAACCCCAGAAACTTACCACAACACCTTCGGTATCTCGTTTCCAAAGCTTCATGGTCAAAGCACAAGTTCCCATCATTTAGTCATTTCTGCACCTGTTAAAGATCATGTGTATATGAATAATCACCACACAAAAAAGAACCTGCATCAGAAGCAACATTTGCTACACAAGTTGTGAAGAATGTTAAGCATTTTGCTGTTTCCCTTATTCCCTTTTCTAGTAAAGTCCGCTGATCTGGTCCAAGCTAAACAATTACTGGCATAAAGAGGAAATTATTGGCCAGATGTTTCAAGCCATTCACCATTCTCAATTGGGGTGAATCGCAGAATCGGCCCATTTGCGAATGTTAAAAAGGCATTCGCAAAATAGGGAATCACAATTTTTGCGATTACCTATTTTGCAAATATATTTAGAAATTTGCAATTTTTCGATTCCCTAAATGAAATGCAGGAAGCAGGGAAAATTTGTGACCTTGCTTTAAGGAATCGCAAATTACCACCAACTTCAAGTTGGTGGTAATTTGCAAATGTTTGCGTTTTTCAAAGTGCCATGTGGCGCACACACATGCCCTTAGGGAATGTATCTGAGCCACATGTGCGCACTTACCTTTTTTGGGGTGCATCAGGGTGGCCTTTTGGCCCCCTAGCACCCTTGAAATTGCATTTGCAATATGCGATTACCAGTTTGGTAATCGTAATTGCAAATGTCTACCGATTCATTCCTATGGGCCTCAAGGGAATGGGAATGCATTCCTGAATAGCGAATACTTTTTGCGATTCGCTATTAAGGAATATCTAGGAATCGCAATTTGTTTTGCGAAACCGACATGCATTGCAATTTGTGATTCAATAATAGTTAATCGGTAAAATTCGCTATTATGGACTCCCAAAATTCAATGTTGATACATCTGGCCCCAAAAGTATAATTGTGCACAATAATGAATTCCACAGTTCAGGAAAGGGCATTCAAAAATGAAAAATGTATTATCTTTTTGCATCAAAAAATGTTGTCTGATAAAATACCCACATTTATTGCAGCAGAATGCAATTGTATGCTTTTAAAAATCGGACATAAAAAATAAAAATGCTTACTTCTGTTATGGAAAATCTACGAACTTCATATTTGCAGGTCATAGTTAACTCAGCATGACACAAAAGGCTTTTAGATGTATGCTACCTAGTCTATTTATCCATGTTTTGGACTGTTAAATATAACCTGTTTGAATCTTAGCAACATTGTTTAGCCAAAATGCCATTCATTTATAGCTGGCTTCCTGTTATTCACACCATGTTTTCAATTTATGGAGCATATGCACAAAAGCACTCGCAGAATCGACCGCAAACATGCTTTTTTGTATGCACAAAACACAAATTGTGATTGGGAAACATGTTACAGAATCACAATTTGTGTTTAGTGATGTATTAGTTAGAGAGTCCCTTCTTAATTCCGAATCACAGTTGTAAGTATGAATGATTTGCAACCAAATTACAATCGCAAAAAATTCCTTTTTTGCAAACACCTTAAGGGTGGTGATAACCATTTGCAAATGGGAAGGGGTCCCCACAGGACCCCTTCACCTTTGTGAATGTTGAAACAAATATTTTGTTAAGAACAGGCAGTGGTCCAAAAAATGAACCTTAAACTTTCAATTTATTTTTTGAAACGCAGTGGTCCAAAAAATGAAATGTAAACATTTCAATTAATTTTTTTAAATGCAGCCCGTTTTCCTTTAAGGAAAACAAGCTGAATTCAAAAAAATATATGTAGAAATAAATATTGCTTTTTTAAAAAGCAATCACAGACATAGTGGTCTGGTGACTCCAGGAGGCCACCATCCCTGTGAAGGCCGCAATTTCTAATGAGTCACAAATTACGACCTACCTCAATAATATTCATGGGCTAGGTCAATTACGACCCCATTAGGAAACGCTAAATGAAACTGAATGGGTTTCAATCATTGGGAAATTACAATCCTAATGCCAAAGGATTTAGGAATGGCGGAAGCTTGCATCAACACACACATGTGACATAATACTGTTGATAGTAGCCAACAATACCCATTTGTTCTGTAAAGGCAGTCATTCCTCAGAACAGCAGAGCTGCACATATCAAAGGCGGTTAGACAAATGCCATATGGGAGGTATAAATGTGATCCTTTCTAAGAGTAATAGTGATGGCCTTGGTGTGTTTAATAGAGAGGAAAAGGAAAAGATGTTGATCGTCTCTTCTGCAGTTGGGGAGTACAGAAGGTTTTGAAGACAAACACAGTGTTGTCTACCTGGAAACCAAATCAGTAGATCTGGGGCCGTATTACACAAAGGGGCCTGGAGGGGTGCAACTGTATTGGGCACCCACTTTGTGTATCCCCAAGGTACTCTGACATTACAGAACTGTCCGCAGGTGCTTATGCAGATCCTTATGTAATACTGATTATGCTTGTGCATATTAGAATCAGCGCCAGTAGCCGGCCCGTGGAGGGAGTCCCGCCGGGCGGGGGAGGGACAGTAAACTGCAGAATACGGGTAAATAGAGGTAAGTAACCAAATAAGTAAATAAAATGAATTTCATTGTGCGCGCTACAGTGCCAAATGCGATGCAGTGCGCGCAACAAAATTCGTTTTATTAATTTATTTGTTTACTCACCTATTCCATAGTTTACCACCCCCACCCTTCCCCTCCCCACCCCACCCACCGCCCCGCAAAACTCCCTCCGCGGGCCGCTACTGATCAGCGCTAGCTTGTGGTGTGGCTCCATGCAAATAATGGAATCTCTTTATATCTGCACCCACGTAGTATTATGGATATGGGCAAGAAGGCAAAGAAGCTGTCAGGAGGCGCACTGAACAACATGCCATAAAACGCAGCCCTCTGGAGAGGATAGAGGAGTCCCGTGCACCCTCCAGACATCACCCTGCAGGCAGGCGCAGTCACTTCCTGCACCTGCATGCAGAGAGATCTCTGTCCTCTCTCTAAAGTGCAGGCGGGTGCCGCATGCAAGCATGGAGCAGCTGATTTAAGCAGCCTCTCTGTAAGAGTTCATGGCTCCCCTGAGGGCAGCACAATCACTGTAATTGGGTGACAGTGTGCCCAATACAGAATATGGCTTCAGATGCACATTGACATTAATACTGCCTACCCATCTGACACATCTCTCCCATCTTTGGTAGTTGAAGAATGCCTTGTGAACAAAAAGAGCTCAGGCTTTTGCTGCGAATGTCTAAAACCACTTGTAAATGCACAATGTGCTTTGATCTAAGGAGGAGTTGTGGGGCATTTCCTGCAAATTGAAGCCCTATGCATTACTCTCAATTAAATTCTCAAAAATATTGGAGATGTTTGGAACATCAAAAAATAAATTGGAGAACTTTTTGTAAAAGATGAGTCCTAGGACAAATTCATCTTTAAAGGATACAGTCAAATTGCCAAGCCTTCACAAAAAAATTGTGACATTTTAATTTATTTATGTTATTTACTAGGTGCACAAGTTCTGGAGCTTCTTGGAGTTTGGAAGTCTCGCAAATTTAAGCACAGGACTGTTCCATGTCAAAATACAATGTAAACAACATGGTTTTAGTTATTTCTTAAATTTGACAATGTACATTTGGCCATGTACCTCCATGTACAGGCTGTTCCCTTCCTCCACAGCTGTGTAAGACAAAGTGCACCACCACAAGAGGTAGACCGAGCATTAGAACATTCAATACAAAAATTGTCCTGTAAATGAAGATTAATAGAAGGTTTATGCTTGCTGAATTTCTTGGCTGGTAAAGCAGGGGTACCATTGTGGATACCCCTGCGATTGATGACTAAAGATTGAAAGAGAATGCTCTGCATCAAAGATGGAGATATATGTTGGCTAGTGGAAACATCAATTTCAGTTTAATTATGTCTTTATTTCGATTAACAAAAATCAAAAAAGACAACGTGCTTCAATAAAACATACAGATTAGCACAATACCACAATATCTGACTTGAAGAATGGGATACTAACAATCTCAGGGCGCTCCTCACTATATATCGGGGATAATATGTATTCTGTACTCAATCTAAATGTGGTGCATCTAGAGGAGGGGCGTGTACCCAACACCCCAAATTTTCCGTTACATACAGAAATGAACAGTTTAATGTACCTCTGAGCACTCAACTATATACTTTAATCTAGTGTACCGAAAGACTGTTCATGTGCTCCAAATTACTCAGCAGTCCACAAATATCCAATAGTTGCAAATCAATTTGACAAAGTGAATGTCTCTTGGTCGTCTTCAAAGATTTATTCAAAGTTCCACGTAAATTCCAAAATTCCAGTTATATATCTTCAATACATCAATTCCAGTGAGGATAATACTGTTGCCAACACGTGTTTCGTCGTGTCCAAATCTAACACATAGACTTCCTCAGGGCTGTAACAAGAATATATATTGCCCAACATTAGAATGCTTCAAATCATAAAGTTTTCAGGAGAGATAAGTATAGTCCCCTTCACCTCAAGAAATTATTATTATGTGCAAACTGTCATGTAGGCATTATACGTGAGAAATTCATAGAGTGAAAATATCCCACAAAGAACCAGAGTCAATAGACGAATTAAAGAATCTGTGACTACCTTATAACCCAGTAACATCACAACAGGAGGTAGTTGCCCATATTCACCTGAAAATAGTAATCCTCTCCTGTAAGTTCGACCTCCTTTCAATGTTAACTCGGCAAATGTCTAAGTAATAAAAACCAGACATTATAAATACGACTCACAGTCATGATGTCAACAACTCCCTAAGATCACGTCAGAAGTCATTTCATAATAAAAATTCTTCTATTCAAGTTTAACATATATATATTACTACAGCCATTGTCAATAGTGTTCACCAGATTCTGTATGTCAAACTAAGGTTAAACCAATAAAGTACGCATGCTGGTTACGTTACCCAGACTTAGGTATAAAAGTCTCACTCACCTAAATAGAACGTAAATATAATTATATCTTCATGTATGGTGTACCACTCTCTAAATCAAAACGTCCTAAAAATAATGTGGTAAATATAGATCATATGGATGATGTGGGTAAGTTCAGGCTTCTTTCACTCTCTCGTTTTTAGGTGTACATATAACCTTTATGTCGCCTATTATAACTTTAAACCGTTGATCTATATTTACCACATTATGAATAATAGTTACGTAACCCCTAACATATACCTTGGGGAACCGTGATGATTTTATTGAACTGATATGTGGACTTAATATTTAGCGATGCCTTACAATAATGTGATAACTTGTTTTTTAGGACGTTTTGATTTACAGAATCTGGTGAACACTATTGACAATGGCTGTAGTAATATATATATGTTATCTTAGGGAGTTGTTGACATCATGACTGTGAGTCGTATTTATAATGTCTGGTTTTTATTACTTAGATATTTGCCGAGTTAACATTGAAAGGAGGTCGAACTTACAGGAGAGGATTACTATTTTCAGGTGAATATGGGCAACTACCTCCTGTTGTGATGTTACTGGGTTATAAGGTAGTCACAGATTCTTTAATTCGTCTATTGACTCTGGTTCTTTGTGGGATATTTTCACTCTATGAATTTCTCACGTATAATGCCTACATGACAGTTTGCACATAATAATAATTTCTTGAGGTGAAGGGGACTATACTTATCTCTCCTGAAAACTTTATGATTTGAAGCATTCTAATGTTGGGCAATAAATATTCTTGTTACAGCCCTGAGGAAGTCTATGTGTTAGATTTGGACACGACGAAACACGTGTTGGCAACAGTATTATCCTCACTGGAATTGATGTATTGAAGATATATAACTGGAATTTTGGAATTTACGTGGAACTTTGAATAAATCTTTGAAGACGACCAAGAGACATTCACTTTGTCAAATTGATTTGCAACTATTGGATATTTGTGGACTGCTGAGTAATTTGGAGCACATGAACAGTCTTTCGGTACACTAGATTAAAGTATATAGTTGAGTGCTCAGAGGTACATTAAACCACAATATCTGATGTTCCCAAAAATAATGAAACCATTAAAAGTACCAGAAAAATAGAAATAAATAAAAGGTACATATAATGCAACATCATCTCAAATTGTCTGTAAAAACAAGTTGTATGTCATATAAGTAGCTAAAAATCACAAAATTAACAAGCAAGATAAAAGACAATTAACAAATATGAAATGAATACATAAAGATTACTGTCAACTATGGTAGATTAGTAAAAGTAGCTGCAGCTAAAAGGACCAAGTCTTTATATTGTGTATGTGGCCGTATTAACAAGACCTTATCTTATTTGCTCGAATGACCCACAACCAACTCAGAAATGTGGCCACTGCTATGCCAATAGGATCATCAGTATTAGTTTTCAAAATCCTTAAAGCCTCCATACCTACTCTGATGCCAATATTCTTACAAATTGGTTTCAACCATTTGTGGCTCGGTGACATGTAGGCGGGACACACAAAGAAAATGTGAGCTTGTGACTCAATCTTGGCTGGACAAAAAGGACATTTGTCATCCGTAGGGGGGTACCAACTATTGGTAAAAAATGGGAAGAGAGCCCACCCTAAGCTGGTGATACAACTTCCTGTTGGTAGGTCTTGTAATGATGTCCCAGTATGGTTCTAATTTTTGCTCGTATTTATGGTAGTTAAAAACCCGAGTCAAAGAGCAGTTTTGGTGCTGTGTAAATTGCTGCAGTCTAACCATACTCCAGTAGGCTGCTTTCAAATCCTTTTTCGCAGGGAAGACAGCGACTACTGGATCCTCCCACAGTTTGCTCATCCCCATGCTGATCAGTGTGTACTTTAGATTCCTTATCTAAGTGATTTTAGTTGAAGGACCCCACGACCTAACTTCAGAAAAAGCTTGAGCATACAGAGTAAGCTCCGGAGTGGTCCAGAGTCTTCACCAGAATGCTACCGGTCTAAACCGTGCCTGGTTCGCGATTTTGTTGCAGCCCAATTCCAAAAATGAAAGCCTCAGTGGAGTAGACTGCAGAAGGCCAATCAAAGCTCTTAAAAATGTGTTTTGGGCAATAGCCAAAGATGTTAAATCATTAAATCCCCATAGTTCCGCCCCATACAACATTGATGAATTTATTTTAAGTTTGTATATCTTTAGCGAAGGGGCTATGGGCTTTGTCTTGGAAAGCCTATGTTCTTTTAACAATGATACTGCAAGTTGGGAATGTTTGATTGTCAGCAGGTCAAGCTGGGATTTCCAGCTCAGTTTCTTTGCCAATGTGAGCCCCAAAGAAGTAAAGGTGTCAGTCTGCTCCAAGGGGACATTCTTCATATGTACCCTCCCCCTCACGGCCTTTGACCTATGGAAAACCATGAACTTCGTTTTTCCATGTTTACCACAAGCTCCTGCTCACGACATAAAACCCCAAAACGCTCCAGGGCAACCTGCAGGCCTTTTTGAGTCCTGGAAAGTAACAGGGTATCATCGGAGAACATGAGCAGCGGTATCTTTATTCCTGCCAACATTGGGGCATCAGTGGGCTGGGATGTAAAGTAATGGACCACAATATTAATAAAAAGTGAAAACAGGGTTTGGGCCAGTACACACCCTTGTCGGGCACCCTTGGTTGCAGCGAACCTTTTGGTAACGTTCCCCTGCTTCCCCCATTGGACCTGTGCATGATTTGATTCATGCAATTTCACCAGGATACTCAATAGTTCATAGGCCACCCCCAGAGCCTGAAGGACACTCCACAATTTTGTGCGAGGGACTAAGTCGAACGCGGTCTTTAGGTCTACAAAGGCTGCGTAAATGGTACCACCTCCAATGGCAACTACCTTCCAATACACAAGAACAAACCTGGACACCTGGTCAATGGTGCTTATATGGGGACGGAACCCTGCCTGTAATGGGGTCAGAATATCCATCTTGTCTATCCAAGCCTGGATTCTGACTAAGGCAAGCCTTGCGACTATTTTTTGTATGGAATCGATAAGGCTTATTGGCCTGTAGTTACCTGGTAGGGAACGGTCACCCTTCTTGTGTATAGGTAGAATTTCAGAGCCAGACCACGTTTCGGGAGTAGTTGCACCACTAGTTACTGCATTTGCAAGGTATTTTATGTAGGGGACCCAGTTCTCTTGATCCGATACAAACAGGTCAGCCGGGAAAGAATCTGGACCTGGTGCCCGGCCTCGTGGAATTGATTTTAGCACATTTTCCACCTCGAGGCAGGTAAAGGATTCACTGGTATCGTAAACGGGTAGGTAGATGACAGGGAAATTATAACTAGTGGCTGAAAACTGTGCCTCAAAGTGGGATACCCACACTTCCGGGGCGACATGGTTTATGGGTACTTGAGATATTGCTCCGCTGCCCCATTTAACAAGATGCCAGAAGTGGGTCATATTTTGCTTGTTACTTAATACAAGAAGGTCACGCCATTGAGACTCATCCCAGTCCTTCTTCGCCAGCAGTTGGTATGCCTTGTACCTAGTTCTGGCTTTTTTTATATTCCCCGTAATCTGTGATCTAATGACCTTAGCCAATAACTTGTATGCCTCCCTACAGGTTTTATTATATCAGGAGGCTACCTTTGTGGAGGGGTCCTCGATTTATTTTTGGGTTTGATAAAGAACTTTTTAAGTTTCCCAAACAGCTCGTTATGGACCTCGGGGATAATGCGGTTTACCACCTCCTGGGAGTAGTAATCATGCAAAATCGAAAGTGAGTGACCGAACAGGGATTTCATCTCAGCCAAGTTGCCCTTGTTATCCACCATCCTTGAACATCTAACTCTCCTCATATCGTTGGTGAGTATGGCCTCTGCTAGGTTATCCTCCGTGAACCTAGAGCCACTACTAGATAAGCCAGAGACCTTAAGGGTTAGGATTAGCGGATTGTGATAACTTTTATTCCGCTCCTGGACCTTCATTTGTAACATAAAGGACCAGATTTCTATATTGAGAAATATATAGTCGATGCGACTACTTCTAGTTGCATTGTTGAAAGTGTGAGTGCCCTTACTATCTGAATGCGTCCTCCCGTTGACTGCTGTAATGCAGCCTCAGACCACTTTTTGATTGGGGTTAGATTTAATTGCGGGATGATCCATTGAGTGTCCTCTTCCAAACTGAGGTTTCCGTCTTCATGGTCAAAGGGGCTCAAAGGTGCAATTAAAATCACCCGCAATTATCAAGTAGCAGCCTCCCCCTAGACTACCTAAAAATTTGTCAATGTAGGCAACTACTGTTGGTGCTCTACCCTCAGGCAACCCTCTGGCATAGACGCTGAATACCAGAATGTCTAGCTCATCAACCTTCCGTAACCGCAAAGCAAATATGTCAGGACTGTCAATGTAAACTTCCTGCACCACCCATCTGTCTGACTGCCTAACCCAACATGTGAGTCCGCCAGAAGGCCTACCTTTCTGGCCCCCCAGCGCTGGTTTGGAAAAATTAAGATAACCAGGGAAAAAATGGTAGTAAGTGACCAGGTTTCTTGAAAGGACCAGATATTATATTTAGATATAAACACTGCCCAGTCAGTTGAGGCAGTTTTGGTTAACAATCCTGCTACGTTTCACAAAGAAAAAGACATTGAGGGCTGTACTTGCTGTATTACGGTGGTGTTAAGCAGGTCAGATGTACCCATATTGCACAACCAATGACTTGTTGTAAGAAATATTATGCTGTTTGGAAACGCCATAGGCGCTGAGATATTTGGCCAAGGAAGTAGTGATAGAATCCCTTGACGCCACCTCAGGTGTTTTAACCATCCCAGTACCACTAGTAGTTCCTAGGTCTACAGGGCTGCGATCAGCAGAACCGGAGTCAGAGACATCCCAAGTACAAGAGAGCCCTGTATAGAGTAGCTTGAGAGGGCCCAGGACTGACCTGAGAGGTCCCCCAGTTCCTAGGGCTCCTACTAAAATCAGGTCTCCTGGGGCCTTAAGTCAGTCTATCTCTTACATGGAGTTTAAGGCATCAAATCGATTACTAGTTCGAATCTGGAAAGTGGGAATCTGGAGGGTATGTTGGCCACACATGTTTGGTTCACCCATCCTCTCACTACATCCAATAATCCCTTCTGTTTTGTGGAAAAATCCCAAAGGGACTGATGAATCTTCTGGAAATTTTCAAAACTTTCAAGGCAGTCAATTCAGCTGCTGTTCCGACAATTTCAGGATGATCTGTCAAGCAGGGGCTGAGAAAAAGGGGGGGCCCAAAACACTTTTCCCCCATATTCATTTCTATAGGAAACTTTAGACACGACTACAGCCCAAACTGCTGAACGGTATTGCACCAAATTTGGCAAAAAGGTAGCTCTTGATCCAGAAAGCACTCTTTTTATAAAATGGTGTAAATCCGTTCAGTAGTTGCTGAGAAAGTTAAATATTTCTCACATAGACAACTGAGGCCGCAGTGGATTTGCCACCCCTCCCGATTGCGTGACTGAGATCTGATTGGCAGCCAACATTTCAAACCAGGAAGTGTTGGCAGACACCTTGTGACTCGTTGAACAGAGTCACAAGAAAAACTTTTTAAAAAAAGATAAAGGGGAAGGGTAGAAACACCCTGACCCCATAGGCTTCTTGGGGGGTCCCACAGGGACCCTACAGGGCCCAAAAAGCACTTTATTTCAAACAGATTTGGGTGGATTCGCATTGTATACAAGACTCTTACTGAATTTGTTTACTAAAATGAAGCGTTTTCCTGTGCTTTATTAAATAAAGGCTCCTCTGTGGGTCAGGTCCTGGGGACAGTTTATGAGTTAATGCAGGGGTGCCTATGCGGCACACCTGTGACCTGGAGACCACCACCTTCCTAGAGTAAACATAATCAAAGAGGTGCGGGCCCGCATGGCCCCCGGCAGCCCGGGTACTGCCATCTCTCCAGGGCTAATTGTTAAAAAAAACTGCTGGAGGCTGTATTGCCTCCCCTGCAGCCCCAGGGACTGCCACCACCCCGGGGCTAATGTAATGGGGGTCTTCAAGGACCACCTCTCCAGGGCTTTAACATTTTAATATGGGGGGCCTCACAGACCCCACCGGCCCCAGGGACCACCACCTCTCCAGGTCAGGCCCCTACTTAAGGAAGTAGGGGGCCTGCACGCCCCTGCCACCAGAAGCCCTAGATGACCCTTGGGACCACCACCCCTCAGGGCCGGCTCCAGCAATGTCCCGAGCTGCCCACCCACAGGACATTGCAGTTTGCTATGGAATACTGCTCTCGCCATGCCATAGCAAACTAGTGCTCCAGTTTCAGAAAGTGAAAGCAGTTTGCTCTTGCTTGCTGAAAGAGGAGGATTTATCTTTTTACACACAAAGAGTTGCACGTCAGCAGCTCCCTGTTTGTAAAAAGCAGTGCTGTCTACCACAGGATCCGGGGAGCCGGTCGGAACCATTGGACCTTCAGGCTCCCCACAGGTCCCTGAGGAGGTGGCCTGGCCCCGGGGGTTGGGGTTCCTGGGGCTCTAATGGCTTAAGCGGGGGCTGCTCTGCCTCCCTCCCTTTAAGGAAAAAAAATATATATATAAAGACCTGGTCCCGGTGGATGGTTTCCCCTGGCTGAAATTGGCCTCAAGAGGGTAGCTGCGCAGCCTCCTTCCTTTAAAAAAAAAAATTGAAGAGCCAGGCCCCAGGGGATGGGGTCCCTTGGCCAAAAAAATGGCCAGAGGAAGGGGGGAGCGTGCGGCCCCCTTCCTTTATTTGAAAATAAATAATTAAAGGCTGGTCCAGGAGAAAGGGCTCCCCAGGGCCAAAATCGGCCCAGGAGGGGGGATGCGCAGGCCACCTCTCCTTTTATTTTATTATAAGAATACAAAATGGGTCAGGGCCCAGGGGATGAGGTCCCCTGGGCCAAAAATAGTCCAGGGAAGGGGGCAATGCAGCCCCCATTCCTAGAACATAAAAAAAGAAAAAATATATAAAAGCCGGCAACTCCCCGGAGGCTCCGCCCCCTTTATCCACTACTTTGCAAACGTGACTCCTGGTACACTGCTGGGTCGGGATGAAGTCCCATTGGCTGCTGATGATCCTTAGGGGCCAACAAGCCCTCCTATTACCTCCACTAAGCCCCACACAGTGGGATTGCTGAGAAGTGGTCAGAGGCCATGACCCCTATCTCCACCACTCTGCAAATGTGCCTCCAGGGGCATTGCTGATGGGGGGATGAGTTCCATGGCCTCTTGAGGACCTCATGACTAAAGTGGACTTATTTCCCTAAGCAGCAGTGCGCCACCTCTCAGCATCCATCTGTTTGGGTCTTACTGGTGAAAACAGGAGGACTAGTTGGCCCCCAAGGGCCCGCAAGGGCCAAGGGGACTTCATCGCCCAACTAGCAGTGCACCAGGGGGTGTGTTTGTAGAGTGGTAGAGAAAGGCGGCATGGCGCCCTAACAGGTCATAGCAATCCTGCTGTATGGGACTTACTGGAGGTAACAGGAGGGGTAGTTGGCAGCCAAGGACATCCTTGGGAGCCAACTACCCCTCCTTTTATCTCCAATAAGTCCCACACAGCGGGATTGTTAATAGGCCTTCAGAGGCCACGCCCCTTTCTCCACCAGTCTGCAAACACGGCTTGATGTGCACTACTGGTTGGGGCATGACATCCACTTTACTGCTGAGGGGCATTGGGGGTCAAGAAGCCCTCCTGGTACCTCCTGTAAGTCCTACACAGCAGGACTTCTGAGAGCTGGTAGTAGGCCCAGCCCCCATTTCTCTAGCAGTCTGCAAATGTGACTACTAGTTAAAAAAACTTTATAAATTCACTGACAAAACCAAAGGTTACAGGGACATTACAGTTAGGAATTAGCATTTAAAAAAAGTTTTAAATTTGATGTAAAAAACAAAGGTTACAGGGATGTTATAGTTAGGATCAGATTTAAGTCACACATAACCAGTAAAATTCAGCAGTTATAGTTAGCAGAGCTAGATTAGAGCAATGGTTATTCAAAAACAGAATGGATTTTGTTATGCTTTAAGCACAAGAAGGAGGTGTTTCTCGTGTATTAAAGACAGGGTTGTACTTATATTCTCGATAATAGTTAAAGTATTAATAATTCCGTTGATAATCTGACTAACATTGTTAATGAGATTCATTATTAGGAGAGCCTGAAATCTGGGAAAAAATGGTTTCATGGATTAGTGGGATAGGCAAAGGTTTATCATAAAATTTTTCAATTTTAATAACAATAATATATATAGACATATCAAGTGATTCTTTACTGTTTAAGTTTATGTTAGAGGTTTTAAATGTAACTGCAGGAGCAGGAAGAAGAAGACAGTTAGAAGACTGATGAAGGAAGAGGTTGCTCTTGACAAGAAAAAGGCACAAATCTATGATGATCTAAGAGGGTTACATTGATCTGGATCAAGAATGATGACTAAGTATTAATGGTTTGGAGGAGTTAAAAATGTTCATAATCAGAGGGAGGATTGTGAGAAATGAATTGTCCTTTGGCAACTGGTCAGCTAACATCAGCCAATGGCTCTCTTGCACTAAAAGTGACATTTTGCCTGATCTAATATGCACATACGCCTAATAAGGAGTGCCAGAAGTGCAAAATTACATTCAGATAATGTTCCAGAAGAATATGGAGCACTACCTGAAGGTGACCTGAATAGACCTCATCTTCTTTAAATTGAATCGGAGTGAGAACTGGTCTCTGACAGCAAGACATATGTGCAGACTAGTGGGCAATGAACAGGGAGAGAGGAGTTGGCTTAACGACTAGGGCGGTCGACCTCAAATCTGGGGAACTGGGTTTGAGTTTAGGCAACGACGCTGAACATCCTGTGATTCTGGGCAAATCACTTAGTCTCCCCGTGCCTAACCAACAAAAATGGATGTGTCCTCATGCAATGCAACTGGTGCTATGGAAAGCGCTCTGATACCCAATACCTTCGGGTCAAGTTTGCGCTATATAAAACGCTTTAAAAAATGTTTTTTAAATGACCAGAGAGTGGATTTTGTTTTACTCCGGGGCAATAAAATGTACCTCTGTTGGGCAAATATTTTGAGTTGATTTCACCACCCATCTATTTACTGTAAAATGATTTGGAAGTTTGAGATTAGCCAACTATCTTGAATGGGAGTCAATAAGAATGTCATAGAGATAATCTGGGTTGACAAAATATCTCTTTACTTCGATGATAAAATAAAAGCTATTTATAGTTATTTTCCACAAGACAAAGAGACTGATATATAGTTAGTTAGGAATAGACATCTATTGATTTCCTCCATTGACTAAATTTCAATCAGTAACTTGTGATCAGGTGTCAGAAGTTATCGTCAAGATTAAATCCGGCTCCCCTTCAGATCCCCTTCCTCCTCGGATCTTTGGGAAATTAGCACCCCAGCTGATACTGAGGTTAACAGAGATTTTTTATCTCTCTTTGGACCAAGCAGTCATACTAGACGGCTGGAAGAAAGTGCGAGTTAGACCTATTCTTAAGAAGCCCACCCTAGATGCCAGTGAACCAGGTATGAAGTGTGGAGAAGTGTGGCTCACTGGTTAGTGGAGAAGTGTGGCTCACTGGTTAGAGCAGGCAGACCCTGAAGCAGAGATCAGACCCGGGACCAGGGTTTGATTCCCGACGCGGCAGGGTGCTGAGCTCATATGTCCACGGACTCGATAATTCTCGCTTCGGTGCCTGACCTAATCATGGGTTCCACTCTGCAACTCTGGGCATTAAGCTTGCTTAATCTCCACAACGGCCCCCCCCCGCGGCGGGATGCCTGGCTTTCACCTTGGGGATGCCCTGTAGGGGCTATCTCACAGGGAAAAACCAGGACGGGTTCCCAAGGCAAGCGCGAAGATACCCCTTCGGGGGTCGATTCTGGCGCTATATAAGAAATGTAATAATAATAATAATAACTACCCCCCCCCATCTCGCTGCTGCCTTAATTCGGGAAAGCCCTCGAAGCCCTGGTAAATAAACAACTTACCAGCCATCTAGAAAGTCACAACCTTCATGACTTTTCTCAATCTGGGTTCCGAGAGGCACATAGTACCGAAACGGCGGTAGTTTAAATGGTAGACAACAGCAAGTGTGCCTTAGATAAAAAGGAATCAGTCATCCTGGTTCTTTTAGACCTGTCGGCCAGCTTTTGACATCATCTTCCATGACATCTTGTTACTGTTGCTCTGAGAGATGGGGGTTCAAGGGAAGGCCCTGGACTGGGTTAACAACTATCTAAAGGACCTGTCCACTATAGTGCATCTAGGCTTGATGGCGGCGTTCAGCAGGCCAGTATGTATGGGAGTACCGCGGGGGTCTATCTTGAGCCCTATGCTCTTTAATCTTTATATCACCCCCCCTGGCTAAGATAATCAGGTCCTACAGTTTTGACACAGTATTGTATGCCGACGATGCCCAGTTGCTGATTACCTTTGGCCTGGACCACGCAGAGACTATGATCCGGTTCAGAAACTGTATAACCCACATTGACAGCTAGATGAGGCAAACTAAACTACAGTTGAATAACAGTAAAACCGATATCATTCTGTTCTGCAGGGCCAAACATTATTGGTCTAGCGACTGGTGGCCCCAGACACTGGGCCCCTGTCCTTCTCCAAAACAAACCATCTGCAATTTGGGGATCACCATCGACAATAAGCTCTCGATGAGAACGCATGTGAACCGTGTATTAGGCACCTGCTATGGCAATTTACAGAAACTACTGAAGATCTTCAAATGGCTACCAATTGAATCCTGGAAGCCACTTGTACAGGGCCTAATCGTTAGTCGTATGGATTACGGCCATGCTCTACTGGCCTCTATAAACGAATACCTCTTTTCCAAATTACAGACCCTGCAGAACACCGCGGCCAGATTAATTCTGGACTTACCCTCAAGATCGCCGTCATGTCCCAACTTTAAAACCCTTCATTGGTTGCCAATCAGGTTGAGAGGACAATTCAAAATGTTGTGCCTCACACACATAAGCATCCATGCTAACAGGCCCTGGTTATCTAGGAAAGAAACTGAAAAAATACCAGTCCACTAGAACTCTGAGATCTACTACTAAATTTCTTTTAACTCCTCTGCGGGTGTGCACTGTGCGAAACGGCAACCGCTCTTTTTCCTATCTTGCCCTCTATTTCTGGAATAAGCTTCTGCCATACATCTCGTCTATTCCAGATAACTTGCACTTTCGCAGAGAACTAAAAACATGACTTTTTCCCAAATTATGTGTTATAGATCCTGGTGTGTCGATCTGTCTGCGAGCACCCTGAGACCTAACTCTGATGTGTTCCGCTTTACAAGACTCTTTGACTTTGACATAGAGAACCATCGTGTTTGACTGAAGCAAGACTAATAACATTGGCTGAAATAACTGGTTGCTCTTCCATCTTTCTGATTTGCTGCCTGCCAACGAATCATAATAGATTTTCGTGTTTCATTTTTGAATAGCTGCTTTGCAGTCATTTAGAGTAGCTAGGCTGACTTATACATGGGCTCTATGTTTAGAAAGACATGGGTTGTCCTGCGGGGAATGGGCAGGATATCAGAATTCCTGCAGCAGTCTGTAGCCTATTTCAGGATATGATATTCCCATTTGTCACCATATTCCTGTAAATATTTGAAGAATCAGATTCAAAATGTGGTAGTTTTGCTCAGAAATCCACTTCTGCACACCGCAGACAGAAAGATCAGCAGTGTGTCCACTACTAGCCTGAATGCAAGATGATTCATAAGAACGTCAGGTACATTAATACAGTGTCAGAAAAGGCTGCACATCACTATAAGTGCACTCTTACTGCATCTGTAATATGCAATCGGTTGCGTGTGAAAATTAACAAATTGAAAAACACAGCCAGCAAAAATATACACTCTAACATATTGGCCATTAAATGTTAACTTTTTCTTAACGTGTCTGCGTAAAAGCATTGACCCTCTTTAAATATCTAAGTCTAGCCGAACACAATTTTCACCTGTAGTGCAAATGAATATATTTAGCAAACTGATTTCACTCCTACTGTCGTTGGGGGAAGTGACTGATATTTTGATATGGTAGCTGTTAATATTTTTGATTTTATGGGAGTTGCTTATGCACCACGTATATTTTTACATTTTTTAGTCTATGTGAACTCTACTTTTTCATTCTTGAATTCTCAATAAACCGTACAATCTATTTGACAATAAATGATTCATAACAACATGCAGTCACATTAAGGAAACACATCCGCGGATGGGCCACATAAAGAGAAGTTAAAGATTTATACTGAGAGAGAACGATTAATGTGAATGCATAGGCTAAGTCATTAAACATTCATTGTCCTAGAAAGTAGAAGCAAAGGAATGTTGCCAAACAATTTACATAATGGTGTTCGCAAAAGACCCCTGCAAAAGTGCAAAAGATGTGTTCCCACAGTAAATAAAACATGATTCACGTCATTGTCTGGTAAGCGAATAAGATGACGTAAGCCAAATAATTCCGAGAGGCTAGGTAAACCCATCAGTGAGCAGGATGCTGTCACTTGCAACTCCTTTAAGCAACTTGCCAATTACCATAGATCTATAATCTTGAATGAAAAATGTTAATATATATTAGTAGAATCTGAAACACAGGGTAAAACTGACTCTCGTTTAGATGAAGCGTTAAATCCATAACCTTTTTTCTTCTAAAGTGCATAAAAACGATGTAACAGAAAGAAAACGACTGCCTGCTAGGCAGATAAAGAAAGATCCCCCGGTGGGCTTGCAGGTAGACTGAATAAGGTTGCGGAATCCGAAATTGCCTTTGACTGTAAGATATCCAACTACATGTATCATCAATGAACACATTTTAGGAGACTTGTACATGGCTTCAATTAAAGGCCCGGATTTAAAACTGTTATGTACCGCATTTGATGCATGCAGAACCTTACAATGGCCAGTCCAATATGGCAGCCTCAATATCTTCTTTTATGTTAAATGTTTGGAACATTCTATTTCCGGGGGAGGGAAAGCAAGCCAGAGAGAGCTGAGTTTTCAGAAGCCAACATTAGCCATGTGTGAGCCCCAGGTACAAGTCCCTTGGCTGCAGCTGATTTGTTATACCTCTTTGACTATGCAAGAAAGCTTGACAAAGATCAAGCCTGGCATCAGAGCCCCGCACAGCCTGCACATTGCTTAGCAGAGGACTCTCTGTGAGCCCCACAGCTTCAAAACAAGAAACATGTACAAGTAATGGCCGAACCAGTAGGTACCTTGGAGCAAACATCAAAGGTGTCCAGGAAGCCGCATGGTATTCCTCGTCTAGCTGTTTGAAAGTGGAGGCTGGCATCCTGCAGGAATGAGCAAACCAAGGGCCTGCTCCAGTACCCTTCCAAAATGTACCACCTTTTTAAAAATGAAACTGAGAAGAATGGAAATACTATGAAATGGAATGAAGAAAAAAAAGCATATAAAAAGCTTGAACAGGTGTCTAGGTGCTAATAGGGAGCTTACAGAAAACAAATTCCCATCAGAGATGCCTACCCTCAAGGGTAAAAGGTTTTATTGCTTTCCTGAATTTGAGGTGGATTTTTTTTATTTTGATTCCTGTAGGCATTGAGTTCCATAATTTAGATGTTAGATACGAGAAAGATTTACATCCCCAGTGACTCAGCTTGATTTTAGGCACCACAATAGTTTTCTTACCTAATGGAACCTTTATGCTATTAAAATAGCCCCTTTTTTTATAGAAAACTTAATGTGCAACACACAAAGTCTTGAACATAGCTCTTTTATGGAACAGCAACCAATGGAGTTTCTCCAGCACTTTGGACACAGATTGGTGTTTCAGCAAGTCTAAAATAAGAAGAGCAGCCACATTTTGTGTAACCTGGAGTCTATTTACTACCTTCTTTTTCATCCCTAGCTTTAGGGTGTTGCAGTAATCCAGGTGTGCAGAGATCAAAGCAGTACCAAGCTTTATTCGAGAAGTGACCAAAATCATAGAGAGGATCTCTTTAAGAAGTCTTAGATTATAAATGCTTGAGGACCCATGAGGTTAATGTGCTTCTAGGAAGTTAGCCTGCCGTCCATAATCACTCCAAGATTCCTAACCGAAGTAACTGGTGTAGGTAGAGTACTAAACTCAGTAGGCCAGAAGACCTGAGATCAACACACTCGATCTGTTGCCAAACACAATAATTTCAGCATTTTCTGCATTGAATTTCAAGCAGTTTCTTTTGAATAAAAAACGGCTTGTATAGCACATGGCTACTCCAAGGGATGTCCCAGCGCTCTGAAAACAAACCCCAAATACAGCGTGCACAACCCCTCTTTTCCTGTTTAAAGAGCCATGTTTTCAAAGTTTTCCACAATGAAATAGCTTCAATTGACCTGCAACTCTAATAGGAGCTTATTCCATCCTGACAACCCTGGGGCAGGGACATGTGCGTTTTCGGAGGAAGGCCTTAAAGAGTGTGGGGCACTGTGTTCTGGACCACCAGTAATTATTAATAAGGTAGACAGAAAGTCCCAAATAAAGGGCATTTTCTTAATCCAGCATTCCCTAATCCAGTTTCCTTGCTGAGAATGAGAGTAAATTAAAAAACTTTTTTACAGTACACAGTAGCCCAATGCATGTGCCCACCACTATTCTAATCGGAGATTGGAAAGAGAACCACTCGTTGATTTTAACACCCAAGGTCTTCACTGTATCTCCCTGAAGGCCCGGGGTGGAGGTAGCATTAACTGGCTAGAAGGTCTGCCATGTCTCTGGGTCTTTGAGACCGAAGAATAATATTTCAGTCTTGTCAGCATTGCATTTGCACCAAATGGTAGGTTAACCAGTGAAAGACGGCTGTTAGGCAGAATCTGATGGATTTGCCCGGAAACTCTGCTTCTCTACCCCAGGAGAAAAACAGCTGAGTGCCATCAGGATAAGAGATCACTTTTGTTCCTAAGGCTTCGACCAGTTGAGCTACTGGAGTGAGATATACATTGAATAATGTAGGGCTCAAGGCCGAACCCTGTAGCACTTCCACTGACAGACCACCGGACTTCTAAGAGAAGGGAGGGATCCAAAATGTGTGTCCTCTGCCTTTCAAAAAGGAGGCCAATCAGTCCAGGGTTTGACCAACTATTCAGATGAATTGGAGAAGCGCTTGGAGTTTGGCATAGGGTACCCTATCAAAGGCAGCTGACATATCTAACATAAACAGCAATACCTTCCCACCAGCATCTAAGGTACCTCTGATGTGATCAGCAACCTCCACTAGTGCTGTTTCTGTACTAAAGTTGGGTCTAAAGCTTGACTGACTCGGGTGGAGCAGGTTATTAGTTTCCAAGTATTGGGAAGGCTGCTGGTTTACTTTTTTCCCAGTACTTTAGACAGAGCTGATAATAATGATATGGGTCTGTAACTGTATTGTTCTCCCGGGTCAGCCCCTAGTTTCTTAAACAGGGGCAGGAATTTAGCCTGCTTCGAGGAGTGGGGTACTATTGCTGTAGATAGCAATTCATTCAGCCGCTTATCAGCCAAACTGCTAATGATGCTTGCTCCTATTGCTGTAGGTTGGGAGGGCAGGGATCAGCAGGAGATCCTGAATAAAGACTGCATATTACTGCTAATAGTCAAGTCAAGTCAAGTCATAAAATTTATATAGCGCACTACATACCCAGAGGGTTTCAAGGCGCTTAGGAAGGGGAGGAGGATTATTTGTCAAATATCCACGTTTTAAGCTGCTTTCTGAACGCTGGGTGATTCTGGGTGAGGCGAAGGTAAGCGGGGAGTGAGTTCCATGTTTTGGCAGCCAGGTATGAGAAGGATCTGCCTCCCATGGTGGTCTTGTTGATGCGAGGTACAGTGGCGAAGGCTTGGCTGGAAGAGCGAAGTTGGCGGGAGGGGGTGTAGAAGGACAGTCGAGAGTTGAGGCAATCTGGTCCGATGTCGTAGAGTGATTTGTGTGCGTGGGTAAGCAGTCGGAAAGTAATCCTTTTATTGACGGGTAGCCAGTGGAGGTCTTTAAGGTGACCAGAGATGTGTTCGTTGCGTGGGATGTCTAATATGAGCCTGGCTGAGGCGTTTTGGATTCGTTGGAGTTTCTTCTGGAGTTTTGCGGTAGTACCTGCGTAGAGGGTGTTTCCATAGTCCAGTCGGCTCGTGACTAGAGCGTGGGTGACTGTTTTCCTTGTTTCGGTGGGGATCCAGCGAAATGTTTTTCTGAGCATGCGAAGAATGTTAAAGCAGGAAGAGGATACGGCGCTGACTTGTCTGTTCATTGAGAGTGACGAATCCAGGATGACGCCGAGGTTCCGTGCATGGTCTGTCGGGATGGGTGCATTTCCGAGGGCTTCCGGCCACCAGGAGTCGTCCCATGCAGAGGGGGATGTACCTAAGATGAGGACTTCTGTTTTGTCTGAGTTCAGTTTCAGACGGCTTTGTTTCATCCATTCGGCGACTTCTTTCATTCCTTCGTGTAGGTTATTTTTGGCGGTGCTGGGATCCTTGGTGAGAGATAGTATCAGTTGAGTGTCATCCGCGTAAGAGATGATGTTGAGGTTGTGTTGGCGGGCGATAGCCGCGAGGGGGCTCATGTATACGTTGAAGAGGGTGGGACTGAGTGAGGATCCTTGTGGTACGCCGCAGATGATTTCAGAGGCCTCGGACTTGAATGGTGGGAGGCGGACTCTCTGGGTTCTTCCGGTGAGGAACGAGGTGATCCATTCCAGTGCCTTTCCTTGGATTCCGATGTTTCTGAGGCGTTGTAACAGGGTGCTGTGGCAGACTGTGTCGAAGGCTGCAGAGAGGTCGAGGAGGATGAGGGCGACTGTGTCTCCATTGTCCAGTAGAGTTCGAATGTCGTCTGTTGCTGCGATGAGGGCGGTCTCAGTGCTGTGTTTGGTTCGGAAGCCAGATTGTGAGGGGTCGAGTGATTTGTTGGCTTCGAGGAAGGCGGCGAGCTGGTTGTTGACAGCTTTCTCGATGACTTTGGCCGGGAATGGAAGAAGCGAGATGGGGCGGTAGTTTTTGAGTTCGGTGGGGTCTGCTGTTGGTTTTTTCAGAAGGGCGGTGAGTTCAGCGTGTTTCCAGTCTTCTGGGAAGGTAACGGAGTTGAAGGAGCAGTTGATGACGTCTCGGAGGTGCGGAGCTATGACGGAGTCTGCTTTGTTGAAGATGTGGTGAGGGCATGGGTCTGTGGGGGATCCAGAGTGGATGGAATTCATCAGGCGGATGGTGTCCTCAGTGGAGATTGGGTTCCAGGCGTTAAGGGTGTTAACGGGGGGAGATGGTCAGCTGATGATAGGGTGGGTTGGCTTCCGGGTTGGTTGTCAAAGCTGTTGTGGATGTCAGCAATCTTGTTGTGGAAAAAAGAGGCTAGGGAATCGCAGAGGGTTTGAGAGGGGGTGATGTCGTTGGAGTTGGCCGCTTCAGAATGGGAGCCAAGAGAACAGGAGGAAAGGCAAATTTGGAAGACTGAAATCTTATTATGAAAGTAGAATGCCAGCGGCTCACTCCACTGAGCTGTAGGCTGTTGAAGCCTCGAGAAAGACTCAGGAGAGCTAAAGTATTTCACAACTTTAGAGATTTCTCAGAATGTATATCCTGCTCTTTCTATCCTATCTTCCAAATACACATTCGTTGCTATTTTGACTTCAGTATAGTACTTCTTTAAAACATCCTTGTACATAGCCTTGACATTAGGGTTAAACATTTGTTATCCATCCTCTTTGTCTATATCAGCAAGGCTATAAATTCGGAAAACACTGGAAACACTACCACATACAATCCCAAAATATTATTTACATATTTTCTGTCATGCAAACATCTATTAATTTATTTTGAGATGATAAAATCACCTAAAACAAACAACATGCACCACAGGGAGAATATTAAAAACAAGCCCATACATTTTGCTTTTAAAACTACATATCCAACAATGATGACACTTTGCAATCATGAATTGATTAACCATATGCAATTGTTCAGTAGTAGTGGATTATGTCAGCAGTGGCACCAGTTGGCAGGGTAACCTCACAGATAGCAGACTCCAGATACAGATGCAAGGTTTTTGGAAGCCCATTTTGCCCTTTCGGCTTCAGATTAGGAGTCCAGCCAACTAGCCCTTTGAGTCACTCTGGGTTCTGGGTTCAAGAAATATAGGTCCAATCCTTCTCACCCAGGCAAAAGGGCAGCAGGCAACAGAACAGCAAAGCAGGAGTCCAGTAGAGTGCAGTCCAGCCGAGTAGCAGCCTTTCAGCACCACAACAGTTCTTCCTGTCAGAGTATCCACAGGTCCAGAAGTGTACTGAAGTGGTGGTGTCTGAGGTCCATTATATATACCCAGTTGCACCTTTGAATTGGAGAGAAGCTTTTAGAGGCAAACCCTTGAAGTTCACAGAGGTCCTACCTTCCTGGCCCTGTCTGCAGCCTAACTACTGGGGTTATGCAATCCTTTGTGTGGAGACACAAGACAAGCTATTCAGGCGTAAGTGAATCTTGGCCCAGCTTCTCCCTCCCATCCTGCCAGTGATGGCTCATCAAGTCACACCTTAGCTCCTATTGTGTGTGGCTGTCTAGGAGGAATCCACAAAGCCCCATTACCAAGCACACCCCATCATGTGGCCAGAGACAGGCTGCAGGCACCAAATGGCTAAGGCAAGAAAGTAATAACTTGTAAAAAGTGGCATTTTTAGGATTGCAATTTAAAATCCGACTTCACCATAAGTTGTGATTTTAAATTGTGATTCTAAGTTGTGAGTCTAGATGCACAAAACATGAACTGCTTATCCCTTTCAGTTTGGAAATTGCACTTATAAAATGCAATAAAGAAACTTCAATGTTATCCTATAAGAGGGTAGGTCTTGCAGTGGTGAACAATCACATTTTGCGTTTTTCACTAACAAGACTTGTACAACTTAAAAGACATGTCCTACTGTTTAAGTACATTGCAGCCTGCCCTCTCTTGACTTATATGTATTAAAAAGGAAGTTTTAGGTCTGGCAAAGTATTTATTTTGCCAGGTAGAAATCGCAGTTTAAAACTACACATACAGGCTCGGCAAATATCAGGCCTGAGACAAGTTTGAAGGGCTACTTACGTGGCTGTAACAATCCGTGCTGCAGGCCCACTATTAGCATTTCAATTAATTTATAGGTCTTAGGTACATGTGGTGCCACTTTACTAGGGACTTTTAAGTAAATGAAATATGCCAATTTGAGATAAGCCAATATTACCATATTTAGGGGAGAGAGCGCAAGCAATTTAGCACTGGTTAGCAGTGGTAAAGTGTGCAGAGTCCTACTGCCAGCAAAAATGAGATCGGAAAAAATGGAGGAGGAAGGCAAAAAGTTGGGGGTAATCCCACACTAAGGCTGACAGGTCGAACAGCTTCCAATTGAATAATCTCTTTAAAGTGGTATTTGAAAAAGACAATACTCAATCTATCACAAGGACAGCCTTGTTCCCGGTGGTGAAAAGCGAGAAAAGTTAGAACAAGAGGGCATCCTATGAACTATGAGGTTTGCTGAGTACATGTCCAGGTTTGGTTACTTCTGCACCTCCCACTCATGAAGCAGAGTAAATCCTTGTTGTTGAATAGCCTTCTAAAGGCAATCCTACCTGTGTTTACAAGAATGTGAGTTCACTACATGGTGATGTATAATGAACATATGAATGTGAGTAAAGTATCCTAGGCCATCTACTAAATAAGTGAACAATTAACCAAAACCAGTGCTAAAAGGAACAATCGAAATTAAAATTATATAAAAAAACATGTTTTTAATTGGCATAATAAAAATCATATAGAAACTGAGCAAAAGTCAGACTGTATGATGAGAGTAGACATATATCATAAAGCAAACATCAACAAATACAAGTGTTATAAAAATAAGTACATTACATATAAATAATACAGAGTTCAATTAAAAATACATTCAGAGTTATAGTTGGTGCCTAAAGTGCTGGAAAAACATAAAAACTCGACGCACATTTCGGCAGAAAACGCCTTCCTCAGGAGTCACAGGTGATACTATTAAAAGCTGTATTTCATTGCAGTACATCAAAGCAGATGATATCTTCATATATGGATAAACAAATTATTACTCGATAAAGGCTTGTTTCCTGATAAGTATGCAATTTTCTTGCTGTGTTATTTAATAGGATGACGTTGATACCATGTACAGAATATATGTGAAGCAGCGAGATACTTATTTTTAAGACGTCGCCACAAGTATCAGTAGTTGCGGATAAAACTTTTAAATTCAGTATAGGTAACTCAAAATGTGTGATGTATGATATACATCAGCAGGTGAGGACGTCTAATTCCAACGGTAATTTCATAGCTTAACGGAATAAATAATTAATGGGCAGCAGGATGGTGCTGTTCCGACGATAGTGGTGTGGCGTTCCGTCCTCCACAGCAAAAGGGAATGAACAAGCATTTACAATGCAATGGTCTCGGCATTATTAAAGGTAGAGCTATTGGCATTGCTCATGATTTTTTTTTTTTTTTAAATCATAAATAAATGGCATTGTCATTTACATTGCCAATAGCTTAATCGTTAAATGGCATAGCTTAATCGCTTGCAAATGCAGGACCTATTGCATTTACACCCACACAGAGCCACCCACACAGAGCCACCCACAGTCATTCACATAAAGCCCCTTACACAGAGCCACCCACACATAGAGCCACCTACAAAAAAAGCTATCCACACAGAGCCACACACAGCCACACAGAGCCCCTCCTACACACAGAGCCCCCCCTACACACAGAGCCCCCCTACACACAGAGACCCCCTACACACACACACAGAGCCCCCTACTGCTCGCCTCCTTCCCCCCCCCGTATGGGGGCGCTGCGGGGGCCAGTGCTACACCACTGCTCTCCAACATATGCATGCCCAGGGCTTCAAACTTTAAAATAAATATCTCAGAATGGAAGACTACATATCTCCTTTCAGAGAATGCATGGCCTGTTTTAACTCAAACGTACAATTCAATTAAACTGGTTATGGATTAACAGTGTGAACCTTTATATATACATACGTATTTTAATCTTGTTTATATATTAACTTGGTTTAACTATTATGTATTTAATTCATGCAATACAGAAGAGAGGTACTTCAAATAAATAACAATGTTGCAAAACATGAATGGCAGGATATTTATGCATGAGGTAAATCAGAATTAAGTGTACAGAAAAAGAAACGTGGATGTTTCAGCAGTAGGACTGTTATACCTTTTGCTGGAAGAGGACCATATTAAGAGAGCTTTGCATTTGTATCATCATTGGGATATCTGTGTAGCGTGCAAAACTAAATAGAAGAGCTTTGTAAACATCATAATGGATTCATTTTGCAATGTGGGTAGCTGTTTATACAGTTCATTGGCAGATTCTAAAGTAAAGTGTTGCATTTAGATAATGTACTGCTTTAAAGCATGCTATAAAAATCCCACTCTCCTCAAAATGCACAAAAGATACTGATGTATTCATTAGAATATTAAGTGGGATTGCCGTCTTGATGCTAAGTCCTTAATTACAAATGTAGGACATAAGCACAGAAAATTCTCTCTTCAGGCAGAGGACAGTGGAAGTGGTGACAGAGTTGGCGTGATTGTGTCCACCTTTGGGTGAGGGCGAGAGAGAGAGACGCCCACCTTTGGGTGAGGGGAAGAGACTAACACTAGGCTCTGAGCGAGGGGTGGACAGAGATACCCACCTTTAGAAGATGGGTGGAGAGGGACACCCTCCTTTGGGCGAGGGGTAGAGAGGGACACCCACCTTTCGGCAAGGGAATTCTTGATCTGGGGAGGGGCGGGGGGGGGTTAAATAATGCCCCCGAGCTGTCGGTGGCATTGACCTTCCTCCTAATATGGCCACGGAGACCTTTAGTTTAGATAGTTGCCAGAAGCGCTGAGTTTTCCTGCTTTTATTGCTCCTCGTTTGCTGCGCTGCTTTGTGGAAGCACTGCAAAGCATCTGCTAGCGCTATATGTCACGCAGTGAACCTAGCGACATTAGAGGATGCGGGACATTACCTCCTCGTTACCCCCTCACCCCTCCTCAATTTATTACTTAAAGAGGCAGACGCGCCCCACAGACACATCCACTTCCCTATCCAAAAAGTTGAAAAGCCCCCTCCCCCTCATCACACCTCCTGTTTTAGTTAACAAAAGCCAGCCTGTAGCCGACTCTTTCCTTCTCCTATTCGTCGGTCCCGTCTCCACAGTTCTATCTCTTGTTGGTGCAGCCCTTTAACTTATAGCGCTTTGCAGCCCTCTGAGGCGCTGCACGAAGTCCGCATGAAGATAGTGGCCAGAAGCGCTGAGTTTTCCTGCTTTCATTGCTCCTCATTTGCTGCACTGCTTTGTAGAAGCGCTGCGAAGCATCTGCTAGCGCTATATGTCACGCAGTGAACCTAGAGACTTTAGAGGATGCAGGACATTACCTCCTCGTTACCCCCTCACCCCTCCTCAATTTATTACCTAAAGAGGCAGCCGCGCCACACAGACACATCCACTTCCCTTTCCAAAAAGTTGAAAAGCCCCCTCCCCCCATCATACCTCCTGTTTTAGTTAACACAAGCCCATCCCCCACATATAAAGTTGGCCTCTTCCCAAGAGGGAGGGAGGGGTTACATAATGAGGGTGAAAAGAAAACCTTACTGTAGTAATGTAGTAATGTAGGCTCTCAGGAGCACAACCTTACACCACAAAATCCACACCATCGAGTAATTAAACCCCTGGCATCGCGTTATCAATTGAAATACATCACAAGGTACGTGGAAAGATTCATTCCTTTCTATTCTCCAGCCAGGGTCTCTGCGCACACAGCCCTGCACTGCGTTTGCGTCTTGATTCGCCATCTGCACTTCATCAGATTAAAAAAAGTGTTGCTGCTCAACAAATCTTAACTTATTGGAGCGTGTGGCATTGTCACCGCTCCTGCCAGACACTTGCAGTCACTGCCCGCTTCAGACTTCCAGGAAGTGCCAGTTTCAAGGAGTCCGTGCCAGCCTTCCCTGGTGAAGTGCAGTGCCCGTGTCTGCCCCGGGAAACTAAAACCAAACATGTCTTTATCGAGGCAATCTTTAGTTTTCCTGCCGGCACATCCACATTGTCACCCTGAGCCGGAGCAGGGACAGAGCAGGCAGTGTGGGCGCGTCACCACTCGAGCAGGGAGGGAGGAAGGCAGAGAGAGTGAGGAAGGGAGAGAGCAGGGGCAGGGAAACGGTCTGTCGCGTCAGGCGGTCGGGCAGAAATGGCGGCGCAAAGCTCCGAACATATTTTCGGATTCGGGGGCGTGTTCGGGCTCTTCTAAAAAGGGCTTGACTAAAAAGTGGAAAGAAGAACACGAACACACCCCCAAATCCGAAAAGGACGGAGCCTATTCGGAGGGACAGCTCTCTCCTCTAATGGCTGGCCTCCGTTTAGGAAGCCAGCCAATGGGAGAGAGGCAAAAACAGAGGCGGGACAAATAGTCCAACTAAGAAACATTAAATCTTGGTACTTCCGGTTCTGCCTTCGGTAGACCGGATATTACCTCGACCTAATACTTCCGGTTCTGCCTTTGGCAGACCGGATATTACCTCAACCTAATAAATAGCACAGGATTCTTAGGAACTCGTATGTTTAGTAGGTTTTCATGAAGGATGAAGGATGATGCTACTGCTGAATTAGGAATTAGTAGTAGGGCATACTAGAGGAACGTGGTGATAATTAATTTCCTATGTACATACTATTTATCTAAATACTCCATGTTACTCCAATATAAAAATCATGCCAATATGTTTTCCATTGTGCAAGGGACTGGGCCACTTCCACATGTAGTATCAGTGACACGTGTATTGCAAGACCTTTGTACTACATATGTACTACATATGTGTGACAAGAACTTTGCACTATCATTAAAATCGAAAAAAATCAGAGATAACAGCTACTTCTGCATTGTGCCTTTTCTTTACTAACGGGCGTAATACAACCTTCAGCCCCACTAAACTCCCTTCATCTTGGAGAAAGACTATTGGTAAGCCTCCTTTTTTTAAACCCAGGTCGATTGTATGTTATTTTTCAAGTTCAGGCCCATCTGTCTTTGTCACTTTACAGCAAGTACATTGAGCAGTCTCTTAAGCAGAATTGGTCCTTTTTTGAGCAAACCTCTTTCCTGGGCACAGCAGAAGCAGGTGTCCATCATGCACAGACTGAAATTCTAACCACAGTTTTGAATAATTAATGTCTTTGTCTGCATTTGGGCGAGACAGCAGCTTTACTTTCGCTTGACCTCGCTGCTGTTTTTGACACTTTCATTACAGAAATAAAACTACTCTTCTGCATAGCTTTCCGCCGTCCGTGAAAGCTGTAGAGGGGAAAGGTGGACCCCTCAGCCATCTAACATGCATGCTGTGGGAGAAGAACCCATCAGATCACGTTCCAAAAAAATGCCGTTTTCTTCCAATTGATCACATTTTCTGTTTCATTGATGTTTTCAAACACAGATTTTTCCTGGCTGGATTTCTTTGTCTACCAGATGTCCTTCGTAGCCCAGGACAATTCTCAAGGTAGCTGTTTGTGCTGTAAATGGAATACCTTTCATTTATTCATTCATGTCCCCGCTGTTCTTCTTCACCACCTCATCATAATCTTCTTCACAATACTTACCCCAACAATCTCTTTCCCATTGATCTGGTTAATGGCACATTTGATTTTGTAAAACGTTGGCACATTTCAGTGTGCTGATGATGATATATTGTTTTGCATAGGTACAACTTGCCCCTTAAATAAGTATCAATCCATTGCTGTGTTTCAGGACTGTGGATGTTAGAATATTTGTTCTTGGAAACTATTCTACGGCCCTGCTTACAAGTGTGCCGGAATATTAAGCGGTATTTATCTCACCTGGCGAATTCCATTTCCATGGGTGAGGTAGTTACCAGGTGCGATAATGCGACACCTGCTAATACAAGTTTTTCATATAACGTTCAGAAGCACAAACTTGTGCGAGGTTTGCCTTTACTGCAGGCGTTTTCGCTGATGAATTTCGTCAGGTTTGATCTAACAAAGTCTTCAGGTAAAAAGTGCCTATGTGTGTGATAATTATTGCACAAGTTGGATTTCCGCTCAGGGATCAAAATGTAACCCCATTTTATAGTTAGGACCCAGGTTGTCAACTCATACTAATCTGGTATAACATAATATGACAATTACTTTTACGATACTGTATGTATATTGATGTCATACTGCACACGATGGATAGGTGTACTGCGTGCTCTCTTACTTGGGGTGGGTTTCTAGAACACAAGTACAGGCATTCCACACATGAAAATCAGGTCAGATTTGCCGGAAATCCAACATTAGATATTGAGGTTTGATTAGAATTGGTCAGGAGTGAGGTCAGCACGTCCTGCGCCGCGAGGACAAGACACTGCAGCGAATCCTGACCCTGAAAGTGACGTGTGCGGAATGCGGAGTTGATAGACACTGCGGACCGTCCGCCCCGCTGATAAAGCGTCAATGGAGCACAAAAGAAGCAAGCCCGTGGAATGACGGGACATTGTCTAAGGACAGCAAACCCTTCACCGGCTTTAATCGCACCGAAAGTACCATTGAAGATTAAAACGACAAAACGCAAGTGCCTATTAGATGGATGGCGGGTTAGTTGCCTTCACGGGAGTTTATGGGAGGTGGGTGGGGGTACAAGCTTCCGTGACTAAGCCTCTTTGGATGATTTACAACACGGTTTATTGCAGGGCTCGAGCACTCACGTTTAAGGAATGTGACTTCTGCTCCACCCGCCCTCAAGTCCTGATTGAGACCCTAGAACAGTCACTAAAGAACGACAACGGGCTTATTTAACCCCTGAACCCCCTCATGCCGGCCCCACACCTTCTTTTACGATTCTGTAAGTTGTGGCCATGGAGATGGCGGTGCTCGGTGTAGAATGGTACGTGCTCGGTCAGTTTTGCGCATTTTGAAGTAGATATTTTTGGGCGTGCTTCAAGGACTGGCACCTCGTGCAATGCAACATGAACAAAACTGGTGAATTTTAGAGTTGTTTGCCATTGTTTAAAACGTGAGCTTTTGCGTTTCTTTGCCGCATGTTCTGAGCTATATGTCAATCACCGAGTTACTTTTTGTTATCCCAAACTCGCTGAAATATTACGTTGTAGACTACATAAAACAGGATTTTTTTTATTTATGTATGCGTTTTTATATAGCGCGGACTTTACCCAAAGGTGTAATGGGGCTTCACAATAGGAACAGAACTGATACTTGAGAACATTACAAGTGAACAAATTACAAAAGCACACGTTACATTACATGAGGCAAAAGTGACAATCATGAACAAACAAAATACAAGAGGTAGCAAACGGTGCATTACAGGAGGAAAAAGTGACGTGTGCAGGATACAAAAACGTACAAAGTACAAGTAGAGGTATAATACTGCAATAAATGGCAGACACTCAAGCACAAGAACAAACGTTACGTAGGCAATGGTGGCACTTGTGCAAGTATCGAAAGCAAACAAAATGTGAGAGGTAGCAAACAGTGTGTTACAAGAGAAAAGTGACGTGCGCATGTTATAAAAGAGTACCAAACACAGGTAAAAGGGTAATACTGCAATAAATGGCAGACTCTCAAACCACAAGAACACACTGGGAAGGCACTTCCATAGTCATGGAGAATAGAAATTTTCTATACTAAAAGGTCTTCCTTCAGATAATAGAGAGGGCATGAATTAACTTTGGAAGTGTCTTTGAAGGAGGAGAACTTTGAGGTCGGTTTTGAAGGCCTGGGAGGAGGTGGTGGTCCGGAGCTGAGGCGGAAGTGAGTTCCAGATTCTCACTGCGTTGCCTGAAAAGGATTGGGCCATCGATCTTTCCTTCTTGAAAGTGGCAGGTTCAAGCTGTAGATTTTACTCATTTCGTGAAGGTCTAGAGCCTCCAGAGAGTTTCACTTTATTCGCCAGGGAGCGAGGGAAGGAGGAGTGCAAGCCTTTGTGGGTGATGCAGGCAGTCTTGTAGATAGATCTTGCCTTGATCGGAAGCCAGCGGAGGGTGGATAGCATGGGTGTGATGTGGTTGCTTCTTTTGGCCCCATAAATGAAACGAGCTGCTGAATAGAGAACAGACTTAAGGGGGGACATGTGGGATTTGGGGAAGCCGGTAAGAAGAGAATTGCAGTAGTCCTGTCTGGAGAGGACCAGCGATTGGACCAGGGGTTTAAGGTCATGCTCCTGGAAAAAGCAACGAATCCCCCAAAGAAGGCGCAGTTGGTATTGAGCAGACTTTGCAATTGAATTAATGAGGGAGAGTATATTGAGTTTTGTGTCGAGTATGACACCATGCGATTTTGCGCTGTCGACAATGATGGGCTTATTGTTCAGTAGATTCATCTGGTCCATCCATAATTGAACCAGGGGAGGAGAAAGTGAGGAGGAGAGGAAGAGGAATTCAGTTTTGGAGGGATTTAGAATCAGTTGATGTGTTGACATCCAGTTTTGAATGGAGTCCAGAGTAGAGCTTAGGACGGAGAGATCATGAGTGGAAGCAACTTTGAGGTAGATTTGAGTGTTGTCTGCGTAGAGATGATAGTGGACCCCGGATTTACTTAGGAGATTTCCCAGTGGTTCCAAATAGAGATTGAACAATGTGGGTGCAAGTATAGAGCCTTGAGGAACACCTTGACCCACCGCCAAAGGAGATGAAAGACTGTCCGCTATTTGGATACTTTGGGATCTATCAGAGAGGAGGGAAGCAAACCATTTAAGCACAGTGCCCTCCATGCCCATTCTCTGTTGAAGAAAGAGTGTTGAGGAGGGTGTTGTGATTGACAGTGTCAAAGGGTGCAGAAAGGTCAAGGAGAATTAGAAGACAAGACCCCTCCGAATCGAGTATCTGCAGCGCGTCATCAATCACTTGCAGCATGGCTGTTTCAGTACTGCAGTTTTGGATGAAGCCGGACTGAAAATTGTCAAGATCATTGTCCTTGATATGACGAGAGAGTTGTTTCGCAACACATCTTTCTGTGATCTTCGCAAGAAAGGGTAGGTTAGTGATGGGGTGGAAGTTGTTGAGGCCATTCGCATCAGCAGTGGGTTTTCTAAGCAGAGGGATGACCTGCCCAGTTTTGAAGGGAACAGGAAGGGAGCCTCGACAGAGGGAGAGGTTGACCAGAGTGGTCCAATAGGGAAGAGAATGGGTATAGAAGTCAATGGCAATGGCACTAGGGATGGGGTCAAGAGAAAGGTTGGAGGGCTTTGTTTCAGGGATGCACTTGAGGAGGACATCTTCAGAGATGGGGTCGAAGTTCTGCAAAATGGCTAGTGATTTGCGCTCCTCTGGAGGGGTAGGATGAGCTACCTGATCCACAAGTGATTTCACTTTTTCGTCAAATAATACAGCGAAATCGGCAGCTTTCTTTGTAGAATCCTCCAACTTGGAGTTTGGGGGAGAGCAGTTAGTATTCTTGATGAGATCAAATAGTTTTTTGGGTCTATTTTTGGCTGAGTCAAGGAGGGTTCTGAAGTGTAATGCTTTCCCAAGGAATATGTGCTTGTGGTAGTTGGATCTTGCTGAACAAAGCGTGGCCAAATTATCAGTGGAGGGCGCTTGCCTTGATTGTTTCTCCAGGAGTCTTAGGTGTTTCCTTTCTTCATAGAGCGATTTGTTGAACCAAGGTGCTGAGGGAATGGGCCTTTTCTTTTTGCTTTGGAGAGGAGCGGCGTTATTGATTTCGACTGCAAAAACTGAGAGGCATTGGGAGGTGAGATCGTCAACATCTAGGTTAGGGTCTAGCCTTGGAAGTGACAGCAAAGCTGATTCACAGAGGGAAACTGTGTCAATATTTTTAGTGTCACAGAACCAGGAGGTAGCCCTCTTAGGTTGGCCAAGAGTTATAGAGTGTGCTAGGTGAATAGAGAATGGGATGAGGAGGTGGTCAGACCAGTCTACGTGAATAGGGGTAGCGATGGAAAGCATGCCTGCTTTAGAAATAACAAGGTCCAGGATTGAGCCCTTAGAGTGTGTTGATTCTGTGCAGTTTTGGATAAGATCGTTTGTAGAGAGGAAGGTGGCCAGCAAAATCGCGGAAGAGTCTTGCAGAGAGCCCCAGTGGAGATTGTAGTCACCCACGAAGGTCTGATTGTGCTTCAAGGTCAGAAAGCAGGCCATGTCCCTGGTATGAAAGCCTGTGTTCCTTTCACCACAGTGTGTCTCACACACAGGATCACATGGCTTCAGGGCCCGGCTGGGAGCCAAAAGCCCCCCTGGCAAATGTAGGCAGGTTAGCCCTCACACCGCATGTGGTGCAGGTGCAGTGAGCGGACCTGACCACGCCAAAAGTGGTAGCAACAAAACCAGCCCCCACCAGGAGTAAAACCAATCCTCACCCTGCCAGCCCACCGGTAAAAACACCCAGTGCCGTTAGAGCCAGTCCAGGCCTGCATGCCTTCAGAGAAGAAGCATATGCACTGTTGCTACCTGCATCCGGCTAAAGGCTGCTGCTAGATGGAAGCCGCTAGAATCTGAGGAGGTGTTAGACTCAAAAGCATTGTATCCGGAATTCATAACCGTGACTTTGGCCAACATGACAACACATTAATACAGACCCACCCAATGTTCCTAAAGGGAACAGATATAAACAGATAATATTCACAGTTTGTGAGCGCGCAACTAATCTCAGTCATGTGAAATCGAGAGGGCAGGGCCAATGCCATATTCTGTTCTGTTGCTGCGTTCAGAAAAAAAAGGGTATACACCTGTTACAACGCATTTTTTACTCCGCACTACCATTACAACGCGACTTTTACAACGCATACCATTACAACGCATTGCGCTGGGGGGCGCTCTAGGATAGGGAATAAGTATAATTTACTATCCAACACCTTCCCTAGGGTCCACGGGGACTGGAGTTAGAATAGTAAATTATACTTACCACTATCCAGCACCTCAAAGCGCTATGCGTTGTAATGGTATGCGTTGTAATGGTCGCGTTGTAACAGTAGGTAGTTGTAACGGTATGCGTTGTAACATGGTACATCCAAAAAAAAGTAACACAAATAAAAACAAAGCAAAAACTTTTTTAAATATAGAGAATATGTCAGTTCGCTCTTAGTCATAAACGGGCGTAGTCTGTATTCTTCAAGCAATTTCAGTATCTGTATTAATTGATTAATGTATGCCTCTATGACAGCGCTTCAACACACAAGAACAAACCCTCTTAGCAGTGAACCGAGGCACCAAAGTTACTATTTTTCTGTCACGAAAGGATGTCGTGGGTCATATTTTGTGAGGGATAACAAATAAAACATTTTTTACATTGTGCTGCAGAAGACACTTCTAAATTCTAATTGCTGTAAATAATAGCTGTCAAAAGTCCATTACAATACATTTGTATCTGATCTGCAAACGTAAACCTCTTTTTTACATAACCATGCACCACACCACCTATTTGAACAATCCAACTGCGTTTCAAAATATACTAGGTCATATAGCCTTAGCGTTTTTGATCTCCTTCGTTCCCAAGTTATCAGCAACGGGTTCAACACTGCACTGCAACAGTTGGAAATTAATATTTAAAAATGAAACCACGTTTTCTTTGTTTTGTTTTTTTTAGGAGAAATTATTGGCTACAATTGAAAGTATGAAGCAAACATTCTATTCACAATATGTTTGCACATCCAAAAATGCCTGGATTATTGAATGTGTAGCACTCCTAACCCAAACAGTTCATGAATTCGTAAGAGTATGATATGTAAATGCATTAACTGACCGACATTCATCAACTACCGGCCTGGGCATTGGTGACAATGAGCATTTTGCAAAGCTGTTCAATTTAACGCGACTTTCTTTTAGTATTTTTCAAAGTGACTGCTCTAATTTGATATCGGGTTTATTGTTTAACCACAAGGGGGAGCTCCGGAGCCGTCATTGGATTGCTTGACATTCTGCTCACTTTAGACTTTCGACAGAGATCCTCAAACCATATGTGAAATCTTGAAATCATAGGATGGCCTCTCTTTATTGGGGTAAACTAAAAATAATCAAAGCAGCTGCCTGGCGATGCTAGGAGGTGCTGCCTTAAAACATGTGTACATGTTATGATATTTGTTTTTTAAAACACCTCTTTTTATTCATAATGAGAATAACAATCAAACATATATAGCCGACTTAAAAAATGTGCATTTCTCGTTCTAATACTACAAACCTCAGTCCTGATTCGGAATATCAACATCTGCGTGAAAAGCCCCTTGTTTTCGCTCCTGAGGTTACGCCGTATCCCTCCATCTCACGAGGTACGGTACCTGGTCATGAATTTACAGTTTCGTAGGTTAATATATTCATGCCTCTCTAGAAGTACCTGCTCGTCTTGCGAGCCTGAAGCTAGGAATGCAAGGTGTATCTGTGCTTCCTTAGTCGTGCAGCTCTATCAGTGCTAAATTTGAGCCGGTGGTTTCCGGTGTTCTGCACCTGTACTTAATTGTCAACACTGGCGACAGTCTGACACAAGGTGGCGCTATCTGGCTAATTCTGAGATGACCACAACAGTTAATTATTAATTCACTATACATTAAGAATTACTACTACCTGCCTGCCTGTCATTCTTATAGCTTTGTGGGCGTGAAATTGTCTGAATTGTCACACTTTGGGCGTGTAGGCTGAAGTAGCCATGGGTCCTTGGAGGTACTGCTGTATGTTAGGTTATTATATTTGAGTTTGTCCCCTTTAAGTGGTCGTCTAAGATCAAGATTCTACATGGAATGTTTGTTTATGGTTTGAGAGCAGTTGCTGCTGGGACTGTCATGTAGTTTCTACTAAACCATAGCATCTGCCCATTTGCTGGACAAAATAAACTAGGGGCTTGGTGCATAGACTGATTCCGGACACCCTCAGGGTATGATGGCCTATAGACCAGTGAGCTCACAGTGCCACTGTACACTCCCCTAACCTTATCAGGGAGCAAATAGTTACTGGCAACCACTGAACACGACAACCCCGACCCCTCAGGGATCGTGGAAACAGATCAAAACCTTTCACCCAGTCACGCGTGCTTACTCCTGCTCAGAGAAGTACAAATATACAGTGGAACGTTTTCATCATATTTATTGAGCCAGCGTTATTCTCGTATAGAATACATGCTATAATCAGTAGACAGAAGCAGATGAAAGTGATTATATGCACCAAAAGCATAAATAATAGATACAGTTCTACTGTGGTGCTACAACAGTGCATATAAGCAGGCATATAAACAAGACAGTAATCGGGCATACTCCTACTTTGCAAAACCCTACTCCAAGTGTACCTAGAGTGTGTGCAGGTGTCAAGCCAACAATGCCCCTACCGACGAGCATACCCCATTACCTGGTTCAGCATAAATAGTAGATACAGGTCTACCGTGATGCTAAAACAGTGTATATAAACAGGCATATAAACAAGGTAGTAATTGGGCATACTCCTACTTTGCAAAACTTTACTCTAAGTGTACCTAGAGTGTGTGTTGGTGTGAAGTCAACAATGCCCGCTACCAACAAGCAAACCCCATTACCTGGTGAGAGAGATTGTAGGAGTCAGTCTTGGTCACGAACTGGACACCCCCTCATGGAGATGTCAGACCACTGCATGGTGAAGTTTCAGCATGCAGGGAACCTCGGTGTAAACTGAAGTGCCTCCTTTGCTAATCTATCGGAATGCTCATTATTTATAGTAGAAAGCAACCTTGCGATGTACTCTGAAGATTAGCAAAATATGTATATGTAGGAAGCTCTGTCACCCCTTGGATAAAGATAGAACGACATTTGTACATAGTGCGTAAAGAGGCCTTGTACATTATGTTCGAAGTGTCGTGATAAAGTTGTGTGAAGCTAGATGTGAAAACAATGTAGTTTCAGAGAAACTAATGCAACATTGTTTTGCATGCAAATATGTGCAAAAGTTCATGGCAGAATTGTTATTGTGAAAAAGAGGACAATGTAAGAAATGAGCATCTTCGCTACATGGGCATAACCTGGGAACATGACTTCATCCATACTATACCTGAGCTCTGGGTTCCTTGTTACCACTTGCAAAGCCTATCTTCAAACTGGATTGCTGGAGTCCTTTGCTTTTGGATAATTTACGAGGATTATAACAGGTGTTGATGATGCTAAATATTTCACAAATATTAAATGACACACTCACTGATTTTAGACATAGAAACCTGAACGTGCATATTGCAGATATTAAATGAAGTGATACAGCTGTTCATACAAGGGAAGTAACAGCACGTAAAAGCATGCTTGAAAGTGTTAGAAAAATAGGAATTCATTGCTAACATATTACAATGCTTATTAATAGGTTTTCATAACCAGATTACTTTTGAAAATGATGTTGTATTATTCATTTACTGATGAAACTAATGATTTTAATGGTGTGGCTTAGCATTTCAATTGCCTTGCATTGAATTGCATCAGGAATAGATTGTGGTGCAATTATACAATAACATGTCTTTCTTTGAGAGAACACCATTTATTTTTCTTATGTGAGAGAACTGAACACTTTTCCTATGATTTTTCAAACCAACCTTGAGCTCTTATTTCAGAATGCCTATTGCTCACACTGCTGCCTTAAACAGTGAGCTGGAATCCTGCTTTGCCAAAATACTTGATTTTGCTGTATTTCCCCTTTTTGGTCATGCTTATGGTCTCGCCTTTAGTAGACTTTAATTTGATTTAATTTTGCTTTAGAACCTTTGGATGCTGTTAGAGAAATTAACATTCCTTCTGCCTTTAATGGTGGTAGGAATCTGTAACCTTGTATCTGGTGACTGTTTTAAACCATCCTCTTTGGGTTCGCATCTCAGACTAAATGTGTAGTCTTTTAGTACATGTTGTAATATTCTTTACTAAAATGCTTAAGGGAGTGCTTACCTGTATTGATTTCAGATGTTTACTACAATAATCATTACTACAATAATCACATTATCTAAATTGCCACAGACTATTAGTGTGTCCTGATGTTTTTTCATTGAACTGTGCTATTTCCAATTAAATTTAAATGCATTGTGGGGAGAGTCAGAAAATATTTTCAGAGTATCAAGTTCTGCTTCTCTTATTCTGTGTTGCTGTAGCAAAGCTCCCAGTGTGCATAATTTTAGTTAGACTTAACTTCTTTAGGAGGTTGGGTTACCCCATTGCAATATTTTGTTTCTATAGCATGGTCCTGATGGTGGTGTATTTGAACCTGATCTTGAACTTAGTGAGTTAGTCACCAATTAATAGTCCTCATTGGGTGGCTAATGTTGTGTTTGGACACCCTAATTCCCACACCTCCTATCGGCATAGAAAGATCTGTCAGAGGACCATTTGCCTCTGAGGTAAGGGTAATGCTGTCATCCATCTAGCTGTAGAGGGCACAGTACGGTTAGAGGGCTAAATGAGTAAGTAGCATAAGTAAGAGATAACATGAAAAACTATTATACCGTTTCTGCTGGATCAAATTGTTGTTAGCAGATTTGGGATTTTGCCTAAAGAAGTGAGGTTTCAAGGAGCCAACAATAATTTCCTTGTTTAAGACCAAACAGCCCAAATCTTTTGTTTGGCAAAGAGAAAGGCTGATGTAGTACTGATGGAGTAGCATTCCGGATGAAGTCAGCATTTAGCAGCAAAGGACTGCGAGTATTAATAGGGATGCACGTTGCTATTGCTAAAGCTAAGATTTCAGGTTTTGAAATGGCAGTGTGTTGTTGAGCAGAGTGAAATGGTTAAAGTCTATATGGTTACAGTCCATGTGTAATTGTGGCACTTGATGCAAAGAAGCTGAAGTTGTGCATGGGTCCGATCTGGCCTAAGATCAAGAGATGTTACTGACGTGGTTGTCTCAGTGTAGAAGACAGTGAGTGAGTTGTCTGCTGATTTGTCGTGTTGATCGTGAGACATCATCAACAACATCTTGGTAAATGGTTATTTTGTGTGTTAGTGGTAAGTGGTGGAGCAGACAGTTTTATTTGTTGTTTGCCTTGTATTGTGATTTTGCTTAGAGAAATCATGCTGAAGAAAATTTTAATGGAGGGTTAGCATCTGCAAAGAGCGAGATTGACATCACAGTGTGTTGTGCTGTGATTGGTCAGGTGGTGTAAAGTCGCACTGGGATTGGTTGACTACGTCCTAAAAGTTGCTCTGTTATTGGTTGAGATAGCAGAATAGGTGAATTATGGGGGTAATTAATTTCCTGGATTTTATGGAAGTCAGTTGTGAATATAAAATTTGAAATAAAACATTTTTTCAAGGCATTACATTAATTGATAAAGAAAGAGTGTGGGTGTGCCGGTGTGTAGAGCAGCCAGCTTCTGCTTTGCTTTGCTCGTTGAGAGGAGGGAAATCAGCGCGGCGTTTCGAAGTGCGGAGTGCGGAGATGCCAGACATTCATGCCGGAGCCAAAAATCTGTGTAGAGGCTCGTATTTGAGGTTGGAAATTGCCGGCTCCTTGGCAGGTGAGAGCAGACGCTGAGGCTGTGCGAGTGCCCGTGTCTGTGGCTCCCTGCAGAATCCTGTCTGGCAGCGCTGGTCTTTGGAGGCATTGCAGGCAAACTTGGTTTATTAACTATTTCATGACTGTTGGTCGTTACTGCTGGCTACTGCCCAAGGTCTGGAGGCTTCGTTGTTTGTTTCCTTAATCTGGGAGTCTGCAAGAGTTTTTCGGGGGTATTGGATGATGCTTTTGTATATCAAGGAGTTACCCCCTTGCTAAAGCACCTTAAAGCACCTTAGGGCCTCCGAGCTCTCCCTTATATGTATATAAGTATAAAATCAGTATAAAAGTATAAAAGCAGAGCTTGACGCCGCCGTGAGGAGAACGACACCAGGAGAACTTACAGCATTTCCTGTGCCCGGTTGCGCATTTCCACCGCCAAGCGACAGCGGCGTACCGCTCCCAGCAGCCCTGGAGAGGGCGTGTCACATCATCCTGCACCCGGAGGCGCCATAAGAGCATAGAACGCCTCCCACATCGCGGGACACGCGCGGGCGGCGCCGGACGAAGCCCGGACTAAGGGCGGACAGTGACAGCCCGGGACTGGCCGAGGCTGGGCTGGGCCCCCCCCCTTGAATTTTTACTGGCGAGGTATCTTGTTGTGCAAAGTGAGAACTATCTTACCGTTTCCATATTGGAACTGTGACTGCCTTGCCTAGTATATTAAGGACATTTTACTATTTTTGCTGATTTAATTAACTCAGTCTGGTTGTAGTACATGAAAGCTTTGTTTCTCCGATACTTTTACTTGCCCGTATTCTTAGTTGGTCATTTTGTGCATCTCAATACATAATGTCTAAACAAAAGGCTCCTAAAAATCCTCCAGTAACAGCCACCATGGACAATTACCTAGTGAAAGTGGTCAGCCAAATTAATAAGGAGCGAAGGATGTCGCTAGGGAAGGATAATCCCCCTATTAACTGCCCTACCCTCCCTGATCCTAATACTATAGCACATATGGATGATCACCCAGATCTTGTCAACTTTGATTTTTCGATAGAAACTACAGTCCAACCTGAAATTGGCCCAGATATTTCTGCTGTTTCTTCTGTATCTCCCAGTGTATCGCCTGCTTAAAACACACCGGCCCCTAGAGCATTAGGAGCTTGCAGGAAAGCACCCACTACTCAAGGGGAGTACCGTACTCGCAATAAAAGAAGAGGTGAGACTGTATCAAAAATCTCTCCCGGGGTAGAAGATTTGACAATTAAGAATGCTTCATCTTTCATGAATACTGAACAGTTTGATCTTTTAATAAGCATTATTGATTCTAAGGTTGATAAAATCATTAAACCCCTGGTGGACAAGCTGGATCAGCTCTCATTTGAAGTAAATAGACTAGGTGGGCTACTTGACGCGCATATTGCTCTAGTTGGAAAATCTAGGCCCATTAATGTTGACCTAGGACCTCCCATAGTAACAGTAAGTCCACCAACTGGGGGTGGAACAGTTAAAGAAGCAGCTATATCGGTCTCATTACCTACTAACCCACCTTCCACCTCTCTCCAGAGTAAGCTAGCTGCTAATGAGGTGGGTTCACCGAAACTAACTAGACGAAAATGTCCTGTGAATCTACCCCCAGGCTGTGCACCCTATGTGGCCGTTTTGACCAACGTCCCTCCTTATGAGACTGATCCTACTAGACCCCAACCTGAATCTCATGACTCGTTAAAAAATAAAATGGTCTCTTGGTTACACTATAACTGTGGCTTCCCAATTACTTATTCAGACCAAATTCTAACCACCAGATGGGTTGATTGGATAGGTACGTCAAGCAAAACATGTAGGGGTGATTGTGTCACCGTTAACTTTAAACACCCCCAACATGCGGCCACAGCTTTGTTAAGGGCTGGATCCCTAATCCCCAGGGAAGACAGAATAAGTGTATGCCCTCTTGGCTTCTTTTATAGTCATTTAATTAAAACCCCCCCTTATAAACCTGGAAATAGAAATCCCCGGCCTAACCACTTTTTGGGGTTCGGAGTTCCCGTTCGGAACAGATTCCAGGCACTAAGCTCTCTGGACTCCAATGACTGACTCGCCAGGACAGGGGTTAGCGTCCCGTGCCAGTTGATTACTGCCCAGGTGCCCGATGCGTGTGTTTTACCTCCTGACACCGATCCAAATATGGTGGAGACTCAAAGCAAAGAAAGAGGTATTATCCCTAGAGCACTAGTGAACAGTACTAATGAGGTAGTTGTAGGTGACACTGTTCCTCTGAATAATACCAGCGCTAATGTATCTATCGGCATCTCTATTGTAAGCTGGAATGTTGCTGGGCTAAAATCTAAACAGGACACCTTGGGTTGGAAGGATTTTATCAACACTCATGATATTTTGTGTTTCCAGGAAACTTGGTGTCAGGAGGAGGTACATTTTGAGGGGTTTGTATCGTTTAACTGTGTTAGCTCTGGACCAAGGAGAGCAAAACATTAGGATTGTGAAATATGTAAATGTGGGACCTCATGTGCAGTTACTGTGGCTCCGCAATGATCAAGGTCAACACGTCCTCCTAATTAACTACTATAACAATACTTTTGACGATAGTAGGACATCTGTTGTAAAAAATGTAGCCAGTGATATTGATGACTTAATTGACCAATGTAATGTTTCTTTTGATTTTATATGGTTAGGAGATTTTATTATTTCTTTATGTGAATTGACCTTTCAGAAAGCCTGTGGGGTTGTAAACGATGCTGGTGTTGTAGATCTCCACTTTAGGCATAATAGCTATGGAGATATCCTGTATAAATTTATTAGTAATTGTGATCTTGAAATTTTGGATTTTGCCAAAGATGTTAATGGGATGATCATCCCTACTTTTAAAAATTGGAGGACAAGCTCGGTGATAGATCATGTTATTGTGTCATCGAGTATTACCCCTTCTGTGAAACCCCCAGGATCGAAGTTACATCTTTGAGCGATCATAAATATATTGTTCTAGACTGCTCGCTATGGAGCGAGAGTCCTGTAGCTGTGGGCCATACCATCACCAACGTAGAACCCCACAGACCTAATGGTGTTAGAGTTAAATGGGTTGGGGACAGAGCAGATGAATTAATAGGTTACATCGTTTCTGATTGTTTAACTGACATTACCCTAATCCTTGAAAATAATGCTGGGTCTGAATGAATTTTAACTGCTTTTAAAAACATTAATACATCAAGACCAATTAGAGATAAAAGTAGCCATGGACAAGGTTGGTTTGACCATACTTGCACCAGGCTACTAACAGAGCTGAAGACGGCCTTGGCCATAAAACCTAGGAACACTACTTGAATAATCAAACAAAGAGCAGAATATCAATTAGCATTAAGAAAAAGGAAAAGAGAGTTACAGCAGGAATCATGGGAATCACTAAACCAAGCTGCAGAGATACACAATAACACTTTATTCTGGGCTACGGTTTGTTCCCCCTTCCTCAGAGACGATAACACTCCTGTATTAAGCTCTAATGTCCCTAGTGATTGCTGGGTAACGCATTTTTCTAGTATATTTATTTCAAATTGTGGTCCAGCTACTACCCCATGTAATTGGCCCATACTACTTTTAAATCTTACTGTGGCCGAGGTAAAGATAGGAATTCATGCAAGCAAGGGGGGAAGGCCCATGGACCCGATGGGGTCCCAATAGATGTTTACAAAGCAGTCCCGGAGATCTGGAGCCCCCTCCTTGCAAACGTTTTGAATGCAGCCGTTTGCACTGAAGCTCCGACCACATGGGGGAATCAATTATTATCCCTATTTTTAAAAAAGGCAATCGGTCTGAAGCAAAGAATTATCACCCCATTTCCCTTTTGGACTCCTCTGTAAAGGTTATGAGCAGAGTTATGTTAGCTAGGCTCGAGGAGTGGGTTGAAGACAAGGCAATTTTGGCCGAAAGTCAGTTCGGTTTTAGGAAAGGCAGGGGCACATTGGACCAATGTTTAAATCTTGACCTCATAATTGGGAAATATGTAGAAGCTAAAGGTGGAGCTTTATATTTATGCTTTGCTGATTTAAGCAGCGCCTTTGACATGGTTGATCACGGAATTTTATGGCCCACTTTGCTGCGGATGGGCGCCTCCAAGGGTATTATTTTCTTCCTTGCTAGGCTGTACCAAAAACTGCAAACTTGTGTGCATTTTGGAACCAAGGGAAAATGTACCCCCAAATTTAGCGTACGTTTCGACATAAGACAAGGCTGTGTTTTAGCTCCGTTATTGTTTATTTTATTTATCAATGAAATTGATGAAATTTTAAAAGGTGTTCAAGCAGATGCTCCCAGGAAAAAAAGGCGTATTATTGCCAGGGTTAGTATATGCTGATGACGCCGTGCTTCTTTCCAGGACCCCTTTGGGACTGCAAAGATTGATGGATAGATTTTCTCTGTTTATTAGGGACAGGAACCTACTCATCAATAAGGATAAGATGCATATTATGACCTGTGGGGCAAAAAATAAGAAATCTACTGCCTTTTTCATTGACGGTAATAAGGTGCAATCAGTTGATTCCTTCTGTTATCTTGGAATAACTTTTTCCCGTGATAGAAAGTGGTCTAATGAATTTAATAATGTCAGTAATAAAATGGCGAAAAGTGCTCATGGTATTTTTAAATTTGCGGCAAAAATTGGGGATAGACGAACTAGAGACATGCTGCAAATTTATCAAGCGAGATGCGCCAGTATCGCATTATATGGGGCGGCTATCTGGGGTCATAGTAGTGCCCATAAATGACAGCTTGAGGAAAATTCCTTTTTAAAAAAACTTTTGTGTCTGCCCTCATCGGCTGCCACTGCATTGACCCATCGGGAACTAGACATTAATTATATGAATGATCTCTTAGCCTTAAGACCACTAATGTTATGGCGCTCTATCTGGCTCCAGGATGAAAAGACTTTAAACAGATCTATAATTGCAAATTATCTCTCACTGGACATGTACAAAAAAATCCAGTGGATAAAATATGTTACAGATTGCTATTCACAAATATTTAATCTCGATGTTCTGGCCGACCCTAAGGCTGCGCTGGCTATATCAAAATCAGAATTGAAAGCAATCTTTTTGGACAATATGGCAAAGAAGAGGGCTTTTACATGTCGGTCCATGACAACTGTTTCCTTTTGCAGTAAATACTCTCTCACTGAAGGCTCTCCACCGTACCTTGTGCTGGTAACGAGGTCTTCGCACAAGTTTGTCCTAACCAGACTTAGGTTCGGAATTGTACACAGGTTAGTGTCTTTACCTAACATTAAGCAACATCCTAAAGGACTGTGTCAGTGTGATGGTATATCAAAACAGAGCATCCTGCACTTTTTACTTATATGTAAATTGTACCTGAACTATCGAATTTTGTACCTTAAGCCTTTATTTGTTAAATATGGGGTACGTACAGTGGATGAGGCAAGAGTCTTATTTTTAACATGAAATCTGCATATATTCTTTATACTGCCACGTTTTTTAATCAAATCTATCAGTGTACGTAAAAGCATGATATTTTAGCATATTGGTCTGTATTGTACTGAAACCTATTTTTAAAAATTTCAATGATTTATGTATATGTACTTATTAATATGTGCTTTTATGGTCAATTCTTTCGTACCGAATAAAGCTTCATGAACTGAACTGAACTGATAAAGAAAGAGGAGGCCATATCCGATAGAACAAAGGTAGAAGCACCACCTGAGAGTACGCCAGGATACACTATCATGATGGAGAAATGATTACATACATTTTTGCGGCTTGAATTGTGGCACAAACTTAGAGAGGGAGATGAAGGTTTACAGTTTCCTAACTATGGGACATTCAATTTGAGAATTATTTAGTACTTAAGAAGGAGAATATACGAAATGTAATCACCTCCTAGACCTACCATAATTGAAGCATTAAATACACGGTAACATATGGCTCATCAGAAAGAGAGAGAAAAGTATTAGGGGAGATACAAAAGAACTATAGATCTTTATGCAGAAGCTAGATGGGATGCACAACATAAAAGGTGGAGAACAGATATTCTACATGGCACAAGATTATATTTTGTGTCAGTCAAAAATGTATTTATTGCACAGTTACCTAAAACCATTTGCAATATAGCAAGATAAGAAAGGAAGTGATTCAATAACAATTATGACGCTTTTCTTTCCATAGAAGAACATAAAACAATATGGACATACTACAAAAGTTAAAAAGTTAATTACGTTTAAAAAGACATTATCACCAAAATGTCACTTCGTTTGTGCACATCGAGGCTATTTGTGTGCAATTATCTGATTCATTGTCTTTGTCAAGTCTGAAGCGAATGTTCTACATATATCTCCCGATTCTGGCCAAATCAGTTGTTAATGTGCAAGAGAATATGGCTGTAACTGCTTCTTTTGTTGTTCAAACACATTTACGTAGCCATATTGGCTTTAGTAGCTTCCGATGAGATTGTAAGAGCCATGTGCAGCAGCACATCAGATGTAGCATGATTCTGCTTTGAAGTGGCATATTCTGCAGCAGATTTTATTTTCAAAGGTTTTCCAGCCCGGATTTAGTTCTTTTATTGGGAGAGATACAAGCCTAGTCCATTGAATGTTTTTAGGGCCTTTCTCCCCAGTGCTTGATGAAGATAAGGCTGGGATTTGTGATCCTTGTAAGTTGCTATCACCCCAGATTTGATAAAATCGATTTCTCTTGACAGTCGATAGCATTGTTTGTTTATTGCCTTTTTAATAATCGGGTAGGTTATGCCTTCCTGGCTCCAATTTTGTGTTACCAAGTCCAAAACATCTACTCCTTCCTGCAGATAGCCTGCCATGGGTTAGGTAAGCCATCATAAATGGGTTTCAACCTGCTCTTCAAGCTCCCGTCCAGCGCATTGAGTCCTGAATAGTAGTATTTTGCATGCGTTCCTAGGCATTCTTTGCTCTGGTGCACCAAGCCGAATTCCAGGAGAATCCCGCTAATGCTGGTGTATGTTGGTAGTTTGAAAATACATGTATAAGCCCAACACTGTGCTTTATCCATCATTATGTTCATTTTGCCGGGGAAAGCCTGCTGGGCGTATCCCGTGACTGCCCTTATTTTTGATTGTATCACCTTTCTGATTGGGATGGTGGTGGGGCCCTGCATTTTCTCTTGTAGCTTGCACAAAGCATATATTGTTGACTCCACCTTAGATTACATTTTATGTAAATGCATAGTAGCTTTTCCTGAGTCGCTCAACCGGCACCCAAGGTAATTGTAAGACTTTGAAACTGTTATTGTCTCTTTTCCCACATGCCATTTAAGAGTGATTATTTTATACAGTTTTCAAAGATCAATACTTTGGTCTTTTCCAAATTTATCATTAATTCAATATTCAAGTTGTAATCATTTAGAGCGTTGAGGCCCCTTTGTAAACCTGTTTTCGTGTGATCTTTCACCACTAGGTCATCCGCATATTGTAAAATTTGAATTTTGTTGTCCCCAATTTTTGATACTGCTAGGTTAGCATTTTGGATCGTCTTGCCCAAGTCCGCTGTATATAAGTTAAAAAGTGTGAGGGAGTGTTAGAACCGGCTGTCTCTAGTTGGCAGAGGTATACACTTCTGACAAATAGGGACACTCCTTTTCTAGTCAGGGCAAGGGGATCACACCCTTCGATAACCCCTGCTCACCCCCTTGGTAGCTTGGCAGAGCAGAACAGGCTTATCTCAGAGGCTGTGCGTTAAGCAATTATGACCACATACAGTAACACAGTGAATGCACTACAAATGGACACGACACCGTAGTATTATAAAAATAAGTATTTTTATATAAGACTTAGCACAAGACCAAATAACGGCAAAACTGTACACAATCGGAATAAATACGTTCGGGAAGGAAAAAGGATAGTTCAAAGGTAGTTTCTTCTTTAGCACAAAAGTCTTTTAGTAACAAGCAAATCTTCTTCTTGGAAACACAGTTCTTAGCAACAGGGTAACCCACACGGGAGTTACACAACGTCGAGGCAAAGTTAATCCACAGGTTCGGCGTCGACCGCGAGGAGCGCTACGTCGAGCCCGGAGTCACACGGACCCCCAACAACACAGTACCTTAGGAAAATGAAGCACACGATGATCAGCGGCGTCGAGCGATCCGGCGTCGCGTCTTCGGTGTCGATCAGGCCTCAGCAGGCGTCGTTGATGATGCAGTTGCACAGAGTGAGCAGCGCTCACGGCGTCGAAGGGCACACGGTTGATGCGATCAGCAGCGGGGCAGACACGAGGTCCTCTGGAGTTAGAGCCGTACTCCTACTCACTGGCGTTGCTGCTGGCGTCGGTTGGGCCCAGCGTCCGGTCGTCGTGATCGCTGTTCCTTTCAGAGGTGCTGGATTCACACTTCCAGCAAATAGCACTTTTAGCAGGTGAAGTCCTTTAGCCCTGTGACTTCAGCAGGAGACTGGCACTCTTCCAGTCCTTGGAGATTTTCTTAGCAAGCGTGAGAGTACACACACAGTTCCTCTCTCCTGGTTCCTTGGCAAAAATAAAGAAGCACTGCAGGATTCCCCCAACAACAGCACACTGGCAGAAGGGGTAGGCAGTCCTTTAGATCAGTAGGCTTCTTGTCCTTGGTTACAGGGTTCCTTGTCAGAAGTGATCTGATTTCCTAGTTCAGGGGTCCTTCTCTTATACCCCTTTCCGTCTTTGATCCCTTTGTCCATGCCGGGGGTTTCCCAACATCCTGGGTCTGTGGTGGGTGGAGCTAGGCAGTAGCACCTGGCCTATTCATTGAGCCGGGCAGAGTCCTCAGACGCCCCGCAGGAGGTGGAGCCAGCATTGATACTGGCAGGAGCAGAGCTATCGCCCTCCTGGCAGGAGGTGGGGCTAGGATCGTCCATGGCAGGCACAGAGCCATCAGTCGCTTGGCAGGAGGTGGAGCCAGCATTGTATCAGGCAAGGCAGGCTATCAACAGCTACTCTCCCCCTACTCTCAACGTAAATGTCCCACTCATCCCACACTGACTCATCCAGACCTCTGGAGCCACCCAGCTCCTGTCACACACACGCAAGACCAGCAGAAACCAGATATGGTTAGGCAAGAAAATAGACACTTTCTAAAAGTGCTATTTTCGAACCCAGAGTCCAAAAACCATCCACACCAACGGATGCGTAATTAAACCCCGAGTTCAGGGATACCAAACTCGACATTGCACCATGCTCTCCGAGCCAGCTAGGATCATAGCATTAATAATCCCGGCGGCCCATTCTAATCAATGGAGAGCAGGCTACCTCGCAATAGTGAAGCACGAAGATGGCGGTACTTCACTACCAGGACATGCCAACTTGGTCAGGCGTGTCCTTCCTTACACTTACAATGCACCCTGCCCACGGGCCTACCATAGGGGTGACTAACATGAAGTTAAGGGAAGGTTGGAGGGGCTGGCAAGTAGGTATACCTGCGCAGCCAGCGTGACAGTACAAGACTGCACGAGGGTCTCGCAATGACCGACCCGTAGACATTCTTTTCCAAGGCCGCTCCTGTGGGTGGCACAACACGTGCTGCAAGCCCACGAGCAGCATTTGTATTTACAATCCCCGGCACTCCTGGTGCACTAGACTAGGGACTGACAGTAAACCAAATAAGCCAAACATGGATACAATAGATACATCATTTTAACATCGGGAGCACTTGCGCTATGGCACTGATTAGCAGTGACACGGCGCCCAAAGCATATACCAGCAAAACATCGTAAAACAGTAGAGGCAAACAGAAAAATGGAGGAGAGACTCAAGCCAATGATGTCAGGTCTAACACGTGTCCCCTCCAGCTGAAATGTGGGGAGAACTACCCTTAACCTAGGGAGTCCTCATCACTAAGGCGGAAAAATCTGGACAGACCATCAGCATTGGCGTGATCTGTGCCAGGGCGGTGTTCCACCGTAAAGTCCATCCCCTGTAGAGCAATGGACCACCTCAACAGTTTTGGGTTCTCACCCCTCATTTGCATCAACCATCTGAGGGGCCTGTGGTCTGTCTGAACCCGGAAGTGAGTCCCAAACAGGTAGGGTCTTAGCTTCTTCAGCGCCCAGACCACAGCAAATGCTTCTCTCTCTATCGCACTCCACCTCGTTTCCCTGGGAAGTAACCTCCTACTGATGAAGGCTACAGGCAAGTCTCGGCCCTCTTCATTCACCTGAGCTAGAACAGCCCCCACGCCATGCTCTGAAGCGTCCGTCTGAACAATGAATTCTTTCGAAAAGTCGGGTGCCTGGAGTATAGGTGCTGTGCACATTGCAGTTTTCAGGGTGTCAAAGGCCGTTTGACAGGCATCAGTCCAGATCACGTTTCGTGGCTGCTTCCTGGAAGTCAGCGAAGTCAAGGGGTGCACAATGTTACCGTAATCCTTGACAAACCTCCTGTAATAACCCGTGAGTCCTAAAAAGGCTCTCACCTGTGTTTGGGTTTTGGGCGGCGCCCAAGCCAGGATGGTATCAATCTTGGGTTGCAGGGGGGCAACCTTGCCGCTCCCTACTTGGTGCCCCAAGTACACCACAGAACCCTGCCCAATCTGGCACTTACTGGCTTTGATTGTGAGGCCTGCACCGCGCAGGGCCAACAACACTTCCTGGAGGTGGCGCAAGTGTTCCTCCCAGCTGGCGCTGAACACTGCGATGTCGTCCAGGTAGGCGGCACTGAAGTCCTCCAGTCCAGCCAAGACCTGGTTGACCAACCTCTGGAAGGTGGCGGGGGCATTCTTCATCCCAAAGGGCATCACCCGGAACTGGTATAGCCCATCTGGTGTGGAGAATGCTGACCTCTCTTTTGCCCCATCGGTCAAGGCGATCTGCCAGTACCCAGACGTTAAGTCAAATGTACTAAGGTACCGGGCAGCTCCCAACCGATCGATGAGCTCATCAGCTCTGGGGATGGGGTGCGCGTCAGTCTTCGTGACCGAATTGAGCCCTCGGTAGTCCACGCAGAACCGGAGTTCTGGTGAAGCACCAGGCGCTGCAGCCTTCGGGACCAAGACCACTGGGCTGGCCCAAGGACTGCTAGAGGACTCAATCACCCCTAACGCGAACATTTTGGAGACCTCCTCCTTAATGTACGCTCTGACCTTGTCAGTCACCCTGTAAGCCTTGTGCTTCACAGGAGGGCTGTCTCCGGTGTCAACGTCATGGACACACCAATGCGTGACACCCGGAACCAAGGAAAACAGATCCGGGAATTGCCCCAACAGTTGGTGACAATCCTGTCTCTTTTCAAGGGTCAGTGTGTCAGAGAGGACCACACCATCCACTGACCCGTCTTGCTCTTTAGCATACAGGAGGTCAGGAAGAGGCTCACTCTCCTCCTCCGTTCCATCATCTGTAGCTAGGAGCATGCCCACTTCGGACCTTTCTAAGTGGGGCTTCAAACGGTTGACATGCAGGACCCGCAAGGGATTGCTGGGAGATTTCAAGTCCACCAGGTAGGTGACATCGCTCTTTTTCTCCACAACCTTAAACGGTCCAGTCCACCTGTCCTTGAGCGCACAAGGTTCCACGGGGGACATGACCCACACTTCCTGACCAGGCTGAAGCTCTACCAGAGTGGCATTCCGGTCGTACCAACGCTTCATCTCCTCCTGGCTGGCCTCCAGATTTGCCTGAGCAAGTTCCCTGAAGCGCCGAGTCTGGTTCCGAAAGGCCAGCATGTAACTGTATACATCCTGGGGAGGTTTCCTGGGAGATTGCTCCCAGCCTTCCTTGACCAGACTCAAAGGCCCTCTTACCGGGTGACCGTATAAGAGCTCAAAGGAGCTGAACCCTAGAGCCTTCTGCGGTACCTCACGGTAAGCAAACAACAGGCATGGCAAGAGGACGTCCCATTTCCGCCTCATTGGTTCTTCAAGACCCATAATCATGCCTTTCAGGGTCCGGTTGAATCTCTCAACCAGCCCATTTCCTTGAGGGTGGTAAGGAGTGGTGAACTTGTAGGTTACCCCACACTCCTTCCACAGAGACTTCATATAGTTCGAAATGAAGTTGGTGCCTCGGTCGGACACCACCTCTCTGGGGAACCCCATCCGAGAGAAAACACCCATCAGTGCCCGTCCCACCACGGGGGCCGTCACTGTTCTGAGAGGGATGGCTTCCGGGTACCTCGTGGCATGGTCCACCAAGACCAGGATGAACCTGTTGCCCAGGGCTGTCTTGGGGTCCAGGGGCCCAACAATGTCAATACCCACCCGGTCAAAGGGGGTGCTGACCACTGGAAAAGGTTGGAGGGGAGCCTTCTGCTTCCTTCCGCTTTTCCCACTTGCCTGGCAAGTGCGACAAGTCTTGCAATGGATGTCTACATCCCTACGCATCTGAGGCCAATAGAAATGGGTGACAAGCCTGTCATAGGTCTTGTCCTGCCCCAGATGTCCAGCTAACGGTACGTCATGAGCCAAACCCAGTAGGAAGGCTCTGAAGCGCTGGGGTACCACCAGCACACGGGCTGACCCAGGCTCAGCAGCCTTAGGCTCGCTATACAGGAGGTCATTCTCCCAGTATACAAAATGTGACCCTGACTGATCACCTGAGGATTGGGTGAGGCCTGCTGCCTCATGCCCACAAGAGAAGGGCACACCTTCTGTTCCGCACAGAATTCCTCCCTGGAGGGACCACCATCCTGCTGCCAGTGGGTCAGCTCGGGCAGATCTCACAGTTCGGCAATTTGTTCCCCTGTGGGCTCCAGGGCATCCCCCTCAGGGTCTACCTCCTTCTGGACCACGGGAACGACGGGGCCGGTTCCCGCGCCTCCTGCCTCTTCTCTTCACAGCTGGGTCCTGGGCCGTACTTTCAGGCTCCGGGACCCCATCAACACCCTTACTCGCTGTCATGGATCGAGTGGTTGCACACACCCACTCTGGCACACCCAACATTTTCAAGTGCGCCGCTCTCTCCACCTTAGCCCAAGGGGAGTCTTCCAAATCATTGCCCAGGAGACAGTCGACAGGCATGGCGGGCCTCACAGCAACCTGAAGAGTACCTGAAACTCCCCCCCATTCAAAGGAAACCTGAGCTACCTCACACTCTTTCTGGGAGTTATCGGCAGCTATCACGGGGTAGAATGCGTGGGGAACCACCTGCTCTCTGGACACCAAGTGACACTTGACAGCTGTCACACTCGCTCCGGTGTCTCTGAGAGCTTCCACTCTATGGCCATTAATGGTCACCCACTGCCTATATTTACTAGTGTTACTAGGCAGAGGGGGTGGAGGGACCATTTGCATGTCTCCTAGCGAGACCAGGGACATTTCTGCGGGACCCCTCCCACCATGGACAACCATCTCCTCCCCTCCCAAGGCTACACTTGCCAACTGACGAGGGGGCGCACGCGGCGGTGCATTCGAATCCTTCTTGGGACACTGGGGGTCATAAAACCGGTGTCCCACCTGCCCACAACCGTAGCAGGTTAGGGGGCCCCTATGAACAGGTTTACCCGTCGGGGCCCCTGGCTTCTTCTCAGGGGGAGGCTGGGAACCTTTCCCTTGGTTCCCTTGGGTATTACTTTGGGGCCCTTTCTGAAACTCCTTCTGTTTTCCCTTGTCCCCCCCACTCTTCTGCTGGGGACCCTGCCCACTTTTGGCTGAGTCTCCCACTGGACCCTTGTGGACCCTGGTACTGACCCAGCGGTCCGCCTCCTCAGCAAGTTTTCTAGGGTTAGATATCTTGCTATCAATCAGGTGCTGGCGCAGCTCTGGAAAACAGTTATTAGACAAGTGCTCCCACGCAAACAGATCATAGAGAGCTTCATAACTTTCCACTTTGCTGCCCTTTACCCAACCATCCATGGCTCTGCAAAAATAAGACACATATTCAACCCACATCGTACCAGGCAACTTCTTGCATTCTCTAAAAGCTTGTCTGTACTGCTCGGGGGTTAAACCATATCGCAACATTAAAGCATCTTTCATATGAGCATACGACATCCTATCCGCAACAGGCATGTCTAACAGGGTATCTCTTCCCTCATTCACAAAGCGACCCCACAACCCCGCTCCCCAATTCTTCTCAGGGACCTGGTGGGCCAACAATGCTAACTCATATGCTTTAAACCACTGACCAATATCTTCATTCTTATTGTAATCTTTGATCACATCTTTCGGGAAGTAAAACTTACTTTCTGCAGGCTCGGATGGAAGGCTGCCACCAGAGGGATTCAACTCTAACTTTTTAGCTTGGATATCCAGTTCCCTCAACCTGGCTTCACGCTCCAAAGCTAACTTCTCTCGTTCAAACTCCAACTTTTTGATCTCTAAGTCAGCTTCCCTTCTACCTCTTGCATTTTCTAACTCCAACTGCACATTTATTTTTAGCCTTGCCATCTCCATGTTGTAAGCTCGCTCTTTCGCCCTTTCTTCTCTTTCTTCAGGGGAAAGACCTTTGGAGGAAACACTGCTTCCGGGAGAGGGCACAGGTCCATTCACTGGCACCTCCTCATCCCCTTCCTCTGTGGGTACCACCACCACATCAGAGGGATTTCTGGATTCCCACCAGGCCTGCAATGCTTTATAAAAATCATCTTTTCTCGAGAGGCCGGTGGTAGGAACTTCAAACTGGTTGCAAAAGTGTTTCAGCTCATCTTTCTTGTATCTTTTTAGCTTACTCCTCTCGAACTCTTCAACAGCAACGATAGCAGGGGCAGTGACTCCGTTGTCACTCATGGTTACAACTGGCAGTGTTCAGAAAATCAAGTTTCAGAAAAGCGGAGAACAAAAATAGGATCCTTCCGAATCAGATTGTGACTGCGCTATGGTCTGCTTTCACTACGTAGCGCACACTAATCACTGTACATGGGTCATAAATGCAAAGTCCAAATCCCACCGCTGCCACCAATGTTAGAACCGGCTGTCTCTAGTTGGCAGAGGTATACACTTCTGACAAATAGGGACACTCCTTTTCTAGTCAGGGCAAGGGGATCACACCCTTCGATAACCCCTGCTCACCCCCTTGGTAGCTTGGCAGAGCAGAACAGGCTTATCTCAGAGGCTGTGCGTTAAGCAATTATGACCACATACAGTAACACAGTGAATGCACTACAAATGGACACGACACCGTAGTATTATAAAAATAAGTATTTTTATATAAGACTTAGCACAAGACCAAATAACGGCAAAACTGTACACAATCGGAATAAATACGTTCGGGAAGGAAAAAGGATAGTTCAAAGGTAGTTTCTTCTTTAGCACAAAAGTCTTTTAGTAACAAGCAAATCTTCTTCTTGGAAACACAGTTCTTAGCAACAGGGTAACCCACACGGGAGTTACACAATGTCGAGGCAAAGTTAATCCACAGGTTCGGCGTCGACCGCGAGGAGCGCTACGTCGAGCCCGGAGTCACACGGACCCCCAACAACACAGTACCTTAGGAAAATGAAGCACACGATGATCAGCGGCGTCGAGCGATCCGGCGTCGCGTCTTCGGTGTCGATCAGGCCTCAGCAGGCGTCGTTGATGATGCAGTTGCACAGAGTGAGCAGCGCTCACGGCGTCGAAGGGCACACGGTTGATGCGATCAGCAGTGGGGCAGACACGAGGTCCTCTGGAGTTAGAGCCGTACTCCTACTCACTGGCGTTGCTGCTGGCGTCGGTTGGGCCCAGCGTCCGGTCGTCGTGATCGCTGTTCCTTTCAGAGGTGCTGGATTCACACTTCCAGCAAATAGCACTTTTAGCAGGTGAAGTCCTTTAGCCCTGTGACTTCAGCAGGAGACTGGCACTCTTCCAGTCCTTGGAGATTTTCTTAGCAAGCGTGAGAGTACACACACAGTTCCTCTCTCCTGGTTCCTTGGCAAAAATAAAGAAGCACTGCAGGATTCCCCCAACAACAGCACACTGGCAGAAGGGGTAGGCAGTCCTTTAGATCAGTAGGCTTCTTGTCCTTGGTTACAGGGTTCCTTGTCAGAAGTGATCTGATTTCCTAGTTCAGGGGTCCTTCTCTTTTACCCCTTTCCGTCTTTGATCCCTTTGTCCATGCCGGGGGTTTCCCAACATCCTGGGTCTGTGGTGGGTGGAGCTAGGCAGTAGTACCTGGCCTATTCATTGAGCCGGGCAGAGTCCTCAGACGCCCCGCAGGAGGTGGAGCCAGCATTGATACTGGCAGGAGCAGAGCTATCGCCCTCCTGGCAGGAGGTGGGGCTAGGATCGTCCATGGCAGGCACAGAGCCATCAGTCGCTTGGCAGGAGGTGGAGCCAGCATTGTATCAGGCAAGGCAGGCTATCAACAGCTACTCTCCCCCTACTCTCAACGTAAATGTCCCACTCATCCCACACTGACTCATCCAGACCTCTGGAGCCACCCAGCTCCTGTCACACACACGCAAGACCAGCAGAAACCAGATATGGTTAGGCAAGAAAATAGACACTTTCTAAAAGTGCTATTTTCGAACCCAGAGTCCAAAAACCATCCACACCAACGGATGCGTAATTAAACCCCGAGTTCAGGGATACCAAACTCAACATTGCACCATGCTCTCCGAGCCAGCTAGGATCATAGCATTAATAATCCCGGCGGCCCATTCTAATCAATGGAGAGCAGGCTACCTCGCAATAGTGAAGCACGAAGATGGCGGTACTTCACTACCAGGACATGCCAACTTGGTCAGGCGTGTCCTTCCTTACACTTACAATGCACCCTGCCCACGGGCCTACCATAGGGGTGACTAACATGAAGTTAAGGGAAGGTTGGAGGGGCTGGCAAGTAGGTATACCTGCGCAGCCAGCGTGACAGTACAAGACTGCACGAGGGTCTCGCAATGACCGACCCGTAGACATTCTTTTCCAAGGCCGCTCCTGTGGCTGGCACAACACGTGCTGCAAGCCCACGAGTGGCATTTGTATTTACAAGCCCCGGCACTCCTGGTGCACTAGACTAGGGACTGACAGTAAACCAAATAAGCCAAACATGGATACAATAGATACATCATTTTAACATCGGGAGCACTTGCGCTATGGCACTGATTAGCAGTGACACGGCGCCCAAAGCATATACCAGCAAAACATCGTAAAACAGTAGAGGCAAACAGAAAAATGGAGGAGAGACTCAAGCCAATGATGTCAGGTCTAACAGGGAGATGAAGGTTTACTGTTTCCTAACTATGGGACATTCAATTTGAGAAAAAATTGAGAACTTAAGAAGGAGAACTTACGAAATGAAATCACCTCTTAGACATACCATAATTGAAGCATTAAATACACGGTAACATATGGCTCATCAGAAAGAGAGAGAAAAGTATTAGGGAGATACAAAAGAACTATAGATCTTTATGCAGAAGCTAGATGGGATACACAACAGAAAAGTTGGAGACCAGATATTGTACATGGCACAAGATTATATCCTGTGTCAGTCAAAAATTTATTTATTGCACAGTTACTTAAAACCATTTGCAATATAGCAAGATAAGAAAGGAAGTGATTCAATAACAATTATGACTCTTTTCTTTCGATAGAAGAACATGAAACAATATGGACATAGTATAAAAGTTGAAAAGTTAATTAAGTTTAAAAAGACATTATCACCGAAGTGTCACTTCGTTTGTGCACATCGAGGCTATTTGTGTTCAATTATCTGATTCTTTGTCTTTGTCAAGTCTGGAGCGAATGTCCTGCATGTATCTCCTGATTCTGGCCAAATCAGTTGTTAATGTGCAAGAGAATATGGCTGTAACTGCTTCTTTTGTTGTTCAAACACCTTTGCGTAGCCATATTGGCTTTAGTCGCTTCCAATGAGATTGTAAGAGCCATGTGCCGCAGCACATCAGATGTAGCATGATTCTGTTTTGAAGTTGCATATTCTGCAGCATATTTTATTTTCCAAGGTTTTCCAGCCCGGATTTAGTTCTTTTACTGGAAGAGATACAAGCCTAGTCCATTGAATGTTTTTAGGGCCTTTCTCCCCAGTGCTTGATCAAGATAAGGCTGGGATTTGTGATTCTTGTAAGTTGCTGTCACCCCAGATTTGTTAAATCGATTTCTCTTAACAGTCGATAGCATTGTTTGTTTATTGCCTTTTTAATAATCGGGTAGGTTATGCCTTCCTGGCTCCAGTTTTGTGTTATCAAGTCCAAAACTTCTACTGCTTCCTGCAGATAAGCTTGCCATGGGTTAGGAAAGCAATCATAAATGGGTTTCAACCTGCTCTTCAAGCTCCCGTTCTGCACATTGAGTACTGAATAGTAGTATTTTGCATGCGTACCTAGGCATTCTTTGCTCTGGTGCACCAAGACGAATTCCAGGAGAATTCCGCTATTGCTGGTGTATTTTGGTAGTTTGAAAATACATTTATACGCCCGAAACTGTGCTTTATCCATCATTGTGCTCATTGTGCCGGGGAAAGCCTGCTGGGCGTATCCCGTGACTGCCCTTATTTTTGATTGTAGCACCTTTCTGATTGGGATGGTGGTGGGGCCCTGCATTTTCTCCTGTAGCTTGCACAAAGCATTTATTGTTGACTCCACCTTAGATTTCATTTTATGTAAATGCATAGTAGGTTTTCCTGAGTCGCTCAACCAGCACCCAAGGTAATTGTAAGACTTTGAAACAGTTATTGTCTCTTTTCCCACATGCCATTTTAGGAGTGTTTTTTTATACAGTTTCCAAAGATCAATACTTTGGTCTTTTCCGGATTTATCATTAATTCATTATTTAGGTTGTAATCATTTAGAGCGTTGAGGCCCCTTTGTAAACCTGTTTTCGTGTGATCCATCACCACTAGGTCATCCGCATATTGTAAAATTTGAATTTTGTTGTCCCCAATTTTTGATACTGCTAGGTTAGCGTTTTGGATCGCCCAAGTCCGCTGTATGTAAGTTAAAAAGTCTTGGGGCAAGTACGCATCCCTATTTTAAGCCCCGATTTGTAAAGCACTTTTTTTTGTAATGTTGTTTATCAGTTTGACTCTGATCCAGGTATTGCTATATAGTGGGATAATGGCATTCAGGAGGCCATATGGAATTTGCCAGCTGCACAATTTGGACCAAAGCTTGCAGCATGGCACTTCGTCAAACGCTGCTGAATAATCTATAAAGTTTCTTGTCCTTGCAATTGGCTTGCTGACCTAGATATGATATTGCCGTAATGTTGTCGATTGTCGAGCAGTCTTTGCAAAACCCAGTTTGATAGAAGGGAATAATTTTGTTTTCTTCGACCCATCTGATTAATTCTGTCAGCAGGGTATTTGCATAGGTTTTCCCTTCGATGTCCAGCAGGGCTATTAATCTGTAGCTCTTCAGTTCTGTGTTATCGCCTTCTTGAATATGGGCTGCAGGATTGACCCACGCCACGAGTCTGGCACCTTGCCCTGTAATCGGCATTCAGTGAATAAGCCGGATAGGACTCTCCCCCAATAAGTTGGCTCTTCCCTGAACATCGCAGCCGGCAGGTCTTTAGGTCCGGGTGCCCCATCTTTCCTTATCTTTTTGATCACTTTTTCAACGGCTCTTACATCCTGGTCTTTAAACATAGCTAGGTTTGTGGGGTTTGTGGGTTCCGCGTTGTTGTTTGTGCTCTCTATGTACACCATGGAACTTCCACGATTAATGAACTCTTCCTTATCCACGTATATTGCGTCCACATGTCTCACCCATGCGTCGGCGTGTACGGCATTACTCCAGACTACTTTATTATTATCCAACTCTGCTATATAATGCCAGAGTTGTCGTGGTTTGTGAGGTTTTGTTAATTTGTGTATTTTAATCCACTCTTTTTCAAGCCTACTTTTTTTGATTGTCCAGAGCAGTTGTTTCAGTTCTTTGTGCAATTCATTGGACTTGTCCCGTGTATTTTTCGAGACTGCAATCTTATATGCTATTTTTGCCCTTTTTAAGTTGCGAGTAATGTCAATCAATTATTTATTATTGTCTGTGGATTCTGTAATGGTCATCTCCTTAGAATTGGGCTCAGATGTCTTCAGGCAGGTTTTCAGGTCATTTGTCCACTCTGACCAATTGTCCCTATTAGGCGCAACACCAGGGTTGTTCCCTGTGTGTTCTTGTTTTTCTTTCCAATGTTTAAGAGCCGTCACCTGGTTAGTGTTCCGTTTTATTCTTCTCACCAGGGTGTGTTCTTTGGTGCCTGTTGATTGGGAGACTGTTGTAATTCTTTCTCGTTCTTTGGTAGTGACATTGAGTTCTACCTGGAGTAATGCATGATCACTTGTGTCATCTGATTTGATTTCAAAATTTTCAATTTTGCAAGCAAGCTGATTGCATAAGAAAATATAATCAATCGTGGAGCAGTTCTTAAATGTAGTTTTCCCTTGGTTGTTTGGGTCTGAGATTTTTTGTAAGTACTCAGCTGAATTAAGTTCGTAATCTAGTAAAAAATTATTAAAGATTCTTTCGGCACAAGTTAGGTAATTCCTTTCACACTGTTTTGTTCCTAAGTGATGCAAATTAAAATCGCCCACAAGAATTTTCGCTGGTGACCGGTATGTACATAGAATTTCCTGAATTGTTGTAATCATAGATTTTGTGACCTTTAATTTCCATTGGGCTGATGTGTTTAACTATACATTAATTACAAGCACGGAGACTGTGTTTTCCTTGTCGCTTTTTCCTTCCATTAGCAGTGCTTGTAGCATGTTTGAGTTGGTATTTATATTCCGAACAGTGAATTGTTTTGCGTCTTTGACATAAGTTGAGATCCCACCTGAACGTCTTCCGTAATGATTATGTTTGGATGCAAGTTGATGGAAACCTGCATACCCTTCCACGTGTACCGGTTCTGTTGCCCAGGTTTCTTGTAGGCATAGGATATCACCCTCTAGCAATTTATTCATTGCTGTCACTTGTATAAGGGCTTTTTGTAAGCCAGCCACATTCCAGGAGACAGGTTTCAGACTTTGGTATGTTTTTTGCATTTGACCTGGTATGCCAGTGTTTTCCTCTATTAACGCATTTGTTCTGGACTTTGCTCAAAAGTCTCCCGGAAAGTCCGCAGTGTACTCTTTTACATCAGGTATGGTGAATGGAACTCTGTGTATCACTGTAATTCCCCTTTAAGTTCTCCCTCCATTGGGTTTTTCGGGGTGACTCTGCTTTAATTATTCTATATGCGGTTGCTTCCTCCTGGGTGCTTACAATGATACTTAGATTATTATAGTTCTGATCTGGTTGTTTATTCGAGGTTCTTTTCAATATGCTACGAGGGTGTTGCTTTACTTTCTTCATATCGTTGACCGCGTTTGATAGTTCAAGTAAAATTTGCGGAAATTTTTCTTGCTCAGGTGTTGTGACTGCTATACCCCAAATTTTGAAGGTTTCTGTTTCCAAGAGCACAGCTTCTGCGATGTGATGATTTATCCTGGTAACTACCGTGTTTTCCTGGTTGGGGTATTCGTCCCTTGGTTCGAAGTGAATGCTCTCCATGTCTGCACTTGTTATGTTAGACAAAGATGGAATATGTCGGAGGAGCCTTAATAGGTTCCCCCTATTTATGATTTCATGTCTACCCTTTAATTTATGGCTAGAATACGCTTAGTCTTGCATCTCTTCTATCAGCCAGATAGCAATTGTTATGAATTGCATTGTGCGGGGATTTAGTTGCATCAGACATTGTCTCACCTGAAAGCTTAAATGTAACCCCATGAAGTTGGGTCTTTCCTTCCCCCATTTTATTTTTGGGGTGTTCATTTAGTGTTTTGCCCAAGCAAATGGTTATTGTGTCTGTTGAATCCCTCTTTGCTACCTCCTCTTGCTCAGATTTCTTCTGAGTTTCTCTGATGGCCAATTGTTCAACTTTCTTCTGCTTTTCTCTAGTAGCTAATTCAACTGGACTTTTCACCGTACCATTTCTTAATCGTTTATTTGCTTTTATCTGTTTGGAAAAAATTGGATATGGTTTTTTATTTGATTGCTGGTCCTGTTTCTGATTTAATGCTGTTACAGGTTCGTTAGAACCGTGTGTTTGCTGTCCCCAGCATCTTCTAAGTTGTGTTGTCTTTTCAGCCTTTTTTTATTTTTTCTTCATACCTCTAGTCATGTTCGGTTGTGTTGGTTGGGTTAAAGCTCCTTGCTTCTCCTCCAAATTTGATTTTTCTATGGTAACTAATCGATTTATTGGCCATTGCTGAGTCTGAGTCTACGTTTGGCTTATTTGGTTCCACTTTTTATTGGTGTGCTGGGGCCGTGCTAGCATATTATTAAGGTTGTTATCGTTAATTACCCTGGTCTTTAAGTCCTCAATGAGGATAGTAAGGACTTTCGGAATTTTTGCCAGTTTATCGATTGTTGAGCAGCAAGCACATTCTGTATTAAATGTGGTTGCATTGGCTTGTGCTCGCATGATTATAGAGTTGAGGTCAGCCAATGTTTGGTCAATCCCTGTAATTGCATTTGCCATTATGTTTAGCAGGTCTACTTGAACACCCATCTTGTTTGAATGGTAGTTTAGTGCCTCCAGAGTGAGTTGTGATGTTTTGAAGAAGATGTCCCATATTGTCCCTGAGTCGGTTGCTGGCGCTGTTTTGGTTGTTAGTGCTGGAGCGCGGGTCTCAAAGCTTTGACTCAGATTCGCGCCTTTAGGCGTTTTTTTTAATAGTGATGATATTACAGATTGTGTGGTTTTTTCTAGTACTTTGATATTCTAATCTGCTTCCTCATAATATGCTTGCTTTGATGTTTGTTTGAGAATTTTTACCTGGACCTCTATTGGTTGTTGAACCTCAGTGCTAAATTGTTCTTGAGTTTTTTGCCAGTGTGAGCTATCAGGCTCCTCTTGTGGACATTCTGTCGCATGCAGAGATTGTTCTCTAGATGTAATTAGCTCCAGATCTGTTATGGACCCCATGAATTATCTTCTCGTTCTATTGGTTCTTGCTGTAACATACACTCGGTTGGACCCATAGCTATCCTTGGGTCATTTGAGCTGTTGAGGGCATTTATATTGTAAAATCCATTTGTATCCTTCACTTGTGTGGCCCTAGTTTTCTTGTTTGTTGGTGTGATTGGTGAGTGTAATTGATTATCTCCCTCTTGTTTGGTGAACATTGTCCCTGCTGGATCTTTTAAAAAGTCAGTCTTGCATTGTCCATTATTTGTTCTTGTAAGATGCGAAAGAATGGACTTACCTGGCAGCAAATGAATTGGAGTGTAAGTTCAACAACCAATGTTTTAACAATACTAGTCCACCTTAACCTCCTTGAAACAAATTTTGTTGTAGATCTAAATGTCAGTCTTGGTGTACCAATTGAAAGACTGGCACAATGTTTCTTGAATGTACTCATCAACAAAGCTAATATGAGAAATGATCTGTATTGAAAGAAAATGTTGAACGGTGCCTTGATGTTGCTGTGCCGAACTTTGCCAAATTGCTCAAACCACTGTTGGTATTTTTGAATGTTTCTAGTTTAACAATCTGATTTTTGAGAAGCCATGGATTCCAACACTGAAATCTCACCGAAATACAAACATTTTTATACTGGAATCTTTCCTATTATTTCTTTGAAATTTCTTGCTTTGCTCATCATTTGAAATTTTCCACACTACCTTCCTGCAAAAGATACTAAACTTACAATTTCTTCTGAAACTGCATAGAGTAATGTCCCTGATTCTATTACTTTGAATGCTAAAGCTTTACATCATGATATTACAATAACTGGTTTGGCTTCATACAAGAAAAAGGGGGAGGAGGATATGACCTTACTTCGACCTTCTCAGGCCATTTCTAGCGATACACTAAGTGAAACTCAATCCTATTAGGAGTGTGATTACAGGACCTACCATATTTCATGATTTAAAGTTGGAGTAATCAGATAATAAACTTGTATATTAATAGAAAGGGATTTAGTACAGGGACCCGACAGTCCTGATGGAAGCCGGGAGAGACACGCAATCGGGCAGAAACATGTCAACCTTTATGCACAATGGAGTGGTGATGGGTACCTAATACACTCACCTCACCACCATCCTTTGGTAGGGAGCTACATTTTAACACTCAAAAAATTGGCAACCTGGCCAGAGGTCAGGCGCACAGCTAATGGTAAAGAACAATATCAACAAGATTCAAATATATAGTGAACTCTAAGGGAGAAAGGGACAGGTTAACAAACAGTCCCCAGAAACCCCAGAATTCCAGAGTTTATTCAAAAATCAACAAAGGTATCTCCCTGAGCTCCACAATTATATCTAACACAGCATTAATCTGCCAACACAGTATAAAGAACAGTTCTACTCAAGTGCAGGAGTAATGTTTTTCTTGCAACAAAAATATCCGTTATAGGAAGTAAACCACAAATCCTGTTTTCACGGTATTCCAATATCTTTAATGGTATTTTCTTCAATCCAGTTCTTTAATTGCCATTCAGCCACAGCCAACACGTGTTTCGTCTGATGCTAATCTTTGCATCAACAGACTTCATCAGGGCTGCAAACCAAACATTATATACATCCACCAGTCAAGACACTGGTTATTTCATTACCCTTTACCGAAATCACCGAAAGGGTATGTCTTGTTTATTAAAGTCAGATAGAAATGCTACCAAAGTACCAATATGAATCAATAAGTCACCCAAGTGAGAAATAAATATGTACCCTAATTGGTAATGAAGTATTTGCAAAGAAAGAATGATCCCAAACGTACCATATAAGACATCCCATAAAAATAGAGTATTACCTTAGACAAAATCTAGTCCTGCCATAGTCACTAAGTCATGGTATTCCAATTTTGAGACAAGTAAGAAGTTACCTGAAATAGAGGTATACTGTCCTAATCAGTCTCACTTTTTATAGAAATATAGTAATTATAAAGCCATGATGCATTATACCAATAACACTGTGCAATACATCTACTTAGTAATCAGATGTATTACTGTCTTTAGACAGCTAAAAACAATTAATATACATTTATCTCCTCACCTCACTTCTTGCACGTTTGATCCTCACTGCATATAACGTAGAACAAATCAACCGCGTAGGTAATAAGTCCCATTGGCAGGATACACGAGTACGTGTACCTATAAAGTCAAACGAAAATACCATTTAGGAACGGTTTACCATATAAGACTGTCCCTAGTCACATCAGTGTGAGCGCTCACCTGTCTTCTCACCGCTAAGCTTCCTCGTGTAATTCCTGGCTTTCGCATTCGCGTTGTGCACTGACGCCATATTTAAATGGTTACTCACGGACTAAAACCGTAAGCGCCATATTGTAATGGAGTGATATCTTTAAGTTGGTGTATATTTACATCAATTTATCATGTATATATACCAACATAAATTATCATAATGGATATGCGATTCTTGGATAAACTAGTTTCATAATTTAACCAGTTATCGATACGTATTTTATTCCGACATAATCGCCACCTTGGTTTCGTATTTTTCCCAGACGGCTATGGTTTCCCAAAATTTATTTGTAAGTAATCTTAATTATAAATATCTCTCTTACAACTGCTATCTTAAGTCCGACGTTGTACCAGGAGACGAAATTAGTCCTCTCTCTATTATTACTTTAGTAGATACACGGCGAGTTTCTTGGTCAAATTACTATTATGGTTTATAATTACCGCAAATCGTTCATTGTGTAATTTTCTAAAATGTAATGGTGTACAGTAATCACCTGTGTAATATATGATTTTATCAGACAGAAAAAACAAAAAATGAAGCCGGCATAAATATTACCAATAGCTCATTCGAACCGGTGATTTCGAAACTAACTGTCACGCACCAAGCATCATGGCCACGGAAGTTATCCTAAATAGGAACACCGACTTGTATACCCATATTCCGATTCCTGCACCCTCGCCCCTTTATTATCTTAATATATGAAAGATAAGATTGGGAAAAATATACCCTTAAGAGGAATTATCTGAGGAAAAGAAGGAAAAGTAAAAGAATCATAGATCAAGTAAAGGACTTACAACAGTTATATCAATATTGACTCTGTAACTTCACATGACATTTGCAATTTTGTCAATATACATTAGTAGTATTGAAAAGCACCTTAATACATATTCAACTCCATAAGTGAGCTGCATCCATTAATACCAGCAAGAGCCATATGTGGCTCAACATAACAGTAACATAACCATCTATATACATTATGAATATTAACAGACACCATACTTCATATTCAATACAATAACTGATTTACATCCAATGGTCAGAACAAGAATAAAACATAAATTCACATAATATTTCCGTGACATTGCCCTTGTATATGTGACAAGGCCTGTGTAACGATGTTACAACAAGTTGCATTCTACCTAGTAATCAGTTCATTCACCTAAAAAATACTGTAACTCAGAATCCAAATTGAGACCATCTTAACCGCTCTAAGTTTAATTATCCATCTAGCCTCAATACGTCTCATTTTGAGTACTCTATTGCCGCCACGCATATCCATTGTAACATGTTCAATCCCATGATACATAAATTTATGATTATCTCTTTCATGACAATTTTGTACAATATGGGCAGCAATTGGACACCTGGTATCCACATTTTTTAATGCACGAAAATGTTCAATCATTCTATCTTTCAGTCTTCTCACAGTACTCCCTACATAAATCTTATTACATGTGCATACTATGGTACAAACTACAAAAGTAGTATCACATGTGATAAATGACTTGATAGTATATTTGCCTGTGTTGTTGTATTCAAAATGTTGGATCTTTTTGAATGCCCATCTGCATGAGCTGCATCTACCACAGTAATAGAAGCCTATCCGTCTATCAGTTAACCAGTTATCTCTAGATATTGGTCGCGGATAACTTGGACTCACAATATTCGCCAACGTAATTCCTTTTCTAAATGTTAGCGATGGTCTCTCAGTAAGAAAAGAAGAAATATCTTTGTCATGTTTCAATAGGTGCCAATATTTGTCTATTATAGAATATAGTTTGTGGCTACCCATGCCAAAGTTCGTAACCAATCTAATCTTACGTGATTTACACTCTTGACTGTTAACTTGTTTAGATTTCAATGTATCTTTTTGTTTAATTCGCTTTGCTTTACACATGGCTTGAGTAACTATTTTCTTGTTGTAACCTCTGTTTGTAAATCTTTTTGCCATATCTAGTAGATTGTATTCAAAATCTGAGTCCTGTGAGCAATTCCTGCGGGTTCTGAGCATCTCCCCGTATGGAATTGCATTAATTTGGCTTTTCGGGTCACAACTGCCAGCATGTAACAGTGCATTACAACTAGTTTCTTTACGATACATATGACTACAAAGTCTGTCCCCATCCACAAACAACTCAATATCCATAAAGGTAAGTCTACATTCACTGTAACACGTAGTGAAAGACATATTAACATCATTAGGGTTTAAATAGTAAAAGAAACTTTGTAGTTCCGTAGTGGTGCCCCTCCAGATTAGAAGACAATCATCAATATATCGTCCCCAATAGCATATATGGTCAATCCATTGTGCGCCCCTGGAGCCCCAGATCCACTCCGCCTCAAACCATCCCATGAAGAGATTGGCAAAAGACGGAGCAAATCTGGAGCCCATCGCAGTACCAAGCTTTTGTTTATACCACTTATTCTCAAATAGAAAGATGTTATTCTCTAAAACAATCTTAGTCATTTCCATTATCATTTGTGTATGGTCAAAATATTCTGCAGATCTTTTGTTCAGAAAGCTCTCCATAGCTTTCATCCCCAGTACGTGGTCAATGTTCGAATATAATGAGACTACATCTAATGTAGCGAGGATCATATCTGATTCCCAAGCTACATCACTCATCAAATTGAGGACATGCTTGGTGTCCTCAATATGTGAAGGGAGTTTCTCCACAAAGGGTCTGATAAACACATCAATAAATTGAGAGAGTCTCTCTGTTGGACCACCAATACCAGAAATAATCGGCCTACCCAGTGTTTTTTCTCGATTCTTATGTATCTTAGGTAGACAGTATAGACAAGGGGCCCTTGGGAACTCAACTCGTAGGTAAACATACTCATCATATTCTAGTGTGCCTGCATCATACCATTGTTTAAGTCTCATATTAATCATCTCTGTGACATGTAAGAGGGGACTGACTGACTCATGTACATAATATTTCTCATTGTTAAGTTGTGACAAAATGTCATCATTGTAGTCATTTCGGTTCATTATAACAATGTTGCCACCTTTATCTGCCTTACGTATAATCAATTCTGTATTAGATGACAGAGATTTTAAAGCCAACCTTTCTTCTCTACTAAGGTTACCTGGTAAGGGAAAAAAAGAACACCTTTTCTCTTTGGCAATTAAACGATCTATATCTAGGTTAACTGCTTTATAGAATGCATCTATCATATTCCCTGCCGATAATTGGGGTATCCATCTTGATTTGGTTTTAAGCCCACTGCTAGTAGAGGCACTTTGTTTAATTTCCAAATCTTGCAACAAGGTACTCATAGTGATAGGATCTTCTTCATTCTCTGTAATTGAGAGAAGGAGTTTTGTATCATAAACCTCCTGTATAGTAATGTTACTGGGTAGTGTTGTGACCGGGGAAACATGCCTTCGTTCAATGTCTTGATTAGAGAAATATTTCTTACGTTTAAGTAACCTTGCAAATTTATATACATCTATCTTAGCAGTATACCAATCAATACTCGTAGTCGGACAGAATCCCAAACCTTTTTTTAATAGTGAATTCATGTTGTCTGACAGTACATAAGAAGAAAGGTTGATAATCTCTATCTCATTCATTTCTGCACGGTTTACTTCCAAGACGGTGTCCTCATCCCTACTCTTGTTTTCTCGCCTCCTTTTTCCTCTTGTACCTCTACTTGTCTTTCCCCGCCTGTATCTCTTGTTCTTCCTATTGGTTCTCGATTCCCCATCCTGAACCGACGTACCTCTTGGAAAAAAGTATTGTCTAGAATCTGACCTGTAGTTAACTCATCCTCATTTTCACTGGTAGACACACTGCTAGAAGAAGAAGGGACCTCTGAGCTAGAAGGAGTAGCAGTTTTTTTAGAGGCCCTCTCTTTATCTACTAGATAATCAAATCTGTGTGCAAATGTGAAAATACGACCAGTTTTATTGTCGTGCTCATCTCGCTTGATTTTTCTAACTTTTCTATGTTTAATGTCTGCCTGTAAGTTAGTAAGTATCTCATCCAATATAGTGTAGTTCTTAATTGTGGACTCTGGTAGATTTAACTCTTTAATCTCATCTTCACAGGTTTGAATCTCAGTAAGCAATTTGGCAATTTTTCTTTCAGCATTTTCAATCAGAATCTGTATAAGATTGTTAGAACTATTAGTCAATTCCTTCTCCCAACGGTCCAGAAGGTCAGGATCTAAATCTTTGTATGTCGGACCTATCTGTGATCTTAGACCACGAGGTATACGTTTAAGGGCGAGGTACTGTTTTAGTGTAGCTGCATCCCACCACTTATTCAGCTCTAATCTCTTAAGCCTCTCTAATTTGACAAATTTAGCACGTAATCCTTCATTTTTAACTTTATTTGTTGATGCTACTGCTGCACTTATAGAGGTACCCGAACTAAGATTCTTGAACAAATCTTGTGCCTCTTGATCCCTATTCATGATGATACCAATCTAGCGGCTGCCCAGACCTGAAACAAGTACACTCAAAAAATTGGCAACCAGGCCAGAGGTCAGGCGCACAGCTAATGGTAAAGAACAATATCAATAAGATTCAAATATATAGTGAACTCTAAGGGAGAAAGGGACACGTTACCAAACAGTCCCCAGAAACCCCAGAATTCCAGAGTTTATTCAAAATTCAACAAAGGTATCTCCCTGAGCTTCACAATTATATCTAACACAGCATTAATCTGCCAACACGGTATAAAAAACAGTTCTACTCAAGTTCAGGAGTAATGTCTTTCTTGCAACAAAAATATCTGTTATAGGAAGTAATCCACAAATCCTGTTTCCACGGTATTCCAATATCTTTAATGGTATTTTCTTCAATCCAGTTCCTTAATTGCCATTCAGCCACAGCCAACACGTGTTTCGTCTGATGCTAATCTTTGCATCAACAGACTTCATCAGGGCTGAAACCCAAATAAAATTTTCAATATTATATACATCCACCAGTCAAGACACTGGTTATTTCATTACCCTTTACCGAAATCACCGAAAGAGTATGCGTTGTTTATTAAAGTCAGATAGAAAGGCTACTAAACTACCAATATGAATCAATAAGTCGACCAAGTGAGAAATAAATATGTACCCTAATTGGTAAGGAAGTATTTGCAAAGAAAGAATGATCCCAAACGTACCATATAAGACATCTCATAAAAATAGAGTATTACCTTAGACAAAATCTAGTCCTGCCATAGTCAATAAGTCATGGTAATCCAATTTTGAGACAAGTAAGAAGTTACCTGAAATAGAGGTATACTGTCCTAATCAGTCTCACTTTTGATAGAAATATAGTAATTATAAAGCCATGATGCATTATACAAATAACACTGTGCAATACATCTACTTAGTAATCAGATGTATTACTGTCTTTAGACAGCTAAAAACGATTATTATACATTTATCTCCTTACCTCACTTCTTGCACGTTTGATCCTCACTGCATATAACGTCGAACAAATCAACCGCATAGGTAATAAGTCCCATTGGCAGGATACACGAGTACGTATACCTATAAAGTAAAACGAAAATACCATTTAGGAACGGTTTAACATATAAGACTGTCCCTAGTCACATCGGTGTGAACGCTTACCTGTCTTCTCGCCGCTTAGCTTCCTCGTGTAATTCCTGGCTTTCGCGTTCGTGTTATGCACTGGCGACATATTTAAATGGTTACTCACGGACTAAAACCGTAAGCGCCATATTGTAATGGAGTGATATCTTTAAGTTGGTGTATATTTACATCAATTTATCATGTATATATACCAAAATAAATTATCATAGTGGATATGCGATTCTTGGATAAACTAGTTTCATAATTTAACCAGTTATCGATATGTATTTTATTCCGACATAATCGCCACCTTGGGTTCGTATTTTTCCCAGACGGCTATGGTTTCTCAAAATGTATTTGTAAGTAATCTTAATTATAAATATCTCTCTCACAACTGCTATCTTAAGTCCGACGTTGTACCAGGAGACGAAATTAGTCCTCTCTCTATTATTACTTTAGTAGATACACGGCGAGTTTCTTGGTCAAATTACTATTATGGTTTATAATTACCGCAAATCGTTCATTGTGTAATTTTCTAAAATGTAATGGTGTACTGTAATTACCTGTGTGATATATGATTTTATCAGACAGAAAAAACAAAAAATGGAGCCGGCATAAATATTAACAATAGCTCATTCGAACCGGTGATTTCGAAACTAACTGTCACGCACCAAGCATCATGGCCACAGAAGTTATCCTAAGTAGGCACACCGACTTGTATACCCATATTCCAATTCCTGCACCCTCGCCTCTTTATTATCCTAATATATGAAAGATAAGATTGGGAAAAATACAGCCTTAAGAGGAATTATCTGAGGAAAAGAAGAAAAAGTAAAAGAATCATAGATAAAGTAAAGCACTTACAACAGTTATATCAATATTGACTCTGTAACTTCACATGACATTTGCAATTTTGTCAATATACATTAGTAGTATTGAAAAGCACCTTAATACATATTCAACTCCATAAGTGAGCTGCATCCATTAATACAAGCAAGAGCCATATGTGGCTCAACATAACAGTAACATAACCATCTATATACATTATGAATATTAACAGACACCATACTTCATATTCAATACAATAACTGATTTCCATCCAATGGTCAGAACAAAAATAAAACATAAATGCACGTAATATTTCCATGATACATTTTAACCCTAACAAGGGAATGCAGGAATAAAACTATTATGAGTATATCCTTTAGTTCGTTTTAGACTTATGATCTGCACTTATTACCTTTTGGATCCTCTTCCTTTTCTCTGGGTTTGCATTGTCTTCCCCACTCTATTGATCCACCTATGGCGTTGGTCTGCGCAGAGGTGTTGCAGCAGCCCAATAATGAAGCATGCCACAATTCACTGTGGGTGATGTAAATAATTCAGAGCTGAAAATAGTGGTATAAATTTAGTGAAAGGTAGACAAGGTAATATGACAATAAATACTGATGTATTGCTCAAATTAACTCCTTAGAAACTACTGGAAGATAATAAAATATTAGAAGGAACTTCAGTAGGATTAGACTGGCAACACAAAGGTAAACATTTTGTATATATATATGTAATGATCAATTATTATCACAAATTTTACAGGTTCTAGTGAATGCCAACATATTTTTTAAATGAATGAAAACTGGGGAAGATACTTAGAGGGGGTACTATATTTGTAGAAAGAATGCTTTTTATAAATTACTGAGAGGCTGGTACGGAAGTTGTTATATGGGAACACTTTTTCCAGAAATGTATCTGTTAAATATTTCAAAAGAGAAAACAAAGATGAGAATGGGAGAATGAAGAGAAGTGTAAATGCAAATGAAAAAGTAAGTGATATTTTTTGATTATTAATACCTTCAGTTTGGAGTAGCATTAAACTCACATAAAATAAGAAAGCTTTCTACTATAGTTTATAAATTAGCCACCAGTACAGCTGGGAGATTTTCTGTGATAGATGTAGAAATTAAATCAATAAAATTGATCATGATTCAGAGTTGACTTGCCCTTGAAAGTCTTCTCGAGAAGGAGGGTGGAGTCTGACGCTTTTTAAAAGTTCAACATTGTTGCATTTACGTGCCAGACAAGGGCAGAGACTTAGAGAGTTACATCAAAAACATAACTGACTTAAATAAAGACTTCAAAGATTTGAAAGCTGATGGTGCCTGGGCAACAATATGTAAGGGACTTTCAACAGTTAGTAACTTAGGAAATGGATTAGTGATTTCCATTTTGAGACCTTTAGAGGTAATTGCTTTGTGCATAATGCTGATGATATTATCTATCATATTCTACAGATAGAGAAAAGACTAAAGAGGAGTGAAAAGAACAAGAACTGATCTTGAAATAGAGGATGAGAAATATAAATATCATGAAGAAATGAACATTTTAGAAGAGACCAGAAGAAAGAGGTTTAGGGCAACACACCTATAATCTATGGTGAGATCTGATAAGTAGCTATTGTAATGGATTGATTTGCCATGAGACAGAGGTCTGATGATGCTAAATATTTTAAAAAAAAACATTACATAATACATTCTCGATTTTAGACATAGAAACCTGAACATGAATGTTGCATGTAACCAATGCAGTGATAGAGTGGTTGAGACAAGTGAAGTAACAGCCCGATAAAAGAGTGTTTGAAAGTGTTAGATAAAGACAAACTCATTGCTAACTGATTTTATTCTTACTAATAGGTTTCCATAACAAGATTACTTTTTTAAATTATGTTTTATCATTCATTTTCTAATGAAACTAATGATTTTAATGGTGCAATTTAGCAATTGTGTTGCTATACATTGAAATGCATCATGAATAGATTGTGGTGAAATTATGCAATAAAGTTAGTTAGGAAGCTACAATTTACTAATTTGATATTAAAGACCATCATGATTATGGAAAACAAGATTTTTTTTATTGCAAATTGATTTTTAAGAATAATTTACATATATGGATTTTTAAAATTGTGGCAGGAGGCCATAGTAAACATCAATCAATGTATTGTAATAATACATTATTAAAGCATTTCTATGTTTCTATTACAATGAAATGATGACTTAATGCACTTGATTTGATTCTAATTCAGTTTGATTAATTTAAAACTGACATGTGCATTTTAAGGCCATTTAGAGGCTGCATTTCCCCCTTAGCCCAGCATAATGATCGATTGAGATTGAAAGGACATTCTTTAGGAGTTCACTGTGAAATAGTTTGGTAGTAAAATTAACCATAACCTGATGTCATAGACTGTTACAATGTTAACCTCTTACTGTTGACAAATCTGTGAGGCCTGGAAAGTCAAATCTTTTTTCATGATCAGCATGGAAAAGTATGCAGGAATAACCAAACTGTATTTTGTGTTTTCATACGTAAACTAATCATGCAATAGACTGATTAGTGAAGTAATGCTACATTACTAAAGTGTCATGAAGACTATAAAAGACGAAACCCCCAAGGAGGGGAAACACCATACTTTTTCTTTTCTTTGTGGGGCAACACCATACGCCAACCACTATACCTTTCTTTTCATGAGAAAACTCCATATATTTTTCCTATGCAAGAGGACTGAATGTTTTTACTATTATTTAATAAATCTTCCTTAATCTCCTATTTTGGACTCACTTTTCTGACACTGCTGCCTGAAGTAGTTGAGTTGGAATTCTTCTTTGCCGAACTACTTGATTTTGCTTTATTTTTTCATTTTTGCTCATGCTTATGGACTTGCCATTAGTGGACTTTAATTTGTTCCTTTTTGCTTTAGAACCTTTGGATGCTTTAGAGAAATGAACAATCCTTCTACCTTTAATGGTGATCGGAATCAGTAACTTTGTATCTGATTACTGTTTTGAACCATCCTCTTTGGGTTTGCGTCTCAGACTATGGGGCAGATTAGGATAGCGGTTTTTCCGAATCCTCCGGGCCGGCAGAAGACACCGCCAGCCCAGAGGATACGGAAAAACTGCAGCGGACCCACCAAAGACCCACCGCCACATTAGGATGGCTGGTGGGCCCTGGTTTCCGTCCGCAGCTTTTCCGCTGCGGTTGGCTTACAACCACGGTGGAAAAGCCCTAATATGGTGGCGGTGTCTCTCAGACAGCCCTATTAGGATGCCCAAGAAGAAATGCTTTTCCATGGCTGGTTTTCCACTGTGGAAAAGCATACGGAGCTTCACTGCGAGGGCCTGTTGCGGGCCCCCTGGGTGAAGGGGGGGTGGGGGTGCACATGGGGGGTACCTATGGTACCCCCCTGCATTTGTATGCAGTAATCGGCAGGCACCCCGCTTTCTACATACAAATGCAATGTATGCATTTTTAACATTGCGGCGGGTGCAGCTTGAAGCTGCACCCGCCGCAATGTTAAAAATAGAGGATGTGACCGCCAGGGTGGCGGTCACATCCTAATTGGACAGGAGGGAACTCGGCAGGCCATGCGGAGGTTCCCTCCTCCTCGATGGTCGCGGACGGACTCAAGTCCGTCCGCGATCATAATGAACCCCTGAATGTGTAGTCTTGTACAACATGCTGTAATATTCCTGATTGAAATGCTTAAGCGATTGCTTATCTGTGCTGATTTTGGATCATTAAAACAATAATCAAACGATCTAAATTGTCTGAGTCTCACATTATGTCCTGATGTTCTTTCATTGAACTGTGCTATTTTCCATTTCAATTTAAATGCATTGTATGGAGAATCAGCAAATCTTTTCAGAGTATCAAGTTCTCCTTCTCTTATTCTGTGTTGCTGTTGCAAAGCTCCTAGTGTTCATAATTTTAGTTAGACTTAACTGCTTTAGTTCAGAAGGTTGGGTTTCCCGACTGCAATATTTTATTTCTATAGAATAGAAATGAGGGTGGGGTATTTAAACTTGATCCAAACTTTTGAGTTAATCAGCAATTATTGGTCCTCATTTGTTGGCTAATGTTATGTTTGGACATCCTAATTCCCACTCTCCTATTGACAGCGAAAGCTCCATCAGAGGACCATTTGCTTCTCTGTGTTAAGGGTAATGCTGTGATCTGTCAAACTGTAGAGGTACCAGTACAGTTAGAGGAATAAATGAGTAAGTAGTGGAAGTAAGAGATAAAATTAATAACTATTATAACACTTCCGATGGATCAGTACTATCTAAAGTGTTAGTTTGTTTGAAAGCAAGGCGTGTCTATGCCTTCATAGAGATACCTGCTCAAGCATTTATAGACTGAGAGGTTAAATGTAGCCAACCCTTCCTAGAGGTTTCTGCTCAAGAGTTTACAGGCTTGAAGTTTAGGTGCATTAACTCCCTGGGTGAACAAGCCCAAGAGTATGTTGAGTAAGAACTCCGACTCTCGGTCTAGGTCCATTCTCTCCCCGCAGCTCCGCTTTGCCATCTCTTGCCTCCAGACCCGACCTCCTCCTTGGGAGGTTCGAGGCTTATGCCTGCTCCTGCGCCTTCTGCTCGCTCCAACTGGAACCAGACTGCTTGCAACCACCGTAACGTTTCTCAACAGTTTTTTTCCTTAATTTTTCCCTGTTGTGCTACTGTTATTTTTCCCATCTGTGTCTTGCTCTAATTCCACCATTTTGTTTGTTTCTCGTGCCTGTCTGTTCCTTTTGGCTTTCGCTGCTGCTGCCCCTGTGACCCCTCCCCCCCAGAATTCCCAACGCTCCTGCCTCCCAGCCTCTACTCCCTCCTACCTCCCCTGCTTAATGGCAGTTGCTGCACAGTCACTCCGCCGGCACGCCAAAGGCAAGCCCTTCAATGACCCAACCGCAGCCAGCACCATGAACCCTGGACCTCCCACTACCCATCGCTACAACATCACTACCCTCCTCGCACTCAACCCTGGAAGACTTAGAAAATGCCAACAGGCCTCGCTCAACATGACCCGCGGGCAGTTCTCCTGCCTCCACTGCTGTCAGACACTCACCACCACCCCGGCCTCCAACACCACAGACGCCAGCACTGGCGACACCCTAAATTGCATCCTCCTCAACATACGCTCCTACACATAGACACCATGGAAATCTGGAACCTACTTGACTCTCTCTCATCCGACATCGCCTTCTTCACAGAGACTGGACCAATGCTTCCTCTGCCCCCGAGATCAGCACCGCCATTCCAGACAGATCCTAGATCCAGAGGAAAGACTGCCCCATCCACCCAGGTGGGGAACTCAGCATCACCCTCAAGAGCACACTCCACCTCACCACCCCCAGCAAAACCTTCCCCTTTCGCTGAACACCTACACTTCCAGATCCAGACAACCCCCAAAGGTACACTTGGAGGAACCCTTGTCTACAGACCCCCGGTACCCAAACACCCTTTGCCACCACCATTACCAACTTCATCGCACCACACCATTGTCTCAACAAACTACATACTCATTGGAGACCTGAACTTCCACCTCGACAACCCCAGCGACCGCAACTCTACTATCCCTTGTGACAACCTTGCCAGCATCGGACTTAAACAACTCATCAACACACTGACCCATAGAGCAGGGCACACCCTTGACCCCATCTTTATGGCAAGAAACAGCGTCCAATTCAGCCACACAACACAGCCGCCATGGACCGACCACCACTGTGTACACTTCACCATCAACAAACCATAGGCACCTAAGCCACCCCTACACCCACCACGAAGGTTACTGATGAGCAACTTTACTCCACCCTCACCCAAGACAACCACACCTGGGCGCCCAACGCAAACAAAGCAAACAATGCAAATGATGCAGCCAGAGAACTCCACAACTGGATCTTCAACTGCATAGGCTACCTCACACCACTACGCAACCTCAACTGACAACGCCCCAGGAAAGCTGCCTGGTTCACCACCGCTCTCCAAGCAGCCAGACAAACCTGCCGATGCCTGAAGTAGAACTGGAGAAACACCAAGACAACCGAAAACCACACCACCTACAAGGATGCCATGATGGACTACCACAACCAGATCAGAGCCACCAAGAGGAACTTCATCCACAACAAATTCCTGGCCAACTCCACCAACTGCAAGGAACTTTTCAGTGTCATTCAAGAATTCATCAACCCAGGCAACGAAGACACAGACATCACCCCATCCCAAGACCTCCGTGACAAGCTTGGAACCTATTTCCACCTCAAGATCAAAAACCTCTGCGACAACTTCATCGACCATCCACCAGGAGCCACACACGGCCCACCAGAAACACCAGGCAGCCCACCAGCTCCAAATGGACGATGATCACAGCTGAAGACACCACCTTGACCATGAAAAGCATCCTCTCGGGGGACCCCACCAACCCCTGCCTCCCTCACATCTACCACAGGGCCGTGGCTGACATTGCACCCAAACTACAATGCACCATCAACAGCACCTTCAAAACAGGCACCTTTCCAGATGACTGGAAGTGCGCAGAAGTCAGACCTCTGCTCAAGAAGTCCACAGTTGACCCCACCGACCTCAAGAACTATCGGCCCATCTCGCTCCTCCCCTTCACAGCCAAAATTGCAGAGAAAACAGTCAACTGAAAACAGACACGATTCATTGAAGAGAATGCCATTCTCGACCCATCCCAATCTGGATTCTGAAGCAACCACAGCACAGAGACCACCCTACTCGCCACTACAGACAACATCCGCACCCTCCTGGACCAAGACCACTCAGCAGCCCTCATCCTACTCAACCTATCAGTGGCCTTCGACACAGTCTCCCGCTGCACACTAGTCGCCAGACTATACGATGCAGGCATACAAGAAACACCCCTGGACTGGATCCGATCAATCCTCACTGGAAGAAGCCAAAGGATCAGACACCCACCCTTCCTCTCCGACCCCATGAAAATCACCTGCAGAGTCCCGCAGGGTTCATCACTAAGCCCCACCCTCTTCAAAATCAACATGGCCCCCATTGCAGCCATCGTCCGACAACACAGCCTCAACATTGTATCCTACAACGACGACGTCCAGCTCACCCTCTCCCTCACCAAAGACTCCACCACTGCCAAACTCAACTTCCAGAAAGGAATGCAAGACGTCGCAGTCTGGATGACCAACAGCTGCCGGAAGCTCAAGGCCGAGAAGACAGAAGTCCTTGTCCTCTGTACCACCCCTTCTGCATGGGACAGAACCTGGTGGCCGACTGCCCTCGGAAGCCCACCTACCCCCTCAGACCACGCCAAGAACCTCAGCATCATAATCGACTTATCACTTACCTCGAACCGACAGGTCAATGCCTTCACCTCCAGCTGATTCAACACCCACTGCATCCTCCACAAGACCTTCAAGTGGAGCCCCCTGAGTCAAGGAAGACAGTCATTCATGCACTCATCACCAGCAGACTGGACTAGGGAAGCACACTCTACACCGGCATCAACAAGTCCCTACTCTGCAAACTCCAGACAATACAGAACAACGCCGCCAGACTCATCCTAGGCATCCCCCAACACAAACACATCAGCCAACACCTATGAAGTTTCTACTGGCTCCCAGTTTAGAAAAGTGTCACTTTCAAAATCCTCACTCATGCTTACAAATGCATACACCACGGACCCACATGCCTCAATGACAAAATCAACTTCCACGTACCCAAAAGAAACCGCAGATCTTCCAACATTGCACTGGCCGAAAACCTGCGCATCCACAGAGCCAGAGCAGGAGGAAGATTCTTCTCTCACATTGCAGCCAAGACCTGGAACGAGCTACCGGCAGACATCAGACGCGCCCCTGCCCTGAACACCTTCAGGAAGACCCTCAAGTCCTGGCTCTTTGGCTAAACAGATCCGCCGCCCCCTCAAGGCCTGAGTGAGTAGCGTGCTTACAATTCCCTGATTGATTGATTGATTGATTTATTGATTCGAGGGCTAAAAGAGTCCACCCTTCCATAAACTTACATTTTCAAAGGTTTACAGGCTCAAAGGGTAGGTGTATCCACTCCTCTACAGAGGTCCATAGTGAAAGGTTTTTGGGCCTCGAGGCTAAATGCATCCATGCCTCATTGTAGTGATCTGGAAAGGAGTCAAGGGACCTGTCTCACAAAGGTAAACTTCCAAGTTTTTATAAGTTTACATTTTTTTAATATTCACAAGACTGCAATTTAATAGTAAATTTGCAACTGTGGAGACTCCGCAGTGGCGCCAGAAAACTGCGCACATAAAAGGATAGGCCTGTCTTTTCATTTTAAGTGATGAGTTCTCCTCCCCAACTGCAGATGATCCGCACTCATAAAATTACTATTGAATTGCAGTTTTGTGAATACTCAAAAAGAATAAACTTACACAAAAGTGTAAATTTACCTTTCTGAATCAGGTACCAGGTGTACCCATGCCATAGGTGGATTATGGGATCCAGGCATATTTATTCTAATGCATCCATAGAAGTGCCCGCTTGAGGATTACTGTTTTGTAGTCTAGGTGTATTTGTGTCTCTCTATAGGTACCTTCCCAATAACTTGTGGGCAGAAGGCTAGGTGCATTCTTGCTTTCATTAAGCTTCCCCTTTAATAGTTTATGCACTCAGAAAATAGATGCATCCATGCCTCTATAGAGGTACTAGATCAATATCTACAAAATACCAGAACAGTGATCTCCATGCTCAAGAGAAGTAAAATCATTCAATGTATCTATATTTAGGGACTGAGTCATAAAGATCAGTCTACAGATTTATGTAGAATGCCGTTTATTTGAAAGACTATCACCCCTCTGTTAAGGTTTTGAGGAAAGTCTATGGGCCAGATGTAGGTAATTCTGTTTTACCGATTCATAAATACCGAATTTTACCGATTCGGTATTTATGAATCAGTAAAATAAAAGGGGGGAGATGTAGGTAGAATTGGTAATTGAATTACCGATTCTGTAAGAATCGGTATTTACAGAATCGGTAAATACCGATTCGGTAATGCCCATTGATTCCTATGGGCATTGAAGCCCATAGGAATCAATTGGCATTACCGAATCGGTATTTACCGATTCTGTAAATTTACTGAATCGGTAAAATAGGGCCCCTACATCACAAATGACCATTTACCGGTCGGTAACGGCCACCTACATCTGGCCCTATGTATTTTCAACAAGCACAGCAGGAAAAAGTTGCTGCAGAGCTCCTTACCTTGAGACACCGAGGCATAACAAAGCAGCAGCACAGAAGTGATAAAGGATTTGTGGCTTATTTAACATTAGAATACATTATTTTTGAATTACTCCTCTTAAATGCAAACCCCCAAATATGTATAGTAGAGAAAAACATATTATCAATAGAAAATGAGGCTCTCAACAGTATTAGTACAAAATACATTATTGATAAAGCTTATAAAATTCCCTTAAAATATACCTAAATATCGTTAGCCACTAAAACCCAGTCCACTGTGCAAAGTCCATCTAAAAAATGCATATCATATATAAATATTATGGTGTCTCTCCTTGTTTTTATCCTATATTTAATAAGCGGTTTCAAATATTGCCACCTTAATGCTTAAAATATAAACAGTTCATCACCACGTGTACATTTGAGCACCACACCTTTAACCCGCACCCACAGTTACAGTTACAGTACAATAGGGCCTTTAAACATTCCTGATTACAAATATTCTATTTAACCACAATCTGAATTAAAAAATTGCCATCTGCATCACCAGATGACTTGACCATGAGAACAAGAATAAATTCTGCCAGGATTCCCGTAAGTAGTTAGTGGTCCTCTATAAGGAAAGATACCTCATACTTCTAACCATGGATTACACAGCGCTTCATTCTTCTAGTTCCATTTTGGCTGGAGAGAAAGGTTCATCTACTTTAAAATCTTTTTTAATTAAATCATTTGCTTAACCTCTGTAGTTCCCTTACGTTAGACCTGATTTCCTAGGTATGGTGCTCCCCCAAACATTTTGTCTTCACCCCTCCTACTTTTCTGAATTTGTTTCTGTTGGCATTAGGACTCAGCAGTTTACCACTGCTAACCATTGCTAACATGCTTGTGCTCTCTCCTTCAAACATGGTAACATTTAACTGCTTAATTTTCTTGTAAGACCTTAGGAAATGGAACTACTTGTACCCAGCACCCTTAAGTTAAATTCTCCCTGTGGGCCTACAGCACTATTGTGCCACCCACTCAAGTAGCCTTTTAAATCATGTTTTAGGCCTCCAATTGCAACTGTAGTGCTATTTTAAACTGTCATTTTTACCTGGCAAAATTAACCTTTTGCCAGGCCAAAAACTTTCTTTTTAATATTTGCAAATTACCTTAAAGTTAGGGCCCAAAGGCTTATAGGGCATGGCGCCATGTAATTAAAATGTAGAACATATGTCCTGAAAGTGAAAAATTCCTTGATTCATTTTTCACTTTCGTATGGCCTATCTCTCTAATTGTAATTAATCAACTGGTAGGGAGGAGGAAACAATTGTGTCTGTTTTATTTCCCCATGGTGAGTATGAAATTAATCAAAAGAAAAAGGACACTTGTAACAGTTGTAAACCATTGGTTAGAAAAGTGAATGAAACACCCTCAAAAACTCAATGTTATTCGGAAAAGCTCTATATATGTTTTGTCCGCCCCACATTGATGTTGTGGCAGTTATCATTGGATGTTCCAATACGTGCTCAGTGCCAGCCTCATCCAGAGGCACCTCTGGTATAGAATGCAGTGTCCAGAGATTGAGGGTTACCCCCACAGAAAATGTGAACAAAACAAGAATTCTTGAAAAAAGGAAAAATGTTAAAAAGAGAAAGTCGCCCTTATGCTTTAATGTAAGGTGAGATTCTACTATCATAAAATAGACTGATACTACAAAAAGATCGAGTTACTGGATCTTTTAGTATTATAATAGGCTTGTTGACATGTTTCAGCTCCTTTTGGCCCTGCGGGGTCTATAGAGCTTTCGTCAGGACTAACACACATGAGTCCTGACGTGTGACTTGTGCTGACTCTGCCCCCGGACGGGGTCCGGGGGCAGAGTCAGCACAAGTCACAAAACCACACACCACGCGGCTCTGCGCTTAAAGAAGCGGCACCCCCCTGATGGAGATTACGACTCTTCTCAAACAGATTGCGGAGAGCAAGTTTTCATAACTTAGTGCCAGAAAGTGAACACTCAAATATACTACACTAATCGTGTGAGTAACACATTTTCATGTGTGTTAATCCTGACAAAAGCTCCATAGACCCCGCAGGGCCAAAAGGAGCTGAAACATGTCGACAAGCCTATTATAATACTAAAAGATCCAGTAACTCGATCTTTTGTAGTATCAGTCTATTTTATGATAGTAGAATCTCACCTTACATTGAAGCATAAGGGTGACTTTCTCTTTTTAACATTTTTCCTTTTTTCAAGAATTCTTGTTTTGTTCACATTTTCTGTGGGGGTAACCCTCATTCTCTGGACACTGCATTCTATACCAGAGGTGCCTCTGGATGAGGCTGGCACTGAGCACGTATTGGAACATCCAATGATAACTGCCACAACATCAATGTGGGGCGGACAAAACATATATACCGCTTTTCCGAATAACATTGAGTTTTTGAGGGTGTTTCATTCACTTTTCTAACCAATGGTTTAGAACTGTTACAAGTGTCCTTTTTCTTTTGATTAATTTCATTCTATCTCTCTAATTGCCTAACACTGGATTATTTTATTATATTTAAGAAGTTGTAACTTTAGATCAGGAGCAAATAGAGGTATGCTGTTTACACTAAAATGAATTATAATTTAAAATCCTCCTTTATGGTTGGATTTTAAGATAAAATTCTGAAAATGTAATTGTTAGTAAGTTGGCATTTACTTATCCCAACCATTTGTTCCTTCTGCCAGTGTCCTGAGTTATAAGATTGTGAATGGCTCTGCTGTTGGAGTTTGTGTACTGAAACGCAAAGGGGGCTTAGATGTGGATAGGATTGGTGCCATCACCCCTATCAGTGGGTCATGAGGCAAGCATGAGACAAGTAGTCCAACCCTGGGAGCTGAGGCCCTTTACTCCTGATGTCCTGGGGCCTGACCTACAGTGGATCTTGAGCAGCTGGTCCAAGTACCCCTTCAACACCTGACTCTCAGTTCAAGCAGTCCAATGCTACCTCGAGGGTAGGTAGATACAGGGAGTGAACACTAGCTCACAAGTCAAAATAGAAACAGCAGCAGCAATACATTATTGTCCTGCCAAATACCCACTTTTATGAAAAAAGAGAAGTATTTTATTTTATCGCTATCTACAAAAAGGTCAAAACAACATTCGCACACAACTATACAGTCCACCTGAGGTCAGGGCTCTACTGTTTAGTAGGCAGTTTGCTTTCTCCCACTCCCTTCTCACTTTAGCTTTTGCCAACATCTAGCATAAGCCCCATTAGCAGTCCAAGTCTCAAGAGTTCACTGCAGTAATACACAAATCTGTATACCTCCTCATGTTTCACCACACAGTTCTGAGTATCCCAAAATGGAACTCATAGTGTGCCCTGGGATGTGTTCTTCACAGGCACACATACTCAGTACATACATTTAATATGCACATGCTACAAATCAATGTAGCCTTCATGTACAGTATCACTCCCAGGCACACATACATCCACGCAATCAAAAAGACAACGTGACCTAGTCCGCAAGGCAATCGTTTAATGTATATCTGTGGGTATGCGTGGATATGTCTAAAGATCCTTCCACCACACCTTTAAGTTTAACAATAGGTGTATTGCTCCAGATACTTGCCAGTAAGTCATAAAAGTAGCCAATCTCTGATACATCTAACTTTAGACAACACAGGACATACATTCACAAGAGAGACGACACATGAAAAAATGTGTGAGTAGCTAGAAGACACCTCACGGGCGCACCACCATTGGGGCCCCTGGTTGGTACTCACCAGGGTGGCCCTGTTCTCATCATTGGTATCAACTAGCTTAACGGAAACGTGACCGACTCCCAAAAGGAAAAACAGTGAATGGTGCAGTGAACACAAACTTATATGTGACAAGGACTAACAACGTTCAACATATAACAAAACACATACTGAGCGCACAAGAATAAGGACCTCTTTATTTGTATTCTCCTGTCCGCTAACAGTAAACACATATATAAAACAAAGAGAGAAGCGAATACTCCCTATCGATTCGCTTACAACTCGCTGCCGACATGTTTCATTGCCATGGTCAATATTCAGGCAATTTCTTCAGGGCAAAGATGTTTTTTTAAAAAAAGCCACTGCCAGCAAAGTACTGTGGTTTGTGTGCTGGCTATAGCATCGACTTTCATACCATTACAATCATCAGTTTTGAAAAAGTCGGGGACCCACTCCCACTCGGTAAGTGCAGTCTGTCCTCCCGTGAAAATGTATCACTGGCAAAGGACTCGTCGGCGTCTCCTCATCACCGGATCCGTTATATGTTGAACGTTGTTAGTCCTTGTCACATATAAGTTTGTGTTCACTGCACCATTCACTGTTTTTCCTTTTGGGAGTCGGTCACGTTTCCGTTAAGCTAGTTGATACCAATGATGAGAACAGGGCCACCCTGGTGAGTACCAACCAGGGGCCCCAATGGTGGTGCGCCCGTGAGGTGTCTTCTAGCTACTCACACATTTTTTCATGTGTCGTCTCTCTTGTGAATGTATGTCCTGTGTTGTCTAAAGTTAGATGTATCAGAGATTGGCTACTTTTATGACTTACTGGCAAGTATCTGGAGCAATACACCTATTGTTAAACTTAAAGGTGTGGTGGAAGGATCTTTAGACATATCCACGCATACCCACAGATATACATTAAACGATTGCCTTGCGGACTAGGTCACGTTGTCTTTTTGATTGCTTGAGTGGAGGGCGACCTGGTCCTGTAAATCCCTCTGTACTCCTAGTATATGAATATGACACATACATCCACCACAAACATTTACTATGCACGCACTGCACAGCACTATACCCTTCATGTATTGTACCACTCACAGGCACTCTCATCCAGCACATGCATTTATCATGCACACACTGCACAACTTTGAGAAGTTGTCCTGGTATATGATGTCCACTAATTAAAGTGGGCACCATGCACCAGTCTAAACAACTCTTATGGTGATTTAGGAGGTCAAAGATAACCTTAGAAAGATATCCAAGTGGTAGCTGTGGAGAGCAGCCTTCAGGCTTAGTCTTGAAGGAATGTTAAGCAGCTTGTTTTACCCAAGTGCAACCTTATTGTATTGGTTAATTGAAAGGAGAACCACACAGCAGTTATAAAAATATTTATTATTCTAACACACTCTAAATACTTCACAGTATCTGCTACATGCACAAAGGCACACAATACTGTAGCACAGAAACAATCAAAGGTAGCACTAATACACAGTGGGCTCCAGAGGGAGACCAAACCATATACTAAAATAGTAGTATAAGAACCACAACTCAGGTCAGGACAGTGTCTAGAGGATGTAGAATCACCAAAGGTGAGTAAGTAGGGACCCCACGGAGGACAAGTGCAGCGTAGAAACACGACCGCAGGCGCTGTACAATTCTATGGGAGAGTCGGGGTTGCGGTTTTAGAGCTTAAGGACCCTTCCCTGTGGATTACGAAGAAACCCTTTAGAACACCGAAGGTTGGAGAGCCACCCCACCCGTGGATACTGAAGTACCAGAGTTACCTATCCCAGGGATCATCAGCGACTCCTCTCTCAGGGCTGTAACCTCAGCAATCTATTCTCACAGGGACAAAGTGGCAGTTCTCCTTCCCTAATTAGAGTGTAGCAACAGTCAAATGTCTTCCATAAAACATGCCAGTTATGGTGGTATTGATTAGGGAAATAGCACAATGGCCCCCATGCACAACTCATAGGGACTTTTTCTTGCAGAAAAAAATACTTTGTCAAACGTGTAAATCAAATATAGTGCATACTTAGCATAGGAGCAGTACCTTCAATGGAGTTGGCACAACACGGCTTCACTGAAGGCAGAGATATCCCTGCAAAGCAGACAGGAGTACTTAAATCTGGTGCGCAGTTCTCTGCCAAAGGACCAGAGGCAATAGGCTCACCTTGTAGGATTGATGTGTGTGAATTAATGGAAAACGAAAACTGAGAAGTCAATTTGCAGGAAACAAATCATGGAAAAACAATATCCAGGAAAGAAATTTTTTAGAAAATGCAAAAATATCTCAAATTAAATCATTCTAAAATAAAGATAATTTTAAGGAAAATCCAAAATTACATTAAACTTGGGTGGTATTTAGGAATACCGTGGAATTTTTGGGTTCAGGAATAGGTCATGTTTAGGGTGAAGAGGGGTTTTTGGAGGGCAGGAATAGTTGGTGTTTGTGTATTTGAAATAGGGGTTGTAGGGGTGCTGCAGAATTTTAGGATTCCCATGTGAGTGGTTTACGTGTGGGAATTATTTTTAGGTTTCAAGGATGGTGGGAGTGCAAGGGTGTTGAGGGCTTTTAGTTTGCATTGATGGGCAGAGTTTAGGGCTAGTGAATCTTTTTAAGGTTAAATTATAGGTAGAGGCAAAAGGTGGTGAATTGTTTGTAGAGTTCAGGATGGGGTGGAGTTTAGGATGGGGAGGGGTTTTAAGGATTCAGGAATGGCTGGAGTTTAGCTGTAGAAAGGGATTGTTAAGGTTAAGGGATGAGTAGTTTATGGTGATGAGGAGTTCCTACGGGTCATGGATGGCTAGTGTTTAAGGGCATGAGGGTTTCTTAGGATTCAGGATGGATGGAGTTTGGGTGTGCTGAGGTGTTTTATGGAGTATGTGATGGGTTGAGCTTAGGTATAGGAAGTGTTTTTAGGGTTCAGGAACGAGTAGAGTCAGGGGTAGTGAGTGACATTCTATGAATTGGTTTCTACAAAAAGGTAAATGCCATTCATTCTGAAAATGTCCATTAAACAGTTTGATTAAATGGCTTCTAAGTAATGGTATTCCATGATTTTGCTTTTCTCTGAAATCACATACATACTGCAAAATACCAGACTGCCCACCATACTTCAAATGGGTAGGCAGCCCATGAAGGCCATCCTGCAATTTTCCGACCCAGAAGGTTCATCTTCCAAGTATGACAACCCATCTAGATTTCAACACCAATAGTTTCACAATATGCAAAGTGGTTCAGAGATGGGAATATGATCAGGTTATTTGAAAGTGTCCTGGAAACCAGAAATCTGAACACAGGAGCATTATATTGATTGGAGGGTAAAGCGGAAGTAACTGATGTGTGGGCACTGCTTCCAACTTGAGCATGTTTATGTTTTGTTAGTATTACAGTGATTCCTTACAAATACTCACAACTCTGGCTGGACATTCACAATGTTATTAAAACTGTGACAGCAATGTTGTATTCTGTCTGAATTGAACCTCACATCACTTCCTTTGAGCGAAAACTTGACTGATCGTACACAGCTACCTGGAGATTTAACAGTCAAGGAAGTTTAGATAGCCAACTTTAATCGCAGATTGAGTGCCGAGCAGATGGTTAGTAGTGAACACCTACTCACTTTTGTTGTTTCGCGGTTGTCCTTGTAGCAGTAAGGATCATGGAAAAAGCCTAGGGCCATATTAAGATGTGCATCGGGGGCGCAACAGGCATTTGCGCCCGCTTTGCACACCCGGGGCACTTTGGTATTACAGAAGGGGTAGCAGATGCTTGTGTGTCCCCTTCTGTAATACCGATAGCGCTGGCGCACATCAAGCACCAGCGCTATCATCAGAAGGCATTCCCTAATTTGCAAAAGGTGCGCACGGCGCAAACAAGGAAAATGCTCTGTATGTATTATACAGCCCCAGGTAATAATCAATTTGAACAACAACTGAGATTGCATGTGCTGCCAATCCTATCACTCACTTTTTTTAAGTTAGAACACCTGACCTTTAAACAAATGTTCCTGAGACAAAAAGATGTCTTTTTACTTCTATTTTATTTTGAAAAAAGGAGATATTTTATTATTAGAATATCAACAGAATTTTTTAAGAATTTTCACGGAGAAATTTTTGACCTTATGTACAATTGACAACTCATCATTATATAAACACAACAAAACTTTTTCGGTAGAAATCTTTTTTTGGACTTTATAGACAACATGTAATACAAAACACTCGGTCACACTACTCACAAACCACACTATTTACATATCTACAAACTATACAAGAAGAAAACATATAAATTGTATCTACAATGTAATCACTTGATTTACAATGAAGCCTAGAACCTAATTGTATATTTACAAAGCTATTCAAAAGTAAATATCATCCATTTCTTGGTTTGTTAAAGGCTTGAGAAGTCAAGCTATTCAAAAGTAAATATCATCCATTTCTTGGTTTGTTAAAGGCTTGAGAAGTCTACGCGTTTCGAACTCATATGAGTGAATGAGTTCTCATCAGGACCAAGGTCTGTGGGAAGAGAAGGGGGAAACTTATTGGTATTCTGTTTGAAGTTCCAAAAAAGCGCCTACTACCCCTACTTCTAGCTTGTGTCTCTTACCTCTCAGTCACTTAGAAACCAGAACAACAACAGTGAATAATCCGGACACCCAGCCATCTGTCATAGAAAAATAATTGAAACCCATCAATATCAAAAAAATATCAAAAAAATGACCAAATTTCATCACATTCAAACTCCAACCTATTTCTTTCATGCTTACATAATTCAGGGGTGGCCAGGCTTTTAGACGACTCTGGGCGCTTGAGCTCCGGCTGTATATGGAAACGGAATATTGTAAGTATTGACTCTCCAATTGACAAGAAGCGCTACAAGTATCTTAGCGGTGGGTGTGTTCTCACCTCGTGTCTTGAGGCTGTTTGTTCAAGAAGCCGGTTTTGTGTCGGATCACACAATGGTCCGTGGCACTTGGAATTAATTCTAGGAGAACGGAAGAGAAAGCTGCAGTCAGCGTGTGCGCCCGATCTATGGGTTTCTGACAGGAGTTGTGTCAGTGCGGGGCTTACCTGCCGACAGGGTTTTTGGCACCGGGCGGCGTTCTGTTTACCAGTCGTCCGAGTCTTCTGGGTCCACAAAGGATCCTGGGAGTAAAGGCGGATGTGGGTTAATTCCGATAGTCCTTCTTTTAACAGGACTCGCCTCATTTCACAGGAAGTTGTGTATCTGGGAATTGTAGTTTCCTCACTGCAGTTGTCGACCGATGGGGTTCTTTGAATAACCAATGAACTTCATGTGTGCTCACAGAGCGTCTGTTAATAATGCGGTTCATCAGAATTTGGGATATTGAATCTAACAATGTTCCAATCACACTTAAGTATCTCATTAATGTGGCATGGATACGAACCACACGGCGGATATGTGTGAGTGGAATGAGTATGCCAGTTTGTACAATGTGATGGTTTTTTGCGCTAAAAACAATGAGGTTCGTCTCAGATTTGGGCTGTTCAGGCTGGCAATGTTCAAATCACGCATAGCTCAATCGCAGTGATATGGCATGATTTTGAGCCAAACGGCAAGTGTGTGTTAGTGGAATACGTGAGCCAATTTGCACAGTTTATCGTAGGATCGCGATGTGGTGGCTTTTTGCGTTGTAATTCCAACTGTTATGATAGGATAGATTGTTTTTAATTAGAAATGCATGAGAGCAGATGGATGACAGGGATGTCGGTCCAGTATGGTCAGGGTTCTAATGATGTGGGATACTTATGACTTTCTGATGATGTAGGAGATTTATGGCAGGTGTCTACAGAGCATGGTGGAGATTATAGTTTGAACATTTCAGACATCTCGTTGAGCCCGTGGAATGCTGTGTTGAATTTTACTATTCTGGACTTGTGCTGTTGTATTCGTAGGCGCACTTCTTGATTAGTTTTCCCGATATAAGCCAATTTACAGGGACAGATGATTCCGTATACCACATTGCGTGATTTGCAGTTTGAGAATTTCTCATGTTTCCAGGTGATATGGTTATAAGTGAAAATTCTCAAGTGCGCCTACGAATACAACAGCACAAGCCCAGAATTCGTAACAGTGTGGCCACAGCCCCTCTGGTTAATCACTGGAAAGAAAAACAACATAAAGAATCAGATATCAGTTGGACAGTTATTGCCAAAGTAGAAAACGACACTAGAGGTGGCAATCTTGATGCAAAACTCACTAAAATGGAAGCGATGCTAATAGTAAAATTCAACACAGCATTCCACGGGCTCAACGAGATGTCTGAAATGTTCAAACTATAATCTCCACCATGCTCTGTAGACACCTGCCATAAATCTCCTACATCATCAGAAAGTCATAAGTATCCCACATCATCAGAACCCTGACCATACTGGACCGACATCCCTGTCATCCATCTGCTCTCATGCATTTCTAATTAAAAACAATCTATCCTATCATAACAGTTGGAATTACAACGCAAAAAGCCACCACATCGCCGTCCTACGATAAACTGTGCAAATTGGCTCACGTATTCCACTAACACACACTTGCCGTTTGGCTCAAAATCATGCCATATCACTGCGATTGAGCTATGCGTGATTTGAACATTGCCAGCCTGAACAGCCCGAATCTGAGACAAACCTCATTGTTTTTAGCGCAAAAAACCATCACATTGTACAAACTGGCATACTCATTCCACTCACACATATCCGCCGTGTGGTTCGTATCCATGCCACATTAATGAGATACTTAAGTGTGATTGGAACATTGTTAGATTCAATATCCCAAATTCTGACGAACCGCATTATTAACAGACGCTCTGTGAGCACACATGAAGTTCATTGGTTATTCAAAGAACCCCATCGGTCGACAACTGCAGTGAGGAAACTACAATTCCCAGATACACAACTTCCTGTGAAATGAGGCGAGTCCTGTTAAAAGAAGGACTATCGGAATTAACCCACATCCGCCTTTACTCCCAGGATCCTTTGCGGACCCGGAAGACTCGGACGACTGGTAAACAGAACGCCGCCCGGTGCCGAAAACCCTGCCGGCAGGTAAGCCCCGCACTGACACAACTCCTGTCAGAAACCCATAGATCGGGCGCACACGCTGACTGCAGCTTTCTCTTCCGTTCTCCTAGAATTAATTCCAAGTGCCACGGACCATTGTGTGATCCAACACAAAACCGGCTTCTTGAACAAACAGCCTCAAGACACGAGGTGAGAACACACCCACCGCTAAGATACTTGTAGCGCTTCTTGTCAATTGGAGAGTCAATACTTACAATATTCCGTTTCCATATACAGCCGGAGCTCAAGCGCCCAGAGTCGTCTAAAAGCCTGGCCACCGCTGAATTATGTAAGCATGAAAGAAATAGGTTGGAGTTTGAATGTGATGAAATTTGGTCATTTTTTTGATATTTTTTTGATATTGATGGGTTTCAATTATTTTTCTATGACAGATGGCTGGGTGTCCAGATTATTCACTGTTGTTGTTCTGGTTTCTAAGTGACTGAGAGGTAAGAGACACAAGCTAGAAGTAGGGGTAGTAGGCGCTTTTTTGGAACTTCAAACAGAATACCAATAAGTTTCCCCCTTCTCTTCCCACAGACCTTGGTCCTGATGAGAACTCATTCACTCATATGAGTTCGAAACGCGTAGACTTCTCAAGCCTTTAACAAACCAAGAAATGGATGATATTTACTTTTGAATAGCTTGACTTCTCAAGCCTTTAACAAACCAAGAAATGGATGATATTTACTTTTGAATAGCTTTGTAAATATACAATTAGGTTCTAGGCTTCATTGTAAATCAAGTGATTACATTGTAGATACAATTTATATGTTTTCTTCTTGTATTGTTTGTAGATATGTAAATAGTGTGGTTTGTGAGTAGTGTGACTGAGTGTTTTGTATTACATGTTGTCTATAAAGTCCAAAAAAAGATTTCTACCGAAAAAGTTTTGTTGTGTTTATATAATGATGAGTTGTCAATTGTACATAAGGTCAAAAATTTCTCCGTGAAAATTCTTAAAAAATTCTGTTGATATTCTAATAATAAAATATCTCCTTTTTTCAAAATAAAATAGAAGTAAAAAGACATCTTTTTGTCTCAGGAACATTTGTTTAAAGGTCAGGTGTTCTAACTTAAAAAAGTGAGTGATAGGATTGGCAGCACATGCAATCTCAGTTGTTGTTCAAATTGCTTGTGGCAAGCAGTGCTGTTGGGAGCCCAAACCCAGTAGTTTTGTTGTCCAGGTAATAATCAAGAATAAAGAACCATAAAAAAATCTGCAAGTGAGTTGCTGTTTCATGGCATAGTTGGGCAATGAACAACACATTGCGATTTAAAAGCAGAGGGATACCTGCATTGAAATCAGAACTAATAAAAAAACATACAATCATTATTGACCAGCAAACAAAAGAGAACGAGGGCACACCAATGCTTACATCTACAAAAATAACTCAGAGGAGCTAAAAATAATTGACTATAGTAAACATCTAAACCCACATAACAGAAAGACACGAAACCATTTCTATTACTGCCTCTCTTTCGCTCTGTTAACAAACAATCATGTAAACATTGCTCTTCAAGTCTGAATTCGTGTACCCAGCACTTATAATCACTAGAGAACACAATTTAAAATTCCTTTTTACAGACTGGTCTAATTTGACAATCATCTTCTGGCACTCTCACAAAAGCAACATTTTTAAACTATACTGGACTGACAGCAGTACACATCAGACACACTTTTAAAGCTCAAATTAAATCTAAAGCCCAGTTCATAAATTGCAACTGTAGTATTGATGCCAAATTCTCTTCAGACTATAACAATGGCCTTGATCGTCAAAATCAGACGAAGGATTTTCGAACAGCGTTGATTTTTTCATAGCAATGTTGGAACTGATGCCAACCGCCTAAGGTATTATACAATGATTCTGTACCGGTAAAGGAGGAGCTACTATGTGTGAAGATTGCAGGCGCAGTACGTCCATTGGGGCGTTGGGGCGTAGCCCCACTAAGCCACATGGACGCACGCACGCTAAGCAGGCAAAATGCAATTGTATTTGCTAATGCTCCTTACCTTGACCTTCCGTCCTCGACTCCTTCCTCACCTCAAGCGTCACGCTGCTGAAGCCTGGGGGTGAGGCTGGGCTGCGGCAGCTTGTTTGAGTGGCACAGGGCTATAACCAGCCCGAGTATGCGCAGAGCACAGGCTTCCACCTTTACAAGGGACCCAAGGGTGCTGCTTCATGCCGCCAGGGCCGCGGCAGCCCGCGGGTGTAAATGGGCGATCAGGACGAATACTAACTGTGCCCCCCAGGCGCAGTGCAGCACGTCACCGGCGCACACAGTCACGCTAGACCTTGTGCTGGTGCATGTAGTGAGTTCAGTGACTGTCTGCTGAGTCTGACTGCTGGCTGGCTTCGTCACGTCGTCACTGTGACCACCTCAACTTTTCTATCTTGCAATAAACTTCACACTTGAAGTTATTCTATTTATGTTGTCCTTCATTGCAACACTCGCACAGACTAATTGCCGGCTCGCACCTCTTATGATAAAACTCGTGTCAGCGCGAAACGGAACATTAGGAGGAGGCCTGGAAAACTGACTATGAGGCCTGCGAGACGAGTGCCAGGGCCCCTTCTGGAAACGGGAGGAAAGGAAGGGAAGAGAAGGAGAGGAGAGCTGAGGAGGGGAGGGGACAGGATGGGAGGGAGGGAGGAGAAGGAGAGAAGAGAGAGTAGAGTAGAGAGAGGAGAATTGAGGGGAGGGGAGGAGAGGAGGGTAGTGGGAAGGGTAGAGAAGGGGAGGAGAGTACATGAAGGAAGTGGAGCTAAGGAGAGGAGGGGCAGGCTGGGCTGGGGAGGGTGACCGGCAGAGGAAGAGAGGAGAAGAGGGGTAGGGGATGGGAGAGGAGAGGAGAGGAGAGTAAAGGAGGAAGGAAGAGAGAAGGTAGAATGGAAAGGCCAAGTACAGAAAGAAGGGCAGGTTGAGCAGAGAATGAAGGGAGAGATGGAGGAATTAAGGCACCCACTTCTGCAGTCTTTAAATATTACCATTCTACATACTGTGGTAATTACTGTGTAGTAATACATGTGAACCTGTCATTACAGATTTATGGCCAATCACTGTGTGACTTCAGTGAAGCAATGCAGTTGCGATTGGCCATGGCTGTGTGTGTGGTGACGTCCCAGGCGCAGCACAGCCCACGTCACCGGCGCATACAGTCACACTAGACCTAGTGCTGGTGCGTGTAGTGAGTTAGTGACTGTCTGCTGACTGCTGGCAATTGTTTTATTAACCTTCCTGCTTTCTCAAATTTGCTTGAAAGTGCACCATTTTTCTTCTCTTTTTTCAAAAATATCTCTTATGGTGGTTCGGGCTCATGGCGCAGTATGCAAATCATTTTACGCCCTACCACTTTCAAATGTCACCAGCCGCCCCTGGAAGATTGATTGAAAGAGTTAAGAAGTCTGAGTAGGCTCCCTCGTAATCCAAGCCTCATGAGACGTGTTATTTCCAGCATCCACACGATGTGATCGAAGTCTTCAGGTACATGCTGACATAGATGTATTAATTCGACCAATAAGAAAACAAAAACGATTTATGCGACAGAAAAAATGGTCAGGAATAGGAATGCCCATAATATTCCGGTGAAATTGGAAGCAATCAGGGTTGCTTCACTGCTCCGCAGGTTAGAAAAACAAAGCGGACCACTGTTGATTTTATGAGCACTGTGAAAGGCTGGGCTAAGTATTTACTGTAAAGATAGCTGCAGTAGGGAAATACATTGACAGGGCCCATGGAGATGCTCTTAAAAGCAACCACCTCAGCAGGAAAGCCTGTTTGCTGCCAGGCCAGCAGCGTCCTCCTAGAGGTCTATTGGGAAGGCACCACGCCCAGGTGTGCACTGTCAGGGGCCCGGCAGTGTAATTAACTTAATTCAATTACTAATTACATTGTCTGTCCTCGGGCAGTGCTGGACTGGCCAAGATGTTCTCAAGTCGTGCATTCCTCACTGCGCGGAATGAGGAATCATTGTGCTGCAGGAAATTCTGGCTGCATTTTGCCTTTGCTTAAATTCGGGGCATGCAGATGAACAACCAGTGGAAACGGATGAAATATACCATAGTTTTGCATCTGCTTAATGCAGATAAAATAAAAAGGTTTTCTTCCACTCCTAACTAGCCAGTAAAAAAAGCACTACAAAAAGACTTCTTACGGGATGAATCTCTAAAATGCAACAGGCTTCTGTCACTCTCAGAGTTACTCTGCATAAGGCAGACAGAGTCTGTCAGGGCCAGGATAAAATTCCCATTGACGGAATATTATCGAGAGCTTTAGCTTGAGCATTCACCATCTGCAGAAAGATAAAGTGCATCAATTTTCTACCTTTCAAAGTGTTTCAAGATTGAAGTTTTTTTAAAATAAATTATAATGTAATCAAAATATAAATCAATTTATTTAATGCATTTTGGTCATAATAATATATTGCTTGTGCTCCTTAGAATACACTGCAAGCTCATACCTCTTTAGGTCTACTTGGGCATCATCTGTGAGGGGAGAATGAGTTCCTAGTCACAGCAAGCTTGAGGCGGGGTTCTTGTATGTACTTCCTCTCCCCCTTAGGTTGCAGAGACACCAAAAGTGATGTTTATGGAAAAAGTAGATTTACTTATGTACCATTACATGTACTGGGAAATGCTAATGCTCATTGAAGGAAAATGGCTATTTCTGCATGATCACCCCCACTTTTGTGGACTGATGCTGCTTGTTTTGTGACTCTGCGTACTTGGACTCTGCTAAAAGGATCCCAGTGCCTATGTTATCACCCCTAAAACATGCCAACATTGGTTACCCTTATAATTGGCATATTTAACTTACCTATAAGTTCATAGTATTTGGTACAAAGTATACCCAAACCGTGTAAATAAAATGTCACTTGTGGGCTGCAGCGTCTATTGTACCACAACTACAGCGAGAAAGTGAAACATGGCTCCAGGCCTATCACTGCAGCCTGGAAGTGGCAATTTTAAAACCACATTTCAGCCTGCAAAAATAAACGCTTTTGACAGGGCAAACCATCCTTTCAAATATTAATAATTCACCCCTATAAAGGCCTTGCAAGCCCTAAGCAGGGTGCAACGTATTTAAAAGTAGGTCATGTAGAAATATAGGGCCAGATGTACGACCCTAAATTGCATGCCCGAACGGGTTTGCGACCTGTTTGCACATGCAAAATGGCCCAGGGCCATGTACAATTCCTAAATAGCGAGTCACAATTTATTTGCGACTCGTTAATTAGGAATTACATGTCGCTATTAGTAAGGGGCGTTCCATTCCTAATTATGTCAGCAAATCAATGTACGAATAATTATGTGACCGCAATTGTGGTCGCAAAACACTCGCAAATTACCACCCTCTTCAAGAGGGTGGTAATGCAGTCGCAATTAGGAAGGTGTCCCTAAAAATATTTTTTAAGGGCAGGCAATGGTTCCAGGGACCCTTTAAAAAAGAAACGAAAATGTTTCATTTTTTTTTTTAATTCCACCCAGTTTTCTTTTAAGGAAAACGGGCTGCTTTTGGGGAAAAAAACCTGCTTTATTTAAAAGCAGTCCCAGACATGGTGGTCTGCTGAGCCCAGCAGGCCACCATACCTGGGAGGGCCTGTCATTCCCAATGGGCTCGCAAATTGCAAGAGGCTCATTAATATTAATGAGCCTCGCAATTTGCCACCCCATTGAGAATCGCAAACAGTGTTAAACACACTGTCGCACATGGCAAATTGCACCTTGCAAATGAGTCGCAATTTGCGAGGCTCAATTTATCTGGTCTTTAAAGTTACACATGTCCTTAAAGTGAAAAAGCCCCAAAAGCTGTTTTCACTGTAGCAACTCTAGCTGTTCCATAGGAAAGCACTGGATTAGATTATTATATTTAATAATGCTATGTTCAGTTAGATGATTGCTAGATCAGGAAACTGGCTTTTCATATGAAATACCAAAATGAGGTATATCGTGCAAAGGGCTCAAGGGTTCTGTCATGAGTGGACAGGGGCTTACTCTAGCAACACCAAGGTGCTACTCTATGGGGACGTGTGGTTGAGCAGCCTTAAGGTTATCAGATAGGAGTGTTAGACATCTGTAAATACACACAATAGTCAATAAATTATGCACATGACTTAATAAGGAGATCCAAACTTATTTATAAAAATAACACGTATCTTTATATACGTTTTGGCACCAGAATCAATACGATCAGGTAAGTACATTTTGCAAGAAAAATACTTTTACTTTTAAAAAGTCGACAGTGCATTTATCGGAAGCTGCAATGTTATCCTATGTGAGGAAAAATAAGTGCGGAATTCGGGTTCAGTACAGCAACTTACGAGACCTATCTCCGGGACTGAAGGTGAGCAGAGTTCAAGGTCCAAGGCAGCACCAGCAGGCCACCTCAATAGGCACTAGGGTGGCCAGGTGTAGTGGTACAATTCAGCGTCGGGTGCCCAATGTTACTTATTGGAGTTCGGGCTGCTGGTAAAGAGGATGCAGTTTTGGAATGGGATGCCAGTCAGGCTGAACCAACGAAAGGGCTCCCGTTTTACAATGCTAGGAGACATGGGGCATGAGCGGGGTTGGCAGGGTGCAAAGCGTCTTTGAGATGTTAGGTTTCTTCGTCCAGAAGCACTTGCGGTTGAGCAGAGGCCTGCACACAGATGCTGCATGCGATGTCAGAGAGTTCATGAGGGCAAAACCAAAGTAGACTTGGTCTCTTAAGAGCTAGAAGACCACGCTGACACCATTGGCGTACTTCAACATGGGCTGGGGGGGGCTCGGGTGCAGTGGTGTTTGGCGGGATCGGGTTTTGGCAGTTTTGGATTCCTCACGGATTTTCTTGGGGTGCCTGCAGTGTGTTGGTAAGTGATTCACTGCTCCACAGTGAATCAAGTTGTTGCATCTTTATTGGAAGACAGGCATTCCTCCCAGGATTTGGAGGTACCACAGCTTGCAAGACAAGTCGACTTTGGCGCAATTTGATGGAGAATAGCAGACTGGCCGGCAGGGCTGGTGCCAACTCAGTTTCTCTTATTCAGTCTTCTGCATTTGTGGCTCCTCAGTGTCCCTCTTCTTCGTAGGTCATCAGGATCCAATTTTCTGGTGCCAGGGCTCCCCTAAACACTGGATGTAGGAGTGTTAGGTGAGTGTAAGTGAGTAGCCAATGGGCGATTTACCCCTGGGGCCACTGTGCCCCATATAAGCGGGCATGACCCTTTCCTAGGGTTCCTAAGTTTGCAATAACCAAAATATCGAACTCAAAAAATGTGTCTCCACTTCAGGTAGCCCGCCTTAGGGGTGGTACTGCCTTGAGTTTGGACATGCCTATCTCGCTAGCTAATTTTCCCACCTGTCCAGGTGCAAAAGTGCTCTTAACAAAAGTAGTTAACTTCCTCTCCTGTGAGAGAAGCCAGATTTGCATACCAAATGCTCCCCTGTCTCGGAATGCTAATCTGCAGGTCATCCTATGGCAGGGGGTGTAATCACCATCTGCCCAAGCAGACTCGGTTGTGGCCTCCTGGCATCAAAGACCCTCACACTTGGGGGGGGGGCAGAAACTCATCTCTGGTGGTAGGCTGGTGAAAGCCAGTCAGTCAGCACACCAGTAGCTGGTAGGTTTTCAGGGGGCACCTCTAAGGCACTGGCATCAATGTGGGTTCATTTATACGAGATATTTGCTAACAAACATCCCTATTTTGAGTGAAACCATCAAGTAGCTGGGAAATTAGTTTTCACCAAAGTCCAGCACATTTATTTAAAATGGCTTCCCTGTTCACTTGTACTGACAACAATGGTACTGACCAGCACAGGGGCATATCTGCTCATGCATTTATGCCCTCACATGCAGTATAGTGCACCCTGCCTTAGGGCTATGAAGCCTGCTGTAGGGGTGACTTGCCTAGACTGCATGTAGTGTCCGCCTGCATAGCACATAGGGATGTGTATAATCCTTTATGTGTGTTTAGTGTGTTATATAGCTGTCAGAAGAGAGCTTATTTAAGGACAACAACCCTCACTCACCCTATGATGACATGGTTCATCATTGGGTTCCCTCTTCAAATTGTTCTGCAATGCTGTTGCTATGAGCTACAACTCCTCAACGGGGAGGGGCAGCTTTATTTGATGGTCTTCTTGGACAGGGTTCAAAATGAGAGGAATCATAGATTTAATCAAATACACCCCTGCAGTTGGTCAACATATTTCTGCCCATGGTTGACCCAAAAGAGGTTCAGGGGCATTTGTCAAGCCCTAGATAATGTGTCACTTTGCTCAAAAGAAAATTATAATAATTCCAGATATACTGGCCACAAAAAGGTCAGCCTGGTAAGGATGGCGATGGACTGTATCTCTTCTGGGTCCACCGTCTTTCTACACTGAGATGAAGAAAGTCAATTTTCAAGCCACTGGGTATGCCTTTTTTCCAAAGCTGCTAAGGTCAGGGCGGGAACTGTGAGAGGTCATGGTGAGTGTAAGACCTACTCTCACCAAGACGTCTCACAGATCTCTAGTGACTCCCTAGTGGCTTAAGAGTGTCACAAGCACAGACTCAGTCTGTGACAACCTATACATAAAGCATTTTTTTTTCTTCAAATGCATTCCATTTTTTTTAATGGAAACCCGTGGAAAAAAATGAAAAGTGTAATTTACATTTTTTAAGAGTAGGGGGTGGTCCCTAGGCACAATGCCTATGCTTAAAAATATTTCTATAACATTCAGAAAAGAGGAGATGTCCCTTAGGGACCACTTCCTACTTGCGAAGAGGTGGTAAAATATTAGAGTTTTGCAACCGCAATTTGGTCACCAAACATCAATTCATATGCCATTCAGAAGGGACACCCTGAACAAGCCCCTTCTAAATAGGGATTCCTTATGATTTCCTAAACCCGTTTAATGATTTAGTAACATGTTACTGAATCACTAACTGGGTTTTGTATAGGGGTGGGCAGAGTTCTTCCGGCAGGCGGAAATATGAGGCACATGTAACGAAAGTGGTGGGCTGCTGCTTGGCCATTATTCGCTCTCTTAGGAAGATCTTTCCTCTATTACCCCATCAGGCGCGCTCCCTTATAGCACGAAGCACGATACTCAGTCAACCTGATTACTGTAATTCTTTGCTTCTTGAGTCTCCTAAGTATTTATTGGACAGACTGCAGAGGATGCAATCTACTGCAGCAAAACTGATACTAGGCTGGCCGAGACGGTCCTCCGCCTCTGGGGATCTGGCGGAGCTGCACTGGCTCCCTGTGACTCAAAGAATTAAGTTTAAATCCTTGTGCCTAGTTTTTAAAGTTCTGCATGGGAAGGGACCAAATTCCCTTCAACACAAATTTGAATGGTATGTCCCTGGTAGAACCCTGCGCTCCTCTGGGGCAAAACTAATAAAAGTTCCCCGATTTAAAAAAGTTAGAGCAGGAGGCAGATCATTTGGGGTTGCTGCTGCAAGGCTGCGGAACACTCTGCCTTTTGAACTGAGACATCTCAATGAACTCCTACCGTTCAGAAAGAACCTAAAAACATGGTTATTCCCTAAGAATTAGGGCTGAGTATAGGGAGCTTTTCGGTGCGATAGCCAACTGAGTTATGAGCGTCAAGATGCCTATCAGGTGATAGTGCGCTATAGAAATCAAATAAATAAATAAATAAATAAATAAATAAATAAAATATGCATGTCGCTCTGCTGGTGCTGTATTTAAACTAAAATCTGTGTAAACTGCAGCACACTGTGCCAGGTAGCGCATCTAATTAAGTTTATTTTTGCTGCCGCTTGATTAGATTTTCTATTCAAATAGCAGCCTTCTGACCCTCAACGGTCATGACTGCCTTGAACGGAAAAGTCGCACCTGATGTCTTCCTATCGATTGAAAATAGGGGATGCCAAATCTTGCTCGCGCTCACAAACTTACCTATTAGCGGACTTTGGTCAGAACTCCATGTTACAAGGGTAACAAAGAGCTGCCAAATTCCACCATTTCCTCCCGCAGAACAGAATATTTTGCCCCACCCCTAGCTTTGTACGTTGTATATTTATTCAATTGGTGGCAAATCCTGTGTTTTGCACTTCTGGCCCTAGGTTCTTTGTGTTGTACAGAATTACAAAATACATTTAGACTTTTGATGTAGTCCTGAACTGACGCCTGTCTTTAAATTTGCAGGGTTAGATAAACAATTTTGTGATCTGACCTTATATTACTTAATTCATCCTACAGGTTACATTATCTATGAAAACGAGGTATGTTTGGTATTGCCAGACTCCAAAATTTAAAAGCAGCATTTCCTTGTTTAGCCTTTTAAAATGTTTATATAGCCGAGATACCCGCCACCCCCTCTCAACACAATCCCCGAAAGGAGTGAAACCGGAAACAGTTCTTGAAGTTTTTGGAAGTGGGATGGAGTGACCATCCCGGCCGTATTTATTAAAACAAAAATTAAAACATTAAACGTTTCATGTTATGTACAATTTCATTACCATATTGCGATGTTTGGCTAACCTTAACAGATTCTCTAATACAGAGGTTCTCCTAGCCGAACTAGCAACCTACAAAACATTTCTTGACATATTGAAATTGTACAACCTAACGTTTAAGGGCCAACAGCAAGGTCATAACCGGTGTCAAGATCCCTAACCGGACTTACCCCTCCCACTTGGGATGGGCGACAGCACGGAGGCGTACCTCAAGTGCAACTACTACCAATTTCCCTTGACTTGACGGGGGCACCTAAAACTCGACGCCAGTTAAAGGTCGTTCGAATACTCGTGTGAGGTATCTAGAAGGTATCGTGGCCCTTATCCCAACCCCACACAACTTACCGCATCTGCCGTCGCAGATGTCACTGGCCCCGGGAAATTCCCCAGGAGGGGGCTGTAACCCCTCCTACAAAGGAAGGGGCCTTGACCGCCTTTCCTTTACTTCCGGCGACCCATCCTTAGAAGGGGCCGCCTCCCCATTGAGGGGCCAATGGCCACCTCTCCCGAGCGCTCCCATCCGTGTTGGGTGAGGCCCACTCATAGGGATCTACTAATTAGTGCTCACCGATCATGACCTTACCGCCTACCAAAATAAATACGACAGTGCAAATTAACCTAAGAATACATTGGCCACTATGACCGAAAGAGCATACATCAAAATTCGACACTAACTGAATATCTTTAATGGCAAACATACTCAAAACGAACATTCTTTATTAACTCAAAATCAACATGGCACTACAACCTGGAAACGAAAACAACAAAATTAATCAACTTTATTATACACAACTGGCTGTCTTCAGGGGCTGGTGGGTGGGTCAAAATTGGCTCTTCGTTCTGTCCCGAGCTCACGTGCAGCGAGGAGGTGCAGCTTCAGAGCACAAGAACAAGAGGATGTCTTCTGGTCTTGCGTCCCTTTTTATCCGTCTTCAGGGCGGGCGTATACCCGCCCCTGCCTGCCCCTGAGGGCGTGGCTGGCTGCGTCGGTGTCTAGGCCAGCCCACTCTAGGGCGGGAACGAGCGCGCCCCAGCTACGCCGCTTCGGGCATACCAGCTGAGACGCGCCTCCCGCCCAAAATGGGTTCCCGGGGGGATCGAGGCACTCGGCCATAAGTTCGGGGGGACCGATTCGGTCGCCCCTTTCCATATAGCCGAGATACCCGCCACCCCCTCTCAACACAATCCCCGAAAGGAGTGAAACCGGAAACAGTTCTTGAAGTTTTTGGAAGTGGGATGGAGTGACCATCCCGGCCGTATTTATTAAAACAAAAATTAAAACATTAAACGTTTCATGTTATGTACAATTTCATTACCATATTGCGATGTTTGGCTAACCTTAACAGATTCTCTAATACAGAGGTTCTCCTAGCCGAACTAGCAACCTACAAAACATTTCTTGACATATTGAAATTGTACAACCTAACGTTTAAGGGCCAACAGCAAGGTCATAACCGGTGTCAAGATCCCTAACCGGACTTACCCCTCCCACTTGGGATGGGCGACAGCACGGAGGCGTACCTCAAGTGCAACTACTACCAATTTCCCTTGACTTGACGGGGGCACCTAAAACTCGACGCCAGTTAAAGGTCGTTCGAATACCCGTGTGAGGTATCTAGAAGGTATCGTGGCCCTTATCCCAACCCCACACAACTTACCGCATCTGCCGTCGCAGATGTCACTGGCCCCGGGAAATTCCCCAGGAGGGGGCTGTAACCCCTCCTACAAAGGAAGGGGCCTTGACCGCCTTTCCTTTACTTCCGGCGACCCATCCTTAGAAGGGACCGCCTCCCCATTGAGGGGCCAATGGCCACCTCTCCCGAGCGCTCCCATCCGTGTTGGGTGACGCCCACTCATAGGGATCTACTAATTAGTGCTCACCGATCATGACCTTACCGCCACAGGCCCGGATAGTTGACCGGCTATCCGGGCCCCCCACCAACTCCTAGCTAAAGGTCATGTTCCAACGTTTTTAACCATGCTAAGAAGTCTCCTATGAGTAACTCATTTCCCACCCGAGACAAATGCACACCATCCCCCATATACATACTGTCATCATTAATACAACCGTGCGAGATAGAATGCAATGTCCTGGAACGGAACAACCTACTCATTTTGTTATTAAGTTTCCTAACAGAATGGTTCAAAGCAGGGATCGAAATAGCCCCCCGCCACACTTTTCGTGGGATCATATGAGACCACGCAATTATGCACCCCGGAACTCTCCTCGCCAACCAACTTACGGTGGAAAGCATTGCCTCCAGGAGAAGTCGTCTACCGGTGGTGACCAAATCATTGCCCCCTAAATGTACTATGACTATTGACGGCGGTGACCTCATCCGCCCTAACAAACCCTCAAAGTAAGCTTGAAACTGGTCAATACAGAGACCGCCCCTTCCGTAGAAGGACATCCTGTACCCGTATTCCCCAGCTACGTGAATCATGTCACCTGCTTTGAATACGTCTGCGGCACGCCTCACGTATGAGTGGCCCACGACCCACACCTCCTTTCTCACAGCCGGTGATGTCTGACCGCTGGCCCGGTGTTAGGTCGACTGCATAGTCCGCCCCGCCTCGAAGGCTTGCGTAACTGAAAACCAAACAAAAGACAAGAAGCGTGAGTACATTGTTACAGCTTCACAACATGTGCAACCGCACATACCTCTTATAACAATTGGAGGACCAACGCCCCACTCGTTTTACTTGTTCCACATTAAGACCCCTGGCTGCAGCTTCGGTGGCAGCCCCTATCCGAAAGGAGTGGGTCCCAAACTCACCTGGGTCCAAGCCTGCTGCGGCAATTGACATCGCGAGCACCCGCTGAAACTGAAACTTTGTCAGTGGGGTGGCGTCCGCGTGTCTCAACATTGTCCCCCCCCATGATGCCACCCTTTGTGCTAGGTAATCCTCTAAACACCCCACCGGACACATGGAGGACCCTGGAATCCTGCGAATGACTATGCAGTCTCCCACCCCATTTTGATCGGTTTTCGACTTGACAAAGGATACCGTCATAGTCTCACCCCTGATCTGAACGTGTTCCCGGCACAAACCCCCCGCCACATCCCGCTTGCTCCTTGCCACCAGCTCACTTATCCTCATAGCCCCGTGAAATGCAAGCGTAAAGGCGGCTCGGAACAAACAGGCCTCGAACTGAGACGAGCATATGTCGGGGAGTGTGGCCAGCAACTGGGACAACCTATCCAGACCTATCGGGCGCCTCTCATCTACTCTGCGACCCTCAAGGCGTTGCCACCCACGCAGCGCTTTCTGTACAGCAAAAGACGCTGTCGGGTCCTGGATATTATGAGCCCTGGCAACAAAGGAGATGGCAGCACGATGCCTCTGGGCTGTAGCCACCGACTTCCCAGCCTTACGCAAGGACATCAGAAAATGTACTACCCAATCCTCATGCCCCCAAAGTCCCCCTCTCTCAGTCCCCAAAAAGGCCAAATAAGCCCGAAACGCCCCTTCGTATGCCTTCCTCGTCCTTGGTGCTAGACTCTCTCCCACGAGGTAACGAAGTTCGGGGCACCGAGAGACCAGAGAGCTTCGGGAAAGGGTGCTGGCTCGGGGTCCGCTGAGGGAAGGAAACCCGAGAAATCCTGCATTTGAAAACGAGACAGTGCATCAGCAGCCTGATTCATCACCCCCGGGACATGTTTTGCTCTGAATACCACGTTCAGTTGCATACACAGTAAGACAATTTCTTTAAGCAGCCTCAAAATCATTTTACAACGTGCTGCCTGACTATTAATGCATTCTACAACGGTCATATTGTCAGACCAAAATATGACAGAATGATTTTTGAAACCATCGGGCCAGGATCTGAGGGCCACCAAAATAGGAAACAGCTCAAGGAAAGCAATATTACTCGTCAGCCCCTCATCGTGCCACCATGTTGGCCACTTTTGTGCCGACCATTTTGTGCCGAAGATGGCGCCGAAACCCATGCTTCCCGCTGAATCCGTCCATAGACCCAGCTCTTCAGAGGACAAGGCCGGTTTGTTCCAGACGACTCGACCATTGAAATCCGCCAGGAATGCTAACCAAATACGCATGTCTTGGCGGACCTCGGCCGATAACCTTGTGCGATGGTGACCCTCTTTTAGGCCGACCATCGCCTGTGCAATCGAACGGGAGAAGGGGCGGGCCATCGGGATCACCCTTAAGGCAAAATTCAACTTCCCCACCAATTGCTGCAATTGATGCAGCGTAACTTTAGATGCAGTGATACACATTTGCAGGGCTGTCTTGAATTTCGATACTTTGGAAGCTGGTAAACGAAAACAACCCTCACTAGAGTCCAACTCGATCCCGAGGAACTCGAGGCAAGTCGTGGGACCCACAGTTTTACCTGGTGCCAACGGCACGCCAAATTGATTCATTAAAACACAAAATTCAGTCAAGGCCCGGGCACATTCATCATCCCCAGCGGCCCCAAGGAACAGAAAATCATCGAGGTAATGCATCACATTCCGAAAACCTGTTTTCTTCGTGTAAACCCATTGCAGAAAACTACTGAATTTCTCGAAATAAGCACAAGATATCGAGCACCCCATTGGCATACACCTGTCCATGTAATACAAACCTTGAAACGTGAATCCCAACAAACGTTGATCATCCGGGTATACCGGGAGCAAACGGAACGCTGACTCGATATCTGATTTCGCCATCAGCGTCCCGGGCCCCAGGCGATTCAACATGGCTACGGCCTCATCGAATGATGCGTACCGCACCGAACACATTTCTGGATTAATTGCATCGTTTACAGAAAGGCCATGAGGGGCTGATAAATTGTGAATCAATCGAAACTCACCCAGGTCCTTCTTGGGGACCACCCCTAAAGGAGAACAAACAAAGTTCGGTACCGGGGGGACAGGAAACGGGCCGGCAACCCGACCTCGGGTAACCTCTTTCCGGATCTTATCCTGTACTACAGTAGTATGCTGCAAGACGGAAAGTTGATTTTTGCACGACCCGACACCCTGAAAGCTACCCACCGGGATGCGGAAACCATATGAAAAACCGTTTCGTAGCACCCCAGCAGAAGTACGATCTGGGTATTCGCTGAGCCAGGGAATCATCGCCAGGGTATCAATCGGGGTTGGTAAAGGCGCCCCTCGGACTATATTAGACCTGTTTAGCGCCTCCTCTACCCCCATTTTCACCCGATTTGGCTCTGCACGAGGACTCAGGATGGGGTGCCCCACAACCACTACATTCGTGTTTGAACTTACAAGACCCCGGGGGCCTAGTACATTTGCTTCTGTTGAAATTGAAACAGAACCCCCTCTTCCCTGTATTGCCGGCGGGTCTCGGGTAATCGTCTGTACCCGTACCCGACCGAAAGGGCGTCCCCCCATTTTGGCGGGAGGACTCACTAACAGCACTCCCTACCAATGGCACTTTCAACATTCCCGACTCTTTCATCTTATTCCATGTTAAAGAATCGTAACAGTCCCAGGTTAAACTTTTGTTATGCTCCATCGCTTTCCTGAAAAGGTTGTCATAACAGAACCATTGGTTACCTTGGTGTGATGTCGAGTACCCCATAATTCGTGACTGATATACTGGAAATTCAGGGAGCAAATCAGGCCTCCGTTCCCCCAAAATTGCCGTGAAAATTCCCCAAGCATTACCCCAGTTACCAATATTTTCATTCACTTTAAAGGCGGCCATTTTTGCGCGCCAAACACTCGGATGCATCAGATCCTTTTGACCCTTAACAGTTTCGACCTCATAGTGATCAACGAGCAGGGAGAAAATGTTAACGTATTCCCCCGCCCAAATCTTTTCCTTTATTGGCAAAGGAACATGTTGCCCCAATCTTTCTCTACGAGAGGGTGTTGACTCATCCCTTGCAATCGGCAATGGCCGCTTACCTGCACCGGACGCTGCTTCCGTCCCTCGTGGCTTGTCTATCGCCGCATCCGGCGCGGGCACCTTGGCTGTATCACGTTTCTCGCGCAACTGCTTTATGAGAGCTTGCGCTTCGGTAGCCATGGCGCCCCCATTACTGTCCCCCAACCATGCTGCTAACTGTGCCGCCAACTCGGGAGGCATATCTCCGGCAGACGTCGGGGTAACTATCACGGGAATCGGATTCCCCTCATCCGGTACCGGGGCCGGTACCGGGGCTGGCGCCTCGAGCGGGGAACAGGGAACCGGGACGTCTCCCCCGACCGGCCCCCTTCTCGGCCTCTTTGGCTTCCCTCCGGCCGGTGGACGCCCCGATCCCTCCTCGCCGTCTCGCTCCGCCAACCGCTTCTTAATTTCGGACATGTCCTTCATGAGTGCCCGAACCAACTGGTCAGTCGACATTCTCTTTGCTCCTTTCTTGGGCATCCTTCCGACGAAGTATCTAAAAGACAAAGAGAGAGATTAAAACGCTCAAAATTGGCTCTTCGTTCTGTCCCGAGCTCACGTGCAGCGAGGAGGTGCAGCTTCAGAGCACAAGAACAAGAGGATGTCTTCTGGTCTTGCGTCCCTTTTTATCCGTCTTCAGGGCGGGCGTATACCCGCCCCTGCCTGCCCCTGAGGGCGTGGCTGGCTGCGTCGGTGTCTAGGCCAGCCCACTCTAGGGCGGGAACGAGCGCGCCCCAGCTACGCCGCTTCGGGCATACCAGCTGAGACGCGCCTCCCGCCCAAAATGGCTTCCCGGGGGGAGCGAGGCACTCGGCCATAAGTTCGGGGGGACCGATTCGGTCGCCCCTTTCCATTCTTCCAGCTGAGAAACGATAAAAACAAATTGAGTATATCTGTTACAAAATTGAAAATATCCACATTTTTCATCGTATCTCTAGACTTCAATGGCATATTGATTTGAGGTCAACACATAGCCTTGAATGTCCCCAAAACATAAAACATTGAGTTTGCAGCAGTGCACAGAAAGACAAAATAGGTGCTTGTGCTTAAAAAACTTAAAATTGATTTTTGGGGGAAAAAAACCTCAGGAATATTGAAAGAAATTAGGAAGGATAAAGGAATGACAGCAGGGAGGAGTGGATGGAACTTGGGGAATGGAAGGGAAGGGAATGGAAGGGAAGGGAAGGGAAGGGAAGGGAAGGGAAGGGAAAAGTAAAGAAAAGAAAAGAAAAGAAAAACAGAAAGGAAAGGAAAGGAAAGGCACGAAAAGGACAGACTCTGAATGCAAAGTTTCTCTACAAATATATTGGTAATTGTGTAACCTTTTGTAGCATTCTGTGCATTACTCCATACAATACAGAGGCGCTGAGAACTGTAACATGCTTCCCTTAGTGAAAAGTTACTGCACCAAACGCTTTCCAAACATAATTCATTCTTACCCATAATTAAATAGAATATGCTTTCACTTGTATTCACATGTTGGTTACTCCCTTAAGTGTTTCATGGAATCTGTCACTTTCCACTTGTGGTATTTCAGCTTTCCTTTCTTGTGGCACTTGTTGTTTGCTTTTGCTGTACTTACAATGATATTCAATACTTTTTTTTAGGAAAGTGAAGTGAATAATATTTATAGAGTGTGTCATACGTTTTACATTGTTTTTCTGCGGACTGTACCTCTGGCATGACTCACGCTGTAAAGCACAATTAAAGTTGATTTTCTAGTTTAAAACAAGAATAATTTACAGTCAAGAAATCAAATACACGAAAACACAGTCATTTAATTTGGGAAAGAAAAACATTGCCATTTAAAAATGAAGGACCGTTAAATGACTCTCAGTATTAGTCCTTTTTTTCTGAGCATTGGGCACCAGGCACCCAGAACAGAAAGTTAGCTAAAATACCTGCAAACATGGTACGAGACAATTATATGCAGTACTAATCTATGGTAACCGATGCCACTCACTGAGGTTTGCAATATAAACATTATTGTGATAATGTATGTAATATATAGAAATGTATATATCTATATGTCTATATCTATAATAAATATATATATATATATATATATATATATATATATATATATATATATATATATATATATATATATATATATATATATTTATTATAATTACATTTATATGTAAGCGCAACAGCTACCCAGAAGGGTTTCCCGGCGCTCAGAGAGAACAGCAGAGGGAGAGGAGAGGCCTATTTACTAAAAAGCCAAGTTTTAAGGGACTTACGGACGAGAAGAAGGTCGGATTGCATGTGGAGAGATAAAGATAAAGCATTCCACAGGACCAGGCCCAAGTATGAAAAAGAACGACCTCCCATGCGAGAAAGCCTCACCCTAGGGACCTGGAATTTAGCTTGGGTGGATGACCGAAGAGAGCGTGCGGGAACATAAGGACAGGCTAGGTGTTGTAGGTAGCTGTGGGATCTGCCATGCTTAATACGGAACATATATGTGAGGGCCTTGACAGTTCTGGCTGGAATGTTCCCATGAGGCGCAGGGTCAGACTGATTTGCATACGGCCATGTCTGAACTGGGGTGGCAGAGTGAGCTAAAGAATAGTGATGGGGGGTATGGTTACAGCGCCGAGGAAGATGGCCGTACTTCTGGGGAGCTCCGCCGAGGGCTGACAGTTCGGGAACGACTTCGGGTCTACAATTGCCAATTTGACCCTCGAGTCTGTAGGCATTAACGGCGGACAGTCTCCGACATCAGGAAACATCTTTGTGAGGTTGCAGGGTGTGCCGCATGTTTGACATTTTTCCTTCGTTGTCTGACGCGGCGCGTCTGAGGCGCGTCCGCCATTTTAGACGCTGCCGCCCTGACATTGCTGTTTCATGAAGCGTTTTGTTTCCTGCTTGTTATTTAAGACACAGTAGGAAACTATTTCATATAGAAACGCTTTCCAATTACTTTTTCATTCCTGCTTGCACACAGCCATCCGAACATGCTGTCAAAGTGCAAGTTATTGGAATTGTTTTGTTAGATATGTATCAGCCATCATTTTGAGGTCTATGCGTTTCTCTTCATGTACTTCTCAGTTATTTATCCAACTTACAACAGACGGAATATATTTTTAAATGACTTTCTATTTTTCATAATTTTTGACATGGCTGTTGTTTACTTACGCTGCCTGCTGAGGTTTTCTGCCTGCTGAGGTTTTCTGCCTTTCTCCATATGTGCCAACTTCCTCAGAGAGACTAGCATTTTTGATTTTTGGAGAGTACTGCCTTGTACTACATCTCTCAGTTGCTGTTTCTTTGGCAAAGTACATTGTTCCAATACTAGTTCATATTGTCAGCAAATATCTTGAAGTGATAAATCTTTCCCTTCAATCATCATGGCGACGCCACGCACAAATCGAATCAATACCCAAAATCGCACTAAGGCTTCTTTGGACGATGCAAATCCTTTCAGTATTTTGCAGGATACATTGGAAGATACAGCAATTGAATCGCAAAATACAGAAAGCTCTCCCTCTTCTCGCAACACATCAAAATCTTCCACAAAGGCGTCCTCTGCATCTATTCCTTTGACGGGGAAAAGAGTCAAAACGAATCCCCCGTCTCCTACCAACTCAGCTACCCCTATATCCATGGAACTTTTTTTGGAAGAAATTTGTGCCCTCAAGCCATACATGACTGAGAAAAATTCCCTCCTTCATAACCTTGACGTTAATTGGTCCCACACTGAACAAAGGGTGGACAACCTTGAAAGACAGTTTGCTTCGGCTCAGCCAGTTATTGACCAGGTTCCCTTTGTTCATAAAGAAATTTCCAATCTTAAACAACAAATTGAGAGTTTGGAAAACACGAACAGGCGCAATAACCTACGTGTTTATGGCCTTGCGGAAGGCCTTGAGGGATCTAATCCCATTTCTTTTTTCCAAACTTTTTTACCAACACTTCTCGGCCTTCCTCCTTCTCCCTCTTTGAACATCCAACTCCATTGACTAGGATCTCCTTCTCGCACATCTGTTTCATCCTCCACTTCAGTAAATCCTAGAGGCGTCATTCTATACTTTTTGGAGTCCTTAAAGTTCTTCACGCAGCCAAACAGAAGGGGAAGATTATATGGAATGGTTCCAATTTTTTCTTTGCTCAAGACTATGCCAAAACAACCGCTGATCGTCGCAAACAATTCTTAGAGATGAGTAGGACACTCCGTTCCTTAAATGCTCGCTATGGCCTTTTCCACCCATGTCTCTTCAAAGTGACTTATAACAACCGAACGACGAATTATGAAGATCTAGCAGTGCTTCAACAATTCTTGAATTCCTGCGGAGCGAACTCAATAGACATACCTCATTCATGATTCCTCAATTTTTTCATATCTACTGATGTGACCTCATATTAAGATGGCTATTTGTCACTGTTTTCCTCACCTTTCCTATTGTATATTGTAATATGTGTTCTGTTGTATATTGTAATATGTATTTTTTCTTATTTATGATGTTAGTGATTCAAATTGTTTTCTTTTGATTCCCTCTCTAGATCCAGCTTTGTGGATCATTGTTTTTTGTATCATCTTTGTCCTACCTGGAAGTATGTTTCACTCTGCCCCGTCCTTGTGGATTTCCCGGTCTGACGTGCTGCCTTCCTTATGTGGTTCCACCACCCACAGTCTTCTTGTTGGTTTGTGATGTATTTTTCTGACATATTCTTTCGTCTTCAATTTATGGTTTTGTTTTGCCTTCTCCTTTTTTCTTCTCTCTCTTTTTCTTCTCCCTACCTTCTTCTTACCCCTCCCTCTTTCTTTCCACCTTTATATTCTCTACAGTATTCCTCTTTTCTCTTCCTCACTTACCTTTATATCTCTGAATCTTTTATATAAATGTTTCTCCTCTGCTCTCTCATATTATTTTATTGCAAGTTCTTTAATCCTTTATATTTGTGTGATGGTTATGTATGTTGAATTAGATAGATATTTTCTTACTCCTTTTTATGCAATTTTGTTCATGTTTGCTTTAGTCATTTTCACTTAGAGTAGTTACTTGGAATGTTAAAGGAGTTAACAACCCTATCAAACGACAACGTGTCCTAACTCACCTCGCTAGATTGAATGACGACATAGCCTTTATTCAGGAAACTCATTTATCGGATTCTAAATTGGCTAAGTTAAAACGAAGTTCGGTGGGTCATGTTTTCTCCTCCCCGGCTCTGGGGAAGAAAAATGGCACATCTATACTATGTCACAAAAAACATCAATTTTCAGTATTGCACCAGGAACATGACCTTGATTGTCGTTGGGTTATTGTTAAATTACGTGTTAACCAAATACCTTTGCTATTGTTTAATGTTTATGCACCTGTAACAGTTGATAATACTTTTTGGACTCACATTGCTGATAAGCTCCTTCTTCTTGACGAGGACTATGTTATTTTTAGAGGTGACTGTAATCAAATTATTGACCCTATTTTGGATAGGCGCTCCTCTGTCGTATTCTCAACTTACAAAATGCATTCGCAATTTTCCTCTGCTATACGTCGTAAACCCTTAATCAATACCTGGAGACTATGCAATCCTGATCTGCAAGAATACACCTTCTATTCCCCCCTCATAACTCACAATCTAGGATAGATTATCTTTTCTTTAGCAAACCCCTATCTCAATTTCTTTCCCATGCTGAAATTGGTTCCATTCTAATCTCAGATCCTGCCCTTGTATGTGTAGATTTTGATTTGTTACCTTTCTCACCTCCTTCAGGTAGATTGCGTTTCAACAATGCATTGTTGCTGGATCCTGCTTTCACAGGCCAATTCACTTATTTTGCCTCCGAGTTCTTTTCCATTAACACTACCCCAAAATCTTCTCCGATTATGATCTGGGACTCTTTCGAAGCAGCAGCGAGAGGTTTTATCATAAGTTTTGTATCTTGTAAGAAGAAACTTTTCAAAACCAAAAATGCTCAACTGTTATCCAAGATTGAACAACTTGAATACTGTTATTACCGGTCAAATTCTGAAGCAACACTAAAAGATCTCCTTGATGCAAAAATCTCTTTTAATAAATCATCTACAGAAGCTGCATCCTCGTATCTCTTATTCTGACTGCCATAGTAACTGGCACTGCTGCCCGTTACTATGGTAGTCAGAATAAGATGGGTAAACTACTTGCTAACTATTTAAAGGTTTGACGTGATAGAACTAAAATTGATTCTATCCGTTCCATTAATGGTGCCTTGTTATTTAAGGATGCTGATATTCTAAATGAATTTGTTAATTTTTATAAAACTTTATACACCCCTGAACAATCCCCTTCCTCAGAGGCTCTCTCATCCTTCTTCCACTCGATATGCTCTCCTTCTCCACTTGATGCGGATTTCACCCCTTTAGAATCTGACATTACTCTTTCAGAAATTAAGACTACGGTAGCAAAATTGAAAAGAGGGAAAGCTCCTGGCCCAGATGGCTTTACTATTGAATTTTATGCTCACGTTGCATCTTTCCTACTTCCACAACTCTTAGGGCTTTTCCATTCCTTTGTTAGAGATGGCTCATCCTCAGGCTCATTTCAAGAAGCGGTAATTTGTTTAATTCCCAAAGAAAATAATGATCCTTCGTTATGTAAAAACTATGGCCCAATCTCCCTAGTTAATTTGGACTATAAAATCTTTGCAAAGATTCTTGCCCTTCGTCTTGATCCCATCTTACCCAACAATATTGGCCCAGAACAATCCGGTTTTGTTAAAGGTCGTCTATCCTCCGATAACTCTAGAGTTTTCTTCAACATCTTAAGTAAAGCGTCCTCTTTGGATTATCCAATTGCTGCAATTGCACTTGATGCTGAAAAAGCATTCGACAGGATTGGTTGGGAATTTATGTTTCAGGCACTTAAATGGATAGGACTTCCTACTAAATTAATTTCATATATCTCTTTACTATATTTCAATCCTAAAGCATCTATTTTTGTTAATGGGAAAACCTCAGATTATTTCTCTCTTTTTTGAGGAGTTCATCAAGGTTGCCCTTTATCGCCTCTTCTTTTTATAACTGCTCTAGAACCTTTCCTGTCAAAGCTTAGGTCAGATGATCGTATCACTGGGTTTAATCTTGGTCCCTCCCAGGTCAAATTATCTGCCTATGCAGAAGACATTCTTTTATACTGTTATAATCCTTCTACATCTCTTTCTGCCTTTCTCTCTCAGGTTGACTCCTTTTCTCAGTTGTCCGGGTATCGGCTCAACTCCAATAAATGTGAGATTCTTCCCCTAAATATTCACTGTTTGAAGCAAGATTTTATTTCTAATGGTTTTTCTTGGAAACCTTCTAAGATTAAATATTTGGGTTTATGGTTTTCACCTACTATTTCTGAAACTTTGGCACCCTCTTTTTCTTTCGTGGTGGGGTCGTTTAGACTCAATTAAGATGATGCGATCTCCACTTACTCTATCTTCTATCTATGATTCCGGTACATATTCCTGGTTTCTATTTTAAGAAAATTGATTTTATATTATCCAAATTTCTTTGGAAGAATAAACCTCCCTGAATAGCTCTTAATATTCTTAAAATGGACAAAACTTCAGGAGGCCTTAAGCTTCCTGATTTTAAAACATATCACCTTGCCTTCTCTCTGAGACAATCTTCTTGTTGGCTTCTCGTTGGCTTTCCACTGATTGATTTTTTCAAACGCCCATTTGGTTGGATATTGAAAAACATCTGATAACTCCTTTTGATTTTAATGAATCTCTCGCTTTTACTCATACTCTTTCTTCCTTTCGCTTTCAAGTGATATCCCATACACGTAAAATTTTAATTCCCTTTCTCTCATCCTTCTCTTTCTTCATTGAATCAGCAACCTATCTGGCATAATCACTCTTTGCGCATTTAGGGCCGTACATTCTATTGGAAACTATAGAGATCTCGCAGTTTACTTTGGATTTCACAGCTAATCTCCAACAGTACTCCTTTAACTTTTTCTGAACTTCAACAACAGTTCTCCTTACCTTCGTCCTGTAAACCTCAATATGATTCCCTCCTTCCTTCACTTCTGCAATATCTTCTTTCCCAACCTTTATCCTCTACTATTCCCTCCAAATCCTCTTTTTTTTCCTCTATTATCTACCACTTCCTCTGCTTCTTCTTTTTACAAAGCTCCTTACTTTTCTTCTGATAGAGACAAGGGGAAGTCTGGGTTGGCCTGGGAAAGGGATCTCGCAGAACCCTGGCCCATACCTTAATGGAACAAGTTGTGGTTGAAACTACATAAAACCTCTAGTGCATCTAATGTCTTTCAAACTCTCTATTTTGTTTACAAACGCCTTCTTTTTACACCACTGAAATTAGCTTCTTTCTCCACTGACATTCCCTATTTCTGTTGGTCATGCAATGGAAATCTTGCGGTCCTAAAACATATGCTCTTTGACTGTCCCTCCTTATCCTGTTTTTGGAACCTGGTTTGGTCCCAAATTAATAACATCTTTTATACTCAAATTCCCTTTTCTATCTCCAACATCTTTTTAGGTTCTTTATCTCCTTCTTGGCCTCACTCACCTACCTCCCTCTGTTAATTGACCTCTTATTAGCGATTGCTCTTCATTTGATTACATCAAACTGGAAGCAAGCTGATAAAGTCACTTTCAGAGCCTGGTGGAATGCTGTATGTTTTCATCACAGACTAGACACTCATAATATTACCCCCATTTCTATGGCCATTAAAAGGGATCTCCTCTGGTTACCTTTAACTTCATACCTCAATGATATAACATCTCCTCCATCTAATACTATTGTTACTCCTGCTGAAGTTCGAAAGCCTCCATGATTCCTTTAGTTATTTTCTTGTTATATCCTAGTGTTCATAATATTGGGTATGACCCCTTTTTCCTATTTGATTGTTACCTTTTAGAATTTTAATATATTTCTAAACTGATTATCGCTATTTGCTGATTTTCTATGCTTCCTTTTATGATTCAGGTAATTCCATCTCTTGCCTGTACTGGTATATTCTGATATTATCCTCTCTCCTTTTCCTCCTTCCCCCCACCCCTTCTCCTCCTTCACCCTTCTCTATTATACTCTATTATGTAATCTATTCTACAAATGTATGACATTACTTTTTCAAATTGTAGTATTTTTATATACTGTTCATAATTGTATATGGTATACTCTTTTTTCACCAATATATTTTCCATTGAAATAAAAATAAAAATAAAAAGTAAAGAAAATAAATAAAGAATTGTGATGGATTAAACCCAGATCAATTGACTGGGGGTGAGTGTTTGATTTGCTCAAACGCTCAGTCCATCATCCCCTTTAATATCGCTTTGTTCGCCCTAAGTTGGCAGGGTATGCTCAGACGTGAGTCCCTTGCTCACTGTGCCACTGCATTCAAGATAGCCTGCCTGATGAGAATTATGAATCCAAAACCGGTCCCAGGATGCTTGTTTCCAGCCCAGGGAAGACATGGCTTGGCAGTACGGGCTGGACTGTTCCCATGAGGCACAGGGTCAGACTGATTTGCATATGGCCATGTCTGAACTGGGGTGGCAGAGTGAGCTAAAGAATGGTGATGAATTAAACTCAGATCAATTGACTGGGGTGAGTGTTTGATTTGCTCAAACGTTCCGTCCATCATCCCCTTTTGTATCGCTTTGTTCGCCCTAGGTTAGCAGGGTATGCTCAGACGTGAGTCCCTTGCTCACTTTCCCACTGGATTCAAGATAGCCTGGCTGATGAGGATTATGAATCCGAAACCGGTCCCAGGATGCCTGTTTCCGGTCCAGGGAAGACATGGCTTGGCAATTCGGGCTGGACTGTTCCCATGAGGCACAGGGTCAGACTGATTTTCATATGGCCATGTCTGAACTGGGGTGGCAGAGTGAGCTGGATTAAACCCAGATCAATTGACTGGGGGTGAGTGTTTGATTTGCTCAAACGCTCCGTCCATCATCCCCTTTTGTATCGCTTTGTTCACCCTAAGTTTGTAGTGTATGCTTAGACGTGAGTCCCTTGCTCCCTTTGCCACTGGATTCAAGACAGCCTGGCTGATGAGGATTATGAATACAAAACCGGTCCCAGGATGCTTGTTTCCGGTACACGGAAGACATGGCTTGGCAGTTCGGGCTGGACTGTTCCCATGAGGCACCGGGTCAGACTGATTTGCATATGGCCATGTCTGAACTGGGATGACAGAGTGAGCTAAAGAATGGTGATGAATTAAGCCCCGATCAATTGACTGGGGGTGAGTGTTTGATTTGCTCAAACGCTCCGTCCATCATCCCCTTTTGTATTGCTTTGTTCGCCCTAAGTTGGCAGGGTATGCTCAGACATGAGTCCCTTGCTCACTTTGCCACTGGATTCAAGATAGCCTGGCTGATGAGGATAATGAATCCGAAACCGGTCCCAGGATGCTTTTTTCCGGTCCAGAGAAGACATGGCTTGGCAGTTCGGGCTGGACTGTTCCCATGAGGCACAGGGTCAGACTGATTTGCATATGGCCATGTCTGAACTGGGGTGGCAGAGTGAGCTAAAGAATGGTCATGAATTAAACCCAGATCAATTGACTGGGGGTGTGTGTTTGATTTGCTCAAACGCTCCGTCCATCATCCTTTTTTGTATCACTTTGTTCGCCCTAAGTTGGCAGGGTATGCTCAGACGTGAGTCCCTTGCTCACTTTGCCACTGGATTTAAGATAGCCTGGCTGATGAGGATTATGAATCCGAAACTGGTCCCAGAATCCTTGTTTCCGGTCCAGGGAAGACATGGCTTGGCAGTTCGGGCTGGACTGTTCCCATGAGGCACAGGGTCAGACTGATTTGCATATGGCCATGTCTGATTTGGGGTGGCAGAGTGAGCTAAAGAATGTTGATGGATTAAACCCAGATCAATTGACTGGGGTGAGTGTTTGATTTGCTCAAACGCTCCGTCCATCATCCCCTTTTGTATCGCTTTGTTCGCCCTAAGTTTGCAGTGTATGCTTAGACGTGAGTCCCTTGCTCCCTTTGCCACTGGATTCCAGATAGCCTGGCTGATGAGGATTATGAATCTGAAACCGGTCCCAGGATGCTTGTTTCTGGGCCACGGAAGACAGGGCTTGGCAGTTCGGGCTGGACTGTTTCCATGAGGCACAGGGTCAGACTGATTTGCATATGGCCATGTCTGAACTGGGGTGGCAGAGTGAGCTAAAGAATGGTGATGGATTAAACCCAGATCAATTGACTGGGGGTGAGTGTTTGATTTGCTCAAACGCTCCGTCCATCGTCCCCTTTTGTATCGCTTTGTTCGCCCTAAGTTGGCAGGGTATGCTCAGACGTGAGTCCCTTGCTCACTTTGCCACTGGATTCAAGATAGCCTGGCTGATGACGATTATGAATCCGAAACCGGTCCCTAGGATGCTTTTTTCCGGTCCATGGAAGACATGGCTTGGCAGTTCGGGCTGGACTGTTCCCATGAGGCACAGGGTCAGGCTGATTTGCATATGGCTATGTCTGAACTGGGATGGCAGAGTGAGCTAAAGAATGGTGATGGATTAAACCCAGATCAATTGACTGGGGGGTGAGTGTTTGATTTGCTCAAACGCTACTTCCATCATCCCCTTTTGTAGGGCCTTGATCTTGACCCGTTTCTCCACAGAGACCCAGTGAAGGTTCATCATCAGGCTAGATATTGATGCAGTTCTGGTTGCTTGGCAAAGTAATATGGCTGCTGAGTTCTGCACTCGCTGCAATTTACCCGTAACCTCTTTGTTAGCGCCTAAATATAGGATGTTCCCATAATCCAGCCTAGAAGTAACAAGGGCCTGGACTATGATATGCTGGGTGTGACCAGGCAGCATCCACACGATCTTCCTCAGCCATTTCAAGATGGTGAAACATGTGACGGCAACCTTGGTGATGCATGGATAATGAGTCGTCAACAATAAAGCCAAGGTTGTGGCCCAGAGTGGAGGGTTTCGTTGGTACGCCCATTTCTGGGGGCCAATGTTGGGGCCCCACAGAGCTCTGTCTTTTCCCAGAACCAGAATCTCCGTTTTATCAGCGTTAAGTTTTAGGAAGTTGGCGTGCATCCAGGCCACGACTTTGCTGAGACCCGTCTTGAGAGCAGAAGGCTCTAAGGATTTGCCAGTTGAACGGGAAAAGATCATCTGGGTGTCGTCAGCATAGGAGAATAGCGACAGCCCAGATAGTTCCACGATGGAGGCCAGGGTTTTAACATAAATGTTAAACAGCAGGGGACTGAGGATGGAACCCTGTGGATCCCCATAAGGAGCAGAATAGGTCTTGGATTTAGAGGTGGAGGAAAAAACCTGAAATGTGCAGTCGGAGAGAAAAGAGATTAGCCAGCTAAGTGCCGAACCAGTGATCCCAGATGATCGAAGGGCCTGTAAGAGTACAGCATGCGAGACTGCATCAAAAGCTGCACTTAGATCAAGTAGTATCAGGGCCATAGTGTTGCCTGCGTCAAGGTTTTGGCGCAGCATTTCTGTGACACCTAGCAGTGTAGTTTCAGTAGAAAAGCTGGTTCTAAATCCGGACTGGGAGGGTGAAGAAACCCATTAGCCCGAATAAAGTTAGAAAGGTGGCAGTCGATGTGTCTTTCCAGGACTTTAGAAAGAACTAGGAGCAATGAAATTGGGTGATAGTTCGAGGAAAGTGTGGGGTCAGAGTTAGCATTTTTCAATAGTGGGACGACCATTGCATGTTTCCAATCTGGAGGGGCGAAAGACACCTTTAAGGAAGCATTCAGAAGTTCAAGGATGAGTTGGAGAGATGACTGTTCAAGTTGCTGAAGTACTTTGATTTCATCACACATCGATAAATAAATTGTCTCAAACCCTCACTACATTTTAACCAACTGTCTAACAGCATCGTTCTGTTAGTTAATCATAATAAACCAAGTCACATAATGTCTCCTCACTTTTCTTATTGTGCCTCTAGGTCTGAAGTTAGAAAATCTAATTTTAACACCCCTCCAGCAACCTGTCAGTGTGTCTAGTCCTGCCCCTCAACTGGTATCTTATATGGCTTTCTTGTTCATGGTAGTCCAGCGAGTGAGAGGAGGTCAGCTTATTCATGGCTCCTACTTTGCTACAGAAGATGGAGAACAATCCTTCTTGTTCAACATTGGAGCCTCCTGGTATTTTATTTCCTTCCTTCAATAAGACAGAACCTATAAGTGTACCTCTCCTTGTAAACACATTCCAGCTGCCATGTATGTAAAGGAGTATCAGAGAATGAAAATGTTGCTACTCTGGTCTGTTAGCAGTTTCAGTAAAACATGGCAATTAGTTCACACTTCATTAGGGGCACAATTTAAACAAGCCTACCTTTTAGACCTTGCATTGCACCACACACCTGAGCACGTTTAATTAGGCCCAGGTGGAACTATAATTCCATGAGTGGAAATGGAGAATTTTGACGACTCTGCATTACTCTCATAACGTTGAGTTTCTCGCCAAATGTTGCCAAATGCGTGGCAGACATTTTTTTCTTGTTCACGCAATTCAATGACAACAGTAACATCACGATGGTTCTGAATGCAAGCTGGCAAGATTTGGCAGTCGCGCTCAAAGGGCTACTTCCCGAGTAGATTTTCTAACTGAGTGGCAGCACAATCAACTCAAAAATAACAAAGTGCCATTCATGTTGATTTTTCAGTTTGGAATCAGTGCGCTATCAGTGCAGCAATCGGAGCGCAAGCAGTGCAATGTACATTTTCCACCTGTTGGCGGAACTCTGCGGAATTACACTTGTTTTTCGTAATTGCGTGATTCCATGGAGTGAAATTCCACGACGTTCTACCAAGGCCTACATTTAATGCACAGTGAACAGTAACATACAGAAGCCACATGAGTAATTAGATGGAATAGTATCATTGAAATATTCTGAAAAGGAACTTTGCAGTATCTCTTTAAAGTTTAAAAGCCGGTTAGGATTATTCCAGACTTCCAGCATTTCCTAATTGTTTAGAGACTCTACTGAAAACTTTGGCAATAGTTCATAGGTAACTGTATGTTGCTGGTTATTAGTCCTCATAATTAGACCTTTGAGGCATTTCTGAGGAGCAGCCCTTAACCTAAAACATAGGAGTTTGTGGCAACAGAATGAACTCCAGGTGAACGAGGGCCTGGAACTTGGTGGTGGATAAACCAAGTAGCTGTCAAAAAGCAAACATTGGAGTCTATCCAAATATAAGATTTAACTTGGTGTTATGGCAAGCCATCATTTTTTGAAGGCAAACATTTTTAGGCAAAAAAAACACATAAGGCTAGCCTGGCTGGCAGAAATCATATGGAGAGCAAAGATCATGGAGGCACTTGTATTTTAATTGTTGCCAGTTGTGACTTATGACCATTGTGCTTCCTAAACATAACTCCAAGGTAATTATTAGTAGTCAATCTCTCAATCAACCTATTTTTTAGATCCCTCAGAATATTGGCCTATTTGAACACCGACAACTTTGCTTTTACTATAATCACATTAAGCATCTTCCAGATGTTTTGATTAGTCAAGCATCCAGGGCTGTTTTTCATCCTCTGTATTATTTTCAAGCAGCATGGTATTGTTGTGTCGGGCGCACGGGGCAGCGCCGACACTTATGGGGCTCAATGAACATTGAAGGAGCTGGGGGCCTATTACTAAATACCCACAGGAGGCATGTATAGTGGTTAGCTCTCGGGTGTCGTCTCCATCGCGAACTGGCCGACGTCAGCACGCCCCCTACTTTTACTACTTCACGGTCACATGACCCGCACGTCGCGACGTGACTGTGAAGTCACTTGTCACGACATTATATTCCTCCCCAACAAGGTTCAAAACAATATAACAAACGAAGCTTCATTGGCAACTATTAAACTATCATAGTCCAACTGAAACCCTCCACCCCACCAAGGCACTGGTACTCAGCAGACACTGTAACATACATAGAACAGTCTTACGTGATATAGTCCCGCAAACTGGACGACGGTTCAGGGTTTCTCCGCAGGTGATATTGGAACAGACCTCGACCAGAAGAGGGACAGCAGCGGCAGCGGCAGCTTCCGGAACTACCTCGCACCGGCGATCATCCAGCAGACTTGAAGAGCCAGCACTGTCCACACCATCAGTGCCACCAACCCAGGAGTCCTCCAGGTCACCATTCCCATAGGCATCTTCCACAGAAGCAGGTTCCAGGGACTCACGGTCATCATCCTCCTGTCTTAAAGGGGCAGAAAATGATGTCATCAGTTCCGGATGAAACTTTTTCAAGTGAGACAAGTTGCGGGTCACGGTCTCCCGTCCTCTAGTAGCAATGATTCTGGTTCCTTTAATATTCACTACTGTCCAGGGCGATTTCTAATAGGGGAGCTGGAATTTGCCAGCATGACAACGATTTCTCAAAAAGACCAAGTCCCCTTCCTTGATCCGGCTCTCCTGTGCAGTCCATCAGTGGCTTGCTTGTGCGTGAGCCTTTCTCCATCGAGCATCAATCCGAGTGTCATCAGTGTCCTCCGGCTGCCATCGGGGATGATGGGGTATGGAATCAGTGACTTCCCGACCCATCAGCAAGTGAGCAGGGGCCACCCCAGTGGTGGTGTGAGGTGTCTGCCGGTAACTGCGGAGGAACATGAAGATGGCCAGCTCAATGGATTGGCTCTTGTCATGGGCAATTCGAATGACCTTGTTGAGGTCCTCATAAACCATTCCGCCTCACCGTTAGCTTGAGGCCAACGAGGCGTGATTCAACGGTGTTGTATACCCAGGGCTGTGAGGTAGGCAGCTAACTCTTGCCCTTGAAAAGGGGGCCCATTGTCCGTGCGTAACTCCTGTATGAAGCCATGGGTGGCCATAATGTTCTCTATTTTAGCAGCGTTGGGAGACGTTACAATTTCCACCTTCGGATATTTGGAATAGTCATCAATCGCCACCAGTGTGTGTCGGCAATCAGGTAGGCTGCCAAAATCCATGCTTACACAAGACCAGGGTGACTGCGGTCTAGGCTCTGTTATGACAGGGGCAGGGTGAGGCAAATCTCCAGTGACTTGAAATGCCGGACACAATCGAACCACACTCTCCACCAGTTCGTCCATGAGGGGAAACCACACCTTAGTGCGAAGTCGTCATTTTGTTTTTACCATGCCTTGATGCCCTAGGTGGGCCAGTTGTACGCATCGATCTGTTAGCACCGTAGGGATGACCAAACGATGCCCTCTTAACAGACAACCAGTAGGGTCTTCAGTGAGTTCGTCCATCACATGGTGTAAACTTTCCATAATCCTTTGAGCAGGAATTGTCAGAATCTTCCACTCTTCTTTGGCCTTGTGCCAGTTGCCATGTTGCTGAATTCGCTTGGCCCTTTGGAGGCACTCATCTCTGGCACTGGCCTCGGATAGATCCTGCATGGACAGGGTAATTGGACAAGACCGGCAGTGATGCATTTGACGTATTCTTCAGTGTCAGCAGCATCCTCCATCTCCTTGTCAGTGGCTGCTCGAGGATGTTGTGATAGAAAATCCGCGGGGTTGCGGGATCCGGGTTGATACTCCACCCTACATTGTAATCTTGAAGTTGTAGCATTTTCCATTCTTGGCGGAGGCTTCGTGGATGTTCCTGCAAATAAGGCCACTAGAGGCTTGTGATCTGTCGTGACCACGAACGGTTTCCCATAGACATATAAGTGGAAGTGGCAACACCCCCAATGGATGGCAATGGCCTCTTTCTCTATTTGAGAATACCGCTGCACAGTTTCTGTGAGGGATCTGCTTGCGAACGCCACAGGGGCCCAGTCTTCCTCCCGACGTTGTTTCTGCAAAAGTACAGCTCCTAGGCCCAATGGACCTGCATCAACGGCAATTTGGGTCATTTTCTCTGGATCAAAGAAAGCGAGGGTAGTGGCTTCCGAGAGGGCGTTTTTAATATCCTTGAAGGCCTTCTCTTGAGTCAGACCCCAATTCCACGGGACAGAGTCCTTGGTCAGCTCTCGTAACGGCAGTGTGAGGGTGTAAGGTCTTTGAAGAATCTACCGCAGTAGTTGACCATACCTAGAAAGCTACGAACTTCCGTCACACTGGCAGGGGCGACAGCATTCTTGATATCCCGCACCTTTTCGGGATCCGGGTTAACTCCCTCGGTGGAAAAGGTGTAGCCAAAAAACTGGAGCTTTGTCTTTAAGAATTTGCATTTCTCTCTATGCAACGTAAGACCAGCATCTCGCAGCCTTCGCGGTACTTGCATGAGACGGGCGTTGTGTTCAGGCAGCGACTTGGCGTGGACCATGATGTCATCGCTTACATTGATGACCCCTGGAATGTCCGCAATTAACTCTTGTATGACATTTTGAAACACCTCCGCAGCGCTGGATACCCCGAAGCTCAGCCGAGTGTAACGTCGTAGCCCCACATGGGTTGAAAATGTGGTTATGTTTCGTGATGCCTCATCAAGGACCAGTTGGTGGTATCCCGATCGTAAGTCGAGTTTGGAGAACCAGCAGGCTCCCGCCATCTCGTCAATGAGGTTGTCAATAGTTGGGGTAATGTGGCGCAATCGTTTTATTGCAGCATTGGGGAGGCGCATGTCAACACAGATGGGACTGCGCCAGGCTGCTTAGGCTTCCGAGTGACTACAATGGGGGATACCCACGGCGTGGGACCGGTGACCTTTTCAATGATCCCAGCAGCCTCCAGTTTCTTCAGTTCCTGCTGGACCTGTGGTCTCAAGTGGAAGGCGATTCTTTGATGCTGTAAAGCGACGGGTTGGACCGTGGGGTCTACATGTAGATGGACTTTCTTTCCCTTGAACCTTCCAATGCCCTCGAATACTTCAGAGAATTCTTCCAATATTGTTGTATGGACTCCTGATGCACGCTGAAGGCAAATGTTACTACCCCCAGGTCCTCTGCAGCCAGACACCCCACTAGCATGCCTTGGCCATCTTCGGTGACATATATGTTGGTATGGACGATCCGTTCTCCATGAGTCACTGATGTTTTGAAGCGCCCCAGAACCTTCAGAGGGGTGTCCTGACCATACACAAACACTATGACTGCTGATGGCTGCAGCGGGGGTGCAGGTCGTACGGTGGAGGGCAGCAGCCATGATGTTGATGGTGGCCCCGGTGTCTACCACCGCCATGACTTCTTGGTCCCCCACCCGGATGTTGCATTGGGGCAGGTGTTGCGTTTTCGGGTGGCAGTGCCAACCATGTGCATCTTGTGCACCACCGCTCTTCCTCCTCATTATCGTCCATATCACTTGGTGATTTGTCACACTCGGTCACCGCATTGACCCTCTGTTGTGGCTTGCGGTATTTCAGGTCCCTGCACACTTTCTCGAAGTGATTAAATCGTCCACATCCCAAGCACCTTTTCCCTTTTGCAGGACAGTCCGCTGGCTGGTGTGGCGGTCCACCACAGTATCCACATGTTGTGGCTGTTGCCGCCGGAGCATTGCGGGATCCTTTCTTGTTCCATTTAATCGCGGGTTTAGTGGTTACTGCGTTAACCGGCTCCGTCTTCACAGGGGCTTGGAGGGCCGCCTCCATGAGGGCTGACCAAGCTTTGGACAGCTCCTTAGTGCGCCCTAGAGTCAAGATTTCAGCGAGGGGTTTGCCATATTCCTCGAGGATCCGTTCCCGAAGTTTGGCGGAAGGACACCCTTGTATCACCTGTCCCCTTATCTCTTCCGTCTCGTCCTGGAACCTGCACGTTGAGGCCAGGTTTTTTAGCCGTGCATGGTACATGTCCAAGGATTCCTCCAGAAGTTGTCATGCCTGTCGAAATATAAATCTCTCATAGTCCGGGTTGGCCATCGGCTCGAAGTGACCATTGAGGGCGTTTATTAGGGTATGGTGGTTCTTCGGCGTTACTTCCACGATTGTTTTGGCAATATTGTGTATGTCCTTCCCTCTGAGGTGGAATAGCACTGCTCTTTTTTGATCTTTGTGCACCTTGGTGGCTTCAAAGAAAATCTGTAAGAGGTCCATCCAGTCTTTTCGTTTGGGCGCAAGGGAGGACGGCGATCCCTCCACTATGAAGGGCTCTATTGGAGGTATTTGTGACATGGTATTGATTCAAGCACAGGCAACTATGTCCTTCTTAAGCGCTACCGCTGTATGGGTTCCTTCCAGGTCTGAACTTCTGGCTGGGGCGGGTGTTCCACCTTAGTTGCGGCTCCTTGACGACGTCTGAGGAGTGAGGGCAGGTTCACAAGTCAGCTGAGGGACTTCTGGTCTTGTGCGCCAAAGTTGCAAGTGCCTGTATTGGGAACTCTGTTGTATTCCCCCTGTTGTGTGCTCTATTTGGTGCAGGGAATCTCTCCCTGACTGGTGGCTCCTGAGGCACTTGCCCAGGTTTATCACTTTGGGCCTTGAGTATATCTGGTTGCTGCCTCTCGCAGCGCTCCTCCTCACTATCTTGGGGCTTGCTGGGGCAGGGCCTGACTCACGGCCCTCTGCCGGTCTCCTTCCCGAGACCACTTCTCCCCCTCACCTAGCAGGCAGCCTCTCCGGGCATTCTCCAGCCTCGCAGAGCGGCCGCATGTCTGTCGGGAGAAGGTGGGGCCACGCCTGCCGCCTCCGCACCACACTGGGCACAGCAATCAAGCCGCGCACAGCCGCAGGGACCGCGCCGGCGTCCAGTGGCACTTTGGGACCCTGCGGGCGGCAGTCTCACCTCGCGGCCCCGCGCCGGGCCTCTTCCAGGGTGATGACGATCCCCACACGGGGCAGGAACAACAGGCGCCAGGTCAAGACAGCCCCAGCTGACGGGGCACGAGTGCCACGAGCACCAGGATACGCTCGTGGCCGCCTCACCAGGACACGAGGGCACGCCGACACCGGTCGCCAAATGTTGTGTCGGGTGCACGGGGCAGTGCCGACACTTGTGGGGGCTCAATGAACTTTGAAGGAGCTGGGGGCCTATTACTAAATAACAACAGGAGGCATGTATAGTGGTTAGCTCTCGGGTGTCGTCTCTGTCGCCAACTGGGCAACGTCAGCACGCCCCCTACTTTTATTACTTCAGGGTCACATGACCCGCACGTCGCGACGTGACTGTGAAGTCATTTGTCACGACATTACAGGTATCACCTATATAATGCAGAAGTAAACGGTGGTCTGTGACAAATTTAACAGGGAAAGTTATTTTTTTAGCTATTGCAAGCCAAACTTCAGCGATGTATAGATTTAATAACAGGGGAGCAAGGAAGTACTCCTGCTTTGACTAGTAAAGATGCTTTTTGATTGGTGGAAATATTAACCCAACTTCACCCAAACCCATTTTACAGAATACAGGCTTTCTGTTTCCCAGAGCAAATTTCAAGGGATACCTCAAGCAGTTCATTTCATACATACAAATTCTCTATTCAAACCATTACAGGCTGGCTTATAGTAGGCCCAGGCAGAAGTTTTAATTCTGCTTGCAGAATTGGAGGTTATTGGAGACTTCGCATTACTCTTTTAACATGAAGTTCTGGCCAAATACCATCAAATCCCCACGTGGTAGAATGTTTTTTCCATTAAAGCAATACGATGATAACGGGACCAACCTGAAGCTCAAGCAAGCTGGTGGGCACAAGAGATTTGGAGTCCTCCAGCACAATTTCCAGTCGCTAGGAAGCCTTCGGGTGATTTTCTAATGCGAGCGGTTGTGATCAGAGGGATGGCTCTTGCGTAGATTTTCTACTGGAGCTTCAGGAAAATCAACTCGAATGGTTGCATGCTCTTGTGCACAGGGTGCCACCATTCACACTGATTTTTCAGCATAGAACGCAAAACTCCTCTGAATCTTGCAGAGTTTGAATGTAAAATTCCACAAAGTGAAATTCCACAAGTTCCACTTACACCTACCTTTTAATCCATTAAACAAGCAAAGGGAGGGACGCTTGCGGTGGTGGCCCCTTGCAGTAGGCATGGGGGCTTTGCGCACCCAGATTTCTAAATGATGCGGAATGTAATTGCTATGAGAAATTACCATCCACATGCTTTCATACTTTATTAATAAAAGAAGGGCATAAAGCCCATGCTGGGTGCTTCCCTCAGTACCTGACTGCCTCTCGCCCTTGCCCACATGATAGTCTGGCAGCCAAGCACTATCCAGTGAGGCATGTGCCCTAGTGTGCATATGTCAAATAGCATTTCCTTTTTTAAACCCCTTGGCAGGCTAAGGGCTGACCCACGGCCAGCTCTGGCCTGCAGTTTCTCAGGGGTCTCAGGAGACCTCCTACTCATGAATTGCAGCAGCATCATATTTGTAAGCAGTACCAGGCTTCTAGAGCATCAGCCCAGTATTTTCCAGGGCTGCTAGTCAATTACTTCACAGGCTGCAAGCAACACCTTTTCCCAAGTCGTCACCTGTGACAAATTTGGAAAGGGTGGCTGTTAGACTTGTCAGCCTTGGGGTGGTCTTCCTCCAAGCCTTTCTCATTCATTTGGTTTGAACCTGTTTTTGCTGGCCTTAGAACTGCAAATGTGGTAACCAGTGGTAACGAGTATATGCTCAATCCTTAAAATTGGCTTATCCTCAAATGCTATATTTAATTTACTTATAATCCCTAGCAACTACATGTACCCAGGGCCAGTAAATTAATGCTACTAGTGGGACTGCAGCACTGAAAGTGCCACCCACCTATGAAGCCCTTTAGGCATGTCTCAGGCCATCCATTACAGCCTGTGTGTCCAGTTTAACTGCATTGCTGACTTGCTATAATAAACCTTTTGCCAGGCACAAACTTTTTTTTTAAAACATCTGAGTCACTCCTAGGGAAAGCCATGGACAGCCACAGGACGGGTGCGATGTTTTTAAAAAGTAGGATATGTACCTTTATGTTTTATATGTCCTGGTAGTGGAAACCCCTTACTGTTTTCACTACTGCAAAGTCTACCAATCCCATGGGATGACATTGGAATTACCTTATTATATTAAATAAGCTGCAATTTCCAAAAGGGGATTGTGGGAGTGAGGACCAGACAAACAGACGCTGAGACTGTATGTAATGAGCCAGTAGGTGTGTTTTATTTTACAATGTGGGATAAATGTCCTTAGGTATTGCCTTTGGGGGTTATTGACTGGTTTTCCGCGTCTCCTCTTGTTCCTGTGGGTCCTGGTCGTGTTCGGGGGATGTTGGATTGTCTACAGACTGAATGGTTCTCCCAGGGAGGCTCATAAAAGAGAAGAGAAACAAGGAACCATCAGAGACTCCGAGATACCTCGCCCGTAGGCAATCCTGACTCCACCACCACACCCGTTTGGTGATTTGAAGTATTAGCAAATTTTGGAACTGGTCAGTGCGAGGGGTTTTCGTGAGGGAAGGTTTCTGTAGGGACCGTTTGGGCACTAACGTGCACAGTGACAATATAATCAGATATGAAAGCATCAGTATTTTCTTTTAGGCACAAGGGTACAATCGCTCAGGAGGGATGTGCAGTGAGGAAGGGAAAATACACACACTATTAAAACTTCATGGTGCTACCCAGACCTCCCACCGCCCGTTATACACCTTCAAACCTCCCGGAAAAACGGTTCAGCACTCCATATAATGTACAATGACAATATCAATGAGGTCAAAAATGTCAATAAGCCACAATGTATTCTTTTCTTGCTTTATTTCAACTCTTCACAAATAAGTAGCCAAGGCGTTTCGTCCGAAGGACTTCTTCAGGGCGAAATAATAAGATAATGTTTTGTATACTGGTTTTTAACAGTAAAACGCAAACTTCAGCTACGGTAATGGCACCAGTCTCCAGGAACTTGAATGACCAATATCCTTTTATTATGTGATGAATTGATAGAGTTTATGCGATGAAAATGTTCCAGCGAGAAAGAAGGATGTCCGAATACACATACACGAGAGGTGATATCAGTATTCACCTTCACTAAATTGTAGTTTCATGTGGTCTCCTCGGGCGTCGTCTCAGAAAAATGGTTCCATTTTTATGTGTATTCGGACATCCTTCTTTCTCGCTGGAACATTTTCATCGCATAAACTCGATCAATTCATCACATAATAAAAGGAAATTGGTCATTCAAGTTCCTGGAGACTGGTGCCATTACCGTAGCTGGAGTTTGCGTTATACTGTTAAAAACCAGTATACAAAACATTATCTTATTATTTCGCCCTGAAGAAGTCCTTCGGACGAAACGCGTTGGCTACTTATTTGTGAAGAGTTGAAATAAAGCAAGAAAAGAATACATCGTGGCTTATTGACATTTTTGACCTCATTGATATTGTCATTGTACATTATATGGAGTGCTGAACCGTTTTTCCGAATTTGTATACAGTGCCTTTGGCATTGACTCTGGAGGCCTAGGGGTATATGGCCTCAGGTTCTTAGCACCCACAGATATAACCAGACCCAGATTCATTAGATTGAGTGCAGTCAAGTGTCTCACCCTGTACCCCTGCTCTAGCATCACAAACCTTCAAACCTCCCGCTACCCTGTGCCCATTTCCCCCTAGTTCCTGTCACTCACCGGCTCCACTGCAATTCTCCCAAGTTGCAGCCGCTTTCCAGCCTCCTCCTGTGGGGACCACCAGTCCTTGCACCACGTCTCGTCCTCGTCGCAGGTTCTGTCCTCGACACTCTGCTTCTCCACGCCCTCTCTGCTCTGTTTCTCCACGTCCTCTCCGCTCCATTTCTCCACGTCCTCTCCGCTCGTGTCTTCACTCTCTCTCCACTTCTCCTTCACTCCGGCATGTACGCACCATTATCCATCTCTTTGGTCCTTTTCACCTGCCGTGTGTGTAGGAGTCCCTCCTACTTCCGCCTCTGATATGGGTGCGTCAAGACCCTGCCCGGGCAGAGAGCAAGGGGGAAGGGTCATCATCGGGGAAGCTTCTGACCCGCATCTGGATGTGGCATGGCTCTTTACCACGGGTAAGCTATGTTGGTTGGTTTGCCGGGTCGGCTCTGGTAGTTGACATGTCATGTTCGGGCCTCCTCACATCCCCTTTCCCTTGCTGTCCTTCTAGAAGGGGGGTTTTCACTGGGATATCGGGAAAGGAAGTCTACATTTGTTTATTATGCTCCTTTTCTGTGCTGGGAATGAAATCTGCCTGGTTGCAATGCTAAGAACCAGCGCAATACTCTTTCATTGTTCCCTTTGTTGCGGGCTAACCATTCCAAGGGGGCATGGTCCATATAAAGGGTGAATTCCTGCCCCTCCAGGTAATATTTTAAAGAGACAATGGCCCATTTTATGGCCAGGGCTTCTTTTTCAATCACTGTGTAAATCGGTTCTCAGGGGTACAATTTCCTTCTTATATACAATATGAGTTTTTCTTGTCCCTGTTGGTTTCTCTGGAACAATATTGCCCCCAATCCCTGATCGGAGGCATCCGTCTGGAGGATGAAGGGTAAGGTGTAATCGGGACTAGCTAACACCATCTCAGAGGTTAGGGAGGCCATCAGTGTGTCAAATGCCTGGATTACTTTGGGGGTAGAGTCCCTTAATTTGATCTCGGTTTTTATAGCCTTCTGTAAGAGGTCTGTGATAGGGGCTGCGATTCGTGAAAATTGGGGTATGAACCTCCTATAGTATCCGAGCATCCCCAAAAAAGCTCTGATGGCTTTGGTAGAACGCCGAAAAGGTACTTGTGATATGGCAGTCAGTTTATTATTCTGGGGCCATATTACTCCTTCTCCCAATAGGTTGCCTAGATAGTTCACAGTCTGGGCGGCTAAATGGCTTTTGGCCGGATTGATCTTACGACCATAACTACCCAAAGCCTGGATTACTTTATACAGATGTGTCAGACATTGTTCCCAGGTCTCACTGTGGATGATGATTCATCTATGTAAGCACCGGCATAACTCTCATGGAGATGTAAGAAAAGGTTCATGGCCCATTGAAATGTAGCTGGGGCTCCATGCAACCCGAAGGGCAACATCATGAACTGAAATAGACCGTCAGGAGTTGAAAACGCTGTTTTCTCTCGGTCCTGGGCTCTTAGGGGTATCTGCCAGTACCCTTTGCATAAATCAAGGGTACTGAAGTATTTGGCCTTCCCTATTCGTTCTATCATTTCGTCCCCTCCCTGGATATGTGTCAAATTCTGACACTTTATTGACCTCTCAAAAATATATGCAAAAGTGTACTGAGCCAATCGGGCTTCGGTACGAGAACAATAGGTGAATTCCACTCACTTACAGAGGGTTCTATGATACCCGTCTGTAACATCTGCTGGACTTCGTTTCGAATGGTATTTCTGCGGGCCTATGGTATACGGTATGGTCGGAGACGTACTGTTCTCCTGGGACATGTTTTGATGGAGTGCTCCACTAACGTGGTTTTTCCGGGAGTCAAGGAGAACACATCTTGCAATGGTAACAACGTATCTATCAGATTGGTGGTGAAATGGGAGGGCAATTCGTTATCAATACATTGGCAGTATAAGGGATCGTGGTCCCTTACGATTCTGACCAGGGTGGGAAGGGGTACCTTCCATTTCTTTAACAGATTAACATGATAGACCTGGGAGGTACCTCTCTTTTTGTCCAACTCGAGTCTACAGGTGACGGGTATCACCTGTTCCATTACTAAGCAGGGACCCTGCCATTGACCCAACAGCTTTTGATCGGAGGACGTTATCATCAGTAACACTGCATCTCCTACCGAGAATAACCTATCTTTGTTTTTTTTAATCATACTGGATGTTTTGTGCCCCCTGTGCTTTTTCCATATTGTTCCTGACTATGGCTCGTATCTGTCCTAAATGGGTTTTGTAAATTGGTGACGTACTCTATCAGTGGGGTGACATGGTTGGGTTCTGTTTCCCAGGTCTCACAAACCATATCTAGCAAGGAAGGGGGTTGGTGGCCATATAGTAGTTCAAATGGGGAGTATCCTGTGCTCTTCTGGGTCTGACACCTGATTGCGAATAATGCTAGGGGTAACATGTCCTCCCACCATTTGGATTCGAGGGCTAGGAGTTTTTTTTAGTGTGGTTTTAAGTGTAGCGTTGTAGCGCTCTACAAGACAGTTAGTTTGGGGGTGATAGGCTGCAGTTCGTATCTGTTTGATCCCTAACTGGGTGCACACTTGCTTCATCAGTTTTGACATGAACGGGGTCCCCTGATCCGTTAGGATCTCTTTTGGAAATCCTACCCAGCAAAATACAGGAATCATAGCTTTGGCTCTGCTAGAGGCATCGGGATGTTGGAAAGCAATTGCCTCCAGAAAACGGGTAGCATAATCCACAAGGACCAACACATAACGACACCCGCTACGAAAAGGTAACAGAGGACCTATGATGTCCATCCCAATCCTAAGAAAAGGTTCCTCAATGATGGGTAGTGGATGTAAGGAGGGTCTGTGCCTACTATTTATTTGGCAAATGGGGCATTGACGACAGTAAACTTTCACTTGTCTATAAATGCCAGGCCAATAGAACTGCTTGGTTATCAACTGCTCCGTTTTTTTCTCCCCAAAATGCCCACCCAATAGATGACTTTGTGCTAGATATAGTACCTTATCCTGAAAAAGGGTAGGGACCAACAACTGAGGGGTACTGTCGTGCTCCGCTTTCCGGTATAGCAGTCCGTTCTTAATAAACAAATAAGGACATACGTGCAATGGGTCTTCTTGGTTCAGGGCTTGGTTCCAGGCCTCTTGTAAAACCGGGTCCTCCCTCTGGGCTGTGTGGAAGTGTCTGTTGTTTTCCCACAGGTTCGCCACTGACACAGCCGGAAAATAACGCATGGTTTTTCCTTTTTCCTTTAGTTTTTTATTTTTTGTCTTCCTAGGTTTTGAGGGGGGCCAGTCTGGGTTCTCATCCTTAGCAAAGGGAGCTATGTCCCACCATTCTCCTTCTGGGGGTGTTGCGCCTTGAAGCAATTAAGGTGGATGGGGATAATCATTTCCTAGTATTATCTGTTCTGGTAGTCGAGGAATGAGACCGACTTTTATTCGGAACCAGGATCCGTGGCGTTTTGTACACGTACATGGGTTGTGGGATATACCTTCGTAGCTCCATGGACGCATTGTATGTTCACGGTACCATCAACTGTCCGGAGCTTAGCTCCCAGGTCTTGGAGACGCACCACGCTTTGTCGACAGCCCGTATCAGCAAGGGCTGTCATCGGTTGTCCATTTACAGTCAGATCACAATCATAAGGGGTTGGTTGTTTGGACTGAGAGAGGCAACAATAGTTCCTTCAAATGCCTATCTCCATCAGTTCCTCTTTCTGTGTGCAGAAACAGGCTATGTGACCTAGCCCTCCGCAATTATAGCACTGTGGTCCAGGCGTAGGGATTCTCAACACGGGAGGACCAGGTGTTCGGAAAACAGGGGGGCGGGGATGACTGTCACAGGATTGAGTTTTCGGACCAGTGCAGGCCGGGAAGGACGATGAGCCCCACTCATGCCTGTTCTCCAGGAGGGTTCTTCATGTCCCTTTTGCACGTCTTGGACTCTACTGTAAGCACTAGTAATTTCCATGGTAGTCTCTAGGGTGAAATGCGCATGTTGTCTTACCCATTTCTGAATGGGTGGATGGAGGGAAGCCAGGTACTGTTCTAAGTAGACTTTAGCCATGATATCCTCCTTTGTGGCAGTGGTGGGCTTCAACCATTGGTCAGCTATATCTCGTACACGGAAATATAGGGCCTGGGGGTTTCTTGGGGCCCTTCCTTGATCTGTCTAAGCCTCATCCTGTATGTCTCATCGTGAACCCCTAGGCGTTCCTTAATACATTGTTTTATTTCTGCGTATGGTGTTACTCCCAGAATTATTATTATTTTTTTTTTTTTTTTTGGTGTAAGAACTTTATTGCACTTTTTTATCACACAGAAGACAAATCGATAATCACCCATGGTGCGTTCGCCTACAACCACAACGGGCTGGCTCCTTGCAACCATGGTTACGAGCAACTTTTCCAGAACTACACAGCCCATCAGCCGACATCCAGCGGACCGGCGGCGAATTATCAGATAGAAATCCGTCGCGCGTCAGTGCTATGGTCGTTGCCTTATACATCAATAATCTTACGTTTTCTCAGTTTTTTGAACATTGAACTGAAACTTAGCTTAACTTTACAGTCCCCAACTTGTAGTTCCACCTCTGCAACCCCCCCTCCGCATCACAGCATCCTCCCTCCTAAGAGCCTGCACAGTACAAATGTTTGTCCTATGTTGTCACCAATATGCGTTCATTCATACAACTTCAGCTTCTGAATCTGCCGTGCCATGCACAAGTAAGTAGTCACGCAAGTATCCCCAGTAGTCTTTGGGCCTAGAGCCGATTGGCAGTTCCTCCTCATACGTATTGAGCGTGTCTCGGCAGTATACCATGTCTTCAATCCAGCATTTCACCTCTGGTGTTCTTTTACTATTCCAGTGGATTGACACCCTTCTTTTAGCTAACAGGAGTGCGACCGCACAGAATTTACGCTTCAATGCTCTCAGGTGCGGAGTGATACCCAATAGGCAGATCTTTGCATCACAAGACATGTTAACCCCCAACATTTCGTTCAAAACCTGTATGACTTGTTCCCAATAGCCCGCCACCTTTCTACAGTGCCACGCTAGGTGCATGAAGTCGGCCCCTGCCTGTTTACACCTGCAGCAGTTGGAATCTTCCCGTAAGCCGTGTTTGTGTAGTCTCTGTGGGGTGTGGTAGACCTGATGCAAATACTTGTAATGTATTATTTTCAAAGTCCTGTTAGGGGTCAGCATACCCGTAAGCATGCATGCGGAGTCCCATTCTACCTCCGTCAGGGGCTCCGCCAGCCCAGCGCTCCACCTGTCACTGGCCTTGAGTGTGGTGTTTCCCACCGCCCCTTGCGTACTTGCATAAAGTTTGGATACCATGTGAGACGCTTTGGGTGTGGTCAAGAGTAGCTGTAAGGGTGCAAGGGTAGGCGGCTCTTCTGGATATGACGGGTAGTGTTCACGTATCGCTCTAGTTAGCCTGTAGAAGTTGAAAGTAAACAGTTGAGACGGGTTTGTGATGTAATGCAGTTTATCGAGTGTCTGAAATTCCCCATCCCTGTATAGGTCCCCCAATGTGTCTATTCCGGCCCGCCGGAACAGATCCATTCCCACCTTTTCCTGTGTCACCGAGAGGGCTGGGTGGTGCGCCAGTGGGAGTGTGGGTGCGTATAGCGGTAGACAGTATGCCTCTTTGCCCATTAGTCTCCATGCCTCAATGGTCGCGTTGACAGTGTTAATGTCCCGGTCATGTAGCCTGGTGCGCTTGTGCGTGATTATATTAGCCAGAGGGATTGGGTCAGTGTCACCCGCCTCTACCGCCACGTGTGTCAGAAAGGGCACTTCATGATACCAGAAGTGTGCGTATTGCGCCTGCGCGCATAGGTAATAGAGGTAGAAGTCCGGTACTTTGAACCCTCCCCTAGCGTAAGGCAATGTCATGGTGCGCAGGTTCATCCTCGCCTGCCTACCCGCCCATAACAAATTGAGCACAAGCGTCCTGATATTTCGGAAGACAGCAGCGGGAGGTTTTATAGGGATGTTGTTGAATAGATAAAGAAATTTCGGTAAGAGCACCATTTTCACTATCGCTGCCCTGTCTGCCAATGAGAGTGGAAGACTGTTCCATTTTTTTATTTTATCCTCCAGGGTTGCAATCGTCCGCCCATAGTTGGTCCTGACGACCACTTCAGGGTCCCTGTGAAACCATATACCCAGATATTTTGTGGGTTCCTCCTGCCATTCCAATGGATAGTCTAGTTGAGTTGGTTGCGTGCTGTCTGTTAGTGCCAGCACCAGGGATTTATCCCAGCTTATTTGTAAGCCGGCTTGGTGACCAAATTTGATATATTCCCTCAGGAGAGGATTTAGGTGTTGTTCTGGGTTTTTGACATACAGCACCATGTCGTCTGCGTACAGTGAGATGTGTATGGGGCGGGAGGGCATTTGAATCGCTGAGTGATGATAGTGCTGTCGGATTTTGCAGGCCAGTGGTTCCAGCACTAGAGCAAAAAGCATTGGAGAAAGCGGGCATCCCTGTCTAGTGCCTCTGCGGATATGTATGGGTTCCGATACGTATCTGTTTACTCTGATGCGTGCCGTCAAGTTTGTGTAGAGCATCGCTATCCATCCCTGAAATATCCATGGGAATCCCATGCGCACCAGCACCGCGCGGATATATGGCCAGCCAATGGTGTCGAACGCTTTAGCAGCGTCTAACAGTACTGCCACTGCCTTAGTTTCCTGTGCTAGATAGTGTGCTAACGCGAACAGTGTGCGGGTGTTGTGTGTGGTGGCCCTGTCTGGGATGAATCCCGACTGATCTGGTCGGATTAGCATTGGCATGAGAGGTTTTAACCTGTCTGCCAGCAGACTAGCTATGATTTTGGTGTCCACATTTAACAAGGACAGTGGACGGTACGAGTCACATTTATCTGCGTCCTTGCCGGGCTTCAGCAACGTGATGAGCAGGGCTTCCCTCAGTGACGCCGGCAGAGTCTGGGCCTCATGTGCCGCCCCATACATCTGCACTAAGTGAGGTGCAAGTGTGTCAGTGTATGCCTTATAAAATTCCGCCACAAAGCCGTCTGGCCCAGGTGCTTTGTTGTTAGGTAGACGCCTAATGGTGTCGGTGACTTCCTCTATAGTGATGGGGCGCTCTAGGTACTTTCTATGTCCATCCGCTAACCATGCCATCTCGATATCCTCCATATATTTCAATAATCCCGCCTGCGACGGCGAGGGGTGTGCCTCATATAACGTGCCATATGTTTTCATAAATTCTCTCAGTATGCCTTTAGTGTCAGTGATCACCTCCCCGGTGCTGGTGGTTATGGATGTGACATTTTGCGGTGTTCTGCCTGCGCATATCTTAGCGGCTAGCTCCCTGCCCGGTCTACCCCCTTCTCCATACCTTCTCGCAGTAGCTCGTTTAGTCACATATTTCAGTTCGTCTGTCGCAAAGTTAGCATGTTCCGTTAATAGCAATTGAATATCCCCCAAGAGTTTAGTGTCCCCCGTTTGTGTGTATGCCTGCTCTAGGGTTTGAATGGCTTGCTCCCGCGTGTGTAGTTGATGCCTGATATCTTTGAGGATGCCAGATGCTGTACTGAGGCAGACTCCCCGGATAGAAGCCTTGAAGGCTTCCCACAGCAAACCTGGGTCTTCTGTTGTCGGGCTGTTAAGATCGAAGTATTCCTTTATTGCCTTATGTATGGTGTCGACGTACACCGGGTCTCTCAATGCAGTCGCTTGAAAACGCCAGGTGAAGGGAGGTGGGTCGTAGGGAGGGATGTCTACTTCTAATAGTACCGGACTGTGGTCTGATAGTGTGCGTGGCAAGTGCGTAACATCCGACACCCACGAGAGTACGTCTTGAGTGCCCAGCCAGTAATCTATCCTGGACCAACTATTGTTCGCCGCGTTTATGTGTGTCGCCGCTGTCACTCCGGGGTTACGAACCCTCCAGAAGTCCACCAAATTTAGGTCTTCCATAGCGTCCCTCATCATTGTCCTAGCATTCTCATGCTGTTCCAAGGTGTGTGCTGCTCTATCTAGTGAGTCCTGCATCGTGACATTGAAATCCCCTCCCCACAGTACATGGGGTGTTGGCATGTTCGTGATGTTGTGCCATACCTTGTTGAAAAACCCTGGGTCATCCACATTGGGGCCATAAGTGTTCACCAATAGGATCTGTTGTCGCCTAAGTCTGCCAGCCAGCCGCACGCACCGCCCAGCCGTGTCTCTTTGTATGTCAGTAACTTCAAAGCCCGTACCCTTCCTGATTAATATGCTTACGCCTCTGGAATACGTCGAGTAGCTAGAGTGAACCACCGTTTCAGCCCAACGCGCCCCCAGTGTTGAGGTGCCATCCCGCTCTAAGTGCGTTTCCTGTAAAAAGACAATGTTAATGTGCAGTCTATCAAAATAAGCAAAGAGCCGCCTGATCTTCTTCGGGTTGCCTAGACCCCTCACATTCCAAGTGATCAACTTTAGCGTGTTTCTACGTGACATGCATACGTGTTTGGTGATAAATGAACCACAGCAGACACCCAGTCTGCTTGTTGTATCGTGTGCATATGATGTCGTACCTTATAACATTCAGAATTGACAATATCATTCGCTTAAAATAAACAGTATTCACATGACTGTGCATCCCCAAGGAGTTCGCCATGCTTCTCAGACACAGAGGTTTCAGTCGGTTAGGTTCTGGTTGTCCCATTCTCCCCCCACCCACTTTAGCGCCCAAACTTTGCCAAAGCCATCCCTGATTTAACTTCAACTTTAACAGTAACTTCTTCATCCAACATAGTTCGGGGTACACCTTCCTGGGGGTGTCACCAGGTTCACACATCTCCATCCACATAGTGGATGTGGACGGTCGCAAACGCGCTTTACTAGTGAATAACTCGCGTGCGATTTCTTCCAACCCCGTTTCCCCATCCAGCATAGTTGGCATCGCTGGAATGTCAGGTCTCCATTACGCTGGCCTCCCCTTTATCTCTAGTCCCAGCGCATACTTGGGGTGACGCTAAGCAAAGCACGCAGTGTCTCTCGCTCAGCCAGTAGTCAATCAATAAGGCCGATCAGGGTCGCGGCCACCTACCCACTGCCACTCGGTCCAGTAGCCGGCCCACCCTGCCTGCAGCCGCACTGCGTATACTCACAACTGGATCAGCACCTCCGCGGCATCACAGACACAGGGACAGTACTCACAGCAAGTTCGTAAGTGCTTTTCCGGTCCAGTCGCTGCCACCCATGTTGCCATCATGGTCCATGTGATTGTCCGCAAGTAACAGCGCACAAAAATAGCCGTGTCGTGTATTTGAAGTACGAACATTTCGCCGGCTTGATATCGGTTCAATGCACTCATTCCACATCACTCGTCGGTTCATTTCGGTCTTGCTGTTTTCTCCGCTTCCCTTGTTGCTTGACGAATTCTTGTGCTGCCTGTACCGTTGGCAATATGACAGGTTTCCCGCCAGTGAGGACTTTGAGCTTTGCCGGATACAGCATGGCGTACTCCATGCCCAGTTCTCTTAGATTTTTTTTGACGGGAGCAAATTCTTTCCGAGCCTGTTGTACCGCCATGGTGTGGTCCGGGTAGAACTCTAGAGTGTTCCCCTGATGAGTAATTTTCCCCAGCTCTCTCGCCAGTCTCAGGACCGTGTCTCTGTCCCTGTAGTTAAGCATACGCGCGATGATCATGCGCGGGGTGGCTCCGGGTTTCGGCACAGGGGCCAGTGACCGGTGAGCGCGCTCCACTAGGAACACTGGCGATAGATTTTCAGCTCCAAAAAGTTCTTTCAGCAGGGTTTCTATATAAGTCTCCATTTTCCCTGTGTTTGTGGATTCCGGAAGGCCCGAAATCCGAACGTTGTTCCGCCTGGACCTGGCTTCCTGGTCCTCCACCCTGGCTCGCAGGACTTCCACTGTTTTCTCTAGGGCTCCGCATGTCTTGGCTGTGGTGTTCTGTTCATCCTCAAGCCTCGAAATTCGCTGTTCCGTTTCCGTGAGGCGCCCTTCGTGCTGTTCAATTTTCGCCGCCATGTTGTCGACCCTCTGCACCACATTATCGAGCTTGCAACTTGCAAACTTGCAAACTCTGCTGTATCGCCCTCAGCACCGACTCCATGCCCGTGCCCTCCGGTGTCTCCCGGCCCCCTTCCATCTCCGCTTCTGCCGTATTATTTCTACCTTGGTTCCGCTTCTCAAACTGGAGCTTGGTTTGGTTCCGGTCAGGCTTCCCCATTTCAAAGTGCCGTTTCGACGGGTGTTGTTCTGCTGTATTAGGGCTGCCGCCCGATGGTGTGCTGGTTGTGGAACCGGCACGAGTCGCTGTTGCCGCAGCTCCCCCTCTCACAGTGCGTGTGGTCATCAGCGGGCTCGCTCAGTTGCAATCAGGCCCCGGGCGAGGCCTCAGTTGTTAGGTGCGGCAGGTGTCGCTTTTCGCAGGTCTTTGTTGGGGCACTGTGAGGGTAGGGGCCCACACCCTCACTCCCCACTGCGTGGGGGGGTCGTCCTCGTGCAGTTGTTGTGGTCGGCGCTATGGTAAAGAGAGCGCGTGTAAGTCTTAGGTGCCGCCGTCCGCTGTAAATCCCGCCTGCATACCTTCAGCTGCGGTGTGCTCGTGGCTCACTCCGTTCCCTCGTGTGCGGGCCCCGCTGGCCGAGCGCCCCGTATGCATCGATGTTAGGCACAGATAGACAGGGCCAGGATCCACACGCCTCTGTCATACCCCATACGCAGTGTCACAGCCGGTCTATGATGGGGTCCGACCGGTGGGAACGTCCGTTGCAGCCGCCAGACTTGTGCGTTCCACGGGCGCCGCCATCTTGCCCTCAGTGGAACGCACGCTGTTTTGAAGTGGCGCGGAGTCCTGGGGTCTTGCAGGGGCCCCGCCGAGTCCTCGACGGTGGTAAATAATCAGTTACCGGGCTGCGCCGGGTGGCAACAGACGTCCCGCCACGCTAGGCGCCGTTGAAAGCTCCGGTTCGCCGAGCTTCTGGAGTGGCCATTTTGAGCGGCATCCGCGAGGACTTGTGGCTGGATCTTCTTTTCCCGGCACAGCAGGTCGTAGCTTCATGTCGGGAGAGGTCGGCCTCACATTCCGATGCCCATAGTTGTTAACGCCGCTGATTTTGATGGGGTTTTAAGGGGTCAAAAGTCGTTAGGTGCGCGACCGCCCGGCGGAGCTGACTCGCTAGCCAGCCATACCGCAGTGCGCCCTCTAGCGCCCCCCCTTGCAAAAACCTACTCCCAGAATGTTGGCCGCTTGGTAGGATGCGTGTAGCTCTCCGGACAGTAGAGACCCCAGGTACTGGCCCCACTTATCCACTGGCCATGCCGCAGTCAGAGCCATCCGTTCGAAATTGTTGAAGAAGTACTCAGGGTCTTCTCTGCTTACATATTTTTGCAGGATCGCTGAGGGGAGAGTACTCTGGGCCCGTTGTTGTCCCAGGGCATCGGCAATCTTCCCCATTGCGGTGTCATGGGTCTGGCCCTGGTCTGTGATAGCCAATTGCAGCTTCCCCCGGTCTTCTTCAACTATGGCGAGGAATTTTTCCATAGCTTTCCCTGAGCTCTCCAGACTTTCGGCCATTCGGGCGATTGCAACCTCCATGCCTCCGACAGATCCCACTTTTGACACCCCTTGTGGGAGTGCAGGCCGGACAAACAGAAGCGGAGGCTGTATGCAATGAGCCAGTCTGTGTGTTTTATTTAACAATGTGGGATAAATGTCCTTAGGTATTGCCTTTGGGGGTTCTTGGTTGGTTTTCCGGGTCTCCTCCTGTTCCTGTGGGTCCTGGTCGTGTTCGGGGGATGTTGGATCTTCTATAGGCTGAATGGTTCTCCCAGGGAGGCTCATAAGCGAGAAGAGAAGCAAGGAACCATCAGTGACTCCGAGATACCTCATCCGTAGGCAATCCTTACTCTGCCACCACACCTGTTTGGTGATTTGAAGTATTAGGAAATTGTGCAACTGGTCAGTGCAAGGGGTTTTCATGAGGGAAGGAGGTTTGTGTAGGGACCGTTTAGGCACTAACGTCCAGTGACAATATAATCAGATATGAAAGCACCAGTATTTTCTTTTAGGCACAAGGATACAATCGCTCAGGAGGGATGTGCAGTGAGGGAGGGAAAATACACACACTATCAAAACTTTGTGGTGCTCACCAGACATCCCACCGCCCAGTTATACACCTTCAAACCTCCTGCTACCCTGTGCTCGTTTCCCCCTAGTTCCGGTCACTCACTGGCTCTGCTGCAACTCTCCCGAGTTGCAGCCAATCTCCAGCCTCCTCCTGTGGGGACCACCAGTCCTCCCACCACATCTCGTCCTCATCGCGGGTTCCGTCCTAGACACTACACTTCTCCACGCCCTCTCTGCTCCGTTTCTCCATGTCCTCTCCACTCCATTTCTCCACGTCCTCTCCCATCGCGTCCTCACTCTCTCTCCTTTTTTCCTTCACTCCGGCATGTATGTGTGCATTATCCGTCTCTTTGGTCCTTTTCACCTGCCAGGGCAGAGAGCAATGGGGAGGGGTCATGATCAGGGAAGCTATTGACACGCATCGGGATGTGGAGCGGCTCTTTACCACAGGTAAGCTATGTCGCCTGGTTTGAAGGGTTGGCTCTGGTAGTTGACATGTCATGTTCGGTGCCTCCTCACTGGAATAGGTAACCGGTACAAGTTTGGAGTCTCTGTAATCCTAATTTAAAACCATAACTTATGATAAAGTTAGATTTTAAATTTCAATTCTGAAAATGCCACTTTTAGGAAGTTGGCATTTTCTTGCCTTAGTCATGTAGTCCTTGTAGCCTGTCCCTGCTCACATGACCCATTGTAGTTGACAATTGAGCTTAGTGTAGTCCTCCTAGACAGCATCACACAATAGGGAGCTGAGGTGTGCCTAGATGAGCCATCACAGGCAGGATGGGAGGGAGTAGTTAGGCACAGCCCTACTAACACCTGAATAGGCTGTGTCCTGCCTCCACACAAAGGGCTGCATATCACCTGTAGTTAGTCTGGAGCCAGGGCAGGAAAGCTTCTCTCCTATGTCAAAGAAAGGCAAAAATAGGTATAAATACTGGACCTCAGACACCACCACTTCAGTATACCTCTGGACCTGTGGCTACTCTATCAGGAAGAATGACTGATGTGCTGCTACAAGGACTGCCACTCTGCTGGACTGCTGCTCTGATAGAACTGCTTCCCTCTTGTGCTAACATGCTGCCTGCTGCCCTCTTACCGGTGGAAGAAGAACTGGACCTATAATTTCATCTTGAACCCAGGACCACAGAGTGACTCCAAGGGTTAGTCTGCTGGTCTCCTTGTCTGAGTCCCAGGTGTGTAAAAAACTCACCAAACAGCTTCTGGAGATAGCTGCAGCAAGTACCCCAAGTGATGCCCCTCAGCTCCTGGACCCTTGGTGTGAGTTTAAATCAAGCTTTTGGGCTTTTCGCCACAGCGAGCAGGCCCATTAGCACCGAGACTCTGCCGCTGACACCGAAAATCAGCACGGAGTGCTGAAAGTCAGTCTCTTCCCATTGCAGCATCGACAGCTCACTGGTGACTACCAGCGCTAAGCTCCAGCCTGCACATCTGTTAAGCCTGGCCAGTTCTTTGCGCCACGCCGCCAGGCTCCCTCAACGCTCTTCTTGCGCCTTGCGGCTCTCTCCAACGTGAATGGGACTCTTGGCACAAAACTTGAAAGGTAAAACTTCAGCTGAACTAAAATGGGACTGAATCCAGCCTGTCCTCCATCGCAGTCAGCCTGAACTTTTGACTTTGTCCAGTGAACCAGATAGCCACGGATGGTACTTTATGTCTTAAAGTGCTATTTATCATTTTATAATTTAAAATTCATAACTCCTGTGGATTTTTGACTTGTTGGTTTTATTTAATTTATTATATTCAGCTCTATTTGACTAACCTGGTGAAAGATTATTTTTGTGTGGTGTTTTCACTGTGTGCTGTTTGAAGTGTTAAACAAATACTTTACACATTGCCTCTCAGTTAATCCTGACTGCTCGGTGCCAAGCTACCAGGGGGTTGAGCACAGGTTAATTTGGGGTTTCTGTATGCCTTACCCAGACAGGGATTGTGGTTGCTGCTTGACCAGGGGTCACACCCCAGTCACCAACAACTCAATTTGTCACAGTGGGGTTACAACATGCTACATCTGAATGATTGAGGGCATGTGACCTGATGTCCCAGAGACATCGAGTCACACGCATGCTGTAAATAGATACACTGTGCATGCTTTAGCACACTCGAGAATCAGTTTACAGGATGTTCTCATCAGTTCAAACCAAGGCTAAGAGGTTATGCTAGGCACTCTCACTGCCTCCTTTGCTCACTGGCAGAGCTGCAGCAAAACACCCTGATACTTACATGCTGCTGAAAATCCAGACCAGAGCAGGATCTTCAAAGTAAGCACTTGTGCCTGCCAGCCTGTATTGTGTTTTTACAGTTTGCATTCAGCCTCAAGGCTGGATCCCAGCATTTTGGGGTCCAGGCTTGAGACTGAAAACAAAAATAACAGCGTTTAAATATAGCAACTTAATTTAAAAGCAAAATGTGTGATAAATGTACAGTAGAGATTTCCTCATGTTGTATTTTATCAGTGACTAACAGCACACATGCACACAGCCTACATACAATATGTATACTCCCATGAGAAATGTTGACTCCACCACCTTTAGGGCTAGATGTATGAAGAATTTGCGAGTTGCAAATCGGTCGCTTTTTTCTATGACTTTGGGACTGAAAAAGCAACTCAGCGGTGCATGGAAGCCAATCTCAATTTTTTTCCCGCAATGTGACCATTTTGCCACTCACTCATTTTCCAAACCTAATTTGTGACTCACAATTATAGAATCTCTAACTGAGACTCGCCAACTGTATCTTCAAGGCCGTTGCAATTAGTTACTAGTTGCACATGCAATTTACCACCAATTCAAATCAGGTGTTAACAGTGTGCCCAGCATGGCCCAGAATGCATTAGGGGTTTCCACAGTGGCTCTTTTGTATATCATTGCGAGGAGTATGCAAATACTGGCTGCTCATGAGAGGAGGAGGTGAAGACAGGGGAGGATTTTCAAAGTCAGTTTTTCCATTTTCTTAAAACTGAAGAAGGAATATTTGACAAATACAGGCTAATGGCAATGTAATATTATACATTATTGCATGTTTAAAACCACATCTAGAAAGCAGTACTCCGCCCCGCAATTCTTTCCTCACCCATGTTTAGGTGAAGTGCTCTTTACACCCTTCGGCCTCTGGCAGTTACCACAATGCGATTGCTGTTGCTGGAGGTGTGTCAAAAAGTTTGCTTTCACTTTTTTCTGTGCTTTCCTAGATGACATGCTTCTATATATCCAGTGCTACATATACCTACCCAGGAATGCATGAGAAATGCAAAATACAAAATTATAATTTTACAGGATTGCCAAGTTTTTCCATGGCTCAGGGTGTATAGATGGGAAGCATGTTCCTATTTGTCCTCCATCCTATCTTGAATATTTGTTTAGGAACAGGAAAAATACATAATCCCTAAATTCAAGTGGTGTGTGATGCAAACAATGTAATAATTGATATTGTGTCATAGTATTCATATCTAAGCCCAATGGAAAATACAGACTACTGGAAAGAGGGGAGTTTTATGATGGCTATTTATAGTTAATGATATCAATAACTCAATCAATCAATTAGGGTCCTGTATAGCTAGGTTACTCACCCGTAAGGGTCTCAAGATGCTGGGGGAAGAGGGCTACTACTAGGACTGGGTGGAGGTTCATTTGAAGGTCTTGAGGTCCTTCCTTAATTGGGTCAGCAATGTAGATTGTCTGAGTTGTACGCGCAGGGTGTTCAAGGTCTTGGTGGCGAGGTGGGCAAATTACCTTCCTCTGGTTCTGCTCTGGTGTATCCTGAGGATGGAGGCGAGGGCGAGATGGGAGGATAAGAGTTGTTTGGCGAGTACGTAGAATGTGAGGTGTTGGTTCAGGGATGCTGGACCTTCGTTGTGTAAAGCTTTGTAGATGTGAGTGAATGATATGAAATATAACTACACACATATATGTGATAATCAATTAAAAAATGTTTTATAGCTCACAGTTATATGTTTGTTTCATTTGAAAGAGTGTACGCCCTATGTCCCTGACTTCTGACAACATACCTATCCCCCACATCCAGAATTGAACGGGAATACAACATTGAACATCATTGCACCCGTGCTGTAATTGAGAGGACATTTGGACTACTGAACATTTTATTCCAGGGCCTACATAGGAGTGGAGGTGACTTACAATATGTACCAGCAAGATGCATGCAAAATAGTACTACCAGTGCCATGCTGCACAATATTGCCACCAGGAGAGGCCTACATATCACAGTCACAGAGTCTGAGTCAGTTAGTGAGGACGAAGAACCTGAGCCACCTGTTCAGCAGCCTACAGATGAGAGTAGAGCAATAGAGGGAATACGGCGCTGGGAACACATCCCCACACATTAATAAGTCATAAGTGAATGCATAAGCCAAAAGAAATATCATTAACACTTTTTTGATACTTCAAAGTAAAGTTACATTTATTGTCAGGTTATTCTGCAAAAGTTGGGTTACATCACAGAAATGTTAAAAGTACAGCAATATAGGTATTTTCTGTTCTGTGCCCTTCCCTGCTTCTTGCAGCTGCAATATAAATTGAATGCAGCTACATGTGGAGCTACAGAAGTAATGTTGCTGCTGCATTGCAGAGATTGTAGATCTGTGGCAGACACACTGCCGATGCTGGATATTTCCTCACTAGTAGGAGGTTCTGCACCTAACCCACTTGCGATTTGGTCAGTTTGTAGAACCTCCACAGCTGTGGTAATCTGCCCTAAGCCCCTTGGTGCATCCCCATTGAAGTGGCCCATTTCCACCTGGAAAGTTACAGTCTGCCTGGATAAGGTCGAAGTGACGTGCTAATCTTCCAAAAGACTGTGTTAAACCATCCATACCTTCTGCAGTACTTCACCCCCCATGCCTTTGACTGGGGTTATCCTCCACCATTTGTTGGTACAACTTCTCTAGGGCAATTTTTAACTGTCCAGTTCAGTGTTCAACGTGCCTTGGTTTTCTGCCAATTGATTGGCCACAGCATTGACCTCTAATGAAATGCAGTGCTGCACGTTCTGTCATCTGCTCATGTTGCAGGTGCTGAATGTAAAGAATGGAAGTTTCAGGCCAGTGAACAACAGGGTATTTTCTGCTGTTACTAGAGACAATGAAGCTTGGTTGCCATGAGATGTATCATGGCATTAAATGTGAGCACGTATTGTGGGACGCTGCTGTCTTAGCCTTACAACTGGCTGCTGGATTGGAGTAGGTGGCTGTAGAACATCATCCTCATACAAGGATGGTGCCTTTGGTTAGAATCAAATACTGCTACAGTGCCCAAGAGGTGTAGTTCAGTGACTCTTGATGAAGAAGATTTCAATAATCATAATCCATGACACATTTACTGATTAAGACACAAAAAGCTAAAGCTACACATAAAACTGAGACACGTTTAGTAGAAGCACTTTAAAAGCGTGCATTAAAATGAAAGATGAAGAAAACATGCAAAGTAATATTGATACATATAAATAAGTTGCACTAATGAGAATTTCTAATGAACATGTTGTTTATTAACGCTCACTGATGAAATTGTGCAGTTACTACAGTCGCCTAATTTTTCTAATACCTTCTGTTAGAATGCACCATTTAGAAAAGTTGGTGCAAAAATTTGTATAAACTAGGTGAGTTAAGCTTTATTGTTCAATTACTTAAAATCGTTACAATATACTATTTTTAAAAGAAAAGTTTAAAACATTAAAAACAGTTTATCCAAACTGGCAATAAAGTGCAAGTGCATAAAACTTTGTGGAGAGTAATGTCATAGTCTCTCTTGCTTGAAGCCCAGCTGGTTTCTTTTTTGTGACTAAGTTTTCTCTGACAGGGCTGCCTGGATTGATTCTGTAAATTTCCCTAACCGCGCAACTATTTAGGCTGTTTTAGCAGAAAAACACAGGTCTGAGACTTCTCTGCATTGTACTAGGCCATAGGACCTGCAGATGGGAAGAACCAGCCGGTGCTGCTCGCTAGCCAGCTTAGGACAGCAGCACAGCAGGTGGAGCCAGGATTCCCGGTGATAGCTACAAAGACGACATGCTGCTGAGTTGTCCTTCCGGGCCCAGGCTAGGTTAAAATCCACGATAGGCAGTGCGAGCAGTCTCATATAGGCGATTTTTTTCCAGGCCGGGACTGTCAGTGCTTGCTCAAAGTATAGCTGTGGTTTGTCCACTATATAGGAAGCGTCGAGTGCAGAGAGATTGAGATAATGGTGTAAACTTTCCAGATCTCTTTTGTAGGATATTTTCTTTACCTGTGTGTTTACTGTTCTTTTCCATGCGGTTACTGGAATATTTAAATTGTGCACATTTTGAGCATCTATTTCTAATGATTCTATGACTTCTGCCAGCTGAACCTGCCATGGAGATCGACCTTCTTCAAAGATTGATTTAATTAGCATTTTCAGAGAGTTTTCTGGAGCATGCAGGGTACTAATATATTATTTTAGAATATCCCCTAAGCAGCTGATGTCTGGACGGGTGAGACCCAGCTCCAACCTTACTCTTGCTTTCCTGGCCTGTCGTGGAAGTTCTAGAACCTTCTTATAGGCAGAAATTTGAAGGTTTATCAGAAACTTGGTGAAGGCTCCGGGGAAGGCTAGGTGGCCATAGTTCAGAGAGGGGATTCATTTTGCTTTTAAAACTTTTAGGATGGGTTCGGCAGTCAGACTCAGTAGACGTCTATTGAGATTTCTCAGGCTGTATGTAATGCTGGCCCCCTTGCTCCTTAGATGTTTCAGATGGGCTGTAGGTTTGGCCCTGTCTGATAGCCTGAGACCGAGGTAGTTATAACTTCTGCATGTTCTAATTGGCAGGTCTCCTAGGTGCCATTTTGCTGTCTTCTTTCGGTGGTACTTCCCAAAGATAATTATCTTGGTCTTCTCTTGGTTCACCAAGAGATTGTTTTTTTGGTTAAACCCATGCAGAGCTTCTAAGGCTTTCTGTAGGCCTGTCCTGGTGTGGTGTGGTCCATTATGACGATGTCGTCTGCGTATTGGAGAATTTGAAGTCGCTAATTCCCCAGCCTTGGGGTCAATAGATTTGCCCCCTCTAGAGCTTTGCCGAGGTCGGCTGTATAAAGATTAAAAAGTAGCGAGGCGAGGACGCATCCTTGTTTGAGTCCATTATTGGTTAAAACCTTAGTTGTTACAGTCGTTTGACTGGTTTTGACACAAACCCAGTTCCCCTCATGGAGGGCGATTATAGCCCTTAACAGTTTTTGAGAAAAGGCCCAGGAGTCCAGTTTTTCCCACAGCTTCCCGCGGTCAACTCAATAGGGGTAGTTGTGATGGCTGGGTCGCTCCAAGTGACAGGTGTCCCAGTGCTAAGATGTTGTCTATAGTAGAGCTTTGAGGTCTGAAGCCGGATTGGAAGAAGGGGAGGATGTTGTTATCCTTAACCCAGGTTTCTAGTTCTTTCAACAGAATTCTGGCATATGCCTTCGCTTCTATGTCCAATAGGGCAACAAGCCGGTAGTTTTCGGGTTTCGTGCGGTCCCCTTTTTTATGAATGGGAAAAAGTATTGAGCCTTTCCAATGCAAAGGAACAATAGAAGTGGCAGGTGAATACTTAAAGAGTGATGTGAATTGTTCTGTCCAGAAACCTTGAGAGACTTTGAACACTGCTGTAGGGACTCAGTTGGGGCCTGGGGCACCATCTGTTCTCATTTTTTTTAATTAAGTTGGTTATCTCGACCTTAGTGGTGACTAGAGTCTTGACGCCTTTTTGTATTTCTAGGGGAGTTGGGTGTATTTGGGTATAAGACCTGTTCTGGTGTGTTGCAAATAGTTGCTTTGCGTATTTGACCCACTCCGAGGCTGCCACCCCATTTTCCTTGATCTGTCCCTATGGCTGTGTTGCTTAATGTATCTCCAGAGTTGGATGTGACCCTTTTCTTTGAGAAAATTAAATATTTTCAGCCACTCAGCCTCGATTTTTTTCTGTCGCATTTCCCATACTTTCTTTCTGTGCTCCCTGCGAAGCGCTGATATTACTGGTGTTTGGGAGTTTAGGACTCCTTTTCTTCTTACCTTCAAGGACTTTGAGAGACTGTGCTTGGTCTGAACTAAGGCCCTTGATTTTATTTATGCTGGTAGGCATTGGGGATGGGAGGCCTGAGTCTTAAAGGTACCAGTACGTTCCACAAAGATGGATTTTAATTCATCTAAGTGTGTTCTCCATCTCTCCAGTGGGGATTCAAGGCTTGTGCCTGAGGAGCTCAATTCTTTTTGTTTAATCCAAACCTGGAGTTTTGTACCTAAATTTGTAGACCATTTTATTCTCCCCAGAACTACGTGGTGCTCTTCTCCGGTTGGGACCCCCAGTGTTTCCAGTTGTTTTGCGAGTTTTCCGTTAAGCTGAAGAGATACCCTCAATGGTCTATGGTCGCTCTCATTCCTATTTCCTACTTCGAAGTTGTTAGATAATGGTACCAGGTTATCCACAATAAAGATGTAATCGATTGTGGACTTGTCCCTGTAGGTGGGGAGAGGGAACCAGAGGGAATCCACAGCTTTTTTGATTGTGTGGGCAGAAATCATATTGTGAGAGAGGAAGAGGCTCTGTAGGGGGGCCAATTTGATCTGGGCAGGGGAGGCCGTTTTTCGGTGCCCCAACTCTTGGGTGTTCATGTCCCCAAAATAATTGGAAAATGTGCAACGTATTTATTTATGAGATAGTCCATTTTAGTTGACATTATTTTTAGTGCTTGATTTCTTTGCTGGTAAGTGGGGTTGACGTAGCAGTTGATTAACAACAGACAAATTGGGTCATTGTTACTTTTTAATCCGCAAAGCAATACCGCTTGCAGATTAGCGGTGTTCGTTGTTAGTAAAGTTGCCTCTATTCTGCGCACTTGGCTAATAAAAATTGAGAGCCCGCCAGATGCTCTCCCAAAGATGTTACGTTTTATGGCTGCCCAGTGAAGTTCGAAAAAGCCAGGGAGAGTTAGAGGTTCGGTAGTCCATGTCTCTTGAAAGCACAGGATGTCATTTTCGCAAAGGTATTTTTTTACTGATCTGCACCCAAGCAGTCTTTTTAGCCCAGCAATGTTCCAGGATATGATGGACAGCTGTATGTTATTTCTCGGTGTTCCAGCGGTGATCTAATGACCAACAGCCTTTGTGGTGTTAAAGGTGCCGTCGTGGCGGCTGTCCGTCTGGACCAGTACAGGTGCCATATGTGATGGAGTGCTTTGGGCCACTAATGTGGACTATCCTTTGGTCAAGCGTGCTTGTTATCCTGTAGACGTTGTAAGATCTCTGCGACTGGGCTTATCCCCGATTCAATGCCCGCTGTCCCCCTTAGCACAGAATAGACTTCCTTCCTTGGTGATGGTGCTGTTAGTACATGTGGAAATTTCTCAGGTATGGGGAAAGCGATGTCAATGCCCCAATCAGCCAGTTGTGCTATTTCCTCTGGTGTTAGCCCCACCTGAGAGTGACAACTCAACCCGATTGAGGTTGACTCTCCATGAGAGTCACTGGAGAGACACAGGAACTTAACCCAGGCTAAGTTGTTTGAGTGTGTTTCTGAGAGGGATGGAATATGCTTGAAAAGTCGGAGTATGTTGCCCCTGTTTAGAATGTCGTGTTGGCCTTTGATAAAGTATCTCGGGTGAGGATTACCTCATGCATAGTTTTGATGTCTAGGATTGATTTAGGCTGAGAACTAGGGCCCGTCTGTACAGTGCTTAAGTTGGGGCTTGGGCCTGAATCCCATTGGAGTAGCTCAGGGCCGTAGGCCGGGTTTTGTAGTAACTGTGCGGTTTGATCACTAGGCCTTTGGAAGTCCAAAATAAAGGGGCCCTGCGCTATCTTGTCCCTGGTGTCAGGTCCTTGTTCCTTGGTTGTGCGTGATAAACTTCTGTGCTCTAAATTCCTGATATTTGATGAATGAGATGGCTGAGTTGGAGTAACATGGCCAGCTGGTCTGTGCAAATCCCCTGTGCTGGGAGTTGGCTGTGATGGCGCAACAGGCTCTTGTTTGGCGTCCGAAGGTGTTGGTACTGTAGGTGTTAAATTACTTGTACCTTGCTTTTTAGTGAATATTGAAAAGGTCCGTGATTTGTCTTTATCAGTTTGTGAATTTTGAGAATGAGTTGGCAATAAGAGGGCAATTTTTTTAGATGCCTTGGCCTTTTTCTCTTGTTTTTTAAGTTTTTTCTTGGCTCTCCGAGAGAGGGGTTCTTCGTTCTTTGTCTCCAAGGAGGCGTTGCCCTTATTGTTCTTCCCTGGAATTAAGCTTAGGGGGCTGGATATGGGACTGGGTGGACTGATGGAGTGTTTTGTGGGCACAAGGAGACCTTGGGTGTCTGACTTTGTTGAATATTTGCCCAGGTTGTTTTGAACTGAGTTATTGTGAGGGTCTGTGAGATTTGAGGTTGGTGAGGTACTGTTATTAATCATCGGGCCCGTAGTACATCCTGTTTGAACTTTTAATGAGACTACTAGATCTGTTAAGATTTTTGGAAGTGTAGCCCATTTATCCATGCGGTCTGCACAGGAACAGATGCAAGACCCATTGTTCTGCTTGACGCTGAGCTTGTTCTCTATAAAGTCCACCTTGTTACTCAGTTCCACTAGCCGTTGAGCCATGGTGGATAGGAGGTCGATTTGCAATTCCATTTTATTCGATTGCCAGAGTAGTGCCCTTGCAACTGAGCGGCCTGTCTCGCCCGGTGGGGTTGGACCTGGCTCATTAATGAAACTACCGTCATGGCGACTGTGGCTGTGGGAGCTTTGTGTAGAGGATGGGGAGAACAGGGTTACACTGGCAGTTCTGAGGAGCTTTGGAGTAAGGTCTGGCGTACTTTGTATCCTTGATTCCAAGTTGTGAAGAAATAAAGGCGATAGGTACCCAAGGTTTTGATGGCACTCTGGTTCATTGGTCTTCGATGGTCCGGGGCCTATGGATACAAGGGGCTGTGACTGAGCAGGAGCCTGCGATGTGAGATGGTGTTGATGATGTATTTGAGCTGTCACTACCTTCACGTGGTTTTCTAGGGTTAGAGCAGTAGCGTCAGCGGGTGGGTCACTTGCATGTCTGTGCTTGATTCCTACGAAGCGACATGGCCAGGAGCAAGATTGGGACCGGCGTCTTTCGAAATTTATGGTTCCGCTGTTTGTGCTTTGTACTAGTGGTGCATGTGACTTGTTATTGGTAAGGCTCCCTAACCGCTGAGTTTTTCCATTACTGGCTTTAATCCATCCTGATCGATCTGTCAGGGCGGGGGGGCTCTCGTCCTTAGTGGGACGTTTGTATAAGAATTGAGTTATGAACCCTGCTGCTGGAGACTTTGAAAAAGACTTTTTGTCTGGGACAACGTTCCTTGCTCTCCTTAGGAATCTAGGTGGTGCTTGGGTTGGGGGGATTGACTTTGCGGGGGCACTTTCTTGACGCTGGGAGGCTTTTTCTTTTTTTCTTGTCATCCTTCTGTGGGGGAGTTTGGTTATTGGTGGCTATGTAGTCCCACAGTGGACTGAACTTTCTCCTTGGGGTTTAGAATTTGAGCGAGGCAGCTGTCTGTGCCCTAGAACCTGGCGGGGTGGCTGAGTGGTCTTTGAGCTAGTTATTTCCTCCTGGTTACTCCCGGTTAATCCCCCTGAGAGCTCAGGGTGCAAGAAACACAGTGGCGGTTTACCCAACCAGGGCACAGGAAACACAGTGGCGGTATACCCAACCAGGTCACAGGCTTGCCTGACACTTCACTCGGTCACCTGTAGTCACACTCTCTCTCCACGTACCTTCAATGCACCCTCAAACTCTGCCAGCACTCCGTCCTCAAACCTTAGGGCCCTCCTTGGGGGTCCCCCTGCCGCCGAACACGCTCATCTTCCCTCCAATCTCACTGCTCTCTCAGCGGCTCCAAGGTGAGGCTCCAGAGCAAGCAGTCCGACAAGGAGAGAGGTCCTCAGCCTCTGCAAAGATCCTCTAAATGCCACACCGCTGACCGCACTGCATACCAGGGGTGGGGGCCAAGGAGCTGATGGGGTCAAGAGAGTCAAAAAGGGCTGGCCGGGCCAGGTGGGGGATTGCAAGCAGGCTGGTTAAATGGTTGCTCCCCACTGCGCTGCTCCTCTCCATGGGACGTGACCGCGAGCTGACTGAGACTGAAGCCGCACCCTCTGCAGCCTCCACGGCGGTCACACCAGCAGTCCACAATGCCCGCGAGCTTCACCCCCGCACCGCTGCCCCCGCTGGTAGGTGAGGGATAATAGGGGCCACAAGAGGGGCAGTGGGCTGGAGGAGCCTCCCGGCCGACGGCCAAGAACCGTAAGCAGCAAGCGGCAGGCGACGGGTAATGTGACACTCCGAAAACCGGGACTGGCTCCGAAAACTCCACTGCTGCTCGGAAAACCTGTAAAAACTAGGTATGATCTTGGAATTTTACAAAATAATACTAGAGATTCATAAGTTTATGTGAAGTAAAAAACAAATTTTGTAGTGTGAATTTAGAATATGTTATAGTTATATAAATACTGAGAGAAATTATGGCAGTAGGGTATTTCGAACATTAGCTATTTCCATGTAATAATGTCTAGTGAAATATCTACATATTCCCTATTTCAATCAATTTTATTACATTATATTTGATATTGATTTAGAGTTTATTTCATTTAAAATATGTAATGCAAATTTAAAGGCTTTTTCCAAAATGCTTTTTCTCTAATGCTGACCTTTTCCTTGACCTAATACAATGGTCCTTTCACAGCCTGCAGAAGGTTGATATATTTGTTTAATTCATGTATAACTTTCGACATTCCTAAATGTTTTTATAGCGTTCACAGTGAAATATTCCTGTGGGAACAGGATTTCAGCTGTTACTATGGACTAATACTTTGTATTTCTTTTTCACTGATGTTAGGCCTATGTGGACTTCTGAATCTTTTGTTTCTCATGACTAGCATAGTAAAGCAATTCAATGTTGCGAGTGTCCTAGGTGACATTATGTGAATCTGAGTATATGACAGTCTTTCGATGGTGATGTGATGCTACATCACTGGGACCTTGTTAGAGATTTTATAAAAGAAGAAACTCCAAAGGAAAGGCAGTGCCACTGATTTTTGCTTTTTGAAAAAAGCTATTCTGATTTTTCCTACTCTGAGACCCGACCGCTATGCTGATCAATTTTTGATGATTACTAAGACTTATCCTTTTCCTTTGGACTGCTTTGACTATGCTACAGCCTGTAGCTGATGGACTGAAACCTTCTTTGCCTTTTCCAATTTCCTTTATTTCTTTTGTTCTTTGCAAATGTACTTGCCCATAATGGATTTCAACTCTGAACCCTTTTCCCTTCTTCGTAGGATTTGAGCTGTTAAACAATGAGCTATCCTAATGGTAGTTTGATTCTGTAACTCTGTAAACTTATTTTTATAAAAACCATCCAATAAAGCCTTACCTAAATGTTTGGCGCTTTAATGCAAGCTATGATTTTCTTAACTGGAATTCTAAAAAAGATTGCTTATTGCTATGAATTCTGAATCTTTAAAACAATAATCAAATTAATCTAATACCTGTCTGAGTCTATTCTTGAGTCGAGTTGATTCTTCCATTTAAACCGTGCTATTTTATTGATGCCTTAAATGGTTTGTAGGGAGAAGCAGCGAGCTCTGTCAGAGCATCAGGTTTACTTCTCTTGTTCTGTATTGCTGTTGCAGAGCTTTTGGTCTGCATAATTCTAGTCCGACTTAACTTCTTCAGGAGGTTGGGTCTTTATGCTTACCTTTTTATATTTCATCAGTTTAATTTTAAGAACAGTGTGGCCCTCATTGGACAGCTACTGTGGTGTTTTGGCAACCCTAATTTCCAACCCTCCTACCGGTGAAGAAAGTTTCATCAGAGGTTCATTGCTTTTGTGGTAAATAGAAATGTAGCAGAGTGTCTATTCGTAAAGGTTCCGTTACGGTTAGAGTAGTAAGGAGAGTAAGAGTATAATACCATTTTCTGCGCTTGAGCAAAACATTGGTAGCAGAGGATGGTTCTGCCTAGTGAATTGAGATTTTAGGGTGCAAAATGTAGTCCTTTGCCAGAGTCCAAAGATTCTACAATTGTTAGTTCGGCAAATAGAAGGATAGAGTGATGATGGAGTATTGCTCTGGATAAAGTCAACGAGTAGCAGCAAAGAAGGAAGAGTATTAATAGGGATGAGTGTTGCTATTGCTTGTGCTTACGACTCTTGTTTTTAAAATGGCTGTATGTTTTTGAGTGGAATGAAGTGGTTGAAGTCCATTTATGATTGTGGGGCTTTCTGCAATGCTGAAGTTGTGAACCAGTCTGTCGTGATCTAAGATTCTTTAATTGAGCAGATAGATATATTTATTTCTTGCATTGAATTGTCATTTTGCATTAGAGAAAAATGACTGTAAAAATATTCCATTCAGAAGACCAAGCCTTCTGTTTGTTTAGAGAGATATAAGTATTTATTTTTGCTTTGCAATCTGAAAGGGGTCATTACCATCACATTTTTGTTGACCTTCTTTAAAAGGGGTTGCAGGTTTAAATGCTTCCTTAAATTGTTGATAGGAAGGAGTGTTTCAGAGGGAAGCAAGCCCATGACCATGAATCAGACTTAAAAAACATTAGTGGTAAACCCCTTGATCCTACTGTCCCTGCCACATATTAGTTTACAATCAGACTTTCATTCTGACTCGTCAGACGCGGACGCTCCACCTGAAGCTGCCGCCCGACCTAAGTGCGGTATTGTAACCTGACCTGAGCTGCTCTTAGCTGCACCCGATTGCTTTATCAACTCCCACAGCGCCCAATCTCAACTTTTGAATTGCATAGCGGCCGATTTTAATTAATTATTATTCCCTGCCTTGATTTGATCTGAGCTGCACCGGATCTCAACCACTTACTCCCATAGCGCCCGATTTCAATATTTAACTATTCATTCCCATAGCGCTCCAACACCTCAATAGTTGCACAGTTTGTCTCGCAGCGTAGCGCTTGTCCCACTTGCACCAATTAGCATAATTACACAGCGCTAGCCTCCATAACGTGCTGTAACGCTGAGCTCTGTCTGCATTGCCTTGCCTTTCATTAATTTGATTGTCTGTGCCTGAATTTGTTGGTCAGTTTGAGCGTGTCATTAATACTTTGTGCCCCCATCTCTGCATTGGATTTGGCCGACTGCCATCTTGTTTAGTCTCTTGTTGTTGTTGTTAAGCCTTCCCTCCCCGGATATCCACCCCGCCTCCCGCCTCCCAGCTGCTCCGCCCTCCCACAGTTCATCAGGCTCGGTCTCTCCACGAGACCTCTGTGACCGTCCTGACTCGTCAGACGCGGTCGCTCCACCTGAAGCTGCCGCCCCGACCTAAGTGCGATATTGTAACCTGCCCTGAGCTGCTCTGAGCTGCACCCGATTGCTTTATCAACTCCCACAGCGCCCGATCTCAACTTTTGAATTGAATAGCGGCCGATTTTAATTAATTATTATTCCCTGCCTTGATTTGATCTGAGCTGCACCGGATCTCAACCACTTACTCCCATAGCGCCCGATTTCAATATTTACCTATTCATTCCCATAGCGCTCCAACACCTCAATAGTTGCACAGTTTGTCTTGCAGCGTAGCGCTTGTCCCACTTGCACCAATTAGCATAATTACACAGCGCTAGCCTTCATAACGTGCTGTAACGCTGAGCTCTGTCTGCATTGCCTTGCCTTTCATTAATTTGATTGTCTGTGCCCGAATTTGTTGGTCAGTTTGAGCGTGTCATTAATACTTTGTGCCCCCATCTCTGCATTGGATTTGGCCAACTGCCATCTTGTTTAGTCTCTTGTTGTTGTTGTTAAGCCTTCCCTCCCCTGATATCCACCCCGCCTCCCGCCTCCCAGCTGCTCCGCCCTCGCCCCTCCCCCTCCACTATCCATATATGACCGATGTCAGTACGCGCAGCGGCCGCGCCCCATGCGCGCCGAAGGTGCGCCAAAGGTAAGCCTGTCTACGCCCGTCCGCGCCTGGACCGCGCCCAGCACCAGACCCCCTGGTCCCCGACGCTCCCAACCCTCTAGAGTCACATATGATGCCGCCACTCTCCTCGCCCTCAACCCCGGACGCACTCCACTATGCTGCGAAGCTACTCCAGGACGCACCCATGGCCCATTCGCCTGCCTCTCCTGCAAGTTCAACTGCTTCAGGACCCTCACCTAAACCACGTCCTCCAAACACAACTCCAACTGTAACCGCCTAAATTGCATCCTGCTCAACACTCGCTCGGTCCACAGACACGCAACAGAACTCTGGGACCTAATCGACACTGCGTCACCTGACATCGCCTTCCTTACTGAAACATGGATGAACACATCATCTGCTCCCGACATCGCCATAGCCATATCGGGCACTTACAAAATTATCCGAAAAGACCGCACCAATCAAACAGGAGGAGGCATCACCATCATCCACAAAAAAACCATCAAAATCACAACCATCTCCGACGACAATCTTGCAACCGCCGAACATCTCCACTTTCAGATCCACACCGACCCCAGGACCACACTGAGAGGCACCCTCATTTACAGGCCTCCAGGCACCCGCACTCAATTCAGCGATGACATCACGGACTACGTCAGCCCACACGCCCTCGCCTACATTCTTCTAGGAGACATCAACTACCACCTTGAAAACAAACTCGACAACAACACCACCACCCTTCTGGACAACATGGCCAATCTCGGACTCAAACAACTTGTTGACACCCCCACTCACACAGCCGGACACACGCTCGACCCTGTCTTCACCTCCAGCAAGCACATCTCCTTCGATTGCACTACAGCTCTCCACTGGACGGATCACAGTTGTATTCACTTCAGCTACAAAACCACCCTGACCCACAACCGTCCACAACCTATTCCTCTCAGAAACTGGAACAAAATCACCACAGACCAACTCCTCACATCACTCAGCCATAACCCTCCCACCCTCTCTATGGACCCAGACCAAGCGGCCACCAACCTCAAGCATTGGATTACCCTCAGTGCGGACGAATTAGCACCCCTGAAAAAGCACCAGATGAAATCAGCCAGCAAAAAGGCTCCCTGGTTCAATGACGAACTAAAAAAACCCAAGAAGCTATGCCGCACCATAGAGAAGAATTGGAGAAAAAACCCAACCTCAGACAACATGGCCTCCCTCAAGACAGCCACCCGAAAACACCACCAACTGGTTCGATCTGCCAAGAAATCAGCACTCAAGGATCGCCTTGACAACAACACTCATAACAGCAAGGAACTCTTCAATATAGTCAAAGAATTCACCAACCCCACCGCAGCAACTAACGACATCACCCCCTCACAAGACCTCTGCAATGCGCTATCCTCCTTCTTCTACAACAAAATTGCCGACATCCACAACAGCTTCGAGAACTCTCCCAGCGATCAACCCGCCCCACCCCCTTCAGATCCTACTCCTCCAACTAACAACCTCAGCGCCTGGAACCCAATCACCTCTGAAGACACCATTCACCTCATGAACTCAATCCACTCTGGCTCACCTTCTGACCCCTGTCCCCACCACATCTTCAACAAAGCTGCCTCCATCATCGCACCCCAACTCCGCGATGTCATCAACTGCTCTTTCAACTCTGCAACCTTTCCAGAAAGATGGAAACACGCCGAACTCAGCGCCCTTCTGAAGAAACCCACAGCGGACCCCTCAGAACTGAAAAACTACCGACCCATATCCCTCCTCCCTTTCCCGGCCAAAGTCATCGAGAAAGCTGTCAACAGCCAGCTCGCCGCCTTCCTTGAATCCAACAACTCCCTTGATCCATCTCAATCCGGGTTTCGAGCCAAACACAGCACCGAAACCGCACTCATTGCAGCAACCGACGACATACAAGCACTCCTGGACAACGGAGAAACAGTGGCCCTCATCCTACTCGACCTTTCCGCCGCCTTCAACACTGTCTGCCACAACACCCTTATACATCGACTCAGCAACATCGGCATACAAGGAAAAGCCTTGGACTGGATCATCTCATTCCTCGCTGGGAGAACTCAAAGAGTCCGACTTCCCCCATTCTACTCAGAGGCCACCAAAGTCATCTGCGGCGTACCTCAAGGATCCTCACTCAGTCCCACCCTCTTCAACGTCTACATGAGTCCTCGCTCCTCCATCGCGCGCCAACACAACCTCAGCATCATCTCTTACGCCGACGACACCCAGCTAATCCTTTCCCTCACCAAAGACCCCAACACCGCCAAAACGAATCTTCACGAAGGCATGAAAGAAGTAGCCGAATGGATGAAACAGAGCCGCCTAAAACTCAACTCAGACAAAATGGAGGTGCTCATCCTAGGATCCTCCCCCTCAGCTTGGGACGACTCTTGGTGGCCTTCAGCTCTAGGCACAGCACCCACACCCACACCCACAGACCATGCACGTAACCTTGGCTTCATCCTAGACTCCTCTCTCTCGATGTCCAGACAAGTCAACGCCGTCTCGTCCTCCTGCTTCAACGTACTTCGCATCCTCAAAAAGATCTTCCGCTGGATCCCCCTCGAGACAAGAAAGACTGTCACCCACACACTGGTCACGAGTCGACTGGATTATGGTAACACACTTTACGCCGGAATCACAACAAAATTACAGAAAAAACTCCAGCGCATCCAAAACGCGTCAGCGAGACTCATATTAGACATCCCGCGCCAAGATCACATCACCGGACATCTAAAAGACCTCCACTGGCTTCCCATCAACAAAAGAATTACTTTCCGCCTTCTCACCCACGCACACAAGTCCCTCTACAATCTAGGACCCGAATGCCTCAACACTCGATTATCCTTCTACAAACCCACCCGCCAATTAAGATCGTCCAATCAAGCCCTCGCCGTAGTCCCGCGCATCCGGAAATCCACCATGGGTGGCAGATCCTTCTCCTTCCTGGCTGCCAAGACCTGGAATTCACTCCCCACCCACCTCCGCCTTAATCAGAACCACATCTCCTTCAGAAAAGAACTGAAAACCTGGCTATTTGACAAATAATTGAACCCCTTCCCCTAGCGCCTTGAGACCCTCTGGGTGAGCAGTGCGCTTTACAAATGCCTGAACTTGAACTTGAACTCTTTTCAAAAGATACAACAAAGCTACTTGTAGAGTAAAGTACTGTCATGGTAAGTTAACATTGAGGTAGTTTACTGATACAGCAGGTGCATCAGATTTTGTCTTACTGTAAGCTATTGGCATTTGTTGTTACTGTAGTTTAGTAATTTATTCTAATTTATCAAGAAGTTTCAGTATTAAAAAACTTCCAAAATATAGCATCAACAAGTAGCTTTGTTAAACAGCAAATGTGAGGTATTCATTTTTTTGCCTGATATGTCTTTATTTCAATTTTTCGAAGTCACATGTAGAAACATTACAATTAACTTGGCAGAATAAAATGTTGATAAAGTTGCCCAATCTAAACATGATTGTTGATAAAAGTGCGATAAATGGAACATCCATTGCAGTAAAGGCAGAAACAAGATAAGAATGCCCCGGGGGGCGCTAGAGGGCGCCGAGCAAGATGGACGCACGTATGTGAGGCTCTGCCGGGACTGTTCATAAGTTGCTATAAAATCCTGTATATCCTGCTGCTTTTTCCCCCCGACTCGATGGCAAACATCATCTGAAGCACCTGGGATTCGAGAGTAGTGCTCTCCCTTGGATGAGAGGGTCGTTTGGCCCGTGTTTTCGGACTCGCCGAGCGCTGCCTGCCAGACGACCGGAGGCGCGCGATCCAGTGGCGTGGTCCGCCCAATGGCTTGGAGCTTGTGGTCCGCTCCCTCTGCACGGCTACTCAGCCTGGTGACCTGCGATCCGTACTGTGGGTGGTGACGAAGCTTGGAGGACGGCGAGCCAGTGCCTGGAGCCCAAGCGGATTGGAATCTGACCCCGCTGGTGGTGGTGAGTGGGGCGAGGGCCTACGCGAGACCGGGGCTGCAGAAGCGGCGCTGGGCCGCACTAGGCCTCGCCGCGCGAGCTTCAACTGGCTGGGGCGCGCAATGGCGTTGGAGCACAGCGGATGAGCGTTGGGAAAGTGCTACAGCCCCGTGTGATTGGGGGGCCCCTTGAGCTGCAGATCCACGTGGTCGGACGGATTGCTGTTAGACCTGATGCTCTTGGCCTACCGCCTTAGGTGCCCTGTTGCTCCCTGAACTGCGGCTGCTGGGGAGAAGGACGACTAGGCCCTTTGAGTTTTGGCGCTCGCCCTTCTACATCGCCTTGGGAATAATCTCCACGACCACACGGGCTGTTACCTCTGGGCTGGGACGAATATCGTGGGGGCGCCATGGGCAGGCCAGAGCGCAATCAACCCAAGATCACCTTTGAGGCGAAAAAAACGGCGATGTCCTCCTCACAGTCGCCGCCGGACGCTGAGACCTCGGAGGTGGTTGGCGGTGCCCCGAACCTGGAGACCACGCTGGTGGTGATGCAGAAAACGCTGCAATCCATTGAATGCACCATGGAGGCGGTCAAAATCAGGCTCGACCATATGGCGACGCAGTTCGACCGGCAGAACGAACGGATGGGCGAGGTGGAACAGAGGGTGTCTGCTACGGAGGATGGACTGGCCACGGTGACCACTAAGGTATTCAACATGGAGAGGGTGCTGGCGGTGATCCAGGCGAAGAACGAGGAGTTGGAAGGAAGGTCCAGACGAAACAACATTCGCGACACGGGCCTTCCGGAGTCCACAAATGTGGGTCGGATGGAGGACTTTATGGAGAGAATGATAGTGGACATTTTTGGCTCGGATCAGTTGTCGAAGGTCTTCATCGTGGAATGGGCACACCGCACCCTGGCAAAGAGGCCTGTGCCTGGGGCCAATCCACGTCCCATTATCGCTCGTATACTTAATTACAAGGATCGTGATGTTATACTTCGGCTAGCCAGGGAGAATGGCACCATTGTGTGGTAAATAAAATTACCCGGGCATAATTTCTATACATTAATAATGAAGAAGGATAGCTCATAAAATGAGAGGCAGAGTCCGTGGTGTCCGAGTCAAAAGGGCTTTATTTCAATGGCTCGAGCCAGGGGAGAATCGGGTTCCATCACCACTAAGGTTCAGGAAGGGATATCTAACGTTTTATTAACATCACACATTATATGTAGTAAATCCATACAATTACAATGAATACAGTAGGCGGAACACTCCAGGCGGAGCAAGTGAAAGAGAGAGATAAGAACACATGGGCGTAAAAGAAGGCGTGTAAGGAGGCGTACACATGGGTGTTCACTTGATGAGTCATAGGTGTGTCATAGGTGTGTGGATGCATAGAGGAGGTCTGCAGGGTCAGCAGAAACTTTTACCCTACATGTAAGCGCAACTGGTCATGACGTAAAATTGACGTGTAACTGTGGAGAGCTGGGGGGCTGACTTTAGCACTCGTAGAGGAGTCTGGAGTCTGGGATGTCAGAACGACCTGCACCTTTGGCATATCTGATATCTTGTGTTTGGAGGATGTATTGTCTGAAGTAAAGGTCTCTCGAGTAAAGGCTGTTCATCACTAAATGCTAGTGTGTGCATATATTTCTTCGTGCATTGCGTGGGGGCCATGGGCCTACTATGGCAACGGGTTCAGTAAATCACTTGCATGGAGACAGGAAGGCTAGGCCCTATGCTCTGCAGGCGGAAAATGTTTACCTCTTTCACTAGACTGGAATGTGTTTTTACAGAGCTGAACAGATAACTGTAGGCAAAATACCATCTGGGCAGGCAGGCCAAGCCGGGCACCTCTCGGCTGAGCAGGGAGTGAGGGAGAGGTCAGGGATGTATACCTAAACTGCAGCTTTTCAGAGACAGAAGAGGCTCGGAGTCTGAATTCAGGGCCTGGCTCGGCTGGGCCACAAAAAAGTGCGCTTCTCGATATTTAAACGTGTACCATGTAAATGCATTGGCAACGTAGGCCTTAGTGCAGAATTAACGTCTCATTCATGGAAGGCCCAATAACTGATATGTTAGCATTAAACGGAAATGTAGGGGCATTATTATTACAGGCACGGGAAGGGAATTACATGATAACATGGACATACATGGGGCATAAGTACATGGATAGGGTGCGAGTGGGGGGGACAGACTGACCACATAACATTTCTGTTTCCTCATTCCCTCCTTGTCCCCTACTGCGCCCTTTAGGATACATCTATTTTCATGAGACCATCTATTTGTTCATATAGCATCATTTGCTCGTCTTTTTTCATTCGAGCAAGGGAACGTGAACATGGACGGGGAATACAAGCAGTGGCACACAAGCCGCAAATCGCTGGGCCACATTGCAGACAGAGACAGCAACTGAATAATATGAGCAGTATTATTCCTAGGAATGACAACACTTTCCATCCCCAGGCTGATATCATACTCCAGAGCCAACCAGACCAAGACCACGGGTCCTGATGCAATTCACGGGCTATCTTATGGAGTCTTGTTATTGCTGCATACACTGATGGTGCGTTATTAGGAATAAACACACAACAACTGGAGCCGATCACTCTACAAGCTCCGCCCCTATCGGCCAGGATGACGTCAAGAACTAGGCGGTTCTGAAGGACAACAAGTCTCATAGCAGACTGCTCCTCGGTCAGGTTACCTAAGGCAAAAGTAGTCTCGTTCACTACTGCTTCCAGTGTTCTTGTTAACCTACGTATTATTTTACTATTTTGGACAGGACCTACGAACCAGAAATATCCTTTAATGTAATCCTTGTACTGGTCCCACGCTGACTCAGTGTAGTCGATAACTGGGGGAAGGTCCCTTTTATATCTAACATGCACAAGTCTGGAGTCTCGATGATAATTGGATGGGGCTAGAAAAACAGGTGGCAGTAGGAACGCAATATAACACGTTCCACCCCAGTCTAAGGGCAGACGTACATAAGCTGTCTGACCGCAAATGAAATAGGAAAGGCGGGAAGCTTTGAAAGTAGACTTTCCTTTATCACTGAATTTGACCACAGTATTACAATCACTGTGTCCTAGGTGCACTGAACCATTCTTTCTAACACATAATTCACCTTTTACTGGTAAGACTGCTATAAACGGTGAACCTGTATTGGTCTCGGACTGGACGTTCAGAATCATGAGGTTAAGGGAAACATTCCCTAATTCGTACACTTCATTTTCTAGATCGGTCCCTTTCCTTTGGGGAAGACCGTCTTCGTCTGGAAAACATGCCTTATTCATAACTGTATTCAGGTCTCCCCATATCCAATCGCCCTGGGAAACTGTGGACTTACTGTCTAGTGATGACATTAAAGCAAACCAGGCTCCGCACGAACCATTGTGCGAAAACGGATAAGGAAAGAGGGGCAGAACTCCCTTCATTTTCTGATAAGGTGGGAGTCGGCCGCATACCCAGCAATTCGTCACATTGCTGGTCTGGTGAGAATGGTGTAACATACGGATAAAAGTGTTGTTGCGCAGTGCTAGTCGATATGACAATTCATGGGGTGGCAGGTCACTGAATGTGTGCTCGGTGTCATTGAAAGAAGAATGTATATGTGAACCAAGAGGAGGAAAGAAAACATGTAGCGTCAAGCTTATACATATAATCGATATACTTAGAAAAAACATAATGATCAGGGTTACTATGCATCTACTGCGTAAGTTTTTGCAGTACTTCTCTTTAATCTTTTTCTGCCTATCTCTCTGGCTATTTGGGTCTACGATCTTATACATGTCAGGAACCTGTCTAACCGCTTCACCCGAGGGAGACTTAAACAATTAAACGCTGTCTGACTTACTAGACCGTAGCTTTTGTCTATATTCCTGTTGCGGAGTCTTTTCTAGCAAAGGGGGTTTAAAATCAATGTCTTCGGAACAGTTCTCAGAGTCCTTTGCCGAACCAAGTCCATGGAAGCGCTTAACATGATGGGCGTGGAGCCATCCTTTACGTCCCTCGACCTTGACGGCAGTCCTCGTTGTTAACAAGACCAATTTGGGCGCACGCCAGCAGGGCTCCAGAGGGCTTGTACGGTCGAAGTTGCGGACACACACCAGGTCTCCCGGAACGATTGAGTGAGTCTTCACCTGGGTGTTGTCCGGGAAGGCAGCTGCAACCTGTGAACGACAAGAAAGTAGTGCAGACATCAAGGAAGCCAGGTAATCTGTCAGCATAGTACTGTCAACATCGGTTATTTTACGTGGCATAGGCGTACCCCACATATTCGGCGGTCTACCAAAAACCACCTCGTACGGGGATAGTCCAGTTCTGGAATGAGCTACCATACGCATGTAGAAGAGGGCAACCGGCAAGGCTACCATCCAATCCACGCCTTTTTCTGCACAGACCTTCGCTAACTTAGTTTTAAGAGTCTGATTGTGTCTCTCTACGAGACCAGCTGCCTCTGGGTGTCGTACGCAATGGAATTTCCACTGGTACCCTAACAGGAGAGATATTTGTTTCATCAATTCAGAAGAGAATGGCTGTCCATTATCTGAGTACACGACACGGGGCAAGCCGTATCGCGGGAAGAATTCACGGACCAACTGCTTAGCAGTGGTCACAGCAGTGTAATCTGGGACTGGGTACGCTTCTGTCCATCTAGATAGGGCACATACAACTACGAGGACATACTTGAATCCACGACATCTGTCCATCTGAATATAATCCATCTGGAGGACTTCAAAAGGGTGGTCAGGAGGATGAAATCCACCTTGTTCCACGGGAATGCCTTTGCCTGGATTGAACTGACAACAGATCATGCAGGTACGCACTTTCTGTTTCGCTGCTGCACGTAAATGCTTGTTGAACCAGATGTTCTGTATACCGTCTAACATGGCTTTTTCTCCTAAGTGTGCTGGACTATGTGCTGTATTTATGATAGCTTGAACCATGGAATCGGGGAGAAACCACGTGGCTTTGCCTTTTGTCATCCATCCCTGATCTGTCTGGACCCCTCCTTGTTCAGTCCATTTCTTGATTTCGTCTGGAGTGGCATGTGTCTGTATGTCGAGCAGATCTTGTGAGGGATCCCTGACTGTCATGCAATTTGTCAGTGATGGTACTTCAGTCTTTGTCGTGTCAACTGGAATGTCTATTTGAGTCTGAGCTGTAAGTTTAGCTGTTCGATCTGCCAGGTCGTTACCCTGGGAAATAGTGTCTGTGATTTTCGTATGTGCTTTGCACTTCATGATGGCTATGGCGGTAGGCAAGTGTATTGCATCTAACAGAGCTTGAATGAGGGGACCATGCTGTATTTTGGCCCCATGGGAGGTCAGAAAACCTCTCTCTTGCCAAAGAACACCAAAATCGTGAACGACTCCGAATGCGTACTGTGAATCTGTGTATATGTTTACTTTCAAGTTCTTTACTCGTATACAGGCTTGTGTCAGAGCAATGAGCTCTGCTGCTTGGGCTGACAGGGTGTCGATTCGTTGTGTTTCTATGACTTCAATATCAGTGGTCACTGCATATGCGGCCACTAACTCTCCTGTGCTTGTTCTCATACATGAACCATCCACATAAAGTGTCAGGTCTGGGTCGGGTAATGCGATGTCTGTCAAGTCTTGTCTTGGTTTCGTCACTGTGTTAATTACTTCCACACAGTCATGTGGTGCAGGGTCTGCTGTACTCGAGGGTAAAAGTGTAGCAGGGTTTAGAGTATTGCAACGTCTAATCTCTATATGTGGTTGGAACAATGTCAGTTCATATCCTGTTAGTCTTGCTATAGTCAGGTGCTGTGTCTTTGTCCTGTTCAAGAGAACTTCCACTGAGTGCGGAACCTGTACTGTCAGGGGATGTCCTAACACTATGGAATCACTTTGTCTGATTGCTAGAGCTGTTGCTGCGACTGATTTTAGGCACGCAGGCAGAGCCTGGGCCACTGGATCCAATGTGCTAGAAAAGTAAGCACAAGGCTTGTGTTTTCCTGCCTGATCTTGTGTGAGAACAGATAATGCTGTGCCATCGCGTTCAGTGACAAAAAGTGTAAAAGGTTTGCTGTAACATGGTGTCGTTAAAACTGGTGCTTGACATAGAGCTTTCTTCAATTCATCAAAAGCAAGTGTAAAGGTAAGAATATATACTTTTTTTAAAAAAATTGAGTTTTTTAGAGGATGACTGATAAATAGTTTTGAAGAAACCTTTTATACATTGCTAAATCAAAAATGGTTTGTTATTGATGGTGCAATCTACCGCTTTGCCTACATCATGTTCATTCATCTTCCTGTTGTCTGATTTTATGTCCTGTCATATGTATGTTTTTTTGCACCATCAATAACAAACCATTTTTGATTTAGCAATGTATAAAAGGTTTCTTCAAAACTATTTATCAGTCATCCTCTAAAAAACTCAATTTTTAAAAAAAAGTATATATTCTTTACAAAATCAAACAAATATAATACATTTTGAATAAAAGTACAACAAAGTGGTTCATGATCATTTATATATAGTGGGTTTTTGATATCACTATTCGTTTATGTGTTAAGTGTACTAGTTATAGTTCTTAAGATCAATTACAGTAAAGAACGTCGCTTCGGAATCAATTGCAGTCAGTAGTGAAGAAATATCTGGGACCACTGGGTACTGTGGTATTATGCATTTGTTCAGTTCTCGAAGGTCAATCACTAGTCTGTAGACCGGTGGTGCATTTGGATCAGTTCGTTTAAGAATCGGAATGATAGGAGAATTACATACATTGGAGTCAGTTTCTACAACCACTCCCTGTGCAATGAGTTCGTCAACAATTTTCAGTAAGGCTACTACAGCATCAGGTGGTAACTTGTATTGTCGGATTCGTGGCAGTACAACTCCTTGCTTGAGTGTGACGCGGTATGGTGTAATGTGCATATAACCTACATCAGTCGGACCTTGTGCCCATAAATGCTGTGGTACATTCTGAAGTCTGGGGTCAAAATCTCTCAACACATAATGTCCTTTAAAATCACGTAAAAACAATCTCACTCCTTCCGGAGAACAACAAATCACTGCTCCTAGTTCTTTCAATGTTTTTATACCAAGCAAGTTTTCTGGACATGATTTCATAAGCAACAAGTCTGTAGTGCGGGACAATGGACCAACTCCTAGGGAAACTGGCTTTGACACTTCGTTAACAATAGGCTTTCCTGAAAATCCCAGGGAAATATTCTGTGAGCCTGAGAGGGGTGCCCCTGGAACCTCGTCATGACTGATGGTAGTTCTGCTCGCCCCTGTGTCAATCAGAAACTTTCTGTCTTTCCCCAATACACGGCTATGTGCATAGGGACCCTCTTGATCTACAGGAACCTCAATAAGGGGCAAGCCAACCTCCCTCTCTAGGCTGTTTCATGAGTACGGTTGATAATCTGGGTAGTCTGACTGTGCATACTGGTACATTTGTTGCGTGACATGTTGCGTGGCAGCAATGGGTTGGGGTACAGCTACTGTCTGTTGCGTGTTCTGTGGCGGTTGCGTGTTCTGCGGAATGTTATTTTGCGGGATGTGATCCTGTCTGGGAGGACGCAGTCTTTCTTTCGTCTTGCCTGTAGCTATATTGTGTTTCAGGACAGCACATTCATTTATATAGTGACCTGGCTGTTTACAGTAGTTACAGTTCCCTTTGACAGGAGGTGCTGAATGGCCGGGAGGTGCCGTACCCTTTTTCTGGCCATCGGCTGGAACTGATTGAGCAACTAGTACTTTCATTTTCGTATCTTTCATGCGTCTCTTTTCGTGTTCCTGTTCTTTTCTAATTCGGTTCTGGTGATACTGTAACATTTGTAACATTTGGGAAGGGCTATTTGCTTGCCAGGTACTCTCAACCTTCAGTACTCTATTCTTGATCTGGGGTAAGGAATTCTCTACTAATTTGGTCACAAAACGATGCGGGTACGATTCACTACTTGTCTTCAGGCCACTATTAATAAGAAAACATTTTTCGAATCTAGAATAAAAATCACTAGTGTCTTCATCTTGTTTCTGTTTGTAGGCTGAAATAGCATCCCAATCTTCCTTTTTAGTAGTCAATAATCTCGGCAAAACCTGTATCAATAACTTGGGTAAATCTTTAGCTTTGTCCCCGAGACCAGTACCAGGGCCTCGTCTTTTATCTTCGTCTTCCAATTCTGTCCAGTTAATCTTTTTCTCTCCCACCTCCCACTCTTTTTCTTTAAGTTTTTCGTAAATGCCTGCTGGTAACAGTACTTTCAACATTTTAATGATATCAGCGTAAGTATACTCCCCCATGCGGAGCATGTCTTTTAATTCTCGGTGGAACCCCCCCGGGTCTTTATCATGACAGGGCAGTAATTTTTTTCATTTCCAATAATTCCATTTTCTTCAATGGTGTGTAAACGAATACTCGTTGAAGCTCAACCCCGGCAGTTCTAACGGGATGAACCTCTCGTAGGGGGTTCTGTCTGTCTATATAAAAGGTCTTCCTTTCTCGGTGTGGGGCAGGAATCAAGTGCGGGGTCAGAAAAGTCAAGTACTTATGTCGTTGATCTAGAATGACATTAATTAATTCGGTGCCTAGGCCTCTCCATCTTTCCAGGAGTAAATCGTCCAGTATTTTATACAAGGGACCTGGATCAGAATGCTGACTCTCATACGAAGTGATGAGATGTTGAATCATGTAAATACCAGCTAAACGCTGTTCTTCCGGAGGAAGACTCAAAAATGTTTGTGCTACTATGTCATCTTTACATATGTTCGAATTACAATCCCATTGGACTGCTGACCGGGCCAGCTCCTGTTCATGCATAGTACTAAGTTCACTACTACCTACTCGTTTTTTCAGTGCTTGTTCAGTAGCTTGGAATAGGTGTTCAAGAGAATATCTTTCTGGTATTGGAGAGAGAGAAAGTTTATTGTAATCTAGGCGTATGGGTCTATCAAACGGTCGTGCCCTACCTACGTAATTCATTTTACTTGGTTCCCCTGTTTCTATATCATCGTCTTCTGAGACTTCGTCGTCCTCTTTCTCGGCTTGTTTCTCGGATTGTTCTTTCTTGTGTATCTCAAGTATTTCTTTACGGATTTTCCTGTACATGCATTCTACTCTATTCTGCGTATCATGTTTACCAATAGCTATATTGTCACTCCAGTTCGTCATACCTTTAGTTACTTCTTTATCTGGCTGGTGTCGTTCCCTGATCAAACAATTAACCAAAAACTGTAAGAGCATGCGTTGAAGCTCCACTTTTCTGTTTGCCATGGCCTCATGTATACTTTCTGATCCCTCCCCCGTTCTAATTAAGTGGTATATTCTGTCTAAATGGTCCTTCATGCCTGGTAATGTTATCAAATAGTCTGCAACGCGTCTTAAACGTATTGAGTATATGAGCATTGCGCCCTCACCCGGTACTGGATCATATATACAATCAGTGAGGGACTGTCTAAGGGTTGCAAATGTCATTGGTTTTGGCGTATGTTGTAGTGCTAAATCTCGTAGTGATCGTTTTATTGGTGGTGGCGTGTGCGGTATGTCTCCAGAGGGCCCCCCTCCCGATGCTCCTAGACTTGAGTCGCGTTGGCTGGAGTCGGCTTTCACTGCGGGTGCTACTGTTAATGCGGGTTGATCTTGTACTACGGGTGATGGGTGGAAAGGATTGGTAGGGAGGGTGGCAGGAGGGTTAGTAGGGCTGGTAGAATTGATAGGATTGGGAGGAGGTAAATTTACATTTACATACTCTGGAGCAGCGTCGTCTAAATAGGAGGAAAGAAAAATATCCGCTGCGGTCTGTTTATGACTACGGAGTTTAGTCGGGATCAGTGGTGGCGGCAAGTTACTGGGTACTTCAGGGGTCACTTTAGGTAGGCCCTCGGCGAGGAGGGGATACATGCCTTTAATAAGGGCATTTCTTTGTCTATCTAATTGTTCTGCTTTAACCCGTTCACCTTCTTCCTGTAGCTCTTTTTCCTTGGCTTTTTCTGATGCTTCTCTACTTCTCTCTGCTTTCTGGATTTCTTTCTCTGTTCTTCTATGCACTTCTTTACGCCACAACTCTATAGCATCTGTCTGGGATTGTCTAGCTTTCTTTTTCCACAGTGCTTCCTCTACTCTCATGATGCAATCAGCATCCCATGTCCCGGAGACAGGCCATCTATATTTCTCTTCCAGATCCTTCGTGTAATCTACCCATAAATCTAAGTACAGTATGGCATCTAGACCATGTTTGTGGTACATAAAATGTCCAGGAGTGTCCCTAGGCGGGACGGGAACTGCCTCTTCGAGTATCCCTTTCCTGGTCCCTATCGGACGTAATTTCGAAAACAGCGGCATGTTTGAACTAGCTTGAACGAAAACACAATAAGCACAATAATAGACTGTAAACAATCATTCATACCACGACATTAAAACATTAGAATCAACCACTAACTAGTACACAGAATAACACAATTAGAGAAATCCTACAATAAAGTACTGGATGCACTGCTAGAACAGTACAGTCTTACCGGTCTCATAAAGAGACACGTCTTTACCGCATCCACCTAAATGGACACGTCTATACCGGATCTGTGTACCCAGACCCGTCTTGACCGGGCTCAAATAAATGAACCCGTCTATATGCGTTCCCAACAACGGTACTCACCGGGAAGCAAAACTGAAGGCCTCGGAAACTCGATACTGGACTGGACTGCTACGGCTTCTGGTACGGCTACTGCTGCTTGCTGCGCATGCGCCTCGGAAACAGGTGGGCCTCAGGATACCTCGGACCTTGCTCTCTCGGCTTGGGCTCCGGTCGGGATGGTCCGCAATCCTCACCGCCTCGTGTGGATGCCTGGTCGCAGTCTCCGTCTCCTCCGTGGGCCTGAGGGAGTTAGCAGGAAATCCCGCGAATGTGCACAATGAGTCCGTCACGGCTATAGAAGGGGTCAGGGGGCTGCACTTACATCGCCGGCACGTGGGGAAGGGGACTAGTTCCTATTCGGGCGCCAGAATTATGTGGTAAATAAAATTACCCGGGCATAATTTCTATACATTAATAATGAAGAAGGATAGCTCATAAACTGAGAGGCAGAGTCCGTGGTGTCCGAGTCAAAAGGGCTTTATTTCAATGGCTCGAGCCAGGGGAGAATCGGGTTCCATCACCACTAAGGTTCAGGAAGGGATATCTAACGTTTTATTAACATCACACATTATATATAGTAAATCCATACAATTACAATGAATACAGTAGGTGGAACACTCCAGGCAGAGCAAGTGAAAGAGAGAGATAAGAACACATGGGCGTAAAAGAAGGCGTGTAAGGAGGCGTACACATGGGTGTTCACTTGATGAGTCATAGGTGTGTCATAGGTGGGTGGATGCATAGAGGAGGTCTGCAGGGTCAGCAGAAACTTTTACCCTACATGTAAGCGCAACTGGTCATGACGTAAAATTGACGTGTAACTGGGGAGAGCTGGGGGGCTGACTTTAGCACTAGTAGAGGAGTCTGGAGTCTGGGATGTCAGAACGACCTGCACCTTTGGCATATCTGATATCTTGTGTTTGGAGGATGTATTGTCTGAAGTAAAGGTCTCTCGAGTAAAGGCTGTTCATCACTAAATGCTAGTGTGTGCATATATTTCTTCGTGCATTGCGTGGGGACCATGGGCCTACTATGGCAACGGGTTCAGTAAATCACTTGCATGGAGACAGGAAGGCTAGGCCCTATGCTCTGCAGGCGGAAAATGTTTACCTCTTTCACTAGACTGGAATGGGTTTTTACGGAGCTGAACAGATAACTGTAGGCAAAATACCGTCTTGGCAGGCAGGCCAGGCCGGGCACCTCTCGGCTGAGCAGGGAGTGAGGGAGAGGTCAGGGATGCATACCTAAACTGCAGCTTTTCAGAGACAGAAGAGGCTCGGAGCCTGAATTCAGGGCCTGGCTCGGCTGGGCCACAAAAACGTGTGCTTCTCGATATTTAAACGTGTACCATGTAAATGCATTGGCAACGTAGGCCTTAGTGCAGAATTAACGTCTCATTCATGGAAGGCCCAATAACTGATATGTTAGCATTAAACGGAAATGTAGGGGCATTATTATTACAGGCACGGGAAGGGAATTACATGATAACATGGACATACATGGGGCATAAGTACATGGATAGGGTGCGAGTGGGGGGACACTCTGACCACATAAAATTTCTGTTTCCTCAATTGACTACCAAGGGAATAAACTGGAGTTCTTCCCTGACTTCACTGTGGCGGTGCAAACAGCGCGTAAGGAGTTCGCCCCGGTGAAACAACTGCTTCGAGACGAGAACATTCCATACGCCATGTTGTATCCTGCACGTCTTCGAATAGGGCCCCCGTCGGACAACAAAATCTTTGCTACCCCTAAGGCTGCCATGGACTACGCGAAAAAACAGAAAAAACGTAAAAGGGACTCAAATGTGCAGCAGGAAGGGAAAGGGGACCTCATGGAAGATGTGGAGTAGGCGTCTATCGCCTTGCGGACTCCTCTGTGTTGGCGGAGCTGATCCTGCTAGATGCGTTATAGCTTGGTACGGTGTAATTTTTTTTTTGCCTGCTGTGATATTTACCCTGTTTTACCTTGCGGGCCACTGCTTTAGAAGGTTTTCTTTGGTACTCCTTCTTATACTGCATTGCGATTCATCTGTGGGGCTGATGTGGACTGGCTCTCTAATAGCATGTGACTAATATGCTCAGATTGACTCTTGGGTTATGGAGAACTGTAACTGTACATAGGGTGCTATACGACTGGTATGTAGTTACTTGTATGACCTTTGATATTTATGTACTGGTGATTTTGATGAGGTTCTGTTGGGAGGGCCAATTATTCTGTTGAACACGCTGGGCGGACATGATTTGCAAGGATCCTTGTAGTTCTGAGGGTTTGGGGGAGGGGCGGGATGTTCTAATCGCTTGCACGGTCCGCTCTCTCGTCAGATTTCTGGTGGGAGTTGTGCGCCACTGCGTCCCCACACATGGGAGATCCCCACACACTTGTGAATATGCGGTTGGGGTTTTTGGGGGAGGGGAGATGGGGTCAGCTTTGGCAGGTTGGGGATGCAGAAGTGGGTGGTGGGAGGTTGGGGGTCTTTCGTTCTTCCTGGGTACGGTCACAGTATTTCCTTGAGTATGATGGGGGTGTGCAGGATCTGTGCGGGGGTTGGGGGACTACTGGGCATTGTGTTCCCTGATGAGGGTGACTCTCCTTACTGGAACTCGGAGGTTGTGTGGCTGTGTGCGACGTGCTGCTTATGGCCAGGGGGGGTGGCCCTGCAGCCTTTGGGATATATGTCAACTTTGGGTGGATGGACGGGGGGGTAAAATTGCATGTGTTACTTGGAATGTGAGGGGGTTGAACCGCCCTCAAAAGACTAGGCAAATGTTGGCGTTTCTCAATAGGCATGGAACGCCTATTGCCTTCCTGCAGGAGACACATCTATGGGGCAAAGCTGCAGAAACTGTGGGTCGTAGATGGGGGGGAGTTAGACTGGCGTCAAACTACTCCTCATATGCACGTGGTGTAATGATACTGATTAAGAAATCTGTGCCGTTTGTTAAAATACATGAAGACATTGACAAGGAAGGGCGATATATTATTGTGCATGGTAATCTATGTGGTACCCCTGTCACGCTCCTTAATGTGTATGGACCAAACGTGGATGACCCTGATTTCTATGTTGCACTTTGGAATAAGGTATACATGCTGCCACAGTCAGCTGTGATTTGCGGTGGGGATTTTAATGTAATCTTGGATGGGGAAATGGACAGGAAACAGGACAAGCCCTGGGTACGGAAGAAAGCGGCTGCTGAGGTTCATGAGGATATGCAAGGACTTGGTTTGGTTGATGTGTGGCGTCTGAGGCACCCGGGGAGGAGAGAGGGTACTTGCTATACCTCAGCGCATGACACTTGGTCGCGACTGGATTACTGGTTGGTGACCCGGGATGTGAGTGGATGGGTGTTGGGAGTTGACCATTTGCCGCGCACGCTCTCTGACCATGCGCTGGTCCGCTTGCTTTTGCGGGTACCGTCGTGTACGCCTGCTCCGTTCACTTGGCGCCTATCGCCGGGAACCTTAACTGATCTGGTGCTACGCGAACGGCTCAGAACTATCATTGAGGAGTTTTTTGAAAAAAATGTCGGCACGGTTGATAGTATGTGCACAGTGTGGGAGGCCTTCAAAGTGACCATTCGTGGGGCGTGCATTGGCCTTCAATCCGGAGTCCTGACATCATTAAGAGACTCCATGTCTAGGTTGGAAAGGGAGTTGTTGGTATTGGAGCGACAGTTGGAGGAATGTCCTGGAGAAGCTCTACTAGCCGACATTAGATCGAAGGTTTCTGAGTACAACGAATTAGCCGATCAGGAGGTGAAGTTCTTATCCAAGCATACCAGGGCGCGCTATTATGGTGAGGGGGGCAGACCGGGGAAAGGTCTGGCGGATCGCATAAGGGAGCCGTGGGCCAAGCATTGTGCGGTGCAGGAGATCGTAGATGGGGGGGAGGTCGTAACTGACACGCCTGACATCCTGAGTTGCTTTGCTAAATATTATGAAGGCATGTACGAGTATCGGGAGACGGCGACGGAGGAAGAAATAGCTCAGTACTTTGAGGATATAGCTCTGGTTTGGCTCTCGAGGGGTCAACAAGAATTCCTTATGCACCACATCACCGAGGAGGAGTTTCGGGAGGCGATAGCTGCTCTTCCTAATGGGAAAGCTGCTGGCACGGACGGCTTGCCATCCGAATTCTATAAGGAGTATATTGATCTTTTACCCCCACACTTGGCGATGGTGCTGGAGGAAGCTGTGGACCGAGGCCAATTCCCGACCACGATGAGAGAGGCGCTGCTAGTTGCATTGCCGAAGCCCGGGAAGCCTCCCAACCACTGTGAATCGTATCGACCTCTCTCACTAATGAACACTGACGTTAAGATTATAGCTAAGGTGATTGCTACTAGGCTGCGACTGCTACTCCTGGTAATGGTGCTGCCTGATCAGTCGGGATTTATACCGCTCCGGTCTACCACCCACAATCTCAGGGCTCTTTTTGCAGTATTGCATTTGCTCAAACCCGAATTGGCTGCGGTGGCTGTCATGCTTGATGCCGCGAAGGCTTTCGACTCGGTCGCATGGCGGTATATGATAGCCATTCTGCATCGGATGGGGGTGCCCTTCTTTTTTACATTGTTGGTAACTCTTCTTTATACTAACCCCGTAGCACGTGTGAGGGTCTACAGCCATGTCTCGAACTCGTTCCCGGTGCGGAGGGGCACTCGGCAGGGTTGCCCTCTCTCACCTTTACTATTTGCCATTGTGATGGAGCCCCTGGCCTGTGTTTTGAGGCAAAGGTATGCTGACGCGGCTCTGAAATTTCCCCTTTGGTCGTTGGCTGTGTCCATGTATGCCGATGACATGGTGCTTTATGTACGCGAGCCTGCACGCCATCTTGAACCTATCCTTCGGGAGTTCATACGGTTTGGCCGTCATTCTGGATTGACCATCAACTGGGATAAATCTGTTATGCTGGCCCTCACTGATGTCACCGTTCCTTTCCCCTTGGAGTTTCCACTGGAATGGGCTGTGGACTCGGTGCGCTATCTTGGGATTCAGATTCATCGGAACAGTCAAGAGGTTATTAGAGCCAATTATGGAGTGGCTGTCTCCAAACTAGAGGATCAGGTGGCTCGTTGGATTAAGCTCCCTCTCACCCTTGCTGATCGTGTGTCTTTAATCAAAATGGTTGTACTTCCGAAATGTTTGTATCTTTTTGTAAACATACCCCTTCAGCTGACGTCGCACTGCTTTGCAAGGCTGCGCTCTTTGCTGACCACCTTAACCTGGGCTGGTAAAAAACCACGAGTGACGTGGGATGTGCTGACTACACCATATGCTCTGGGTGGTTTCGCTGTGCCGGATATGAAGCTATATTACTTATGCGCACAGGCGCACTTTGCTGCCTATTGGGTGTCTGCGCCCCCGTATACCCCGCACGTGGTGCTTGAGGCCAGCGCTGTCCTGCCGTACCCGCTGAGGGCTATGGTGGGTAACACTCACTCGGTGTTTGACAAGGGCGAGGTGGATACAGTCCGTTCCACGGCTAATGCATGGCGGGAGCTTGGTAGAAGAGCAGGCAGGTTGCCGCTATATGCTCCAAGCATGCCGCTGTTGTATCATTCGGACATATCAGTGTCGAGTGAAATTGGTGGTCTGCAGGTCCTTCAGGGTGCTGGTCTACACACTATGGGAGATCTCTTCCCAGGGGCCAAGTTCCTTTCGTTGCAAACTGTGACGGAGCAGTCCACGAGTGTGGTCATGGCTACCTTCATCTATGTCAGACTCCGTGCGGCCATACACTCCTTATATCCTACATATCCGGAGGAACCTTTAGCACTGGGGGCCTTGCAATTAATCTACACTGCGACAGACAGAGTTAAATTGCTCTCCAGACTGTACCGCGCTGCTCAAGAAGACGAAGGGGGGGGGGGGCTGTGCTGGCTAGGGCCAGATGGGATAGGTGTCTGCCTGAGCCATTAAAGGATGAGGAATGGACTGAATGCTGCTCCATGACTGGGGGCTATGTGGCCAACGGCAATTTCCGCCTTCTCCACTTTAAATTTATACATCAATGGTATTATACACCTACGCAGCTAGTTAGATATGGTCTTCGAGATTCTGCGCAATGTGTCCGGTGTGGAGAGGATGATGCGGATTTCGTGCATTTGGCGTGGGGGTGTGCCCGGGTGTATGGCTTCTGGATGGCTGTGACTGAGGCGCTGACTAAGATGACGGCCACGGAGGTTGCGATGGATATACGGCTGTGCTTGCTGGGGCTCGCCTCTGGAGTGCCACATAAGGAGCGGAGACTGATTGTCCTGGCATTACAGCTTGCTAAACGGAGGGTGGCTATGGTGTGGGGTGGCAGGCGAGCGCCTGATGTTCAACTGTGGCTAAAGGACCTGGCCTACTGCAGGGATCAGTTGACTTGCTATGCTGAAACTCTGCCGGAGAAGTCGCGTCCGCGAGACATTTGGGCTCCATATACTGCATATATGTTTTCCCTGGCAGGGGACGACAGTTCTGATGATGAAGGCGGGGATCAACTGCCTGGTGTCGGTGTGTCTGAGTGTTTGCATGACTGAATGGTTGTGCTGTGCTAATATCGCTGATGGGATGTCTGATTCCTTTGATATGTATGGACCCTGGGGGGGGCTGTCCTGTCCGTAGTTGTCACTATTTTCACACAACGACTGATGGCACGTGCTGGGTTTCAGATCTGAGGTTGCACAGTTCGTTCGATCGCTGGCGGTATCTTGCGTACCCTCCACACTGTTTTAACATTCAGCATTACTTCTATGGACTTTTACTGTGACCTGGGACCGAGATTGTTTGGGCTGGGGGGGTGGGGGTTGCTGTTGTTCCATATAATACTATAAAATAAGACCTATAGGTGATGAGCGAGGTACGACTGTGGAGGATGAACTTGACTTGAACTGTGGACTATGGTCGCCCTCTGCACTATTGGATTGTACTCGCCTGATATCCTTTGATATATGCTTTCAGTTACTAATTGTTGATTTGATAGCAGCCGGCCCTGTACAGGGTTGTAGGCACACTGCTGTGTATGTGAGCATATTTGAAATAAAGGTCTTGCAAAAAAAAAAGATAAGAATGCCCCAAATGAGGAGTAACAGCCACAGGATCCTCCAAAACACTAGAGAAAATGTAGTGGATGAAAGCCGGGATTATTCCAGGATTATTCCAAAGATGACCTGAAAGGAAATAAAGAGGCCAGAGCCTAAAACTTTAAAAAAGTGTGCAAGGCCGGCCGTACTGGGGGCGTTAAAGATTTAATGCACCAATTCTATGACATGCAGGGAAAGGTTAGCATTTAGCAATTACTGTATTTTACTGGAAGGCCTAGCCACCTACAATTCGAAGGTCTCACAAGCAGGTGTAAGAACTACTTCTTGTTGAAACAATAATGCTTTGAGTCTGCTCAACTTGTTGAAGCCTGCCAAAGTCAGAATAGAAGGCCGCAGTGAGCTATCTACTGTCCCATGCGGAGGGGGAAACAGGATGTTATTGCAACAACTGACTAACTAGGAAACTGACGCAATATTCAGGACTCCAGCCCGCATTCCGCAACAGGCTTGATCACTAAGCATTAGATAATTCCCATTAGATAGTACCATAATGAAAGGGAAAATTGTGGTAACTGGGATTCCTTTAAAAAAACACAAGCAAAATTGTGCGCCTTGAATTTCTACGTGTTTAAAAACAAGTGAATGTCCGACAATAGTCCATACTTCCCCAGTGAAAAAGACTTCCTTGTCAGTACATTCACAACAATAAGCTAAGGGAAGTGGCCATATTTCATGCACATAACTGCTACCTAGAGGCTCATATCTACTTACGGGAAAATGTTTCATGCAAGCTATAAGCTGAAAATTCTAAATAAGCAGTGAAATAACTGTGTATTAATCACAGCGCCAAATGCGTCTCAGATATAGTGAAAGGGAATAGTTCTAATTTTTTCAAATGCATTGTATAGGTCACGTCTTTAAAGGCCATTAATCATTGCTTACATGTTAAATTGAAAGGTAAAAAAACTCAGTACAATTTAAGTAATGCCAAGGAACGTGCCCTTTTTTATGTGTTTGAAGTGTCCAGCTAACTGGAAAATAGACCTAAGCTGACTTTGCCCATGATAGAGCATTCACATGTCACTTTGCACAATAGCAATAATAGAAAATACAATATTGTTCAAGTTATAAATACAAGATAACAATGTATTAAAACTATTATCAAGAACAGCAAGCACTTTGTCCAAATTATCTTGGTCTATTTGTCCCAAACGTGCAGCATCTTTCATCTGGGGAAATTTCATTATAGGTAGCACATATAAATCTTTTAGAGAAAGGGGATATGGGACCAAAAAGAAATTCTGATAAATGTATGTCCGTGGAAAAGGGAGAAAGATGCTGCTTTACTGCAGACAGTGTGAATTGTTCTAACTTTTGTTGACATAACTTTCCCACTGAATAGGTTGTAATAACACCAGAGTGTGTTGACTGTAAGTATTGAAGTTCAGGTCTGCTTAATTTAAAACCAGGTATGGAATTGGGAAAATGAGTATGACAACCATTTGTATCCACTGACCACAATAATCAACCGCAAAGACTCGAAAATGAAGAGTTAAATGTACCATTCTGCACCATACTATTTAATTGCTCTTCTGTGTAATTTGCAAACTCTGCCAATTATTAAAGGGGTCAACTTGAGGGAATGGTCGGGCATTGATTTCTTAAATTGTTCCCAATCCGAAACAAGTAGTCTGCTGGATTGTTTCATTAAAAAAATATTTGTGTGGGAATTAAACGTGTTCTAAATCATGTTTATGTAATGTTTATTGGGGGTGTTGGAGTTAATTTATAATAATATGACTTGGGGTCTGAAGTGACATATTCCATGAAATAGGTATATGTATCAATTTGTTTGTTGGAACTCTCTGGAGGTGGGGTTAGGAAATGTATCCAATGTGTGTAAATTAAATGGGAATTATATCTACCAGTTTTATGCAGAAATGATGCCCATAATTATGGTAATAGAACATATCGGCATAGTTAGCGGAATTAAGCTACAGATCCTCTGATTCAAAGACAGTATAATACTCTAATTCAAAGAGCAGAGAATTTACAGTGCCAACATACCAATCATCTGAAGGCAATCTGGGTACTATTCCATCATTCATAGAAACTTTGATCACACATGGTATCTGCAGGTTCTCCCGCGGACCAAATATGTCAAAAGGAACTTTTCCCAAACAATTTTATCAGTCACTGAATGGCTGAAATGTTACAAGGGACAAGTCTCTTTTAATGTTATGCGATGAAGAATGGAGGGCCAACACCGCATTGACCAGTTCTGTAACAGAGCTTTCCGGAAGATAATGGATGTTGGTTAGTAGGAAGAAAACCGTCAGAAATCCAATCCACAAGAACAAGAAAACTAAGGAAAGTATGATCCAGACAGATCTACAAGGAGGGACTAGATATGTTTGTTTCAACCGTGAAATAAAGACAAAACATTCATGCTGGATGTTTATACACAGAAGAACAGTTGGAAGAAAAGTTATCTTGATCGTTATAAAATCTGAAGGTACTCAGCTGAAACACAGGAGGATGGGACTCAGCAGTAGAAAGTGGTAAGGCCAACTCGGATGGACTTGTCAATGGTGGATCATTATAAATGACATCTGTTGTAGAAGATATGATATAAGAAGCAAGTACCAGGTCAGGAAAAGTGTCGACAGAGGACTCAGATTCTCCCTCCCTCAGCCGGGGAGTGTCAGCATTAATAGTGCTCACAGACTGTAGAGAAGAGACTTGCAGAAAAGAACAGCTATCCTGTGGTATTCTATGAAGTGTCGGTCACATGGTGTAGTTTGACATGTTCAATGGGCTCAAAGCATTTGGCTTTAGAACCAGGAAGAGGTGGTAAAATCACAGTTTATGTACCTTGAAGACCCCGGACTGGAGCAGGGGCACTGTACGTTGTGCTGAATAGCATTTTAATGGCCTCCTTTTCTTGAACCAGATCCCCAATTTTTGAAAGCCAGCCAGAAACTGCAAGAGCAACTCCTGAAATAGAAGGATGAGATGCAGGCAAATGTTTGCATTGTAGCATCACAGAACTCTTGTAGGTCCTGAAAGACAGCACAATGGTTATCTACGTCAAAGGTTGCGGCAACCGTCACAATGTCGGGACCGTCAAGGTCTGGAACATATATCTCGATGCCAAAAAGTACTTTTTATGAGGTCCGCCCACCCAGAGATCTTTTAGGGAGGTTATTGAATGCTTTTTAAACTCAATACAGATAGTTCAACTAACCTGGTCCTGTACCTAAAACTCTAGCCATTAAGGACTGCTTTAAGTCATAGTTCATTCTCTCCACAACAACGTTATACTCTGGTCAATGAGGATAAGAAAAATGCCCTTGCACACCTATTGACTTCATTTGTATGCATAAGAGTCAAAAGCTGGACCTTGGTCTGAGTGGATTGTGCAGCAGGCACCTATCCAATGAAGGCTTGCAAATCTTAAATAACAGTCTGAGCGTCAGTCAAGCACTATGGCCAATACCAGAGCAACCTAGAGCAAGAGTCAGCTGCAGCCAAAATAAAGTTGAACGCAGTATCAGAAATAAGAGGATTGCAGTGATCTAAATAGGTTGGAACTAAACAGTTGCGTCTGAAGTGGATGAAACACAGTAAAAACCTTTAATCTGTTGACATAAGTCACAACATAAAACATATTTTCTCATTTGTTGGTATAACCTTGCCACCAATATCTTTGCTGTAGGAATGGAATGGTGGCAGCCACACAGATGCTATACATTCATGTGTGACCACAGTTAAATCATGTCTTCGGTCCACACTGGGAATCATGTGATCTCCAATGCCATGAATAGTTACAAAAAGAATATTCTGATCATTATCATTTAAATGATAGGAATATTTAGAAGGGAAGCCCTTTGGTAAGGGGGTGCCATTTTTAAAAGCATTTACAGCAACCAAAAAATCATTGTTGATATGTGTCTTAGAGTGAGTCACTGTTGCTATTTTAGCTGTGGCAACTGGAGATTTGGCAGTTTCATCAGCCAAAGAATTCCCTATGGTATATGCTCCCACTTATGGATGGCTCAGTGTGTGGCAACCTATCCTTAAGATCTACCATTTAACCCAAATCAACTTGTGCTTGAGTGTTCTACCCATGAAAGATTGTAAGCAATAATACGAATTGCACACTATAAGTGGGGGAATTTAGGATCCAGATGTTCAAGTGCAAGAAGGAAAGCCTTCAATTCAGCCACCTGCAAAGTACAGTCACCAAGAGACTTTGTGTGAGTAATTTGAGGGTGAAAAATCCCATCTGAGGTAGTACCTAGAATGATAGCACATGCTTCAGAATATTGCTGCTTAGAACCCTTAGCAGTTTTTTCAGATCCATCAGTATAAATGATGGACTTATATTGGTTAAGAGGTATAATTGAAGAAGGTAAAGAATAAACAGATTCATATTGCAAAAATTCCTGAGTCTGCAAAGAAGGGTCAAAGAAGAAGTCTACATCAGCGGCTGTTAATGATGTAACCCATTGTATCCAAGGGTGGTGGAGGGTTTTTGAATTAGGAACACTGGCTATTGTGACAGCCTAAGGAAGGCACAGGAGAAACAACACAAGTGTATTACCTTGAGCAAAAGGCTGTTCCTTCAGGATGGCCATCTGCAGTCCAGTCAGAGGTTTTTCAGTCAAAGCAAAATGCATTTCCCCATGTGAATACAAATGTGATTTATATGCCATAGGGACTATTTCACTTTAGTTAAAGGTGATATAAATAAATCCAATTGCAACCGGTAAAACCAAGATGACTAAATTTGTAGTATTGACATGGGTGTGTAACTGGCTAGGCTCAAGCAAGTCTGAATATAAAGATCTGAGGGTGGCAGTGTGTTTCGATGTCCACCTAGAAGAGGGAAAATATAGGCGAATTAAGGCATAACATGATTTAATACGTTGGGCATAATCAGCTATATAAATCCTGCTAAAATGTAAGAACCAATGCAGAGACTGCAATTTTTTAAGTGTATTGGGAGTTTGTAATTGAGCAAATATTTCCAGAAAATGAGGGGCAATGCTTTTATCCTCATTTGTCAGTTTATATTCTAAAAAGAGGAAACTGAGAAAAGCAATATAGAAGTTAAACTTGTTACCAATGTCACCAAATTGCACACTTATGTGGTCTATTTGTGCCAAATGGGGGTTTAATTTATATTCAGTTAGATTGATGTCATCAAGGTAGGAAAGTACATCAGGGTCAACGTTATGAAGGATCAACACATTGCATGCTGCAAAGACTCCCAGGCTGTTCTTATAGCCAATAAGAGGTCTGGTGTAGCTCCTCTGAAAATCAAGGGCGGTAAAGGCAGACCAGTCATGGCTCTCTGGAGCTAAATTTGACTGAAAAAACATTGTAAATGTTCAAGGTGGTTTTATATTTCTTTCAAACACATTATTCATGAGTGCCATACTGTGTGTATTCTGTACCACAAAGGTGCATGTCTGATTAATCAAATGTCTATAATCTAAGACAATGCGGTAGGAATGATACGGCTTCAAAACAGGAAAAAGAGGGTTATTCATCTGAGACACACAGGGTTCAATTACTGTCTGGTATTTCATTCGGGTAAGAATTTTTGTGACCAGTGCTTTAGCATCCAGCTTAAAAGGATACCGTGGTTGTACCAGAGGGGTGGACCCTATAGGAAAAACGTGGTGAGGAGAATCCTTATCCCAACCCTTATCCTAATGATTGCAATAAAGTGCAGGAGCCAATGCAATAGCACATTCAGATGCATACCCTGTTTGACTTAGTCAGGGACATGGTGTGAGAAAGACAGGAGAATGACATCCTCACCTGAGGGCATGCAAGGACAAAAGGTCGACCTCCACCAAGACAATGTCGTAAGCAAAACTTAGGCGGATGATGGACGCAGTGTTGAACATTGCAAACACTCACCCTCAGTCAACTGATCTGGGCTTAATCCATCATCCTTCTTTACCTCACTCCGCCACCCCTGTTCAGACATGGCCAAATGCAAATCAGTCTGGGTTTAATCCATTGTTATTTTGCTCACCGTCCATCACCACCCCCTTTTGTAGCGCTTTGTTCGCAATAAGTTGGCAGGGCATGCTCAGACGTGAGTCCCTTGCTCACTTTGCCACTGGATTCAAGCTAGCCTGGCTGAAGACGGCTGGAATGACAGAAACCGGTCCTAGGAAGCTTGTTTCCGGTCCAGGAAAGGCATGGCTTGGCAGTTCGGGCTGGACTGTTCCCATGAGGCAAAGGGTCAGACTAATTTGCATATGGCCATGTCTGAAATGGGGTGGCGGATTGAGCTAAAGAATGATGATGGATTAAACCCAGATCAGTTGACTGGGGGTGAGTACTTGCAATGATCACCACTCCATCCATAATCCCCTTTGGTTTTGCTAATTTCACCCTAAATTGGCAGGGTATGCCCAGACGTCGGTCCCAGACGTCGGTCCAGTGGGGCCACGGAAGTGTCTGTGGTTTCAATTGTAATAAATGTTTCAGTTGCTTTCCCCATCAGATGACCCCTTAAGATTGCATATTTTAGAAAAAATGTGAGGCAACTCTTATCCATGATCGGCAACCGCCATTCCAACAAGTCACTGGTGTATTGCCAAAAACACTGCTTTACCTTTAGCATTAGAAAGAATAATTTCTGAGACGATTGGAACATTTCCTACAAGTTTCATCTACAAATCGATGTCAGGTCCTGCCCCATGTTCATTCTGTATCTGTTTGAGGATGTTCAGTAAAATGGTCATCGAGGAAGTGCCATGACAAATAATATATACTGTGGCAAAAATTGTCCGCTAGGTCTTGCAGTCAGCTATAGTTGGAACGAGACCATTGGGTAAGCACATAGTTAAAGTCCTGTGCTTATCTTGTGGTACCTTAAGGGGACATACAGCTTAAAGTTGATCTATTTTTTGGGCAATCCAAAAAGGTATTGTTTTACGATTAGAGGGTCATTTGCCGATAACTAAATGAACAACTACAGGACTGATTATGGGACCAACAGGCTGCTGTGCCTGCGCTTGCAGGCCAATCCTGTCTGGACCAGCTAACATAGTACGAGAAATAAATTATGTAGACGTCGGTAAAGGCTGACTAAAGTATTATATAAAGCAAGTGTCTGAACTAAATTGATAGCATTCTAACCTGGACACGGGGTATAGCCCATTAAAGTCAGCCATGTGGCCCCATCATTACTTAAGGGCCGATGCAAGCTGTCCCAAGGACATAACAAAGGGAACCATTAAACCAAGTTTGGTGTTCCCAAATCGTTAGACCATAGGGATGAGGGCATAGGAACTATAAGCACCAGGTGACCCAGAGGCACTGTATATTCATTAAAAGCATTGTCATTGGGGTCCACCGCCGGAAAAATGACCAATGAATAAAAACCTCAAAGCTGAATTGGCGCCTGCCTCAAATACAAGAATCACAGGAGCTTCCGCATTAGGGACTCCATGTTAAAGCAAATGCTGAGTAAGTAACGAATGGCAATTAACATCACTATGGGTTGAGCCATAGTCAACTATCAATGGATTGAAAGCGTAGCACAAACAGGGCCAAAACCTTTTAATATTCAATGTTCAAAAACCAACAGAACTAGGTGCTACCTAATAACTATGGAGGAGAAAGCCCTAACACCACAGACATCTCCTAAAAAAAGGTGCTAGTTTATTGTGGGCAAGCACTACTCAGGGTTTCCCGCAAGTAAGTACCAAGCCAAATACTGTTGGCGTCATGTTGCAGTGATTCTGCTCTGTTTGTGATTAGGGAGATCACGTTACGTGACACTATTCCCTCTAGGAACCTCTTGAGAAGTCACCCCAACTTTTTAAGGGCATATGCAAAGCCTTAGTGTGACTCAAATTAACCCTGCAGCCCATGAAGGAGAAATCGTTGATGACTAACAAAAGAGTTGGTAGGGAGAAATCCAGGTCAGCAATGGTAAGTAAAATGTAATCGAAGTAAAACAGTATCTTGACTCCCTCGCAATCATATGGACCACCACTACTTGTCAGTGTAGTTGGATGGGCTCTGGTTCTGATGCCAGGAGGAACAGGAATGGGATAACGGGCAACACTTTTGTGACCCTCGTAGGATGTGATATGTGGCAGATACATGGATTCTGCATTTTGCCTGGGCTCTGGGGCCTCATATAACCACCTTACTGTGGCACGTGAGTCCGACCTCAGACTAGTTTGCTCCTTGTGCAGGACATATAGCCTCTTTCTATCTGAACGTGCACAGGTGAGGTGATAGTTATGACAATAAAGTGGGTCTTTGTCTTGTTTACGGAGGATGAAATTCATCGCATTGTCAGAAATTATGGTTGAAGAGACAGAAATTTAAAAAATAGATAATAAAGGATATCAATTAGGTCAGTCATGCCCCATTTAAAACATTTTCTGTGGGAGTCATCGTCCCCAGGAGCCATATTATGCTATAGGTCGGTAATTGCTATGAAAATTTCTTTCTTTGATATTTCGCCACAATGATCTTTACCCTCTCAAAGCAACAGGGCAGAATAGGTTTATGGAGGAATTGTGCTTAATTCTCCAAAATGTCTTATGCTTAAGTAAAATAGAGGTTCCTATCATAATAAACAATTTTGTCTAAGGTATCTTGCAATGGGTACTACAACGTGGGCAAAGATTTAAAACACCGCTGACCGAGGGCTGCTTAGACCACAGATCTAACTGTGTAGTCACTCGCTGCTGCTGGAGCAGTGGTCAGCCTTCAGAAAGAGCTTTGCATACACTCGCATGGCTTAATGTTGAAGAACCTTGCAACTATTGGAAGGAATCTTTTCTGCAAATGCAAAAGTCGAGTTCCACCTATGTTACACAGATGCCGTGCTTTAATCATTTTGTGCTCGAGATTGTGAAAAATAGCAGGTGATGAAAAGTTTAAAGAAAGCTAATAAAATGAAGAGTTTATCACAGAATCATTCATTCATTTCATTCATTTATTTTATTTTATTGTGTGATTAATTAAAATCATTACAATATTTACAAGCGATAAAAACAGTGCAACGACAAATATAAAATGCAAGTAAAAATTGAAATGGAGTCTGATTATTGTGTTTCAAAAATGATTTCAGTTATCAATTTACTTGGTAAAAAGCGTCCTAAGTCCGTTTGTGTCACTTTTGTCTTTTGGATTCTGTCCCTGTACTTCTTTTTTTTGTTCTGGACGGGAATATTCCTTGTGCCTGTTCCTTTTCTTGTAACTGCTTCGTTGCCTTAGCCATGAATTTGATTCCCCGACATGAAAGGATGGGTGACACGCCACTTAGCCACCGTATCACCGCCTGCCAGCAGGTGCGGATTTTGAATGTGTTGAAGATTGCCCGAAGATATCTTCTTCTTAGGACCTGCAGCGCAGGGCATACACATAGTATGTGTGACACTGTTTCGTTCTTATATCCGCATAGTCTGCAGTTGGCACTTTCTGATTGTTTTTTCCAGGAAGGCATTAGATCTTTTGAAAAATGCGTGCTCAGACGATACGTTATTAGCATTTGTTTTAGCTGTTGGCAGTAGTGTTGGGCTAGGAAAACTTGCGGTTTTTGGGTGGTGTAAGAGTTAACTACTGTCCAAGCATGTCTCCGTTTAATTAGAGTTCTTTTGTCTTTGAGCAAGGAAATCTTTTTTGCCGAACCATTTGCTTTTTTGCAGAACTGCTTGTGATCAATCTTTTTTTCCACACTTCGTGGAGGCCCAGTGTTGTCAAACTCTGATTGAGAAATTCTCCCCATTGATTGGTATTCGGCCTGCCTACCAAAAAGTTTATTTCCTCGCAGCATAAGTTATCCAGTGACTCTCTGGGTGCAGTTCGGATCTTATGGCCGAATTTTACAAATGTGGACTTCGACCTAATATCTTGATTTTGTAAGCCGAATTCTAATCAAACTTGGGCTGGCGATGCTGCGTTTGGCAACCCAAACACCACTTTATATATTTTGTTTTGTAGGTTGTTTAGGATTGCTGATTCGCTTCTGAACCATCCGATTAGTCCATAAGACAAGGTTGGAATAATTTGAGCAGCCATGACTTTGAGTAGATGCGTATAGTTTTGACCTCCCACTGTCTTTTGCAATTGCCTATATGCACATATTAGTGATTGCGCCTTCCCTCTTAGTACCTGTATGTGCCTTTTTTTTGTATTGCCCCGCTCGATGGTCATCCCCAGATATTTGTACGAGTCCTGCTCTTCAAGAAGAGAGTTGGTTATTCGGAGCACTTTGGTTTTGTTTTTATTCAACTCCAGGTTTTCCTCTGCTAAATACGAAACTAACGTATTCACTAAGCGTTGCAGTCCGACGGGTGTTTTACTTAGTAAGACTATATCGTCAGCATACTGCATTATGGGCACGGGAACGTTACCAAGTTTCGGGGCATGACTTTCAGTTACGTCTATTTTTCGTCCGATGTCGGCAGGATATAAGTTAAAAAGACTGGGGGCAAGGACGCAGCCTTGTTTTAAACCGTTCTGTGTCTCGATTTTGTGAGTAAGGCTGCTACCGTTCCCTTGTTTGACCTTCGCCCATGTCTCACTGTATAGGCTGATAATTGTGTTTATTAGGTATTCCGGCATCCCCCACTCTCTTAGTTTGCTCCACAGCCTGGGCCTGCTTACATGGTCGAAAGCTGATTTAATGTCGATGAAACAAGCATATAGTTGGTGTTTTCTTTTTTTGGCGTTATCAGTTAGCAGGCCCAGGGTGGCCAGGTTAGTAGTAGTCCCCATCCCCAGTCTGAAACCGATTTGAAACCTGGGGATTATTTTTGTTGATGTTTCCCAGTCCTGCAGCTCTTTCAGCAGGCACGAGGCGTACAGCTTGGCTTCAACGTCTATCAAGGAAATTAATCGATAATTTCCTGGCTCTTTCCGGTCCCCTTTCTTATAAATTGGGTGGATGATGTTTCCTCTCCATGTTTCCGGAAGAGTTCCTTTTTTTAAGATGTGATTGAAGAGTGTAGATAAAAGATCAGCCCAGAAGTCCATGTTTGTTTTATAGACTGCAGTAGGAATGCCGTTCAGCCCCGGAGCCCCTTCTGATTTTAATTTTTGAATTAGCCTTTTTATTTGGGCCTGTGTGATCAATAATTCTTCATATTTGAAGTTTGGTTCTGCGATAACACTGTTGTGCAGTTTTAAACTGTAGGCCTTGATCTCAGTTGGTGTTGGCTTTTTTCAATTCTTCGCGTATGTCTCCCATTCCATATTGCTGATCGCGGGATCCTGTTGCAATGCCTGACCCAGATTTAGTTCATTAATGATTACCCAGAAATCTCTAGAGGATGCTTTTTTGCTGGAAATCAGTAGCTTTGTCCACACCCGTTCTTTGTTTTGGCCTTTTGCTTCCCATAGTTTTTTTCGGTATGCCTTTCTCATATTTCTGAGGTCTGCAATATGTGCACGTTGACCCTTTGCAGCCGATCGTTGAGCCCTGGCTAATTTTCTTTTTCTTGTTTTAGATCTGTTTTAAACCAGGGCGCTGGTTTTCTTATTGGGTCTCTGATTGCTCTCGACTGAGCTGAGTGTTTTCCTTTATTTCCTCCAACACGTTTTCCCAGTTGTTTATAGGGTCTCCGTTATCAAGGCTCCCATGTTTCAACATGAAGTTGGTTGCCGTAGTCATGATTTTTTGTGTATCTCCGCCCCTCCATTTTATTTTTCGCAGGTTAAATTTTTCTGTTTCTTGATTTAATGAACTCATTCTCTCTGCTCTAGGTGTGGCAATGTCCAACCTAAGGATTTGTGGGTAATGATCGCTTTCCAAGCGCTGGACTATTAAGTATTCCACGATTGAGTTTATCGGGGTCGTTGATACAAGTGTGAAATCTAGAGTCGATTTGACGTTGCCGCTCACATAGGTAGGGCACGGTTGAGTCAGACTTTCTTTTTATTTACTGTTTAATATTGTTAGTCCCATTGTTGACATCTTCCCCCATTCAGTTAGAGTGGACGCAACTGCTACCCTTTTTTCTCTGTTCATTCTGCCCCTATTAATGCTAAGTAAATTAAAATTAATGTCTCCTGAGATTATCATGGAGCTTTGTTTATTGGTTTTTTGTAAGGTTTTGATAAGAATTAACAATGTTTCCAATTTTTCCTTTTTTGCTTTGCGATCTGGGTGTATATAAATGTTTAAGATTAGCAATTGCAGGGGCTGTATTGTGATTTTTATTGCTTGAACCCAGTTTAGTCCAACATCCAATATTTCCAGGTTCCAGTTATATTTCTGAGAAACAAGGATTGTTTGTCCACCCCGGGGATGACCGTATTTCGCGTGCTTTTCTGCGAGTATGTGATGGTCCGTGAAGCCTGGATAATCTAGTTGTGTCAGATTCCAGGTTTCTTGTAAGAGTATTATGTCCACATTGTCAAAAAAAATTGAGTTTCGTGATCCTGCTCCATGGAGCTAAAACCGTGCACGTTCCAAGAGCATAAGTTGATTAAGTCCGCAGTTGTTTTTTCCTTCTGCCTGCCGATTAATCATTTTCTGGTTATGGTTGTGTTGTCAGTTCTAGGAGCCCTTTTCGCTAAGTACTGTCGGGATCCAAGACCAGTCTTGATTACTGCAGTGGAGCCGGTATGTAATTGTCTGATTTTTTAAGATGGTTTTTGTTTCTGTTCCTTTCTCTGGAGAGGTTGCTCGGGCTGTGTATAAACATGATTTCGTTTGGGGCCTTTGGGGCTCCTTGTCCTTGTGGTAATCTGGGCTGTTGTGGAGGGGGTGAGGGTAGTTCGGTTGCTTATGTTGTAGTATTTTGATTCCCCAGTTCTCGAATGTTTCTTTATGTGCATAGATTTGTGCTGCAAGCTCTTTTGATTTCCAAGTAGTAACTGAATTTTCTGTTCCTGGCCTTGCTCTATTTTGCTGGAACTCTACTGCTTCCATGTCTTGGGAAACTATTCCTTTAAGGTCCGGAATTTCCTTAAGCAGTTTTAAGATGTTTCCTCTATTGAGAATATCATGCCTTCCTTTTGTTTCAAATTCTGGAATAAAAGTTACGACTGGTTCAATTTCGTCTGATGTTAGTGTTAAGTTGTCCACCTGCGGTATTGCGTTATTTTTTGTTCTTAAAGGCCCTATTATAGACTTGATTTCTTTTTCGTGGGCTGATGGTGTCTCCCTACTGTTTTCTGTTTGCTTCATAAATCTAATTCCTGTACATTGAGCTGGTTGCTCGTGTTCGGGGAGGTCTCTCTTTGTTATGACACTCCTACCTGTTGCGTTAGTCGTAATCTTTAAAGCTCTCTGATCATGTTCGCGTTGAGAGTTTTTTTCTTCCCTTACGGCCGTACCTACATTTTTTGGTCTGGTACTTTTTATCGGGTTTGCGTATTTCCTCTTCTTCTTTTCTTTGCGATGGGGACAAATTGGGCTGTGTGCTGCCAGCGTCAATGTAGATGTCCCATGTCTTTGTCACAGTCGTTTGGGTCGTTGTCTGCATAAGTTCTTATTCGAGGAGTTTCCTTTATGTTACGTCTAGGATTAATTGTGTCTTCAGTTGGTTGTTTGAGTCCCGTTGGCACATTAAGCGTTTTTAGTTCTAGTTTTTGTATTGCTTCCGCCTTTACGGAGTTCTCAAAAGAAAAGCTTACCCTATCCAGGTTTTGTTGGTCCTGACTACTGTCTGGAGTTTTAAGCCTGTCCTTTGTTACTTCGGGGTCTTGGCTTACTTTCTTTGTAAACATTGGGAAAATGTGTTCTGGGGCACCGATGAGTTTTTTATTTTGTTTAGGCCGTGCCTTCCTTGCTCTTTTTTGTTGACGTTTTGTTAGTTTATCCTGTTGCTCAGTCGGAACGGTAGGCAAACCTTCATAGATTTGCTCTTCTTGGCTTTCCAGCACCCTTGCGTCTTGACCTTTAGTTGTTTTCTTCTCGGCCCCTTTAGGGGGTCGGTCCTGGAGTTGGCTTCCGGATTGACAATTTGGGATTACTTCCTTTTGGATGGCTTCCGTATGTTCCCGGTTTCTATTTTGTTCACCGGTTGATTTGACTACACCCAGGATGTCAGTTAGAATCTCTGGAAGGGTGGCCAGTTTTTCAATTATACTGCCGCAGTTACAGCGACTAAATTTTGCATAATTTTTGGTTTGGGATCTGTTTCCTGAATTTGTGCGGTCTCTACTTTTATTTGTGTTGTTAACCTTGTTTTCCTTTTTGGGTAGTAAGGTTAATATTGTGTTGACTTTAGAGCTTAAGTTGGAAATGTGCTCAGCAATGATGTTTATTAGGTCTATTTGTACTTCCATTTTGTCCGATTGGAAGTTTAATGCTTTTATTGCTTGATCCAATGTACTAATTAGGGATTTCCACCCAGTTTGGGTTGTGTTGAGGACCGACTCCATTTCCTAAGATTGCGCTGGACTGTTCAATACTGCTTGTCGATGAAATTAGAATGGGGTCCGACTGGGCTTGCCTCGTTACTGACACTACTGGTGTCGTCAATCAGAATTCTTTGGCTACTGTTGTGATCCTTTGAGTTTCGCGGTGTTGAGGCCTTCTGCTCGTGGGTACACCCCTTTGTGGAGGGAGATTCGGTTGTGGATTGCTCAAAGTCTAATGCTCTTTTTGTTTTTTTCTTAGTTGTTATAATCTGCATTGGGGTGTTTGTGATTGAGGCGGGCTTTTTAGTCTCTGTCTCCCCATTGAGTTTCTGGCTTGATGAACCTCCCAAGTCCACCTCTTCTGCTGGTTTCTTGCTATTAGTATTCTCTTTATGACTTGTGTTTTGTAAACTTGATTTAGAGAAGAGATTTTCAAGCGAGTCTAGGCTTTGTGTTGATGACAGATACGTTTTTGGGTTATTCGTGTCCTTTATTTCCTGAACTTTGAAGAAGTGGCTTTGCACTGCGAGGTTAATTCAAAAGTGTAAATATTTTATTGTGCTCCTAAGATAACTCCCCGCTCGGGAGTATAAAGGCAAACCAAAAAATTAGCACCGACATAAACTGTGTGGGTGTCTCTTAGGGCACTGATTGATACACTGGAAACCTTCAATAATGCAAATAGTTAGTTGAAACCAGTTGTTTTCTACATCCAAAGTATTTTATTCATACTTCCATATGGATCAATGTTTATTCATGACTTCATAGAAATACATTTATCTTTGATGAATAGATCACCACAAAACTTCCAATGCATTTCGGCTAGTAGCCTTCATCGGGGAAGTCTGTAAAGCAAAGGATATGGCTATAACCCCTCCATATTACACAACATCATTATGTCAACAAGAATTCATGACTTCTACTCATATATATCATGGTATTTACAGCAAGTTCTAAAAAACAATACTGTGAAAATCAATATAATGAACATTACTTCTAGTGTGGCAATAAAATCACAGATGTCCTATGATAATGATTGTCTATGTCAAATACATTGAGTGAATAAAAATAAAACATGATGAAACCATCTAATGTGAATTTTATCAAAAGGTCAAGATATTAAAGTATGCTCAGTGCGTGGGCTGTAGCCACACACCCTTGATGGTAATATCACTGTAATGTATCCCCCTATGTCGTAATCTTAACCTTTATTTCTTGAATACATGAGTGAGTTGCGGGTTTGCTGTCCACTTCTTGATTGAAGTACATTTTCTCAGAGGGACTAAATGTACTATGTACTTGGGCCTGGACTGTTTCTATCTGTTTTTTCGTAGTGTTGGTTTTCACTGTATGAGCAGAATTGCCTTGTAGGTTTTCCCGTAAACATCGGTTATTTTGCTTTGTTTCCTTGTTTGGAACCCTTGATACAGGTAACGATTTGGATGTATCTGGGAGTATTGGGCTCGGGAGGTTTTGCGACTCTGCTGTTACGGCAAAAATCGCTGAAACCGGATCTTTCAGAAAAAAAAATGTGTTAATTTTTTGTTGCCCATAGTTACGTGTCGCTGAACCGGGATTCTCCGGTATTGCCACCAACTTTCCCGTATCTTGCCTCTCCATTGATCCCTCGGACTCTCCATCTGATAGCGAAGTTGAGGGCTCTTTAGGGATTGATTTTAGGTTGGTTTGTTTTTGCTTTTTGCTGAGAGTGGTTTGCCTTTTTGTGCCGGATCTCATTCTGGGTTTTGTTTGTTTTTTATGTTTATTTGTCTAGTTGTTTGGAAAATCTTGATTTGTATGTACCTCCGACCGCCCTAGTGTCGGGCTTATTGACTTTAGGTGCTATATAAAAAGCGTTTGGTTGTGCCCGCAGAAGAGAAGTATGTGAGTAAGATTGGTACTCACAGCTCGTGGGCTCAGGGGAACTGACCGCTGGCTTCTGACCGGCTCTGCGGGTGTTGAGTGTTGAGTGTGGCCGTCGCAGTCCTGACCTGACCAACTGTTTGCAGGGCTTGGTGCTTGGTGCTTGGGGGCCCTCCCCCTCCTTGTCAGAGGTGATGGCTGTGATGGCGAGTGCGGCAGCGGTGTTGTTATCACAGCGCTCTCACAGCGCTCACACCTGCCCGCACGTCCGTTCGTGGCTCCTCACAGGCTAGTAACTGCACTCAAATCCTCGCATGCGTCCTGAGGCGTATTCCCAGCACAAGCTCTGGTGCTTAGAGGGGCTCTTCTCCTCCTCCTTGTTGGTGTTGGTGGTGTCTGCTAGTGAGCTCTTAGGAGAGCTCTTAGATGCTGCGTCTGAGCTGTAACGGGGATATATGCTGCGTCTGAGCTGTAACGGGGATAATTACAATCCGACGCTGTCCTGACGTTGACGTTGTCTTGGCCCTACCCGGCCCCGGTACTTGGAGGGCTCTCCCCCCTCCTTGACGGTGGTTGTAGTGATGGTGGGAGTGGTGTTGTTATTGCAGCGCTCACACAGTGCTCACACCGCCCCTCCGTCCCCTCACTTGATCGCTTGCCCGCTCACGTTCATTCTCCTCCGCAAAGCTGCTTCTCCTTCTAATGCCGGTGAGGGAGGCAGCGGTGGCAGCGGTGTTGTTTTCGCAGCGCGGCTGTCACAGCGCTCACATCGCCCGCTCGCCTTTCTTGCCTTCCGCCCAGTGACTCCTTACCAACAAGTTCTCGGGCTCGGGCTCACGGAACGGCTTTTGGAAAGGCTCTGGAACGGCAGCCCGCAAGCGGCAGAAACCGCACCTTACCCAGCAGCACTTCTCTGGAACAGGAACGGGAAACGGGAACGGTTGCTCAGCTCAGCTCTCTAGCGCCCTCTCAGTATCCAGTCATTCATTCATCACAGAATCATGGTTTAAGTATACATGAGCATATTTATTTTTGTTTTTTAACAACGTAGGAAGATACAGAAGTGAGACCTGGCACACAGACTGTGCTTGCTGGCATTCAAGAAGGATGCTGAGTGCATTTTCAGATGGTTTTGGAAAGGGACCGGGCTAGGGCTGAAAATCTGACCCGGGCAGATCTTATGAAGAAGGGGGTGCCCCACCCTTCAGGGAGCTCCCATTCACTTTAAAAGGCCTTCATTATGAATTTGTCTAATTAAAGTAAGGTATTTACCACATGTGATGTATACCATTATCCTAGAGTGATATATTTCCCACGTATGGTAAATACACCCTATTCCAAGTTTTTTTAAAGACAAATGGGGCATAACATGCCAAATTATTTTTAAAAATACCAAAGTTTGCATGTTTTGTCTTTTTTTCTTGCCAAAACTGCAAGGGTGTGATAAATTACACACAACTCATGCTTCTGATCCCCGTCAAACACATTTTAAGTGTTGGTGGGAGGTAGGTGCCTCTGCCCAATCCTGTCGTACCACAAACCTACTGTGCAGCATTCTGGGACATTTAACGGTGAAGACTTCAAGCGGTCTATGAAAAGACCTTCCTGGGGCCCTCACCTCCACCCCAGCTCACACAGCTGACTGCATCCTTCCCATCAAAACTTTAAAGGAGAGCCCATCCAGTGTTTGGCTCCAGGGGTCTGGCTTTCCACCTTCCTTCCTTTGTTTCTGTGGCTGGGCGTGGGCTCCTCATCCCTTCCTTTCCCAGGAATTGGGCCAAGCCATGGTAAAGGCTCTATTGTGTGGGGAAGGCTTTGCTTCTCCTGCTGGCCAACGGAGCAATCAATTTGACCCAGTAGACATTAAAAATGCCCAGAATCAGATTACGGCTGAATAAGGGAAATGTATTTACTCTCAAAGCTGCATAAGGAGTAAAGTTATCACACAAGTGACAGTGAATCTGCACTTATGGTCCGTATTTTAGATTTGGTACCTGACAGGTTTCTGTATGCCTAACTATGTACAACTGTGTGGTGGCTCTGTTTTTACAATTAAAGTATAATACAATGAGCACACAGCCTTTCAGTAAGCACTGCAGATAACCAATGTGAATGCCCACTTAGGTTATAAGACCTAGATCATGTATGCAACCACCATAGAGCCTCTTACTCTAGCTGTGTAGCAGCAGCCTTATTTTAAAAGGCAGACACTGGTGGTTAGCACTCACAATCCATTGCCACAGAATTTGAGGTACTGAGACTCATTCACAGTAAAAGTCCCAAAACAGTGAAGTCAAGAGGGCAAAGATTCATCGGGCAGAACTCATTTCCCACACCACCGAGCACCTAAACTATTCTTGATTAGGTGCTATACTTTCCGAGTCAGTTCCTCCCAACTCTGGAACCCCCTGTCCTGTAATATAACTCTTGTGTAGGGACTGAGTGTTATCAGGCAAGCCCCCAGTTGGTTATGCTTACAACTGCCTGTGGAACTATAGGGTGCCCTCGCTTTTAACCCAGGGTCCTTCCGTGAAGACTCCTGAGAATTGGCATGAAGAATCCACTTTGGGGTCCCTCAAGTAATTGATTTCTGCACCAAAATCCTTCAGATTGCTTCGGATCGCTTAGTAACTCTGCCAATCCAAGGAGGCAGCCACCATTGTAGTAAAGCCACCAGGGTAACAAAGAAGAGCAGTCCAATGCTAACTCAGAGAAGGTGGTGTGGGCTAATAATCACCATTCGCTAGCATGCAATATTAACATTCAATAAATGCTTGTCCAGTTAGTGTTTTTTCTTTAGAAAAAGAAAAAGTAATTTTTTTACACACACGCACTACAAAACACTACACATTATATTTCAAATATATGCATACGGCAGATTAAAAATACCTTAGATGGCAGTATGAATTCATATTTGACCCCTAAGGGGTCATACAATCATTTACGGAAAATCTATTAGCTTGGTCAAATGTTCAAGATCAACAAACCACATGTTAAAAAGACCATAATTTTTTGTGTAAACATAATCATTAATAATAACCATATGTAAATGCACTTATTCATGTTAATAAAGCACCACCGAAACCAGGAAGACGATCACCCAGGCACTCGTCACCAGCCGACTGGACTACGGAAACACCCTCTATGCCGGAACCACAGCCAAACTTCAGAAAAGACTCCAACGCATCCAGAACACCTCCGCATGACTCGTCCTGGACATCCCCCGACACAGCCACATCTCCGGCCACTTGAGAGACCTGCGCTGGCTCCCCGTCAGCAAGAGGATCACGTTCATACTCCTCACCCATGCACACAAGGCTCTTCACTACCTGGCCCCCAAGTACCTCAACAACCACCTGACCTTCTACACACCCATGCGCCAGCTACGATCGACCAGCCTCGCCCTCGACGCAGTTCCACGCATCCGCAGAGCCACCACCGGAGAAAGATCCTTCTCCTACCTGGCAGCCAAGACATGGAACTCCCTCCCATCCACCTCTGGCTAACCCAGGAACATCTCTCCTTCAGGAAGCAACTCAAGACCTGGCTTTTCGAGCAGTAACGGACCCCTCTCCCCCAGCGCCTTGAGACCCCTCCGGGTGAGTAGCGCGCTATACAAATGCTATGATTGATTGATTGATTGATACCCTCCGTAATCAAGTCACTGTCAAAATTATCATGTTAATAAAGCATTTTAAAATCAACAACATATGTGTCTGTGTGCTTTTTGCATACTTTCAAGCCATATAAAACGCAATCATAAACCCAGCCCCTAGAGGGCATCACTTGCTGATCACATAAAATGCAAACATAAATTGAGTCACTTGAAATCATTACATGTAGCTTATACACCTTCAGGCCATATTAGAGGTAGCTATAGAACAAGCTCCTAAAAGGTTCTGCACTCCCAGCTGTAGAGCAGACGTTTCAGCCTTAGGAGTGCTTTAAAATATGCATGTCAAATCCTAGAAGGTGAAGGGTTCTTTGACCTCAAACGATTAGGGTCAGTTTTCCAAACATTACTCCTGGGGGGCTGTTGTAGCTCCTACAGCCCCTGCAACACCTGGGGCCACCATAAGAAGAGAAAAACATGTGAATTGACCAGCCCTGCAGGGCATTACAGGCGCTCCAGCCAGGAGTAATGAACATTTTAGCAGTAGTTCTCCTGCTGTGCTAGAAGCTCAAGTCTTTGTTTTCTTTTCTTTTTTGTTATTTTGGGGTGCCTGATCCCACCCACGTACCCCACATCCTTCACTTGCTGTGGGCAGCACAGGAAGCCCACCCCTGTCTGCCCCTGCCGCCTATCCGTGTGGACATGGGTAAGTAACAGTGATGCAGTGGAATATGTTGAAAAGAAAATAACTTCCGAAGGAAGAATTTAATTAATCTGTCTCCAGGACTTAAATTAATGTCCAATTACTTTTTACAGATGCCAAAACAGATTAGTAGAATACCTCTACATGGATAGTTTCCTGTTTCCTGTGCTTGAGACAGTTGGAAAAGGTTTCCCTTTTGCCCAAGTCCTGATGAGGCCCAAAATATATGGGCTGATGCGCGTCGACTCTACAATTTTGAGAAGCCCTGCAATAGTTTAAATAAATTGAAAAAGAAACTATTGCACATCCCTATTGAGATAGAGGGTTAAAAGGTTTTCCTCAGTTGTGTATCATTTTTCTCTAGGGCTATCTTCGTTTATGTACGGATTGCCACTATTAATCATTGTTTGGAATTTGTCCACATCCATAATATCGAATAAGGGAAACAAGGAATGATATTTTTGTTCAGATATATGTATTGTTTTTGTTGTTGTTGTTTGTATATATAATGTGTGTATATATCATTGTTTGTATTGTCCTACTAAAAAAAAGTATATATATATATATATATTTTTTTTTCAAACCCTCCGACAAAGGGGGTAATATAGTGATATTCACAAAAGACATTTATGAACAGGAGGCATCAAGACAACTGAAGGATCTTGATTGCTACACTGTCATCAAAAGAACCGAGTATGTCAAAAGTTCACCGGATTATCACCTGATGTTGGAAGGATGGAAGAAGGGTGGCATGCTCAACAATGACGAATTTTTATTCCTCCAGTGTGAATCACCAGTATTACCCACTTTTTACCATCTGCCGAAAGTCCACAAAAATTCCAAAAGACCACCAGGACGACCGATTGCATCATCCATCGGTAGTTTTTAGGAAAACACATTGCGCTTTACAGACTCATACCTGGCACCAATCGTGAAGGAACTACATTCATATGTGAGGGATAGCAGGACTTCCTCCGATTAATGGACAATATCACGTGGGAACCTAACATGCTTCTCATTACACTGGACTTTGTTAATTTATACACATGCATAGCCCATGAGAACGGACTAGCGGCAACTAAATGGTTCCTTGATAGGAAACCCGAAAAATATCAGAAACACAACCTCATGCTATTGAGTATGATGAAGTTTTGCCTGTATAATAACATTTTTCTTTTTTCAGGGCAACGGAACAAGCAAACGAGGGGGACTTCCATGGGCTCGTGCTTTTCCCCCAGCTACGCGAACTTGTTCGTGGGCTGGTGGGAGAGGCACGAGGCTTGGGGCGAGGCCCATGATCACTGGACTGACAATATATTATTGTGGACGAGGTATATAGACGACCTCTTTGTTGTTTGGCGCGGCGATCATGCCTCGGCCGAGGAATACATCTCCGCGCTGAACAACAATGACTGGAACCTTAGGTTCACCAGCACGATAAGCGCTATTAGTGTTTGTTACCTGGATCTGGAGGTCTTTATAGACAACGACTGCCTCCAGACAAGACTTTATAGAAAACCCACGGTGGGGAACACGATATTACATGTGGCAAGCCATCACCCGAAGAGCCTGATACAAAATGTTCCCTATAATGAACTCCTACGCCTGAAAAGTAACTGCTCAGCGGATGGAGATTTTCAACTGGCTAAATCAGAAGCTAGGCAAAGATTCCAGAGTAGGGGATACTCTAATAAACATTTAAACAAGCTGCAGAAAAGGCATCTAAACTCAATAGGACGGATCTCCTGGTATTAAAACCAGCACTAAAGTGCGATGAACCAACAAGAATAATTACTAACTACAGCACCAGAGCAGGGGAGCTAGTTCATATATTTAAGAAAAATTGGCACATCTTAAAAACCGACAATGTGCTGAAAAAACACCTCCCTGAAAGACCATTGATTACGTAACGACGCTGCCAGTCACTAGCAGACCTCCTAGTCCACAGTCATTTCTCCTCCAAAACACAGCCGACAAAACTGTCCAAAGCTAAGGGATTTTTCCCTTGCCTACGTTGTAAGGCTTCTAAGAACAGCAAAAAAGTTACTGACTACCCAGGGAGAACTATTGAGGGAAAACCCAACAGAGGGAACAAAAAACTTCTAATTTGTAACTCGGAGTTCACCATCTATTGCCTAGAGTGTCCCTGTAAGAAAAGATACATAGGGAGTACGATCAACCCTATGAAATTGAGAATTCTTGAGCACATGCGTGCCATCACGAAAAAACAATAGAACCTATCCGGTGGCACGCCACTTTTCAGAGCTGCACCAGAGTAATAGGGACCTATTGGGTTTCTTTTGTATAGATCAAATAGATCGTTCAGAACGAGGAGGAGACAGGGTCGAGTGTTGGAGTCAAAGTACATCATCGATCTAAAAACCATGGCCCCATGGGGGCTTAATAATGATGAGGAAATGTGGGTACACCTCTAAATCCGACATGGGATCATGTGGGAAAGTTGTCCTGGAGAGAACTGTAGTAGGGGGCAAGAATAGCAAGATATAGCAGATGTATATCATCCTTTAGTCCAGTGTGTGATTTGACTGTCTAGTAAATATATTTAAACAGGAATAATTTGCCCATACAGGGCTATACAAATAAATATATAAAGGGACACTGATCTGACACATGCATTGCAAAGTGCCATTGAGAGCACATGATAATACAACTTAATGGTACATATAATCATGTTGAAAAGTCCCTAATAATGTTCAGAGCATGTATGCACTTTATTAATTAGTTGCTGTCGCATATTTTTTTAAATGAGCACTTGAGCACTTTATTGTATTCCATGATAACCCAATCAAATGAAAAAGTACAGATGTATTCAAAGATGGCCACTGCATTTGCAATAGCTGCATTAGGCACCGTCTTCTATGTTGTTGAAGCTTCTGGGTAAACTGGAGGGTTAAAATGGCGACTTTGTGTGTACACTAACTGACACTGACGAAGCTGCAAAGCGAAACACGTCTGTCGGGGGTGAGGGGTTTTTAATAAAGCATTGGGTGAACGGATATCTGAGTGCTTGCCGTTTTTTAACTCAACCGAGTTAAAGTGTGTTGAAATATATATATATATGTATATATATATATATATAAATATTCATTTGGGACTACTCCTGAGAATTGTTTTTTTAGTAAAAAAAGTAATTGGACATTAATTTAAGTCCTTGAGAGGGATTCATTAAATTCTTCCTCCGGAAGTTATTTTCTTTTCAATTTATTCCGTTGCATCACTGTTACTTTCCGATTGTTTCTTTTCCCAGATGCGGGTGGAGTAATAGGGCATTCCCCCTTCATTAACAAAGTTTCTCATTACACTTTATCCGTGTGGCCATCACTCCTTGTTGCCGGCAGAGTGTTCTTCATCCTGCCGACACCACAAATGCAGGGAGTTAATTATGCAGTGTCTGCCCCACTCCTCCTAAACATTTACACACATGGAGCAGGAGTGAGGCCCCTGCCAAAGGGGCTCGGGACATGGGTCCTGGGCCCTTTTTCTTTTTGTTAGAGGGCCGTAATGGTGTGCTCCGATATACATTTTGACAGCCCCCAGGAAAATGGGGGCCCCTGGGTGCAGGATTGTCCCTGGGAAGGGGAGCCAAGCACACCCACTCTGATTTGATCCCTGTGTCAATCCCCCTAGGTCTTGACCCACCCTGGGGGTATTTTTAGGAAATGTGGCAGAGCCCTATGTGCTCCGTTTTTCGTAAAAGGATGCCAATTTTGAAAATTCCATAAATTGAACTCCAGTGACCCTATTTGGATGGTCTAGGGCTCATGTTACTCTAGCCACCAGGAAGTTTTATATGCATATTTCAGTATCAACCTTGTGCATATCTACTGCTTTTAAAGCCACTTTACTAATATTTCTTCCTTTTTTACCCCCCTTACGTATCAATCCACACCATTATTGGCCAGGCAGTCATGGCAGACAGTATTTAGAATTTAGAAGAAGAAAGTTATAGGAAGGAGAAAGTCATAGTATAAAATGGTTAATGTTTAAAAAGCACAATAGTACAATATATAAATTATTGTTTGTGATATTAATTTGTTTATTTATGACATCATATCCATCATTGTTTGTGTAAAAAGTAAGGAAAAGAAAAAAGATATTAACACGCTTACTTCCCTGTAATTAAGGCACCTTGCGTTATGTAATGTGATGGGATGTATAGTGTGTATGACAGGGCTAGATTGAATGTATGGTATGAAATTAAGATGCTTTTTAAATCACGGTCAAACTATTTAATTAATATATTATGAATTTTTCATAAGAATAAATTTATATTTCCTTCAAATATATCATTATTAAGGCTCTCTGTTTTCCGTTTCTACTGATTTTTACAGATAAATACGGACAGGAAACATTTATTTTATGTCTGTATTTATTTTTAATTGTGGATAAAAACAGAAATTGGGTTATTTTGGTGTAGTTATGTAACATCACAGTGTAATACACTTATTAACCCCTTTAGGCCCAGTAGGTTTTGTCTTTAAAACCCTCAGCTCAAACAAAGTTGAGAACAGGGGAAGGAGGACAGCACGATGTAGACTTTACCTTACCCTCTTTGCCCACCACATCACCACTGCGGATAGAAGAGGAACCCTTGGGACAATCCTGTGAGCTTCCTAGAACACTATCAATGAAACAACTCAACTCAGGAATCTAAAAGGCATAATCTCGCTATATCCTCAGGTATCATCCCTGGCCAAACCCTACACTGAGTCAAAACTTTTGTGTGCCAGGCGCATCATCAGGAGTCCAGATCATAGAGCTTAAGAAAACTTGCCATATGGACAATTCCTCCAGGTCAGGAGGAATTGTACCAATAAGTAAGATTACTTTCATAATGCCAATAATCTGAAAGATAAATTAAAATCACGTGGCTACCCTAAGAAGTTAGTGAAAACGGCCCTCAAGATAGCGTGGTATACGCCAAGAGAGACGCTGCTCACACCTAAACAATAAGACAAGAATGGAAAGGGGCGACCACTCGGTCCCCCTGAACGTATGGTGGAGTACCCCGATCCCCCCGGGAAACCATTTTGGGCGGGAGGCGTGTCCCGGCTGGTATGCCCGAAGCGGCGTAGCTGGGGCGCGCCTTTTTTCCCGCCCAAGAGAGGGTTGTCCTAGACACCGACACCGCCAGCCACGCCCGGGAGGCGGATTGGAGGAGGGTCTACGCCCGCCCGAAGAAGGATAAAAGGAGCGACAAGCCAAGGAAGCATCCTCTTGTTCCTGTGCTCTGAAGCTGCACCTCCTCGTTACACGTGAGCTCGAGACGGAACGAAGAGCCAATTTTGAAATTTGTAATTTTTCTGTTTTCTCTTTTAGCGCTAGAAGCCTTGTCCAGGACCTTTCAGTCATCTATCGTGAGGAAAATGCTGGGCAAAAGGGTTGGAAAGAAGGTTAGCACCGAGCAAATGCTCCGTATGCTGGTGAAGGACATGGCGGAGATGAAGAAGAAAATGGCGGCCAGGGACGGTACGGGCCGGCCTAAAAGAATCATCGGGCCAGCGTTGCCAGGGGTGGTCCCTTCAGGGAGAGGGAAAAGGGCCAGCAACAGGGCAAATGGAGACGAGGTTCCAGTTCCGGAGGCTCCCCCGGCGAGCCCTCCAAGACCGGTGGAGGCTCCTGTGCCGATTCCCGACGCAGGGCAGCCGATCCCTGTCGTAGTTACCCCTGTGAACGAAGGGGATATGCCACCGGAGTTGGCCGCCCAGCTGGCGGCATGGTTGGGTAGAAACAACGAGGGTTCTGTTGCTCCGGGGGACACGGCCGAGGAGGCCAAACTAATAATGAGGCAGTTGCGGCAATCCCGAGATGCCGCAAAAGCACCTTGTCCTTTTGTTTCCCCGCAGGCTCCCGTGGGTCAACCAGGATCGGGCGTTGGTACGGCGGGGTCTACAGTTACGACGGCAGGTTCAGGTAAGCAGCCATTGCCGATGGTGGGGGAAGGATCGATACCTTCGAGGAGGGAAAAAATTGTTCAGCATATCCCGATCGAGGTGAAAGAGAGGATATGGGCAGACAAATATGTGAACATGTTTTCCTTGTTGACCGATCACTACGAGATCGAGCATGTAAAAAATCAAAAAGAGTTTCTACATCCTAGTGTATGGCGAGCCAGGATGGCCGGTTTCAGAGTTGATGAATCAATAGGCAATTGGGGCAGAGCGTTTGGAATGTTCATTGCAATTATGGGCGAACGTAGGCCCGAATTGTTGGGAGAATTGGCCGTGTACCAGACACGTATCATGGAATTTTATGAAACTTATGGGGGTAATCAATGGTTTTCGTATGATAATATATTTCGTAAATCCAAGGAGCACGATTCATCCCTGACGTGGGATTGTTTTGACTCCATTTCATGGCAAAAAATGGAAAAACCTGGCGTGGGTAAGTCGCCATCGTTGGGGGGTGATGGGGTTGAGTATTCCCGCCATTTGTCAGGGACGCCCTTTCGGGCAGGTTCCAGTAATGACCGGAACTCAAAGAGTAGTGGCAGCTCAGGTAAGAAAGGGGTCTGCTGGAGCTTCAACAGAGGAAAATGTACTAGGCCACAGGGTTCTTGTAAGTTCAGGCACGAATGTTCGGGGTGTGGGCAGTCCTCGCACTCTGAGATTACGTGCAGAACCAAGGCTAGTGATACGGGGAGTAGAGGAGGCACCAAGCAGGTCTGAAAGAGTCCAAGGGGCGCCTCTACCTACCCCAGTTGATATCATGGCACTGATCCCTTGGCTGAACGAATACCCAGATCATATCTCCGCTGGGGTGTTGCGAGATGGTTTCTCATATGGTTTCCGCATCCCGGCGGGGGATTTTCAGGGTGAAGCACAATGTAAGAACCAACTATCGGTGCAGCAGAATGCGGCGGTGGTACAAGCAAAGATTGGTAAGGAGGTGGCCCGACACCCCGCCAGTTGCTAATTTTGTTTGTTCACCCCTGGGTGTAGTCCCCAAAAAAGATCCGGGGGAATTCAGGTTGATACATAATTTGTCAGCTCCGAGGGGTCTTTCGGTGAACGATGCGATCGACCCGGGAGTTTGTTCGGTGCAGTACGCATCTTTCGATGAGGCCGTCGCCATTTTGAATCGCCTAGGGCCCGGGGCGCTGATGGCTAAATCAGATATCGAGTCAGCGTTCCGGTTGCTCCCGGTACACCCAGATGATCAGCGTCTTCTTGGTTTCATGTTTCAGGGTCGCTATTACATTGATAAGTGTATGCCAATGGGTTGCTCCATTTCTTGTGCGTATTTTGAGAAATTCAGTTGTTTTTTGCAATGGGCTTTCACAAGAACGACAGGGTTTACACATGTTATGCATTATCTTGATGATTTTCTATTCCTGGGGGCAGCCGGGGACACAGAGTGTGCACAAGCTTTGAATGAATTTTGTGATCTCATGAGACGCTTTGCCGTGCCATTGGCACCCGGTAAGACAGTGGGGCCGTCTACTTCGCTCGAGTTTCTTGGGATAGAGCTCGATTCCGAAGAAGGGTGCTTCCGTTTGCCTAAAGAAAAGGTGACGAAATTTAAGGCATCGCTTGAAACATGTATTAGTGAGACAAAAGTAAGATTGCATCTGTTGCAGCGGGTGGTGGGTCAACTCAATTTTGCCCTTAGAGTAATGCCAATGGCGCGCCCATTTTCCCGCTCCATTGCTCAGGCCATGGTTGGCCTTAAGGAAGGCCACCACCGCACAAGGCTCTCGGCAGAGGTCCGCCAGGACATGCGCATATGGTTGGCATTCCTAGCGGATTTCAACGGTCGGGTCGTATGGAGTAAACCCGCGGTTTCCTCTGAGGAGCTGGGGTTGTGGACGGACTCGGCAGGGAGTGTTGGATTTGGCACAATTTTTGGTAATCATTGGTCAGCTCAAATCTGGCCAGCAGAGTGGCACGAGAGTGGGCTCACAGGTAACATTGGGTTTCTCGAGCTGTTCCCTATTCTAGTGGCCCTGAAAACATGGCCTGAGGGGTTTCGTGACCGCTCTGTGGTGTTCTGGTCTGATAATATGACCGTTGTGGAGTGTATCAATAGTCAGGCTGCCCGCTGCAGATGGATCTTGAGATTGCTGAAGGAAATTGTTCTGCTGTGTATGAGGCTAAACGTCCACTTTAGGGCAAGACATGTGCCAGGGGTGTTAAATCAGGCAGCTGATGCGCTTTCTCGTTCCCGTATGCAGGCCTTCTGGGGTTTCCTACCCTCAGCGGACCCGGTGGCAGCACCATTTCCCGAAGCTCTCTGGTCTCTCGGTGCCCCGGACTACAAGACCTCGTGGGAGAGAGTCTAGCACCCAGGACAAGGAAGGCGTACGAAGGGGCGTTCCGTTCCTATTGGTCCTTTTTGGGTTCTGCTGGGGGGGAGCTTTGGGGCCAAGAGGAGTATGTCCTGAAGTTTCTGTTATCCTTACATCAGGCAGGCAAATCAGTGGCCGCGGCACAGAGGCACCGGGCCGCCATTTCCTTCATGGCACGGCCTCATGGTATCCAGGACCCCACAGCATCTTTTGTGGTACAGAAGGCGCTGCGAGGGTGGCAACGCCTTGAGGGTCGCAGAGTGGACGAAAGGCACCCGATAGGTCTGGAAAGGTTGGCCCTGTTAATGTCCGTACTCCCTGCAACATGTTCGTCTCAATCAGAGACAGTACTATTTCGAGCCGCTTTTTCATTAGCATTCCATGGGGCTATGCGGGTAAGCGAGCTGGTAGCACGGAACAAGCAGGATACGGGGGGGGTCTGTGCCGAGAGCACATCCAAATTAGGGGGGAAACAATGGTAGTCTTGTTTGCCAGGTCCAAGACCGATCAGGGAGCGATCGGGGACAGTGTAGTAGTCCAGCGGATTCCCGGATCTCCCATGTGCCCGGTGGCATGCGTTGAGGAATATTTGGCACAGAGGGCGGCATCATGGGGGGGAAGCTTGCTGAGGCACGCCGACGCCACCCCACTGATGAGGTTTCAGTTCCAACGGGTGCTCGCGATGGCAATTGCAGCCGCGGGCTTGAACCCGGGCGAGTTTGGGACCCATTCCTTCCGGATAGGGGCTGCTACTGAGGCCACAGCCAGGGGTCTGAGTGTCGAAAAAGTGAAACAGTTGGGGCGTTGGTCCTCGAATTGTTATAAACGGTACGTGCGGTTGCACATGTTGTGAAGCTAATGTCATGCACTCACGCTTCTTGTTTTTGTTTGGTTTACAGTTTCGCAAGCTTACGAGGCGGGGCAGACTGTGCAGTTGACCCGACACCTGGGGACCAGCGGTCAAAGATCACTGGCTGAGAAAAGAGTGGTGTGGGTCGTGGGACACTCATACGTGAGGCGTGCCGCAGACGTATTCAAAGCAGGTGACATGATTCACGTGGCTGGGGAATACGGGTACAGGGTGACCTTCTACGGAAGGGGCGGGCTCTGTATTGACCAGTTTCAAAATTTTAAGGAGGGTTTGTTAGGGCGGACGAGGTCACCGCCATCTATAATCATAGTGCATCTTGGGGGCAATGATTTGGTGACCATTGGTCGACGAGTACTTCTCGAGGTGATACTATCCACTGTAAGTTGGTTGGCGAGAAGGGTCCCGGGGTGCACAATTGCATGGTCCCACATGATCCCACGGAAGGTTTGGCGGGGGGCTAATTCTGTGTCTGCATTAAATCATTCTGTGAAGAAAGTGAATAACAAACTTGGTAGATTGTTTCGTACAAGTACATTGCATTCTATTCCGCATGGATGTATCAGGGGGGATCAGATGTATCTAGAGGACGGGGTTCATTTGTCCCGGGTGGGGAATGCTTTACTCATAGGAGACTTCGTAGCTTGGTTGAGGAATTTGCAGCCATGACCTTTAAGTAGGAGTTTTGTGGGAGGTCCGGATAGCCGGTCAACTATCCGGGCCTGTGGCGGTAAGGTCATGATCGGTGAGCAGTAATTGGAAGATCCCTAGAGGTTTGGGCGTCACCCATTATGGATGGGAGCGCCCAGGGGGAGGCGGCCATTGGCCCCTCAAATGGGGAGGCGGTCCCCTCTAAGGATGGGGACGCCGTGAGGGAAGGCGGCCATAGGCCCCTCCCTGGGGAGGAGGGGCTACGGACCCCTCCTCGGTATTTCCCGGGGCCCGGACATCTGCGACGGCAGATGTGGTAAGTTGTGTGGGGTGGGAGGGGGGTCTACGCTACCTTCTAGACACCTCATACGAGTCCTCGGACGACCACTAAGATGGCGTCGAGTTAACAGGGGGCCCCCGCTAAGACAAGGGAAATTGGAAGTAGGCACAGAGGTACAGTCCGCTGTGCGACCGCCCCTCACAAGTGAGGGGGGAATTCTGGTATTGGGGATCTGACACCGGTTACGACCTTGCCGTTGGCCCGTAACGTTAGGATGTACAATTTCAATGTTCAGAAATGCATTTGCAGGATGTTTAGTATCGGCTAGGAGAACCTTTGTATTAAAGATGTGTTAAGGTCAGCCAAGAACATCGTAATGTGTAAATGAAATTGTACATGATATGAAACTGTTATTTTAATGTTTTAATTTTGTTTCATATTTTAATAAATACGGCTGGGAGGGTAACTCTCTCCCGCCTTCCAAAAGTTCAGAACCGTTTCCGTCTTCCCATCCTTGGGGATTTTGTGTTGAGAGGGGGTGGCGGGTATCTCAGCCATATACTCCTTTGACGTGTGTTGTTATATTTAATCCTGAAGCGAACCACATCAAAAAAATCATTCAAAAAACTGGAAACTGATTGAACCTTTAGGAATTCAAAAACCTCTCTTTGCCTTTAAAAAAGGAAAGAACATCCAGCAACAACTGGTGAGAGCAGGTAGACAGATTGAGTCCCCATAAAAAAAACCTGAGAGGTTTGTTTAGTTTACCTCCTGTGGTCGGTCATTATCGTTGCCAAAATGTTATGGCCTGTAGATTCACAGATGATTCCAAACAATTGGATATAAATGGACAGATACATCATCAAAAGGTGTTTTCAAATTGTAATTCCATGAACCCATTGTATTGCACAAAATGCATGTGTGAAAAATACCATATAGGGCAACTACTCAACCTGTAAAGAAGCGAGTATTACAACATAAATCAAGGATAAAATGCAAGTTACAAGAGGCTCCTTTGGTACAACATTTTGTTGCTTTAGGTCATTCAGAAAATTATATTAAATGGTCAGTATTAAGTGTGATTGCGAATTCTTTTGGAGATGAACTTCAAAACAAGCTGAATAGATTAGAGGCCAGATTTATAGAAAAATACCATACGGCTATAGAGGGCCTCAATGACAAAGATGAGATTTGGGCTTTATTGCAAACATAAACTGAAGCTGGCATTAGTCTAACATAGGACTGGAGAAGTTGCAAATGTGAGTTTTTACTGGGTTCAATACCTTCTACTATGTATATATTGCTGTTGCAAATTATATAATATAGGTTACTTTGAAAAAAACAGATTGTAAGGCATAGGTCTTCAAACTGTGGGGCGCTCCCCCCTGGGGGGGGCGCAGCATCCCTCCAGGGGGGGCGCGCACTTCACCTTCTATTGTTACTTTCAGGCACCAGGCGCCAGGTGCCAGTCGTGCATCTCAGCCCTGGCTGCTGCAGCTCCAGCTGCTGGGGGCTCGGCTGAGAGTGTCTGGAGTCACAGGTCTTTAAAGGCCAGAGGCGCAACAATTTTGGAGGGGGTGGGGAGTGGGAGGGGGATAATTCTTCACGTGATAGGAAGAGTGGAGATTCAGGGGCTCTAAGAAGGGGTGGAAAACAGCAAAGCCTCATAATCATGCATTTTTAATTGTGTCAGAAAGCATGTTTTGTGGAACTTCTTTTTCTGATATCTTGTTTAGGGGCAAGGATTTGGCACAACAGCCAGAGCTGATGATAGTAGAGATGGGAAATCAGGCTCAATTCTTGATGTCTGCTCAACATCCTGTGATTCTGGGCAAATCACTAAATCTCCCTGTGCTTTCAAATAATGAATGTGTGCTTGTGTAATGTAAAAGATGCTCCTGTACAGCGCTCCAATACCTTTGGGTCATGTTCGCATTACATAAAACTGAAAAAAATGTATTACAACATTTTGTGAGCACTCCCGTTTCCAGGAACTGCTCAAGACTGGATGTGGAGCATAACCAAAGGATGCCAGAAGCAATATTCCATCCATACATTGACTCTGTGGAGAAAAACATGCACTCCCTCACCTGTGTTTTGGGAGAGTTTTTTGCTAATCTATTCTAAATGTTGTGTTTTATGTGAAAAATAAAGCACCAATGAAATTTCTTGTGCTAATTGTTTTCTTTTCATTTGAACTTTAGAATAAGCACAAGCACTACAAAAACTTCAGTTTACTAAACACTCTTACTTTATTTAATATTATTTGCCCTATAAAACCTGGGCTCTGCAGGAGGGAAAGGCCATCAATGATGCAGAGTAGCAGCTTCCAGAACTTTTTTATCAGGTGGTGGCGGCGGTGGGGGGGCTCGACGTGTAAAAAGGTTTAGATGGGGGGGCCTAGATGTTCCTTGACGAGATCTCTTCACTCGGCCGACAAAGGTTTGAGGACTCTGTTGTAAGGAGTGGCGGTCTTTCACTGGGTGATTAGGTTTGTGATATTCTTACTTTTTTAGTTTATAATTAGAATGATTTTTGACACTTGGGCGCTAAAGATACATTGGAAGCCATATGAGGCTGTTTTTTCATATAATAGAAGGTTTCCTTTTCGGTGCTCCTTTTGCTAATTAGAAAGCAATTTTGCTGCCTTTTTTCCAGTTTGCCATGCGAGTGAAGTGCGATGTTTACCATGGCTCCCTTGATAAAATAGGAGGCGTGGCCAACCTTGAATATTTGGATGCGTACTAAAGTGCATCCGAGCACAAGTTGTTTCAATCTAATTTCAATTCTATTTTTATTTTATCTACTTTATTTTTAAATGTAAAGTAATTCATTCTGTTATGGGATAGCTTTATAATATTTTCAACTTCACGACTGTAATATGCTTTCAATGGGTCACTTTTAAGTATTTCGTCAGTTTCTTACATGTAGGGATATATCGCCGCTTCCGCATCACGTGACGTTATGTAGGCGATGGATACGGTCATAGCGGACGATTGATTCCCGCAAGCGGAAAACAAGCGCTGTAAGGTAGGACGCATTTTGGCAAAAATAGGAGGTCTCCCGCTCTTCCTTTTTAGTCAGATAAAATAGAGAAGTTTGTCTGGATTCGGCAGTATTTTTATTTGGCATCTGTCTCCGCTAATTTTCGGAAAGACAGACACCAGGGATAGACAGAGAGCAGGAGACACCATGTAGAACAAGTCACACTGTTTTTGCCCTCCTATATCAGTAAGTAGAGTGCCAATTGGGTTTAGTGCCACATGAATAGTTGACAATGATACATCGTGACTCATGTTTAACCTACCCAGTACATCGCCTTGGAACTCAGTTAAAGCGCTGCGAGGCCACCGGGTAGTCTATGCGCTATATAAATATAATTTTTCATTTCATTTCATTTCATTTCATAATCAGTATATATTTTTATCTCTAGTTTCCTGATTATGAAGAAAACAGAAAATATGTGATTTGAGAAATTGGCTATTCGAAAGAAACGTGTTATTGGTGGTATTCTGGATGGACCTCCAAAGGTATTTGTATATGTCGAATCGGTTTTAGATGCTGAAGGGGATGTTTCCTGACTCAAATCTTTCTGCACACAATTCTTTCGTGTCAATGGGTGCTTTTGCCTTTTATTTACACAGTGCATTTGTGCATGTCACGTTTTGTAATGTCATATTACTTTCGCATTGCAAAAATAAATTTTTATGCACATTAAGGTTTAGGCTATCTGGCCGCCACTTCAGTATTCAATAAAATACTTAACTAAGTAGGCCAGTTGCCCCGGCCCTTGTGGTCTATGATGGCAAAGCGCTACCATCGGACCTATACGGGTCTGAGTTATGGGGCTTTGAGAATACCACCGAACTTGCAAGATCCAAAAACAAGTTCTTTACCGACCTTGTCTCTCTTCCAATTTCCACTCCACTGAAGCCCCTATTTCAGGATATGGGAAGACATTCCATCAAGGACATTGCGTGCCTGCGCCCCCTACTCTTTTGGGCACGCATAAGAAGGACCCCTGAGTTGTCCAACTATGCTGTCTCCCTTAGCAAATTAATATTAGCTGACACAAGAAACAGGATCAAATGGATCACCAACCCTAGACAGCTTCTAACCAATATTGGGTTTGGGGAGGCTTGGGCCAGCCAGATTCCGCTATCCAAGCATGATCTAAAAAGTGCCTATTGGCAATGGGTACAGACAGAAGAGATGAGCAGTCTTAAAATGGGGAAACTCACTGAGATCTTCCGTGAGCAGAAACCCATTCGTAAATTAGAATCTTTTCTTGATTTTATTAAAATACCTAGGGATAGGGCATTCTATCTGGAGATGAGAATAGGGACTCTCCCGCTAAATGAGGTGGCAGCAGCCTGGAACCGGCATAATTCACCATCTGCACCTTGCCCAGGCTGTGTAGCTCCTAATGATTCTCTTGCCAATTTCTTCTTCGTGTGCCCAGCATACAGGATGGCTAGAGCCAAATGGCTCAAACCAGTCTGTAAAAAGCTTGGTTTCAAGAACTATCGGGTGGCACTACGCATCCTAAAAACTGACACCTCCTCCCTTACCTTGGTCTGTGGTGTGGAAAAATATCTGGGCTGTGCTTGGCTAATAAGAACAAAGCTCTCAGTGAAAAACAGTAGTCCGGCAGCCCCCACACATGTCACCTGGTGTACCTGCTTTGATCATTGTTTTTCATAATTTTAATGGAACTTTTAACTCATTTTTAATTGTAGATATATGATGTATAGTTGGTCTTATATATTACACTGTATTATATGTTTTTTAAAAAATATATGAATTCTGGATGTATATGTTTTTATGATAAATGTTATTGAATAAAGCTCATACTACTACTACCAATAAAATACTTGTATATATGTTCCTATGTACACGTGTATTTGTCAAAATTAGCATATTTAATTTACGAGATGTATAGTTGTAAATATTGGAAGACAAATAAGGTGTTTTTGATATTGTAGGTGATTTTTGAAAAAGTGGTTACTCCGAAGCCCAAATCCTGATGAGGCCAGCAAGTTGATGGGCTGCAACGCCTCGACAATATAATGGAAGACACTCATAACATTTAAAAACATAAGAAATAAGTTCAGGAGCATTGTTGAAAAAATAAGGGCAGAAGTTCGTAGCCTTGAATGCTCGATTGACAGGGTGATCTTTTGTATAAGGAATGCTCAGTAGGGCATTTTGTTTATAGAGCATCCTGTTCGAATGATAGGGCTACGAGAAACTATAAGTGAGCCGTAGATTCTTTGTTTCTGTTTCTGTTTGTTGTATAAATATTTTGTATATATATGTCTATTGTGGTAAATGTTTGTACATATATATGTAAGTATTACCTTGATGTGAGTCTTTACTAAAAAATATATAAAAGAAAGAAAAGAAAGTGATAATAAATAAACACTTTGTGATCCAAAACATTTGATATTTGTTTTGAGCTAACCTTTGGTTAGTGATTCCTTCTAAATCGTCAAATTTGATCTAAAGATAATATCGGTCGGGAGAGGTAATTTAGGTATTTCTTCTACCTACTTTTGTTTGGTTATTTATCCTGAGGCATTATCTTTTTTGTATATTTAAGAAAAGAGAGTGGGCACCATATGGCAGACAGTAAAAAAATAAAGCAGGAAGGGATGCAGTGTGCCACTGAGTGAGTCCAACACCTGTACTATGACATGGGATGCAACCCACAGCCAGACATGGGCAAGGCTATAAATAAACAGGCATCAGTGATGTGAGTCTATAATGCAAAGAAGTGGACCCGATCTTATTTGCAAGTTGGGCCTACTGAGATACCACAGCAAGGAGAGCAGCTAGCTAAAATTGCCAATCGTAAAATAAATGTGAAAGCAATTTGACTGACCGTTTGATTATGTAAAGTATGAAAACTCTGCGCTTGTTAATTGCACACCAATACAATCTAGACGGCACATTACTTACTATGGAAAAACGTGCGGAGGTACATCATGGAAATTCCCAGTAATTTCAAGGTTGGTGATAATACTGCTGAATCTGGTGGATATTGAGTAAATACGGGTAATTATGAGCGCAGAACACTTGTCACGATACCCCTGATGAAGGGAAATATCCTGAAATGCATTGGGTGACTTTTAAATAAAGATGTGACATGTGGTAACGGCTTTGCTCCTGTGCTTTTATGAAAAACTTAGCCTTAATCTGGAAATGAGTAAAACAAATTGATTAAACAAAGGAGAAATGGTGAAAAGTAAATGGAGAAAACAGTGAAAAAAATGAAGGTTAAATATATAAATTCGATTTATTTGATTCATTGGGTCATGGACTTGGTTGTGCAGCTTGATAGGGATCACATAAGGTCCCTTCGTACTTGTGCGGCACATTATATTGACACATCACGTCTTGTATCCAATTTGAACAGGCGATGTAATGGAAGAGACCTCATTTCTAATGCTGAACCAGCAAATTACCAAATGCTGAAATGAACAGTCACAGGGGAGGGCATGCTGGGTTAGTCTAAGTAATTTAACTGTAATTATTGTAATGTTTTGTAAATGCATTTATGTAATGGCAACTATGGAAAGAGCCATGTTGATAAATAAGAAACCTAGAAGTGGATGCACCCAGAATATGAAACCAGCATCAAGATGGCTGTCTATTACAAGAGTGTTTCATTAAATATTGACCTTCTCTATTAAGATGTCCTCTTAAGCTACCCACCCTAATATGACCGGCTCCAGCAGCTTCATGAGTCGTGGGACCAGTAAGCAGGTCTGATCATCCTAGACCTGAGCATGCAGAGGTGTGTTTCAATCAGTGATCAACAACAGCAAGCTCATCATCAGTAGATATCCAAAGTTAAAAGTTATTGTACTATTAGATGTCAGACAAGGGTACGCAATTAGAAAAAATTAAATGAGTGCAGGGGGATTGTCAATGTACCTTGTTAAGACTATGTGTGCCTAATGGGGGCTAAATGACCACCTACCATAACCGCACTGATATTAAACTTAAGCTAAAACCCATTCTGCCACCTTACCTCCAATTAAAATGGGTAAATAGAGATCCGATGCCATGATAAGGGGGAAGTCATCTGAATTATCCCTAAAAATGGGTACAAATCAAGTAGTGAGATGTTGAGAAGTCCTACTCCAAAATGCTAGCAGCAAGGAGGGTGGCAGCATGGCAGTAGAGAGCAGAAGTAAAGTAAGTATTTGACCTTAGCGGGTTGAAATTAAATGATACCCATGGGTCAATAACAGTGAGACAGGTGCTTTGGCATAGGCTGCACCTATAAGGCGACAATGTGAGTAACTAGGTGATAGCAGTAGAGTAGGTAGGGCTGGCGCACAGCAGTTTTCAATTGAAATTGTTCCTAAATGTTAAGATGCTACACAAGTGATGTCAGGCGTCCCTCGACATCAACATTTAACAGTCCATGGTGTGGGGTCAGTGGGTCACTGGTCCCATCCTTGTATGCACACTGCAGTTCCTCTATGGGTAATAGAGGTTTCAAAAAACTTTCAAAAACAGAATTACGTTTGACTTTTTATTCGTAGGTTTCCTTATTGTGAATCATTAGTATTCTTCGTTATTCATTTTTGTTCAGCATAACATAATACCATCCTTATATACATCCAATGCATTTCGGGGTTAACATACACCCCTTCATCAGGGAAAGGACACTGTGGACAAAAAACATTCGAATCATAAATAATGTCTAAGTAAATCGAGGGTTCAAAATAAATGTGCACATGCACGGTTGTGGGACCTGAGTCGTGGATAATATGACGTTAGGAGTGAAAGGGGTGGGGGTGATTTATGAGGTACACCGGTTAATGCTCCAAATAATTCCATGTGAGAGGGAATAGTATGCATGCTCAGCGCCCATCTGCTTACGTGTGCCATTCAGTAGGTATGCTGATTATCCTGTGAATGAGAATGTGCGGAGGCACGTAAGTTACCGGGTAACGGTACTGCAAAGTTAATGTTAATGGCGTGGTTCAGTGAGGGTTGTGGGCTCTAACTGACCTGTTGTATGTTGATAAGGTCCTCCTTTCTTCAACGCTGGTTCAGGCGGAACGCCATTGACCGCGTTTCGTTTCCTTAAGGGAACACGGTCACGTGGGGCGGCTAAAGGGAGTGTTCCTATCAGTTTAAAGGGACAGTGTTGGAATAGTCTGACGAACGACGGGGGTAGGAAGCGCGGTGCGGTTTGGGTGATGTAGTTATGTTGCAGTGCACTGGCTTAATGAAGTAAAATGTGTGGTGGCCTCTATGTGGGGTAGGTACAGATGTGACACTGGTACAGAGTCAAGATGACAGGGTAACAGTAAACGAAAGAAAAATAACTATGATGATATCAAAGGAAAATGACAGTGATACTATCAAAAATACGTAAAAATTAACAGTGAAATGAAAATTCAAATTAACCAGTGATCCTTGGATCGTTCAGGAATCACTGCCACAGTCCGTGAGCAACTTTACAGGTAGCAAGAGAGTTCAATTCTTTCATTAAGCCCTAGTGGCTTCTGTGTCGACAATTTTTGGATCCATTCGTTTTCTCTTTGGAGGAGAAATTTGGTATTGTCTCTGCCCTCCTGATTTACAATGGTTTCCAGTATCATAAATTTTAGTTGAGAAATGTTATGCTTCTCTTCATGGAAATGTACTGCTAATGTTGACTTGGTGCTTTTTATTCGAATGTTGGATTTATGTTCTGTGAGCCTGGTCTTAATTTTACGTTCTGTCTTCCCGATATAGAGTTTACCACACGGGCATTTTAGAGCATAGATAACGTTACTGGTGTCGCATGTAGCATTGACTTGGAGCTTGATCTTATTGCCCTTCATTGGGTGATTGATTGTGTTGCCTCGAATGATAGAGTTGCAGTTCCCGCAGTTAAAGCATGGTTTAGTTCCTGAGTAACTAACTGGTTTGGTGGGTTTATGTCGCACTATTTCACCTAGGTTGCGTGATCTGGTATATGCAAATAGTGGGGGTTCCTGAAAGATCTGGTTGAAGTCTGGTTCCAGATTCAAAAGTGGCCAATGTTGGTGAATAATCTTTTTGAATTTGTTGGTGCTGGTAGAAAACTTGGAAACGACCACTAGGCGTGTCTGTTGTTTTTTGACACTAGGTTGTAGCAGTTTCTGTCTGTCTATGTTGTTGATTTTCTGTATGGAACTTTCAATGATGTTTTCAGGGTACCCTCTGTTGCGAAATTTGCATGCAATTTCTTTAATCCGTTGTGTGGCATTCTCTGGGTTGGATGTAATCCGTTTAGCTCGTGCCATTTGTGAGAATGGTAGATATGTTTTTAAGTTGGATTCGTGGAAGCTGCTGTAATGTAGCATGTTATTTCTATCAGTGGGCTTGGTGTAGAGATCTGTCTCAATTGTTTGTCCTTTAATGGAAACTTTAACATCCAGAAAGTTAACGCTTGCGTTTGAAATTTCCCAGGTTAGTTGTATTCTTTGGTCGATGTTATTGAATTCCAACAGTCTATTTTGTAGTTCTTCTTGTGTACTTTTCCAGACGATAAAGATGTCATCTATGTATCTTGTGAAAAGCATAAGGTGATCAGTCCATTGTTTATTATTGAGTATATGATTTTCTTCATAGTGTTCCATAAAGATGTTCGCATACGCAGGAGCCGCTGAATTGCCCATAGCCATTCCCACGAGTTGCTGGTACCATGTTTCTTGATGTTTGAAGTAGCTTTGGTACAGCGTAAATAGCATGAGTTCCATTAAGAACGTTTGAAATGGTCTTTCCATGTCAGATTTGAGCAAAGATTGTTCTATTGCTTCAATCCCCAAGGAGTGGGGTATTGACGTGTACAGGGAACGTACATCGGCTGTACATAGAATCAGTTCCTGATTGGTTTCAAGTTGGAGATTCCTTAATTTCGAGATAAAATGTGTGGTATCTTTGGTATATGTCTTCATTGCTTGTACCATTGGTTGTAGGTATTTGTCTAATAGTTGCCCAATGGGTTCTTGTAGACTCCCGCATGTAGAGACGATTGGTCTCATGGGGGGGTCCCTTAAGTTTTTATGAATCTTAGGGACCATTCTCAAAATCGGGCTCCTGGGATTGGATTTGGTAAGGAAGTTCTTAGTTTTCGCATTGATTATTCCCATTTCATGTGCTTTATCCAGTATGTTGGTTAGGGTTTTCATGTATTCCGTTGTGGGATTTCCGTCCAGTTTCATATATGTTGTAGTATCACTGATGTGTTCCAACACTTTCGCTTCATACATGGCCGTGTTCATGATTATAAGGGCTCCGCCCTTGTCTGCTTTGACGCATGTAATCGTTTCATTGTTAGATATTTTCTTCAGTGTGGTTAAATCCTTTTGTGTGATATTCTTGGTCTTCGTGTGTTTATGATGGATTTTCATTAGATCCTGTTTAACTCTGTTTTCAAACAAGTCCAGTGTTTTGTGACTTACAGGTGATTGAAATGTGCTATGTGGTCTTAATCCAAGAAGCTGATCTGGTTCCACTAAAGGGTTGGGGGGTAGCACATTATCAAAGAAGTGACGGAGTCGAAGTTTACGCATCAGTTTAAAGAAACTGACTTCCAGTTCCAGGTTATTTGAGTCGGTTGTAGGTACAAACGAAGTTCCCTTTTGTAGAAGTTGGATTTCGTGTTGGGTGAGTTGGTAGTCACTGATGTTAATAACTAATTGTTCTGTGTTTTCTTGGTTTGTTTGTCCTTGATGGTTCCCGTTGTGCTCCTCGTGGTAGGTGGGTCTTTCCTTGTTTCTTTTTCTTTTGTTTTGTCCTCTCCGGGGTCTCCTTTTTGTGTCTGGCCCTGTTCTAAAAAAGGACTTGGATCTGTCTGATGGCTAGTCGTAGGTTGTTGTGCCCTAGTTGTATCGGGCTCAGTTGGTATTGGTGGAGTTCTCCTAGTTCTTTGATTATTGTCACTGTCCGATGAGGAGGTGTCTGTTTGTGATGTATACGGTTTATTACGTCTTTTCTGGGCGTAAACCTCAGCCCAAGTATAGACCTCTCCGAGTTTATAATCAAGAGTATCCCTCTTGTATTTGCGGATCTTCCGTTCGTTAATGTCATTGGTATGTTTTTCCATCTGAGATTGGATGTCTTCCAGTATGTTTTTGAGCTCATCCTCCGTAAGCATTTTAGACAGTTCTGTGGATGTTTCCTCTATTTCTCTCGTTAGCTCGCCTAATATTCCAGATAGTTCTTCGATGATTAGGAGAATAAGGTCAAGTGAACACTTATTTAAAATTTCGAACCACCTTTCTTGGAATTTTTGGGAATTTTTGCATAGTGATGGTCTAAGTGCAATTCTGAGTCCCCTTGGTATGCGTAGGTTACGATGGTATTTGACCAGTGTACTTGCGTGTAGTTGTTGGTTGATACGTCTCTTGCTTAGATATATTAATTGTTTAATATGTTGCTCTTTGGAGCGGGTGGTGGTTTCCTGAGCATTCTCTTCCCTAATGAGTGCGTAAATCCGGTTCGCTGCCTCTTGTTCGAATGCAAAGGTCGAGGCTCGGGCCTCAGTGCTCTTGGATATATCGTCAAAGTTGCTCATGTTGTAGAATGGGCGTGCCGCCGGTCCAGGGGTGGACGCGAAAACGTAAAACAGTAGAGTAGGTAGGGCTGGCGCACAGCAGTTTTCAATTGAAATTGTTCCTAAATGTTAAGGTGCTACACAAGTGATGTCAGGCGTCCCTCGACATCAACATTTAACAGTCCATGGTGTGGGGTCAGTGGGTCACTGGTCCCATCCTTGTATGCACACTGCAGTTCCTCTATGGGTAATAGAGGTTTCAAAAAACTTTCAAAAACAGAATTACGTTTGACTTTTTATTCGTAGGTTTCCTTATTGTGAATCATTAGTATTCTTCGTTATTCATTTTTGTTCAGCATAACATAATACCATCCTTATATACATCCAATGCATTTTGGGGTTAACATACACCCCTTCATCAGGGAAAGGACACTGTGGACAAAAAACATTCGAATCATAAATAATGTCTAAGTAAATCGAGGGTACAAAATAAATGTGCACATGCACGGTTGTGGGACCTGAGTCGTGGATAATATGACGTTAGGAGTGAAAGGGGTGGGGGTGATTTATGAGGTACACCGGTTAATGCTCCAAATAATTCCATGTGAGAGGGAATAGTATGCATGCTCAGCGCCCATCTGCTTACGTGTGTCATTCAGTAGGTATGCTGATTATCCTGTGAATGAGAATGTGCGGAGGCACGTAAGTTACCGGGTAACGGTACTGCAAAGTTAATGTTAATGGCGTGGTTCAGTGAGGGTTGTGGGCTCTAACTGACCTGTTGTATGTTGATAAGGTCCTCCTTTCTTCAACGCTGGTTCAGGCGGAACGCCATTGACCGCGTTTTGTTTCCTTAAGGGAACACGGTCACGTGGGGCGGCTAAAGGGAGTGTTCCTATCAGTTTAAAGGGACAGTGTTGGAATAGTCTGACGAACGACGGGGGTAGGAAGCGCGGTGCGGTTTGGGTGATGTAGTTATGTTGCAGTGCACGGGCTTAATGAAGTAAAATGTGTGGTGGCCTCTATGTGGGGTAGGTACAGATGTGACACTGGTACAGAGTCAAGATGACAGGGTAACAGTAAACGAAAGAAAAATAACTATGATGATATCAAAGGAAAATGACAGTGATACTATCAAAAATACGTAAAAATTAACAGTGAAATGAAAATTCAAATTAACCAGTGATCCTTGGATCGTTCAGGAATCACTGCCACAGTCCATGAGCAACTTTACAGGTAGCAAGAGAGTTCAATTCTTTCATTAAGCCCTAGTGGCTTCTGTGTCGACAATTTTTGGATCCATTCGTTTTCTCTTTGGAGGAGAAATTTGGTATTGTCTCTGCCCTCCTGATTTACAATGGTTTCCAGTATCATAAATTTTAGTTGAGAAATGTTATGCTTCTCTTCATGGAAATGTACTGCTAATGTTGACTTGGTGCTTTTTAGTCGAATGTTGGATTTATGTTCTGTGAGCCTGGTCTTAATTTTACGTTCTGTCTTCCCGATATAGAGTTTACCACACGGGCATTTTAGAGCATAGATAACGTTACTGGTGTCGCATGTAGCATTGACTTGGAGCTTGATCTTATTGCCCTTCATTGGGTGATTGATTGTGTTGCCTCGAATGATAGAGTTGCAGTTCCCGCAGTTAAAGCATGGTTTAGTTCCTGAGTAACTAACTGGTTTGGTGGGTTTATGTCGCACTATTTCACCTAGGTTGCGTGATCTGGTATATGCAAATAGTGGGGGTTCCTGAAAGATCTGGTTGAAGTCTGGTTCCAGATTCAAAAGTGGCCAATGTTGGTGAATAATCTTTTTGAATTTGTTGGTGCTGGTAGAAAACTTGGAAACGACCACTAGGCGTGTCTGTTGTTTTTTGACACTAGGTTGTAGCAGTTTCTGTCTGTCTATGTTGTTGATTTTCTGTATGGAACTTTCAATGATGTTTTCAGGGTACCCTCTGTTGCGAAATTTGCATGCAATTTCTTTAATCCGTTGTGTGGCATTCTCTGGGTTGGATGTATCAGTGATACTACAACATATATGAAACTGGACGGAAATCCCACAACGGAATACATGAAAACCCTAACCAACATACTGGATAAAGCACATGAAATGGGAATAATCAATGCGAAAACTAAGAACTTCCTTACCAAATCCAATCCCAGGAGCCCGATTTTGAGAATGGTCCCTAAGATTCATAAAAACTTAAGGGACCCCCCCATGAGACCAATCGTCTCTACATGCGGGAGTCTACAAGAACCCATTGGGCAACTATTAGACAAATACCTACAACCAATGGTACAAGCAATGAAGACATATACCAAAGATACCACACATTTTATCTCGAAATTAAGGAATCTCCAACTTGAAACCAATCAGGAACTGATTCTATGTACAGCCGATGTACGTTCCCTGTACACGTCAATACCCCACTCCTTGGGGATTGAAGCAATAGAACAATCTTTGCTCAAATCTGACATGGAAAGACCATTTCAAACGTTCTTAATGGAACTCATGCTATTTACGCTGTACCAAAGCTACTTCAAACATCAAGAAACATGGTACCAGCAACTCGTGGGAATGGCTATGGGCAATTCAGCGGCTCCTGCGTATGCGAACATCTTTATGGAACACTATGAAGAAAATCATATACTCAATAATAAACAATGGACTGATCACCTTATGCTTTTCACAAGATACATAGATGACATCTTTATCGTCTGGAAAAGTACACAAGAAGAACTACAAAATAGACTGTTGGAATTCAATAACATCGACCAAAGAATACAACTAACCTGGGAAATTTCAAACGCAAGCGTTAACTTTCTGGATGTTAAAGTTTCCATTAAAGGACAAACAATTGAGACAGATCTCTACACCAAGCCCACTGATAGAAATAACATGCTACATTACAGCAGCTTCCACGAATCCAACTTAAAAACATATCTACCATTCTCACAAATGGCACGAGCTAAACGGATTACATCCAACCCAGAGAATGCCACACAACGGATTAAAGAAATTGCATGCAAATTTCGCAACAGAGGGTACCCTGAAAACATCATTGAAAGTTCCATACAGAAAATCAACAACATAGACAGACAGAAACTGCTACAACCTAGTGTCAAAAAACAACAGACACGCCTAGTGGTCGTTTCCAAGTTTTCTACCAGCACCAACAAATTCAAAAAGATTATTCACCAACATTGGCCACTTTTGAATCTGGAACCAGACTTCAACCAGATCTTTCAGGAACCCCCACTATTTGCATATACCAGATCACGCAACCTAGGTGAAATAGTGCGACATAAACCCACCAAACCAGTTAGTTACTCAGGAACTAAACCATGCTTTAACTGCGGGAACTGCAACTCTATCATTCGAGGCAACACAATCAATCACCCAATGAAGGGCAATAAGATCAAGCTCCAAGTCAATGCTACATGCGACACCAGTAACGTTATCTATGCTCTAAAATGCCCGTGTGGTAAACTCTATATCGGGAAGACAGAACGTAAAATTAAGACCAGGCTCACAGAACATAAATCCAACATTCGACTAAAAAGCACCAAGTCAACATTAGCAGTACATTTCCATGAAGAGAAGCATAACATTTCTCAACTAAAATTTATGATACTGGAAACCATTGTAAATCAGGAGGGCAGAGACAATACCAAATTTCTCCTCCAAAGAGAAAACGAATGGATCCAAAAATTGTCGACACAGAAGCCACTAGGGCTTAATGAAAGAATTGAACTCTCTTGCTACCTGTAAAGTTGCTCACGGACTGTGGCAGTGATTCCTGAACGATCCAAGGATCACTGGTTAATTTGAATTTTCATTTCACTGTTAATTTTTACGTATTTTTGATAGTATCACTGTCATTTTCCTTTGATATCATCATAGTTATTTTTCTTTCGTTTACTGTTACCCTGTCATCTTGACTCTGTACCAGTGTCACATCTGTACCTACCCCACATAGAGGCCACCACACATTTTACTTCATTAAGCCCGTGCACTGCAACATAACTACATCACCCAAACCGCACCGCGCTTCCTACCCCCGTCGTTCGTCAGACTATTCCAACACTGTCCCTTTAAACTGATAGGAACACTCCCTTTAGCCGCCCCACGTGACCGTGTTCCCTTACGGATGTAATCGTCGTTCGTCAGACTATTCCAACACTGTCCCTTTAAACTGATAGGAACACTCCCTTTAGCCGCCCCACGTGACCGTGTTCCCTTAAGGAAACGAAACGCGGTCAATGGCGTTCCGCCTGAACCAGCGTTGAAGAAAGGAGGACCTTATCAACATACAACAGGTCAGTTAGAGCCCACAACCCTCACTGAACCACGCCATTAACATTAACTTTGCAGTACCGTTACCCGGTAACTTACGTGCCTCCGCACATTCTCATTCACAGGATAATCAGCATACCTACTGAATGACACACGTAAGCAGATGGGCGCTGAGCATGCATACTATTCCCTCTCACATGGAATTATTTGGAGCATTAACCGGTGTACCTCATAAATCACCCCCACCCCTTTCACTCCTAACGTCATATTATCCACGACTCAGGTCCCACAACCGTGCATGTGCACATTTATTTTGTACCCTCGATTTACTTAGACATTATTTATGATTCGAATGTTTTTTGTCCACAGTGTCCTTTCCCTGATGAAGGGGTGTATGTTAACACCCGAAATGCATTGGATGTATTTAAGGATGGTATTATGTTATGCTGAACAAAAATGAATAACGAAGAATACTAATGATTCACAATAAGGAAACCTACGAATAAAAAGTCAAACGTAATTCTGTTTTTGAAAGTTTTTTGAAACCTCTATTACCCATAGAGGAACTGCAGTGTGCATACAAGGATGGGACCAGTGACCCACTGACCCCACACCATGGACTAACTAGGTGATAGCCCCACCAGAGAAGCAGATTGGCTGAGAGGCCAAAGCCAGATGAGCCACCTGGGAATCCTAAAATGTGAGAGCGCAAGGAATGTAAAGGCCACTCCAGAAGATTTCCATATTTACTGCTAGTCTCGCCACCTGTGCAAATGCCTCAATGTAGAGCATGTGTCTGGCTACAACCACCTCACAGAAAGAATGCAAAAAGGAAGACTGCCATAAGAAATCCACCAGAATGTTCCTTCAAAAGGAAAAAGTCAATTGAGGAGGAAAACTGGTTGCAGCTGTTATATTCCTCTCTCCCTGCTGACCATCACAACCCGGAAGGGATCTTAGGAGCACACACACTGTAAGTCACTTCAGGAGCCTCTTACTGAACTCTGCTGCTCCGAAGAAGTTCCCTCCACTGAGAAATATTGTTGGGGGACCAAGTGGGTTTGAGGGGGGGTAGGGAAATATCATGCTAAGTCTCTGCACGTTCAATTGTTGCGCTGCATATGACTCAGGTTGTCACATTCTGCTAGTTAACTGTTCCATGTTCTCTGTCATGAGCATGTTAGTATGATGTGTCTTCATGTTAAGTTTCACATATGAGCAGATCTAGTAGTATGACGAGACAGGATGGACATAATCAACCAAATGCACTGAGTGAGAAATAGAAAAACATTCATCACCTACAGAAACATGACCCTTTAGATGTTATAGAGGTGAATGAGTAATTCTTTGCATATGGCACCAGGGGTTTCATTGGCTACAACGCAGTGGGTGAAAGTAGATAGGGCTCTACATTCAGGCCGACTTGCATGGAGGCAATAGGGTTCTGCCCTGTTAATACAGCAACTCCTGGATACTTTTAGAGAAAGGCACAGAGAAAGTACAGAAAACGGAAATGTGAGACTGCAAGAAAGTCATATTGGTTGGCTTGAAAATTTCTCCAGCCACTGGCTTAGTGCACATGCTTAAATCTGGCGACTCAACCATCACCTTCATAACATTTTCCTGGACTTAGGGAGACTGCACCTGTAGAAGAAGACTGTGGTGGATGAGAAAGCACTCACTCAATGATTCATGGACTCCCGACTCCTGCTGGCTCCCAGGGAATGAAAATGCTCTCCAAGGGTCAAAGATTGGTCTCCCATTTACCTGATGCAGGGTCACAAAAAGCAGAAGGATTCCATACTCCAGAAGGCACAGCTGACCACAGAGGACTGAACGCTGCAGGAGATCTGGCAGGAGAGGAACCTGGGGCCTCTAGTAACCTGCCCTAAGGAGTTATTGACTAGACTACTGAAAAAAAGGGATTTAATAATGTTTTCCACCTCTAGAAGATCGGGTCAAAGTGCCAAGACTTGCACCGGAATATCACACCTTGTGAGCAAGAATATTAGATTCTCTCATCTTTGATCTTTTTGTTGTGCTGCACATAGGTTCAATAGGCCCTCAGAGTGAAAGTGTCCAGCCTCTTGAAGATCTGCCCAGCTATGGCTTTCAGTATTGCCTGCTGAAGAATTTTGACTTCCAGAAAAAGGGATTAGATCCAGAGTCAACCAATTGGACTGCTGTGAGTCATACAATCTATCCGACTGTGAAGCACCCTCTGTGGCTATGAAATCCAGCTTTGTCTCCACCTGAGATGTTGGTGCCTAAGTCAGTGACTTTATAGGGAGCTTGATGATGACATATCCGACTTTGTGTGACCCTCACCAGACATGGCCTTGGGCCTTACTCCACTGGAAGATTTTTATTTTTATTTGACAGACTAAATCACTCCATTGCAGTTGGCATGAAATGCATGCAAGTCATGCTCAACCACAAGCTGCTGCTTTAATTTTTCTGGGTGCTTTTTGCCTGAAATTATTTTTGAATGTATTTCCAGCTCCATTTATTCAATTTCAATGAAGTTGGGGTCTTTAGGCTCACTGAATTTTTCTCCATTATTCTAAATTGGTTTGGGAATTTTATTGCATTGTTGTTTTTTACTTTAAAATTGTTGGAACTTCTTGAAATTGGCATACACTTTTCTGGGTAATACCTGCTGCGTCTGTTGTAGGCACCTATATTTGAACAGAGATTCTCTGTGAACTGTATTTTACTTCTCATCCCAAATTAACAACCCAGTTTATGTAATTGGCACTGTGTTGGTTAGCAGTAGACCCAGGGAAAATGACATTGCTTAGGAGAAAGAAACAATGATGTTCACACAGCTAGGCAGAATCTGCACTGCAGAAGCACTGATAGCTAAAGACAAGAAAAAGCCTGAAGTGATTTTATCATTTCGTAATGTTGTATAAACATTGTATATGATATACCTTTTAACAGTCTTTTTTATAGTCTAAATCCTTAAACACAAGTATTGACCTGGAATACTACAAAGTTTCAAAATTGTGACAACAAAGTTGCTTCTATAGCATTTATGTACCTAAATTACCAAGCTACAATGCCGTGAGCCACATGGAACTGACTCCAAAAATTCAAGACAGTCACCACCATTTGCAAGTCTCACAAAAGCCCAATAATAACATGGGATATGCTGTCTTCCCTAATGTCTCTCATGTGTCTTACCCATCCACTGGAGATGCAAATCCTCTTCCACGTGGTGCCAACACAATGCACATGTTGCCAGCCTTCACTGCTTCTAAAGGTGCCTACATTATAGCTGTTTGGAATATCACAACTCTGCACAAGAACAGCGTGAGTAGGTAGGCACGGGCCATGTATCATGGTATTAATAACTGCTCAATACATATCTTGTTCAGTTATTGTTTGTCCGATAAGACTCTATGAATTTGTGAAGCACATGAATCTATTCTTGTGGTAGGCTTGCTTTTAGCTACATGGGACACGCCACTTATGCAGGTTTCACAGATATAATTGTTAGATTACAAATTGTTTACACCCCCAATCTTTCTCATCCCATTAAAAGCTGGAATTACTGTAAATTATTACCCTTGTGTAATGTACTGTAAATTATTACCCTTATGATGTTGTTTTGGCCATTCAAATTTCCCAGCTTGTCACCAAGAAGAAATCATGCAGATGAAGTTACATTTTTGTGTAACTTACCATTTAAAATCGTGCACAAATTTTGTGTCCAGTTTACAATTACAACGAAGTAGCACCAACACAGTTGTGTGGGTGTCCCCTAGGGCACTGGTTAAGGTGGGCTGTTAAACAACAGCAGACTTTTCGGTGATTTTCAAAAAGACACAAATATATTTGCTTGTCATTCAAATTTAATCATGACGAATCTAATAGAGAGTTACGTTGTCACTCAATTCTTCAATGACATGATTCACAAGATAGCGGTATTAATTAGCTTTCATAAATCCAGTATTCAATCCCAATGCATTTCGGCATGTGCCTTCATCAGGGGTAATCTGTTGGAAAATAATAAATTTTGTTGTACTAATCTGTATCCGTCTCTGAACATATATCCATCACCATGTCAATATATCTGTAAAACATCATTGTTAAAAAAACATTTCAAAAAGGATTTCAAAAAGGAAAGATAACTGTTATATGACACTACATTAATCGCTCGCTGTGACAAACTCGTTATACTGATATCGTGCGATAATCTGAGGAGGTTGTTGGTACTGCGTGGATTCTCAGCGTGAACAAATGCATATTAGGTTGGTAGCTTACCAGTCATTAAAAACGATCTAAGTAAGTGGCAATGTTACGCGCGTTTACATAAAGATACCAACATTGGAGCTAACTGATGTATTATTTACGCTGGCTCATATGAGCTTACCGTCTGAATACACGGAGAGTTTCAACAAGTTAACCTGCAGAACGCCATCGCTATTGCCGTTGGTGAAAAGCCGCAGCGTGTGACGCGCATTAAGGGGTGTGGTTAAATGCCGTGTTTACTTAGCGCGCGAAGCGTATTTAAAGAGACGGGAACATTTGTTCCTTCGCTTGTACCTTAATAAAGTAAACATAAATCTACCTCCAATGTTAGCGATTAATGGAACAATACAATAAAATAAAAAAAGAAATAAGGCGTGAAGTTCTACTGTGAAAAATGTTCCCGCATCAGGTGGTCCCAGCTCCTGTAGAGCTATATTAGTGCATGAATCACAAAAATAGGAATCAGAAAACTAATTTATAGATAACATCCAAATTCTGTATGCTCATTCATTCCTTTGGGTTTCAGTGTCTGTAAGTGGTATATCCAAAAGTTCTGTCGTTTGAGGAGTGTTTTCTTGTTGTCTCTATCTTCACTTTTTGCTATGATTTCCAACAAACATGCTTTAATTTGACTCACTTGGTGGTTAGCCTCAATAAAGTGTGCGGCTACTACTGACTTTAAAGCTTTGGTTCTGATGTTGCTTTTATGTTCATTTAGTCTTACTTTTAGTTTTCTTTCAGTCTGACCAATATACGCTTTTCCGCACGGGCATTTAATCATGTAAATGATATTCGAGGTGTCCCATGTTGCATTCACTTGTAGTCTTATTCTGTTGCCCCACATTGGGTGAGTGATGCGGTTGCCTTGTTGAATGTTGTTACAATTATTACAGTTCCAGCAAGGAACTGTGCCTTTGTAGTTAACTGTGCATATTTTCGAAACTGGTTGCTTGATAATTTTGCCAAGGTTTCTGCCTCTGCTAAATGCAAATACAGGAATTTCTTGAAAAATGTGGTTGAAGTCTGGTTCAACTTGAAGTAAAGACCAATGCTTCTTGATGATACTTTTGTACTGGGCACTAGCTGTTGAAAATTTACATGATTAAATGCCCATGCGGCCATTACCGTTGTAGCACTTTTTCCATACGAGGACACTCAGCTTTAATAAGCCCTGAGGAAGTTCTCCATGTGAGAACGAAACGCGTTGTCTGAGTGTTATGAACTAATCTATTGAAAATAAAGATGTTTTTGAATATTTATATGGATTCTCTGAACTTCATTACCTGGCACACGTCCACCCCTTGCTACCATTCAGCACTTTCCCTGATGCAAGCACCTGTCAGAGTAGGAATATTAAATTTGCCCCTACACTATCCAGTACTCTACATGGGCATGTTACCTGAGGCAAAGTCATGAAGGTGAATTTGTTTTAAACATATCACTTATCAATGCCTGCTAATATATTATTTCTGACAGTAATAACGGTTTTTTTTGTTCAGATAATTTTTTACTGTTCACTTACATTTTATTCTGTAAACTTTTGTTTCTTCTTGGTAGATATTTGGTGTTGTTGTATGTCCAACCGCTGTTACTATCAGAACGAAAATTGTAATATATATATTTTTTGATTATGGCTTTTTTTACTCCGAAAAACAGTTAGTGCTTTTCTTCACTTACTTTTCAATGGTAAGATAATTTCAAGAATATCTGCTGTATATTTGGGGCTGGTTTTCAAATTCAGATAATGCTGTAAATAAGTAAAAAATATATTATAAGTACTTGAGAATAAAGTGTAATTATGTGGAAGCTTTTTATTTTGAAATGCACACTTACTTTGGTCTGTAGATGGCAGTGTTCAACTAGTAAATTGGCAAAATTCTCCTGCTACCCCTGCTGTGTGTGGTTACTATGGAAGTCAGTTTACCACTGAGCACAAAATGGTGGACGGCTTCTTTTATACGTTTTGTTGGGGTAAATGAGAATTTAAAAGAAAATATGTTTTGGAAACAGTTTTTTCATGTTATTCATACTATGACTGAATGTATATTCAGTTTGTCTTGGGTAAAAATTTTCGTTTTAGGTGTTTCTTCTTGGAATGTCAGCCATTTTGAATAGATGCTGGTTCTGGGTCTGTAATAAAAATAGTTGACAGACTATCTTTTTATGTGCTTTCAATTGATTGTATGTATAATCTCTTTTTGCTTCTGGCAGTGTGTATTTACAGCATTGCCTCTGGCCTCTGGCAATGCTGTAATAATATCTGTAATTATCACAATTTTTTCAAACATGTTTTTTGATTTTATTATTAATACCCAGGAATTGTAATGGATAGGTACTATAAAAAATACCCGAGCATTAAAATTTATAACCAGGTATTAATAATCTCCCCCACCCAAAACCCCTATTTCCTTGGCATCCCGTCCCAGGGGATAAAAGCAAAAATATTAAGTTACTGATATTTTAATAAAAAACTGAAAACATATTATGCGATTCAATGGCATGCGTTATATTAATATGCATTGCTACGATATGCGTTGTAATGGCAGTTTTAATGTATTTCAATGAACACGCTTTGTAATTGTATGCGTTGTAATGGTAGTTGCATTGTAAAAACTGCAATGTAAAAGTATGTGTTGCAATTGTATGCATCGTATATTCGACTACTCAAGGCTGCTATATCTAAGAAACAGGATTGAGGCAGCTATAGGCAGAGCAGAGTCAATATAAGAAATGCAAAGAATAAAGAGCTTTTCTAGCTGGTACCGCAAAGATGAGAACTATGAACGATACACAACCTGTCACAGGTACAGGGTGTTCTGATTTACGGTACAGGCTGCTTCAAACAATTGGTAGGCAAGGGAAAGCCAGATAACTGTGGAAAACAAGTAGAGTGAAACAGCCATAAAAGAGGACAGGGGTATGTAGAAAGCCAGTTAAAGAGCAGGAAGAACGGACAGTCCGACATTTATAATTCACAAAGGTAACATGGGATGCACTTAGAGAGAAAAGGAATGGCAGAGAGAATGCAGGGGAGCAGGTAAAAGCTAACAGAGAGACTAGTCTAATCTTAGAATCTGCATTCAACTGCCAGTGCTAGAGGAGGGAGAAATATAGACAGAAAGGGAGAAGTGGAGGCAGGTAGAGGGAGTTAGGGAAATTGTAGAGCAGCAGAGAAAATGCAGAACTGCCAGTTTACTGGAAGTGCATGGAAGCTGAAAGTCAAGTCAAGTCAAGTCAAAGGATTTATATAGCGCACTACATACCCAGAGGGTCTCAAGGCGCTTAAGAAGGGGTGGGGAGTTACTTGTCTAATATCCACGTTTTAAGTAGCTTTCTGAATGCTAGGTGGTTCTGGGTAAGGCGAAGGTAAGTGGGAAGAGAGTTCCAGGTTTTAGCTGCCAGGTAGGAGAAGGATCTACCTCCCATGGTGGTCTTGTTGATGCGAGGTACAGTGGCAAGGGCTTGGTTGGAAGATCGAAGCTGGCGGGAGGGGGTGTAGAAGGACAGTCGTGTGTTGAGGCATTCTGGTCCGATTTCGTAGAGTGCTTTGTGTGCGTGGGTTAGGAGCCGGAAAGTGATCCTCTTATTGACGGGAAGCCAGTGGAGGTTTTTCAGGTGACCAGAGATATGTTCTTTACGCGGGATGTCTAATATGAGCCTGGCAGAGGCGTTTTGGATTCGTTGGAGTTTTTTCTGGAGATTAGCGGTAGTCCCGGCGTATAGGGTGTTTCCGTAGTCCAGGCGGCTCGTGACCAGTGCGTGGGTGACCGTTTTCCTAGTTTCGGTGGGGATCCAACGAAATGTTTTTTGGAGCATGCGAAGAATGTTGAAGCAGGATGAGGAGACGGCGTTGACTTGTCTGTTCATTGAAAGTGAGGAATCCAGGATGACGCCCAGGTTCCGTGCGTGGTCTGTCGGGATGGGTGCTTTTCCAAGGGCTTCTGGCCACCAAGAGTCGTCCCATGCAGAGGGGGAGGAACCTAAGATGAGGACTTCTGTTTTATCAGAGTTCAGTTTCAGACGGCTGTGTTTCATCCATTCGGCTACTTCTTTCATTCCTTCATGTAGGTTGGTTTTGGCGGTGCTAGGGTCATTGGTGAGTGATAGGATCAGTTGAGTGTCATCCGCGTAGGAGATGATGTTTAGGTTGTGTTGGCGGGCGATGGCCGCGAGGGGGCTCATGTATACGTTGAAAAGGGTGGGGCTGAGTGAAGATCCTTGTGGTACGCCGCAGATGACTTCAGTGGCCTCTGACTTGAATGGTGGGAGGCGGACTTTCTGGGTTCTTCCGGTGAGGAACGAGGTGATCCATTTCAGTGCTTTTCCTTGGATTCCGATGTTTCTGAGTCGCTGTAGAAGGGTGCTATGGCAGACTGTGTCAAAGGCTGCGGAGAGGTCGAGGAGGATGAGGGCGACTGTGTCTCCATTGTCCAGTAGGGTACGAATGTCGTCTGTTGCTGCGATGAGGGCGGTCTCAGTGCTGTGTTTTGCTCGGAAGCCGGACTGTGAGGAGTCGAGGGATTTGTTGGCTTCGAGGAAGGCGGCGAGCTGGTTGTTGACAGCTTTCTCGATGACTTTGGCCGGGAAAGGAAGGAGCGAGATAGGGCGGTAGTTTTTGAGTTCGGTGGGGTCAGCTGTGGGTTTCTTCAGGAGGGCGCAGAGTTCAGCGTGTTTCCAGCTTTCCGGGAAGGTGGCGGATTTGAAGGAGCAGTTGATGACGTCTCGGAGGTGCGGTGCTATGATGGAGTCTGCTTTGTTGAAGATGTGGTGAGGGCATGGGTCTGTGGGGAAACCTGAGTGGATGGAGTTCATCAGGCGGATGGTATCCTCAGTGGAGATTGTGTTCCAGTCATTAAGGATGTTTGAGGGGGGTGACGGTCCAGCAGATGGTTGGGTGGGTAGGTCTCTGGGTTGGTTGTCGAAGCTGTTGTGGATGTCTGCAATTTTGTTGCGGAAGAATGAGGCTAGGGAGTCGCAGAGGGCTTGAGAGGGGGGTGATGTCGTTAGAGTTGGCCGAGGGATTGGTAAATTCCTTGACGATGTTGAAAAGTTCCTTGCTGTTGTGGGCGTTGTTATCTAGTCGTTCCTTGAAGGCAGTTTTCTTGGCCTTTCGGATCAGTTGATGGTGTATGCGGGTGGCGTTCTTGAAAGCGTCCTTGGTGCTGGTGGTTGGGTCTTTTTTCCAGGCCTTCTCAAAGGAGCGGCAGAGTTTCTTGGATTTCTTAAGATCATTGTTGAACCATGAGGCCTTCTTGCTGCCAAGCTTGCTTTGTCGTTTTTTCAGTGGTGCTAGGATGTCGGCGCTGTTGGATAGCCAAAGGGTGAGGTTGGTGGCGGCTTGGTCGGGGTTTGATGAATGGGCTGGGGGGTTTAGCAGAAGCGATGAGGAGATCTGGTCGATGGTGATTTTGTTCCAGTTTTTTTTTTTGCAGAGTTGGTTGGGGGTGGTTGTTGGGTTTGGGCTTGTTGTAGGTGAAGTGAACGCAGCTGTGGTCAGTCCAAAGGAGCTTCGTGGTGTGGCTGAAGGAGACATGATTGCTGGAGGTGAAGATAGGGTCGAGGGTGTGACCTGCGATGTGGGTGGGGGAAGTGACCAGTTGTGTAAGTTCGAGGTTGGCGAGGTTGTCCAGCAGGGTGGTGGAGTTGCGGTCGTTGTTATTTTCAAGGTGAAAGTTGAGGTCTCCTAGAAGGATGTAATCTTTGGAGGGGAGCGCGTGTGGAGTGATGAAGTCCGTGATGTCCTCACTAAATTGTGCGCGGGGTCCTGGAGGCCTGTAAAGGAGGGTGCCTCTGAGTGTGGTCTTGGGGTCGATGTGGATCTGGAAGTGAAGGTGTTCAGAGTTGGCGAGGTTGACGTCAGAGCTGGTTGAGATATGGATGGATTTCTTATGGACGATAGCGATTCCTCCTCCTGTGTGGCCGGTACGGTCCTTGCGTATGATCTTATAATCTTCTGGGATGGCAATGGTGATGTCTGGGGCGGAGGAGGCGTTCATGCATGTTTCAGTAAGGAAGGCGACGTCCGGAGAGATGGTGTCTAGTAGATTCCATAGGTCAATGGCGTGCCTATGGACCGATCGGGTGTTGAGCAAGATGCATTGTAGGTGGTTGGTGTCGGGAATCTGAGGTGTGATCGTAGCGGAGTGGTTGACGTTGCAAAGGAATTAGCAGGAGTAGCAAGAGAAAGGTCCATGGGTGTGTCCAGGAGCGGCTTGGACGCAGTTTGGGGAACGGCCGGGGTTAAGGGCTAGGAGGGTGGTGGCATCGTAGGTAATGCGGGAGGGCTGGGAAATGCGAGGGCCAGGGGGTCTGGCGCTGGGCGCGGTCCAGGCTCGGACGGGCGTAGACGGGCTTACCTTTGGCGCACCTTCGGCGCGGATTGGGCGCGGTCGCTGCGCGTGAATGCTGCGCGCGGGAGTAACTGTCATATATGGATGGTGGAGGGGGAGGGGCGAGGGCGGCTCTGCTGGGAGGCGGGGCGGGCTACAGATGACCACAACAACAACAAAATGGAGGCGGAGGGGGGAGCACAGCGGAGCGCTAGGGCAAACGCGCAAATACAGTGAAAGCGGCAAATTTAAATTCAAAAGAGCAAATAAATCAGAGCGGCAACCAGGCACACAGCAGGCAGCAATAATTAGGCAGATTAAACAAAGCAATGCAGCACAACGATACCGAGTGTCACAGAAGGACACTGGGGAGCGACCACTCAGCCCGAGGGAGAGGAGCGAGTCACGGCGCTTTCCGGTAGTGGAGCGCTGTTCTAGTCAGTGGGAGGGCGGCTCAGCTGGGAGGCGGGGCGGGCTACAGATGACCACAACAACAACAAAATGGAGGCGGAGGGGGGAGCAGAGCGGAGCGCTAGGGCAAACGCGCAAATACAGTGAAAGCGGCAAATTTAAATTCAAAAGTGCAAATAAATCAGAGCGGCAACCAGGCACACAGCAGGCAGCAATAATTAGGAAGATTAAACAAAGCAATGCAGCACAACAATACCGAGTGTCACAGAAGGACACTGGGGAGCGACCACTCAGCCCGAGGGAGAGGAGCGAGTCACGGCGCTTTCCGGTAGTGGAGCGCTGTTCTAGTCAGTGGGAGGGTGGCTCAGCTGGGAGGCGGGGCGGGCTACAGATGACCACAACAACAACAAAATGGAGGCGGAGGGGGGAGCACAGCGGTGCGCTAGGGCAAACGCGCAAATACAGTGAAAGCGGCAAATTTAAATTCAAAAGTGCAAATAAATCAGAGCAGCAACCAGGCACACAGCAGGCAGCAATAATTAGGCAGATTAAACAAAGCAATGTAGCACAACGATACCGAGTGTCACAGAAGGACACTGGGGAGCGACTACTCAGCCCGAGGGAGAGGAGCGAGTCACGGCGCTTTCCGGTAGTGGAGCGCTGTTCTAGTCAGTGGGAGGGCGGCTCAGCTGGGAGGCGGGGCGGGCTACAGATGACCACAACAACAACAAAATGGAGGCGGAGGGGGGAGCACAGCGGAGCGCTAGGGCAAACGCGCAAATACAGTGAAAGCGGCAAATTTAAATTCAAAAGTGCAAATAAATCAGAGCGGCAACCAGGCACACAGCAGGCAGCAATAATTAGGAAGATTAAACAAAGCAATGCAGCACAGCGATACCGAGTGTCACAGAAGGACACTGGGGAGCGACCACTCAGCCCGAGGGAGAGGAGCGAGTCACGGCGCTTTCCGGTAGTGGAGCGCTGTTCTAGTCAGTGGGAGGGCGGCTCAGCTGGGAGGCGGGGCGGGCTACAGATGACCACAACAACAACAAAATGGAGGCGGAGGGGGGAGCACAGCGGAGCGCTAGGGCAAACGCGCAAATACAGTGAAAGCAGCAAATTTAAATTCAAAAGTGCAAATAAATCAGAGCGGCAACCAGGCACACAGCAGGCAGCAATAATTAGGAAGATTAAACAAAGCAATGCAGCACAGCGATACCGAGTGTCACAGAAGGACACTGGGGAGCGACCACTCAGCCCGAGGGAGAGGAGCGAGTCACGGCGCTTTCCGGTAGTGGAGCGCTGTTCTAGTCAGTGGGAGGGCGGCTCAGCTGGGAGGCGGGGCGGGCTACAGATGACCACAACAACAACAAAATGGAGGCGGAGTGGGGAGCACAGCGGAGCGCTAGGGCAAACGCGCAAATACAGTGAAAGCGGCAAATTTAAATTCAAAAGTGCAAATAAATCAGAGCGGCAACCAGGCACACAGCAGGCAGCAATAATTAGGCAGATTAAACAAAGCAATGCAGCACAACGATACCGAGTGTCACAGAAGGACACTGGGGAGCGACCACTCAGCCCGAGGTCTGAGGCTTGATATGCAGATGAAAAGTAGGGGAGCACAGGTAGAGAAAGTCAGGGAAAGTAAGAGATAAGCTTTAAGTTAGTGGAGTCTACTAAGCGGCCAGTGAAACAGAAAGTCAAGACAACTAGACTGCAACAGAGACAGGGAAAGAGAGAGAGAGAGAGATGCACGCTATCTCAGGCATAGTAGGGCCCATCAATGATGTGCTGCTGCTTCTTGATATCATTTTGATAACTGCTTATAATGGTGACCCTAGTACAATCTACCTATCCTCGATTTAATGAAGCCATTATTTGGTACAATCCTATCACTGTCAAAAGTCCTGCCACATGATGACCAGCCCTGCTATTTGATGATGGTGACAAATAGACATGAAAGGCAGGCGCTGTCTAACTGTGACAGAATTGCATGTCAGTGCTGGGTGAAAAGTCCATGTTATTGCTTGTGTGCAAAATGTATTTACAAAAAATTGAAATGTTGTAGTTCTAGCAGAAGTAGAGAGCTTTCACCTTAAAATGATACACTTCTGTTTGGTTGGAAATGAGCTTATTCACACACAATGAAAAACATGCAGATCATTGTGCGATTCCTCTCCTCCCAGGAACGGACAATAAGATAGTCCAGAAAAAATTATTACATTTCTGAAGTATCTTTAGAGCTTCTATTTGAGGGATCATTCATGCTGGGTTTAAAAAGCTTATTGCAGTTTGTGGATCTTTGACAATGTTACTTCATGACATGTATGGAGGCATTTCATCATCTATATTAATAAAGATTTCTACTACATAATTCACTGCCCTGCCATTCGAGGGAGGCTGAATCACGGTACTCCTGGCAGTGTATTTATTTTATTTTCAACGTTTTATAGAGCGCGAACCAGACCCAAGCTAGGGTATCAGAGCGCTTTACATAAGGCGTAAGGTGAAACATTCAAATGGGAACATTGCATACAAAGAAACATAGTCTGCAAGTAACAAGGAGTAACAACATCGAGAAAACTTGTTCTGAAAAACAATAAAAGACCATTCAAGTTCGTGTGGGTCAACTGTTCTCGTGGCAGCAATGAGAAGAATGTTCTGGACCAAAAAAAACAATTTAAGTTCATAAAGGTCTCAATTAAGCGGACCAGAGAATAAAGGTAGTTTGGGGTTTGCCGATCTTGTGACTTTGCACAGTCTTGCTCCTAAATGTACTGGAATTTTAAATTAAATTAATAGTTTGTTTTCCTTAAAACGCTCTATTTTGGCACTGAGTTTTTAAACATACTGGGGGTAGAGAGGAAGGAACCCCTAGAGCACCCTGCATAAAAGTTGGTCTCGCTCGCTTCATTTGATCAAAGCAGGTATTTATGACCTATCACAAAGTTTACCAGCTATGTGAAAACAACTATATGGTGAATTAAAACATAACATGATCCCCAGAAATCCGCACTGTTTGTTAGCAGAGAATAATAGTCACTAACACTTGGTAGAGTGCATTTTATATCATTTGACAATGAGATCGGCTTTTAAAATTGGCAAAGGAAAAGAGCATTATGAAAAGTTAGGGAAATTAAGATCAGGCAAATGGATGCTAATTTCAAAACGTGTTCCCACTTGCACAATCATATTTAAACTTTTCATGGCCAATTAAAGGATTTAGCATTTAAGTGTGTTTATTTAATACTGCACAAAAAGATATGCTATGCCACAAAAACCCTCTTTTCCCTGTCTGCAGCTATTTTAAGTAGATCTGGCACCTCACATAATTATAGATAAGTGAAAGCCCTGCATTATGGCACGCTGTGCATAACATATTCCTGCAGTACAGGAGAGGGCTAGACGTTTCTTACATAACCCCCAGGGCAATTGGCATGATATTTGGCGTATAAGAACAACAGAATCGAAACCCAAGTAACAAATCATGTTTTGGTCCACCCATAGCTCTTCCAGAAATTGTTATAACATTACTAAACTACTATTGAAAAATTAGTTTTACAAAGCAAATCCTATTCAATCTAGCAATCTTTTTGACTATTAAGATATTGTATAGAATGTCCCTTGTGGTCCAGAAAAACTACGTTTTTTTTTGTTTCCAAATAAAATGTAGTACTCCTATAATTGTTTTTATTTTTTGTAGAAAGTCTTTACAATGAGCTTCATTCTAAGGGGGTAATTATGATGGTGGGCGGATCTCCACCGTCTGGCCAGCGGTAGCGATCCGCCCGCCATCACAACCAAATTTACCCCCGGCCATATTGCCATGGCGGGGGATACCGCGGCGGACGGAAAGCCCGTCTGCCATTTTTCCGCAGGTGGGCAATTATCACGATTGCCAACCCGCCAGAATTCAGGCATAATATGGTGTCGTGCCTGGAAGGCACCGCCATCCATATTATGATGCCTAGCTGTAAAGGCCTCTCCATGGCCGCAATGCCGCCATGGAAAGACTGGCGAGAATTGCTTTGGGTGGCTGTTGTGGGCCACCGAGGGGGTGGGAGGATGGGGAGCTGCACTTGTGGGGTACCAGTGTTACCCCCCTTCATTGCCACGCACGAGGTGGCAGGCATTGAGCGGTGCCTCCCATGTTGTGCAGGGCAATGCTCAGCATGCCTCTTTGCCATTGGGGCAAGCCCGCCTCAATGCTGGAGATGCAGGATGTGACCGCACGGGTGGCGGTCGCATCGTAATTGGTGGTGCTAGACAGTGGCACCGCTGGCGGCCGGTCTCAACACCGCTAGAGTATCGGGCGGACTTTATCCTAATGAGGCCCAAAGTGATGTGGTAATTTTAAACTGAAGTATATACACAAAAGAATGTGGCTGTGCACAGCTGAATTTCAACTCTTTGTGGGGACACACAGAACTGACCGAGGAGTCCCGGAGGGTCAGTGAAGCGCCGCAGCCTACCAGCGCTGTTTGCAGGGAGAGGAAGGTCACCCGGACTACACTTCCCACCGCCCCACGCGACCGGAAGTCGCGCACGCCCTGTCCCGCCCCCGGAGGTGCTCACAAGTACAGCCAGAGCCCCGGGGGAGCGGGGGACACACAGAACTGACCCAGGAGTCCCGGAGGGTCAGTGAAGCGCCGCAGCCTACCAGCGCTGTTTGCAGGGAGAGGAAGGTCACCCGGACTACACTTCCCACCGCCCCACGCGACCGGAAGTCGCGCACGCCCTGTCCCGCCCCCGGAGGTGCTCACAAGTACAGCCAGAGCCCCGGGGGAGCGGGGGACACACAGAACTGACCGAGGAGTCCCGGAGGGTCAGTGAAGCGCCGCAGCCTACCAGCGCTGTTTGCAGGGAGAGGAAGGTCACCCGGACTACACTTCCCACCGCCCCACGCGACCGGAAGTCGGGCACGCCCTGTCCCGCCCCCGGAGGTGCTCACAAGTACAGCCAGAGCCCCGGGGGAGCGGGGGACACACAGAACTGACCCAGGAGTCCCGGAGGGTCAGTGAAGCGCCGCAGCCTACCAGCGCTGTTTGCAGGGAGAGGAAGGTCACCCGGACTACACTTCCCACCGCCCCACGCGACCGGAAGTCGCGCACGCCCTGTCCCGCCCCCGGAGGTGCTCACAAGTACAGCCAGAGCCCCGGGGGAGCGGGGGACACACAGAACTGACCGAAGAGTCCCGGAGGGTCAGTGAAGCGCCGCAGCCTACCAGCGCAGTTTGCAGGGAGAGGAAGGTCACCCGGACTACACTTCCCACCGCCCCACGCGACCGGAAGTCGCGCACGCCCTGTCCCGCCCCCGGAGGTGCTCACAAGTACAGCCAGAGACCCCGCGTCGCGGGACGCGCGCGGGCGCCGCCGGGCTAAGCCCGGGCAAAGGGCGGGCCCTCTGTGGCCCTCGGAGGCCAAAGGAGAACGGGACGGGCCACCCATCTGACATTTCCGTTGAAGAGGTACTGAAATATCTCTTTTCATAATATTACATTCCTTGGCGTACTGTATTTTCACTATGTCCTTCTGGGAGGATCTGAAAGCACTATGTGGAACCAATTATATACCGGACATATCGCCCACCTTACGCATGGACACCAGGCCAGATGATGTAAGCGCCACCCTGCAGGATCCTCCGCTTCACTTGATTAAACACAAAACCCTAGCCAATACACCTCCGGGGGGGCTCAACATTCACGATGGCGATATTATAAAAGAGAAGCAAGTCAAAACTTCTAATGTACGTACTTGTTCTTCTCTTTTCCCCTCCAACCCAATCACACCGATGGGGGAGACGGTGTATGGAAAAATAGAAAACCGCGCATCACCCCTTCAACCATCTTTGTTGGCCCAGCTTGAACATTTGCTAACATCTCTCATATCACCTCTGGTGACCAAAATTAACGATTTGGGGGACAGGTTATCAAGTTTTGAACAAACAATGAAAACGCACATTTCACCAAGTATAAAACCGGTATTATCCAACTGTCCTATCCCCCTCACTATTCCGGAAAAACCCAAACCACATTTCCGTAAGCACGCCTCCTCGCAAACATTGTTCCCTGCTACAGGCCTCAAACCGGCCAAAATTCACCCGCTGATAAAACATACTGAGGCCAAACCCGAACTTGTTAAAATGCCACGAATTGACTTGCCCCCGGAAGCCGCCCCTTATGTGTCAGTCGTATCTGGGGTCCCACCATCAAACCAGGGAAAATATGAAACACGACAAGACCTGTTAAATAAGGTCATGCCCTGGCTACAGACCAACAGACCTTTGCCACCTAACTTAGACGGTGGAATTTTAAGTGTCAGGAGGGTGGGGTGGCTGGGCGCGCTGCCAAAAACCATCCCTGGGGATTTGGTGCTAATTAAATTCAAGCACATGAACATAGTCCCTTTTTTACGATCCTGCAAGCACAAAGAGGGGGATGGCCCAATTCGCATCTGGGATTTACACGACTTTTATCCGAGCATCCCACCTATTTCGTCATCAAGAACAGCAGTAAAGAATTATAACGGCTGGGGTGGGGGACCCTGTGTACCTAGTGCCCCTAGCTTCCTAGCTCCTAACAGATTCTAACCTTTGTTCAAAAAACGCACTTTCTGAGTACTCCTTATAAGACCCACTCATATCCCACCTAATAGCACTGTGTGTATGATTCCCCCTATTTCCTAGAGCTGTTCCATCTGACAGGGTATTGTTTTAAATTGTTTTTTTTATTGATTAGCTGTTCTCTTATCAATTTAATTGTGTTTTAGAAATTGATATATATTGAAATATTGTTGTATTTATCTATGTTTTGTTGTTGCTTTTATGATTTTAAATTCAAAAATCGAATAAAGCTAATCTGAATCACAAGAATCACAACTCTTTGTGAACATATATTAGACCGTGCTTCTCGGGATAACTCTCCGCTCGGGAGTAGACAATATTACAACGAAGTAGCACCGACACAGTTGTGTGGGTGTCCCTCAGGGCACTGGTAAATGTGGGCTGTTAAACAACAGCAGACTTTTTGGTGATTTTCAAAAAGACAAAAATATATTAGCTTCTCATTCAAATTGAATCATGACGAATCCAATAGAGAGTTACGTTGTCACTCAATTCTTCAATGACATGATTCACAAGATAGCGGTATTAATTAGCTATCATAAATCTAGTATTCAATCCCAATGCATTTCGGCATGTGCCTTCATCAGGGGTAATCTGTCGGAAAATAATACATTTTGTTGTACTAATCTGTATCCATCTCTGAACATATATCCATCACCCTGTCAATACATCTTTAAAACATCATTGTTAAAAAAACTACCCACCCGCTGGGTGGGTAGTACAAGAAGCCGGGTCCGGCTTATGATAATGGATAATAAATACGGAGGTTGTGATCCTTGTACATGGTAGGTGCTCAAGGTAATAACGCTGGACTAATCGGGAAAATCCCATTTGCATCTACATTTAACCCCACATATCACAGTAATTGTGACCAGATAGCCAAGATTTCTTCCTGGCACCCATTTGAAGAGGCGTCTTTCCAAAATTGTTTAAACAGTATTAAATCTGGGTCTCCTCTTGATCCTTTGCCTATTAACATCCTTTGTCAGCTCTCTGCCACATCTAAAAGAGTCCTTATCGATCTTCTTAACGCCTCTAAGCGGGAGGTCTTGGTACCCCCCGAGTGGAGGAGAGCCATGGTCATCCCTCTGTTCAAAAAGGCCGGAGCAGATCCTTCTGTACTATCTAACTTTAGACATATATCTCTGCTTCCAGCTTTCTCCAAAATTTTGGAGAAACATATCAATACTCAACTGACACAACACATAGACAAAGTTGGCTTTCTTCATTATTCGCAATACGGGTTCAGAGCCAACATTTCAACTGAAATTGCTCTGTTTGGGGTTACTGAGAAACTGCGTCAGCATTTAGATCAAGGGAAAACTGCGGCACTCATTCTATTGGTTTTGAGTGCCGTATTCGACACTGTGTCGCATAACATCTTGCTTAACGCCCTTAGGTCTCTTGGGCTGAACGGCACTGCCCTATCCTGGTTTGCTTCATTCCTTGATGGTCGCACTTTTCAAGTCTTTTCTGCTAAGGCATCATCCAAGATCTGCGTATCAGCACATGGAGTCCCACAGGGATTCGTTTTAAGCCCCCTGCTCTTCAACATCTATGTCAGACCTCTGGCAGAGATTGTGGAAGAGGCAGGTCTTTCCCTATATTCGTATGCGGATGATAGGCAAATTGTCTTTTCGCTTTCCACCACTAAAGATGCTACGACATCTGCCCTTCAGTGCGGCCTACGGCAAGTGACAGAGTGGATGCGCCTTAACTTTTTGAAGTTTAATGGGGATAAGACTAATGAGGCCCAAAGTGATGTGGTAATTTTAAACTGAAGTATATACACAAAAGAATGTGGCTGTGCACAGCTGAATTTCAACTCTTTGTGGGGACACACAGAACTGACCGAGGAGTCCCGGAGGGTCAGTGAAGCGCCGCAGCCTACCAGCGCTGTTTGCAGGGAGAGGAAGGTCACCCGGACTACACTTCCCACCGCCCCACGCGACCGGAAGTCGCGCACGCCCTGTCCCGCCCCCGGAGGTGCTCACAAGTACAGCCAGAGCCCCGGGGGAGCGGGGGACACACAGAACTGACCCAGGAGTCCCGGAGGGTCAGTGAAGCGCCGCAGCCTACCAGCGCTGTTTGCAGGGAGAGGAAGGTCACCCGGACTACACTTCCCACCGCCCCACGCGACCGGAAGTCGCGCACGCCCTGTCCCGCCCCCGGAGGTGCTCACAAGTACAGCCAGAGCCCCGGGGGAGCGGGGGACACACAGAACTGACCGAAGAGTCCCGGAGGGTCAGTGAAGCGCCGCAGCCTACCAGCGCTGTTTGCAGGGAGAGGAAGGTCACCCGGACTACACTTCCCACCGCCCCACGCGACGGAAGTCGCGCACGCCCTGTCCCGCCCCCGGAGGTGCTCACAAGTACAGCCAGAGACCCCGCGTCGCGGGACGCGCGCGGGCGCCGCCGGGCTAAGCCCGGGCAAAGGGCGGGCCCTCTGTGGCCCTCGGAGGCCAAAGGAGAACGGGACGGGCCACCCATCTGACATTTCCGTTGAAGAGGTACTGAAATATCTCTTTTCATAATATTACATTCCTTGGCGTACTGTATTTTCACTATGTCCTTCTGGGAGGATCTGAAAGCACTATGTGGAACCAATTATATACCGGACATATCGCCCACCTTACGCATGGACACCAGGCCAGATGATGTAAGCGCCACCCTGCAGGATCCTCCGCTTCACTTGATTAAACACAAAACCCTAGCCAATACACCTCCGGGGGGGCTCAACATTCACGATGGCGATATTATAAAAGAGAAGCAAGTCAAAACTTCTAATGTACGTACTTGTTCTTCTCTTTTCCCCTCCAACCCAATCACACCGATGGGGAAGACGGTGTATGGAAAAATAGAAAACCGCGCATCACCCCTTCAACCATCTTTGTTGGCCCAGCTTGAACATTTGCTAACATCTCTCATATCACCTCTGGTGACCAAAATTAACGATTTGGGGGACAGGTTATCAAGTTTTGAACAAACAATGAAAACGCACATTTCACCAAGTATAAAACCGGTATTATCCAACTGTCCTATCCCCCTCACTATTCCGGAAAAACCCAAACCACATTTCCGTAAGCACGCCTCCTCGCAAACATTGTTCCCTGCTACAGGCCTCAAACCGGCCAAAATTCACCCGCTGATAAAACATACTGAGGCCAAACCCGAACTTGTTAAAATGCCACGAATTGACTTGCCCCCGGAAGCCGCCCCTTATGTGTCAGTCGTATCTGGGGTCCCACCATCAAACCAGGGAAAATATGAAACACGACAAGACCTGTTAAATAAGGTCATGCCCTGGCTACAGACCAACAGACCTTTGCCACCTAACTTAGACGGTGGAATTTTAAGTGTCAGGAGGGTGGGATGGCTGGGCGCGCTGCCAAAAACCATCCCTGGGGATTTGGTGCTAATTAAATTCAAGCACATGAACATAGTCCCTTTTTTACGATCCTGCAAGCACAAAGAGGGGGATGGCCCAATTCGCATCTGGGATTTACACGACTTTTATCCGAGCATCCCACCTATTTCGTCATCAAGAACAGCAGTAAAGAATTATAACGGCTGGGGTGGGGGACCCTGTGTACCTAGTGCCCCTAGCTTCCTAGCTCCTAACAGATTCGAACCTTTGTTCAAAAAACGCACTTTCTGAGTACTCCTTATAAGACCCACTCATATCCCACCTAATAGCACTGTGTGTATGATTCCCCCTATTTCCTAGAGCTGTTCCATCTGACAGGGTATTGTTTTAAATTGTTTTTTTTTTTATTGATTAGCTGTTCTCTTATCAATTTAATTGTGTTTTAGAAATTGATATATAATGAAATATTGTTGTATTTATCTATGTTTTGTTGTTGCTTTTATGATTTTAAATTCAAAAATCGAATAAAGCTAATCTGAATCACAAGAATCACAACTCTTTGTGAACATATATTAGACCGTGCTTCTCGGGATAACTCTCCGCTCGGGAGTAGACAATATTACAACGAAGTAGCACCGACACAGTTGTGTGGGTGTCCCTCAGGGCACTGGTAAATGTGGGCTGTTAAACAACAGCAGACTTTTTGGTGATTTTCAAAAAGACAAAAATATATTAGCTTCTCATTCAAATTGAATCATGACGAATCCAATAGAGAGTTACGTTGTCACTCAATTCTTCAATGACATGATTCACAAGATAGCGGTATTAATTAGCTATCATAAATCTAGAATTCAATCCCAATGCATTTCGGCATGTGCCTTCATCAGGGGTAATCTGTCGGAAAATAATACATTTTGTTGTACTAATCTGTATCCATCTCTGAACATATATCCATCACCCTGTCAATACATCTTTAAAACATCATTGTTAAAAAAACTACCCACCCGCTGGGTGGGTAGTACAAGAAGCCGGGTCCGGCTTATGATAATGGATAATAAATACGGAGGTTGTGATCCTTGTACATGGTAGGTGCTCAAGGTAATAACGCTGGACTAATCGGGAAAATCCCATTTGCATCTACATTTAACCCCACATATCACAGTAATTGTGACCAGATAGCCAAGATTTCTTCCTGGCACCCATTTGAAGAGGCGTCTTTCCAAAATTGTTTAAACAGTATTAAATCTGGGTCTCCTCTTGATCCTTTGCCTATTAACATCCTTTGTCAGCTCTCTGCCACATCTAAAAGCGTCCTTATCGATCTTCTTAACGCCTCTAAGCGGGAGGTCTTGGTACCCCCCGAGTGGAGGAGAGCCATGGTCATCCCTCTGTTCAAAAAGGCCGGAGCAGATCCTTCTGTACTATCTAACTTTAGACATATATCTCTGCTTCCAGCTTTCTCCAAAATTTTGGAGAAACATATCAATACTCAACTGACACAACACATAGACAAAGTTGGCTTTCTTCATTATTCGCAATACGGGTTCAGAGCCAACATTTCAACTGAAATTGCTCTGTTTGGGGTTACTGAGAAACTGCGTCAGCATTTAGATCAAGGGAAAACTGCGGCACTCATTCTATTGGTTTTGAGTGCCGTATTCGACACTGTGTCGCATAACATCTTGCTTAACGCCCTTAGGTCTCTTGGGCTGAACGGCACTGCCCTATCCTGGTTTGCTTCATTCCTTGATGGTCGCACTTTTCAAGTCTTTTCTGCTAAGGCATCATCCAAGATCTGCGTATCAGCACATGGAGTCCCACAGGGATTCGTTTTAAGCCCCCTGCTCTTCAACATCTATGTCAGACCTCTGGCAGAGATTGTGGAAGAGGCAGGTCTTTCCCTATATTCGTATGCGGATGATAGGCAAATTGTCTTTTCGCTTTCCACCACTAAAGATGCTACGACATCTGCCCTTCAGTGCGGCCTACGGCAAGTGACAGAGTGGATGCGCCTTAACTTTTTGAAGTTTAATGGGGATAAGACTGAGGTCCTTATCCTGGGAAAGCACAAGGATCTATAGGGCCCTCACCATTGGCCTCAGGAAAAGGGTTCCTGTCCCCTACCTGTCACACATGTCCGTAATCTGGGCATCGTTATTGATTATAGTCTCTCTATGAGAGAACAGGTGGCGAGTGCTGCTGCCATCTGCTTCATGATCTTGAGGTGGCTTCGTAAGATCATTTGGATGCTTCCTGCCTCACAGGGCCCAGTATTAGCCTCTCCGTAATCAGACTCTGAAGACTTTCTTATTATGGAGAGGTGGATACTAGGCCCTGGGATTTCCTGATAGCGTCCAGTGTTGTTACATGGAGCACCTACAGTGTACAAAGTTTACAACCTCCATATTTAAGATCCATCATCATACGCCGGACCCGGCTTCTTGAATTACCCAGGCATCGCCCATTACAGCTGGAGCGCTTCTTCCATGGGAGGGTAGTCGCCTTTAATAGGCCCTGATGAAGTTCTCCATGTGAGAACAAAAAATGGTAGCTGAGTGTTATATTGCCTTTTCATAGGAAACGAATCAATTTGAAATAAAAGACATTTTTGAATATTTATATTGATTCTCTGGACTTAATTTCCTGGTGCATGCCCACCCCTTGCTCCTATTAGGATCTGAACCATAGAGGCATCACTTGATGGCTAGTGCTGGGGCTTGTTACGCAGGATATCTATTACAATCAAAACTAGCATGAGGTGCAGAATTAATAGTCCGCCGTCCAAATGTGTTTCTGGTTGAAAGTCCTGGATTGTGTTGGGGCAAATTTACTATTCCTACTCCAACAGGTGCTTGTCTCAGGGAAAGTGTTGGATGGGGGTGGGGGCAAATTTACCATTCTTACTCCGACAGGTGCTTGCCTCAGGGAAACTGTTGGATGGGGTTGGGGCAAATGTATTATTCCTACTCCAACAGGTGCTTGCCTCATGGAAAGTGTTGGATGGGGTGGGGCAAATTTACCATTCTTACTCCGACAGGTGCTTGCCTCAGGGAAACTGTTGGACTGTAGTGGGAGCAGATCTACTATCCCTACTCTGACAGGTGCTTGACTCAGGGAAAGTTCTGGATGGTGGTGAGGCAAATTTACTATTCATACTCTGACCTGTGCTTGCCTCTGGGAAAGTGCTGGGTGGTATTGGGGCAAATTTACTATTCCTAATCCGATTGGTGTTTGCCTCAAAAAAGTGCTGGATGGTGGTTGGGGTAAATTTACTATTCATACTCCGACCAGTGCTTGCCTCAGGGAAAGTGTTGGATGGTGGCTGGGGCACATTTACTAATCCTCCTATAACCGGTGCTTGCCTCAGGGATATAATTGGATGGTGGTGGGGCAAATTTACTATTCTACTCCAACAGGTGCTTTCCTCAGGGAAAGTGCTGGGTAGTATTGGGGACAAATTTACTATCCCTACTCTGACAGGTGCTTGCCTCAGGGAAAGTGCTGGATGGTAGCGGGGGCAAATTTACTATTCCTACTCTTATGGTGCCTGCCTCAGGGAAAGTGTTGGATGGTGGCTGAGGCAAATTTACTATTCCTACTCTGACCGGTGCTTGCCTCAGTGAAATAATTGGATGGTGGTGGGGCAAATGTACTATTCCTACTCCAACAGGTGCTTGCCTCAGGATAAGTGTATGATGATGGTGGGGGCAAATTTGCTATTTCTATTCCGACAGGTGCTTACCTCAGGGAAAGTGCTGGGTGGTGTTGGTGGCAAATTTACTGTTCCTACTGCAATAGGTGCTTGCCTCAGGGAAAGTGTTGGATGCTGGTGGGGGTAAGTTTACTATTCCTATTCCAACAGGTGCTTGCCTCAAAGAAAGTGTTGGATGGGCGTGGGGGCAAATATATTATTCCTACTCCGACAGGTGCTTCCCTCAGGGAAAGTGCTTGATGGATGTGAAGACAAATTGATTGTTCTTAAATCAAAACTTAAAAATAAAAACTGTAAATTTCAAATGTTCATTTCTGTTCTTTGTCAAGCATGCAATCTTACAGTTTTTCATTACAATTCTCAAAAGATAAAGTCATAAAAACCAACAAAAATAGAGGATCACATCCAAAAAAAACAATAAACCAAACAAGCCCTTCAGCACTGAAGAAGCCAAATTATACAAGGTAGAAATGAACCAAAACCACAATTATATTTTTTAAAAGCAACCACCCAGACAATCCCTAAAACATTTTTTTCTCCTTTTCCTCTTTATACAGAAAATGGCAGCAAGAAAACAAGCCAACTATTTGCAACAAGCAGGGGAACTATACTTTTAAGTTACAGTGGCTATGTTTATTGTAAGGGGAGATTAACGTGAGTCAAGGTGTCATTGTAGGTGTGTGCATTATTACTCATCCCATTGCACAAGCAGAGCGGTTACTTTTGGTCACACTGTTTAAAGGACCACGGAGCATAACTATTCTGCCTCTGCAATGGAGACAGAGGTAGGAGAAAGTACAAATGAAATGAAAGCCCTGACATCCACCTTCAATGAACCCTGTGCCTCACTTTTGACGGAGGTATACCAAAACATTCCTACAAATGTAATAAGTTGTATATCCACAATACCCAACCTACAGAGAATTATTCTGCATAAAAAACAGGCAAGTAACCCCCTTCATGTAATTCCCCAAACCTTCTCTGACATTAACGTTCCGCCTCAACTTACTGTAACAGTTACTAATGAATCCTTTCTTTTGCATGACAACAAAAACCCTGTTAAAAATTCTAATATTCAGCACACCCCATAATCTTGTTAAGCTATGGAGTAGTGATATTTGGATATTGGATAGGACATTTAAATCCACACCCCATCCATTTACCCAAATACACACTGTTCACACCTAAATTAATCATACAGTAGTACCCTTAGTGTACAGTTTTCTCAATGATAAACAAACCTCAACATACACTGACTTTTTGTCAGTGATAAAAGCTAAAACCAGGAACAAATGTAAACTGCAATTTGAATTGTAGAAACTAACATCACTTTGCTTTGTTCCTCCTGCCAGTGTAGATGAATACTACACATCTATTACAGAATCTGACTATTTTACTGCAAACGAGGGCAAATTGGCACCCCTTCTAAAATACTTTGAAGACACATGGATTGGCCATCTGAGCAAGTCAGGTTGCAGGAGGAAGCCTCGCTTCCATATGAGGAACTGCTACTCGACCTGCTTATAGCAAGGGACAAAAACAAATAATGCCATTGAGTGATGGCAGAACTCCTTCAACAAATCTATAGGTAAACCACATCCAAACTCCTAACATTTTTTGGAAATATTTAAAGCAAAGCAAAGTTTCCAAGAAATGAGAATTGTGCAATCATTAACTGGTAATCTGAAACCACGAATTTCTTTACAAAGAAATGTCCGAGCGACTATTGGGTGCATTTTAACAATTTTCATTGATGGTGGCTTCAGACTACCTAGATAATATTGCACACATCTTACATTTCTAATCTACATTAACTCCTAAACCACCTTACTTGCCTGTTTTAACAATAAATGTCCCTAATTCAATTAGCATTCTTCTAAAAAGATTTAAAATATAAATTAAAAGTTGGGTTTATTACCTTCAGTTGTCTTCTTTTGTCAACTCTTGGACTTGCCTACAATCCCACATTTCACCAAATGTCTTAAGCAGTCCTTCAATCTATACGAAATAATCCATCATCTGTGATATAAGCCATGACCTGAGTTAACCTAACCAAAATGGACACAGTTTGGCAAAGCTATTTTTTACAACAAAATTGTGCTGAAAACTGAACTATGCTCACTTACAAAAAACGCAAAAAACTCAATAACAAATCCTTTGTTGCAATCCTCTCATGAACGAATTCAAGTTAAAATAACCTCGAAAAAGTTAAAACATTTTGAAAAATTCGCAACAAAAAAATCCATCGCTGAAATCCTCTCTCGGCGGAAATCCAGCAAAAGTCCCAAAAAACATATATCCATGTTTTAAAAATGTTCCAAAATGTGTTTTTGCAATCCATGAAGTCTTTGTCCATGTTGCTTCATCCTATCTACAAATCTGCGATGATGCAATAACTTCATTTAAAAAAAACTGTTGCATCAAAAAAATGAAAAAAAATAATATATATTTATATATATGTATTACCTACTGGCGATAGCCAGTAGGTATATATAGTTAGGATTTTTTCTCTATGGAACTTTTGAAAATTCTATGCATAATAACTTTGGCGTTTGTGGACGGAATTGGCTGAAATTTTCAGGAAAATGGCACATTTTGTTTCTGAGCAGCTCCTGGAAATTTGGGGGGGTTCGTCAAGGAGGGGCCGAGAAAAAAGGGGGGTCCCAAAACGCGTTTTTCCCATGTTAATTTCCATAGGGCGGTTGGACTCACTTTTAGCCCGAACGGCTGAATGGATTTCCAGGAAACTTGGCAAAATTGTAGGGACTGTTAGCCCGATGTGCCTTTGCTAGGTCTCAATATATGTGCTTCAGTGAATTTTGAGAAATTAACGTTTAAAACAAGATATATATCTGTAACAGCGCTCCGGGCAGCGCTCCGGTTCGCGTACTTTTCGCGTATCGGAACTTTGCGAAGCGAAGCTGATTGGCTCTCCGGTGTCTGTCAACATTCTAAACAGTCCGGTGCGGCCGCCATCTTGTCTCTCGGTAGGATCGAGAGACAAGAGGAGGCCAAAACAAAGGGGGAAATGAAGGAAAGGGGGCAAGGTAGACCCCTTCTGACCCCCTAGGATTGATGAGGGGATATTATAGAGCCACGCTGGGCCCCAAAAAAAAAAAAAAAAAATCCGATTTTTTCGCCGTAGAGACGCGTCTTGGTACTCGAACCGGGCAGCTAACCGGGCAGCTAACCGGGAAGCTAACCGGCAGTGTAACGGGAGTCTGACGAGTAGCTGATTGGCTGTCAACGTTGTAAACAGTCCGGAGCGGCCGCCATCTTGTCTCTCTGTAGGATCGAGAGACAAGAGGAGGCCAAAACAAAGGGGGAAATAAAGGAAAGAGGGCAAGGTAGACCCCTTCTGACCCCCTAGGATTGATGAGGGGATATTATAGAGCCACGCTGGGCCCAAAAAAAAAAAAAAAAAATTCCGATTTTTTCGCCGTAGAGACGCGTCTTGGTACGCGAACCGGGCAGCTAACCGGGCAGCTAACCGGGAAGCTAACCGGCAGTGTAACGGGAGTCTGAGGAGAAGCTGATTGGCTGTTATCATTGTAAACAGTCTGGATCGGCCGCCATCTTGTCTCTCTGTGGGATCGAGAGACAAGAGGTGGAAAAAAAAAAGGTGTAAATGAATGAAAGGGGTAAGGCAAACCCCTCCTGAACCCCTAGGATTGATGAGGGGACTATTAAAGTTCCCTGGGGGGTGAAAAAAAAAATTGCGATTTTTCGCGGTAAAGGTGCTCCCTGGTACGTTAACCGGGCAGCTAACCGGCAGCGTAACGGGAGTCCGACATATTGTGTTTTTTGAACATTTGTGATATGTGCACGTGTGGATTTTGTCTAATTAAGGTTAAAAAAATATATATATATCTTTAAGCGTGTTCTGGCGCGCTTACGTTTTGGGTTTGGTTTGCGCTGCAGAGACAATACGTCACGGTTATGTGATGCATCATTAGGCGTCTCACGGGCTACGTGATACGTCACTTAATAAAGAATATATTTTACAGCTATAGATATTAGCTTTTAAAAAACCAATGAAATTCACAGAAAAAACCATAGGTTATAGACCATATATAGTTAGGAATTTGCATTTACAAAACCTTGAAAATTCACTGAAAAAACCATAGGTTATAGACCATATATAGTTAGGGATTAGCATTTAAAAAACCTTATTTTATTTGCACAAAACCATTGAAATTCCATATATAGTTAGTTGCACTAACTATATATCGCGGACCCGCAATCCACTGCTAATGATGTCACATATTACATCATTCATGACATGGTCAGTGACATCACTGATGACATCACTGATGACATCTCAAATGACATCACTGATGACATCACTGATGACATCTCAAATGACATCACTGATGACATCACTGACATCTCATTTCACATTACTGATTACATCACTGATGATATCATTTATGTGATAATACATCTTCAGACTCTAATATAACCTTAGATACACTCAGTGTAAACAGGCACTCACAGACTGTCACACATCCATGGAGTTACCCACACACCTAGTGAGTCATGCAAAGAATCAATCACACCTCCATTTCCTCAACTATACAGTTATACACACCTTACTTATTCAAACATATACTAACACATATTTACTCTCTTATACAATCCTTGATACAAGTTCACAATGATTCATACAGCCACTCTCACATTCACTGGCTCTTATGTTCAGTTATTTATATATGTCAACTCTCACATGGAGTGTGTTTTACATATGTACTTACTTTGACATGTAGAACTGAGATATCCATTCACTCACCAATATACTCATGCACACAGTCAACTGTCCATACAGCTGTTTCTACATGCACTTTTGAACCCATACACCTAGGGAATCAACTGCTCACACATCTATGCACAGAGTTATACACCTCCCAGCCACCCACACACATACTCAGTCTCCCATGCAAATACTTGGGCAACCATTCAATAACCCATATAGTTACTGATATAGCTACTGATTTAAACATGCAGCAGTTTACAGAAGAACATAAATAATGATTGCCAAATTAAGACACTTTAATCACTAACCCATGCACTCAGTGAGACACATTTAATCACTCACTCATACAGTCAGTCATGCACCTACTAAATCCTTCATCCAGACACTTATACATCCACTCATTCTTCAATATGTAAGACATATTTTAAATTTACAGAAACATACAGTCACTGGGTGTTGTCATCAGTGATGTCATCAGTGATGTCCTTTGAGATGTCATCAGTGATGTCATCAGTGATGTCACTGACCATGTCATGAATGATGTAATATGTGACATCATTAGCAGTGGATTGCGGGTCCGCGATATATAGTTAGTGCAACTAACTATATATGGAATTTCAATGGTTTTGTGCAAATAAAATAAGGTTTTTTAAATGCTAATCCCTAACTATATATGGTCTATAACCTATGGTTTTTTCAGTGAATATATATATATGTGTGTATATATATATATATATATATATATATATATATATATTGCTTTCAAAACACGTTTGTTTAGTAGAAAAATATTCATTCCTTTAAAATAATTCTATTCATAAAAAAAGTGTAACGAAAGTAATCAACCCAATGTGGGCGTACAACTGCTACGTGCTTAAGAAAACATTTTTAAGTTAAAACATACAAAATATCAAAATACATCTTCCCCACTTCTTACTATCTCCCTCCTCTCTCCTTAAAATAAACTATGCCACCCTTAATCTATTTTTAATCATTTAAATTTGCCGTACCTGGCTGCACCTCTTCTTTGCTTCTGATCCAGACTGTGACGATCCTGGCAATGAGGAAACTTACATACAAGCGGCAACGTCATCTCGTTACCATAAAAAGGCAAAAAG